>NC_090925.1:1075775961-1077044711 GCF_040938575.1 Ambystoma mexicanum
CGCATTGTACAGACACAACCTAATTGCCAAGGTTGTCTTTCTCTCCCCCGCACCTGAAACTCATTAACCGACACATTACTGATCCCAACATATACATAACCAAGTTAGATTTGTTAATCATAATCTGTACTAATCAATCTGGAACATTGAGGTGTGCAAGGTGTCAATTTGGAGTGCAACATATCCCTCTGACCACTATTCCCACTGCTCTTTCACTCTGCACACTTGCTCCCCCGCCTCTCCATCTTTGAGGGGGCTAGTGGGTGCTCTCTTCACATGGGAACCCTGTCACGGTAAGGTAACCCAGCGCCTTTAGCGCTCCTACAAACTCAGAAGAGCAGACACTTGGAAGGCGGGTTTACAGCCAAGCCTTCAATCTGACAGGAGTATCTTTCTGGGAAAATGGAGATCAGGGTGTGCTATGTCATTTCCGGTAATGCTATTGGGGTGTTTGTATATAGTGGGGCACCTGGCACTTAAATGTAATTTCTCGCATGTCGGCATCACAATGCCATGACCACATCCTCGGATGTTCAGCGGATGGTTCAGAAGGCATCTGTTTGATCCAACCTGGCTGTCTGCAAAAGCATTCCGGAACTAGACCAGTTAAAAGGAGGAGCTGTATGTGACCTACAGCTCTGACCATGCCCACGCCCAATGGGAGGCCTGCGCACTGCACAGCTCTTTGGGCAGTTGGCTCCATTTGGATGCAGGCCGGCGCTGAACGACCCAGAGCGCTACAGCGGACTTGGAGAAGAAATCTTTTGGAAGCCAGGTATATGCAGTGAGGGATTTTAGGGGGTGGGCTCGCCTCATAGTTTCTAAGATGCGTGGTGTATATTGAGCAAAGTGAAGCAGCGCGATTAAAGGAGGGTGGCAAGGGCCATCATCGAGGTGTATGGGGACATATGCAAGCCTTTTCTAGTATGTGCATCGTATTTTAATTTCAGACAATATTTTTCAGACAACTTTACTCACGAAGAGAACAACCTGCCCACATGGCATCCATTTGTTACTTCAAACCTGTCCAGGGTGCTGGCAAATCACCCGTGGAGCACACAAGAGCAGCACACTGATGACTGTTTGAGACTCACCAAAACCCAGGTGCCGTGCCTTCACCCCTGGGTGCTCATCTCACTGGCATTGCCTGTCCCCGGCCACTCCCATTGTACACAGTGCAACAGGGTGATTCCACTGCTTGGCCGCTTCTCCGCTCACCATCCAATGGCATTTTGCAGAAAGTGCGCAAGGGCTGCACAAGGTTATTCTTGCAGAGCGTACACTAGTCCCGTTTGTGATCATGCCCGTCTTGATGATGTGCAAAATGAAAAACTTTGTCAGATCAGGTCATATGCGCAAAATAGATTTTCTTTCCTCCAAATGGAGCCCTGAGTTTTCATTTTGTCATACACACGCTCATGCAAAGTACTCCGAGCGGTATTACAGAAACTGCACTGGTGCAGTCCCCTGCTTGAAAGACATTCCTTCAATGTGTTTCTGCAAGGGCTACGACTAGTACAAACATTGACTTGCTGCAAAAATGCATTGGAGGAACATTTTCCCCATTGCATCTATTGCACTTGCACAACGTTTCTGCAATACCGCCCTGTGGGTGCAAGCTCCTGTCACTCCCCTCTGTGGTCTGGCTTTCGCAGCACAGCGACAATCTACCATTCCTCGCTCCACGCGACGCAAGAAACATGCATGCACACACTTCAAGAGCGAGGCAGCGTTTTCACCATTGGCGTTAACGGAAGAGTGAGGGTGGGTGGATGGATTTGCATGACGTAAACACAGACTAATCCGCATGCTGGGTGTACAGGCGAGCATAATGCCTAATTCTACCACACGGTGGCAGCATTGCCCCTTACACAGGTTATAGGCAGGGATTCAGCGCGTATACAACGTGTGACGGAGTCAATGGGATTGTCATCCCCTCTGGGTTCCATTAAGCCGCCTTTGAAGCGCGGCTGTACACAAGGTAGAAAGCAGTAAACACAAATCAATGTCTGCGCCCTCCATGGCTCTTCTGCAGGGAGCCACATCGATTCGCGTCGGCCCGTGCGGTAGAATCTCAGGCATGCTTGGCAGATGTAAGCTTTTGGCAACAGACTCTGAGATCATCGCCTCTTTCCTCCTTATGCAGCACCACAGAACTGCCCTGTTTCCCATTCCTGGGAGGCGTCCAAGAAGAGAGGGAGAGCAGGCACACACCAGAGGGTCCAACCAGCGACGCAGAACACTCAGAGATGTGGTCTAATAACTCAATTGGATTTCGGTGCAACTTGGGGTCTGGAATTGGAATCTCAGCGACCTCTCTCTGCATAATCACTTTTTCTGATTTTGGAAAAATGGGCACCCTTCCATACCTGCCAAAGTATGGGACTCAAAGATCCGGGAAAGCATACATGCCAACCCTCCCAATTTAGGCAGAAGAGTCCCGATTTTTCTGTTGAAAATCTTGCAAATGCATAGCTCTCAATCATTTGTGTCGCAAAGGCGGGTGAAAACCCGTTGAAAAGAACGAGTGTGCAGGAGGCTTGGCAGGTGAGTCAGCGTTTACAACGCGGGTGACACCCGCCAAAAGCGTGTGAGTTGAGAGCTAAGGGAAAGCCACTAGTACAGATTTCACCGGTAGAGCCAAGGCAAGCCAAGATCGAGCCTGGGGGTCAGACACCCAGAGCCATTGAGTATGTCCGAACTACCCGACGGGGCGTGGGAGGCCGTAGCTGCTGACTTCTTTGGCCCTATCGAGGGGGGAAAATATGTACTGGCTGGCCATTATGGACGAGTACTCCAGATACCCAGAAGTCCAGCTCATATCGTCGACGGCGGCCCATGACATGATACCAGTGCTAGACCGCATCTTCACAGCTTATGGTGTCCCTAACGTACTGAAGACGGACAACGGGCCCCTGTTCAGTGGACACAGCTTTGCAAAATTTGGGGAATACATGGGGTTTCACCATCAGCAGATCACTCCATTGTGGCCCAGGTGCATGTCATGATCGAGAGATTCATGGCAAATCTAAAGAGGGCATTGAAGGTCACCAAACTCACCGGCAGCCATTTGAACAGGTACTGCATCAACTACTATGGTATAATAGGAGCACCCCACATTGTACTACAGGGAAAACCCCTGCAGATGTAATGTTTGGAAGGGACATCTGGACGAGATTACTCCAAGCCAAAGGGCGCGCGACGGGGATGCAAAGGAGCGCATGAAAGCATACGTGGACGTCCACTGGAGAGCGCGAGAACCTCGCCTGGAAGTTGTGGACATCGTGGCCGTAAAACAGACCCAGACACACAAACACACCGCTTTCTTCTATGAAGAACCTCTGATCATCACGGAAAAGAAGGGACCATGGTCACGGCACAAGGGAATGCTGGTTCCACCACCCGCAACTCATCCCATTTCAAGAAAGTTCTGTTATCCGGTTCTATACCACTAAGTGGGAGAGTGGGAATACCCATTGACTATGCATCTGAAGATCCCTATCAAGGTGATCATGAGGCATCAGGAGCCTCAGGCCAAGAGGACCATTACAAAGATGTGGGCACCAGTGGGTCCCTGAATGGTTTAGCTCTCGACCCCAGAGAGCCAGGAACAAGCCTCGCCGCCTCATTGAAGATATGGCTTAGTGAACAATGTTTCTGCAGAAGTTTATTGCTTAGTTGAGTGACTGTTTAAAATGGGGGAGATGTCATGTTGACACTTGTTCGGGGCACAGGGAGGCGGGAGGCTGGGAGGGGAATTGACGCAGGAGAGCGGGGTGTCGTTAGAGTTGACTTGTTACTGAATAAAGCAGACGTGTTCTGGAAAGCTCTGTGTCCGTGTTGATTTATACTGCCAAGCGAGGTGCCGGCAAAGCCCACGACTCAGAGAATTACAGGGCTGGTCCTAGGAGCCCACCCCGAGGTGACGCCATGAAATCCCTGGCTCCCCCAGAAAAAGGAAACAAATAAAACACGGCCCTGGCGAGCCACCATCAGGGCCACGCTTATTTATTTTCTTATTTGGTCATTTCTTTCCATTTAAAAAAATTGTCAAATATGAAGAAAATAATTGCCATGTATTTATTTTGCTTTGCACTGGGCAGCCATTGTGGGGCCCATGACAGACCCGTGGCATCCCTGGTCGTGCTGGAGCCTGGACCAATGCGGGCCTCGCCAGGCTCGCCCACCTCTAAGTACGGCTGAGCAATCTTTTGCATGGCCGATCTTAGTGGTTTATCCAAATTCCTTGTTTAGGATTCAGTGGTCCCTCGAGAACTCGCAAAATCCTACAGCATCATCCCAAAATCACACTTGAATTTATGCAAGACATTTGGCAGATGAACCTCCTGGTGGGCCAATCACGCCCACATAATCTCTCTGGGGTTTCCACTGCCTGATAAAAGGCCACACCCACTTCCTGAACATCAGTAGGTTGTGCGTGGCTGCAGGGCCGACTTTACTATTTGCGGGGGAATTGGATGGCAAAAGATGTGTGCCCCCCTAATTTGCATAAATAGTGACATCAGTGATATCACAGAAAAAGTCTTCAGTATGCAAAGGTATCATGGGAAGTAACATTTAAAACAAGTTGCCATGCATAAGGTAGTAGACAAATACACTGTGACATCCAGTATAGGAATTGTCAATATTAACATTTACCTATGTGGCAATATCAGGAGTGAAGCATTTATTTGAAGTAGCAGAGAGCTGAATACCTAGTACAGACTTTTAATTTTGGCAGATAAGGCCTAGTGTGATCTAAGGTTCAGGAGCACTCACTTTGGTTAAGTGATGATCGCCGGCTTCGTTGATAGCAGTCTGCAATTCAGGAACTTGAGGAGCATGCAAAGGAGAGGTGGGGGGGCGGAGGAGGAGGTGCAGGCTTAACGAGCTGATGCTGTTATCGCCCAACCTGTGGAGAGGCCACAGTGGGCCAGAAGATGTGAAAAACAAAAAGATACTGACACAGCAGTTTCTACAATGGGCAACGTCTGAGTGTGGCAGTCATTGCCCGGGCTTGAGAGGAAGGTAACCACAGAGTGGTGTACAGTTGAATGCAAGCTCTGCAATAAGACGTGTGCTGGTGCAAGAAAATGGAGCATTATGCAATATGCATGACTGGGATATGCCAGTCATGCATATTGACTAGCGAGTCAATATGCATAACTGGCTAGTGACATAAAGAAGTGTTTATGACCTATGTGGCATTCACCAAACCCACTCCCTATGGTAGCATACTCAAGGGAAGCGGCGGAAGCACGTGCCAGCAGAGCTGGACATGCAAATCGTTCTCCTTTATGATATAGAGCATGGTGGCATAATAGGGCTAGCCACAGGCAGTGGCACTGGCTACACCTATCAGGCCTACATCGGCTCAGTTGGCTCCCTGCTCTCCTATGGTGGAATGGTTGGTTGTGCTTCCATATCGTGGCAGCTAGTGCGATCACTTGTGCTGGCATACATTGCTCTATTTAGGGGATGGTGGTCAGCACGTTGGAGCCGGTGGACAGTGCAGCCAAAGATGGTCTGGATGCTGACCTGCATGCCCATCACCCCAAGCCTCATCCCGTACATTGAGCAAATGTGGGACAGATTTTTACATGGACCTCGCCCACCCCAACCCGACTTCTTCTATATCTCACCACTCTTCTCCTCTCCCCCTATGATCTAGGAGCATCCTCAATCTTTCCATCCCTCGCCCATCCTGTGCAGACTCTCACTTGCACTCCTTCTGATTCCTTGCTCCCACCCCACTGCTGGAACTCCTAATTGTGGACAACAAAAAGATCAACAACTTATTTACATTTTTCAAAACCAACAGCATATTATTTCTGCATGGGCAGCGGGCAAACTAAAGCCGCAGTCATTTTGCAAGGGCCACTGCAGTGATGTTTAACAGGCGAGCCCGTCTGGAAACCGATTGGTTGGCACACACGCGAGAGCCCATAAGGCTGTGCAAATGTGAGGTCATTGTCTGTTCAGAGCACAGATATGCTCATTTACCAGCTAAGCATCATCATTTAAGACAGGGCATGCTACCTCTGAACCGTAACAAGAGCCAACACAGGTATACTACTGTCCATTTTGGATAACAGTTGTCTTTACCTTTTATAATTATGCATGGGTTTTTATAACAGGCTTAATACCGAAGAGGTTTTTAAACACAGACCCACGATTCCAACCTGTGTTGCTCTGCGTCATCTTGCTTCCAAGACGAGCACATTGCCACTGAGCTATACTACCCATGCCTCTGTTGCCTGGTTTTCTAGTGGGTTATTTTGTAATGAGCTGTGGGATTCTACACATTTACGTCAAAACTAAAACTCCAACTTCTACACTTGGAAGGGGCTCCCACATCCCCCCAGCACATTCTTGCCTCTTTGATTGCCTCTTTGTGACCACCAAGGCATAAATGCTGCCAACATCCACTAAATACTACACTTTGTTACCCCTGTTTGTCTGGTCTGGGTCCCCAATACCCGACCTGCCCTTCATCTACCACTGTCTGGCTCATTGCCCATTGGTCAAATGTCGATTAAAAGTCACCCGCTTTCCGGACTGCCACTAACTGTTTGCAACACTCTTAACTATTTCGTGACAACATATCATGTTCTTAATACATTCAAATTCTTAGAATTATTTGCAGATGCAGCTATTGCATAGCAGCGAGACCGTGTGTAAAATATGACGTATGCATCCCGATTGTATTGTATGGAATGTGAAAAATGTTTGGCAATGCTGGCACTTATTTAGAGGGAGAACTCAACACATCCTCCTGGCTACTCCCTGCCCTGTATAAAAGGGGTTCTCCCCTCTACTACTGTCGTTCTAGAATAGCAGCAGAAGGATTTAAGAACAGAGCAGATATGCAAACTCTAATTGCATTTCATCATATTATGGAGGAAGGTGGGCACCACTTAAACGTAAACCAAGTAATGGTCTAAATCAGAAACCACATTAAAGAATGTGGTCAAGCAAGTAAAGTGGGAACCAGATCCAATTGCACACTTATGCACTAAAGAACATTCCAGAATTACTGTAATCACGAAAGTACTACAGTATTTAAGATTTTTCTTTTCAGTGATCCAAGATACAAAAAGAAAGATGAATACTTGGCAAATGCATTTTGCGCCAAAGGTCCTTCATCAGGGCGAGCTCTAGAGAAAATATACAAATCGGATATTACCATGGGTAGTGCTTAAAGATCTTAAGATGTGGGCCGAGTCGTGTGGAAATTAAAATTCTTGGCAAAAATAATGCCAATTTTTCCAGAGTTGAGAAACAGCGCTGCAACCATTTCTCGACTCGAGAAAAAAATCGCAAAAAAAAATGCCTGCCAGGGATCGGAGAAAAGGGACTACACGTAGTCCCTTCTCCCTTTCCATGGTGGCCATTAAAACGAATGAAAAAAAAAGTAGACAAAAAAATGCCCGCCATGGAAGGGCCAAAGGGACTACACATAGGGCCTCATCACGAGTTGGGCGGTAACGCCGGCGCTTTTAGCCCTACTGCCAAACCCCCCCCGGCGCTATTAGTGCCGGATTACGGGTTTGGCGGAAGGGCTATTTCCCATTCCCCATTGGGCCCATTCGGGAATTCCCCATTCCCCATTGGGCCCAATGGGGAAAATTTGTGCTATAATAGCGCTGAAAATTGGCAATTTTGCCGCCGATTTCCCCCCAGCTCAGAGCTGGGGGGAAATCCGCCAAAGCCATGATCTGGCGGACCCTTAAATGCGGCGGTAATAGCCCCTTAAATGCGGAAGGCCCATAGTCCCTTCTCCATGTCCATGGCAGCAACACCGGGCTGCCGCAGCAGAGAAGCAGAGTCTTCAGAGGCTTGTCGGCGAGGTAAGGCGCGGGCAAGGGCCAATGCATTGCTTGTAACAAGCTCATTGACCCTCGCCGGGTACTAATCTAAAATAAATGACCTTACGATCAATACAGCCAAGTCAAAGATTCTGGTATTTTAGGTGGGTAGGAAATGGCAAAAAATAAATTGGAAGCTTAATAATAATTGCATGGAGGAGGCTACCGAATTAAAATGTCTTGGATTTCAAATATATACGAAGATAAGAAGAGCAGTTTAACTGAGTTCTTGTATAACACAACTATATCACTGCTACACCTTTCAAGCATTTCCAAAATAGATTTGGTAGATTCTCACCATTCTTACATGTTATGAGTCAAAAGCATTTTTTTCTCTAAGTTATGGTTTGGAAATGTATCATTTATTAAGTGACTTTGACTTGGATTTCATCGAGAGAATTCTGTGGAGAGGTGTTTTGGGTTTACCTCGCTGTGTTCTATATTTGAGTATAAGGCATGAATTGGGGATTGTCTCCTTAAATGCCAACATGTATTGGATAATGGTCCAGCAATATAGTAAGTTTGAGAAGCCCTTGAACCTGCTTTACGTATCTCACGGCTTGAATATGTGGTTTTCGCAAAATGAATGTAATGATGCTGCTATTTTTACCAAGAAACAAATGTGGAGGCAGGCTGGCCCAATACAGTGGACAAGCCGAGTTTTTACAGTAGATAATGGCTTTTAAATAATGGCCAGCGGGTTCATGGCGCTCCTGCCCCATGTGTGTTTGCGTATCCTGCTTGGAAATGTGCCAGGATCATTTTACGCTGTCGTTTTAACTTATTGCTGACCACAGCTAATCAGTTTTTACGGAAAGATCTTGGGCCTGATTTACAGAAAAAAAGTGCGAAGTTCGCGCAAAAGAGTTTGTGTGTGCGCTAAGATTGCATGCCATAAATGCAACGCATTTTTACAGAGGGAGGCAAATTTACAGAAATAAATGCAAGCAGGGACCTACAGTGCGAAGAAAATAGGTTTGCACCAGACACGCCCACAGCACACCCCAGTGCAAACCAAGGACCTACTGAAATACACCGTTTTGCGCGCAATGTGAACCGTGTCAGTAGATGCAGAAAAAATAATCCAATATTGCAGGATGACTACTCACAAGTAATCACCATCACTTGCACTTATTCCAACCAACCACAGTCCCAGGAGTGTTGCAAATCCACGCCCGCCAAATGCAAATTGCACCTACACCCACTATTCCTACTCCCTGTACAGCCACCAATCTGCACCCCCAAATGCAAATTGCACCTACGCCCCCTATTCCTACTCCCTGTACAGCCACCAAATTGCACCCCAAATGCAAATTGCACCTACGCCCCCTATTCCTACTCCCTGTACAGCCACCAATCTGCACCCCCAAATGCAAATTGCACCTACGCCCACAATTCCTACTCCCTGTACAGCCACCAATCTGCACCCCCAAATGCAAATTGCACGCATGCCCACTATTCCTACTCCCTTTACAGGCACCAATACACAAACCACACACATAACAACACACAAACACATCCCCCACAAAGTACAAGCACCCACAAGGAGCACCCTGAAATCTCTTCACTCCGCACCCACGCATCCCCCTCAAATTGAAACATAGGACACCTGGCTGACACATACATTTGTCTCTGAACTGAATACTCACAAGGCATAGTTGGTTCGGTCACCCCTTTCCCTCACTGTATTTTTTGTTTATTTAATTGTATTGCAATTCCAATGTCCCTCCCTATTGCTCTGTGGGCGCTTTGAAACAGAATGTATGTACTGTATAAGCACCTAACAAGCAAACAATAAACTAACTAAACTAACTAAACTAACTAAACCTTTGACCCCCACTCTGTGGGGGCATAACAGCGGATGGGAAGTGTTCACCTAAGGTAGCGCATGTTTGGTGCAGCTGTTGGACCCCCTGCGCCTGTGGCAGCAAGCCAACCACCCCGAGGTCGCCTGGGTGCCCCCAGTGCAGGCATTGCCCAACGACCCTGAGCCCAGAGCAAGCTCTGAAGTGAGGCCGGAAGCTGCAGGTCATGTGGGACCTGGGCTCTGGAAGGGGCCCCAGCGGATGAGTAAGCAGGGCTCTGTGAGGTGGACCAGGAGACACTGGGTTGGCAGCCCTGACCACCAGGCATCCACCAACTGAGCACCGGGCATCCACCAACTGAGCACCGGGCATCCACCAAATGGTACAAAAGGACGAGAGTGGAATGTGAATCCCAATGAAGCCCAGCAGCTGGATGCACAGGCCTGGTGAAGGCAGTCATGGTGGGACCTGGGTCATGGACAGGGCTCCACAAGGCAGGCAGTGATGTCCCGCATCTGCACCCCTGTGGGCACCATCCTATGATGCAGGGCAGCAGCTCACCCCTAACCCAGCTCTGGTCCTCGGGTGCCACAACCCTCACTGGAGGGACAAATGCCACAGAGCTGAGCCCAGAGCCCAGAGCCCTGGTCCTTGGACAGCAGACTCACGTGAACCTGCTGATGAACCCCCAGGCCACCCAGTATCATGGGGCGCTAGGCCACCCCCATTAGGCCACCCGCTGTGCATGGATTGTTGTGCTGAAGTGGCCTTCATGCTTCCCCCTGCCAGTCTTGGCCAGCTGCTGCCTGCAGCCACCAGTTTTCCCACTACCCTGGCATCTCTCACCCCACCCAACCCTGTAGCCACTCCAGCAGGGGAGGAGGTCCGCTTTCAGTGGCTTTTAAATGGCATGTGCTTATTATCAGGGACACAGTCAATTATAATGTACGTGTTGGGAGTTCATGCGTCAGTAACAGGTAATGGATGTGGCTCAATATGGGATGGTGTGCCATACTCTTGATTTGACATTGTTTAATGGGTCATGTCCATGTTACTTTATTGGTTGATCTGTGTAGCCCAGTGACCTTGGTATCTGTATTTGTATGCTTGGGAATGCAATATGTAATACTAAGGACTCTACCCATGTTTTCAGGTTTTCATGTAAAGGATGTAAAAGGAGGATGTGTGTTTTTTGAGAATGAGGCACACATCACAAGTCCAACCTGCACTGCCATTCTCAGGTTGTTCTTTATGGTTCAACTTTACTTGGTTTCATCATTGAAGGCCATCAGGGATGTGGATATGGTGTGACTTTCACACTGGATGTTATTTATGTGAGGTATGTCTGGACGAGCTGATTGCATATGTGCAGGCCCCTCACCCTTTACCCCGCTAATGGTATGGGTACTGCCTGTAACTGCAGAAGCAACCTCTCATCCACCTCTATTGGTATGCCGCGACATGTGGCTATATTATGCAAGATGCAACATGCCAATATGATTTTACATGACAGCTGGTGCATACAACAGTACTCCACCCGAATATTCCAGACAGTGGAACCGTGATTTTAGCACTCCAAATGTGCACTTGAATATGCCTCTGGCAGAAATTGTGGCTGCATTGTAGCGGGCCTCCGGCGGTGTGTTGGAATTTCAAATAGGCGTCATCAGGAATGGTGATAGCGGGTAAGCACTGTCCCCTGTAAATGATGATCATCAAATATTGTTATGGTATGTGATTCTATAGTAGTTTGTATTGGATGTGACCCTCAATCAGTGTGTTTTGGGGTGCTTGCTGGCTGATACTCACCAATGAGACACTTGTTGCCGAACGTTCCTGATGCCAGTGCCTGGTGGATGGGGGAATGCCATATATGTAGCTATCATGGGTGCATCCAGGGTAGTTTGCATTCACATGCAAGATGTGACCCTTGGCATCACAGATGGACTTCACGTTCAGCGAATGACAATTTATTTGGTTCCGATATATATGTTATGTGGCTCGTGGGGGCTGTAGTGCGACATGTGTGCAATCAATTGCCCCAAGTTCCCCTGGGAACTTGGCAACTGCATAGAATTCTTGAGCCACTCTTTGCCTTGTCTGCACGTTGCATGGCATGTCTCTGTGGATGTTCACACGTGCTATGATGTAGTTTAGGACCTGTCTGAGGCAGTGTGATTGTTTAGGCTGTGAAATACCCCCGACAATGGCTCTGGTGTGTTGGAATATGCCAGTCCCTAGGAAGTGAAGGGTAGTTAGGACTTTCGCCAAGGGTGGTATTCTTTGTGAGCACATGGTTGGGGACAGCAGGTCATTCTCCCACTTCCTAACCAATTCAAGGATGATATGGGGGGAAGCGGTATGTGCCATATACTTCAGGCATGCCCAATATCGATGTGTATGTATGGTAGATTCTGGCTCTCCTACTCCTTCTCCTCCTTCTCCTTTTCCTTCCACGAAGCAGTACATATGTGAGCAATGCAGGAACGGGCATGGTTGCAACGTTTCTCTACGATTGCATGGTGTTTTCATAACTTAGGATTGCATTTTTTCTTTTACTTAGGATTGCATGGCGCAGTCCTACTTTGTGGCTGGTAACGGGTGGCGGTAAAATCAGAGTCCTTTACAGTCTGCACGGATGCACAATTGAATCTGTAAATACATGTCTGTTTGCACTTCATGGGGCATGTTTGTATATTTGCACGGTGCCTCCCTCCCCACGCCCATGTTATCCCTCATTTCCCTACTTTAATGCAGGTGTTTGCATTTTCCGCTCCTTCTTCTACTTCGAACATTGCGCAATGTGCCAGGGACCAGCGCAAAGTCAGATCTGTAAATCAGAGGATATAGTTTTGCACGCCACAAAGTGTACCTTTTTTGGTGCAAAGTGCATTTGTACTGTGAAATACCTTCTGTAAATCAGGACCCTTGAAGTTACCAATGTATATTTTGTAAGGAGAGTCCTGAGAGGATAAAACACTTGTTGGTAGAGTGTAGAGCCACACTTATACTGCGCATGAAGCACTTTCATAAGCTTGTACAAGATCTTAACATCCTTCTCTGGGAGTTTTTATATGAGAGGCTATTGAGGATTATTCCTCCCAGTCCATATTGTTTGCACGTTATCACTTTGTGGCTACTATACAATAAGTTGTAGTTTAATGTTGTATTTTAATGCAATGATTTTAATTAATTTTATTGATGCTCCAAAATGACCATAATAAAAGCTGAAACCAAGCCAAAGGTTAGTACAAGACATTTGGATAAATGAAGACAAAAGAATCCGTGCAATTACTCTTCTTGACAATAAAGAAATACACATCCCCAGTGACAAAAAATCTGTAATTCAATTATCATGCCATCCCAGAAACAATCTTCTTTTGATGACAGAAAAACACAGACAAATGCAAGCCAAACAACAGCTCAATGCAGTTGGGCATGATTCTGAATGACAGCGAGAGACACGAGATCAACATCAAACAAGACTCCAGAGAGAAAGGGTCAGCCAAGCTTAATACACGCCCTTCTGATTGGCTCAGGGATGCCTTAACATGGAGTTGTGACATGTTTTCTTTCCATCTCTCATGGGCTTGTGAAATCGAGGTATCCATCTATTTTTTATAACCCCTAAAAAATCCAGTTACTCTTTCTTAATATATACTTACCATATCACAACATAATCCCTCCCCCTTTTTGTTTTTTTACTATACTCCATGGTCTACTCACATCCATTATTCAGCTCGTGTCCCTCAGCATCGGCTCTCCCACAATCGACCAGTTCACCTTCAGTCCGCGGGGTGCCTGCGGGTACCGGACAGGAATTTCATCAAAGGGGGACCTGCAAAACCGAATCTTGATCATGTGATTTTCTTGTTTACGCTCTGCTCTCCGCAGAAACCTTGACATCCTCTGGCTAATTGTAGGAGCCGATAATTGTCCCGGGTCTGGATCTGGGCTTAGACCTAGGTTGTTAGACCTGAACAATCTGCATCGCTACCAAATGTGCTCTAGCACCTTGAAGCGTCTTCCTTGTGCTAGGTGGGATTACCAATAATTATCACAGACCAAATAATCAGACAGACCAAAAGAAGATAATAAAACACTGCTTTAATCTCAATGAAAGAAAGCAGGGAGAAATACAGCATCAAAAGTAGATGCTCCATTTTTCACACTAAAGTTTGCTTGCACAGAGTTAATATAGTTTTAGTACAACATTTGTGACGTCCTCCGACGTGACATTTCTCAAAAACCTAACGCTGGGAGGGATTGGATTAGGGGAACATATCTACTTATAGAACATCATAAGTGTTAATATCTCATTGGCTGCCCTTGTCTGTATGACATGCCCTGAGCTACTTCTACACATGTCACATACTGATTATAGCAGACAATATGGCATCAGGCTAATAACTCCAACATTGTGTATGACTTTCAGCTTGTTAAGCAGTACGTGAACAAAGTGAAACCTAGGTGTTCAAGCTCCGTCAAATTATCTCCTTGTTTTCCCAATTAGTTCATTGTATGTCATCAACTGGATCCTTAGCCAAGGTCTATCATTTGTAGTGGACCTTGTAGCCTGCTCACTGTTCTAGGACATTCGAAGGATTGTGAACTCACCACTATCTTAACTCGAAGCAATAATGAATAGCCTTTGTTTTGAGTTCTTCATCACATGTTAGGAGACCATGATATTGTCAATTTCTGTCTCTCAATTGCTGTTATTTGATTTAATTAACCAGGGTGTCATTACCCTTAGAGACCTGCTCACTCCACCTTACATAGGCGTTTGCCTTTGTGGTTGTTCAATACTTGGCTCATACAAAAGGAGACCAGGGGCATAATTATTGACACCAGGAAACAGCCCCAATGAAGCCAATGGACAGTACAAAAACACCAAAGTCTCCTGCTGTCACTCAACAATCTCTCTCCCTATGTTACCAAAACTCAGCCCATGGACCAAATAAGTGCTGAGTCTACTTTCTAATGAAACCAATGTATACATTTATTAAGAAAAATCAGATTCAATCAATACATTTGTTATAAACACATAACTAATATAAAAACACATGTGTATAAAGTTGCACCTATCTAAAACATTTCACAACCCTAGTGTACAACATAACATCATAAAAAAACACCCTTCCTATACAAAACTACAATCAGTAATGTAAAGAACAAAAACATAAAATCATTAGTGCAACGTCAAAACAGTACAGTACAATAATTGAGTGCAAAAACAGTGATGATACAATACTTGAGTGCAAAAAATATGGTTGTAAGCAGAACCTTCACGGCTCCTATATTCAGGAAAGACGCACTGACCCTATAAAGTTGGTATAACTGAAACTAACTACCCCTAAACTGCTATAGGGGACAAACAACAACTCAGTATGTTGTTAAATAGCGCTGTTTTTATTACAGTGCACCAAAGCTGTTCAATACTTGGTATCAGCATATGTCCTTGCACGCCTAATCTTAGCAAAAATATGTCTCTTGCACAAGGTCTGTTCATTCACCCATCTCTGTGCCTTGTGCACATCTCTTGAAATAGCCTCCTTAACTTCAGGCCAATTTAACCCCTTATTCCACACAATGAAACAGCTTCTTCATCAATTCTCCAATTTGCAATCCTAGGCTTGTTATTGAGGTAGCTGGGTTTATTCTTCAACACGAGCCGTCGTCCATTTTCTTCCAATGGCCATCCTAAACGTTATATATATATATATATATATATATATATATATATATATATATATATATATATATATATATATATATATATATATACCTATTTTTAGCAAGCTTCTATTTGATTATTCTACCTTGCGCTACAGCGTATTTACAGTTATCGGTCAGTATCTTACCTCATCTTCTTGTTTTCACAATAACTTTATCTTTGGTACATGTTTCTCTCAGTGCTTCTGTTACATCGTCAGTTTTAAGTGTTTTCTTGTTTGTTTGACTTAGGCTTGTTTACTTGTATTTGGGCAATTGACATCCTTATTGGTAACTTCCCTTCATTGACTCAACGTGAGAATATATCTTCTGACTGCATATCGTCTTTCATACATTCGAAGCGGTATAGACATGTCACATAAACTCACGCATGGACTCCCAATGGTAGCCCTCCATCTGCCACTCCAATAGGACAGTGGTGGAGGGGCAGGGACTATAAAAGAGGCCTCAACCAACTCCTCTACACTGTAGCTCTCAAATAAACATGAAAGCCTTAGTTTCTAATGGAATCCAATGGCTAGATTGTGGGATATGTTGATCTCGCATTTACCTGAGTGAAATCCAGAAAACATAAATAGGAGCTTAGGTGAAGGAGGGTCCAGTGGAGGGGTAAACAGTAAAATAAGTTGGTAGACCATCAAGGCCTTGGATACTGTGCCCGGGGTCATGTTGGGGGGATGGCTCCTGCTATTCTATATAGGGTCTGATGCCACTATAAAGCTGCTATGTATAACAGACTGCAGATTATTTATACTTAACCTATGTGTCATAGCTGGAAATTAAAAAAAAGTATCACCTACTTTACATTGCGTACAAAATGCCGGAAAGAAAGAAGTAGCGAATGCATGACACACAACGGCGAGGTTGACAATTTCAAAGTGAACCACTGCTTATTGTTTGGAGGTTTGCTGCATGAGCTGGACTAGAATCCATCTGGTCATGTGCCTGGAAGTCTAAGAGTGCCTGAAGATCATTCGGATCATCGTAATGTTAGTCCTCTATAAGCGATAACCATCCATGTTGGGCCTACTAAAACATATTGGCCCTCATTCCGACCCTGGCGGAGAACCATGGTGCAATTTGCACCATGGTCCATGGCGCAAAGCTGCCAACTCCGCCATGGGGGTTGGCGGACTTACCGCCCCATTCCGACCTTGGCGGGGCGGTAAGTCCCCAATCCCCATTTTACCCTTCCCCATTCCCATTTTTGCCCCATAGGGCATAATGGGAGTGGGGAAGGCGTAAATTACGCCACCGTAAATTACGGTGGCGTAATTAACATCAAGGTCCCGTAGCGCCATGGATTTTTCCGCCCGGAAAAAGCAGGCGAAAAAAGCTCCATGGCGCTACGGGAACTCGTAGTAAGGCGGAAGGGTACGCCATGATTTACGCTGGCGTAAACCCTTTCCGCCAGGGTCGGAATGAGGGCCATTGAATTTTCCTTGAGTGAAGTGGATGTTGCACGGCTAAAACTCGCTTATGCCTCTTTAGTGTGTCAGCAGCAATATTTTTATTGATATAATTGTTATGTCCATTCCTTTTCAGTGGCCCTGAGTTCCGCGCTGAGTGCAGCATCCCTTGGTGGGCTGTATGAGACACATGATGATGTCCCCTAGCATACCACGCGTCATCCGGTATGGTCTTCCTCCCCTATCTATGGTCTCTGAATGTCATGATTCCCCACAGCTTGGACTAGGAGTAATTGATCAAATGTGGGCATTTCATCGGCTTCTCTGTTGTCCGGTATGCAATAGCTGCAGAGGCTGTTACACCAATTTCTGTTTTTAAGATGGATAAGTTTCTGTTATAAGATTTCAAATTCAGAAGCAAGCTTTGGCATCCTGGCAACAACATCTTCGCATACAGATCCTTGATTTTTCACAGCCTTCATTTAGGTTTCATAATTGCCTTAGGCTGTTCGATAGACTTAGCATCCTCTTAGATCTGCAAAATGTTGTCGCTGATATCCTTTCTGAACAGTGTGAGGGATATGATGTCCTCATTAAGTTCAGAAAGAGAAGGTTCCACATTTTTTTTGATGGCCTGGTCGGTTTTCATTTCCTTTGCGCTCCAATCGACGGCGGGACACAGATGTATTTTTTAGCTGATTCTGAATAGGCCACGCTCGCCTGTTTTAGGGCAGCGCTGTCACGTGAAACCTGTAAGGTGGAAGGAAATATTCAGGTCAAAAGAAGAGGTATGTATGGGTGTGAAATCATTCTGTGCCAGTTCATTCATGGACACTGTCGCCCTGCACCACCTTGCTTGAATTGGCAAATGACTGTACTTTATATTGTCTTTTTTAATGAAGAGCTGGGATGACGGCCACACCCACTTTTTTTTACAGTTTTTATTTGGAGAACCCAGGATTAGATCGGGTGATCACGACTGTAAAACAATCTGATGTGATATGCAATATTGCTGCAATAGTAGGAGATAGACTAGCACCTATGATGAAAAAGGAGCAGATTGACCTCCAATCAACTCCTTACCTCCGTTACTCCATTTGTTTCAACCGCATAGCTTTTTTAATTATACAATCTTGATATTTCTTTTTTCAATTACTTTTAAAGTATCTCAAAATTAAAAATATATATTTCAAATAATTTTACATTTTCCTATATATTTTAATAATTTATTTGTATTTTTTCTATTGATATGTTTTACCTTGCGTTTTAGCCCCTTAAATCTCCCAGAATTTGCTGAGGTTCAAGCATTTCACAGAGAGTCAAGGATCCTCATTATAAGCATGGCGCTCCCATAAGGAAGGGTGCCGGTATGGGACCGGCACCCTTCATTACGGGGCGCCCTATTACGAGGTTCCATTTGCGGGACCGGGTAAGGACGCCTGGTAAAACCAGGCATCCTTAGCGGGTCTCGCGAGGGGAACAGGGAGCTAATAACTGGCTGTTATTACCAGGCCCATTATTAGCTCCCTCCCCATTCCCATTGAGCCCTATAGGGGCTCAATGGGAATGGGGATGGGTTCCTTCAAGGAGGAATTACCGGGTCCTCCAAAATCGGAATGACCTGGTTATTCCTCTTTCAAGGAACCCGGTACTGAAAGTGCTGCAGAATGCCTGGAACATTTAGAACATTTCCACTTAAAATGTTGGCTGGGACACATTTGAAAATTCCTTGCATCCCTACTCTCAGCTTCCATCTTTTCGCTCTCAGTCATTTATCCGCAAGCAGGCATCGCAAACACCACTACACCTCCCATTCAGTCTTCATGCCTTCCTGGGCAGCTAAAAGTAGCGATCTCCTCCTCAAGGCCTTATTCTTAATTTAGCCACAAATCCTTAACGTATTAACCCCATTTCACAATGTTTCTAGCATCCCAAAAACCTTCCACGGCCTAAATCGAGGTCTACATGCTTCATATACCTATTTCCCAAAGGGACAAGTGCACCCTATCCTGCCACCTAAAAATCAGGAACACTGGATTTCATCTCTATATGTTGTAAATTATTCAGTTCCAAACATGATCAAAACAAAGTAATTTTTTTTCCCTAGAATGTTAGCCTCTGTACTAGCTCTGCTAATTTATTTTCTGCCCTCTTCCAAGCTCCTCTCCATTCTGTACTTGGTAGCAAAAGTGACATCACTAACTTTCACCAGGGCCTCCTAAAGTGATGCCCTTGCATTTGAACATTTGAAATGAACAGTGTTTTTTTGTTTTTA
Organism: Ambystoma mexicanum; assembly: GCF_040938575.1. Taxonomy (NCBI): domain Eukaryota; kingdom Metazoa; phylum Chordata; class Amphibia; order Caudata; family Ambystomatidae; genus Ambystoma; species Ambystoma mexicanum. The sequence continues at coordinate 1,075,795,055 of NC_090925.1, forward strand.
ATGTATCCCAGACCATAGTTTCAGGTCATGCTCTCCAAAAGATTTACCATTAAATCTTGCAATTTCTGCAGATTTTGTTATTCAGTAATCATTTGCATGTCAACAGAATTTCATCCCTACTCAACCATAGTTGACCATCATATAACCTCTTTTTAAACTGGATGCCAACTACATAAAGGAATGGCTGAAAATCCGAACTTCCGCTCTCATTGCTCTGATATTATTCATGCCACAGTATAAATATTTAATAACGTAACATAGCCTTACCTATGAGAACACTGAAGACATTTACTCTAGGATAGAGGATAGAGGATCTTGAACTTGAGAAACTTGAAGACATGATGTGGAGAAAAGTGCTACAATTACCCAATTGTGTCCCCATTAAATTAATTCTGTTTGAATTGGGGCTGAATTCCCTCTTGACTATTGCCCTGTTAAGGCTAATTTTGCTATTTTGTGAGACACTTGTGCAGAGGAAACTCGATCTGCAAAGCTTTATTGAGCAAAATACAATGCCAAAGTGAGAGAGGTGCATTCAGTGACTTCAAGAGACAATCTGAAAGTTTATTGGAGCAGTTTGAAGTCCCGTTAGATTTACTGTGCGAAAATCTAGACAAAGCAAAAACGAGAGTGCTGGAAAAAGATTGGATCTTGACATGTGATAAAAGAGCCAATTACAGCCTGAGTAAAGAAACATGCCATGAATGCAAAAAGAAATATCTATCTCAATCTCCAGATAGCCGGTACAGAGATACTTTCCTAAGGTTTCGACTTATACTCCTAACAGGAGAAATACAATTAATACGGAAATTGCTTGGAACTGCATTATGTAGACACTGTGGTACAGATGTAGAAACCCTCAAACACCTATTGATTGACTGCGAGGCACTTCAGAGTTTGAGACAAGACTTCTTTTCGAAATGTGTCTATTCTATAGATTAATTGAACTCTGTAAACCTCTGGATGTATATTTTGCAAGGCTCGACTTCCGCTTTAGTAATCAGAGTAGTCAATTTCCTGAAACTTAATAAGATTGTTGATTGAATAATCAATAGTAAAAGTTGATGAATGTTGGAATGCAGAGAAGGTTTGAATATTTTATTGAGTTTTGTAACTGCACTTAATGAACTCAAAACAAATTTTATGTATGCCTATTTTATTGATTCTAAATGATTTGATTTCATGAAATCCTTTTAGGAAAATGTTTAAGGTATGTAATAAACCATTTGTACAATAAAAAAAAAATACGGAATAACAAAATCTGTGAAAATTGGCTGATTTAATGGTAAATTATTTGCAGAGTGTGACCTGCCGCAATGGTCTGGCCCACATTAATGAGAAAAAAACACTGTTAATGGCACAAAGGCTATAGTCTTGACTCTAAGGTTATTTTCAAAGAGATTCAGCTCCTGTATCATAAAGCTATCAAAGCGCTACATGTTCTTTCTATGTAGCTTTGATTTCATCTGCCTCCAATTCCTCGAAAACTCTTTTTAAAACAGGCAAGGACCGAACATCTGCTAGGACTATTTCTTTTGTAAAATTGAGGCTATGAGGAATAATATATCTCATGGTAATCATTCTGCAATCTTATCTGTTCCTTTCCTGTCACCCCCTGTTAGTGAACCACGTCGCCCCTTTTTCAATTCTTTTCAACTTCCCGATTGCTCAATAGTATCACATGACAACTTGAGCCTTAAATCAGCGCCTCTGCTGGACACTATTCCATTGCATATTTTGAAATTGATCACAAGTCACATTGATAACATCATCACCAATGCTATTAATCATTCTCTGTCCTTTGGACAGATTCTTGATTATTTGAAACATGCATTAGTGGTTCCTCTTTTAAAGAAATCCACACTTGATGCCTCACTCCCCCAAAATGCTCGTCCAATTTGCGTTTTCCTTTTCTTATGAAGTTGCAGGAGGTTTTGGTTATCCCACAACTTAAGTCTTTTATCAGAACTTGTACTATTATTGACACTTTTCAACTGGGTTTCTGCCGATTGATGGGCACTGAATTAGTCCTTGTGTCAGTGATTGATGGCCTGACCACTATCCAGCATCAAAGTGGTGTAGCTGGTCTCATTCTACTGGATTTGTCCGCTGCGTTTGATACCATCGACCATGCCCCCATGCTGGGCCAGGTGTGGGAAGTCAGCATGGACTGGTTTTGTGCATTTCTATAGTCACGTTCTCAAATGTTCTCTCTCTGTCCATTTAAATGTTCACCGATTCCTATCACTTTTGGGGGGCCCTCAGGGCTCTGCCCTTTCCCTTCTGCTTTTTAATATCCATGTTCAGCCTCTGGCCAGCCTTATCCATTCTCATGGCTTTTGGTACGCAGACGATACCCAGCTGCTTCATAGACTTAATTTGGAGAGCGAGGGTTCAGCAAGCCGCCTTGGAGCCTGTCTTGAGGCAGTTGGCAACTGTATGAATGCAAATTGGCTGAAACGGAATGCAAACAAGACTGAAGTACTGATGGTAGGCCCTCCACATTTTGCTTCTTTATACACCCATGACTTCTGGCCTCCATCTCTGGGGCGTTGTATATTCCTGTCCAATCGGTTAACAACCGGGGTGTGAGTATTATGGCATCACTCGCACCCGATGCTCAGATTGAGACCATCTGTAGCTCAGGTTTTAGTAAGCTTAAACTGTTGAAAAAGCAGATTAATTCCATCCCTCCTAGATTTTACGCCCCAGTCATTGCTTCCACTATCAATGACAGCCTTGACTACTGTAATACTACCTTATTGGTGCAACCCTCCTCTGTTAAGCGACTTCAATTCAGCAATCCCACTAAGTCAGTGCTTCCTCTGGGACGCCCAAGGGAAGCCCTTATTTATATATTTTTACGACCAGTTATACTCTGGATGATAAACCCTATAAACTCACACTATGTTTTGGACAGGAATGCGACTTTGTCCCGGATCGGGTCAGGATTGGCTGCGGTCCTCTCGCCACGGGGTACTGGTTCTGCGCACAGCGATCTGGGTCAGCTCTGCGGTTCTGCTATCAGCACTTCTTTCTGGGTCTGCTATCGGTTCTGGCAAAAGTTCTTGGCAAAGAATTCAACAGCTCGCCCGGCTGTAGAATAGTTTGGTTGGATTGCTGGATTCTGAAGGCCTGTTGAAAAAGGATTTAGCTGGTGGTCCAGGCCTCTCTGTTTTAAGTTCTGGAGTTAAGTTCTAAGTTCTGGTCTCTGGAGATTGATGGATTTGAAGTCTGGAGTCTCCCGGCAAAGCGTCCCGCAAGAAAGTGGAAAGCGAATGTTCCTGTCTGACTTCCAGTGGCTCTTTTTATGTCTTTTGAAAATGGGTGTGGATGCTAACTTTCTTTGCCCAACCCACTCACGATTTGATAGGTCAAGGATTTCTCTTTGACCTGATTTGAGAAGGGAGCAGTGAGTCAGAGTTAGTCATCTTTATGGCATACAGAAAGAACACTCCCCTTTGCTTTTACTTTAGAAAATCATTTTCATAACTAAACACATTTCACAGATACACAAGTGGTTGACATTACATGTACAGATTGCAGATGACTTAAGGTACATTCTTGTTCAACTCTGATCTTCCTAAGAGCTTGCATTCAAAAATGACAACTTATTTTCATTTTTAGTTGGTTTACCAATATCGGACGTTTACCAAAAATGGCACAAATGTACACCGCCTTTCTACACATATTCCAGTAAATTAAATTTCCATGTCTCTAGCTTAAATCCAGTGTCTGCAACATGAATAAATTGTGGGGTTCGGTCCCAGAACATCGTACGGAATTGAGTTTAGACTCAAATTGTAGGTACATTTTCCATTTTAAGGATCTCCAAATTGTACATTCCTGTCATCTGGTTACAATTAGTTATCAGTGTTTTTATAAAACATATATTTGCCTTCAATTCACAAAAAGTGTCTGGCCCGCCCCTATGAACTGGGTGAGTCAGGATCACGTGTCTCTTTTTCCAGGCAGAGCTCTGTTTACAGTCCACACCCAAAATTAACATACCCCATTCAATTGAAAGGGTCTATTGTCTCTCTCCTCCAGGCTGAAGGGGAAGCCCCCTCCCTCCCAATCAACAGGGCCATGTGATATCCTGCCTCCTGGTGTGGGTCTCTGGGGTGTTAAGAGTTCTCAGGAAAGGCAACCCTTTTGAACTTTTAATTGAATCAGACTGCCTCCTGGGAACAAACCTTTGAAGTCCCAGCTAGCTCAGGATGCTGTTTAGCTTCTGCAATACAGGTCCCCAGTCTGAGTTTAGACCGCTAGTGCCGGTTTGTGGAAAATGCCAGTACTGCACCTATTTTTGGGATCTGTCTTGAATTAATACATTTCCAAAAGAAAGGATTTTACTTGATAGTATATGATCCTTGCTTGACATGGCATTGATGTGGATCTGTAGTAGAGTAAAGTAAAACACTCAACCATAGTTGGATTTTTGTTTGGTGGTTCCGGGCCCATGATCTTAGCAATTTTTGACATTAATAAAAACGGGTTTTGAACAGAACCATCTTTCTTTGCACTGGTGGGTGGTAGGTCAGGGGACCATTTTTCTGTGCGCAAAACTGCACGGTTCTCCAGGATTCTGGTGCAAATGTGGGCTTTTCCGCCCTCTTGGATTTCCTAAGCCCACAGCACCAATTGTTGCAGCATAATAGTCCAAACGTGGGTCAGGACACCCAACAAGGCCCCCGCCCAACTGCGCTTTGATTTTGAGTCGAGGGGGAGTCGGGTGCAAAGGATGTTTTGATCCACGCGCTGGTATGTCCGCATCATCTTCTTCCAATTCTGCAGATGGCACAGTTCAGCATCTTTTCCTCCATCCGGCTGGATCGATCGGTTCTCCTCGCCTGTCCTGATGGGAATATTGGGTGGTACCCCAGGCCCTTGGATCTTTGCTCCTGGTCCCCGGGTCGTTCTCCTTGGTCAGTCTCCATGGTTTCATCTCTCCTAGGATGATAAAGCAAAGCGGCAATACACATTCCTAGACATTTTTCCACCACTATTAATGGTGTGGCGAACATATACATTTTCTACATCAGGATACATTTTGCAGTCTTATTTTAAAAAACAAGATACAACAGGAAACATTTTCATACCAGAATCATGATATTTTAGAGACTATATGCAGGATATTTTAGGGTTGGAACTGAATTACTCTGGAGCGGCCCCCTCTGGGATTCCAGAGGATTCCTCCAGTTGCTGCAGAGTGTGCCTGGGATGGCAACACTTTAGCTGATTTATATGTACCCACTTGTCTTCCCCCTCCGCCAAACTACCTTTGGGGATGCGGAGCTTGTACGCAACTGGGGAGATCTTGTCTATAATTTCAAACGGTCCCTTCCATGTAGGCAAAAATGTTCGCTGTTTGGCCTGGTTCCTTTGGAAATGGTATAGATAGACCCGGTCTCCCACATTATATTCCTTCCTGGTTGTCTTCAGGTCGTAATGGGTCTTCATGCTATCAGCTGATCTTTCTAGATTCCGCTGAGCATAGGCAAAAGCATGTTGAAGGTGTTTCCTTAAATTCTCCACATACTCATGAGTTGTGGAGGCATTTATCAATGTCTGCTCTTGGGTCCTGTAGAGCAAATGCTGGGGAAGCACCATCTTGCGTCCAGTCATCAGCTCAAATGGTGACATTTTAGTTGCAGATGAAGGGGTAGATCTGATGGCCATTAGGACCAGAGGTAATCGGATATCCCAACTTGGCCCAGACTCTGCCACAAACTTTTTTAATATGCTCACAATGGTTCTGTTGTATCTCTCCACCGCACCAGAAGAGGCTGGCTGGTAAGCAATATGTAGCTTCCTTTTGACCCCCAGCATCTCCCACATCTTTGTCATTACCTCGCTGGTGAAATGGCTAACTCTGTCTGACTCAATCCTTTGAGGTAGACCGAAATGGGAAAAGATGTGGTTAATCATCAGGGCAGCTGCTGTTTCTGCCTTGCAGTTTGGGGCCGGGAGACATTCCACCCACTTGGTAAACAAGCATGTGACCGTCAACATGTACTTGTTTCCTCTAGACGAGCGAATCACAGGGCCTACGAAGTCGATTTGCAAATCTGACCATGGCAGTGTCATCCCCCTCTTTTGGAGAGGCGCCCGGTGTGTGAGGGATGTTGGCTGAAATTGTGCACACACAAGACACCCCTTCAAGTATTGGTCGAGGTCCTGCCCCATGTGTGGCCAGTATGCAACCTCTCTTAAGATTTCAAGTGTTGTGTGAAACCCGCTATGACCGTTTGTGGCCGCATCATGGGCGTGACTTAACATCAGGCTTCGGAATGAGGTAGGAACCACCCACTGATCATGGCCAGCTTGGGATTTCCTTACCAACAAACCGTCTTGGATTCGAAACATTTTTGGACATTTCATCAACACTTTAAGGTCCTCCTTCCCAATGTAATAGGTATCCGTCAGGGGAAAGTTCTCAGGGTCCTCAATGTGTTGGTAAAACTTACCAATTATTGGATACCCTTTTTGAGCCGTGATCAAATCGGCATCTGGGGTCTCCTTACTCCATTGTGCAGTTGAAAGATCATTGTGAGCATTTGTCTGGGACCTAGTGATAGCAGTGACCTGGATTTCCCCCAACAGGGACTCTATTTCTATTAGATCCCCTTGGATGGCCCCAGTTTTGGCCAGCTGATCAGCTAAGTCATTTCCAGTTTTGTCTGGTCCCTCTACTTTGGAATGACCCTTGATCTTTTTCCAGTAGATGGTCATCCCATTTGATGTGACCAGATCATCAATGTTTTGGATCAACTTCCCATGTTTCAAGGGTTTGTTGTTAGCACATAGCATGCCTCTGGTTTTCCAATTGACCAGGTGCTCCACGAACCCGTTCCGTACATAATACGAATCTGTGATTATGACCAGTTTGTGGAGTCGATGTTGGACAGCAGTGAGGATGGCTTGATGCACAGCCATCAACTCTGCTACTTGACTACTTCGGGGACCAATTTTGTACCCAGCGGAGGGTTCTGGGGACTCATTCACCCATGCATTCCCTACGCCGGCCACCAGTTCTTTTTCCCCGTTGTTGTCAACATGGTAAGAGCATCCATCCACATAGAGAGTGGGCATTCCCTCACACTTGTCCTCTTCAAAGACTTTGTGTGGAGAATTAAGGTATGCCTCCATGTTATCTTTGATTTTTAGACTTTCGTCCTCGAGACAGTTTTCTCTGGCACAATCATGCAAGTCAGCCAGACCTTGCGCGAGGGGACTCTTCTTGTTTTGGCCATATCTGACCTCCACAGGAAAGCCTTGCATTGACAGAATCCAGGAAGTAATTCGGGAATTACTCACATTTCCGGCCTGGATTCTGTCACTTTGGAGATATTGCAGAGGCTGGTGTGGAGTCTCCACTATGATGTGTTCCCCCTGGATGAACGGGCGGTAATTCCTCAATGCCCACACCGTTACCAGGAGTGCCTTTTCACAATCGTTGAATTTTTCCTCCACAGAGGATAAAGTTTTGCTTGCATAGGAGATTACTTTATTGACCTTGTCATGCTTTTGGTATAATACTGCCATCAAGCACGTATTAGAGAACCCTGTCTCCAGGAAGAACTCCTTGTTTCTGACAGGGTAAGCTAGGCAAGGCGCTTGTGAGAGGGTTCTTTTGAGTTGTCTTACTGTCTCGGATTGTTCTGGACCCCATTCCCACTTGGCCCCTCCTTCAAAAGATGAATCAGGGGTCTGGTGATCTCTGCATAGCCCTCAATGAACTTTCTGCTGTAATTAGTCAGTCCAAGGAGGCTCCTTAGTTCCCGCAGAGTTGTGGGATCCTTTAGTTTCTGGAGTGCTTCCACTTTCTCTTCCTGGATACAGAGACCCTGCGGAGTAATCTCATGCCCCAAGAAATTAACACGTGTTCTACACCACTGTGCTTTCTGAAAGGAAAGTTTTGCTCCGGCAGCCCTCAACTGTGTCAGAACATAACGGATCTCCGCTATGTGTTCTTCCACAGATGAACATTTGATGAGGACATCCTCTACATAAGCCAGGTTACCCCTCGCACCCAGGTCGAGCATGGCCTTAGGAAAATGTTGAACTCATTGCCGGAGTTGAGGTATCCGAAGGGAGTCCGGGTCCATATGTACTGCTGGCCCCCAAAGGTAAAAGCCAGTTTGTATTGGTCCTCCCTACTGACAGGCATGGTCCAGTATCCATTGGTCAGGTCTATGGCAGTGAATACCTGTGACCCCTGAATCTGGGCCAGCCCTTGGTCAATGTAGGGCAGAGGCCATCGGGAAGTATGGACCCATTTGTTGAGCTCCGTAAGGTTGGCACAGAGTCTCCACTGGTCGTTTGGCTTCAATATTCCCAGCACCGGATTATTGAAGGTGCTGTGTACTTGACAGATTATTTCCCGGGACTCAAGGTTCTTAATTATTTCAGTAAGGGACTCCATGGATGCGAGAGGCAAACAATATTGCTTCACAAACACTGGAGTCATTCCCGGGTCCGTGGGAATTGTTGTTGTGTGGATGTCTGTGCGACCACAGTCAATTGAGTCTACCACAAAGAGATCTTGGAAATCCAAGAAAACTTGTTTCAACTTTTGCTTCTGTTCCAGAGTCACGCAGGCATCAGCTAGGTTGACTCTCTCTTCCACCATCTGCCTGAAGCCTGGAAAGACTTCTGGTTTTGCTATCTCAGTGGCCTCCTCCAGCTGGGTGGAGAAGTCCCTGTTCAGAGTGCTGATTTGGACCGGAGGCTTCAGGTGGGAAAGGCAGCCCTCATGGTCCTGTAAAATCACCTCATCCCTTCTGAAGTCACAAGTCACATCTTCCTTACCATAAGGGCAAAGGCACCATCATTGGAATGGCGGTTGATGACCGACATTTTTCCATTGATTTAGGAAATGAACTGTTGGGACAAATCCCCAAGGACTGTTTTGACAGTGACAGTGATGACAATACAACACCAGACAGGATCTTTACCCGGCATGGGGGGAACTTCCTGCCGGGTAAAGATCCTGTCTGGTGTTGTATTGTCATCACTGTCATTGTCAAAACAGTCCTTGGGGATTTGTCCCAACAGTTCATTTCCTAAATCAATGGAAAAATGTCGGTCATCAACCGCCATTCCAATGATGGTGCCTGCGGCTAGAGTAATACTCTTTAAGTCGCTGCTATCCACCCCTATTGGAATGGTGTCATATTCTATGTTGACTAATGGTGTTGGGTTTACCCCTAACCCTTGCTGTTGGAGGAAAGCATTTAGATGAATATAAGCATCAGCGTTTTTCAATTTTTCTCCTCTTTTAACTTTCACTTCCAGGGAGAATGGTTGGGTCCTTTCTGGGATGGTGACTTCCTCTTTAATCTGAATTTCAACTGCATAAGGTAGCAATTGAGCTGATCTAAATGCTTTTTCTGGATCATCAAAGCCCATGGGATTATCCGCTAATCGGGACCAAGCTTTGAAGTTTATTAGGTCCAAACTAATGGCAAAGCGATTGAGAATATCACTGCCTAAGTAAAAGGCGGCAGTGACGTCTCGCACGACCCAACAATTATGGACTATGCTCTTGTGCCAATGGAGATTTTGAGCATACACATTCTTGGCAGGAGATGGTTCGAATTGGGTGTTTCCAAATCCATTTCCCATTTGTCTATCAGTTTGAATGTGGGAATGGCTGTATTTTTTGGGAGTTGGCGGAACATGGCTTCGCTGATGAAGCTCTTACCGTTGTTCCCACACACTCGAGCGAGAACAGAGTCCTTCCTATCATTTAACTGAACAGGGATGAACAACTGCTCTCCAATTTGCTGAATATCAGCCAGGCTCTGAGCTGATTTCACATCTTTCTGGACTATAGGAGTGGGAGTGTCTGATTGTGGATTGGTAAAGAATTTCAGAGTGTTTCCTTCCAGTGTGGAATACCACCTTAAACTGGAAGGAAGGTTGATTTTCAGAAATAGAGAGGACCCCCCATCGCCAGTCTGTTGTCCTACTTCTATTACTGTCACGTCTGGAATTTGGTTGTTCTGGAAGTGAAATTCTACTTGGTCAGATTTTTGTTCATCCATGTGGCACGTGCCATTTAAACTAACATGGTTGACACTCTGCTTTGATTTTATTGGTCGGCTAGTCTGGGTCCAGAGGAACTTGTTTACGCAATCTATTAGGGGTGACAACCTTCTCAGGAGGTCATTCCCTAGTAAACAAGGGGTGCCCTCTGGAGTCACTACTATGACCGGGTGTTTCACCTTGTGTCGCCCAATTTTGATGTCCAAATCTGCAGTGCCCTCGACGGGAATTTCCTTCCCGTCAAAGTTCTGGAGTTGTCCAGGAAGAGAGGTGAGGGGAATTTGGTACTTCTCCCCCCTACCTGAATTCAGTTCATCAAAGGCCCTTCTGGACAGAAGGGTAGCTTGAGATCCAGTGTCCACCAGCGCCAAAATTGTACCCTGCCCCTGTACTTGTACCGGGGCATAGTATCTTCCCTCCTTCTCCACAAAGGGGCACAGATAATGCACATTTTTGTACAACTGGTGGGCTAACCTTCTGGTTTTGGACATTGAGAGAGAAGAAATTTGGGCAGAATTCGTGGAAAGTCGTGGGAATCTGCAAGAAAAAGTTGGCAACTTGAAATGGTTTCGGGTTCCCCTGGTTCCGGTTCTGGGCCACCCCCCCTTTTTGGAGGCAGTCATCAGGATGGGTTTGAACCAGGGGTTTTTGGTATTGTTGGTTCTGGGATAGGATGATGGGCGGCGACGGCTCGATCCCCACATCTACCCAGTCTGGATTGGAATCCCTTGGGACCCATTTTTCCTTGGGAGGAGTTCCCCCATCTCTGAAGGAGAAGATCCTTTCCCCGGGATCCTCTTGGGATCCCTCTCCCTCAAATTGGAAGACCTGTACCTCCTCCACAAAATGGGTCTGTTTGGGTACTTCTCCTACCTCTTCTCTGCTCCTTGGGCGGCAGACTTCCAGGGGAGGAGATTTTGTTTCCGGTTCCTGGGTTTCCAGGGGCTGTTTACAAGTGGGGAAGGAAGCTTCCTCCAAGGCTTTACACCCCCCTTCCCCTTGTGCCTCCTCCCTGGGAACCGGTGGGTTATCGGAGTGCTGTCCCCATCATTGTTCTGCAGCACAAGGCCCAGAGTTTGGGGCATTCTGCGGTGGTATGCTCATCTGAGGGTTCTGTTGAGCCCTCAGTATGTGACCCAGATCCCGTGCCATATTTTGGACCTGGCGCTCAAGTTGGGAAACCCGCTCAGGCTGATACGGGGTTCTGTTTTCTCCCCTGGGCTGATCCAGTGAAGGGTAGCTATCCCTTCTCTGGTAGTGTCCCGGGTTGGGAAGATTTGGGTACCCCTCCACCCTTGGCCTCCCCTCTCCCGGATTAGGTTGTCTGGGCTCAGGGAAGTGGGGAAAGAAGGATGGATGAGTTTGGGGCTGGAAGTTGGGTGGATACCTGGGAAACAAGTTCTGCCCAGGATTTGGTGAATTTCTGCCCTCCTGGGGGAAGTGTGGAGGGAAGTTCCCTGGGTTGGGCGCTTGGTTGGATCCCCCCCCTTGGGCCGGAGGAGTCCACACATAACCCAGGATTGGACTGTTTCCCTTATAGCGGGGACTTACATAGTCAGGGGAGTGGGGGACCCCATTTGTGGGACTACCTCCTTGACTCCCTGTCTGTGACTGGGCCGAGGGCCTTCTGGGCTGTGAATTATTTGGTGCAGGCAGGTTTTTAGGTCCCCCCATCTCCAAATCTAAAACGGGGGCAACCTTTAGCTCTGCCACCTTGGCAGCAGCAGGGGTGCTGTTGGTTTTGGGGTTTTTGGGCTGATTCTTATTTTCCACCGGTTTCTGCACCTCATAGATGCGGGTGGCTTGCTCAATGACCCAGTCTAAAGATCTTTTCTCGTGAAAATCTCTCACGAGCTGGGTCATTATGTATTTGGGGAGAGCATGGAAAAATGTGTTGATGAATTCTCTGCTGTACGTGCGCACCCTTCTGGTGGTCTGCGCAAAGGCACGCTTCAATTCTTGCACAAATTCTTGTGGGGCCTGATCCTCCCCACATTGCAAATTGTAGGCTGCCTTGCGAGCCTCTTGTGGATTCCGGTGAACAGAAAAATGTTTCAAGATGGCCACCCTATATGTGGACCATCTTGAATGGTTTTGGTACTCCAGCCCCGCAAAGAGACTGGAGTATTCTGGGGAGAATGTCCATTTGACATACTGAATGCAGCTACTGCTGTCCTTCAAATGGAAAGTCTCCATCATTTGCTCATAAAGCTCCAAGTGTTCCCAAACAGAATACTTGGCGTTCTTGTGATAAGGCGTGATGACACTCCTTATTGCCTTGATCTGCTTTAAGGGGTCCTTAAGCAAGGCCCTTTTTGCCTTATTGGCCTTTTTGGTTCGGGTAACCCTGGTCCACTCATCCTCTGACTCAGAGGCACTGCTCCCAGAGGTGCCGTCTGATCGTCCAGGCTCTCCCGGATTCTGCGAGCCTGGGAATGGCTGGCAGAATGTGGGGACCTGGTCTCCTGTGTCCTGGGCCGCTCAGTGGAGTCTTCAGATCCCTACTTGCTGCCAGGATTTGATGGGTACCCCCCCACTGACCTAACTGGGCAGAGGTTTTTAGGATGCCCTTAGTGGGTCTACTTTCCTGGGGTTCCCCACTAAATTGCACTGTGCTTGGGCGCCAATACCCGGATGCCCGCCCATCCATTCCTGGGAGGTACTGGCCTATGAACCCCATACTTTTAGCAAGATAGTAATCTGCCCTCCCTGTGGCCCTGTGCTCATGTGCGCCAGGGGACATGGGGGTGGCAGAGTCCAAGGACTGGGAAAGATGAAGGCCTCTGGTACTAGGGCTCCTGAGGTTATGCTCAGGTGTTTCCCTTTCCCAGCGAACTTCATCTCTTTCAGCCCCTGCTCCCTGTTGCAATGCAAGAGCCTGCGCTTTCAGTTCCTCAGTTAACGCCTTACTAGACTCTATCAGTCTCTCCTGCATGGCTACCTGTTGCTGGAGCCTATCATTGTGCTGACAGAGAGCCTCATTCTCTCTTTGTGCCTCCTGATTGGTCCTGGAATACTGGGCCAGTCTTTGCTGCAGGAGGGTTACCTCCTGAGTCCCATCCCTACTGGCCTGCTCCTTTCTTGCCAGAGCATCTTCCACCCTCCTGGTGTGCTCTAACACGTTCTGATGCTCTTTTTGGAGGTCACCCAGCCCCTGGAGGGCCAGGTGATTTCCTTCAATTTTTCTTTTAATTGGCAGACTTCCTGGCCTAAGGTGTCCCTTTCCTGACTAAGAGCCTGCATCTGTGCCGCCAGGTTGTCCCTTTGCCTTTGAAAGGCACCAGCTTTCTGGCGTTCTTGATCAAACTCTGCCTGGGTATCCAGGTCTTTCAAAATCAATGTATTGCTTTCCTCTTTCTCCCTATCTAGGTGGCTTTGCAGGGTGACTACCTGCTCTGCGCATGCCCTATTGAAGTCCAGTTGTTGCTCCAGCTTTTTCTGGCTCTGCAGTAGGATGTCCAAACCTTCTTGGTACTCCTTCTGCAAGGCCAGAAATCTGTTATCCTGGTCAGACTTTTCCTGTTGCAGGATATCCATTTCCTCCTTTATTTTAATAATATACTGTCTACTATCATTTTTTGACTCCTGGCTCCTCTGCAGCCTCTGCTCAGAAGAGACCAGGTCAGAGTGGGCCTTCTCTAATGCCATCAGTTGCCTATTTGCCAGATCTTGGCCTTCAGCACATTTGTCCTGTATGGCTCCCATATGTAAAATATAAATATGCCGCGACCCTGGCAATCTTGTTGTGCTCATCCCTGGCCTTAGGGGCCATATATAGTTCACTCACGGCCACATGTAAGGGACCCTGATCTCTCCATATATCTGACCCTGATTCAGTGATCTGGGGTGTGATTGCCTGCAACCAGACCGCCCGGTCCTGATGAGCCCACTCACCTCTCACAAATAGCTTTTGTAAGAGGTGTTCTCTGGCTATTTTGATATCTACCAAGGTCGTCATTCTGGAACTTGATTTCCTTCCTGATTTACAGAAGTTTGTATTTTCTTTTGCAAAACAGACCGTCTCCTTAGAGCGTTCCTTTGAGGGGTGTTTTTACAGTGTAACACAGCGTGGTGATCCAACAGAACTTATATATCCTGTCAGTTAGCACACTGTATCAATCTGCACAAGTGATAGATCTAATCCAGAATCCCCGGCTACGAGCCCCCACTCTGTTAAGCGACTTCAATTCAGCAATCCCACTAAGTCAGTGCCTCGTCTGGGACGCCCAAGGGAAGCCCTTATTTATATATTTTTATGACCAGTTATACTCTGGATGATAAACCCTTATATAACGCCCCTCTCTTAGAATCTCCTGACCCCACTGAGCCAAGAAGTAGGTTTGTTTTGCAAATTAAAAAGGTTTATTTGAAAAATTAAACAATAGATATATATCACACTTTTATAATAAATTAATATTTGATATCACACTTAGACATATGACAGTGAGTGATCAACAATGGATGATGTTATACTAGCACACTGGTTTAATTACTTAGGAGTAGTATAGAGGATAAGGTAGCTGAGAATGCTTTATATGGTAAAAGGAAATGCAAGGTGGAAAAGAAGCAACACAGGGATAAACTTGATATGATTTCAGCAAAAGATAATATAATCACTTTTCCCCTTTTGGCAATTCACCCCCCCTCTATGCAATGTAAGGAGGTGGAAGTAACACACACAGTCTTCGGGAATACAATCACAGTACAATACGAATTCAGTTCCCCCCTAGCAAGCTTAGAGAAACAGGGATGATTTTAAACACAGGCAAAGTACTTCAAAGGTAGTATGCAAAGAAGGGAAAAATATGCTAAAAATGATTTTAATTCCCTCTAGAGGTTCAGGGTGAGTGAGAGATACTTTAAATCAGTTCAGGCCAGCCCTATCAATGATTCAGGGATGGTTACCAGGTTGAAAACGGAATTCCGTAATGGAAGCAAAAGACAAATGTTTTTACACGTGGCTGGAATGAAGCAAAATGTCAAATCGCGGTAATTTAGTCGCGTGCGTCGAGCGCAGTTACGGAGGAAGTATAAGGAGTAGCAAGTCGGTTTAGAGCTGTTGGAAAGCTTAGAATCTCAGTTTTAAAATAAAAGTTAAATCACGCTTCTATCACAAACGGTTCAAGAGATACGGACGATTTTGTGAAGGTAGATTCTCAAAATAAAAGTAAAGCTCAGAATGACAGATGACAATTTTGCAGCTTTGAATCAACAGGAGGGACACGATTTCTATGATGCAGTTTGAATTAGATTATTTTAAACTAAGAGATTGGTTTTGCACAGTTCTGGCTGAGTACTCACACTATGTTTTGGACAGGAATGTGACTTCGTCACGGATCGGGTCAGGATTGGCTGCGGTTCTCTCGCCACGGGGTACTGGTTCTGCGCACAGCGATCTGGGTCAGCTCTGTGGTTCTGCTATCGGAACTTCTTTCTGGGTCTGCTACCAGTTCTGGCAAAAGTTCTTGGCAAAGAATTGAACAGCTCGCCCGGCTGTAGAATAGTTTGTTTGGATTGCTGGATTCTGCAGGCCTGCTGAAAAAGGATTTAGCTGGTGGTCCAGGCCTCTCTGCTTTAAGTTCTGGAGTTAAGTTCTAAGTTCTGGTCTCTGGAGATTGATGGATTTGAAGTCTGGAGTCTCCCGGCAAAGCGTCCCGCAAGAAAGTGGAAAGTGAATGTCCCTGTCTGGCTTCCAGTGGCTCTTTTTATGTCTTTTGAAAATGGGTGTGGATGCTAACTATCTCTGCCCAACCCACTCACGATTTGATAGTCAAGGATCTCTCTTTGACCTGATTTGAGAAGGGAGCAGTGAGTCAGAGTGAGTCATCTTTATGGCATACAGAAAGAACACTCCCCTTTGCTTTTACCTTAGAAAATCATTTTCATAACTAAACACATTTCACAGATACACAAGTGGTTGACATTACATGTACAGATTGCAGATGACTTAAGGTACATTCTTGTTCAAATCTGATCTTCCTAAGAGCTTGCATTAAAACATGACAACTTATTTTCATTTTTAGTTGGTTTACCAATATCGGACGTTTACCAAAAATGGCACAAATGTACATCGCCTTTCTACACATATTCCAGTAAATTTCCATGTCTCTAGCTTAAACCCAGTGTCTGCAATATGAATAAATTGTGGGGTTCGGTCCCAGAACATCGTACGGAATTGAGTTTAGACTCAAATTGTAGGTACATTTCCACTTTAAGGATCTCCAAATTGTACATTCCTGTCATCTGGTTACAATTAGTTATCAGTGTTTTTATAAAACATATATTTGCCTTCAATTAAATTCACAAAAAGTTTCTGGCCCGCCCCTAGGAACTGGGAGAGTCAGTCATCACATGTCTCTTCTTCCAGGTAGAGCTCTGTTTACAGTCCACATGCAAAATTAACATACCCCAATTAATTGAAAGGGTCTATTGTCTCTCTCCTCCAGGCTGAAGGGGAAACCCCCTCCCTCCCAATCAACAGGGCCATGTGATATCCTGGTGCCTCCTGGTGTGGGTCTCTGGGGTGTTAAGAGTTCTCAGGAAAAGCAACCCCTTTGAACTTTTAATTGAATCAGACTGCCTCCTGGGAACAAGCCTTTGAAGTCCCAGCTAGCTCAGGATGCTGTTTAGCTTCTGCAATACAGGTCCCCAGTCATAGTTTAGACCGCTAGCGCCGGTTTGTGGAAAATGCCGGTACTGCACCTATTTTTGGGATCTGTCTTCAATTAATACATTTCCAAAAGAAAGGATTTTACTTGATAGTATATGATCCTTGCTTGACATGGCATTGATGTGGATCTGTAGTAGAGTAAAGTAAAACACTCAACCATAGTTGGATTTATGTTTGGTGGTTCCGGGCCCATGATCTTAGCAATTTTTGACATTAATAAAAACGGGTTTTGAACAGAACCATCTTTCTTTGCACTGGTGGGTGGCAGGTCAGGGGACCATTTTGCTGTGCGCAAAACTGCACGGTTCTCCAGGATTCTGGCGCAAATGTGGGCTTTTCCGCCCTCTTGGATTTCCTAAGCCCACAGCACCAATTGTTGCAGCATAATAGTCCAAACGTGGGTCAGGACACCCAACCCCTCCCAGCTACATATTTTGCAGGTTCTGGCCTTTGGTTTTCTTTTGGCCAGCCTACTTTGTCGGACCGCCGTAAACTGCATTGCCTTCCGGTTCCAGCACATATTCAATTTAAAGTGCTTTGTCTGATCCATCAAGCTTATCATCTTGAAGGTTGCCTCTCACTTCAGGGGAAAGTTATCCCCTACTTTCCATCTCTCTCTTTGTGATCAGTGAACTTAGCAAAGCTGGCTGTTTTCCAGTAACGTTTAGAAGGTGTTGCAGGTTTGGCATTGTCTGCGGCTCGTCCAAAGCTCTGGAATTCGCTCTCCCTTTCTTGGTTTCCTGTCAGATTTTAATGTTTTTAGAGCGAAATTGAAGATTTATCTTTTTGTTTAATGAGTTCACTATTTGTTGTTCTTTGTTGTTGGTGAATACCTTTTAGAACCATAATACCTCTGGTGTAAGTGTTGCGCTCTGTAAGGATGTAATAGATAGATAGATAGATTGAATGCCTTACTGTTCTTTCTTTTTCGAACAGCTATATCCTGCAGCAATTGGCATTTGTTTCACGCTTTTTGAATGAACTAACTTCTCTTGGTGTTCCATTTGCTGATCCCACTCTCTCGCTCACACCCGCTTTCTCTCTCTCTCTCTCTCGCTTGCCCTCTCTATTGGTCACTCTCTCTCACTCGCTCCCTTTGTCTCTTACTCTCACTCTATCTGTGCTTTAGTGTGAGAGTGTTGCTGAGTTCCCTCTTCCACCCTCCCTAAAGGCCTCCTAGGAGGCATGGGAAGGAATGGTTGAGTGGAGAAGCAGGGCTGTGGATATCTGGAGGGACTCACAGAGTGATATTTAGTGTTTGCGGTGTGGGTTAGGAGGTAAAGAGCATGCTGATTTTTGGAAAAGAGGGGCTGAGAGGGGAGCTGTAGCTATACATGTTGGGTGATCAGAGTTTCAAAATAAGAATCAGGAGAGGCTACCAAAATAAAAGTAGAACTGAAATTTGACAGTGACTGCGATCACAAAAGTAGGACTATACTTCAGTCGCACAGGGGGTGGTCTTGGTCAGACTAAGGGCTTTCTCCAGTTTGTGATGTCCCACCTTTGTCAGTGATCCCATAACTTGGATTGTTAAACGAGGCTATGTGAATTCGAAAAGCTATTTACCCAACTTCAAGTCATGCCATTCAAACCTGGTTGCATTGAATTGAAATAAAGATGTGCTGGTGCAATAATTCTTTTACCCTGTTAATTAGGAATATGTGCAGGTAGAGAGCTATGTGTTTGGTCAACCAAAGTGGCAGGTCTTATCAGGGTTCCATATGGGAAATAAAAGTATCTGCTGAACCCCTGCACCCTGTCCTCTCATTCTTCCTTACTCCCTATGACATTGCTAGTTCCTCAGTTGTTACTGCCACCGCAACTGCTGCTGACAGCAGTGTGAGCAGAGAAGAAATACAGATCTCTTGACGGAATGGGAATAAGTGGTGCTTTGTTTTTATGGATAATGCTAAAATTAGAGTACCAGTGACAGAGGCATCCACCAAGATTAGGACTTGTCTGGTATTTGAAGACATGCATTGTGTGACAAATCTAGCAAAGTCGTCAGTACTTCACCGGGGGAAATCTCACCTCATTTGGCCAGGGAAGGGCAGAAGCTACCTGACTATGCCCCATGGGTGTGGCTATCTGTGGGAGGACCAGAGGAGGGAAGACTACCCTCCGGAGGCAGAGTAGTTTCTCTAGGAAGGCATTTCCCTGTTTCTTTACCATCTTTTTTTAATATTATTTTTGCATTTTTATTTTTAAAGCACTCACACAGCCCGCGGGCATCGAGGGGCTGTTACAGGAATTGTTTTTTTTTTTTTTTTTTTTTAGTTGCGTAATTGGTTTCTCTATGTTCCATATTTTTAACGCGTTTAAATACCCAGAGGTTTCTAAGCGCAGACCCTGGGATCAAACCTGTGTTGCTTCATGTCGTCTTGCTTCCAAGGCGACCACGTTGCCGCTGAGCTACCCTCCTCTGGTAACACCTACTGGCCCCCCTATTCCTGTATGGCATACTGTAGTGTAGTGTACAACCCTCAGTCATGAATATTCACCAACGGTGTTTACATTCACCTTTGCTTGATAAAACTGAGATGAGGAAGAGGACTGTAGTAATGATTATTACTAGAACTGGAAAGCAAACATTGCACACTAGTTGTTGGATAAGGTTAACAGGTGCTGGGACATTTAAAAACACCTCATCTGGAGAGAAAGGGAAACTCACTTCTCCCGTTGTTGGTCAGCACACCAAAGGATAGCAGGATGCAGAGTGGAGAAGCTGCTGGAGGTGCCATCCGGGGAAGTCTAGAAGCTGAAGCTTCAACAGGTTTGTGCCACAGACAGCAGAAGCTGTCAGATGAAGAAGGAGGCAAAATGGGAACCGGAGAGCAGATGCAATGCCCCCTCCGCCCGCAAGCAAGCCACAGCGAGAACAGTGAGATGCAAATGATGCCGAAGCATTTGACAGAAATCCGTGAGCACAGAGAGCAAGGTTAGTGTTAGGGAGAATTCTCTCTTTAGGCTGAATTTCCTAACCTAGTGAGTCCCCCAGCAGCTTTGCTGGATTTCTGGAGTTTGTTTTTTTCTCCTGCCAAGAGTGAGACTCTTTTTCTCCCACTCTTGGAGATGATTTATGGTGTTCCTTTGACTGCTAATGAGTTTTATGGGCTATGGGGTCCTTTACTCCATAGGGTCTCATGTGTTTTTTTCTATGTGTGTTACACAGCACCCTCCGTGCAGTAACACAGGGGGGTCATAGTGACACCCCACCATAGACTCCTTACCCTGGGACTGACTACTGTCTCCCAGGGCATGTAAAGTCACCATTGGCTTTACTAGTCCCAAATTATTAACAGAAACCAGTACAAACCATCATATTGTGGATGTACTGGTCAGGGCAATTCGATTGCCCCGGGGTCTGTTAGTCGAGGGGGCACGTCTCCGTCCCCCCTGATCGAGTTTTGGCTGGTGGCAGTGAATACTACTTTTTATATTCGACAGCGAATATATTCCTATGGGATTTTCCCATTGTTCGAGGCTACCAACTTTAATTATTTAATTCTCATAGCCTCGAACATACCGCTGGTTTATTTATTTAATATTAATTCGCCGGTTGGTATTTTTTGCCACGACTCGATTCTAAAATGGCGTTTGTGTTCTCTTCCGTGACTCCAACCCAAGTCGAGCCCTTTGTTCCACTTTTTGGCGGGCTTCTCCACAGAAGCCTCCAAAAGTGGTGCCATTCTGTCTGGGTACAACAGGGGGTGTGGGAGGGGGTTTAGGCACCCTGGACTGAGTTACCTTGGTAACTCAAGTCGCACTCTTGTGTGATTGACCAAGTGGTGAGCCGGCCGGCTCACCACTTAGCATGTTTGATTGACAGCTAGGCTGAGTGAATGGGGGTGTGCTGCATAAAAGCAGGGCTTTGGGAACTGGAACTTCAGAAGTCGCCACAGGACCTAAGAATCCGACGAGGGAGAAGCTGAGCCGACCTACCACGACGACACCACCGGTGGAGCCCTGCGGAACCGACTCACCACTTCCCGATGACAGAGAAGATCTCCCGGCTGGAGAGGCTTCTTCCCCTGACTGGTGGGCACAACCAGTTTACCTTCTTCTCTTCGCACCCCAGACTGGCTTGTGGTCGAATTGCCCGTGCCAAGCACCCCGGCAACCGGATAGCCACTTACCACTGGACCGCAAACTAAAGGACCGTTCCTTTTAACTGAGAACTCTGCGGCTGGTTTCTTCCCTGGCAGTGCAACGGACTCCTGTCTTCCTCCCCGATGTGATCCTCTCTTCCCCCGGACGAAGCACTGACTTGCATCCGCTTCCAGGAACAACTGCCCCCGCTGGAGTATTCTCACCACTTTAAGGTACCGTGTCCGCCAGGCCTCCCTTCAAAAAATTGCTACAAGGTAATAATAACCCCTTAACCTTCTAGACTGGGCTGGCCGCCTTGACCTTCTAACTGGTCCCTTTCTTTGGTCCAACTCCTTTTTGAACCGTTACAAGACTTTTGTGCACTGCAACCGTGTGACCTTGGACACATTTCGTTTTGATCCTCTTAAAGTGGATCCGGCCTACTGACTCTAAACTCACAGTGTTACTTTGCCTTCCTCCCTTGGTGTGTTCGTGAAAAAGTGTTGGGATCTGTTTCAATTTATTCTCTGCTTTTCTCTCCCTTTTAAACCGAATTATTAGAGTGCCACCTACGTTAAGCGCTCGCCGCTGTCTGAAAATAAGTGGGGCTTTACTTAAGACTTGTCTAATGTTCTTCTAAGGGAGTGTATATCTTTTAGTGACTGTGTTTTTGAATTGCTTACTATTAGTGCCTGTGTGTTTTTCTAGATGTGGTTTTAAATAAATAATTATATCTCTTTTACACCAAGCCCTGGTCAGTGTTTACTTGTTCTACTATGTTCTTTTGACCTATTGTGAATACTCTGTATGCTGCCTAAATCTTCTTGAGGGAGGTCTGACTGCTCAGCCACAGCTACCAAGTGAATCTGTGTGCTACAGACTGCTACCAAGTGGGTTTACTGCCAAACACCTGTAGTCCTAAATCTT
Source organism: Ambystoma mexicanum (assembly GCF_040938575.1). Classification (NCBI taxonomy): domain Eukaryota; kingdom Metazoa; phylum Chordata; class Amphibia; order Caudata; family Ambystomatidae; genus Ambystoma; species Ambystoma mexicanum. Next base: position 1,075,816,794 of record NC_090925.1, read on the forward strand.
TTGCAGTGGTCCCAGAGGGAACTGCACAGGTTTCTGCCTAACAGTTGGGACACTGGGGTGCTTCATGGCAAATGCAGCATACCATTGACACCGGGCCGATTGAGCAAAGAGAGTAAAATGAATGAAGAAGGGTCGCTGATCCAACATATGAAAAGTTTCATTGAATAATCCTGGAACTATTTAAAACAGAAGGTGATTACTGATGGAAAGTGTGAGTCTGGGACCCACACCCAAATCCTGAACCAATTAAGAAAGTCCTGACAGAAGAGTGAACCAGGCATACAGCGAGTTTGGGACTCGCACCCAAGTGATGAATTAAGAAAGTCCTGACAGGAGAGTAAACCAGGCATACATCGAGTCTGGGGCCCACACCCAATTGACCAAGCAAGAAAGTCCTGGCAGGAGAGTAAACCAGGCAACAAGCAATTCTGGGACCCGTACATAATCAAGATTGCTGAACTTGGAAAAGAGAGAAAGCAGCTCCCCAAACTGGTGGAATCTAGGGGAAGGGCGTCTCCCTCTCCTTTTGCAGGTGAAGTCTATAAACTGTGGGAAAGTGAAGAAAGCTCTGGAACCTGTGAATTGTGGAACTGTGAAATTAGTGAACTGTGGAAAAGCTAAGAAAGCTCAGGGGCAGAGGCATACTCATTGAGGCTGTAAATTGGGGAACTGTGACCATTCCAAAAGAAGGGTCATACCCCTTTAGATTGTGGAATGGTATAACCCAAAAGGAGATCAAGAGAGAAATCAAATATCTTGAGTTGATGTACTGTGTAAACCAAACAAAACTCAGGGGAAGAGTCACCCCCCTTGAGATTTTGGAGATTGTGGTAATGTGAAAGTGAAGAACATTGAAAACATAGAGACATCCAGGGGTAGGGATGAACCCCTTTAACTGGTAGAACATTGTTGTCTTCTTTTACAATTTGGAACTTTATGTTTGAATTTTGGAAAGGAGCTGCGGCTGATGAGCTACATTTTCCCCTTAATGTTGAACTGAGTTTAGTGTGTGAGGTTCAGGTTAGGATTTTGGACACAGGACAGAGAACCTGCTGTTTTGGACATTGTGACATGGAAGTTCCTTAGTCGGGAAACCCATTTGGAGTGATAGGTAGGATTTCCACAGCTCTCTCTTTAATGTTATCAATAAAAGTCCTTAACAATCCCCATAATGCCTCTGTGTCCGAGTCTTACTCGTGATCCCTTACAATTGTCATTGTGTGAAATGCTGCCATCACACAGAGGGCTCATTGGCCACACAGGTCCACTGAGAGGGACATGGATATGCTCTTTGGGTAGTTATGGTTTTCTGACATATTTGTAAAGGACCAGAGGACCCGGCTCAAGGGTCTATAATTATGTTTGTTATTTCCTATTTTAGTTTATTGTTAATGTTTGCAAATACTGTAACAAATGTGGAAGTACAGCAGCTACAACAACCAATCAGTGGCCAGCAAGCAAAATTAAATATTGCTGTGGTGTTCACAGACAAAAACAACATTGGATTTAATGTGAGTGCAAGCCTTTCCAAGAAGGAAGTCCACTTTGAAGGGAAAGAGCTGTGTGCTCTTGTCAAAAGTATCCATTGTAAAAAAATACATTATTTAACTGTACTAATGTCAAATGACACCTTTCAAACATTTCTCAGTATTAATTTCATTCATTTTCAGCCTATATTGTATTTTTAATGAGAATATGACATTGTTTTTACTGCGCATAGCACAGAATGAGAATCTAGAACAACCATATAAGGTATTCCCTTTTGTATTCTTTCAAAATGCCCTAATGAGAAAGGGACAGGGGACACAAAACACAACTGAGGGATTCAAGATGTTTTGTATAAAAGAGAGACTTATCATAGATCTTTATATTTGACAAATAGTTGATGAAAGATTTGTACTCTTGGAAAATCACGGCAGCACACAAAATTGTTTTTTTTACTACAGGTAAGCCCAGATGGGCTTAGGATGATTTACTATCCCTAAACTTATGTTTGTGTTTTTGTGGCAAAAATATCTCCTAAATTACCTGAGCAAGGCTCGCTGGATTTGTCTGTCTGGTTTTGCCCTCCGGGTTTGATTTCTGCGCTGATACCATTGTGTTAACCCATGTGGGCTGCTGTAGTCCATCGTGTGGTCTCCTATTCCAACATGGCCTACACGATTTTCCTGGGAACAGTGCCTCACCATCCCCTCTGATTGGCCAGCCTGGGAAGCTAAAAGCCAAACAAGAAGCCAGCAGGCTAAACCGGCCCCCAGACAAAGGCCCACTACTAATGCCCCTGTCTGAGCCTGTTGGAGCATGGAGCACCTCTCTCTGCAACTTCTGCCGACCCTTTCAGCACTAAAGGACTCCCAAGGACTTTCCACTTGCCCTTGTACGCAGCCATGAGGCACATAGCACTCTCCTCCTTCTGTGACACTATCCCGGTAATACTGTGGGGAGCTCCTTTCCTCGCTACCTATTACTTCTGTATAACACCAACCAACCTCACTGCCTTGGTATTCAGTGCCTTTTATTTGAGCAAAAATCGTTTTACAGAGTGCACTTCCATCGGTGCAGCAAAAACAAATTTAGGTGCTCTTACATCTGCACAGCCATTTTCGTTGTTTATACATTGCTGCCATTTTTGTTGTGTGAGCTTTAGAGTGCCTTTTGCAAAAATCGAATTTAGGTGCTCTTTCATCTGTGCAGCCCTTTTCGTTTTGTGTGCTTTGGAGTGCCTTTTATAAAAAAACGAATTTAGGGTTGTCAAAAACTTGTCTGTGATCTTTACAACTGTTCACGTGCAGCACACATATTGTTTCTATCTGCTTGACCACCTAGTGCGATTCTACTATAGGATAGTGCCTCTAACCCGCTCCCTGTTATCCTCTGACCTCTACCCCTCTTGTTCCACTTCCACCATGGTGCTCTCCAGCTCCCCTATTTTTCAAACTGTATCCCCATCTCCTACCTTCATTCTCTCACAAAGCCTGGAAGGAAGAAACTAAAAAAGGTACTCCTAAGATCCAACCTAGACAGCCCATCGCAGACACCTACATCAATGCTTCCTCCAGACAAACTATCACTGACATCCTCTTTGCTGTTCCTTCAGCTGACCTATGGGCCCCTCATATGGTCTCTGTCTTCTCCCCTTTCTCCTCCCCACCCATTATTGGCGGCACTAGATAGGAAGGGCTCTTGGCTCACTTCTCATCTTCCAAATGCACTATGAATGTCTATCACAATGGCACTATCATTGTCTCAGGAGAATAGCTCAGGGTCAAAGTGCTCGCCTTGAAAGCAAGACAACATGGAGCAACACAGGTTCGATACCCGGGTCTGCGCTTAGAAACCTCTGGGTATTAAGCGCGTTATAAATAACCTATCATATCATATCATGACCCAAGGCTCTCAGCCCAACCTTTTCCTTCTGAACAGACGTCTATCTTCCCTTTTCAACTTCCCTCCTGCGCCTTCCACCCATCCTTCCCTCATCCCCCCCAAGGGTTTGCACCGCTGCCCTGTACCCCTCCTCACAAATCTTCACCAGCTTCACTTAGCTACCCTCCATTCTCGCCCTGCCATTAAACACTCCTCTGATATCTGTTGCCTCCTTGAAGACCTTGACCTTGATGTCTTTGCCCTCACTGAGACATCCCCTGCCCACAGTCTCCTTCTCTGTCATTCAACCAATGAAGCGTGTGTCAGACGCTGCATTTACTTCTTCCTACATCCCTCCCCCATTCCCTGCTCTGGACTCTCCCCGTGACTCTGTCCTATCTAACTTCCATCTCTCTATTGTAAAACCAAAAGGAAATATCGAGGCTGAGTACCCCAAAAGGAAATACACCAAACACGGGCTTATAAAGATTCACAGATCTTTATTCTATAACTGTACAGTTTACAAAGAAACAAAGTAATAGATAGCTATCTGGCCCCCAGTACATCACAGCGAATACCAGCCCTTTCGGTGTGAGAAGTGAGAGGTACTGGCCGTCTAAACAGTTATACTTTTTATACATTTCCATTCATAATGTCCAGCCCCTCTACAGGTTAATGATACTTGGTCTAGGATTCGTGCCGAGTTCACTTCGAGTTTGTCCAACTATATGCATGTGGATCATCTTCAGTTTGCATATCAACAAGTCACAATGGCAACAGTGTATTCTCAGATCTAACATTAAGCCTTAACAAATGTCCTGTACAATGTAGTTCAGCAAGTGCCCACGTTCAGTATTTAGACAGCATTGTAGTTGATGTATGTCCGCGGATCGGACTTGTTGGCGCAGGTAATCCTGTCTACAAGTCAGGCATGGGACAAGGTCTCTTTACTCGACCCAAACATTCGGCCAACTGAAAGTTTAGACATTTACTTTTGTACAAAGGTCAGGACGGCTTAGTTACAAGCGGGAAACACTGTCCACCATTTTAAAACACAGAATTACTTTGGAGTGGAAATCAAAATGGCGGATGGACCTAAAATGGCGGCTAAGTCGATCTAAGATTGGAACTTTGCTACGCGGATTTCTTCGCAGAGTGACTGGGATTAGGCCAATATATACAATAAAGGAGGCACAATACCATATCACGTTTAACAAACCCTCCTTTTGGCCTAAGCCAAGCGCTAAACGACTTCTAGTCACTTTACGAGTAACTCCACGTCTCAATGTCCAAACATCCTGAATCGGTATCGGAGACACCAATTGCCATGAGGTCGGATACTGAGATTTCCTTCAGCACAAATTCATTGGATATTTTCTCTGGGGTCTATACCTTGTGCCTGAACTGAGAACATGCAGATTTTGAATTGCCCTAAACATAGTTGGGGAGGAATCTGGCACGAAAACACAGCAAGCGGACCCCACTAATTTACATAACCCACCACGTTCAGCCAGGATGACATCTAATGCCATCCGCTTCTGAAGTGCCACTAACTTTATTGCTCTGTTCTAAAGTCATATTATAGAGTATGTCAGTGGTCCAGTTGATGGTACTCTCCAGTACTCTCGCTAGTCTCCTGATATCTTCAGAGTTCAGTATTTGTCCCCAAAATGGCACAAAGGATTTACCTACATCGCCCAGAACTTGTGCTGAAGTATCGCCATTCTCGTCCCGTCGTGGACGAGCCTTTGAAATTTCTACAGTGCTAGCAATGAATACCCCGGGAAACAGAATCCCTAAAAAACAGGTTCCCTGCTAATCCCTGGGTAACCACGGAAATGCTACATTACCGCAAACAAAGTAGGCTGTGGTTGACAGTATAAGAAGGTGGCGTGGCATCCCTATTGCCTATAGGAGCCATCTTGAAAGAGATCAAAGATTGAAAAGGACGGGACAGTCTGTCAGAAGGCCTAGTAGAAGCAACATTGGGATTGCTCCTATTCGCAAAGAGTGAGCATCCCAGGGGCGTTAGAACATGTTTCTCAAAATCATTCAAGTTAGTTCCATCAATGTTCCCCGAGATGCTATCGTTCCATCGGCCAAAGAACAGTGCTCTTAGAGAAGCATAGCATGCAGTTGTCAAAGGTAAAGGGTGAATATACCAACCCAGCCCCTTATCCCTGTGTTGCGGTAAATGCGGGCAGAGCCAACAATAGGACTAATTGAAAATGGCATGTGTAGTATTCATAATGAGTAATAGCGTATTGTTATGGTAACTCTGTGCTGATAGTCTCTAGGAGATAGAATGTGCAAATGCATGAAAGGAATAGAAACAGTATGTACATTTTCAGTGGGTAACAGAATTTCAAGCGGATGTACTTCTTCCAGATACCAGAATCCTAAGGCAATGACCATTGTAAAACCAGTTAACATCATCACAAGACAACAATATGTTTTCGGGGCCCACGCATTCGATTGTTCATTTTCACGGCCGGTCACACAGTCTCTTTTCTGTTCCGTACGAGTGGGAGCGGTTGCAGGCATTGTTTCTTCAAACAATTACATCAAACTTTTGGAGAGTGTGGAGACGAATTGGCTGTTTCCCCAGGCCCCACGGCTCAGGGAGAGTCCCCGACGCACTCTCGATCCTGGTTGCTGCTTCATAATCATTGCTTACAGCATTAGTGAGGGGTTCTGTGTCTTCTGTGTCTTCTGTAGCGTGTGGCAAAGGGTAGGGAATCCCCTTGATGTGAGAGGCGTGGTTCCAATGCCTCTTTCCCTCCACTCGCACCGCTGTCTGTGTGACCAAGAGGACTTGATAGGGGCCCCGCCAACGAGGTGCGAGATCGCTCAAATGACTTGGTGAGGACCCAGCCTCCCGGCCATATGCTGTGACCGGGGCCCTTGTACTTTACAGGTAAAGCCTCTCGCACCTGGTGATAAATCAAATACAGATTTTTAGTAGTCAGAAAGAAGTACATTTTCGACCTAACGTAAAGAACGGGGCTTCGGTATGTTCCAAACATTAGCTGCCCTACCCATGACCACCTCAAAGGGAGAGAGCCAGTCTTAGTTTGATGGGTCGTCCTTATAGATAATAACATGATCGATAAGGCGTCCAGCCATTTCAGTTTGGTGCCGGCACACGACTTAGCGAGCTTGTTCTTGGTGATGCCTTTGTGTCTTTCTACTAGTCCAGCACTATGTGCGTGTCTAGCCGAATGGAAACATTTATCGATCTGTAATTCCGCGCATATCTGCAGAATTACAGCAGCGATAAAATGTGGACCATTGTCCGACCAGATGACTCTTGGCAACCCAAATCTAGGAAAATATTCCTTCAGCATGGTTTTCGCCGTGGTCCTGGCTGTGGCATCTTTAACGGGAAAAGCTTCAACCCATTTGCTAAAGGCACAGATAACATCTAGTACATATTTGTAGTTGTTACAATGCTCCATTTCAATGAAATCAAAATGTATTACCTCAAAGGGGACAGAAGGTGGACCAAAACTACCCCTAGGAGTCGATGTGCCCTTTCCCACCTTATGCTGCAAACAAATCATACACCCTTGAACGAAGCGCTCAGCTACCTTAGGGATTTTATCATTTACCCACATATTTTGCAACATTTTGGTTACTTTACGAGCACAAATATGGGTGGGACCATGAGCCATAACAACCATCATCATAATATACGCGTCAGGCAGTAACGATTTCCCTTCAACTTTGTTCACCAACACCCATCATCATCCAATTTTGCCAAACCCTCAGCCCATTTCTTAGATTCATCTAACGTGGCATCGGCTTGAATGTTTCTTACAGATTCAATACCCTCATCCAAAATACAAGAATTTGTGGCTTCCCTTGGAGTATACATTTCTGAAGAGAGATCAGTGGCAGTCTGTTTGGCTATCTGATCAGCGAAAGCATTCCCTTTTCCTACATTATCTATAATCTTCTGATGTGCTGCGCATTTCATAATTGCTAGCTGAATAGGGATTGCAAGCGCTGAGAGTAGCCGTACTATCAAGGAGCCATGCTGGATTTTAGTGCCATGAGAGGTCAAGAAACTTCTTCCTGCCCAAAGTGTGCCGAAGTTGTGAACCACCCCAAAGGCATACTGACTGTCAGTATATATGTTTACGGTAAACCCTTCGGAAAGTTCACAAGCTCGGGTCTATGCTATAATCTCTGCGTTATGCGCGGAGTTATGCGTTATTCTTTGGGTCTCCACAACCATGCTCAATGTGGTGATTGCATAAGCAGCTGTGGATGTACCATCCAGGAGTTTGAAACAGGAGCCATCACAAAACAGCTCCACTTGTGGATTGTTCAAAGGAGTATCCTTTAGATCGATTCTGCCTTTGGTCTCTTGCTCTGTAGTGTAAAGGCAGTCATGTGACTCTTCGTCACTTCAAGCAGTACCTTGTGGGAAAGGTAAAAGTTCAGCCGGATTAAGGACACAACACCTCTTTATTTGGATGTGCGGTGCAAACAAGATCAATTCGTATCTCATTAATCGTGCGGAGGTGAGGTGTTGCTTTTGTGTTCTGTTTAATAGAACATCTACAGAGTGAGGTACCATCAGGGTTAAAGCATGGCCTAGGACCATTCCCTCGCTCTGTTTTACGGATGCAGCAGCAGCAGCGACAGCTCTCAAACATCTTGGCAAAGCGCATGCAACAGAATCAAGGGCGGAAGAAAAGTAGCCGCACGGCCTATTCTTCCCTCTATGTTCCTGCGTTAATACAGCCAAAGCACATCCATCACATTCATGCACATACAACACGAAGGTCTTTTCATAGTTTGGTGTGCCCAAAACTGGTGTTGAGCACAATGCAGTCTTGAGCAGATCAAATGCTTGCTGGTGTTCCAAGTTCCACGGCAATGGCAAAGAAATGCCCTTCATAGTCAAAGCCAACATTGGTTTAATCACTAACGAGAAGTTCAGGATCCACTGCCTACAGTAAGAAGCCATTCCTATCAAGGCTCTAACTTATTTCTGTGTATTAGGGACAGACATGCAAGAAATGATTTTTATCTGTTCAGGCGACAACCTTCTTCCCTCCTTTGACAGGAGATAGCCTAAATAGGCGACCTCCTGTCGACAATACTGACATTTTTTAAGCAATGCCTTGTGTCCATGTTGTGCTAGGTGGATAAGCAACAACACGGTGCCCTCCTTACAAGAGCTCTCTGAGTCAGCAGCTAAGAGTAGGTCGTCTACATACTGAACCAGTGTACAAGTAGTGGGCAACTCGAGTGTGTCGAACTGCTCTTTCAAAGCCCTACTGTAGATGATAGGACTTTCCGTGTAACCTTGTGGTGCATGTGTAAGGGTAAACGAGTGTCCCCCTAAGGTGAACGCAAACAAGTATCTACTGTCATTATGTATAGGGATACTAAAGAAAGCGTTCTTTAGATTCATCACACTAAAGTGAGTAGCTGAAGCCGGAATCATGGTTAATATTGTAGTCACATCAGGCACAATGGGAAATTGTGGAGCAACAATCTTATTGATGGCACGTAAATCAATAATGAAACATAAGGGAATTGCATTATCACCTTTTTTGTACACAGGGCAAAATCGGACTATTGCACAAACCACCTGCAATTTCCTCAGTCACCCCTCGATGCACAAAATCGGAGACTATGCATTTCAAAGCTTGCTCACCATCGACCGAGATCTTATATTGGTGAATACGTGGCAACTTCACTCCATGTTTCAAAATAATCTTAACGGGCTCAATTTGCAAAACACCAACATCATTATCGTCAATTGCCCATAAACACTCCGGAACATCACGGAACATCACAGCGGCAAAGGTCTGATCAAGAATTGAGAGACAGAAAGTTGCTGTGGTGAAATCATCAAATGCACTCCATCAGAAGAAAAATGAATTACCGCATTTAATTCCTTCAACAGATTCAACCCCAACAAATTCTCTCCGCAATTTGTAGTCAAAAGGAATGGACAGTGGTCTCTAAATGGACCCAAAGTAATAGGTACCGGAGTAGAAACCGGACAGACGACTGGTGTGACAGAAAACCCTACAGAAACATTGGTTTGCCCTGACAGTGGAATGTTTGGAACCCGTGAATGGTCAATGCAACACTTCTGTGCCCCTGTCAAGAATAGATGCTTCCTATTTCCCACTATCATCTCAATGTAGGGACCTTTCTGATTAACAGGAATAGGCGTTGGTTCCAAACCCTGCTTCAGGCAATCCTAGCGAAACAGAATGTCGTTGAAAGGAAATTCTTCAGAGAGGTAAGCAGCAGAAGGATGATAAAAAATGTTTCTATTATCCACACTTGGTGCCTGATTGTCCTGTGAAAAAGATTGCTGTGAATCCTGCGAAAACTGACTCCTACCAGGACCACCTGCCCCAGGGCAGCCACTGGACCGTCTACCCATATTACCAAATGCATTATTCGACCTCTGCTGGAGGATCGGGCAATGTGCACGCCAATGACCCTCTTGTCTGCAATAAGCACACTGGTTATGTTTACAGGACCCAATGGCGCATTTCCCTGTGGAACATACTGACCCCTAAATTGCGAATTACCCCCTCTAGGGCCTCTAACAATTTGCTGCAATAGAACATTTGTTTTTAAGTCTCCTTTTCTCTTTTCAACACTTTCTTTTTCGTTATTGACATGATTCTCATAGTACTGAGCCATATGCAATATTTCTGACTGAGACTTCGCTTGCCAAGCGCTCTCTGAGGACATAATCTGTGACTGGATGTCAGGCAGCAATCCACACACAAATTTGTCCACGAATAGTCGTTTCCCAGACTCTGTGCTTAAGTCTTGCCCACGCAAATCGGAAAATACTTGTTCGAACCGATTAAAGAACTCGGTAGCACCCTCAGACTTTCCCTGGACACAGGCAGTAAGCTTGTCCCAAATGATCCTTCTTTCAGGAATTATAACTTTCAATTTTGTAACTATTCTAACAGGCAAAGTTAGTATTACCTCTGGTGGTCTCTCCCCAGCTGGTCTTTCTCTATCGAGCCTAACCATGTTATCCCATGTATCTCCTAACTTTGGTACATCATCTACAGTCCTAATCTGCTTCCACAAGTCAATAGGCAGGAGTACGGGAAATAACAAATCAATATCACTTAAGGTAAATACTGACGATTGCAAAACAGATTCTATTTCTTTGTAGAACCCTGTCGGATTCTTCCTAATATCGGGAATAGATTGTTTAATGGTGTTCACTTCCTGTCTTGAGAACGGGACGTGAAAGAACTGTGACACATAGTGTGCGGGAATATCCTGAGCAGCTGCACCTATTGCAGGATCAGCGGGAATCTCTACTTTTGGGACAAATGTCGGAGCAACCTCTCTCATAGGCAACTGAGAAGTGGGCAATTCCGAACACTTACTAAGCAACAGAGCTCGATCGAGCGCTAAAGCAGCTGAAGAAGTGTCAAACAAAAAAGCCCTCTTATAAATATTCAGTAATTCTGTGGGACAACACATCTTTTTCTTTATACATTCATCCTGCAGGTACTCTACCATTACCTGTATCACTTTCCTCTGCATTTCTGGCGTATACTGACTATACGTGTCGTATACTTCAACGGGAGTTATCGACATGTCTCAAATCCAAATCGCATCTTTCGTACAAATTTGTGTTTCCTCATTTATCTATTTACGACAAGGAAAGAACCGTTTCTGTACTAACATAGCGTCCAAACTATCACCATCTACATCTTCATTCCGTAACCTTTCCAACTCCCTTCTATACTCAAAAACCCTCTCGACGTGCTCATGTACTTTCTCTGCAGTATCCCTAGAAAATGCTAAAGTATTCAGATCCCTTAACCCTTGTGGGAGATCTATATCATCTAGCCTGTTCCACATTATACATAAATGAATTCCTAATTCTTCAATAAAAACGTTTTTCTCAGGAAAATTGTCTAAGTTATAGAGTGTGGCAAGAACATCAGCTTGTTCACCCTTCTCCATGCAATGTTTAGCCCATGCAGTCAATTCATGCTTTCTCTCTGAAGACACAGTATTACGAGTTACAACCCTCGATCCCACTCCCCGATCTACTGCAAACGGTGTAGAACCACTTGGAAGAGGGAGAATAGGCACATTTTGTATATTTGGAAACAGAGGTGCCATCACTGGTGCAGCAGGCAAACTCACCGGACCCGTAACTGTAGGCAAAGGTGGAGGAGCAGGTGAAGGAGCGACGACAAGAGGAGGAACAACAGCCGGAGGAAGAGGAACATTAGGAAGAGCAATAGGAGGAGCAGGAGGAGCTACGGGAGGAGGAATAACAGCAGGAAGAGGCAAAAGAGCAGGAAGAGGAACATACGGAGGTGGCGCAGTGGCACCAGGCCTTTGTTCATTTACGAGTTTGTCAATCAGCTCATCAGATACATGTAAGTCTTTAGAAGGATACATTTTCTGGATACCAAATGAAAAAGCCCTATCCATATTCCTAACTGACTCAGACTGTTTATTCTGGTCATATAACAACGCTTTTTCGGCGTTCGTCATATGACGGCACACATGCTTTTCTCTACTCTTGCTGCTGCATAGCTTCTTTCTTCCAATTCTGTAATACATCGAATGCTGCAGGTCTAGCCTTTTTCTTTAATAATATGGATTCTAAGTATTCAATACGAGGAATTTCAAAACTACCATTGATTGGCCACTGAAGTTCGGAAGCATGTCTAGTTTGTCTGTGCCAAATATCATTAAAAACTATACTACCAATGCCGTGCTTACAGTACATAGTAGACGCCGGCGACCCCTCCATTGGCACCAGTCGGCCAAATTCCAAAGATTGTCTATCACTGCGGAATAACGCCCTGAAGCAGGTAGACAATTTCCCAGGCATATCAGAGTACTGGTGTTACCTGTTCAATAATTGTACTCGCGAGTGCAATACGCCAAAAAGAATTATCAGGATACTTAAGAATCGGGTCACGACTCACCTGATCAAATCCTAAGGTGGTCCGATCGGATTTCAAAGTACTTACAAAGGTGCCACATGGTTGGTGATTTCGGCAAATCTGCCCGCCTCGATATAATGACCCTCGTCAAGATGCCGACTCAGACCGTGGGCTCACCGTCCAGGGATCGGGTTGTGCAGCGCTGCTGAGGTGTCGCTTCTCATCCAAGAAAGGGGCCCCCTTTTACACCGTCCGATCGTGGTCCGATAGCCACGTCAACCTTCAACGAGATGGCATCAATCTTGAGGGTCCCTATTCGGGCGCCATCTGTAAAAGCAAAAGGAAATATCGAGGCTGAGTACTCCAAAAGGAAATACACCAAACACGGGCTTATAAAGATTCACAGATCTTTATGTTTATGTTATGTTGTTATGTTTAACATTTGTATAGCGCAACCAGGTACCCTGAGGATTAAGGGCGCTGTAAAACGTAAGACAGAACAAAAGACAACAAAGACGTAGACAAATCTGAGAATGGCACCAAAACAGAAATCATACAGAAACAAAGTCAAGCGTGAAGAAACCAGAATTTTATGCGAAGAGTGCAGTTTACAGCCCCTTCTTGAATATTTCTGTAGAAGATGTGGTCCTTAATATGGAAGCAAGAGAATTCCATTTAAGGGGAGCTGCTGATATGAACGCTGAGTCCCTGGATTTTTTTGTTTTCAGGCGTGGCATAGCTAGGGTATTAGAATCGTCCGATTGAAGGGATCTAATGTTGTTCTTTACCATAACTAATTCTTTAAGGTAAAGTGGCATGACTCCATGTATGCATTTATGTGTAATGAGGAGGAGCCTGAACACAACCCTGGCCTGCACAGGCAACCAGTGTAAACTACGCCGTGCTTCAGATACATGGTCTCTTCTAGATAAACCTTTCACTAGTCTAACTGCATCATTCTGTATGACCTGTAATTGATGAACGTCAGATAGCGGCAACCCAACAAGGAGACTACAACAATAATCGATCTTGGATCCAATTATAGCCCTTGCCAGTGTTTCGGAATTTGATTCTGAGATGAAAGGCCTAAGGCAGCGAAACAACTTGAGAAAGTATGAGGCCGATGAGACAAGACTGTTCACTTGGGCATTCATATTCAAGATAAATGCCGAGGGTTTTCACCTTGCTCATAACCTCAATGTGGCAGCTATCTATAAGAAAAGACTTATAGCCAGGTCCTAACTTCTCTAATTTGGACTCTGTGCCAATAAGTAGAACCTCTGTCTTGGAGCTATTAATGGCTAAGCCATTCAACACCATCCAGTTCTGGATTTTTTTGTAAATTTCATTGATTCTTTGTTCATCTTCCACATGGGAACCAGATATGGGGATGATACATTGGGTGTCATCCGCATAATTTGCAAATATGATCCCCTCTTTCTCCAACATCTGGAAGAAGTGGATCATGAATATGTTATAAAAACAAGGCAACACGCAAGCTCCTTGCGGGACACCATACGTAAGTGTTGTCAGTTTTGCTTTGGCAGTGTCACTGGCCACTCTATTTTGTCTATTCTTCAGAAAGGAGATGGCCCAGTTTATCACTTCATCCGAGAAGTTGGCATTCCTCTTTAACCTGGTGGACAGTATGGTATGGTCCACCAGGTCAAAGGCAGCCGACAAATCCAAAATCACAAGGAGTGAGATGTAACCTCCTCCATCCTCTGAAGGGGATGGGATTTGAGTGCTAACAGAGCCGTCTCCGTACCATGATTCAAGCGGAACCCTGATTGATATTTATGATAAATCTCGTTTTGCTCCAAAAAAGTGGCAATCTGATTATAGGCAACTCTGTCCAAGATCTTCAACAGAAAAGGGGTGTTAGAAATGGGCCTATAATTGGAAGCAGTAAGGGGACAGAGATTTGGCTTTTTTAACAGTGGAGTGATCCATGCCTTTTTTATATTATCAGGAACTTCATTCGCCATAAGAGAGGCATTAACAAACTTGTTCATGGCTGGAATAAGGACAGGGGAGCACTCTTTAATTATTAGAGAGGAGCACGGATCTCCTTTACCGCTCATACTTTTTAACTTGGAGACCACCTTAGCCAATTCTTGCTCTGAGATGGATTGAAAGCTGAATGTGGCTTCACTTTCCAATTTTTTGGTGGAGGGCAGAGGACTGTTCTCTAAAACCTGAGCCGGTAAATCAAGTTTCTTCAACTTAATCCCCTCTCTAATTTTATCAAGTTTGTTAGATAAGGCAGATTGAATCTCCGTACACCATGCCTCATCCTTAGTAAAGGTCACTTGAACAGAACTGGGAGCTTGTGCATGTTCTTTTAAGATTTTAAATAATTCCCGACAGTCCGATTTAGCCTCTAAAATCCTGGTATCAAAGGACTCTTTCTTGGCTAAATAAATAGCTGCTTTATAGACTTTAGCAGCTTTTTTATAAGCGTCAAGGTCCACCGAGTTTTTATTTTTGCGTCAAATATGTAATAGATTGATTTTCTTAGATTTAAGTGTTTGAAGTTCTTTATTAAACCATGAATTGCTAACCTCCGCTGGTATTGATTTATTTTTAAGTGCAGGTAAATTCTCTGTGATTTTATAACTGTACAGTTTACAAAGAAACAAAGTAACAGATAGCTGTCTGGCCCTCAGTACATCACAGCGAATACCAGCCCTTTCGGTGTGAGAAGTGAGAGGTACAGGCCGTCTAAACAGTTATGCTTTTTATACATTTCCAATCATAATGTCCAGCCCCTCTACAGGTTAATGATACTCGGTCTAGGGTTCGTGCCGAGTTCACTTCTAGTTTGTCCAACTATATGCATGTGGATCATCTTGAGTTTGCATATCAACAAGTCTCAATGGCAACAGTGTATTCTTGGATCTAACATTAAGCCTTAACAAATGTCCTATACAATGTAGTTCAGCAAGTGTCCATGTTCAGTATTTAGACAGCATTGTAGTTGATGTATGTCCACGGATTGGACTTGTTGACACAGGTAATCCTCTGTCTACAAGTCAGGCATGGGACAAGGTCTCTTTACTCGACCCAAACATTCGGCCAACTGACAGTTTAGACATTAACTTTTGTACAAAGGTCAGGACGGTTCAGTTACAAGCGGGAAACACTGTTCTCCATTTTAAAATACAGAATTACTTTGGAGTGGAAATCAAAATGGCGGATGGACCTAAAATGGCGCAAAGACAATCTAAGATTGGAACTTTGCTACTCGGATTTCTTCGCAGATCGACTGGGCTTAGGCCAATATATACAATAAAGGAGGCACAATACCAGATCCCGTTTAACACTATCACTAACACCATGGACATCATTGCCCCTGTCACGAGGATCCACATGAATCCTGCCCCCAAATGCAACTCTTGGTGCAACTCTGATTTAGCCGCCTTGAAACGAAAGTGCAAAGCAACAGAACGGTAGTGGCAGTCATCTAGCTCATCCCCTGACAAACTGGCCTGCCACCTTCTCCAAAGGCAATACCGTCTTTCCATCTGCTCCAAGAAAAGAGCTCATGTGCAAGCTTGTATGTCTGGAGCCACAAACAACACACCTGAACTCTTTAAAATCTGCAAGGAATTTGCCAATCTTACCGTAGTCTCCTCTTCTCCTCCTCCTTCCTAGGCTTTATGCTCAGTACTGGCCTCCCACTTTTCCTCAAAAACTCTTAACATCCTGTCCTCTCTGTTATCTGCTCCCTACCCCACATACCCCCTTCTTTCCCTCTCCAGACCCCCATTAACCCCCATACACGCCTCCCTCTCTCCCATTACACTAGATGAGATCTCTAGACGTGTCAGCTCTATGAAAGTCTCCTCTTAACAGGTGCTACCCTGCTCATCTAGAACCATCAAGGACAGCTTCGACATTCTCGTCCCTGCCTTGGCTGACCTCTGCAACCACTCTTTTGCGACATGCTCTCTCCCTCAAACTGTCAAGCACTCCTTTGTGCACCCTATCCTAAAAAAGCCATCTGTTCACCCCTCATGCCCGTCAAACTATCGACCTATCTCTATCACCCCTTTCTTGGGCAAACTTATGGAGAAATTGGTCATCCCCCAACTGATCTTTCACACTGAAATGGCTGGCTGCCTCCATGACCACCAGTTCGGTTTCAGTGTAGTCAGTGGCACTGAAACTTCTCTCCTGACTACCCAAGAAGACCTACTCTCTAATCTGGACTCCAACGCTCCTTCTGTCCTGATCCTCCTCAATCTATCCTCTGCTTTTGACACTGTTAACTACTCCATCCTCATGAACCATCTCTGTGATACCCTAGGCTTCACGACCAGGGCACTGGCATGGCTTACCTCTTTCCTCTCTAACAGACCCTCCCAAGTTAAAATGGGTCCTTTTCTCTCTGCCACCTCAATCTCTACCTGTGGTGTCCTTCAGGCCATGGTTCTGCAACATCTACCTGGCCTCTCTGGCCCACCTGATCTCCACCTACTCTACTCACTTCCAGTGTTACACAGCTTTCTTTCTGGCCACCTTCCCCTACCTCCTCCTCCTCCTCCTCGTCCTACCTTATGCCTGACTGCCTGACTGCTATTCAGGCATTTTGCTCTGCCAGTAATCTCTACCTCAATGCCAGCAAGACAGAGATCCTTCTTATTGTGACGCATGCTCCTAGTTTCCCCCTCACTCTCTGATCAGACTTCTTTGGTCAAGTAACCTTGGGATCATCTTTGACTCCTCTCTCTCCTTCTCTCCACACATCACAGACGTTGCCAAGAAGTCAAATTTTCACTTTATCTCTTCAGGGGCATTCTACCATTCCTCACCTTACCCCCTTACCCCAGAAGATCAATGTCTCCAGAGCCCTGGTTCTCTCTAGGCTTGACTACTGCAACAGCCTCTTCCTAAACCTTCCATTTTCCTTTCCTAGCCAACTCCAACTAATCCAGAATAGGACTGCAAGACTTATCCTTGGCCTCAAGCCCAGGGACCACATCTCTCCAGCCCATACATTTCTCCACTGGCTCCCGGTGACTGCAAGGATTAAATTCAAAACCCTTTGCATCATCCATTAGGTTGCCTGGGGCCTGGGATCCCTCTACATCCAGCCTTCCCTCCCAAAATACCACCCAGCCAGAATTATTTGATTCTCTGGCTCCAACTTTCTGCAGGTCAAACATTTCTCCAAACAGAGAGTGGGAGGTAGATCTGTCTCTTCGGCTGGCCCCTCCCTCTAGAACAGCCTCCCTCACTCCTCAGTCTTCAGCCGGATCTTCTTAAGTTCTGGAAACTACTCAAGACCTTCCTTTTCTCCTCATCCTTCCCTCTACCCCTCCCATGCTAAGCTCTCCACCTGCCGCTGTGCCTGGGGCCTGGTCCCTTCAGAGTCATACTGGGACCAGACCACCCCCCTACAAGTCCCTTCCAGTTTCCCATGGCAGCACTTGCCCTTGGGCGTCATTTCCCAGACTATCCAAACTCAGTCTTCCTGTCCACAGCACTTGTTCCGAATAGCACTTACCAGCCCCCACCTCTAGGGCTCCCCCGCTATTGCACTTCTCCCTCTTACCCCTCAGCTCCCTCGCACTTATCACCTTGTCATTCATTTGCACGTTAAGACTGTCACAAGGCCAATATAACGGTTTATTTTGTTCTTGTTGTTTTTCCTTTGATTTCCCATGCCCCTTCTTGACTTGGGGCACTTGGAAACACTTGTGTATAAGCGGCATAAAAATGTCCAATACGTAAATAAATAAATTAAACTCTTAAGCTCAGTGCCTCTTTAATTTTCCACATTGCTTAGCATAAAATGAAGGTTTTTGTAAGCGCAGACCATACCAGATGTCTGTAATTATGAGGATATGCACATACTCAGACTCCAAAGCACAGACCTGGTTAACAAATTGTGTATATGGGATACATTCTCCTCCCCATTCTGTTAAGGAAGCACACGCATGCAGTATTTGTTTTTTAATTATTTTATTTTTAAATCATGAGGTACTCACCAATTTATCTTGGAGAAAATCAACAGACTTGCACAAATATCTGAATTAACACTAAACATTCTCTGCAATTTGCCGTAGTTGGGAGATATTTTTCAATACATTCCTCCTGCTGTTTTCTCTTGTGGCAGTCAGCAGTGGTTACATGCCCACAATTATTTAAGTGTACCACTTAATCATGGCAAATTAATTGGTGTGGCATAATAGGTAAATATACATAGAGATGGGGTATGCAGAGGCGAAAAAAGGGGGAAAAGGGTTTGAAAGGGAATGGGGAATTGGGCCTTAATGGGGACCAGTAGTGACTGGTGAATGTTTTCAGTGGTGGGGTGTAAATATTTCCTCCCAATATGTCTGAGCAACCGAGCACAGCGAGTGAGCCTGAACCAATTCCAAGGAGTTTGGGGGGCTCTCCCCCTGAGAACGTATTATGAATACTTGGTTAAAACAGTGCATTTGACAGCACATCTTTTTGAAAAATTGGGTAAAAAAGGAAAAGAGTTTGCAATTGGTTTTGTAGGGTAAGTCATTAAAGAAATCCAATGGATGCAAATCACCAACGTGCACAGGATTTTCATGATGCCTTTGTCCACAATATGTGTAAGTATGAAAAAATGGCATGCTGACTGTGCTAATATATTTCCATACTGTCTGCACAAATATATGCCAGTATTCCCATGTAAGAATATACACGTTTGCTTTGCACATAATGCCAATAATGACACTATAAGGCAATATGTCCCCGCTGGTTCTGTCAATTTATGCTGGAACCCCACAACATTCTCCCGTTGGCTTTACCAAAATGTGTGCGCAGTGCAAAAATATATCCAAACTGGCTGCACCAAAATGCCAGTTTCCCCAATCTTGTTTGTCAAACCAATCAACAATAACCCAATATTGCATCTTCAAAAAAAAGTTCTACCCAAATAACCAGTAATTGTTATCCATTTAACATTTTTGCTGCACATATATGAAAAGCATCCCTGGAAATGCTAGGAAAACGAATGCTTCCAATGTAGTATAGCATATTTGCACAATCAAAACGCTAGACAACATTTTAGCCCAGATCAAACTGTAGTACATTAATTTACTTCGGACACCTACAGGCAGTCTCTTTAATTTTAAGAAGTACGAAGGCACCAATCTGTCTTGGTGGATACATTTTTACATGCGCTTCCACCCAGGCATCCCCATTAGAGGCACAATTTTGAAGGGAACATTTGTTGTGTGAGGAAAGGAGATATGAATCATTAGTTGTCTCTAGTCTCCACGTTGTTCACATTTACCAGACAGAACAGGACACAGACGATAAACGGCCCAGACAATTATTAACGTAAGCATTTCATTGTTAGCACCTGCATTCGTATGCATGCATTTTTAGGCAATTGAAATCGTGAAGTGGGGTTAGCACTTTCATGTCAGGGGAGTGAGTGAAAGGGTAGAGAGGGGACAGGAGACCGCTCATTTTCGCAGCAGTCCTTAAGTGTGTGCTTTCAGACTTAATGCATAGGGTAAACTGCTTGTAACATTGAAATTGCACTAGAAAAGATTCATAAGAATCCGTAAAGAAGTTAGATGCGGCCACACAAATATGTTTACCCATCCCCCACTGTCCCTGAAGTTAGCATCTGTCTCAACATGTGAAGGGTCTCCCACTCACCCCGAAATGTAGGTTTTGTTATGCTCCTGTGTCAGGGGCATGCTGAGTATGGCATTGCCACCATCCAGATGAGTGATGACCATACCCTGCATTATGGATGTGAAGTCTATTTAAGGACTGAAGGACGTGGTTATCTGGAGGAGGGAGAGTTAGTGCCGTAGGACTTTCCATCTTATGTCGAGACTTGATGTTGAACCATAGGGATGTAGCGTGGTTGGTGAGATGGGTTGGTGAAGTCATTGGGCCTCAATACAGCTCAGGCAGTCCGGAAATAACAGTGGCGGTAAACCCGCCTTACCTGTTAATTCCGGACCATACGATCCCGAGTCCTGCAGGCGGGAGGTGGCGTTCCCACCAGGTCTGACCTGGCGGGTTTACCACCGCCCGGCTGCAGGTGAACAAGGAAACACCAGCACCATCACAAGATGGTGCCGGTGTTTCCATGATCCCCATTCCCATTGAGTCCGTTAGGACTCAATGGGAATGGGGATTTACATCATTCCGCCTCCGGAATTCCTGCGACACCGGGGTTGTAATTCCCCGGTAATTCCAGGAATCACGGAGGCGGAATGGTAATACGAGTCCGGCGGTAACCAGACGGTTTTACCGTCTCGGTTACCGCCGGACTCGTAATGAGGCCCATTGAGTTTCATGTAATTGAGCCAGGCCTGGATCTGTGCTTATTTCATGTTGCCCCAAAGAAGGAGAATATTTTTGGGGTGAATTTGAGGTATAGTGTAGACATGGAGTCTTGACTTGAATGCGTTCTGTACTCATTGTAAATTTGAATACTGTGGTGTCCATCTGCATGGTTACAAAACAAGACATGGAAGCACTCGGAAAAAGAGGTGTGGGCAATGTGCAAAAGCTAAAGAGTCATGTGGGGGGCTGGTGCCACAACCACGCCGACCAAACAATGAGAATCAGGAGTGCTGATATTTTTGGACTAAGTGGCACCAATGCCAGCTGTGACATCAATGGCATTGGTGGGATCAGTAAGTGATAGGATCCAGCCTCTGCCTGACTCTCATTTGCAGGTGGTGGTTCAGATTTCAGAGGGCGACTCAGCCGCTCGGATAGTTGACACTTAACAACTTTCAGGAGAGCAAAAAGAAGGGAGTCGAATTGTGTTTAGGAATGTCGGGTTCAGAAGCCAAACACATCTCAAACCCTGACCAGTTCTGTGTATGGTGGCCATGAGTAGCAGAATAGTGATGACTGAGAGGAGTCTACTGGAAGTAAATGCAAGAGACACATATAGAAGAGGGCCTTTCACCTGAAAGTGAGGCTTTTGCCATTCTGCTGGATCTGACACATGTGGGTGGGATTCAGTGATTTCATTAAGCTCTTTTAGGAAGTTCATAAGGACAGAAAATATTTAACAAAAATAGGAACTAGGAAGGAAGGCACTTGCACAGATTTCAGAATCTTTCGGATATGACTTCCTTGCGTGGAGCTTCAGATGCTTTCTTAAACATCCTGTTGACATGTGTATTTACCTTGAGCGTTTCCCAGAGTCCCTCCTCTAGTTGCTAAGGACAGATAAGGGGCCTCATTACGACCCAGGCGGTAAGGTACCGCCTGGGTCGTACCTTTACCACCATGGCGTAAACTGCGTTTACGCCATGGTGGTTGGCGGACTTACCGCCCCATTCCGAGGTTGGCGGGGCGGTAAGTCCCCAATCCCCATTTACCCTTCCCCATTCCCATTTTTGCCCCATAGGGCATAATGGGAGTGGGGAAGGTGTTAATTACGCCACCGTAAATTTCGGTGGCGTAATTAACAACAAGGTCCCTTAGCGCCATGGATTTTAACACCTGCTAAAAGCAGGTGTTAAAACCTCCATGGCGCTAAGGGATCTCGGAATCAGGCGGTAAGGGTCGGCGCTGTTTACGCCGCCGTAAACCCCTTACCGCCTGGGTCCTAATGAGGCCCACTTTTCAAAATCCAGTTTCTACTATTTCTTCCATTTTATTCTCGGAATTGGATAAAAATAAGGAGTTTAAATGTATGTGTCTTCTTTTACCTAGCAATTGACTTCCATATTGCTGCCATGGAATTGTCTTTATTCCCAAAGTATTAAGCCTGGATTCTTTTTGACCTTCAAAAAAATGCCATAACTTCCAAATGTTTAGGGCTTCCTCTCCCAAAACCACTGGCATGAACAATGCTTTGTCAGAGCGTCAGAAACTTCACCCGCCATATTCCTCTCACCCCTTCCATCCCCTATGTAGACTCATCCCTCCCCATAGCTAGCGCTGTCTGTGTGGTGGAGTGCGCTGCAGTTTCGTGGCTGCAATAACATTACCTGCTCTGGTCAATGCCTTAGACCACATCGTGCAAGGCTTTACTTGAACTGGATAGTGTGCTATTAGGCTCAACAAGGCAGGGCGTGATGGAAGAACCTCAACAAGGCGAGGTGTGATGGAAGAACCTCAACAAGATGAGGCGTGATGGAAGAACCTCAACAAGGCAAGGCGTAATGGAAGAACCTCAGCAAGGCGAGGCATGATGGAAAAACCACAACAAGGCGAGGCATGATGGAAGAACCTCAACATGGCGAGGCATGATGGAAGAACCTCAACAAGGCGAGGCATGATGGAAGAACCACAACAAGGCAGGGCGTGATAGAAGATCCTCTCCAGCTCAGGCCGATTGCTTGCAGAATTTGCGTCCAGTCGAGCCTGGCCTAACCCCAGATCATTTAAAATTCCAAAAGCTTTTGAAAACCCATCCCTTCTATAATAACTTAGAATAAGTCCCCGCCCCTATGCAGTTTCTTGTTATGTAGTGCCACGAGGACTTACTCAAATAATACATCCCCATTACACCTTCCGGGTAATATTTGCCTCATAGAGTTCTGCTGAAAGGAACCCCTTAGGCACCGGAGATGGGATCACTAGATGTCAGGCATGCGGGAGCCCAGCATAAAGGTGCACAGGTGCAATGTCTGCGTTATTTATGGATATGTGGGAGGAACTTGCCCAGTCGCTACCAACCTGATGTGAGTATTGACGAAATGCTTGTTTGATCGGCCTGCACAAATTCCCTATTGATTCAGGCAGCCAAAAGTAGCAAGACCTAATGATTTTCCCGACTTTGCCTCATGATTGGCATTTGAAAAAGATAAGTGATATGTACAGGAAAGCTTTTTTGGCTCGGTCTCATAGTGAAAAATCTATGAATGCAGGGGAGGGGGTTGGGTAAGTACATTGACACAGCACTAAAGCCAAAGAGTAGGGGGGATGCGCTCGACACTTTGAAATAGGCGTGTGATTAAAATCTCCATATTGTTGAAACAAGTTTGGATGCAGTAGGCCCAGTAAGACGTTGCATGATAACATGTTTAGCTATCCAGAGACATTTCCAGAAGAGTGTTTCTGCTTCTCCAACAAACAAACTAAAATGGAAGACCTGCTGGTCGCGCGAAGGACGTTGTTGTAGTACAAGGTGTGTAGGCAGACAGCTAGATTCTACAGGAAAGCCAGTGATCTACAAAGCTCCCTGAAGGCATTGCCTGCCTCCCGTCATCATCCCACTGCGGATCCAGAGATCCAGAAGCAGACTTCCACAGCACTTTCTTGTGGGAAGATGCGTACATCACAGTAGGCAACTGCTCAGCCTGAGGCTGGCCAGTGGTCTGTTACCCATAGCAACCAGAGTAATGCTCTCTTGACTTACCACTATCTATCTGGAAGGGGTCAAGCATGGAATGGAGGAATTCTGCTTGAATTGGAAAAATGGTGACATCTGACCATAGGTTCTGCAGATAGTAAGAAATTGCCACTGGTTATTCTTTATTAGGTTCCCTCCAAACACACCTTCCTTCTCATTTGTAGTGCAAGTGACATGTTCAAGAGGTGGAAGAGATTTTACAAAAAATGCAATGTGGGCAGTGTTTGTGTTGACGGAAACCTCTACACCCATCCATTACATATTTATTTATTTATACATTTATAAAGCGCGCAAACAGCCCTTAGGCATCATGGCGCTGTTACATGTGACAATCTTAATTAAAAAATGCATGTGATGGCATTTAAACATAATTGCAGCTCAATACAAACACTTACATATATTGCTGGCAGGTATAGTGCTAGTGACGTATACAGGTTGCAGGACATACAGATGGCCTATTGTCAGAATTAGTTGAAGAGTAGTGTCTTGACAGCTTTACAGAAGGCTGTATGAGAGGTTTCCGCTTTTAGGGATGGTGGAAGGATATTTCAATGCAGGACCGCTAGGTAAGGGAAGCGGGTGCCGCCCCCTCTGACTCGCTTGATTTTGGGTACTGTGAGTGTGTTGGAGTAGGGTGTTCTGGTTGGTCTGGAGGAGGCAGTTCTGTGTATTCTTTGGGACAGGTAGAGAGGAGGCTGTCTCCTACTGTGCAGTTGAATATCAAAAGTTTTTGCTATCAACTTGTATTCAGACCTTGTAGAACAATGCCCCCAAATATGGACCATTTGAGACGTGGAATCCAGATTTCAGAGTGCCCAGGGAGATCTCCAAGGAGATGGAGCAGAAGGCTGGGAGGGGTGTCAGAAAAGTCAGCACGCTAAGGATGGTTCTAATAGAATTTAACTTGTTGCCATTGAATAAAACAGGTCCTTTCAGCCAACAAGCCACACGTACACCAGAGTGCCACCCAACAGCCATCCATGACGCCATGTATTGTGGTGTGTAAATTATCTGAAAACATTCATTTTACGTGCTCACAATGCATTGCTATTTGCTCTGAACTGTAAGTGACCTTTCAAGCATGGCTACTTCGTGGTGTGACGCCAGGGGTGTTGCTAGGTCTGGAAAAGATCCGGGGCTATGCTAATTTTGGGACTGTCAGGACTGGGGGCTTGCTAGCCTTTTTGGTTGTAACCCATGAGCTTCTATCCGGGGCACAACCAAAAGTCCCTGGGCTATAGCCCCCTCAGCCCCCCCTAGCAACGCCGCTGCGTGACACTATGGCACTCATGGATTGCTAGCAGAAATGGCGTATTCAGCGCTCACATTTCAGGTGGAATGTATTTTCCAAACCCACTCTGAAATTCATTGTGTTTGTCAAAGAATAAAGCAAGCTGCTTGCAAGGTTGGCTCAGTCTAGATGCAAGAGCATCAATTGTTGTACATCTTTAACATGTTGCCCTGCTTGTTGGGAGTAAACGATATATATTATGAACTGGGCTCTCTTTTTAATGGCTTCAATGTTGTATTTATGTCTGCCTTTATGTGTTAAAAGGACATTCCGATCAGAGTTATAACCGTGCCTCCATTTTTGCTCTGCTCCAACAAGCCTGGTGGGAATTTCTCCAAGGAAGTGGTTTACTGCAGACAGTTTAGTGTCGCCGCAATGTCCAAAGATTAAAGATCTCTGAGTTTTATGCCTGGAGCTCCTGCTTGTGATTCTATACGAATTGTACTGGTGTTAAGATCAATACGAAAGTGGAACCTTATTAATCAACTGTGACTCAGGCCTTACAGCCGTTCTTAAGTATTTTTTGTATATTTCAGGAAATGTGTGTATGCTGTGTTCAACTGGAAATCCAACAAATGAACTGGAATTGAAATAGGCGGGGGAAGGAAGACTGAGTAGATGCCACTCAGTGAAAGCAAGAAAAGGATTGGTTGTCAGATCTCACAATGGGATCCGAAAATGAATGGTCAAATTCTATAAGAAACAATGGATTCGGTTTCCGTTTTCAAAATCAAAGGAGAAGCTTCACAGGTGTCATACCAGGGAAGCCACAATGCCTCTCTTACCACTGGCCAGAGTATGGGACAGCAACAACATATAGCATTTCATGAATATTTCATGGAGTAACTACTGCACAAGCGCACAAATACCTAATTTAAATCAATAAAACATGTTCTTCCAAACAAGAGGTGGATGTAAAAAGTGGACACCTCGTTTTTTTAATGTTTGTTTCAAAAAGTTAAGGGATGGACTAGCCCATCGCTCAGTTTCATGGAATAAATATTTGGGGGTTATCCCCCAACGGTGTTGAACAATTGGACATCTCAGCTGCCCTTCTTTCCACCCTCTGTGCAATGCAATGCTGACCCTTCTGTGAATAATATCGCTATGACCCGCTACCGTGCAGAATGCATTTTCCTTCTCAAAGCAAAAGTGAAAATGGATACAAAAAAAGTGCATGTGGGTTATTGGAAATTCTGCGTGCGCATCCATTATCGGTGCGCTGGTGACATTCTCATAACCAGCTGAAGATCCTCCAATATCGCTGAATGCTGTGACAGTCATTACTGTATGTGGTAATGGAAGGTAAACATCTGTCATAATGAGTGTCAACACGAGATCTGATTCGGACAACATCACATGCTTTTAATTGTGGCACTGTGCTGCAATTTTAGTTATCTATTTTAACCGAGTGAGGGTAAAAACTAGCCTTGTGGCCATCATCACACCGACATATGAATGCCAACACTGGCTCATCGAAGTCCAGTCCACTACAGCCGGGTGAAGTGTATTCCCAGGCTGTATCAGGTCACCAGTGTTGAGAAGGACAGCAACTCTCGGACATTTTTTTTTTTTCAGAAGGAAGTACTGGCCCAGATCAGAGAGAGTCAGGAACAGATTCTGCAGTAGGAGGGGTAGTAAGGACTTCCGGGTCCCAAAAGCCACGTGGAACATGGGACGGGATGTCACAAGTCCAAGTTGCTGGTAAACAACCTTAAAGCGATAGGTACCTCCCACAATCACACTCTTCTCTAGGAGGAAGCCTGAACCCAACTGGGGAAACACAATCAAAGGTTTCTGGGGCGGAACACAGTGGTGAAGATCTGAGTACCCGAGAGGCGTGCTTTCAAACCCCCTCACACAGAGAGCTCACACCCATCATCCATCCATTACAACAGAATCCCAGGGAATGGTCATGCCCAGAGGGCTCATGTGACCCCACCGGCCAATAAAGGCAAAGTCATTTACCCCAAGCCCAATGTAAGAGGCAGCTCCCAGCACAGCAAAGAAGGGGAGTTTCAGAGGTGCAGAGTGAGAGTTTGGAGGAGGAGCAGACATGTAGTTTAATGCTGGAGGTGGGTGAGGACAGGCAGAGCTGGTGAAGGAGGAAGGGGATGTTGACTGATGGCCAGGGGGGGGCTGTAGAGGAGGTTGGAGGTGTGAAGAATAAGCAGGTGCTTAGGAGGGAGATCAGTAAAGGAGAGGAAGAGGGTGACAGGAGTGGTGAGGAGGCTAGGACTGTGGAGGTGAAGGAAACAAAGGAGATGGTGAGATCAAATGCCAGGAGAAGGTGATTAGAGAAAGCACACAAACAGAAGCAGTGGCAGAGTTTCTTAAGGAGGGGATTGGGTGTTATATTAATGGCAGTGAGAAGGAGCGCCTGATAAAGATGTTGGGAAGTGATAGGGAAGAATGAGAAGACACAATGCAGAGAGGTGGTTGAAGGCGACATCATGTGAGGAGGAGAGATCAGTGATGGAGGAGACACATCATACTCTAAGAACATTGATGTGGTAGAAGCGTTGGAGGAGAGCCCTAAGCTGTAATATGGAGACCCTGGGATGGGTGGAGGAACACATATGTGGTAGAGAATTACAAAAGAGTAAGAGAAGCATAAGACTAGTGAGCCAAGTGGTGAAAACGTTCCTGATGGGCACAGCTGAGGAGGTTACATTAGAAGAACTGAGATGAAGTAGAGAAGGGGGGGGGCTCACACCCTGAGCCAAAGAGTCATGACAGGTGGTTTACTGATGCATGATAATGTGGTGGACTGTCTAGAAGGTGTAAAGGAAAAGGAGAGAAGAGAGGAAAAGGGGTGCAGGAAAGGTTCGCTTAGGCCCAATGCTGTTGCCACTCACTGGGGAGGTAGACAAGTTTGGTGTGTTGAGGACTAGAGTCAGGTCCTCAAGACAGGGAGTTGAAGGAGGATCTCTGGCTGGACCTATAGAGAAGATTGAATAGCAGCCTTTGGGTGGAAGCTCTGGTGGCTCACTTCCATGCCACCTAGCCCCAGGTTTTGCCACAGAATAGGTCCAATGTGCCGGTGCATGCAGGGACCCAACAACCAGAGAACAGGTTCTCCTGGGGATAACGATTAGAAGCACAGGCCATGAACTGATGAATGAAGAAACCAAGATGCTTGAGTTGAAATCAAGAGACTTGTGTTAACACTCCCATGGCCTCACTGTGATTTTAGCAGTGCAGTCAGGGCATTCCATTACCACCACTTTTTCGTGTAGTATAGGAATTACTGCACCGTTTAGCTTGGCATTGAATTCCAAATGTTGATCTTGAAGTCATGGATGGTGGAGGCAAATCCTCTTCTTTAAGGCCAACTATTGGCGGCTTTACCATACTGGAACACAGCGTTAACACCACGTGCAATCTCACAGTAAATTCATGGGGCTGAGAGATGGTGACAGAAAATGAGTTTAGCAGTAATTCCACTGGATTAACACAACATGACTTACGTGGAATAAGGCACATAGACTTTGGTTGGAACGCAGAAAAATGTGCTGAAACCAAAATACTTATGTTGGAACTGAAGCACTTATGCTGAAACCCAGGCTTTTTATCGGATCCCAGAGACATGTGTTGAAAACCAAAGACTTTTTGGGAATCCAGACATATGTATTTGAACCCAGAGACTATTATTTGAAATGAAATCATTTTATTTGGACCCAGGGACTCGTTTTAAAACTAGGCACTTGTTTTGAAAACCGGAGACGTTTTTTAGAACCCAGACGTTTTTATTTGGACCCAGAGATTTGTGTTTTAACTCGAAGACTTTTATGTGAAATCCTCTATATTGGTAAATCCACGGAGACAGCATCCTGCACAGAGTTAGCATAAACACCCGATGTTCCTCCCAATGCCCTGACAAAGAACATAGCATCCATGCTGTAACATGACCTTTCATGAATATGTAGAGAAAATATTGAGGGGAATCACAGCCCATTCCATTGATTGTGTTTCATGTATTTGAACTTTTGAAACAACTGCAATGTGGTACATTCTGAGGACGAATCTCTTGTGATAAATATTGTGACAGCTCATGTGTATGAGTGGCAACACACACATTCCCGCAAGTTGCTGTTAGAGTGTGAGCCACTCTCCGAGCTATGAAAAACGTATTCAAGAATTAACCAATGGCCCTGACTTAAAATTCCTAAATCCCTAAATGACAAATGACTGTAAAAGAGCGGCAGAGGCTCTCTCACAGTCATCCCAATTACCAACAAAAGGATACTGGGGCCTCAATAAAATCCCTGCCACAAGAACGGAAGACTCAACCATAGGGCATAATTTACTGTCTTTATTATCCAACAAAAATGACAGGGAAAACACAAGAATAGCATAACGTTTCCAGAGCTATCGTCCTCCAAATGTGTGTCACACCATTTTAATCATGAGTGACATCACAAAAAAAGGTCACGTCCAGCCAAAACGTATTGGGAATGCAAATTGGTCAGTTTAGGGAAACTACATTTGCGATATATAGGGGTAAGTATAAATCATTGGATTGGTATATCTGGTGGCTCATCCTATGACCACCTATACCTACAACGAATACAAAGTTGCGGGAAAGTAAAGAAACTATTGGTCACTGCAACATTATGGGCCTCATTACACAGATGGCGCTAAGGGGTTACCGGCACCGGGAAGGGCACTGGTGCCGGTAATCCCTTAGCGCCATACTACGAGGTCCCTCAGCTGGTCCCGTCCTTAACGTGTGGTCAGACCACACGTTAAGGACGGGACCCGCTGAGGGACTTCAGGGCAAATAACGGTACCGCTAATAGTGGTACCGTAATTTGCTCCTTCCCCATTCCCATTGAGCCCTATGGGGGCTCACATGGGAATGGGGAAGGGCCTTGGTGAATGGGGAATTACCGCCCGCCAACCTTGGAATTGGGCGGTAATTCCCCCATTCACAAATGCGGAATCGGTAAAATACCGGCGGCAACCATGGCGCTAATAGCGCCATGGTTACCGCCGTCCGTGTAATGAGGCCCTATATGTCTTAAAGTGAAAGGTAACTGAGGATTGGATAGAACGTGTCTTCCCAGCCTTGGAGACCTTGGACAGCTACGAGGCTTGGTGGACCTTTTCAAGGCGATGGGAACGAACATGGAGGTGGTGCCCCGTGTTCCATTATGTTGCCATCTCTGTTTACCTAAGCCTGAGAGAGTACATTTGGTTATTTACTTTGAGCAACACTTGTATCTTTCTACTTCTGGTTCAATGGGAACAGCTTCCCTCCATCTACCTTGCATCAATAGGTATGGTCATGCTCTTCCAGGTTACGCATGTAATGACCACAAAATAGAGCTCTTCTGCTTGTTATTATGAGGATTTTAGACTGAATTCCTTGCAGGCACCTTACAGTCTTGGTGACTGGAAACGTTCTGTCTCTGCTCGTCCTTGGCTGAGGTGTGCACCGTGTCTGTGCTGGAACTCTGTCTGCCTGTCTTTAGCTGAATCAGACTGTCAGCCCCTCTATATATTCAAAGTCTGTCTCCCATTCCCCATTCACTTCATTGCACCCTTAGCTTCCATCATTGTTCTTATAGCTTTCCATGTTAGTTTGCAATTAAGCATCTGCAAGCTGGATACATGTATTATTGGCATCTTGTCGCTTTTGCTTTGTCAAAGGATATATATATATATATATATATATATATATGTCTGTCGTGTAACTGCGTGAGTCATAAGCATTTTTCGTGTCTACCTGCAATAATCTAATGTATGATATCATTAGCTTTTCAAGTTATACTCAGTCAACCTGTTCGATTGATGACAACTCCTCTGCCTCCATATCGTCAGTCGGGTATGGTTGGAATGGATGTCTGAGAAAGTAATATTCTTCACATCTGCGATACATCAACGATGGTGATGAAAGGCATACGAATGATGTGCACCTGTCATTTCTCTGTCTTTGGGCTGCAAGTCGGGTAGGGGTCAGAGGGCCACATTTGGAACTCCATCTCCAATTCCCCCTCTGGTCGACGAGTCGATCACACTACCTAGACGACTCTCTCTGTTCATGTACAATTTTTGGAGCCAGACCTTTTTTATTCCTCAGAAATGTCCATGGTAATTTGCAAGGTCGTCGAAACGCCAGGTCAGGTAACTGCAGTCTCCACTAGGGTTGCACCAGACCCATTTCCTCCAATAATCGCGTTTGTTGAAGGGAAAATTGAATATTGTTCCAGCCGGGATCAGAGAATACTACGTCAACTGTGATTTCAATGCATTACAATTCTTTGTCTCTTTGTCTTCTTTGGTCTCTAAGTCTAGTAATACTTTCATACCTATAGTCATTTCAGTGGTCTTCCTGCACTGTGACATTGCTACTCAGATGACACAGAAGGCAAATAACATTAGTACCAGTGCTGCTACTAGTACCTTCAGACCGTTGGCCATCCATGATGGTATCCATGAGAAGATGTATGAAAATCAGCTGTTGTCCTTCTCTATGGCGTTCGTCTCTGCTTCCATTTTAGTATGTAGTTCTTATAGTTGGTTAATGGCCTCTGTCAGGATCCCATTATCTTTAATGTGGGCAGGATTGAATGTACAGCAAGAAGGCCTGATCTTGGCACAAACACCTCCCTGCGTGGCTGTGAGGAGATCTAGATCATATCAGTTCTGGAGGGCCAGTAACCTGACAGCTCTCAACTCTTCCTTGATGGTATTGAACACTTTGACTATCAAATTTATCATCTGCATCAGTTCCCAACACGTGATCTGGAGCCATCTGGCATTCACATTCACTTGAACTGCTGGAGCAATGGATGTAAAGAACATCTTAGTCCTACTGAACAGTCTATGTTCTGGTGGTATTGCGTCTAATGCACCTTCAATTTTTGATGATGAATAGTTTTCTCTCTTCAGTCTTGTCAACTCTACAGATCTCTTCTTCCTTTGATGAGCATCCATGTAGGGAAATGTGTCTATTTGTATGTCTTTCTGGGGCACTTGTAATGCAGGTGTGCTCAGCTGTACGAGAGAACATATCCCTCCCCAATTAGGTGGCAACTGCATGTACGCCTTCGACCCACAGGCCCAGTAGTGATCCATGAGCATTGCTGTACCAAGCTTCATGCTTGGTATCTTTCGTGGTTTGCTTGCATCCTTTATTCTCTCCAACCTTCACTGGACCATCATTCTGGAAACCCAATGAAGCACTCTTGAATGGTAGAATTGGCATGGGACCTACTTCAGTTTCTACCCATGTGAGCAACTTTGCACTGGCTTCCCATTGCTTAAGACAATTATTGTTCTCCCTTTGCACTATTTCTATGGGAACTGTTAGGAGCGCGTGTGCTTTGCTACCAACCACTCCTTCTTTCCATCCGTCTGCTGTGTAAATTTGTCCATATACTAAAAACTGTGGTCTTTCCCAGCAGGCTTGCATTTCTCCTTTCTCCCTTTCTCCTCTCTTGGGGCATTGTAATTCCTTTTGTCTCACTAACGTTGCTTCTCCTTTGTGTGGACTATCAGATCAGAGATGTATTCTATTGTTTTGTCTGTACTCCAGTAGTCATTTATCGTGTCTTGAGTCTTTATGTAATTATCTTCGTACCGGAACATTTTCACGACATCCATTATAATGTGTCCCGTCTCCCTTGGAATTGGCCTCTGGTGGTGCAGAGCGACAAATGCATTAGGCATTGTGCTTTGGCGGTTGGAACTTCAGTTGCTACGAATGTCTTGCATGTACTCATGGCATAGGTGTTACGCTCACCTGGTATCCACAGGGATGCCATCCAGCTGGGTTACTCGCTGGTGTGCTTTTCAGCTGCTTTGCCCTGATGTGGTCTGCGGGGAAGGTTCTGCCTGAAAATACAGGAGGACTGTGTTCAAGACTGACTGACTGGGGTAAATATCCTCCCTCCACCCCGGTAATCTTTCAGTCCCACAGGTACCCTCTCCTCACCTTGTGGTAGAATTAGGCGTGATCTCCGTCCAGCCTTCTTTGCGGGGCGCGTTGAATTCATGGGTGAGTGCGGTCCAGTTACTTCACTGACGCCGGCCCGTTTGATATTGTTCAGGTAGGTCTTATTGCTGTTCTTTAGTTTTATTGCTATTCTGCATGCCTTTCTTTGTTTAAAATGTCTCTTTTTTCTCCCTTAGGTATGCAGAGCTTCAGCGCGGCGAACTGGCTTGGTTGAGCCCCGCTGGTAAATGATGGCACATTAAGAGCGCTATGATGCGGTAAGTAAGCGCTATGCGCAGCACTGCAAAGTCTTGCCTTTGCTAACCTGTGTTTTCCTTCCTTGTAGGTTGCAGTGTTCTTCAGCACAAGTGAAATGTCTGGAGTGGTGCCAGCCGAGAGGCGACCAGCCAGGTAAGCCTTTTGTGCAGTTCGTAATTTGTAAATTTCTCTACAGCTTTCTTTAATGTTGCCTCTATCTTCCTCTTTCAGGTCGTTCTGTCCTGGAGGCGTGCAGATTCGAGAAAGCTGTTCTCAGTAGCTACGAGTGTTTAAATATGAAGACTGCAGGTAAGATGCTGCTGCTAATGATGTTCCTTTTGTCTCCTTGCAGGTCTGCTTCTCCGAGGTTCGAGGGAATAGCTGGACACGGTGAGCGTCACGTTGCAAGCTGCAAAGTAACACGAAGCATGTTCTGCAGTCAGGGTGTGGTTTATATAGCCCAGGTAAAGTAGTACCAGGGAAAGTAGTTCCAGGCCTGCCACACCCAAAACACTAGACCGCATAGCTTGGTTCTTAGGGAACCAAGCTATGTGGATGACTCCATGTTGGCTGACAATACAATAAAGTAGTTCCCAAGCACATTGTTGTTCATGGTGTATGAGCCTGGCGACATAGGCACCAGGACTGTCCCCATGAGGGCTTTTGAAGAGGATGCCAGGCTCTAGAGGCCCGATTCCTGACTCCACCTGGCCAGAGGGGGTTTTGGGCAAGAGTCGTGACAGCACTCCCCCCTAAGGCCCCTCTCATGGTGTTCCTTCTGTCTGGCCCAGGTTTGGTTGGGAAGTTCCGATGGAATTTCCTGATTAGACGTGGTGCGTGGATATTCTCACTGGGCTCCCAGGATTTATCTTGTGTTCCAAATCCTTTCCAATCGACGAGATAATATAGCTTGGTCCTAGAGTATTTAGAGTCCAAGATATCTTTGACTTCGAATTCTGGTTCTCCGTCAACAAGTATGGGCTTAGGTGGTGTCCCAATCCGTGTGCCGGGTTGCATTGGTTTCAGGAGGGACACATGGAATACCGGGTGATTGTGTAGATTAGGTGGTAAATCCAGTTTCACGACTGCTGGGTTGATAATTGCCTTAATGGTATAGGGTCCTAAGAATCTGGGATGAAAGGCCGGGGTTCCCTTAATGGGTACGAATTTAGCGGCTAACCAAACTTTGTCTCCTATTTGATAATCAGGGGCCTTTTTCCGGTGTTGGTCAGCAAATCTCTTTTGTTTTTCTTTGGCATGAATAAGGTGTTCCTTTGCCCTTTTGAAAGCCTAAGTAATGGTTGTGTGTAGAGTCTTTACCGCTGGCATTTCCAAGCTGGCTGGAAGGTATAGAAGGGCGTTTGTCCCGTGCTTGAATGCAAAGAATTGTTATTAAATATTATTAAATATTGCTTGAGTGTCTGATTGGTTCTCTTGGTTTGGCCGTCCCTTTGGGGATGGTGACTGCCAGATGGCCGAACGTCGATCTGCGCCATTGCACAGCATTTTTTCCAGAAGTTTGAAACAAACTGGCTGCCTCGATCAGAGACCAGAAACGAAGGGAAGCCATGTAGCTTAACCACACCCTCGAGGAACACTTTTGCTAAAGTAGCTGCGTCTGGGAGGCCTTTGAGTGGAATAAAATGGGCCATCATCGAGAATAAGTCCACAACTACAAGGATGGTGTTGAACCCTTGGCTTGGAGGTAGATCAGTGGTGACGCTAAGGGAAAGAGTGTGCCATGGATCTAGAGGAATGTCCAATGGTTGTAGGAGACCAGATGGTTTTTGTTTCTGTGATTTATTTTGTGCGCAGACACCGCAGGACTGAATATACTGAATGATGTCCTTACGCCAGGTAGGCCACCAAAAGTTCTCTTTCACCTTAGCTAGGGTTTTGGCGATCCCAGGATGCCCTTCGATCAGTGAATCGTGACAGTTTGAAATAATATGCTGTTGTAATTCCTTCTTGGGTACATATAGGCGATCCCTAAAAAAGGGTATTGTATTGTATTGTATTGTTTATTTATTTATAGAGCGCACCTGGCCGTTAAGCAACTGGGCGCTTGCAAAGAATAAAAATCTTAACTTACAGGTACATAAATAAGTTACATTTCTTATGTTACAGGATCATATATCAAGCATTTCTTATGTTACAATGTCGGATGACTTACATGTGGGATATGTTACAGTTTCAAGTATTTTACAATAAATGTACAGAGTATTTAGTGCAGTTGAAACATTTTAGCAGTCGTTGGATTTAAGCCAGGGTTTGACGTTAGCTTTGAACACATGGAAGGAAGGGGTAGCTCTGAGTGCATCTGGGATAGAGTTCCAGAGATGAGCTGCTAGAACTGGGAAGCTGGATCCGCCAGTTCTTTTCAGTTTAAAGTTGGGGATTTTGATGCTGTTTGAGAGGGCCATTCTGATGGGTCGTTCAGAGGTGTGCTTTGTGAATTTTTCTATGAGGTATGCAGGTGCTTTGTTGTTCAGACAATTGTGTGTAATGTTCAGAGTTTTGAATTTGATACGGTCATTGATGGCTAGCCAGTTGACAGCTCTTCTATGGACAGATATGTGTTGCCCTTTGGGAATTCCTAGGGCTGTTCTAAGGGCATTGTTCTGCAAGGTTTGGAGTTTGTTGATGTTATGTTTACTGGTGCCTAGGTACAGTGCATTACAGTAGTCTAATTTGGAGAGGATGAGGGCTCACGCTATGGTGGTACAGCTATCTGTGGATAGGTATGGTTTTCAGGAGTGGATAAGTTTGCAGGAGCAACTGGTTGCTGAGGCTGTAGCATTTACTTGCTTGTTGAGGGTGAGAGCTGAGTCTAAGTAGAATCCTAAGGTTTTAACTTCCTTGGCTACCTTGATTTTGATGCCATCAATCGTGATGGAATTGTACATATGGGGTAATTTGTTCAGTTTACTGGTAGACCCGATGATTAAGAGCTCGGTCTTGTCATCGTTAAGACATAGGCCATGTGTAGCCATCCAGGTTTTGATGATTTGGTAGATTTTATTTATGAGGCTGTTGTCCTTTTCATAGTCACCCTGGATTGGTATAAGAATCTGGGTGTCATTGGCATAGTTGGTATATGAGACCCCTTGTTTGTCCAATATATCAAGGAGAGGCTTTGTAAAAATATTGTACAAAGTGGGGGAAACACATGACCCTTGAGGGACTCCACAGGTGATGGGGACTGGATCCGCTGCAGATGAAGGTGAGAAGATTCTTATGGTTCTCTGGTCTATGAATGAATTTATCCACGCTGTGTCTTTTGTGGAGAAGTTGGCCACCGATTTGAGGTGATTACAGAGTACCTTGTGGTCTACCAGGTCGAAGGCAGCTGATAGGTCTAGGAGTAGGAGAATAGAGATGTCTCCTCTATCTTTGCTCTTCTCTAGTTGGTTTTTAAGATCAAGGAGAGCTTTTTCGGTTCCATGTCTTGGTCTAAATCCTGATTGTCTTGTCCCTAGTAGATTGTTGATCTCCAGATAAGATTGGATCTGTAGATATGCAGCTTTATCTAAGATTTTGAGGAGGAACGGGACAGTTGTTATGGGCCTATAGTTCGTTGGGACATTGGGGTCCAGGTTTACTTTTTTTAGGAGAGGTAATATCCAGGCATCTTTAAGGTTGGTTAGCACAGAGCATGATTTGAATGATGAGTTGATAAATGATGTGACGAAGGGGGATAGTTCATGTGCAGCCTCTTTAATAATTGGGGCTGGACAGGTGTCACCTAGGCATCGAGACGGTTTCAAAGACATGATGATGTTCTTAGTTTCCACAATAGAGATAGCTCTAAAGCTAAATTGGTTAGGGGGTTTAGTTTGGTTGGCGACAAGTTCCTGGATGATGGTTTCTTGCGTGGAGAGGGCAATGTTGTGGAGGGCGGATTTTTGGCTAATATTTTGTCTTGTAACATTGTGATTTTGTTGCATAGGGCATTTTGAATGTTTGTGCACCAGGCTTTGTCTTTGGTACAAGAGTCTATGGGTGCAATTCGGGATTCTAATTCTCTCAGGATGGAGAAGATTTCCCTGGTATTCGAATTTGCCTTTTTGATTCTGTCATTAAAGGTCTCTTTTTTTGCCTGAATGATTTGTTTTTTGTAGCTGTTAGTAAGGGCAGTGAGGAGGTTTTTGTTATGGGGAGAAGGGTTTTTTCTCCAGCAGGCTTCTGCGTGTCTTTTCTCTTTGCGTAGGGCTTTTAGCGTGGGAGTGAACCAGGTGTTAAGATGGGCAATAGGTTTCGATTTGGTGAGTTTCAACGGCGCAATGGCGTCAATCGCCGAGTTGATGGTGTTATTGTACAGGTCAGCTAGATCATTAGGTTTAGAGATCAGGCTAGAGTGATTAGTGATAGGTTGGGTCAGGGGGAGAAGATTCGAGAGTGTGATTTTTTTTTGCAGCGGGTGAGGGCAGGAGGAGCATGAGGTTTAGTAGATTTAGGTTAGGGAAGGTCTGAAATGGTCAATGAAATCAGATAGTGATTAGTCCATATGCAAGGTTCAATTGCCGTTATGAGGGAAACGCAGTTCATATCTGCGACCCAGTCCAATGTACGGCCTTTAGAGTGCGTGGGGCCGTTATTCCGAATAGTGAGGCCTGCTTCCACAATAGTGTTGGCTATGGTGGAGGCATTGGAGTCTTTTGGGTCCTTATAGCCTAAGTTAACATCGCCTAATAGAATCATTTGTGTTCCTGGTTTGGCATTAGTGTTTAAGAGGGTGGTTAAGTCTTCTTCAAAGGTGCCTAGTGGACCGGGGGGTCTGTAGATAAGGTGTTCCGTGATAGTACGTGAGGCGGAGATTTCTAGTTTTAGGGAGAGTAGTTCCGCTGACGGCATAGTGATGCTGTCTATTTCTTTAATGGTGAGGTTGGCTCTGCAGATAAAAGCTATGCCTCCACCTTTGGAAGTTTCCCTATCTTTTCTGAAGATGGTAAAGTTTGGGGGTATGGCTATCATAAGGGCAGGGCGAGCGGCTTTGTGTAGCCATGTTTCAGTAACTGCTAGGAAATCGAGTTGGTTACAGGTGATGATGTCAGCAATTTTAGAGGCGTGGGCTATTAGAGATCTAGCGTTGATGAGACCTCCCTTGAGGTTTTGTGTTATTTTAGTGTTATTGCGAATGTGGACCTTGTTGGGCAAAGTTTCAGAGGATTTGGTACAAGGTATTTGATTGCAGCTAGGTTTCCTTTTGTGCGTGTTTCGCCTGGCGTGTATGAGCTCCTTCTTAGGGTGGCTGAGAGGTGAGTGTGCACTTGGTGGTTTGGGAAGTCTAGTGCCTAGTCTAAGGTTCCTTAGTCCGGTAGGACAAGCCTGATTCTGTTGGGTCTGGGTGAAGGGAGCAGGTTGTTTGGGTAGTCTAGTGCCCAGTCTAGAGTTCCTTAGTCTGGAAGGACAAGTCTGATTCAGTTGGGTCTGGGTAAAGGGAGCAGGCTGTTTGCGTAGTCTAGTGCCTAGTCTAGAGTTCCTTAGTCCGGTAGGACAAGCCTGATTCAGTTGGGTCTGAGTAAATGGGGCAGACTGTTGAAGTGGTAGCAGTGTGTACATCTTTCTGGTTGGTTCCCTTTCTGTAGGCAGAATGTGGTGGGGGGCTACCATGATGGCTAAGGCAGAAAGTGTAGAGAGTATAGCTAAGTAGCATATAGGTGTGTTAGACATGGGAGATGTCATAACAGTGTTTGTTGGTAGGTTGGCCTGTAGTGGCATGGTGCCTAGTAGTAGTAAAATCTAAGTGTGCAGAGTGCAGATGGGTTCACCTAGGATCAAAATTCACAATATGAACTAAAATGCATGACTTAGAGTTGTTAGCAACGTGCAAGGCAAGTGACCAGAGGGTCTAAATAAGTAACAGGGTGCAGTGGCGAGCGACCAAGAGGGTCTCAGATAGGTCACAGGGTGCAGTGGCGAGCGACCAAAGGGTCTCAGATAGGTCACAGGATGCAGTGGCCAGCGACCAAAGGGTCTAGATGAGTCACAGGATGCAGTGGCAGGCGACCAAGAGGGTCTAAATTGGTCACAAGGTGCAGTAGCGAGCGACCAAAGGGTCTAAATAAGTCACAGGATGCAGTGGCCGGCGACCAAAAGGTCTCAGATAGGTCATAGGGTGCAGTGGCTGGCGACCAAAAGGGTCTCAGATAGGTCACAGGGTGCAGTTGTAACAATGCGGCAGTCTAGGCAGTACTGAGTGATTGAGTGGGCACATTCATAGCAGAGGTACAAAAGGCAAAGCAAAAGTACCAGGCTTGCAACAAGTGTGGGCA
The DNA here is from genome assembly GCF_040938575.1 of Ambystoma mexicanum. Taxonomy (NCBI): domain Eukaryota; kingdom Metazoa; phylum Chordata; class Amphibia; order Caudata; family Ambystomatidae; genus Ambystoma; species Ambystoma mexicanum. The sequence continues at coordinate 1,075,856,179 of NC_090925.1, forward strand.
CATCAGGCAGAGAGCAAAGCAACATAAATGGGGCACCAATCAATAGTGAGGCAGAGTAGGTTAGGTTATGCTAGAACACTACGCTTGTATTAAGTGTGGGCAGGTCAAGTAGGGAGCAGTGCAGAATACACAGGGCACCATTCAAAAGTGTGGCGCATCAAACAGGCATTGCGCATCGAGTATTATCACGCAGAAGAGCAATGTGGAAAACATGTGGAGCAGATCAGAATATGTGCGCAGCAGGTTTGGGCAATGCAGGAGGAGGGCAGTCTACCTCAAGAATCACGCACATTAGTCAGAGGCAGGCGCAATAAGGGAGCATAGCAGGTATGCATAGGCCGTAAGGCAAGTGTTAAACAGTGTGTTTTGCGATGGCAAAGAATGACAACAATTTTAAAACAACTAGAAGCAACGTTGCTACAATAGTCTAGGGCGGGATTGCCATGGAAATGAGTTAAAACAATTTTTAAGGCAAGCTAGTGACAGATTTCCTGCTGTGAGCTGGAATGGAATTGCAGTGGCAGTGAGATACAACATTTTGTAAACAAACTAGAAACAACTCTCCTGCTGTTGGCTCGTTCACATTTACAATGGCAGGAAGAGGCAGAGACAACATTGCAGGACAGGAAGGGATTGCTTTAAGACTTATGCATCTACAGGTCAGACAGCCTTCTTTACACAAGTTTTACATCAGGTTGTATATAGACAGTTCGGGCAATAACAATCATGATAGGCGAGTAAGTGTGTTGACACTTGTGCGGCATCGAGTTCACGCGGTAGGGTACGGCAGCTGATTAAGGACAGAAAAGTTACCTTTAGAAGAAGCTGGTGCGTGCAAACCAGGGGGACTGGCAGAAGGCAGATACGGCCAAGACAGGCTACAGACAGGCGCTGGCCTTGTTTCCCATGGGCCTTGCTGATGGTGGGCCGGCTTCGCCTGCCGGCGCTCTATTGGGCAAGAAAAGTGGCACAGCAGCCAATCAGCGCTCGGCGAGGTCGGCTGGGGCTGGTTCGGTGAAAGGAAGTCGGGTTTCAATGGCGGGCAGCCATCTTAGAGTGAGCTGGGGCCCTCCTGGTGTTCAATGGAGAAGGTGAACACGAAATGGCCACTATCATCCAGATAGTGCCGGGATAAGGAATTTTACTGACCAAAACTGTGATGCTTATGTGGAATAAAGCGGAGGCTCACGCAGTGCAATTAGCTATTTCTTTCACAGCGCCTGCTACGCTTACCACAATATGAAGGCTGGTCGAGATGATTTCATCCTATGATCCCGCTGCTCCTGCATGGTCGGATGCAGCTCGGTAGAGCTCCTGCTCCACGGACTGGTGGGCAAGGGATTCTCAGGCTACAGACAGGCGCTGGCCTTGTTTCCCATGGCCCTTGCTGATGGTGGGCCGGCTTTGCCTGCCGGTGCTCGATTGGGCAAGAAAAGTGGCACAGCAGCCAATCAGCGCTCAGCGAGGTCAGCTGGGGCTGGTTCGGCGAAAGGAAGTCGGGCTTCAATGGCGGGCAGCCATCTTAGAGTGAGCTGGGGCCCTCCTGGTGTTCAATGGAGAAGGTGAACACGAAATTGCCACTATCATCCAGATAGTGCCCGGATAAGGAATTTTACTGACCAAAACTCTGTGATGCTTATGTGGAATAAAGCAGAGGCTCACGCAGTGCAATTAGCTATTTCTTGCACAGCGCCTGCTACGCTTACCACAATATGAGGGCTGGTTGAGATGACTTCATCCTATGATCCCGCTGCTCCTGCAGGGTCGGGTGCAGCTCGGTAGAGCTCCTGCTCCACGGACTGGTGGGGGAAGTGATTCTCAAGCTGAAGGTGGTCCTTGATGGTATATTGTTCTTCTTGAGTTTGCCATGCAAGGTAGGCATCAGGATTCATTGTCTGTTGGATTTCTTTTCGTAGTTCTGCTTGTGTTAAGGCTGTCGTGATACCCAAGAGTTTGTCTTCAGGTATAATAGGTACTGGGTCTGGAGTTGTATATACTATTTCATCTATGCCCATGCGAGATAAGGCGTCCACCTTTCCGTTTCTGACTCCTGGTCGAAATGTGATTACATAAACATATTCGGCGAAGAAAAGGGCCCACCGTAATTGGCGCGAGGACTGGGCCTTGGCCGTTTTGAGATATTGCAGGTTTTGGTGGTCTGTGATGACTGTAATGGTGTGTCTGGCCCCCAGAAGGTAGTGCCTCCAGGCTTTAAAGGTGGATTTGATAGCCAGGAGTTCCTTTTCCGTGATGGCATAATAAATCTCTGGAGGTGATAACTTTTTCGACCAGAAGGCCACAGGATGTAGCTGGCCGGTTTCCGGGTCTCTCTGTGAAAGGACAGTCCCCATTGCGAGACTGGACGCATCAGTTTCAACGACATAAGGGAGGTCTGGACGAGGATGTCGCAGGATTGGAGCAGAGGTAAACCTTTGTTTAAGTTCCTGAAAGGCTTCTTCTGCTTCTTCGGTCCAAGCAAACTTTTTATTGTTTTTTCGTAATAGTACTGTGATTGGGTGCAAAACCTGAGAGAAGTCTAGGATGAACCGGCGGTAGAAGTTTGCAAAGCCCAGCATGCTTTGTACCCCTTTCAGAGACGTCGGTGAAGGCCATTTCAGAATGGCATTTACCTTGTGCATGTCCATTCTGATGCCTCCTGGAGTAAGGATAAAACCAAGAAATTCTACTTCGGTGACGTGAAAAAAGCATTTTTCAAGCTTTGCAAACAAGCGATGTTGACGGAGCTTGGTGAGGACTGAACGAATGTGCCTGACATGATCTTTTTCCGAGACTGAGTATACTAAGATGTTGTCTTTGTACACTAAGGCGCACACATCAATTAACTCCCTTAAGACGTCATTCATGAAATATTGGAATGACGCAGGAGCGTTGCATAACCCGAAGGGCATGAATTGATATTCAATCAAGCCATACTTAGTACGGAAGGCGGTTTTCCATTCATCTCCTTTTCTGACTCAGACCAGGTGGTACGCTCCTCGAAGGTCCATTTTGGTATGAATCTGGGCATCTTTAACTTGGTCTAGCATCTCAGGGATAAGTGGCAAGGGGTAGCGGTTCTTCATGGTGATCTGGTTCAATGCGCGGTAGTCAATACAGGTTCTCAAGTCTCCTTTCTTTTTTGGTACGAAGAACAAAGGACTGGCTGCGGGGGACTTTGAAGGACGGATAAATCCGTTTGCAAGGTACTGGTCTAAATAGGATTTCAAATGAAGGTTTTCTGGTTCTGTGAGAGCGTAGATCCTGCCGCAAGGGATTTGTGCACCAAGAACAAGGTCGATCTGACAGTCATAGGGCCTGTGCGGTGGCAATGTATTGGCTTGGTCCTTTCGGAATACATCCTGGAAATCATGGTATTCACTTGGCAAGGTATCAGTTGCTCCCAGGGTTCATACTGTCGCTCCGGGAGTCATGGGGATACAGACGTCAGGTTTCTCCTCTTGGTAATAGCAGGCAGGGGAGCAGTCACCGGGGAAGGTTAATTTTCGTGCCCGCCAATCTATCAAAGGGTTGTGAGCAACCAACCATGGCATCCCTAGTATTAGCCTGAACTGAGGTGCCTTGATGAGATCGAATGAAATAGACTCCCGATGTCCGTCCTGGCACAGCAAGGTTACCCTGGCTGTGCACTGGGTTACTGGTCCGGAAGCGATTTCTGTCCCATCCACAGTGGTTACCTTGTCCATAGTTGGCTTAGAACACAAAGGAAGCCCCATCTCTGCTGCCAGTTCTTGATCAATAAAATTTCCAACTGCTCCGCTATCGATGTATGCTTCAACGGCATGCATTCTTGATGACTTTTGGTGGTTAATTAAGATCACTGGTATTGCAAAGTGCGAGGTCAGCAACTCTTTCTTCTCACTCGACAAACTGACCTCTACGTTTGTCGAGCTTGGTAGTTTCCCGATTCCTTAGCTTCATCCTTCTCTGTGGCCCCGACTGTTCTTCTTGGGGGTTTTACTGGACAGTCCTTCAGGAAATGTCCTGGTTTCCTACAATACAAACAAAGCTGTTGTTGTCTTCTTTTGTACCACTCTTGTTTTGTTAATGGAGGCCGTATCCCTCCAATCTGCATGGGTTCTACAGCATTTTCAGGTACACAGGGTGTGTTTTCCCTTGGTCGAACATACACGGTCTGAGGGTCCGTCTTAGACCGGTCTGCCTTTCGGTCCTGCAACCGGTGGTCTAGCTGCACGACCAGAGTTATGAATTCTGCATAGTCTCTGGGTGGATCAACCACCTGGGCTAAAACGTCCTTTAATTCGCCTCGTAAACCTCGATGGAATAACGTGGTTCTTTTTTTTTCTGGCCACCTAGCTTTGGCAACCAGTCTGTTGAAGGTAGCAATGTATGTTAACAAGTCTTGATTCCCCTGTCGGAGGGACAAGAGTTCATTGTCTACTGCTTGTTCCTGGGTATGGCGAGCAAAAGGGTTTAACATTTCTCTCTGGAACCCCCCAAAGTCATGAAATAGAGGATCGTCATGGGTTACCAACGGCACCGACCAATCTGCTGCACTACCACTCAGGTATGATAAGACAAAAGCTACCCGAGGTTGATCATTTGGAAATGCTCCAGGCCTACAAAGAAAATGAAGGCGGCACTGATTGATGAATGCTGCATAATTCCGTGGGTCGCCTGAGAACCTTTCTGGTGGTGCCAGTGGCACTGTTCCAGGTAACGTGATCTGTACCGGAGTGGGTGGTATGGCAGGGTTTTGCATCGTTGGACTGCTTCCAGTTAGAGGCGTCTGTCTGCCTGTAATTGCAAGTATTGCATGCTAATCTCTTCAGTGCATTCTTTGGTCACTATTAGGTCTCTCCGGAGGGCATTAGTCTCTTGTCGGGCAGAATGAACCTCAGCACGAAGCTCTCCTAGTAATTGGGCCAATTGGTCCATTTCTGATGCCTCCATGGCACGCAGGGGGATTTGTTATGGTAGGCTTCGTGTTTTGTTACGCTCACCTGGTATCCACAGGGACGCCACCCAGCCGGGTTACTCGCTGGTATGCTTCTCAGCTATTCCCTGATGTGGTCTGCGGGGAAGGTTCTGCCTGAAAATACAGGAGGACTGTGTTCTAGACTGGCCGGCTGGGGTAAGTATCCTCCCTTCACCGCGGTATGCTTTCAGTCCTTCTGGTGCCCTCTCTCACCTTGTGGTGGAATTAGGTGTGCTCTCCGTCCTGCCTTCTTTGCAGGGGCACGTTGTTTTTCATGGGCGAGTGCGGTCCAGTTACTTCACTGACGCCGGCCCGTTTGATTTTGTTCAGGTATATCTTATTGCTGTTCTTTAGTTTTGTTGCTATCCTGCATGCCTTTCTTTGTTTAAAATGTCTCTTTTTTCTCCCATAGGTATGCAGTGCTTCAGCACGGTGAACTGGCTTGGTTGAGCCCTGCTCGTAAATGATGGTGCATTATGAGCGCTATGATGCGGTAAGTAAGCACTATGCACAGCGCTGCGAAGTCTTGCCTTTGCTAACCTGTGTTTTCCTTCCTTGTAGGTCGCAGTGTTCTTCAGCACAAGTGGAATGTCCGGAGTGGTGCCAGCCGAGAGGCGACCAGCCAGGTAAGCCTTTTGAGCAGTTCATAATTTGTAAATATCTCTACAGCTTTCTTTAATGTTGCCTCTATCTTCCTCTTTCAGTTCGTTCTGTCCAGGAGGCGTGCAGATTCGAGGAAGCTGTTCTCAGTAGCTGCAAGTGTTTAAAGATGAAGACTGCAGGTAAGATGCTGCTGCTAATGATGTTCCTTTTGTCTCCTTGCAGGTTCTGCTTCTCCGAGGTTCGAGGGAATAGCTGGACACGGTGAGCATCACGTTGCAAGCTGCAAAGTAACACAAAGCATGTTCTGCAGTCAGGGTGTGGTTTATATAGTCCAGGTAAGGTAGTACCAGGGAAAGTAGCTCCAGGCCTGCCACACCCAAAACACTAGACCGCATAGCTTGGTTCTTAGGGAACCAAGCTATGTGGATGCCTCCATGTTGGCTGACAATACAATAAAGTAGTTCCCAAGCACATTGTTGTTCATGGTGTATGAGCCTGGCGCCATAGGCACCAGGACTGGCCCCATGAGGGCTTTTGAAGAGGGTGCCAGGCTCTAGAGGCCCGAGTCCTGACTCCACCTGGCCATTGGGTTTGCCAGAGAGGGTTTTGGGCGAGGTTCGTGACAATAGGGGATGAGAGAGCATAGATAGTAGCTCTCCTTCTTGATTTCTTTCCCTATCTTGGTCATGTGCTTATACCACATGTTATTATAAATATGGGCCGAATCAGTTAGATACAAATTTACCTGGTCAAAGTCTGCATCTGCACTGCGTTTGAGACTTTGTACCCCTACTAATGCGACTTTCTATGCTTTTACACGCTGCCAAAGAGGCAAAGGATATATATATATACATATATATATTCAGTGAAAAAACTTTGTTAAAGGGACGTTATGGTTCAAAGTAAAACCGAAAAACCCCTGAAATTCGGCAGTTATGGTAACATAAGCAACCATAACTTGCGCCACCGTGCACTGCTAACACTAACACCCAGGACATCAAAGATGACATCACAAATGTCATTGATGACATCACTGATGACATCACATGTGCATTTACTTTTCATAAAAACTCTGTACAAGGGATTCTTATAATGCTGACCAAAAACTGTCAAGGATCATTGGGATAAATATGATCAGCTAATTAGTGCATTAAGCAATGCATTGATATAAATAGCATTCTATTATGAAGTTCTATCCAGTATACTAAGCTACTCATGCAGAAACATAGGCAGTGTGTGCAGCATACATGATGAAGGTGCCATATTCATAATCTTGCCATGTTCAATACTGAAATGATAACTGCTTTCTTATTAGAGTTTTGCGTACTGTGAAACATGTAATAAGTAGATAATAAAACCCACTTAATACATAATTATTACAGCCAAAACACAAAGAGACAACAACACATACAAATATGAGTATATACAGGGACAGTGAAGTAAACAAAAAAGCAGAAATAGTAGCAGAAAGAGTTCATAACCTAACTGATTGTCTTTATGCAGAGAAACTATTGCTCTGTTTCAAAGCTGCTACTTACCATATGTATGTGTATCACATGATGTGACTGCACCCAAAGGAAAGGAGAGTGAGTATAATGTATACAAATATGAGCATATACAGGGAAGGTAGAGTAATAAAAATAAAACTATGAGAAAGTGCTGATAACCCTAATGATTATCTTCATGCACAGAAAGGATTGCTCTCTTTCAAGCCTGTGTTTCCGCTATGTATATGTTTCATATGATGTGACTTGACCCTAAGTTTACAAATATAGTACCTTTTCAATTTTTACTTCCTGACTGTTACTGAAGAAAACTATGTGGCTTCGATATGTCAGTAAAGGATAAAAAGGGAGAGCCAGCCATGTGATGTCATCAATGACATTTGTGATGTCATCTTTGATGTCCTGGGTGTTAGTGTAAGCAGTGCACGGTGGCGCGAGTTATGGTTGCTTATGTTACCATAACTGCCAAATTTCAGGGGTTTTTCGGTTTTACTTTGAACCATAACGTCCCTTTAACAAAGTTTTTTCACTGAATTTCATAGATTTTTAGTAGCACAACTTAACCATAACGTCCCTTTAACAACGTTTTTTTACTGAATTTCATAGGTTTTTTGTAGCGCAACTTAACCATAACGTCCCTTTAACAAAGTTTTTTCACTGAATTGCATAGGTTTTTAGTAGCACAACTTAACCATAATATCCCTGACTTCATATAAATGTAACATAGAACATAGTAACCCCCTCATAGTGATTTTCATGTCCGCGGACTACCGCCATGTCCGCGGACATATCGAAAATCTGAGCGTGGTGAATGTAAATTTAAATAGTGTGCCCCATTTCCCCTTTGCAGTTGGCTCTGAAAAGAGCCGTTTTTTTTTGTTTTTTTTACAGATGCTTGACAGACACCTGTTATTTTGTATTTTTTTTCTTGTTTTTTTTTCTTACTTTACTCCTAAAATCTTCACATAACCTTCTCCAAGGCAACCCTTACATTCCAAAATAGAAAGGCATTTCCCGTAAAAGATAAAGAAATGCCATCTTCTTTAAAATGACCAGCATTACTGGCATAAATATTCTCATTATTACAGAAGAACATACCAGCTCTAAGCATGAAGGTACACATGCCTCGGTTGATGACACACCTAGCAATGTTTTGCTGAGGACAAAAAACTGAACTATTGTCCCATATTGCCCTAGGTAGTAATCCAGAAAAAATTACTTTCGCATTTGGAAGGATCTTCATTACGGCTTGAACCAAGCGTTCCAAATCAGCCAACAAAGTAGGGGCACTGACGTTGCCCAAACGGAAAGCACCATAGTGCAAAACTACCACATGCGGACTGTTCATCGTGGCCATATCCTCACAAACTTGTACAATTCCCTGTACATTGCAATCAGGCACAGTGCTCCACACCACCTCCACTCCTTTCACATCAAAGTACTTTGCAACATGCCTGCATTGAGCATACTGCTGTAAACCATGCACAACATATCTCCGAGCACCAACACCCTGACTTTCTCCACTTCTGCCATCTTCACAACACAGTCTCTTTCAACACAAATCCACAACCTCGACATCTGATTGGCTGATCCGTACAGTCTTCTTTCCATGTTGGATTTCCTGGAAAAACCCGGATGTAGCACGCCCTGTCCACGAACAGCCGTGGTGTCCGCGGATGGCGTCCACTTTACTCTCTGTGCCATTCCCTCATTGCATACAGCTAAGCAATCACACAATACGAATAACGTCCTCAGAACACCCCCATTTCGTGAATTTTCGAACATTTCAGGACAATTATCATTTCATTATTCAACATATTAACATTACAAATATTATACTTTCATCTTGTACTCTGCACACAATGCTATGTTTCTCCATTAGTAGCTCAGTATACTAGATAGAATCCCATAATAAAATGCTATTTATATCAATGCATCGTTCAAAGCACTAATAACAGTATGATATTTATTGCAATATCCTTGACACTTTTTTCGCAACATTATAATAAAAATCCCTAGTACACAAATTCCATGAAAAGTACATACACATGTGATGTCATCAGTGATTTAATCAATGACATTTGCGATGTAATCTTTGATGTCCTGGGTGTTAGTCTTAGCAGTGCACGGTGGTGGCGCGAGTTATTTTTCATAGCTCACCATAACTTGCGATTTTCAGGGGTCTTTCGGCTGTACTTAGAACCATAACGTCCCTTAAACAAACTTTTTTTAATATCACGCAAACAATATACAAACATGGCGTGCAAAAACCAACTTCTCACATATGGCTTTACACAGAATGTTGCAAAGTAAGAATTTATGCTCGTTCACAGTGAAGGTCAGCTGCTTCCATTTTTTTCTCGGGCCCCGGAGAGGCTCACGAAGTGGACTATAAGGTTGGATTGTGTTTTGACCTTGACAGACAGAGATTGTGATGAAAGACTTCTCTTGAAGGAGTGTTGCTAAAACGTAAGAGAAGATAAGGATGACATTTCTGAAACGAAACCACTTTTATATATTATATCACTATGCGAAAGATCGTTCGCACATACGGAGTCGTATTTTGGGACTGCACTACTCGTAGACAATGGAAATTGCAATTGTACTGTAAGTAACCCTTTAGATTATTTTATACCAAATATAATTACAATAGCGTAGCATTAAAGACCGCTCAAGTTGAACTTGTTAATTGAAAGTGGCATAATGTTTTCTACCGCGCACTATCACCGCCGAATTGATCCCCTGTCGTTTAGAGGGCTCTGAAAAAGGCAGACGACACAGGGTGGGTTAATAGAAATAATTTAATCGGTCTATAGGCGGTCAAGCGCTCTACTCGCTGCGCCACTTCACTGTAGCCTGTCAAGTGGCACAGCGAGTACAACGCTCGCTTTGACATCTGTGCACACCTTGCTAACGCAAGTTCGAATCCTGGCAAGGCCAAACTCAGCCTTTCATCCTTCCGTGGTCGATAAATGAGCACCACACACCGTGGTTAGTAATAAGCACCGCTTAGATACTTCACGGTTCTAAGCGCTATATGAATGGGAAAATATTATTATTTTATTATTAACATACTCCGTTGCACTATGTTCGATAGCAAATAGTTTCACGCCCTAATAAATAAAATGATTATTTTTAATGAATATCGGCAGGTGAGACTAATTTATGTTTTTTAAAACAGGTATGTGGCCCCATTTTGCCTATGTCACGATTTACAGACTCCAGCGGATGGGGTCTTCAACTTCCAGGTGCAGGTCCAAATATGCAACTTCATGATCCTCACCATTTTATGGGACAATCGCCAAGGACCAATATGCCCTTACGCAGTACTAGTGGCTACAAACAACATACCAACCAATAGGTTGGTCTAATGGCTCGTTGTTGGAGCAACCTTCCGATTATCAGAGCGACCATTTACTGCTTTTATCATAAACCAACAGCCTATCTACCGCAAAGGAACAACGCGTGGCTCAAAATAAACTTTTGGTGATCGACAGCAGAGACAATAGCAAATCGCTTAATATTCACTAAACATTTCATGTGAAATAAATGTACTTTACCAAATGTACAATCCTGCTGTTTACTTTTAAACCACAGTTTCATATTCCGAATTGTGGCGCACTGAGTTGTAAACTGATCTAACACCCTCTGTACCGCAAAGGAACATCGCGTGCCTCAACATGAACTTTTGCGGATCGACAACAAAGACAAATGCAAATTGCTGAATATTCTCTAAACATTTGATGTCAAATAAATGTACTTTACAAAATTTACAATCTTGCTGTTTGCTTTTAAATCACTGTTTCATAGTCCGAATTGTGGTGCGCTGTGTTATGACATAATATGTGTTGTCTTCCGGGTTCTGTGTAAACTCACTTAGGACTGCAGAGGACTGTGCGCGTTTGATGACACACCCTGTAACGTCACGGAGAGAGGCGGGGAATAGGAATGCTTTGATAATATCAGGCTTAGGGGCGGGAGATATGATTTAGTGTTGCAAAAGCAAGTCAGCCAGGTCAATAGCGCCAGTCATAGGATTATCACATAATGTCGGCGCACACCAGCCGGATTTATCTTTTCTTTAGTGGACAATAAGTCGGTTGACGCCCATAGGAAATTGTACTATTAGCGGACAAAAGGAGTGGTCTTAAAACACTTTCACCCTGACAACGAACAATACAAACAACGTTCTCAGAACACCCCCATTTTGTGTAATTGCAACCATTTCGGGACACCGCAAGTGTTCTTAGAACACATTCAACTAGACAGATTACAATACGGACAGCGTCCTGAGGACACCCCCAGTTTGTGTATTTACGAACAATTAAGTACACCGCGAGTGTTCATAGCTCATTTTTACCTTCCTTGCGAACAAAAATGACACATACTCCGTCCTCTAAACACCCCACCATTTAGTTTATTTACAAAATGTCAGAACAGCCGTGTTCTCCGCGGACAAATCGAACGCAACAAAAACATCTAGCACATAAAAAAACAAAACATTGAACCTATCTCATACTCCCCCCCCTCCCCAAACACTCTTACACACCAACACACGGCACTAAATACAATTTTTTATCCACGTTTCACCACGCTGTACGCGATCGACGGCGAATACAAGATGGCGGGCGCCACAGAAAATCTGACGCGCTCCACGCCCCTCACCATCCAATCAGCGAACACTTCGCATGTCCGTGGACATGACGCAAGGCCATGGGCCAATCAGGGTGCTGTCCGCGGAGCGAACAGGGAAGTCCGTCCGCGAAGCGAACACAGATATCACAAATTTTTTTGCCTTACGTTTTGGTCATTTATAAAAAACTACTGGACGGATTTACACCAAATTTGCAAAAGCACGCTTTCGGGACCAAGCCCCCGCTCCTGCCGCAAATTTGGTGTAAATCCGTCCAGCGGTTTGGCCTGTGGCTGTGCGCAAAGTTTTTTCCCATTCAGTATATGGGAAAAAAGAAAAGTTTTGGGACCCCCGCTATAACTTTGCCCCCCCGGACGAATCCTCACCAAACTTTTCAAAAGAATTCAGAGTGACCCATATACTTTTTTTGCAAAGTTTGGTGAGGATCCGTCCAGGGAGTTATAAGCGAAGTTATAAGCCGCCCAAAAAGTGCTCTTCCTATGGAAACAGCAACTTAACCATAACTACATGGCCACTACCGTGGCTATGTAATATGTCTGTCATCTGCCCGCGTGAGTCCTGTTGTGTACATTTATCCGCCCAGCAGAACTCCCCTACATCAACAAACCACATCTCAGCAGTCCCCAGCAGAATGGCTGCACGGGCTCTGTTGAGCACTATCGCCTTGCATTAAAATTGCACTTTGCTGTCACCAAAATAATGGCTGCGCTGTGTTACCAGCCACACATGGGGCAAGATGAAACACAGAAGACCCTGGGAATTGTTGTCAGTATTTTTTTCATTTTCACCAGAAAAATTAAGACAAAGGCAGCATTGCTATACTGCCAGCTCAAAAACTTTTAACTGAAAAAGAAAATATTCTGCCTCTTAAAATGACTGTAACCCTGATGCTCTTTTTCACCAGTTCAATAGTACACAGTTCTGATACAGTGAGACCCAGCTATGTCCATCCAGATTCAGGCTGTGTTCCATAAAAGAGGGGGCATTTCTCATTGAATGACAGGCTGTGCCAGGCAAGATCTGTGAAATAACAAAGAACTTCACTTCAGCCGTGAAAAGAAATATCACAGACAAACTCTTCACAAAAAGCCCTCTGCTCTCCTAGCTCATGTCAGTTTCAAAGGACCTTATATTTGGACAGATGCCTGTGCATTAGAAACATGACTGGGGCTTTGGAAAGGTTCAGAAAATGGATGAGAGGAAGGTCGCATTGTAAAGTGACAGCCAAGGAATAGTAACCATGTGTAAAATGCTCTTTTTACAAAGAAGAACGTATCTGTTTAAAAGTTAAATGTTGAATTAAGGCACTGTCCGTGCACAGAAATGTGATGGGGGTTTGCTTTAAGGCATATATAGGACATTTAATTCCAACAGACTTGCTTTCTGGTTCAGGAAAGAACATAAATAAATAAATAAATAAATAAATAAATAAATAAATAAATAAATAAAGTTGCTATGAAGCCAGCCAGAAACAGGTTTGCAGGCCCTGGCTTCAAAGGACTTGTCGGTCTAGGAAAAATGGACACCTCTCACGATGGACGGCAAACGCATTTTGGTGGCCGAAGGCCAACCGTCTCATGTACGAAACGATAGAAATACAGGTTTCCGAGTTTGACCAATGAACGGCCATTTTAATGTAACAAGGATCGCCATTTTGTTTTCTAACGATTGCTCATTGCTTTCTGTTCAAATTGCTTTGCAGCACATTTCTGCTTACACTGCTCGACTGTTAACATTGTTGTCTGAACGTGAAAGGACAAGGCCGCAGGGCCGCGAGGCTAATAAGAGTTTGTTGAAACAAAACGTAGGCAGCTCCGGAGAGGAATGCCCGGCTCCCTCCCGAATGTAGTCTTGAAGCAGAGCCGCAGGGCATTTAATCATTTCATACTGCCAACCAGTCTTGTTATATGGTAGAATATGTTAGAATAAAGCAGCTGAAGGCTTGAATTATGCTCTTCTTACGGCCCCCCTTTTCCGAGCCCTGTAGAGCGTGTCGGCTCCCAGGACACGAATAGCACCTCATAGATAACAAGTTCTGGAATGTGACTCTTCCCCCGTATGTAGCTCGCTTACAAGAACAGAAGCACTGTGTTCTGTTCAAGAAAGAAAAGATGTCTCTGCACTTGCAAGGTTGCATATTGTTACTAGAATAGATATTTGAAGGTGTCGTATTCGTCGGAAGTGTCCATCATCAAACCGAGTTCAAAGAGACCCAATAAAAGGGGGTGTTAAACATGTCACAGCTGATTGTATGATATGCATTTTGTATATATGTAACTGATGTACGTAATTTGTGCTCTTGCGTCCATCGAAGTCTAGAGATACACGTCGCAGGGCGTGAGACCGAGTTGGCCAACTGAGACTATTTGCTTTGCAATAAACCTTAGATTTGGGAATACAGCCTTGTGTCTGGCGTATCTATCGTGTGTGGTGACTTGCCTTGTTTCCATAACGCGAGGGACCCCTAGAGGCCCCTTTCAGACTGACCACAGGATCTACCTCCCCCCAAGTGGACCAGCAACTGGGGCAAATGAATTGGCAAGGGTGAAGCATCTCACACCCTCATTATACATTGCGGCAGTGCTCCAGCCTTGGACAAAGGATTTCTGGGACACATAGGTGTGACTTTCTGGTAGCATCTCCCCTCAACTCAAACTGGGGAGCTTCAAAGGCAACCCCATGGCAACACTGGACTCAGGCTGGCTAGTGCCTGACATTTTGCTTTGGGTTGGGAAAAATGATTTGGGGCAAAAGACTGTTCTTATTGAATAAACTTTAAGACTCTTATTTCTGCAACCGGACAACGCAGTAATGCAAACATTTAACAGCTTAAATGTAATTTTTGTGCCATCAAAACAAGACATCATAACTTTCCCTTCCCTAGCATGTAGGGGACGCAAACGGCAGGAAAATGTAATTCATGGGAAATGTATACTTGGTGCAACTTTGAAATTTAATGCAGACATGTTCTATTATAATATGTACACATATACAAAATTATAGAATTTTAGGTGAAATATTTCCCACCAAAACCTGCAAAATATTATTAGAAGGGCTAAATGATACCGTATAAACTTGGGAGTTGGAATGCCATGCTCTGTGTGAAGTATGGAATCTGCCTATGTGATTTTCAAACGTGCCACAACTGTAAAAATGTGCAATTTATCTCATAAACTGAGTTTGGCAAAAATAACTGTGGGAGGGTCATGGACATTTTAAGCATACATCATAAAACTGATGTCATGTCCCTGAAGTCCAACCGGCTGACAGAAAGGTGGTGACTGCCACCCCTGACCAATCCAGTGATTAGAGGCATGCCAAGCCAAAGGTTTGCCCCCATAGTAAATCCTTTAAAGTCATCTCCTTATATAAGTTAGAGTCTCCGAGAGACAAAGGACTGGCTGACTGACTATCCTGACGGACTCTCCTGACTTCCCGCTTCAACATCTCCAGAGAGCCAGACATTTCATACTCACTCTGCAGATTCCAGATTCCACTGCCAAGAAAGGGATAGCTTATCCAGGCCCTCCTACCCAGGCAGAACCACCCTTCAGAATTAAAACCCACAACCATCCCACTAATTCACGGAGAAAGAGGAAAGGTGGCTGAATCCTCATTGGGATTATCCAGCGCTAGCTGCTCGCCCTGCTACCTGCTTTATCCAGCTGATGCACCTCTCTATCTGTTGAGACCAGACCACGGTTACCAGCTGTCCCCTTCTAGGAGAGCCAACCACTGTGCCGTGACCAGATCCTTGTCCTGCTGTCCAGACACCCGGTTGGCGGTCCCAAATCCCAAACTCAAGTGCTGATTGTAAGTATCACCCCATCCCATAGCAACACGTCGCAAATATCATTCTGATACTTTGCCTTTGTTCCACACTATCATTAATCCTGAAAATACTGTGGTAACTTGTTAAAATAGTCAGAATCCTCTGTGCATCCTGCTTTTTATTTCTAGGTGTTAGCATCATTTTTCCCATCCTTATAATCTATGGTATAAATCCTTCATCATATTTTTAATAAATTAATGAATTTCCATATAGAGCTGAACGTGGCGTGAACAGGTTAACTTTGCAAATTCATCTTTGAGCGTACCATGTCTTTCGTTAACAATCTAGTCACTAAAATACAGTTTAAGTGAAACTGGTAATTTCCTTTCCAAACCGATTTTCCTTGTCCACTGCTTTAAAAAAAATGAATTTCCTTTCCCATTAAAAATCTCATCCTGTCAGTCTTTTAGAGTTACCCTTTCACTTTCTTATCCTGCCTGTGATGTGCATTAGTCCCTTAGCATAAAAAACGCATTGCGATTTTGTCTGTTTCACCCATTTTAACCCGTGAAAATTAGCAAATGCAATTTCTCCACGTGTGATTTTGCTGCACTGTGTGTTCCTTCCAAAGTTGATTTTTTGAACTGCAGGCCGTTGCCAGTACAGTTCCTATCAGTTTACATGTGTTCTAACGTCTTTGATACAGCCATACTCATTACTACCTTATTCATTCAACCGCACATGTAAAACGAATATTTACTAATTCTGAGTTCTATTTTTTGCCATTGCAAAATGAATTCGGTTAATCTGGGTTTGAGGGAGCGTTGCAGGGGGAAATCTTAACTGGGGTGCTATCTACCGAAAAGTATAATTGCTCCCATACAGGTGTGCTTTGTGTATGTTATAGTACAAGGTCAAACTAAGTGTATTCTATCATTTTACAGTGTAATTGTCACCCCACTGGTGATTACTGCCCAATATTTAATTTGTGTGATTTTATTTGGATTTTAAAATAAATATATATTGTATTACCACCCACCGGCCTGGTTCATGGTCCATTGTAGCCTTGGGTATTTGCAAAAAAAGGGTATTGAGACGGGTTGGGTGCTATCTCAATCTGAATCCTTAGTAAAATAAAGTAAAAGTGTTTTAATTGTGCGCTTCAGCCTAGGCCAGTATTAAGAGTCCTGGTCTGGTGTGTGACGCCCCATTAGATTCCTTAACAGTCATATGCATGTGTTTAGTGTCTACCTGCAATAATCTAATGTATGTTTGTGTAGCTTCGTGTGGATACTTATGTATTTCATGTCTACGTGCACCTATGTCGTCATGTCAGTGATGACGTCATTAACTTCTCAATCCGTTCGTGCCTGTCTGAGAGAATAACGTTTCTCACATCTGTGATACATTGACAATGCGGATGAAGGGCCTGGGAATGATGTACATCTGTCATTTCTCTGTCTTTGGGCTGGAAGCTGGTTAAGGGTCACAAGGGACACACTTGGAACTCCGCCTTCATGACTCTTTTTGATTTTTAACTTTTTTCTGAAAATTAAATGTACATGGTGTTTAATGCCCTTCTTCACAAACAAGACACTGCGGATTACTCCTTCAGTAGTAAAGGTGTGTGGCGTCCGACCTATACCCGGATGAGCTAAATAACATAAAAGTCAGGTGGGACTCTATCCTGTTTTTTCTTATTTATAGGCAGAAGGGTTAGAGACCTACGCACCTAGTGGTCTCGAGATTTGGAAACGTTTAGCAATTACTGATTCCTACTCTCGCCTTGGAAGCAAGATGATGCTGAACAACACAGGTTCCATCCCTGGGTCCACGCTTAGAAGAATCTGGGTATTAAGCTTGCTATAAATAACGCATTACACTTACACACTTACACTTACTCGAATTTAAGAAAATAGTAAGAAATATCAATTTTATTTAAAAAACTAATTATGATTCAATACAATTCAATAAATACCTCTAATATGATCCCAATACAGTATAGATACTTATTAAAAACTGCAAATTCATTCACATTATAAAACACCTTAAAAGACATATACAAGTGACTTTTTCTCTTAGCTAACCACCCTTGGGTCTGGGTACCAAAATATGGTGGGGTTTGGAGGGAAGGTTAAATTAATAGATGCTCCTCCCTCTTCTCATGCTCAACATGTTTCAGTATAGAACCTTTTGTGGTGAACTTTCTTCAGGATCTTTTCATTTTGTCACTTCTGAACAAGTTATAATGACTTGTATTCATTGGAATACCCTCCTCATTAACTACAAGAAAAGAGAGAACAGCATATTCATTAGCACTAAATGCTGGTCTAATATATAGGAGGGGTAGGGGAGTTCTGTAGCCACTCACTTCACTTCCCTCCCTGGTGTAATTACCTGCATGGAGTCTCTGGCAAAGAATGGTGGGTTGGGGATCCACAACTCTTATAGGGCTCTCACTGTGTATGCACCTAAAATAAAAACATTCAGGGGGTAATTCATAGAATTCAGCGCACAAGTGGCGCACGCGGCTGGCGCACAGTGTGCGCGTGCGAATCCCTGCGCCAGCCGTGTGCGCTAAAATCCATTTCCGCGCAGAGCGTATTCATGGATTCCAGCCACCAAAACCAGCCGTGGCGCACAGTGGCGCAGCGACCCTGCAGCAGCGCCAGTTACGCCCCAAAGAACGCCTCTCGCGCAGGGAAAAGCCATCAAAATCCCCAATCCAGAGCAAAGGGCTGCGCTAACCCTGTACCAGCACGGCAAGCGGGCTACGTGTATCACTGGGGTTCGCGGGAAGTTCCACACGCGATTGGCCGCGTGTGAGCAGGGTACGCGCATTTCAGGGGTGCGCGGGAAGTTCCACACGCGATTTCCGCAGGGTATGTGTATTTCATGGGTGCGCGGGAAGTTCCACACGCAATTTCAGCAGGGTACGTGTATTTCAGTGGTGCGTGGGAAGTTCCACACGCGATTTCATCAGGGTACGTGTATTTCGGGGTGCGGTGGAAGTTTCACATGCGACATCAGCAGGGTACGTGTATTTCGGGGTGCGGGGGAGGTTCCACACGCGACATCAGCAGGGTACGTGTATTCCAGGGGTGCGTGGGAAGTTCCACACGCGATTCCATCAGGGTACGTGTATTTCGGGGCGCGGGGGAAGATTCACACGCGACATCAGCAGGGTACGTGTATTCCAGGGGTGCGCGGGAAGTTCCACACGCGATTCCATCAGGGTACGTGTATTACAGGGGTGCGCGGGAAGTTCCACACGCGATTTCATCAGGGTACGTGTATTTCAGGGTGCAGGGGAAGTGTCACACGCAACATCAGCAGGGTACGTGTATTCCAGGGGTGCGCAGGAAGTTCCACACGCGATTCCATCAGGGTGCGTGTATTACAGGGGTGCGCGAGAAGTTCCACACGCGATTTCATCAGGGTACGTGTATTTCGGGTGCGGGGGAAGTTTCACACGCAACATCAGCAGGGTACGTGTATTCCAGGGGTGCGCGGGAAGTTCCACACGCGATTCCATCAGGGTACGTGTATTACAGGGGTGCGCGGGGAGCACCACACGTGAATTGCTCACACCACAGGGGCCTACCCTGCACATGTCCTGCAAGCACCCCATCCACCATGGCCATGCCCCCCAGCCAACCCACATGTCAACTTGCACTACTGCCCACCAACGCATGTCCCCCTGCACCCCCAGCCACCAGGGGCACCCTCCACCAGGCCCCCACCCATGTCTCCCACCACCCCCACCCCCCAACACTGTGGGGCACCTGTCAGCAGGCCCCCACCCATGTCCAACTCATGTTCCCCACCACCCCCACCCCCCAGCAGTGCAGGGTCACCCTCCACCAGGCCCCCACCCATGTCTCCCACCACCCCCACCCCCCAGCACTGTGGGGCACCTGCCAGCAGGCCCCCACCCATGTCCAACTCATGTTCCCCACCACCCCCACCCCCAGCACTGTGGGGCACCTGCCAGCAGGCCCCCACCCATGTCCAACTCATGTTCCCCACCACCCCCACCCCCCAGCACTGTGGGGCACCTGCCAGCAGGCCCCCACCCATGTCCAACTCATGTTCCCCACCACCCCCACCCCCAAGCACTGTGGGGCACCTGCCAGCAGGCCCCCACCCATGTCTCCCACCACCCCCACCCCCCAGCACTGTGGGGGCACCTGCCAGCAGGCCCCCACCCATGTCTCCCACCACCCCCACCCCCCAGCAGTGCAGGGTCACCCTCCACCAGGCCCCCACCCATGTCTCCCACCACCCCCAGCCCCCAGCACTGTGGGGCACCTGCCAGCAGGCCCCCACCCATGTCTCCCACCACCCCCACCCCCCAGCAGTGCAGGGTCACCCTCCACCAGGCCCCCACCCATGTCTCCCACCACCCCCACCCCCCAGCAGTGCAGGGTCACCCTCCACCAGGCCCCCACCCATGTCTCCCACCACCCCCACCCCCCAGCAGTGCAGGGTCACCCTGAACCAGGCCCCCACCCATGTCTCCCACCACCCCCACCCCCCAGCAGTGCAGGGTCACCCTCCGCCAGGCCCCCACCCATGTCTCCCACCACCCCCACCCCCCAGCACTGTGGGGCACCTGCCAGCAGGCCCCCACCCATGTCTCCCACCACCCCCACCCCCCAGCAGTGCAGGGTCACCCTCCGCCAGGCCCCCACCCATGTCTCCCACCACCCCCATCCCCCAGCACTGTGGGGCACCTGCCAGCAGGCCCCCACCCATGTCTCCCACCACCCTCACCCCCCAGCACTGCAGGGTCACCCTCCGCCAGGCCCCCACCCATGTCTCCCACCACCCCCACCCCCCAGCACTGTGGGGCACCTGCCAGCAGGCCCCCACCCATGTCTCCCACCACCCCCACCCCCCAGCAGTGCAGGGTCACCCTCCACCAGGCCCCCACCCATGTCTCCCACCACCCCCACCCCCCAGCAGTGCAGGGTCACCCTCAACCAGGCCCCCACCCATGTCTCCCACCACCCCCACCCCCCAGCAGTGCAGGGTCACCCTCCGCCAGGCCCCCACCCATGTCTCCCACCACCCCCACCCCCCAGCACTGTGGGGCACCTACCAGCAGGCCCCCACCCATGTCTCCCACCACCCCCACCCCCCAGCAGTGCAGGGTCACCCTCCGCCAGGCCCCCACCCATGTCTCCCACCACCCCCATCCCCCAGCACTGTGGGGCACCTGCCAGCAGGCCCCCACCCATGTCTCCCACCACCCTCACCCCCCAGCACTGCAGGGTCACCCTCCGCCAGGCCCCCACCCATATCTCCCACCACCCCCACCCCCCAGCACTGTGGGGCACCTGCCAGCAGGCCCCCACCCATGTCTCCCACCACCCCCACCCCCCAGCAGTGCAGGGTCACCCTCCACCAGGCCCCCACCCATGTCCAACTCATGTTACCAACCACCCCCACCCCCCAGCACTGTGGGGCACCTGCCAGCAGGCCCCCACCCATGTCCAACTCATGTTCCCCCACCACCCCCACCCCCCAGCACTGTGGGGCACCTGCCAGCAGGCCCCCACCCATGTCCAACTCATGTTCCCCACCACCCCCACGCCCCAGCACTGTGGGGCACCTGCCAGCAGGCCCCCTCCCATGTCTCCCACCACCCCCACCCCCCAGCAGTGCAGGGTCACCCTCCACCAGGCCCCCACCCATGTCTCCCACCACCCCCACACCCCAGCCCTGTGGGGCACCTGCCATCAGGCCCCCACCCATGTCCAACTCATGTTCCCCAGCCAACATGTCATCACAATCTAGATCCCTGGTCCCTATGGTCGGCCTCCAAATGCAAAACACCCACCCGAGTATTGCATCCACCCACTCATAATTGGCAATTACATGACTGAACACCAATTGCAAGTTCCGAAACAAACACATTTCCCTCACATACACCCAATGGGTGTCAGTGAATCTCAAAATCCATATCATGATATGCATGAAACCAATGAGATACTACACATTGAAGTTCGATAAGAAAATATGTATTAAAGGAAATATAAATAGAATCAAAAATTATGAAACAGAAATGGGAATATACAAAAATGAAAAGAAGCATGTCCATGAAAAAAAGCAAAACCAAAAATCATAATCCAAAATAATGGTGTCCAAAGTCACTGTCCACAAAACAAAATCCAATGGGAAATAAAATTGAAAGCCATTGCTCCATGGTTAAAATGTGAAAGAAAAATACAATCCAACAGTGAACTATGTACATACGAACAAGCCAGGGTCCATTATCCCAACAAAAGAAAGGAAACCTATCTAACTACACTAACTAATAAAATAAACTATATACAAAAATGTGGCCAATGTCCAAAAGGTCCAAAATAAATCCAAAAAAAAAGGAAACCTAACACTACCTACATAACTATGTACAAGGGCAGCGGGCTAGTTTGACGGCTCACTTTTGGATGTCCCGGGCCAGGGCATCATCGAACTCCTGCTCAATGTCCCGGAGGCGGTCCTCCTCCATGGCCCCGAGGGCCCGCAGGGCCGTCGACGTGTCCACCTCCAAACCCCTGCAGATTGCCTCGAGGCACTCGGCCCGCCTCAGGGCCCTCCGCATGGAGTTCTCCGCCCTGACCATTGTGAGCCGTGCCTCTTCCGCCCGCTGCCGCTCCGCATCTATGGCGAGGCCCAACCGCTGCCACACGGAAGACACTCTCTGTCCTGGGTCCTCCTGCCCTCCGGCCGATGCCTGCCCCTCCGATGTTGAAGGCCCGGAGCCTTCATGGCTCCCACCACATTGCTGCTGCTGCTGTGCCTCTGCCCGTGCACTGCCTCCTGCTGCCTGCACATCCTCCGCCGGCTGGGGTGCAGTCGTTGATGTGGCCACCCCTGCTGGACGTCCGACTCCCGACTGTGGCAGGGATGCCTCCTCCACCAGCCTGGCCGCACCGTCAGAGGCAGCTCCACAGGGCACCCAGGTGACTGATGGGTGGGAAGATGGCACGGAGGACGACTGGCGCGTAGGGGGTTCAGTTGAGGAGGGGGTCGTAGCAAGCCCCATCATACGGAGGAATCTGGCCTGGGTGACCTGTCCCAGCAGGCTGACGTGGTCAACGAGCCATTCGAGATGACGTGCAGTCTCCTCATGAAAAGACTGCAGGTCACCTCGCATGGCCCGTTGACGCAATGCCACACCAGTCAGAACAGGCTCAACCCGGACCCAGATAGCCACGTCCACAGGCAGAGGAAGGCCAGTTGTCGTTTGCTCATCCCCTGCCTGAAAACGGGTCTGGACGTAGGCATCCCTGCTGGTGCAAGATGATGCAGGGACAGGATCAGGGACAGGATTGCACACAGGCACCTCCTCGGCGGCCTGTGCTGCCTCCTGTCCCTGGTCCTGCACTGCACCACTAGCACCAGTGGGATCCCCACCTCCAGACCCTATCTCTGTTGCTTGCACGGCCTCCTCCTCCACCAAACCCCCCACCAACCTGGATGACTCCGTGCCATCTTCCCCCGTTGGGCCCTGTGGGGTCCCAGCTGCCCCTTCTGCTGCCGAGGAGTCCAACTCCAACCTCCGCCTCTTGGACCTTCCCCCGGCAGCTGCGGCCTGGGACGCGGCACCGGACTCCTCACTCCCCGATGAGATGACAACATGGGAGGGGAGCCGGGCCTTGCGTCTCCGGCTGGCGGTGGGATCCCCGCCGCTGTGCTCCACAGCACCTTCTCCGCCCTCTTCATCAGTTGATGCTGCAGACAGGGAGAAATAAAACACAGGCATCAGGGCACTGTACAATGGACACATACACACATGACAGTTGTACGTGAGTGGCATTGGCAAACCTCAGACATGCCATCACAATCCCCAACACACATGTCATTTCAACTCGCACACATGAGCCATACCACAGCCATATCGCAACTGCCAGCACCATCCATACACATACAACAGCATGAGCAGGCAAAGGTGAGCCAGACATCACATGCAACACAGGAAGTGCACCACACATGTACACACACCGCCACACTTGCATGCATGTGTACACCTCTGCCAAGTGTCGCAGTGTTCAGATGGGCATCCATGTCACATCTGCCAATCACTGTTGCACCCTTGTCAAATACACACAGATGCACATGTCCGCAGTGCTGATACATGCAGCTGAAAACAACATACATGCGTGACATCACGGACATGTCTACTTACATACACATTCATCCAAACATGTGTGCTCACACAACTGCATTTGGCATGCAAGCCTACACACACAAGCACCATCCATGTCTCACACATTCCAGCCCTTGCATGTGTTAGCCCCACGGCCCTGTACACCCCCACCCATACTCGACCCCATACAAACAGATGTGCAACCTGCACACTACTGAAAAATCACCACACGCACAACTCACAATCAGGATGCATGTACACTTACTGCTCGACTCCAGATGGGTCTGCCTCTCAAGGACCTGGACGTGGAGCACTGTGGATATGCGTTCCAGGACCCTCATCTGTTCTTCCGACAAGTGGCCCCGGCGCCCCATGGCATCCGCTGCCTTCAAGAGGCGCCGGGCCTTGTTCAGGGTCCTGGACCTGAAGTCCTCCCAGCGCTTCTTGACATGTTGGAAGTCGCGGACTGCCACCCCCTCCGCGTTGATGGCAGTCACGATGTCAGTCCAGATCCGAGTCCGTCCTTCCTTGTCGGCGCGGGAACTTCCGAAGAGGGCATCATACTGCCCCAGGACTTGCTCCACCAGGACACCAACTTCGGTGGCACTGAAGCTGGTGCCCCTCTGCCTCTCTGGCCGGGGGTTGTCAGTGGTCTCAGATGGTGTTTGCCCCGACATGACAACCCCAGAGGCAGGAGTGGGTGGGCAACTGGGTCCTGGGGCGGGGCTGTGGAGCGATGGAATCCCAGTCGGGAGTCTTCGGTTCCAGCAGGGGTGGTCACAGCAACAGCACCCCTGGCTGATGTGCAGACAGCAAATGGCAGGGCACGTGGGCAGCAGGCAGTCAGGCAGCAGCAGATGGCAGGTGGGAGCGTGCTCGGGGCTTTGGGGGGCAGTAATTCGGCCTTCTGGGCAGGAGCGTGGTCTTCCATGTGCTTACGCGTGGCCAGCTTGATACGGAGTGAATTGGCACGTGAAAATCCTGCACGTCTGCGTGTAATTCGAGAGAAACACCCACGCACGTCACGTCACAGACGCGCTCATGCGCTAAGGGCCTTTGGTCCTATGAAATCGCATATGCGTGCTGACGTGCATACGCGCTAAGGGCCTTTCCTCGAATTACACGCAGACGTGCAGGATTTTCACGTGCCAATTCACCCCGTATCAAGCTGGCCACGCGTAAGCACACGGAAGACCACGCTCCTGCCCAAAAGGCCGAATTACTGCCCCCCAGAGCCCCGAGCAGCCTCCCACGAGCCATCTGCTGCTGCCTGCCTGCCTGCCTGCCTGCTGCCACCGTGCCCTGCCATTTGGTGCCTGCACATCAGCCATCTGCAGGGGTCCATTTGCTGTGTCCACCCCTGCTGGAACAGAAGACTCCCGACTGGGATACCATCGCTCCACAGCCCAGCCCCAGGACCCAGTTGCCCACCCACTCCTGCCTCTGGGGTTGCCATGTCGGGCACTGAAACATCTGGCAACACTGGCAACCCCCAGGCAGAGGGGCACCAGCTTCACTGCCACCGAAGTTGGTGTCCTGGTGGAGCAAGTCCTGGGGCAGTATGATGCCCTCTTCGGAAGTAAGCGCGCCAACAAGGAAGGACGGACTCGGATCTGGACGGACATTGTGACTGCCATCAACGCGGAGGGGGTGGCAGTCCGCGACTACCAACATGTCAAGAAGCGCTGGGATGACTGCAGGTCCAGGACCCTCTTGAAGGCCCGGCGCCTCGTGGACGGGGGCCGGGGCCCCATGAGTCCCATCCAGATGAGGGTCCTGGAACGCGTAGGCCCAGCGCTCCACGCCCAGATCCTTGAGAGGCAGACCCGTCTGGAGTTGAGCGGTAAGGTGCCAAGCATTGCTGTGTGAGACAGGGCATGTCGCAGTGTGCTGGTTGTCTGATACTTTCCTGTATGTGTGACATAGGCCAAGTATGCATGTGTGTGTGCAGGGACGTCATGCATGTGAGACCAGTAATGTGTGAACCACACGGTTGGTGCATGTGTTCAAATGCAACATGGGTTGCCCTATGCGGAATGGCCACATGAAAGCATGCCAGTCTCTGTTCCTGGACATGGGTGGGGGTGAGGGATGGGTGCTGATGCCATGTACATGTATGCTGTCCCTGTCTGTGTGTCTGACCTGTGTGTCTGTGACTTGTGAATGCCAGGGATGCATGACACATGTCTGTCGCAATGTTCAGCTTCACTGATGCAGCCTAGTCATCATTGTATCTACTGTGTCTGTGGTGTACGAGGCCAGATGGATGAAACTAGGGTGAAGTGTGTGCATGTGATAGGCATGGCCCATGATGCATGTGAGTTCCAAAACAACATTGTATGTTCCAAGAATCCCTTGGACATGTATGCTAATGTCCATAGCATGCGCCATGCCTGTTACCGCATGTGGTTTACCTGCACTGAGCCATGTGTTGTGGAGGGACATGATGGAAGTGATCTTTGACAGTGCCACTCATCTGCTATTGCTTCCTGTCTAGGGGACCATTGTACAGTACCCTGATGCTTGTGTTCTATGTCTCCCTCTACACAGCGCCATGTGAAGAAGAGGGCGGAGACGGCTCTGTGGAGCAAAGCGGCGGGGATGCCCCCACGGCTGCAGCGGAAGGGGTGGGTGAACCCCCACAGGGGCTTGCAACGGCGGAAGACGGGGTGGAGCCATCCAGGTTGGTGGTTTCCACAGAGGAGGAGGAGGCCGATACTGAGGCGCACATGGGGCCTGGTGGGGGCATCCCTGCTGGTGCAAGTGTTGCAGTCCAGGGGCAGGGGCAGGAGGCAGCACAGGTCGCCGTGGAGGGGCCTGTGCATGTCACTGTCCCTGACACTGTGACTGCACCACCATGCACCAGCAGGGATGCCCCATCCCAGGCCCGTCCGCAGGTAGGGGGGATGTCCATGTCATCTGACTCCCCTCCACCTGCGGACGAGGGGACCCCTGGCCGTATGGAGAAGGTCCTGATTGGTGTCGCGTTGCGCACAGGTGCAATTCATGATGAGGTGCGTGCTTCCCGGGAGGAGCATGCACGTCATCACGGAGAGCACCGTGCCGACGTGGCCCAGTTGGGATCGGCCATGGTCGGGGGTTTACTACATGTGTCGGCCAATCTGGCGACCCTCTCCTCCTCTGTGGAGACTATGCACCAGTCGTTCTCCATGCCGTCTTCCGGCCCAGATGCCACCAGGGCCCCCTGTGGACCTGCCCCGACCAATGCAGCCGGCACGGTGGGGATCCCATCCCTGCCACAGTCGGGAGTCGGAGGTCCAGCAGGGGTGGACACACCAGCAACTGGACCCCAGCAGATGGAGGATGTGACGGCATCATCGGGCAGGGCACGTGCACGACGGCGTCAGTGGATTCCATCAGCCTGGATGCCGTCGTGCTGGCACAGGCAGTTGCGTCGGAGGCAGCGGCAGGCTCGACGTGGGAGGCATCATGGCTCGGGGCCATCAACATCAGGGGTGCAGGCATCGTCCGGAGGGCAGGAGAACCCTGGAATGGGAGTGGCTTCCGTGTGGGAGCGGTTGGGCCAGCAGATAGTTGCGGAGCGGCAGCGGGCAGAGGAGGAACGGCTTACAATGGTCAGGGCGGAGAACTCCATGCGGAGGGCGCTGAGGCGGGCTGAGTGCCTCGAGGGTCTTCGCAGGGAGTTGGAGCTGGATACTGCTTTATCCCTGCAAGACCTCGGGGCCAGGGAACATGCCCGCCTCCAAGCCATTGAACAGGAGTTTGATGATGCCCTGGCCCATGACAACATCCAGTGAGCCGTTGGACTAGCCCGCTGCCCATGTAAATAGTTATGTAGTTAGTGTTAGGTTTCCTTTGTTTTTTGATTTTTTTCGGACCTTTTGGACATTGGCCACATTTTTGTATATAGTTTATTTTATTAGTTAGTGTTGTTAGATAGGTTTCATTTCTTTGGTTGGGACAATGGACCCTGGCTTGTTCGTCTGTACATAGTTCACTGTTGGATTTTATTTCACTTTCACAATTTACCCATGGAGCAATGGCTTTCAATTATTATTTCCCATTGGATTTTCTTTTGTGGACAGTGACTTTGGACACCATTACTTTGGATTATGATTTTTGCTTTTGCTTTTTTTCACGGACATGCTTCTTTTCATTTCTGTACATTCCCATTTCTGTTTCTTTATTTTTGAATCTATTTATGTTTCCTTTAATACATATTTTTTTATCGAACTTCAATGTATAGTATCATCTCATTGGTTTCATGCATATCATGATATGGGTTTTGAGATTCACCGACACCCATTGGGTGTATGTGAGGGACATGTGTTTGTTTCGAAACTTGCAATTGGTGTTCTGTCATGTAATTGCCATTTCAGAGTGGGTGGATGCAATACTCAGGTGGCTGTTTTGCATTTGGAGGCTGACCATAGGGACCAGGGATCTAGATTGTGATGACATGTTGGCTGGGGAACATGAGTTGGGGCCTGCTGGCAGGTGCCCCACAGTGCTGGGGGGTGGGGGTGGTGGGAGACATGGGTGGGGGCCTGGTGGAGGGTGCCCCACAGTGCTGGGGTGTGGGGGTGGTGGGGAACATGAGTTGGACATGGGTGGGGGCCTGCTGGCAGGTGCCCCACAGTGCTGGGGGTGGGGGTGGTGGGGACATGAGTTGGACATGGGTGGGGGCCTGGTGGAGGGTGCCCCTGCACTGCTGGGTGGTGGGGGTGGTGGGAGACATGGGTGGGGGCCTGGTGGAGGGTGCCCCACAGTGCTGGGGGTGGGGGTGGTGGGAGACATGGGTAGGGGCCTGCTGGCAGGTGCCCCACAGTGCTGGGGGGTGGGGGTGGTGGGAGACATGGGTAGGGGCCTGGTGGAGGGTGACCTTGCACTGCTGGGGGGTGGGGGTGGTGGGGAACATGAGTTGGACATGGGTGGGGGCCTGCTGGCAGGTGCCCATCAGTGCTGGGGGGTGGGGGTGGTGGGAGACATGGGTGGGGGCCTGGTGGAGGGTGCCCCTGGTGGCTGGGGGTGCAGGGGGACATGCGTTGGTGGGCAGTAGTGCAAGTTGACATGTGGGTTGGCTGGGGGGCATGGCCATGGTGGATGGGGTGCCTGCAGGACATGTGCAGGGTAGGCCCCTGTGGTGTGAGCCACCTGCAGGGGCCGTGGAGGGTGTAGAGGGAACACCTGGGAGGACCCACACATGCAATTCACGTGTGGTGCTCCCCGCGCACCCCTGTAATATACGTACCCTGATGGAATCACGTGTGAAACTTCCCGCGCACCCCGAAATACACATAGCCTGGACATTCGCGTGTGGAACTTCCCGCGCACCAATGTACTACAGGTACCCTGATGGAATCGTGTTTGATACTTTCCGCGCGTCCCTGATATGCACGTACCCCGCTCAATCGCGTGTGTAACTTCCCGCGCAACCCCGAAATACACATACCGCGCTCAATCGCGTGTGTGACTTCCCGCGCACCCCCAAAATACACATACCCCGCTCAATCACGTGTGTGACTTCCCGCGCACCCCCGAAATACACGTACCCCGCTCAATCATGTGTGTAACTTCCCGCGCACCCCCGAAATACACGTACTTCGCTCAATCGCGTGTGTAACTTCCCACGCACCCCCGAAATACACGTACCCCGCTCAATCGCGTGTGTAACTTCCCGCGCAACCCCGAAATACACGTATCCCGCTCAATCGCGTGTGTAACTTCCCGCGCAACCCCGAAATACACGTACCCCGCTCAATCGCGTGTGTAACTTCCCGCGCACCCCTGAAATACATGTACCCCACTCAATCGCGTGTGTAACTTCCCGCGCACCCCCGAAATACACGTGCCCCGCTCGCACAGGCCCAATTGCTGTATGTTGCCACTTTTGTAATGCGCAGGGACGCTACCGCCTGCCTTCGTGTGGCGGACGTGTTTCGGCTTGTGCGTGTCTTTGGCTGTGCGTGGCTTTGCCCTATTCGATTCCATGAATACGTGTGGTTCGAGTGCGTGTGGGCGTTTCGTCTGCTTCCCTGCAGTACATCACCAGTTACGCCCTTATTTTCGTGCGTTGTTCCCCATTCCGCGCGTTACGCCCCGTGTTCCGCCCACTTTTTGCTGTATGCGCCGAAGTTGTGCGCTTTCACTGTGCGCGTCGCGCACGCCTTTCGGGATGTTGCAGTGATGTGTGCGCCATGCACGGGTTTGGCGCACATCCCGAGGAAAATACGCGCAGGGACTTCCATGAATCGCACGCGTGCGCGTGCGCCTGTTTTTTTGCGCTTGCGCCTGCTTGCGGCTGCTTGCGCCTGCTTGCGCAAAGATTTTCGGTGCACGTTTGTTCCATGAATCGGCCCCTCAGTGGTTTACTGATATTTAGAGAAAGGCTAATATCAATCTCTCTACCCTTTTTTTCTCTTTTTAACATAGACATTCTCTGTTTGTCATCCAGGCCATACCTTCATGAGTTGGTTGGGGCAAAGGCAAACTTCAGTTTGTATTGTTTTTCATAGTCTGGCTTCGTCCTTGTATGAGTTTGTCTGATTATGGGTCTGTAAACCTACAAGCAGTAAAACTGCAGTAATGCCTGCCTGCATTATAGAACATGAGATTCAAAACCCTAATCTGCTTGTGATCCTCTGCAAAGGCTCTGAACCATTAACATTGGCCCAGGCCTATCGATTTGAATCCTAGTTGTAGTAAGCCTTTTCTAGATTGCCTTGCCTATCACTTGTTGGTGTTGTTGATTTTTGCATTTTTCCCTAACTGGTTACTCAAACTTTCCTTGATGAGGCCTCATGAATGACCCAAAGGTGACTGATGTACTTCTGAGAGGTCTCTCAGGGTCTGGGTGCACTGAGCAGACTGTTTGTCCTTTGTGGGTGCTCTCATACAATTGACAGTACAGACATCTAATTGTAGGTGAGGTGCAGGTGGTACCAGGTTGGTGGAGCTACAGAACACCCTGCTAAAATCCAGTTCAAAGCATGAAATACAGACCTGTTCACTCACCTATGGCGAAAAGAGATACAAATGGCAATAGGTGGAGGGCTTTCCTCAACTGCCCTGATTGTTGTCAGGTAAGCAAGGAAACTGTCCCTGCATTAGAAGAATAGATAGCACGGATGTAGCTTAATAAAGGCATTTCCCAGAGTATCCCTATTGTCGGTACACCTTATAATCTGTCCAAATGAGACCAGCGTAAAAGGGGAACCTTGAAAAGATCAGGCAAATGAGTTGCATGTTCTCGCCTGTGAATAATTTGATTTGGTTGTTATGTATAAAATGCTTTTCATGCACCAGCGTATTTTCAAGGCATTTACACTTGACTAATTTGCATAACCATGTGTCACTTTGTGTATAGTGTAAATAAAACAAAAATGACTTAGATTACTGTGAATTTATACACATTTAGGATTCAAGTTTCGTATTTGTTATGTTATTTGTTATTGGGACTTGTGGTTCTTTAAATGGTTGGAAGCTTTTAGATTAAGGGCCTCATTACGAGTATGGAGGCAGCCATGCCCTCAGCAAGGGCATGGCTGCCTCCATACCGGGTTCCAGCTCCGGGTTCCTTCAATGAGGAATTACCAGGCCATTTCAACCTTGGAGGACCCGGTAATTCCTCATTGAAAAACCCCATCCCCATTCTCATTTGAGCCCCCAAAGGGCTGAATGGGGAGGGAGCTAATAACGGGCCCGTTATTAACGGGCCCGTTATTAGCTCCCTGGTCTCCTTGCGGGACCTGCTAAGGACGTCTGGTCTGACCAGACATTCTGAGCGGGTCCCGCAAGGGAACCTCGTAATAGGGTATCCCGTAATGAATGGTGCCGGTCCCGTACCGACACCGTTCATTACGGGACCGCCAGGGTTGTAATGAGGCCCTAAATCTCATTTGTCATTGTTTGCCTCTTGTGGATTCTATCAGCTTATTGATTTCATTTGAGTGTGCTTTCTATGGGTTTCTGTGCCCATTTATGCTAGGTTGGCACAATTATCTCTTCTAGTTAATTTCACTTAGTGAATGGAGCTGAAGTGTTAAAGTAATGAGGTGCAAACAATGCTCCAGCCTATGAACTTTGGAAAGGCCCTCCTCCTTAACATCTGCTCCTTATTTGGGGTATGGCTGATGGCTGATCATTTTCTGAAAATAAAAATTAGAGAAACTATTGAAATTTCAGAAAAGTATTGCAATTTTGGGTAGGAAAACATCCAAAATAAACTGTTTTTCTCTGAAGGCAAAATTGGCAAAGGGGGAAGTTTTTTCCTAGAATTGTTGTCATTTCTCCCAATCATCGGCCCTAAAGGAAGTCTCTTCAATTAATTGAACAAGGGGTTGTTTATTGGTTTTCACGTCTTCCCTTTGATATCTCTTCCACTCCCAGCATTTTACCAAACTTCTCAGGCCAGTGTCAGCTTACCTACATGCAGTTGGAGTAAAACGGATTATATACCTATATATAGACGTTATTCAGTTGAAGGCTGCAACCCAGGAGGAGTGTTGGTTGTGCTTGAGGTGCACCCTGTAGGCTTTACTGACACTGGGATTCATCATAAATTAGGCAAAATTGGATGTAGTCCTGTATCGACTGTACTTTTCTTGGAGTTCAGGATACACAGCAAGGAGAAGTTCTTGAGTATTCCGTGGGAAAAGATGAAGGCGATCAAGAAAGAACCGTACAGAGCTTTTCTTTTGATGGTTGTCTCGCTGAAGAATCTTGCGACATCCATTCAAGCCATATTTCCAGGGCCCATCTAATTCATGGCTAAGCAGAGCTATAAAAAAAAGGTTATTAAAAAGGGTTATGCTGAACAACTTGGGTGCCAATTTCTTTGGAAGCAAGGCTAGAATTCAAATGGTGGATAAGTCAAATGGATGCCTAGAACAGAAGAGCAATATTTCCCACCTCCTCAGACATAGGCCCTCATTACGAGGTTGGCGGTAGAACCGGCCGGTAGGTGGCAGGCTACCATTGACCCTGTAACACCGTTTCCATTGTCTGACTTCCCGGTGCCACTGGGATATCATAAGCAGCGGCAGAACGGTCAATCCCCATGGGTATGGGGACACTGAAGCACCATCAATGTTGCTAATGTTGATTCAGTGAACACTCTGTTAGTAGGGGCCTGAACTCCCGGCAGGTCAGGCCTGCTGGGCGTTCCGTGCCCCTTTGGCAGACTTGTAGTTTGGTGTTCTGGAAAGGGTGCCAGTAAGTTGCTACCGACACCCCTATTTCTGGACCACCAAACCTATAATGAGCCCATACTTTGGAGTCAGACACAAGTCTTTTGGGCTTGAGGGAAAGGTGAAGACCAAACTTGCCTGCTCAGCTTTTGTCACAGCAGGAGGCTCTAATGCATATTCATTATTTAGAGATTTTTGCAGGGTCTTTTGTGGGCTGGGGTATGCCTGTTCATGGAAAACCAGCCTGCGATCAGGTTCATCAGCAAGCTTGGGGGCATCAGGTCTAGGAAGTTGTCAACCATGGCGATTCGGTTTTGGGATATCTGTCTGAGGCATCAGATCAACATCTAGGCAAGTTCCTGCTGGGATCCAAGACTATAGTTCCAGATTGGATTGCATGTCATCAGAAGGGCCCCATGGATTAGGCTCTGGGTGGGGGAGTTTCTTCCAGATTCACACTCAGTGAATCCCTTCAGAACAGATAATTTTGCATCTCGATTAAAGGTCCACCTTACGATTTTATTCAGCTGGCGTGGGCCCTGGACACATTCTTGCAGGAGAGTGAGGGGAAGAACTCACTATGCATTTCTCCCTTTTATCTGATTCCAAGGGATTGTTTGCAGCCGCAAAGGCAGGGGGCCATGTTGGTTCTGATTTCTATACTTTGGACAGCTCAGGTTATTTCCTCTGGCCTTGGATATGTCCCTCCAAGGTCCCTGGGAGTTACCACAGGACAGTCACATATTGAGATAGTTGGGGTGAGCCTCATCCATTGGCATTGTCAGAGGCCCTCTAGGTGTTGTCTTGGAAGTTCTAAGGCACTGATTGTCCCTTAAAGGCATACTCTAGTAAAAAATGTTGTTGTCCCTATGGGTCGGCCATGTTTTTTTAAGGCTAAGTGGCTCGATTTTAGAAAACTTTCCTATGGACCTTAGCCGAGTTTTCGTCCATTAAACGCACGCGAAAACAAGCACCTGGGAGCCGCCATTTTCTGATAATCTTTTCCCCGATCGCCCTGGCTCACCTGCTTTTGCGGCACTAAATCAATTCCCCCGCCCCTGAGCCTGACATTATGAAAACATTCATATTCCCCGCCTCTCCCCGTGACGTTACTGTGCTGCGTAGGCAAACGCTCCCAGTCGTCTTCTGCGCGACTCCACACAGAACCCGGAAACCAACACAGATCAACTCACAACACAGCGCGCCACAATTCGGAATATGAAACTGTACTTTACAATGAAACAGCAACACGGTACATTTGGTAAAGTACATTTATTTGGCATCAAATGTTTAGAGAATATTCATATGAACTCCGGAAGACATTTATTTTCTTTTATCTGTATCCGCAATAACTGTTCCGTTTCATCTTGGGTCACGCGCTGTTCCATTATGGCACACAGGGTGTTCATTTTCGTAAAAAGAATCACTTTGGAAGCACGGTGAACCGCAAGGCTGTTCCATCAACTAGGCACTAGTCCAGCCTAAAGTTTGTTATGTTACTTCTAGCCACTAGTACAGCGTAAGGGAATGTGGGCCCTTGGCGATCGTCCCATAATATGGTGATCGTGCTCCAGTTGTTGACACGAAGCTGCAGGTGTCTGCTGAAGAATCCGTCCGCCGGTGTCTCAAACAGGTGGCAGTTGCAGAACGGGATCAAATACCTGTTAAGAAAACAAATAAATGATAATTAGTCTCACTAGCCAAACTTCATTAATATTACTCATTTCATTCATTACGGCCGATCAGAAACTATTTGCTTGCAAGGGTAGTTCAATGGAGTATGTTCTTCTCTAACATAAATGCGAAAAGTAACGAGATAAATCTAGGGCAACACACAATGATAAACGACACTCTACATGCATGAGGAATGATATGATATATGATATGGCATTTGTAACGCGCGTATACTCAAGTGTTTCTAGGCGTGACGAGGCAGGTGGGGAACAAGGGCAGACAGACAACGATCCTACTAGGCCAGGTGTTTTTTTCTGATCGCGCATGGGGATGGGCTGTACAAGGATAGTTGAATACAAATTAAATAATAGGGCCAGCTGGTGGCAAGTGCAAGGTAAATGCCGGGACAAGGGGCTGAAGGATACAGAGATAGTCCCGTAGTGCAGGGAAAAGTGGCTGGGCCAAGGAGCCAGATCGGTGACACCAGTGAACCTGCATGCCCATGTGCCCACTACGAACAGTTTTAACATCTTTTACAGTCATCATTCATTCATTTATTCATGCATCCATTCACTAAATCTTCATTCCGGTATAAAAGCGTGTAAAGATTTACTTACATTATATTTGAAATTTCCATTGTGTCTCTTCGTAATGCAGTCTGTAAAACGGACCATGCTCTTGACAATGATTTTTCGTATACTGACCTAAAACTGAAACTCGGTCTAGTTTCTGAATTTTCTGCCTTATCGTCTCTTACGTTATTGCGCACTCCCTTCAAATGTAGTTCTTTCTGCATGGTCCCTGTCTCAAGGTCAAAAAACAATAGACCCTTATACTTCCAGTGCGACTTGTGGGCCTCATCTGTGCACTGTCCTTCGCATTCTTTATTTGCAACATCACGTAGTATAGGCATCTGTGAGAACTTGAAGTTTAGAATCCGTCTATGTAGTGCGCCTCAATGTGCAAATGCGAACTGGCTTCTCTCCCAAATGCCACGGCCTGCTTGGCTGGCGCGTTCTAAGTGCCCCAATTTTGTCCCCTTTGTCTGCGAGCTTTGCAGCCTAAATTGAAACATTTAATTTTTTGCGGAAGGTCAGGGAAAGTATAAAGTACCACAGGAGTTGAGTTAAAAGTGAGATTTATTGTTTGTTTGTTTGTTTTATTTTTTGCAATACGCAAGCCTCCCCTCCGTTAACAGTGCGCAGCATTTACATTTACATGAGATGAGACATGAGAAAAATATATACATACACATATGTGAGGTGAATAGAGAGAATTCAAAGATGACACCCAGCTTCTTCGCCACCCATGATGGTGAAGTTGGGGGTTAGGTTTACTGGTACACTGTACAATAACATTTATTTACAAAAATACAATCCTATTGCAATTATTTAAACCGCGATTTGTACTTTACAATCAGCTGTGCATCGGGTGGGCATGGCACAGTCGCAATGTTTGGTGGCAATGAATCACTGCTCTGTACAGAAACGTCCAAAATTCCATATCTGTGCTTCTCTAACACAGCAACAATAAGGCCTTTCACAAAGTCGAACTGCATTTCATCATAGACTGGTTTGATCACCCATTGCTTACTTCGTTTTGAAAACACCTTGGTGTAGCGAGGCATCCTTACTTTGCCCCTAGTCCTAGATTGTTCACGTCCGACATTGCTGTTATGGGCCAAGACGGCTAGTAGAGTGCGATGTTTCATGCCCCGAAAGCTAAAATGCAAGCCTTTTGGCCTGTACTTTAGGCACATATTGTGGAACACCTCCAAATCTCCAGTGTGACAGAATTCTGTCAGTCCTCTCAAATCTCTTGATAGAGTTTTGTCGAAAACAATCTTCTCAATGGCTTTGTGTGTCGGTGATGATGGAATCAACCACTTCTT
Source organism: Ambystoma mexicanum (assembly GCF_040938575.1). Taxonomy (NCBI): domain Eukaryota; kingdom Metazoa; phylum Chordata; class Amphibia; order Caudata; family Ambystomatidae; genus Ambystoma; species Ambystoma mexicanum. The sequence goes on from NC_090925.1 coordinate 1,075,892,563, forward strand.
CTTCCGTGCCTCCTCTGGGGACAAAGGGCCATGTTCACATTGGTGGAAATGTTCATTTGCTGTCCAGCGGTGAACGTTGGTACAGTGGTGCATCAGTGACCGCCATTTTTCAAGTAGTATTTCCACTGACCCCTCGCAAGTTTTTGAGCTCCACCAAAGATGGTTGGTGATAGAATGTGACCACTGCAAAATACTTTCAAAACCTTTTTTTTTTCCTGCAGCCGAGATTTTCTTATTGATTGATTTAGCAAGATGCCATACGTCAAATTGATGTTTAATATGTGGGAACTGCTCTCTCATTGTCTTGGCAATTGAAACGTGTCTATCCGTGGCTATGAGCTCGATGTCCATCCCCCTCGATTGTAGATGTTCCACTGATTTTATAAATCCTAGTTTCTCCATGGCCACTGAGGATGTACATTGTGTTACCTGCACGACCTCCGAACTCACAATTTTCTTACTATCCATGTCCTGAAAGTGGTAGGTGCAGTACTTGGCAGAAAACCCAGGGCTATCGCACTGTCCATCGCCGGCTAGCCTGAATCGTTTGCCTTCGAATGTACTTGCTAGAGTCAATTGTTCAATTCTCCAAGCATCACTAATGGCCGGAAACAGATAATCACGTTGGTATGTGTAGTACAGCGCACTAGAAATGAAATGGAGTCCCACAAACTGAAAAAAAGCCTCTAACTTTCTAAAACTGGAGCCACTAAAAAGTGATGCAGCTGCACACAGTAGATTGCCTGCTGGCAGTTTCCCCAGCATTGGTTGTGCAGACCATAAGAACCTATGATTTAATCTACAGGCGGCTTTTATTTTGACATTAGTGCCTTTCATTTTACGAGTCACATTAATCAATGGCTTCCCACATACTTTCCCTCTAACGGAATGCACACATTTCAGCATACTTATAATTTCCATCAAGCAACTGTCGAATACAATGTATTTGCTCTCTTTCATTGGACTGTCATCCTGCGTCAACGTTGTTTCAGCTTTTGACGCTGTGGAGATGTCAACACATTGGAAAGTAATATCGCTGCTATCAAGTATTGTTGCGTCTATGGATGCTGCGGCTGGTTCATTCTCTCTCATTTCAACATCTGCTAATTCAACATTGATGGGAGAACACAACAATGTCGACATATTTTTTGGTGGCAATTTTTTGGCTGGTGTAGATTGTGTAAATTGATCTGCAACTACTTCAGAGCTATCTCCAATACATTCAATAACATCTTCTTGTAGTGGTCCGGTCGCACAGTAGCTATGGTCCAATGCAACTTTGCTGTAGTCTCCAAACAGAGCTAATTCATGTTCTGGCCATTGGACATGAGCATCTCCAGTCTGAACACGCCTCGCCTCAATTAATAGTTCCTCCATAGTGTACATGGTCTGGCAAGCCACATCTCTCATTCGCTTCAATGTCTGTGTGTGTATAGTTCTGATGCCCACGGGTAACTGGAGGAGAGATTGGAAAAGGGATGTTCAGTTTAAACACAAGATGGAGTGTAGTAGAATTGACTAGAAAAAAACATAAAATAGTCCCCACCACAAAAACATTTTTAAAGTTATTAACTGTTTGTAACTAACCTTTTTTTGTTTTTTTTTCTTTGCAACTTTTTTGACTCGACCTTTAACATCTGCACGCTGTAGCTCCGATTCGTTTCCGCATGTCCTCCCTTCCTCTTGCGCTGCAACGGGTATATTTTCTGTATCCGCATAGACAGCAAGGAATGAGGCTCCATCGTCTCCCTGAAACATAGTACTTTCATTACTATGTATCAAAATATTGTTAGCATAAAACACGTGAGGACGAACACTCAGGTACATCTCAATAGCCAAATACGATTTAAACATTGTGTGCAACAATCAAACGACAAGTATTCGACCAGTGATGATCTATTTCGATGGAACTGTCAGTATCCATACCTCCGGCTCTGCATGGACAGCCATGAATGGTTGTATTGGAGAGGAGGCATCCGCATCTCTCTGAAACACAATACTTGCATTAGTATGCTTTTCAATATTGGAAACATAACACACACTTGGGGTCGACGGCACAGGTACATATAAAGAGATAACTGCAAATGATGAATTGTCCAAAAGAATCAAGGAAAATCCAAATATGATCACATTTCATCGACTTATTTCAACGATTCCTTTACATTTGCATCATCTCAATGGCCCTCATTACGACCCTGGCGGAAAGTGACTGACCGGACCGCCACAGCGTAAATAGCGTTTCCGCCATTGCACGAAGGAGCAAAGTGCAGCCCATTCCGACCCATCGGGCACGAGCACCACGGCATGGCGGAAGTGCAAAGTCCGCGATGGCGGAAATGACCCCAAAACGGCCCACACCGCCGCCGTACGGCGCCCTAGGTGCAATACCGCCACCCATCACAGCGGACACCGCAGTGTGCGCCTACCGGAAAGTACGGTGACCGGAAATATACGGAAACGGAAGTTAAAACATGGGCCCGGAACGGGAAACATCCCGCCGTACACCTATAAACCCACTAAAACCACACAACCACTAAAATCACTACCCTGAAACACACCCCAACCCGTCATCCACCCTAGCGAAACCAAGAAAAATGGGAAAAGTAGCGAAGAAAGCGTGCGACCGCAAGCGGCAGGTCCACTTCTCCCGTGAGGAACTCACCGTGCTAACAGAGACCCTCCAGGAGAATGCTGCCGTCGTCTTCTGCACGCAAATGACCAGGACGGCACTTGCAAACAAGAAGGCCATATGGGCTCTGGTGGCACAGCGGGTAAGTGCGGTGGGGACTGCACCCCGCACCCCACAGCAATGCCGCAAGCGATGGGACGACCTGCGGATACGCGTCCGCAGCATACTCTCTGCCAACCGCAACATTGCCACAGCCACCGGGGGAGGTCCTGAATCACCCATCAAGTTGACCCCCTGGGAAGAAATCTGTGCCTCCACCATCGGAATGGAGAGCATAGAGGGAGTCGGAGGGATGGAGAAAGGAGTGCAGACATCCGAAGATTCAGGTAGGTGGGCCAAATAAAACAATGCCAAATCCACAAAGTCCATCCATGTGAAGTACCATGCGTCCACATAGTGCAACAGAAACACATGTCCAGGAGAACGTCCACACACATCGGCCTGATAGCGCACGTTAAAACCCACAATAAATACATAAATAATTAAAAACCCCTAAAACACGCACTACACGTGCAGCAGGCACACCCTAACTGCAGGCTGCCAAACAACTGCACCCTCACTCCACACACAAATGAAAGCACCTCCAAGGCCCCGACCCAAATCACCCTCAGGTACCACCCCAATGCATGTGATACAATGCCATTCCAATTCCCACAGACCCACCAATAACCCTCGCCCTCCTTTACTCCACCACAGGGTCCGATCCAAACGACGAGCTTCAGGACACCCCTACCAGCACACCTGCAAAGAGGGCCAAGACCAACGGCCAAAGACCCTCCACCTCAGCTGCACGCATCAAGACACGGCAGCAGCACAAATCAGGTGGCAGCACAGAGGAGGGAACATCAACAGGCACCCCAGCAGCCAGCATGCCCATAACACCACCACCACAGGTCCCCCCAACGGATGCCACAGAAGGCACTGCCTCTGGTGGCAGCAGCACCATAGGTGACACCCCATTGATGGCAGCATGCTCCGACACAGAAGACGGGGATGTCGAAGTCAGATCCATCCATGACCTGTCCCAATCCCCCTGTCTGTCCCATCCCGTACAACATGAGGATACCACGCAGGGGCACCCACAAGACGACGACTGGCCATCCCCCACAAGCCCTGTGGCAAGGCAACATGAGGACAACAGCCCCTCTGTGACACCCCCGCAAATGGCCATGGCCCAGCAGAGGCAACAGTCCCTCGACCAGTTAATCGTGCAACAGCAGCAACTGGCCACGCTCCTCAAGGACCATGCCGATGAATGTGGGGGCACTAAGGCAGACATAGAAACATCAACTGAGACACTTAGGGCAGAAATGGAGAGAGGTACAGAGACACTAAGGGCACAAATGGAGAGTAGCACCGAGAGCCTGGGAGTCCAAATGGAGAGATGCACCGAGAGCCTGAGGGGGGAACTGCATGCGACGTCCAAGGACGTATGTGCCGAACTTGCCGCAGTGCGCCGTGTGCTCACTGAGCTCTCGCAAACCCTTAGGGACATGCATGGACGTGAGCAGGCAGAGACATCATCCGTTGCAAGTTCCGTCCAGGGCAGCCCCCAACGTAGATCTGGGAGGAACCTGCGCTCCACAGGCAGGGGTGCCCCTGATACCCGCAGAGGGGGCTTGCAATAGCGACTGCCCACTGACAATGAGCATCTTTGGACACTGGTGTTCGGGGGGGAGGTAGGAGGGTGGAGGGGGTGTGTTGGGCTCACTTGGGTGGCGGGTCGATAGGGTGTACAACATGATATCACATATGCCATAAACAGTGCACGATCAACCAATGAGATGTGTGGACATTGATCTTTGTGTACTAGGCCATCATAGGCGTACAGTCCATATTGTGCATGTCCCAGACACACACAGTGCCACGAGTCCCGTGTCCATGTATCAGCCACCAGGCGTGAGTGCTAGAAGCATACATCAATGAGATGCTGACGAATGTCACGGCCCTCCGGTGCCTCGCAGACTCCTTGAGGTGCTGCCACATCCCCACCCTCATCATGACCATCATCAGGTGCTTGCAGTTCTGCGTCAGGGGGCATGGGCACATTTCTACGTACGCACATGTTGTGGAGCATGACACATGCCATCACCATCTTTGCAACCTTCTCATGGCGGTACAGGAGTGCCCCGCCAGACCTGCTGAGGCAGCGGAAACGACCCTTCAGTAGGCCGAATGCCTGTTCAATGACTACACGGGTACGTGAGTGGGCATGGTTGTAGTCCTCCTCATGCTGGTCCCGTGGGTTCCGGACTGGTGTGAGGAGCCATCTCTTCAGTGGATATCCAGCATCACCTGTATGTGGACGAGAAACGTATGATGTGGAATGCCATTGCTACGTACGCACACCCCCCCCCCTTCCTGCCAGGTCATTGCCGAATCACATACCCCACATTATCATGCATGTAATGAGACTCACCGAGTAGCCAGGATCTGTTCCCTGCGTGTCGCTCCATGTAGCGTGGTATTGTAGAGTTCCTCAAGACCATAGAATCATGGGTTGATCCAGGGAATCGGGCACAACAATGTGTAATGATCCTGTTGGAGTCACACACCATTTGTACATTCAGAGAATGAAATTGTTTTCGGTTGCGGTACTGGGCCTCCATGGCATGTGGGATGACCAATTCCACATGGGTGCAGTCGATGGCACCAATGCAACCCGGTATGCCGGCAAGTGCATGGAATCCCACTTTTGTGTTGGTAATTTCCTGCTCCGAGCGTGGTAGAGAGATGTAGTCGTCTGCGTGCTGCAGGAGGGCATCGAGCACTTGCAATAGTGTCCGTGAGAACAGTGGCTGAGAAATGCCATGCAACTGTCCGACTGTGTGCTGGTAGGTGCCTGTGGCCAGGAAGTGTAGTACAGACACCACCTTCAGTAGGGGTGGGATGGCGGTTGGGCTATCTATCATGCTGACAAGGTCAGCCTGTGTCATGTCCACAATGGCGGCTATGGTGTCCCGGTCCAGGCGGTAGAGGGTGTGGATCTGCTCATCAGTGAGGTTGAACGGATGTGCTCGGAGGCGTGGGATTGCGGGCTGCCTGCGTGGTGGTAGTGGCTGTGCTGGCGGCCCTTGCTGGCCCTGCCTTGCCCTCCTCCTCCTCCTGCGTCTCCTCCGTGCGGCCGGTTGTAGTTGGTGTTCGTCTTCTTCTTGGAGTTGGAGTACTTGCAGTGCTATCAGGTCCCCCAGGGCCAACATCGCGAGTCCTGCCGGTAGCATTTCGGTGTGGTTGTGGGAGGAGACTGGCTGTGCAATTTATGTGTTTTCAGGCTGTATGGCCTCCACCTGTGGTGATTAATTCCACCTGTGCAAACTGCTCTCCCCTTTGGCCGAGCACGTCCCGCGCACAACGCTGCAATTCGGGGAATGGCATCTTGCTATTGCAATCATGTATTTGTACCCGATGGCCGTGTAAGATTGGTTGATATGTTCATTCTGCTGTGGTCCCATTGTATCACATACTATCTGTGCAGTCGCGAACAGACTTGTGAAGGGTCAGTGGAACGTAGTACTCGAGTAACGGTGGGCCCTCATGCATCACTGTACCGAGTTGCAACGACGGGCGGGGCGTCCCATTTGTGGGTGAAGGCAGTTGCCATTTTCACACACAGCCGCACTCGATGGAATAATTAGTGATTTCAAACGGCCACAGATGCCTCTTCGACGTGATGTTGCAAATGAGGAATTCGAAGGGCGGCGCTTTCGGTTTTCAGCTAGCGGCGAGGAAATGCCCACAGGTCTGACTGCAAATATAACGTACTATTGTTCAATGTCCTTGAGACAGGGGCCATGGCGAGGATGCAATGATTGATATGAATAGTTTGGGATGCGCAATAGCGACGTGGGCGATGAGGCCGGACGTTCCCAAATACATGTTACTTCACTACACTGGAATTACGGGCTGGGGCACTGTGGATTTTGCAGGCTGCATAACGCACAGACTCAATGGATATTTCTAATGTTATGTGAGTAAATATTCAGGCGTTTTAATCCCGGGATGAGGGAATGATGAATGGATGCATGGGCAGGTGATTTGAGACAGAGTTTGCCATGTACAGGGCTTCTTGGGATCTATCCGCCTCCCCTACGCTATGTGATGCAGGGCTGCCATAGTGGGACCATCGTCTATCTGGCCTTGTTGAGCCCTCCCTGTCTCGACGCGCCCTCAGACACTTGTGTCCATGCACGTTAACATTCCCATCTGATGGATTCTGTTTTGACAGACACATGCACAGGTACACTCGTTTGTGATGGTGTTTGCACCTCGATATAGATGGTTATGAGTCGCAAGTGGTTTTGGGGTGGTGATGATCCTTTGGAGTGGGCTAGCATGCATATGGCTGTGGATTTAGTGTGATCATTGAAGTGAGTTGTTCGAATGTAGTTCTGATGGCCATTCTGTTCTTTTTCTTTTCTTTTGGTTGACAGGTATCTCCTCCCCTTTTGCCACTGCCATCTGTATGCCACTCCTGCAGATGGGTTTTACTCCCGACACCTGCTGCTTCGTGTTAATCAGTGGAGCAGCATTACGATCTTATGGGACGATCGCCAATGGGCCACATGCCCTTACGCAGTACTGGTGGCTCGGAGCAACATTTCGGCCTTTCAGCTGGACTAGTGCCTCCCCATTGGGACGGCCCTGCGGTTCTGTGCGCTTCCATGTTGCCTTTTCGTACGTGAATGTGGCTCTGTGTACCATGAGGGAACAGGGCGTCACACAAGTAGTGGCTGGTCATTTCTTGCGGATGCAGCCCACAATGGTGCAAAGTGTTTTGGAGTTCATGGCCTGATGGCTGTATGGGCTTGGTGATTTTGATGTGCATTAAATTTCTATTCTGATTTGGCCCGTGTAGCGTTCTTCTTTGCAAGTGATGTGGCATATGCCTATTTGGGGGGCGATGTATTGTGAGGAGATCTGCATTGGGTTCCAGCTTCGGAGTTTAGTTGCGTGGTACTGTACTGGGCGCGTTTGCCTACGAAGCCCGTGAGGTCAGGGATGGGGGCTGCCAATATGACTGTTTGAATGTTGTCATGCTCAGGGGCGGGGGATTGGGTTTTGTGTAACAGATGCCGGTCAGCCAGGTGGACTGGTGGAATGATGTGATTCTCAGAATATTGCTGGTCACAGGTGCCTGTGTTTGCGTGCGTTTCTTGGTGGGGGACTGTGGTCATGTCCATTGGGATGGCTTCTGTATTCGTGCCATCTGTGCCCTGCTGCTCCCATTGGCCCCTGTTGTGTTTCTTTTGTTCGTTGGCATGCATGGGTGACTTGTACATTTCACTGGTTGCATTGTGACTTCATTGCACCTACGGGGAGTTGTACTTTGTGGGCAGGGAGCGGTGTACAGGCACTCAGTGGGGCCGTTTACGGTTGATTCGCGATGCCGTACTTCTCACCATGGCGGAATGGTACATTCCGCCATGCTTGATGGCGTTAGGTACATGTCCGCTAGGGTCGGAATTAGCGTACCCTTGCGCCATGGTGGTATTTACGGTTTGGCATGGCGCGCGCGCGCGTGCTTGGTGCAGTTAGCGTTGGCGTTCACTACGGTGTCGCTAATGGCTTCGTACTTTGCGGTGACGGGTCATAGTCGCACCGAGCGCTATTCGATGGCGGTATTGCATTTCCGCCATCGTTTTCCGAATTCCGCAAGGGTCGTAATGAGGGCCAATGAGATGTTGTGATTGAGGTGGAAGCTCCGTCGTCTCCCTGAAACACAGTACTTGGATTAGTATGGTTTTCAATATTGGAAACATAACACACACTTGGGGTCGAACGCACAGGTACATATAAAGAGATAACCGTGAAAGATGCATTGTCCAAAAGAATCAAGGAAAATCCAAATATGATCACATTTCATCGACTTATTTCAACGATTCCTTTACATCTGCATCATCTAAATGAGATGTTGTGATTGGGGTGGAAGCTCCGTCGTCTCCCTGAAACACAGCACTTGCGTTTATAGGGAAGAAAGTATAGCAAATGGAATCACGTTATATGATCACGCATGATGGAGCTGTCAGTATCCATACCTCGTGCTGCTGAAGAATATCTATGGATGTTGCAAATGTAGTGCGCACTTCCGAAAGCTGTTGCGCCGATTCGTATACTTGAATGTCAGGCTCTGCATCAAGTGTAGGGGTTGACGCTCCATCGACTGCCTGAAACATAGTACTTGCATTAGTGAGGATTAAACATAACATACACCTGGGGTCGACAGCACAGGTACATATCAACGGCTAACCACGAATGAAACATTGTGTAGAACAATCAAACGACAAGAATTCCAGCTCTGATGATGATGCTCGATGGAGCTGTCAGTATCCATACCTCCTGATGTTGAAAAACATCTAGAAATGTTGTAGATGTGGCGGACGCTTCAGCATCTCCCTGAAAGACAGTACTTGCATTAGTATGGTTAACACTAATTATAACTGAAAACAAACACCAGTGGACGATAACTAAGGTGTATATCAATTGGAAAGCAGTAACCAAACATTCGGTAAAATAATTACACGATAGAATAAAACTATTACTTGACATGCATAAAACAAGTATTTAGCGGATTAGCCTAATAAGATTACCTGATACGCGCTAGAAGTGGTTGATAACTGCGACCACGTCAAGGATGTAGAATGTTCTTGCTTCAGATTCAAGGGATAGTCAAGAAGTTGTAAAGGTCAATTAATGATTGATGATGAAATGCCAATATTGAAAATAGCCATGTAAGCCAACAGAATACTTGAAAAATGCTCAATACAGCACAGTTCCCTGTCCCCATATATATATACATTGCGTTTGTGGGTTATGAAATCAAAAAAGAATATATTGATAAATGTCATTATTCAAAAAACTATACACTCATATCAATATCGAAATTATTACAAGGGATAGAACACTTACAATATCAATTAATCCATTCGGCTACACACTACCGCAAGGCCGAAAGCTAAATCCGGACACTTGACTCACCGGTGGCAGAATGTGGACGAATAGAGTGGGAATAGCGTTTTCGAGCAATTTCCGTGTAGTTCGCCGTTTATTCTTCTTTGTTACCCAAGAAGTTGTGTACATGTCCAAGGAAAAGTGCCGGCTGCAGATGCGGTATCGATCACCCCTCTTGTCCTCTAAGACTTGTTGGACTCTATTTTCCAGCTCATCCAGTGGATATCCGCAATGTCTGACCCATTCTCTTATTCGATCGACAGTTTTCGGGAATACATGCATTGTAGTTCCTTCAAATTTCGCATGGGTCTTCGAAGGGCAACCGCTTATCGAACAGGCAGGCATTGTTGATAAATCTGAAAAGTAAATATCGACATTATTATACAATCTTCAAGAATAAAGATTTGATACAAAAGTAAATGAATCATACAATGATCAATGCAAGGTTTATTTTGGTCGCAGGAACTGTACCAGTTCATTATGTGCAGCTTAGTATTTGCATAAATTGCAGAAATGTATAAATGATGTGACTAAAATCTGAACATGTGACTTATCCCTTGGATGTTCTGTATTGCACGAGAAGGAAACATGCTTACATCATAGACTGAATCCCCGAAGGATGCAATTCGATGACAATAGACACAGATGAAAATAAATAGATCTATTGATAGCATAGCAATGGAAACTCTAGTCAATAGCAATGAGACCAATGAACATAGGACTATTGTGTACTCTACTCACAAATAGATAGAAATTTAAAAATCTGCGAAATATGACTAGGATACATGGCCTTACCTTGACCAACAAACAGTCGGATTCAGCAAGCAGAGCAGTATGTTGCAGGAGAATAGGTGGGTGGCCACAGGTAGCACACTGATGGGTTTGCTCTAAGCGGTCACAGAAGTTCACGGATAGCACGACGACGACCAGATTAGCGTAGATCTCGGTGGTTGCCAGGTAACACGTTCAGGAGTTGACTTGCAAAGCACAAAGATGTTCTCATGAGACATATCAAGTGGTTTATAAAGTATTTGGAACAGGGGTGTGTTTGTGAATGAATGACGTATGTATGTCGTGGTCTTAGGGGGGCGGCCTGCTTCAAGGGGAGGCCTGGCTGGAGACACGGGGTCTGGGGAGGCCATGTGACCGATGGCCCCTTGGCGTGGGACACCTTTTGAAGTGTACATGTTGTTTGGCACCTTGGCCTTTCGCACCCCGGACAGCCCCCCCATGCCAGCGAGCATTCACCAGCGCGAACCGCCTTTGATACAGGGGGGTGGGATGGATGGGCCTGGGACGTGCAGATAAGGCACAGGAAGACTGCTGAATGGAGACACTCTTATGTGGATTGCAGGGGGGCGGCCTGCTTCAAGGGGAGGCCTGGCTGGAGACACGGGGTCTGGGGAGGCCATGTGACCGATGGCCCCTTGGCGTGGGACACCTTTTGAAGTGTACATGTTGTTTGGCACCTTGGCCTTTCGCGCCCCGGACAGCCCCCCCCATGCCAGCGAGCATCCACCAGCGCGAACCGCCTTTGATACAGGGGGTGGGATGAATGGGCCTGGGGCGTGCAGATAAGGCACAGGAAGACTGCTGAATGGAGACACACTTATGTGGATTGCAGGGGGGCGGCCTGCTTCAAGGGGAGGCCTGGCTGGAGACACGGGGTCTGGGGAGGCCATGTGACCGATGGCCCCTTGGCGTGGGACACCTTTTGAAGTGTACATGTAGTTTGGCACCTTGGCCTTTCGCGCCCCGGACAGCCCCCCCCATGCCAGCGAGCATCCACCGGCGCAAACCGCCTTGATATCAATATACAGTATATCGCCTTTATATGAATGATAGTATATTGTTGCTTATCAATAACAAATGCCACATACCGCAGATTCTTGTGAGCACAGACCCACACTTCAACCAGTGTATTATAGTGGCCCAAGACCCGAAGGTCTGTATAATCCAATGGTAATTGATAGTATAGATATATGTGATTCATTTAAAAAATCGAGACAAACGTTGTTAAAATAAATGTGGTGTTTTATTTTGTATCTTATTTTCATGACACAAAAATACAAGACTTTAAAGATTATACAGGTCAGGTTGCAGCACAGCGAGAGAAAATCCCCTGTACTGACCGCTGTCACTCGGGAACGTTTCTCTAATGGCACGAACGGCACAGGCGGGTATCACTCTTCGAACGCGGTGTTCAAGCCTCCCGTGAAGCCACCATGTATAGGAACGATAGGCCACCAGCCTGTACCACCTGTGAAAAGGAATGAAACAAACTGTTTTTAAATGACCCAGATAAGTTTAATAAACGTTTGTTGTCAATGACAATTCTTGTAACTAATGGCATTTTACACGGACAAATGCTATCTAGACAATGCACACTATTCAACGCCTTACATGCGTTACAATGATATGTAGATGTAATTTTGGATATAGTAGAAGAACATGAAATAGGAGTGGCATGACGAGCAGAGTATACTTACTCGTTACTCGGATTACGAGGACGAACAGTTGCTCGAAGTTCGTGCATAAGCACCATCAAGATTCTCAACATGGCCCGTGTGAGGCAGGCTGCCCTGAAGTCTGGCAGCTCGGTGATGCATTGCGGTCGTGGCTCGCCTTCCGAAATGTAGGCCAGGCATCCCGAGTTTTCTCGGCAGCAGCAGTTCTCGTCCTCGGTTGGCATTAGCTCGCACCGATTGCATGTGCACCAGGTGGAGACGCCGTCCATGCGACTAGGCCCAGGCTCTTCATCTGTTGAATCGTCCTCCCAACTGCCGTCCGAATCCCCATCGTTTTCACGTGCTTCCCTTTCCAGTAGTTCCTCCTCGGTATACTCAGGCTCGTACATGTAGGGCATTATTGTAGCCATTGTGTGGTAAACAGAGTAAAATAATTTACCGAGATGGTACAGGTGTTCACACGGGCTACAAGCGGCGAAGGTAGCTGACCAGAGCACTGAAACGAGTCACAGAATACTCAAAGTAACACAGAGAGAGGAATGGAATCGAAAACCTGCTGCTGTGTGTTGTGAAACGGTCTGTTTATACTTATTGAGGAAAGAGGCGTCCTGCCATTTCCATGGCGACACGTCATTAGCTGAAGCGAAGCGAATGTTGACACGAGACGTGCTTTGGCGTTGGGAAATGGGCGGTACGAGTCTGCTGATGACAGGCTCAGGGGTGGGGGAATTGATTTAGTGCCGCAAAAGCAGGTGAGCCAGGGCGATCGGGGAAAAGATAGGATTATCAGAAAATGGCGGCTCCCAGGTGCTTGTTTTCGCGTGCGTTTAATGGACGAAAACTCGGGTAAGGTCCATAGGAAAGTTTGCTAAAATCGAGCCACTTAGCCTTAAAAAAACATGGCCGACCCATAGGGACAATAAATTTTTTTTACTAGAGTATGCCTTTAAGTGCACTTTGGAGGGGAGTGTGGGAATTATGAGGGGATCCTGGACACCCAGTACTCTTAGGTCCTACTTCTCTCCATTGGTGGCCTGTGCTTGCTGGTATGTTCTGGAAGGTTAAACTAGATTCTGCTGCAGAGCCAGAGAGAGATAATTGCTTATTTTGTGCATATGGCATGAATACACCTTTTGGATGTTCAGGTGTTTGTGTAACCGTCTAGGGTAGGCCACTGACAGCATGGGACTTGTTTGTGGTCAGTAAATAATATGCAAATGAATGAGTATCCTTTGTCCTGCTGGGTCAAGTAGGCCTTGAGAGAATATTCTGAAATGACTGCAGTGCCACAAAATCTCCTTTGTGTTCTAGCGACCCTGCCAACTCATTGTCACAGGGAGTTGGTTGGCAGGTAAGAAGCTTATTCTCGAACAATAGGCAGACACTTTATTGTGTGAATATTGCATTCACATTCCTGCATCTGTAATTAAGCAGAGGGAATCCCTTCCCCAAGCCTCTTTGAATGGTTTCAGTTTCCAGGTCAATCCATTGTTAGGGTAGTCAATTGCCATTTATACATCCCATATATGCCACTGTTGTGCCCTTGCAGCACTGTTGGCCTATCCTGAGGGTCGACAGACAAAACCTGTGTGTATAGATGGAGTGTGCGCTGGGAGATTGTCCTATGTAAATTATGTTGGCTGCCATGTAAGGCTAGAGTGGTATTACAATTGCGTGTTTTCTTGATGAAGACAATGGATGATGACTAGAGCAGAAGGTTAATGTAATGAGTACAACTTCCCAGCAATATCTATGAGATTCAAAGAGTTGCAGTGCTAGCTGAGAAGGCTGACTTTGATATATAGAGAAAATAGCGGCTTTGAGCCCTACCATAAGCCAAAACTTGTTACAAATGTTGGATAAACTATCAGGGTTGACCTTATTCCCTGGCTCGGTTACCTAAGACCGCACTTTCTTGTGGAACAATGGGATATTTTTTTCCCCAAAGTGAATGTTGATGGTGTCAAAGGATAATCCAGCATTCAACATGTAAGGTTTGATTTCCTTAGCAAGTCAGGGTATCATGTATCCAGGGAAGGACGCTACACCTTTTAACATTTCCTGACCATATTATTTTTGTCAACCCGCTACTGACCATTGTAATACCTTTTGAAACTTAATTACAGGGACGATTTGCCCCAAGTCCTCCTGCAACTCAATTGGTTGCCCTTGGGAAAAAGACTCAACCTCAGAGCTTTATACTGTTTCATAAAGCAATCCTTCCTTGTCCCATTGTTCCTGGTATCTAAACGTGTCGCATACGTTCCAACACAATAGCTTACATAGGCAAGGTCCCATCTTCTTATTCCTCCAGATATCTAACACGATAGCTTGAGGGAATGGGGCTCCTTCTTCTGTGAGACTGCCAAATTATGGACTGTCCCCCCTTCTCAGATTCAAGGGGCAAATGGCCTTCTACACTTCTGCAAAGCTGTAAAATCCTGCCTTTGCAATCTGTGGTTGGCGCAGTGTTATGTTATGTTAAAGGTATTTATATAGCGCACCGTCACCCACGGAATTGGTCCCCAGGCGCTCTGGCGGATCTGTAAACAAGAAGGAGTGCGGGATTGGAATTAGTCGGGAGGAGGACAGTGGGAGAAGTGGTGTGCTGTTGGCATCTCCCGCTCGGTATTCACCGGGTGCCGGGCTTTGGTGCAAGTATCGGATCGGGCGAGGCCTTGTGTGCTGTAGGTGCTGTTTATGTGCTGTTGATGCTGTGTCATCTGCCATCTATTTTCTACTCTTTCAGTAACTTTCTTCATAGCGCTGAGATGCCACAAATGGCAAAGGTGTGCTTGATACAAGGATAGCTTTATAGATAGCTAGACAGGTAGATGTGATATAAACGTCGCCTGGTAGGTGGGCACTTGCGGTGGGTGCAAGCTAAACCCAGAGGGAAAGTCTGGGGACGCTGTGCATTGTATTTAGTAAAGCTGAACCAAAGGGCGTCCATTGCAGAGTGGGTTAGGGTGAAGTTTAAACAGAGACAATCGAAACCAGACCCCGCAGAGTACACTCCACTCATTCTTAAGCAGTGAGCGCACAGGCCTCTTGGGGTCCTGCTGGCAACGTCCACGGCATGTTACGGTGTGTAGGCACTTCCTTATCTATTCGTCATGCCAGGCATTTGAAGCATTCTCTAACTGCACTGGCGAGCATTGGGAAGCAAGCACTGCATACTTGCCTTTCGCCTGATTCTTTTCCCAATAGAATTGCTGTCCTCGGGTTGCACAGCACGCGGCCTTCTGTTGTGTGCGGGGTGCACAGTTATAGGAAAGAATAACAAACACTTTTAGCTATAAACGCTGAATCCCCTGGTCTTTGTTTCCCAAGAACAGAAATGTGACTGGGGAAGCCCCGTTTCAACTCTTGGGAAGGAGTGGGAGTCGGAGAGGGCCACCGTCCAGGATTTCTCTCCACCCACAGTCTTAGTCCACACGTCACACACACACACACACACACGCGCGCGCACGCGGATAAACTTAATGCAGTGAAATAATTAGGCTCATAGACAAAACAAGACAATGCAACTTGTGTCGGATATTATCAGGCAGCAAACCCACGAGGTATTGAGGGACCAATACATGAGGGAAAAGTCCACCTTGAACAGCGCAGCTGCCACGAAGATGGCGCCCCCTTTCAATGGATGTCCCTAGTCTTTAGCATTGTCTGTCCTATGAGAATCCCTTGATCCTTATAATGCTGCTACTTGACATCTTGCTTCTGGTAGCTCAACATGCCTTGTCGTCATTGGTGGATAGATAACAGCGTAGTACCTCGGCAGAAGTTGGTGTCACTAGGTGTCTCAACTGCTGTGGACCCATCCCCTTCTGAAATTAGCACCAGAGAACACAACTCAACACTGAGCAATAGATCTAATGTAAATGGGTGGGAAAACAGCCGATCTCCTGGTGCACCTCTGCCAAAAACCTCTTTGCTGCAAGTCCTCAATACTTGTTCTGGCACAAGGTGATGATGTCATCGGGCCAGAGAATTTCTGAAATACTTCATCCGGTCATAAAGGGTGACTGACATGTATCCCTGAGGGGGAGGGTCCATCAACTGGCCGTTTGGTTTACACCTCACCAAGAAGTCCACGTCTGGGGTGCATTGCACAGAAGCAGTTCAACTGCCCCTGCACTTTCCCAAGTGGGTTCTAGGCCACAGGTAATGAGGGGTTCACTAATGCCTAGGGGTGTTACTCTGCCATCTTGCAGAGGCAGATTCAATAAAGAGCTAAATGCCTCCCAAAAGGGATCAAAAAGAGGTGCAGAAACACGTGTTTTCTACAGTATGTTTTTTGTGTGTGAAGTATAAGATATTAGAAGCTCACTTGTCATATCCGGTGTGGTATTTTGCAGGCACTGGCATTCAGAAGGCAGGGACTAAGGCAAGCCATTCAGTGAAGGGCACAGTGTATCCGGTACAGGTTAGGATCGCAGTGTCGACAGATAGTTTCTAGTCTAAGGAATGACTGGTGGGATGGGTGTAGGTGCGCCAGCACTGCAGAGGCGGACATGTTGTGACGCTTCCAATGGGGACTGGCTGGTTAACTTTAGGTGTTGCCCTGCTGTGATGTGCAATGGCCGAAAATAGAAAATAGACAAACCTACTTAATCAAAACTTGCGGGAATGTTTCAGTGACCAACCTTAGTGAGCATAACAGTTTTGAATCTTTCCAGGAGAATCACCCAGGCGTTATCAGTCAATGCCCTGCGAGGGAGGGCACGTGGCATACACACCAACATTATCCATTCCATTGGGGAGACACTAGTGCTGCACAGAGACTCCACTCAACTAACTCTCGTATCGCAAAGGGTAAGCTACATACTTCAAGCATTGTACCCTGAATAATAACTGTATCCCCACCTAACGCTATAACCGCCTTGATCTCCCCTACTTGTATACGCGCGATCACCAGCGACTGCCGACAGCAAACGGAACCAGTTAGCATCGGCCCTATACCAGTAAACTGAGATACCAAGGCATTAGACGTCGCTCTGCCGTACTTTGTCAATCAAACGTGTGTCGGGGCTTAAGGCCTTACCAAATAACTGACTAGCCTTTGCCCGCCGGTATTGTTAGCTTATCTCAACCAGTACTTGCCTCTCACTGTCCGATTGCCTCACCCAGTGCTTGACAAGAACGAATCCAGCATCTTTTCTACTTGTACAACACCCATTGATAACATAGTGAAACCGATTCTGATTCTACCCGTTCCTCCTGCCATGTTCAAAGCACGTTAAGTTACAGAGCGCTGCCACGTGTCGTATTTCACTCCACGGATAGATCTACTATATCCGAGAGATTTGATTGCCCTTGTCCTGCCTAAATCAGATTTGTCTTGTTCACTCGCTGCCTCAGTGGAAATGTTAGCAATGTCGAACTAGCCTACCACTATATTGCTGTTGCATCCCTCTGTTAGCAAAGTTGAATCAGCTTACCATGACAGTGTTGCTCACTTTATTGTTAGCATACTCGTACTCATCCTACTACAACAGTGTTGCATCACCCCATTGCTAGCAACATCGAATTGGCTCACTATAGCAAATAGGACTCCCTGGCCAGTGAAATTTCTTACAGCAACTAACATATACAGCATTATGCACGTGACTTGCCTATACACAGTACTTTTGAGGGCCATACTAGCGTTGGGCTCGGTGACTAACATTATAGTCTCGCACACCCCACCCCACCTGTACCTAACCCAAGCCCTATAATCAATCTATCTACTCTCATGGATGTCTCATCTACCCCAATGGCACCTAGCATTCAGAGTCAAGTACAACAGCTAACTCTTAATGCTCACACCTATGGACTACCCAAAACCATTAGACCTTGCAGCATCTCCTCGAGAAATGGTAGACTCCGTTCCAGACTACCTAAACTATTTGAACCCCTAGCCAGGTCGATGACCTATACAAATTCCAGGAAAAAATACCCACAATCGAAACAAATTAAGACAACCACAAACCTCAATCCTGCTTCTCCTCCATCACCCAAGAAAGATAATTACCAACAGAACAAACCCCACACTGCACTACTACAGGATAAAACCAATAACCAGACTCCACCAAATCCACTGACAATTAACAATGCTCAGCACCTTAAGGGGGCTTTAATAAATGCCCGATCCATAGTGGCTCATGCCACGGAGAAGCTGACCTTATACATGCAGAAAAATTTGATTTTCTAGCTATCACTGAATCCTGGCTACATACTGCAGCTGGCCCGGCCCTCATGCTCGCAGTCCCAGAGGACTGCACGATACTCAGAGCAGATAGATCTGAGACTCGAAGAGGAGTTATAGCCCTTATAGCCAAATCCAACCTAGCAATGAGACTTGCCCCTTCACATGAGGTCAAATCATGCGAATACCTGACTGCTAAACTACCCATCTCCAGGTCCCAAACAGTAACTATCAACTTAATTTACAGACCTCAAGGCCCCATCGGGTCATTTGCGGATGATATAACCACTATCCTCTCTGATAAACTAAAAAACACCTCACAAGTACTCCTATTAGGGGACTTCAACCTGGGTTTTAAAGACCCAAAAGACCAGCAAGCAGCTATAATCGCTGGTACTCTCGCCAAACTCGGCTTTACCCAAAGAGTGATTCTTCCCACTCACAACAAAGGAAGAACACTCAACTGGGTGGCAGACTATAATTGCAGTGCCTCTATCACATCTATAACCCCCCAGCACTGGACCGACCACCACCTTCTAGTGTTCACGTTAGCAATTAGAACACCTACAACCAATAACAACCCATCACCCCCCTCCACGCTAACGAGGAACATTACAGTAGACAAACTATCACCGCTAATACTACCAACGCTTAATTCATTACCAGAGTGCACCGATCCCACTATCATAGTTAATGAATACAACAAAACTATGACCGAAGCCCTAGAATCCATTGCCACACTAAAAACGAGAAAAAGCAAACCCAAAAGGCATCTGAATACTTGGTTCACCGCACTTCTCAAAAGTTTGAGAATGGAAAAAAGAAAAGGCAAAGCTACATGGCAACAACTACCCTCTGACAAAATAGATCTAACCTTAGTAAGATATCCTCGCCCTACAAGAAAGAAATACTCCTTGCCAGGCAAGATACCTACAATAAGAGAATCCTGCAAGCTAACTCTAGCATAAAGGAGCTCTTTGTAATTCTAAAAGAACATGAACCCCCGATCCCTGTGCCAGACAACTGTGTGAAGGACAAACGCTGGTGCACCAACATACAAAAAGCCTTATCTAACAAAGTAGCATCCCTCCAGGACAAGATTGCCAATAAAAAAGCCAACCTTCCTAATCCGACCCTGCAACCTAGCACTCCCACGCCCTCAAACAAACCTACTTCCTGCTTTAGCTTCTCTAAAGTTTCAATCCTCGAGGTTGAAAAAATCATCCTCTCCCTTAAACCTTCAAACTGCCCGGGCAACATATGCCCACCCCAAATCATTAAGGATGCTGCCAGAGACCTATCACCTTTTATATCAAAACTAATTTACGCTTTGTTCTCCCCTGGCATCATCCCCAACAACCTCAAGGAGTCCTGGGTACTCCCACTCCTCAAAAAACAATCACTAGATCCAACTATACCCACCAATTACAGGTCAATCACCACAGTACCCTTCCTACTCAACATCTTAGACAGAGTAGCCTACCTCCAACTACAGCAGTACTTAGAACAGAACCAACTACTAGGAGTCCGTCAGTCAAGCTTTAGGCCCCAACATGGGACCGAAACAGCACTGTTCGACCTGAAGGCCCAAATTGACGCACTCAAGGACAAGGGAAAAACTGAATTGCGCTTCTACTTGATCTATCGGCTGCGTTCGATTTGGTGGACCACAAGTTCCTCTGTAACCACCTCGATACGGCAGCTTATTTCTCCCAAGAGGCCATCGGCTGGATACAATCTTTCCTGAACAATAGGACTATGCAAGTCTTTTCAACCTTAGCATTGGCTGACCCCATTCCCATTACCTGGGGAGTACCTCAGGGCTCATGCGTATCACCCACATTGTATAACATATTCACCAAGCACCTTTTCGATGATCTTGACGATCTTGGTATCACCTACACTAACTATGCAGGCGACACTCAGATTCTCTTACCACTTATGGGAGATTATGACAAGGATTTGGCCTTGGGGAATAGGATATACCTCATCATCCAGGCATGGATGGCCACCCACGGTCTATGCCTGAATGATGACAAAACAGAGCTCATCATCCTCGGTACTACTTCCAACCTCAGTAAACTCAGCCACAATTACACCACCTTCAACATCGATGGCAACTCCATCAATGTTGCCAAAGAGGTCAAAACCTTAGGTTTTTTCCTAGACGCCACCCTCACCTCCACCAAGCACATCAACTCTATGGCCGCCGCAACTGCTTACACCTGTAAGATAATCAGAGCTGCCAAGCCCTTCCTATCTACGAACAGCTGCACCACCTTGGCCATAGCTCTAATTCTATCCAGATTGGACTACTGCAACTCCCTATATGTCGGTGCCAATAAATACATCACTAGCAAAATTCAGATTATCCAAAACAATGCCCTGAAAGCAGCATTAGGTATAGAAAAAACAAACATATATCAGAGACAAGAAGACAGAATAATTGGCTCACCACTATTGACAAAATTGTGTTAAAAATGGCCTCATTGACACACAAGTGCCTTAATAATGCTGCTCCACGCCATCTCATACAGAGATTTAACAGAAAATCCTCCAATCGACCAACAAGAACTGCCCATTTAAATTGTCTGATGGTACCAAGGTTTAAACTTACCAAAGTTGGAGGGTGCAGCTTCCCAGCCAAAGCTGCACAGCCCTTGAACTCTCTAGCCCCCCCTCTCTGAGGGCAGATCAAACGTACCCGCACTTTAGACATAACCTCATCAATTGGATTAAAGACAATTACCACTAAATGGAGGGTATCCGCCCGCCGGTCTCAATTTTAATACCCGCATTGTATATAGTTTGCTCTTTGTTATATCTTACTTGTATGTCTATGCCTATCTGCTTGTCTATAATAACCAAATGCCCCTGATTTCTGACTGTAAATAATGTTTCTGTCTGTATTCTTACTGTACAGCTGTGTCACCGAAGCTGAAAATATTCATGTTTTCCTCTGCGCTCTGATACCCTCGGGTCTGGTGCACATTACAAATAAACAAACAAACTAGTCCAGTCCTGATTCAAGTTTGCATTCTTGGACTTGGATATGCAATTGGGAAATCCAGCATCACAAGTCCCAGAATGCAAAGTTAAAACCAATACTGGGCTGGAATGGCTAATACTGGGATGTTTGCAGGTTTCTGCAATCCCACAAAGAACCTGAAAACATGCCACTTTGCCCCTTTGTGGTGGGCATGGCCCTAATGGGTAGGGAGACAATTTATTTTAATGTTTTTATTTCCAGGGCTTTGAAGTGGAACTAGATTATGGCAATAATAACAGGTTTGGTAGGCTTCACCGGCCGGTAATTGCCCAAGGTCCAAGTTATAGACCTGAGAAAAGCAAGGGCCTAACACCGGGTCCCAGTGCCATTATGGGGCCGGTAATGCCCACCAAACCTGTTATTGCCATTAGCATCCCGGGTTTCCAATCCAGAAACCCGGGTTGCGATAGCAATGCATTTCCTTTGAATGAATGGTACACCTCATGGCGTCCCGTTCATTCAAAGAAAATGCTGATTTAAGATTGCCACTGTGGAGATGGAAGGTGAGGTTCCATGCAGACAGAGGTTGGAGCAGTGGCAGTGTTTGGCACTGCCTAAACAATAAGGTGAGTGGGTAAGGGGATGGGGAGGGGAAGAAACGGTGACCGGAGGGTGGTGTGGGGAGATGACATGGCAGAGTAGCAGACGTCAGGCGCTCGGAACGCGGGATTAAATTGTGGGATTTAGCCCATAATCTGAGAATCCTTATTGGTCCGGTCCCCCGCCCCTAGTGCTAATAAACGTTTTTTCACAGATTGGGGTCACGTGGGGGCATGTGAAGCAGTGGGGGAGGATGAATAGTGAGTGTTTTTTAGGGATGGGCTTGGTCTGTTCAACCCCCAAAAAGTGTCCCATTTATGTTTGCGGATAAACACATTTTTTGAATTTGTATTTATGGTTTACAAAACCTTTATACATTTCCACAATACATTTAAAACCAACCCCCAACACCAATACATATGTAAAATATATTAGAACTATACATCTATTAAAACTCGCACCCATTCCCAGCATCCAATCAATTTTTAAACTTCATATACACATAATCAATTTAAAAGATCATAGTAAATAATTCGTGAAGTTAAGAATTAGTATAGAAACAGATTTCCTTCAAGTACTTCCTGAATAATACGAATAAAGTGAATCATTGCCTTCTGAAGCAGAGCAACAATCCAACAGAGTTTACATCACCAGGAGCGTGAACACATTTCCTTAGAGATCTGAGGCGCACCTCGTAGTGTATGTTTTGACTCCATAATAATGTAATACTTTCCACAGCAGATGGCCGCTTTTCATAGGAATGCCTCCACGAGATCACCAGACTTCCGGTGCACTCAAGAGGTTAAATCTAAAGCGTACACATAACGTCCTATATTTCCTGTATTTAGGGAATGTGCCATGCTTCCTGGGAATATTCCTAGATTCTTTTAGTAACACATGACTGTTTAGTGCATACTTCGGGTTAATCCAATCACGCCGCCTCAGCCTGACTTTTACTCTACATGTGCTGCTTGTTAATAAGTCACAGTAGCACCCTAGCACATCAAGCACAAGTGCACACTCCCTTGCAACATAGTTCAGTGCAAATCATGAACCTGTACCTAAAATGTTCCGATGGGCTTTATATAAAGTGCCTTTAGTAGGATGTCAAAGTTTGGGCAGACTAATTATAGCAATTGGTAAGCATGAGCATACATGTAAGATGTACCAAAGCCGGCCTTCTAGTATATCCATGGCGTTCTCCTCTGGTGCGTGCGCTATTTCTAAGCCATACATCATGGATGGAATACTGTTGGAATTATCGAAATTCAATAAAGGGAAGTCAGGAGAAAGTGCAATACTTGCATTGCATTTTTTAAAAAATTTTATTTGGGCAATTATAGGCATTCGCTAAATTCATAATGTAGCTGTTGTTATTTCTTTATCCTTTGAAGTGCAATTTATGAGATAACCTTAATACATTAGGCGATTAGAGATTTTATTTTTATTTTATTGTGCATTTGTGAGGCGCTTATACATCAAGTAAATTCGGTTTCAAAGCGCTCAAATCAGTAATCTTCTATCTTGGATAAACCAATCAGAACGTATTGCCGTTTTGTTGGTTTTGAATGTCATGATTGCGGTATTTAACCATGAGTTATTTATTATTATTTATGTAGTGATCCAATTGCATTAGGGCTCACTGCAAACCAATCGGCGTGCAATCAAACACAACAATAGCGTCTGCGAGTGCCAGAACCCCAACATGTAGGTCCATGTCTGAGGGCCTGTGCCAAGGCATTGAGAAAAACACCTGTTAGCACATGAACGTCAATATTAATTTACAAGCAATCGGTATGTAGTCAAAACTCTGTTTTGAGCTCACTGCAAACATCAGAGTTTAACAACTGTCTATCATCTCACAATGCACACACTTGGTTATTTTACTTTGTCACACAATGCTAAAGGCCTGATTGGTCTTGGAACACACAACAGTCATTGATATAATGCCCATCCCAATGTATTGGCCATGACTTTTGCTCAGATTGTAACCTACGGGCAGGGATTACATGATAAAGACCCGTCTGTGGTCTTATCAGACTTAACTGTTGAGCAAAAATAATCAATTCTGTTTGGGTGTGCGCTGGAAACATTGTCAAACTAAATTCTTCGGCATAATTAGATTCATGATGTCATGCTTGCCTTTGTCACCGGGATCTGCACATGCACCAATTGTTCTGGTCATGGCATGACGTGCTCTACTATCCCAGACCAGCTTCTGATCATAACTGCTCCATTTCCAAAGAAACACGTTGCCTTTAACATGACATTTTCATAACAACCTACTGTTCTTGATATGATATGATATAAGTCATTTATAACGCGCCAGTACACAAGTGTTTCTAAGCGCGACAAGAGAAGGGAGGGAAGACAGAGGGAGGACTAGGCAAATGATCTTACTAGGCCTTGTGTCATTCAGATCGTGCAAGTGCGAGAACAAGAAGTACAAGGGGAAAGGGAGGGGAGTAGTGCAAGGGAGAGTGGAGGGGAAAACAGGCCAGCAATGGTCTGAGTAAGTGCAGCCAGGGCAGCGCGGCTCTGGGTAGCGTAAAGAGAACAAGTGACTAGGTTTACAGTTAAAGCCCTTAAGTGCGTGGGATGGCTTGAGGCAGTGCAAGGGTGACTGAGCAAGAGAGAGCATAGTACCCAGTGACACTATGAGGGTAGCCAAGCAACCAGTCGGTACAGCAGACAGGAAGGTCAGGTAGGTCATATGGGGAGGGAAAGAGAGAAAGCAGAGGAGAAGAATGTTTGAGCTGCTTCCTGAACTTCAGGTGGTCCGGCTCAAGTTTGAAAAGGGCTGGGAGGTCATTGCAGAGGGAGGCACCTTCAGAGGAGAGAGATCTACCCCCCTACTCTCTGCCTGGAGAAGCGTCTAACCTTTAGAGAGTTGGAGGTAGCTAAGTGAAGGGCTCGAGAAGGAAGGTAGTTTGGAAGAGAGCACTGGATGTTGTGTGGGCTCCAGCCCCCAGCCCCAGAAAGCCTTGTGGACAATGCAAAGGGTCTTGAACTTGATTCTTGCAGCCACCGGGAGCCAGCAGAGAAATTTTGGGCTGGAGAGATACAGTCTTTGGGCTTGAGGCCAAGGATACGTTTTGCAGTCCTGTTCTGGATCAGTTGCAGAGGCCGTAGAGTAGAGTGAGGCAGATTGAGAAAGAGGCAGTTGCTGGGGGAAAGTGAGACAGGGAAGAGTCCCATTGAGGAGGTGCAGCTGGCAGTAGGACTTCTTAGCGACGTCCGAGATGCAAGGAGAGAAAGAGAAAGTGGCGTCGAAGATGACACCAAAGTTTTTTGTCTCGCAGGAAGGCGAAGGAAGAGGGCCCAAGTGGGCGGCCAGAGTGAGAGAGGAAAGGAGGGGCAGGGGTCCCAATGAGAAGGATCTCTGTCTTATTGGTATTAAGGCAGCCCTTTGCATGTTATGGAATGCAACTTTGTCTTGTATGTCACACTTGTCATGAGAGGGCAAAAGCCATGAATATGGCAAGCGGAATGTGCACGAGATCACACAGTGAATAGCTTTGAGTCAAACAACAAGCACTCAGAAACCAAGACACATGTGCACTAAAACCCAGGATGTACAAGTAGAGCGTGGTAAGAAAACAAATACATGAAAAGGGATGTGGGGTAAGCACCTACAATCTCCTTATGATTACAAAGAAAGTCAGCAAGGTCCTTACCCACAATTACATGTACTGTCAGTGCAAAGCACACATACAGAGCAAGCAACGGCAGGATCTGTGACCTAACACCCTGGATGGTATTGTATAAGGTAACTTAAAGCCAATTCTCATGAAATGAGAAATACCACCTGAAATGTCATTGAAGCCCACAAACCCTGAAGCACAAACAGGGGCCCAGAAAGACAGCAAAGGGAGGATAACTTAATATGTAAGACTCCTGACAAGGGACAAGTAGGAATAGTGATTACAGAATAGTGAGGCAAACATTCACACACGAGCAGGCTGCAACAGCACACCACACCTAATAATCAATAGGGAACAAAGAGAGAAATGCAAAGGAAAACCTGGAGCAGACTCCAAGAAAAGGTAAAGGAACAGGAGCAGTGAAAACGAAATTACAAGAGCAAAACCTCCCCCTCCCACTCAGGGAAGTAAAGGCAACATGGGTCAAAATACCAAATCTATAAATGAGGGGTGACTAAAGGATCAAAACTTTACTGCAGAATAGGACAAAGTCAAAGGAATAGAGAACACAGACAAACTGGGCAGCACAGAAAAAAGAAAGGACTGGGAAGTGCTGACTGCAAAACAGAGGAAGACAGAAAGGGAATCCAGGAATCAGAAAATACTAATAAGCATACTGAATTTGAAATCCAGGGACAAGGGAACAATACATTAGAAAGCAGGAACAAGGGACCGGTCACAAACGGGGACACTGCATCAATGACCAGCGTTGGACTGAAGCAAACTAAGGCTTTTAAAGCTGGCTAAGGAACACATGCCTCAGGTGTGCTGCTTGCTGAAGCTGCCAGCCACAGGTGCTGCTTATCCACCTCCCAACTTTGTCCTGCAAGGGTGGAGATGAAGCAGTGGGCCAGGCATTCTGGGAAGCATAGTCTTTTGATTAAAGCAGCATACAGGCTGCCAAAAACCTGGAATGGATACAGAAGGGAAGTAACATGGAAAATAAGGATTTAGTGTTCCCAATGCACCACAGCACTGTCCAATAAGGTTCAGAAGGAAAGTCCAGAAGGGGATAAACCCAAAATCAGGCCCACAAGTGGTGGAAATGGGAGCGAAGGGAGCGAATCTTGACAGCACTTCTGCCATTTTGTTGGCCTGATGGTGGGTGGTTCTACAGAAAAGAAGGATGGTTAGTGGTCTAGAGGGAGCAGCATGTGTGAAACCATGGGGATTTAGGAGTGCAGGCCAAAAATACCAGAGTCCTGAGCGCCAGTGTGATTCTACATACTTTGCGGCTGTGACAGGTGGGTATATGTTTTTGTGGAAGGGAAAGCCAAAGACCCATTTACACTGGGAGAGCCTTGTGGAGAGCTTGGAGGGATCGGCAATGGAATGCGGTAGGGCTAAAGATTTTGTGGGGCGGGCAGTGAGCTCTGACAAGCACTGCCGAGGTTAATGTATTGGAGATGGTGGAATCAGGTATAAAGCTGTCCTGTATGTTAAGTTATGTTACTCTTCTTTTATACTGCGCCAAATATGGGATCTGGGTATGTACTGTGAAGGTGCTAGTGAATTCAAGGTGTCTTGATTAGTTGACAAGAGGCAGAGCGGAGGGGGTTATGGGGGATCTTGTGGAGTCCTGTTATTAGTGTTTAAGCCTAGGCTGTCAGTAACGTTCCAGTCTACAGATGGGATGAACAAAGTGGTCATTTTGTGCCGTTTTCCATCTGAATATGGTGATCTTGATGTATGTGTTCCTTTTATGGTGATTGTATGGGTGGTGTGAATATGCTATTTCTAAACGGGAGAACAATTGGGGTGACTGACCCCAATGTGTTTGCGCTCCATGCTGTTCTTGATTTAAAATTGCGTCCAAGTGCATTGGAGCTCTGGTTGGTACTTGGGTCCGTTTTCATCTTTTATGCTATATATGTTGCATGTGTGTTTTTCTTGACCATTTAAATAGAGTACATCACAGCCTGACTGTTCTCTCTCTATATTTTTCAATATCACTTAATTCCATGGTGCGGCATTGAATTTATTAGCTGGAGATAAGCAAAAAGCAGAAACAGCTTACATTTGAACCTTTGAAGTGCAAACTATACAGAGATCGGTGCTGCAGATGTGAACTGCTTTAAGCACTGTAACTGGGCGTCTGTGGTATCCACCTTTACCTTAGCTCTCCTTTGCATTCATCATTTTGAGGGGTCAACATCCCTCTCTCAGACAGTTGGAAAGTCTTCTCTCTCTCAAAAGTGCCCCAACCAACTTTGAGGTGTTCTGCCTTTTCCAAGACATTGCCAGACCTGTGGGGCTCCTGCAAGTTTTACTGGGGTCTTCCAAGCATCTTTCTTCACTTCGGACGTGTTGCAATATTCTGAGTTGCTGATGTTTTTGTGAGCATTTTCTTTCCATGAACCTTTACTCACCTAGAAATATACCTACCTTTTGTGGGGTAAATGTAGCTTCAAGACCGATGAACTGCACTGGTCATGTGGGGCCTAAAAGTGCAGAAAATCTTTTTTGTACTTGAGGAGCACATTGTGGACTGGCAGAGAAAAGGCCAGCAGTTCATTTCAACTGCTAAAAAACTGAAAATGCTGGTTCAAATGCTAAAATAGAGAAACCATGGAAATGTGTGCATTCTGTAGCTTTGAAAAAGGGACATTTTAAATATGAAACTACACTTCAGAAGAGAATACAAAGGCGCACAGTAAGGAAACCGGTGGATATAGTAAAGCTTTTTCTAAATAAGCTGCATGAAGGAAGATGAAAGCAAATGTATCGAATGGGATACAAGACATGGAAGCAGGCATCATGTCATGTAAATAAACATGGCTTTTAAAATCAATACTTTCTGTTCATAAGGATAGGCTTCAGCCTGTGTTGAACAACCAAACTGTGACCTTCCCCCTATTATCTAGAAGTGTCTTGAAAGCTGCAGCAGTTCCTGGGAAGGAATTTATTACTGAGGTGAGGTACTACCAACTGCCTAAACAGAGAGGCACCCTTTAATAGGTTGTGCAGTAGGGACCCCAGCCGGTCAATAGGACTGGGGGTTTCCCAAACAGCACTTTAAGATGCGTAGCAGCGCCCTTTTGATGGATGGGGATGCAGATTAATACTCTTGCACCAAATCAATAATGACAACTAAATAGTTTGGCAAAGGGAGTCTGTTTAATGACAAGTACAAAAAATGGGGAGTTCATGAACATCAGCAATCGCTCGATCTTCCTTCTCGCTTCAACTCCACTTAATTTCAGAAAAAACATAACATTTATACCAAAAACACGTCATCGCTGACGTGTAATTTCTTAAAACTTAGCATGCAACTTAATTGGTTCTAGGAAGGTAACTTTAATATAGGTACTATATCTGAATATGGTAACGGGGCAAGGGGATTGGATAGACAATGTCGGGTGGGGCAACTAAGCCCTTCCTTCAAAATGGCTACTGTAAATGTCACAAAAAGGACAACGTCTCATTGGTTCTACTAACTATAGGACCCTAGATTACATGGTCCACTATGATTGGGTTGGCATCAACCCCACTCATACCTTTCCACTTGCGCTTAGCAGCGTGCAGAATAGCCAGCCAGGTACAGGGGTTCATCTGCACCCCAGCTTCCCTCCAATTATAGTTACAATCAATCATCGTGTGTCAATTATTTCTTTGTGCTTGGCCTCAAGTCTGCTTCTTGGTCTGGGAAAGTTAAGGTGTCTGGCCATGACAAGGGTCGTGCGTAGGTGTGAAAGTCTCATCCTTCTGCTTACTCGGTCACATGATTCTGATACCGTGAAATTGGTCTTTCCTTCATGCAATTTCGTGTATTTGATTTAATTCTACCAGTCGTCTGCCATCTGTGGCTTATCTTGACCTTTCTGAACATGATACTCTGTTCGTCTTCTCATTAATTGGATCTACTGTTGGCCT
Source organism: Ambystoma mexicanum (assembly GCF_040938575.1). Taxonomy (NCBI): domain Eukaryota; kingdom Metazoa; phylum Chordata; class Amphibia; order Caudata; family Ambystomatidae; genus Ambystoma; species Ambystoma mexicanum. The sequence continues at coordinate 1,075,922,024 of NC_090925.1, forward strand.
ATTTCAGCCGATACGACCTTGGCTTCTTGGCATGGTTACCCTCGTCTGAGCTTCTCTCTGTCTTTAATTCTCAAATTGTTTGTTGAGAAACTCTCCTCTCGAGACCTTTAGTAACATTTGGTTAATTCTGCTCTTGTGCGTAGTGGAAGTATACTTATGTAAAGTGCTTTCTTGAGGTAGATATATGTATGGGTGGCACTTGCCGCAATCTATCTTACTACTGAACATAAGCAAGCCTCACGATTTCTGTGCTTTTTGCGGTTACTTTGCATATGTACACGTTTAAACTAACTGAATATCTTCATCGTGCTCATGGCACAAGTTTCAGCTTAGGATGTCACTTGTCCATGGTGTTTCGGCTCGCTTGTCATAATTCTTCAGTCATCATATCTTCTATATGAGAGTCAGTCCAGGTTCTTATGATGTCATCATTCGTCTTCCTTCAGTATATTCTTAGTTTATTTGGATATTAAATTCTGACAATCATCATTCTGTCTTACTTGTCAATATGGTTTTCTCAATGGGTACCTTACTGTCCAGGTTTTCTTAGGTGTCGGTACTTCAATAGGTGCTGTTATTCTGATAGGTACAGGACAGAGTCCCACTGCTGCTCTCTGCTGGTTTATTTGTTCATCATATGTCACATATTTTGGCGTGGATGTTCCTGGTACTTCAAAATGCGCGGTAGGAGTGCGAATCATGCTTGGCACCTCCTCTTCACTCCCCCCTCTGGGCGATTCATCGACCACTTTCACTTCTTCCTTTGTATCCACTTTCATTTCATCCTCTGGATCCAGGCATAGAGGTCTGAAGAAATGTCTCTTTGGGGTCCATATTTGTATGACTCCCTTCAAGCTTCCTACTGTTCTTACGTGCACATCCTTGTTCCATGTCATTAGTTGACATTGCCCACTTGGACTGCAATAGATCCATCTTCCCACGTAATTTCTGTGTTTCCTGGGATACCAAAACTTTGTTCCTTCTGGTGCATAAATGCTGGCTTTTTACAAAGTCTCTTATTTCTTCATCAGTCGGGTCCTTGGGCTTCCATCCCGATTCGACATCATTTATGATCTTCATCCCTATGGCCTTTTTTGCAATTTTCTGCCACTGAGTTATTATTATCTTGATAACACAGAATCCAAGCAATATCATCACTAGCAGGGCTCCTAGGAATTTTAATGCATCTGCCATCCATTGTGCAACCCATGAAAATAGTGATCCAAACCAGCTGTCATCGTCAACTTCATCAACCGATCAATCATCTGATTCTGTAGTTTTGTCAGCATACCTATAGCCTCTGTTAGAGTTCCATTTTTGTCATCGTTAGATGGTATAAATGTGCAATATGATTTTCCGATTTTTGCACAAACACCTCCATCCATAGATAGGTGTGATCATGTCAAGGACATAACCTTTCTGGAGAGTCATTAGTCGAATCGCCCTTAACTCTTCCTTGATTGCACTGAATCCTTTTATGGTCATGTTGATGGTCTGCAGTAACTCCCACCTGGTTATCTGCAACCATTTAGTACTTGCTCCAACCTGAACTCTTGGCATCAGAATTGTCGTGAACACTGATGAGGTTAGGCTGAACAACCTGTGTTGATACAGGATCACATGAAAGGCTTCTTCCGATTTAGCAGAAAAAGTAATTCTCTCTCTTCATTCAGCTCATCAATTCCATAGATCTCCTCTTTCTCAGGTGACCATCTGCTTTCGGAAAACTGTCAATATTCAAATCACTTTTTGGAATCACCAACGCTGGAACATGGACATTCACCAGTGTGCATATACCTCCCCAATTCTTCGCCAATCTGATAAATGCTTTAGATCTACATGCCCAATAATGATCTATGATCACTGCAGTACCATGTTCCATTCCTGGAGCATCAAAGACTCAACCCCAATTCTGATTCTCTCCCATTTTTCTTATACCATTGTTTCTGAAGCACAATTTGGAATTCTCCAACAGCACTATCTGCAAGGGTCCTCCTCTGTCCTCGACCCATGTCAGTAATCTTGTAAGTCTCGGCCATACTGGCCTGCATATCTTCTGCAAATGTTCAATTGCTTCTTGCAGGCTCCAATGACCATCCATGCTCTGCAGATCCCTATTCCTTTTCCCCATCCTTCTGGAGAAAGCACTGTTCCCCAAATTTACTTTTGACCTCTGTTCTTCCATCTCCAAGCTTCTTCTGGAGTTTTCCCTTGAACGTTCAGTCTTTCGTTTGGCTCTCTTCTGATCCCTGCTCCTTTAACTCCAGGCTTCTCATATCTGATCGCAATGTTCTTTGTATTTCCATTGTTTCTTTTCTTAATGCCCTGGACATAATCATCTTCATTTGGATCAGTTGCTTCAGTTGTCCATTTGAGTGAAGCATCACTTACCATCAACTGGACTCTGGTCTTGCACATTGCTATATGTAACAGACAGTGTGCTGTCTGCACATCTATTTCAACAGCTATGAAGATCTTTGACTTCACCATGCTGTAAGGCAGGAGTGCCCAAACAAAGCATTCCTCCTCTGAATTTTCGTCGTCCTACTTGTTTCATATGTTGGTACCAGATGTTATTTCCCAAGTGTGCTGTGGTGTCCAGTTAGTCGTTTAGTTTGTTGTTGTCTTCTTGTGTGCTTCTTCTGATTCTTAATGTTTTTCTGTAGTTTGCTATAAGCACATCCTTAACTGCATCCATATAACTTCTTCTTGCTGGAGGATTTTCAGGTATCTCCATCCGTGGTCCTTGCATAGTAGAAACCTCTGTCATTCCTTCCTTATCTCTTTGCCTTTTCCTGGCTTTGGCTATAAACAGCCAAATTGATTCTGCTATCATCTCTGCACGTGATAGTTTTGCAGGACGTGTACTTGTTCTTTTCATTGGATCAGGCGTGCTTGTCAATGCTGTCTCTGTTTGTTTATTCTCCAACTCCTTTTGCCTCTTAAAGGGTTCAGTTTTCTCCATTTGTCCTTTGGCTTCTCTTGGTGTGGAACTTCTCATCATTGGTTGTCCAAACTTCTCCCCTGCTTTGGACTGTGGATCTGTAGTTATTGACACAAGACCAGGTGTATGTGTGCTCATCGTTTGCATGTGTGTGTTTTTCATTAACCCCTTCTCTTGCTTACTCTACCAACCCTGTCTCCGGAGGTTCAATTTGTTTGTTACCACACGTGTGTGTGTATATTGCTCATCACATCCATTTCAAGTTCACTCATTTTGCTCTCAGACCTTCTAGGGACTGGAATTACTATGTAAGGCATGGGCACCTTCGTGGGTTTTGTGCTTACATCATTAGGTGGGTGCACTGGTATCGGAACACTTTGTGCACCAATAAAAAATGCAGTTTGAATCATTAGTGACAATAAAACAATAATGAACACTATGCATAGGCACATGATTCCTCTATATTAATCTGCAACACTTTCCGGGCCAATACGAGCGTCTCTCCTCCTGAGGGAGGACAAGATTACTATTTTGGTTACCCATCTCGATCATCTAAGGAAATAAGACTAACTCTTTGATATATTCTAGGTAATGTTGTTATATCCGGGCTCTGCTGTTTCTGCTTGTAGGTTGCAGATACTGGAACGATTATTTTCTTTGCTTGAATAGTAGATTGTCTCTTGTCTCTGGAAACAGTTCTCTTCTCCATATACGAAAATGTCAAATAAAGTGATAAGTTCAGCAAGTCTCTTAGTTTGCGTGTTCAAAATAAACAAGCTCCCAGTCAATGCCTCTTATCTGTTTCACTCCAGAAGACATGTTGTTTCGTTGTCAGCAGGAGTGAAATTCTCTGGCAACACCTCCTTGATGTGTCCCTGGGCAAAAAGTTCACAATCTTCTCTGGTAATTCTGTTGAGGATTAGAAAGTTCGACCTGCATTACAATACCATGAAGGAGCATGCTCATTAGTGTGGAGTTCGCTGGGTCTCTCTCTGATGAAAGTGAGGACATCAACACTCAACACTGGCAGGTCTGACCACAAGCTCTGGAAAGTCCTCAATTAGGCAAAAAAACACATTGCTTGCTAGTCTGCTATCTTCTGATGACAGGGACATTTGTTGTGTCCTTGCTGTACTCGAGAAGCAAAGGATCTATGCTCTTACAGTAAAGGAGAATGAGAATCTCAAGGGATTATAGCCTGGTCAATGGTGTTATTCACTATTTCCAATCACCTGCTGCTTCCTCACTATTGTGTGTGCCCCTTAGTATGGTTTGTCACTTATAATGTATTGACTACAGAGCCTTGAATAGAATCAACAACCGATATCCACATCCTTTGATCACAGTAACACTGGATCAAATTGAAGGGCCCACCAACTTTACCAAATTAGATTTACATGGGGCCTATAATCTGATAGGTGTCTAGAGTGTGACGACCAAGTTTGTCCTCAATTAGTACTTGATCATCCTTTTTGGATTGGGTATTGCCCCGGCGCATTCCATTAAGCCGTTAGGGAATTCCTGGATGGTTTTGTGATTGTATATATAAATTAAATATACATTATATATAGATGGTATAGATGATATATTACGTTTCTTATTGAATCAGGTGCATAATCAGAATAATGGCCGATTAGTCTTTAAAAAATTAAGGGAGAGTAATCACTTCGGTATCAGTGCCTTATTGTTTGAGCCGAGCTGACACGCATGCATCATCTGGAAATACATTCCCCTAGTTAGAGCAGAGTGAGACAACATTCCCTTCTAGTTAGAGCAGAGTGAGACACAGGTAAACCAGGAGGGAGAGAGGAAGAGTAAGGAGATTCGTAAGGAGTGGGTGGTTAGGCAATTAGTTTGACTAACCACCTTCTCATATCTCAGTTCAAGCTGGAGGGGTGACTGAGCCCAGTGTTTGAAGGCCTCGAGATTAAATGTTTCAGGTGGCTCTTTCGGGTTTAGCAGCTCCTGCGGAACTTGGTGTGCCATGACACAATAAGGCCGTGGGAATTTTGCCTAGTTGCTATGGTGTGATTGCCTCAGATATAGATGTCTCTGCCACTGTCGTGTTCTTCCAGGGGCTGTCCTTGGTTTTGCTAGCAAGTTGGAAGCCGGACCAAGAGTTGGCTCATATTAAAGTGTAGGAAGCAGTAGATGAGAGCCTTTTCCACTTTCGAGTCCATTCACTTGGGGACACACATCAGTGTAGCTGGGAAAGTCAAGATCTTAAGAGGCTCAAGGTTGTGTATACAAACCCATTAGAGGCACCCGGATGATCCTTTTTCTGCCAGAGAACCGCTGACCACCAGCTGCAAGAACATTGTCATGACCCCTCATGTTTCAAAGATCTTTGAACGCCTGCTTGTGGAGACACTTTAGGAGAACTTGGCGGGGGCGGTTATGCCCTGTTGGCTACATCTGCAGAATATTGTTCAACACTGTTGTTACCATCACAGTTCTTAGGCACACTGCACTGACTTCTTGGTGCTCAAGAAGATATCTGAAAAAATTGATAAAATCAGGTGAACAGACATCCTAGTTTCAGAGGGGGTGGGGTTCTAGTTTTCCAGGCATGTCCTACTGTACCAAAAATGCTCCTTATCAAAGAACTGCTGTAGGTGTGTGTGTGTATGGAAGGTGATGGTGTGTGAAGCATTTCTGTGACAGTCTAAGCAAACACATTTTTTTAATTCTACCTGCACACTCAGCGAAAATAAAGGACAGGAAGAAAGACAATGTGGAACAGTGGCACTGACTACAGGGGGTGAAGGTTTTCAGACTACCACAACCTCTCCCAACCTCTCTTCATATTCTCCCAAACAATTGGCATCTCTTACGACTGGCTAAAGACTTGTTGGAATACCTTGATACAAAACCACATATTGCATACACCCACGCTCCTACATTGAGGAATTTATTATGTACTTGATGCATGAGAGACACACCCCAGACTGGAGATTGGTTGCATACAATGTGCAAAGGTGGCTTCCATAAATGTGGGGGTCTCCTTCAGTGACTGGCTCTGCTATAAACATAGCTGGGTGCACTATCTTACATCGAATTATCTTAATCGATGGATTTGATATGATCACTTCATAAGCAGAAGCTCTCTGAGATGTCAATGTGCCTTTCGGTTTCTCTAGAATGGCAAATAGTGCGTGCTCGACGAACAACGTCCTTGAGCATCCCATCACAATGGGTGTAGCCTTCTCTATGGCGAACGCTGCGGCAGCTAAACTTTGTTCACACGGGAAGTGACCTCTCATCACTGGGTCCAAGTTCCCACTCTAGTATGCCAGGGGCTTGTAACCCAATATGGTTCTCTGTGTGAGTACTGCTGTTATGACACTGCCATTCGTGTGTGAAAACAGGTAGAATTCCTCAGCATAATTGGAAATCCCTAAAACTGGTGCTGTGCAAATGGCCTTTTTTAGCTCGACAAACCCTTCTTCCATGGTTTCAGTCCATTCAATTTTTTTCTTTCGGCCCCTGTGCTTTCTTTAGGGCTTGTAACAAGGGCTTGATATTAGAGCTGTAGTCAAAGACCCATGCCCTGACATAATTGCATAATCCGAGAAAACTCTGCATTTGTTTTATCGTGTGTGCCTTGGCTGTGTTTAATATGGTTTCAGACCTTTCAGGGGTAACCCTTTTCCCCTCATATGAGATCAGCTGGCCTATGTACATACAGCACTTCTTGTTGACAATATTTTAACTTCTCTTTCTCAACTTTATATCCTTTCTCAGCCAATACAGTCAATAGCTGAATAGAATTGTGTCTGCACGTTTCCTCTGTTGTTCTGCAAATTAAGATGTCGTCCACATATTGCAAGACAACACTCTCTAATGCAATATTGCTTAAGTCCATCTGCAGGACTCTGTTGAAAATCGAAGACTTACAGTACCCCTGAGGTAACCTTGTACTTTTCAGACGCGTTTGTCTGAAAGTGAATGACGTAAAATCTTGTGAGTCTTTGTGCAATGGGATTGAAAAAATGTGTTTTTCAAGTTAATCAGCGTGAAATATTTCACGTCAACGAGTATATTACATAGTATTGTGGACTGGTTAGGGACTAGAGGGAACTTTTTTGATAGGGTAAACCGTGGTGTTGCATGACGACTCTGACGTCACTAAGATGCCCTGCTCCATCATAGCAGAAATTGTTTTAAAAACAGTGTAGCACACACTTATGTTGTACCAAACATATTACATGGAATGTACTATTTATGAGGGTCAAAACATTAAAAAAGTATGTAGAATTGTATGCAATAAAGGTTTTAAACTCTCTTGTTTAACAAATCATACTGGTTTTTTTCACAGAAAAAGAACCAGAGAATCCAACTTTATTACCATATGCAACTAAGTAACCATATGAAGTTTATCCTATTTATTATCTTCACAAAGAAACAAATATATATATATTCCATAGCGCTATCAATAAGCACTATTCTCAATTGTACTACAATCATAAATACCATATACACTTCAATTATATCATTCCACCATATTACAAATACTGTATACTCCCCCTAGAGTACCTATAATTACTATACACATATTACTATAGTGTGTGTGTCCAGATAACAAGTACATACAATACACCTTCAAATAACAAGAGTCACCTAGAACCCCCTGCAATCCAAATAATGTTCATGGATAGCACAATTGACCGCAAACTCTGTAAATGTTTTTTTCACCTATAAAAACAGCTCCATATCAACTTTATTCCACTCCCCCACCCTTTCCAGGCCCTCTTTAAGCCACCAAATAACCCAAATGTGCTTTCCAGAATTTTTGCTCACCGCATTGTCTGCGGTCAACAGTGATGTCCGGGGATTTAGCAGTACCGGCAAACCTTTTGTTCACCTACAAAAACAGCTTCATATCAACTTTATTCAACTCCCCCAACCCTTTCCAGGCCCTCTTTCGGCTTCCAGATAACCACCAAATAACTCCAGATGTGTTTGTCTGACTTTTCATGCAATTCGGTGCCCGCGGTTAGCGGCGACTGTCTGCGGATCCAACATGGAAACCATTAATAAAATTAGGACGCACATCACATTTTTCACCATCCAATCAGCATGCATTTTGATGCCTGCAAACAGCAATGTACGCTCTGATTGGCCCGGAAGCGTCCGCAGGCTCCCAATCAGGAATTGAGTCTGTGGCCCAGACCCAGAAATCACTATTATTTTTTACTAACTTTTGGCCCATTTGTTTTAAAAACTACTGGATAGATTTCCAACAAATTTACAAAAGCATGCTTTCAGGACCAAGCCGCTACTACTGGTGCAAGTTTGGTGAAAATCTGTTCAGCAGTTTGGGCTGTAGGCGCGAGCAACATTTTTTTTCCATTGTGTCTATGAGGATTTCCAAAAAGATTGGGACCCCTTATAACTCCAGCCCCCCCCTTGACGAAACTGCACCCTTTTTCCAGAATCATTCCGAGGGGACCATATACTTTTTTTCTGCAAAGGTTGGTGAATAATGTCATTAGTGGTACCATGAATTCAGTGGGCCCCCTTATGAGGTGGGCAGTAAGTGATTACCGGCACCGGTAAGAACACTGGTGCCGGTAATCCCTTACCACCCTTTTCCGAGGTCCCTTACAGGGTCCCTTCCTGAACGCCTGGTTTTGCCAGGCGTTATGGAAGGGACCTGTTAAGGGACTTCAGAGCTAATAACGGGCCCGCTGACAGCGGGCCCGTTATTAGCTCCTTCCCCATTCCCATTGAGCCCTATGGGGGCTCGAATGAGAATGGAGAATGGTTCCCGGAATGGGGACTTACCGGGTCCTCCAAGGTCAGAATGACCCGGTATGTCCCTATTCCGGAAACACGGACCCGTAATGCAGTAAGGGTGTAGCCATGGCGCTAATAGCGCCATGCCTACCTCCTACCTTGTAATGAGGCCCAGTGTGTGTAAACAGAACGCTATGCTGTCCTGCCTTGAAATTATTCACAGTTAATTATGAATAATGGCTTTAGCCGTTCCATGACTTCAGCGTGTACATTGACAGAACGCTTTACTGTCATGCCATGTCATTATTCACAGGCAATCATGGATAATGGTCTTGGTGGCCTAATCACTAAACCAGCATTTGAGTTGTGCGTGTGGATCTGCTGGTTCTTGACATATTTTCTTTCTGCTGGCTTCCTTCTGTGGTGTTTGTTTCTGTCCTGTTTTATGTGTGCACTGAGGTAGGTAAACGTGATGTGCGTTACAAAATATAAATACATTAATACATGCATTAAGTAGTGGTACCATGAATTCATTGTGTGTCATGGTCACGTTATTATCTGCAATCGTCAATAATGGCCTTGGTGGTATCATGAATTCAGTGTGTGGCGACAGAACGCTAGGTTGTCATGCCATGTCATTATTCACAACCAATCGAAATTAATGGACTTAGTGGTATTATTGTAAGGATGGCCATCCACCATAGACTGGAAAGAGAAAACTGCACGCTCGCCACTTTTCAAATTGTTTGGCTTCTATGGCCAAGTCAGTGGGTAATGTTTACATTACAAATGGCTAATAAAGTGTGGCTTTATTGCTCAAAGCGGGCACAGCTGGGTGCTTTCAGATTGTGCATATCTGAACTTCATTAACTCTGGAAAGAAATAAAAAATGAAAAAATAATCCGAATTCACCCGAAGGCCTGCAGGTGATCGAGCAGTGGAGGGGCGGGCTTAGCGGACACCCAGCATTCCCTTATATGGTCACGCGGACCTCCTATCCCTTTGTCAGCAATGACAGCCCTGGTGCTGAGCTGTCTGCATTCCTCCTGATCCTTCACATCTGAACATCATTATAGCCTCGCTCTCCATCTCGGCGGGAATATACTCCCATGATCTGCGTCTCGTCAGAGGCTCGATGGGTTGGCACGGCCTTCTGAAGTAGCTCAGAGCGAGGGCCTCAGTCCCTGCCAAGTGCGACGGTACAGCATGCGGTCACCAGGAGAGGCGGTGGGTGAGCCGGCAGAGTCCCAGTGTGTTCCTCCTGCACCAACTTGCGTTCCATTTTCTGGAATGATCCAGACATTGTAAAATGCAATAAATGAGTGCACATGGGAACATTTTACAGGATTTTTGACATAAAACAGCCTGCGAAATTTCACATTTCTGAATTATGGGTGCAAACCAAGAGGTTTAGCCGGCAGTGCAGCTTTGCACACCTTCATTCATTGCTTCGTGTATCATGAGGCTTTTTCTAATTGGAAGCTTGTTGTCACATGACTTTGCATAGATGAACTTGAACAGCCACAGAGAGCATGAGCCCTCCTTTACGAGGTAGGCACATGCTGGCAATGAAGTTAGGGTGGAAGAAAGACCCTACTGGAAATAGCCTGCATGTACATATATAAAATGTCTGTGCATTTGGGGCTTTCGCATGCACACTGCCCCAAATTCACAGGCACGCTTCCCCCGCGGCACAGCTTTCACTATGAGGCCCTCCTCTTCTAAAGTCCTGCAAAGCTCCTCGCTTTGGGGATGGCAAACATTATCACCAAAAACAGCCACCAGGCCCCAAAAGAGTAACAGAACCGCTTGATTCTGACATCCAAATATCTGTTTGACATGTATGGTTCATGGTTGCAAACATTTTCATGTTATGGGGCATATTGTGAAAAATAAAATGGGCACCAAGACCAAGTGATTCGAGCAAACAACCGTATTATCAGAGCTATATTTCTCAGACATAAAGAGCTGCGGTCATTCTTAAGAGCTTAAATACCGTGCAAAGCACTCTGGAACCCTCACTGGTTATATTTGTCCTCTTCCCTTTCTCATAATTTCGAAAGAAAACAATTGGTTTCATTGTATATGATTAGTCTAAGTTTTGATTATGTTTTTTGCTCAGCAAGGCAATTGTTGGATTCTTTTTATAACCACAATGTATACTTATTTATTTATAGTATTATATAGTTAACATTGTCAACTTTTAATACTTTACGATTATAAGAAAAAACATTAACAAAATACAAATTCAGCTCTCAAGCCTTTTCACCGGTACGTCACATTTAGCAGAGAGTTGTACAAGTACATTTTACAGTATATTGAACATTAACGCAGATTCTACGCTAGTAGAACAGCCTTTTGTTGTGTTGTTAAGCTCTCTATTTGAAGACAATGTATAATCGTCTAAGGATACTATTTGGCCCTGTGAAAAGTACTCATTATTATTAACGGGCCGGCCAAAAGAGTGGACGCCAACTCGTGTTTCAACAATGTTAGAAGTAGGGCTGTACCGAATAGTAGAACTAAGTATTAGGCCGAATACCGAATAGTTGGACAATTATTCGGCCGGAAACCAAATATGGAGCTGAATAGTTGCCTTTTTAATACATAAAGTTATGTAAACAAGAAAACTGTGTTGTAAATGAATAAACACACTTTAAAATATGTACATTCTTTCTTTTTTGCATTTCCTCTTTTTATGTTGTCTACAAAAGATGTTTGCGTAAACCATGAAAGAAATACATTATCAGAAAATAACCTGTTCAATAACAACACAGTTTGAATTTTTGTGCATTCATGGGTGTCGCTTGTTAGGCAGGACCTAAGCAAATAAGACTACCCCAAAGTACAGTGTGCAATCACTGTGGGAGGAGACTGAGATTTGTCTACTTTCAAATGTTCCTTTTGGGCCTTTCCAGTCTGTAGCCTTCTGGCTCTAGCAAGGCACTGAAACACAACAGGAGTCATCACAACTCCAATTGCTTAAACATTTACATATTAGAATATGTCCTGCAAAAAACAAAGAAACAACCTTACAAGTTTCCCAAGTCTTTCCAAATCAATGCAAGCTTTCAGTGCTGTGAATTATAGTACCAACAGGTCTCCCGGGAGAGGTTGTTAAAAGCTGGTTTTGTCCCACAATGCCTGTGCTTCTTTTCGAATGCGTTTGAGCTTCCTGCTGGCTGCATTCTTTATAACGCTCACCTTCAATCCGAAGGACAACTTTAGACAGCCACTTAATACCATTATTTGGAGCAACAATTGGGATTTAAAACTAGAGATCCCAAGTGGTTCCGGCCCATGTGTGAGATGCTTTATTGTTTTCCATCATGCATTCTGGGACTTGTATTTCTGCATGTAGAGTAGGGCAAAGAAATATTACAACTAGCAGAATTTGCAGAACAAAACCTGGAACTCACTGAGCAACTAAAGCCTAAACATATTTATGATTAGGTTTGACATTATGCCTGAAGAACCCAGCTGGGCATGGGAAATGTTGGCGACTTTTGTACACTTCAAGCCACGGAGCGGCAGCGGTCTGCCAGGTAATTAGAAGCCTTTTCTCTATTATTTAGCTCCCAGTGTCACAGCAAGATTCGGAATTTCAACCAGCACCGAGTTTCCTCTTCTTATGGGCGGAGCCGCCGTGTGCAGCAGACGGGCCTACCTCACACTTCAGGAAGATTTCTTTTACCTTGGTCAGATAAATTAGTTCACACAAAGGACACAAAGGTCATCTTTAATTGCAGATTGCAGCCAGCTGTGGCCCCTACCCTGCAGGATGCTGCCGAAATCCTTTAACCATTTGGAGTCCACCTCCAGCGCTGCACACAATCAGCGGAATTCACCCTGAAAAGGTGTTCATTCCCACAGTGCAATGGCTCACAGAGGGTCTTTGTCACCCGGCTCGGGGGCCTGCTTAATAAGGGGAGGATGGATGGCATTATCCTTACAACTGTAAGACAGGTTTTAAAATAACAATTTGCCCTTGCAAGAATGATTTGGATTTTATCCACCTGGGAGCAACTATGTGATCATGAAACTGTGAAAGTATTTAGGCATCTTGATGAGTGGAATGGAAAGGCAAGCCTGCCCTGGATGGAGGCAGACAGAAGCTTTTAATACAATATTGTGCGCAGCCCATTGATATTCAATCCATGCAAGAGCTTGGTGATGGGACGGGGGGGGGGCATTGGAACACAGAATGATGTACCTTTCAGTTCTAAAGAGTGTCTAAGAACGTTGATGCCTATCCTGGGGGGATCCCTCCTCCTTTCAGTAATGCAGGCACATTATGTCATGTGGAGCGCAGTGCCTTCAATGAGGCGATCCCGTCGCGGAGTGCTGCCCTGAAGTTCACCCCACAGCTCCAGCTCATGTCCCTTTTTGGCTCCTATCATAGGCACATTCGGGCATAGGACTAGTCCCCATCCGCTGGCCACCTAGGAAAGTTCAGGAAGAGAATATTGCTTAGGCTGTTTGGGTAAAGTATTCAGCAGTGTGGGAAGCTTCACTATTTGATTTGCCTTCCTTAGTGAAGTAGAGCATTGCCATGCTGATAGGGGGGTGCGCCGTGCACTGAATGAACCGTGGAGGGGTGCGGGCAAGGGTGACTCAGCCAGCGGTGCTATTACAACAACCCAATTCTCTTCTTTGCTTACTTGTTGTTAATTGAATGTTTGGTTTCCTCATATTTCACTTGACCAATTCTTTATTTTGTAACCAGCTTGGGTCTATCTTCAAGTAAGTATTCGTCCAAATGCTGAATAGCTGGTTTTCAGCTGGAATTCAGCCGAATACTTATTTGATGCCGAATTTCGGTACACCCCCAGTTAGAAGTGGTTGGGTCCATGATCAGTTCACCACCCTCTGCCTTATCTACCACTGCGTCAGTTTCAAGCCCAACTTCCATGGGGTTGGAAGAAGTCAGGTACATAAAGGTACAGGATGTTATTGATAATGGGAATGCTAAGAGATGACCCAGACTCAAATCTAAATTGCCTCACTCAAAAGCCTTATCCACTGACTCGATAATTTTAGAGCCCAAACAAGCTAAAGAGGCTGTAAGCTCCGCCGCCAATTCTGTACAAAGAAAATTCACTTTAGTTGGATTAGGAAGTGAGAAGCCTTGGGCTGCAAAGTAATTGGTAATCTTTGTAGTGTTCTTGTTTAGCCTACTAAAGGTCACCAAATCTAAAGGTTTTTTGAGGGCATGGCCTTGCTGAACGACGTAGGTGATCCTTAGCTTCTGGTTCAGTGATGTTTGCTACCGGCAGACTCAAAACACGGTCCTCTTTCTCCAATTGCATGGGACTAACCAACACTATTGAGCCTTCATCTTCTTCGCAAATGGGCAATGGAGACATCGCCTGATCCTCTGTGGCTCGGTGGCATGTAATAGCAAAACGCTGAGCAGTTTGCGCTGCAATTGAACTAGAGGCACGCTGCTCCTCAGTTTTCACAGCCATAATAAGCCTTGGAGACAAGCAAGAGTCAACCAGGGGCTCAGAAGGACAGTGTGCAAGGAGCAATGGCTCAAAGGGCAAGCCCCACAGTCGCCACTGCTCTGCCTCTGCGTCCTTCCTCTAAGGTTCCTGGGTCACTTTCCCCAAAATTCACTATTGAGTGTTACTCTTCAACAGTGGTCGAAATGTACGAAAAGAAGTAGTGGAACTATGTTCTCTGCTGGCCTGTCCCTGTTCCCCACAAGCCCCATTGCCACGCCACCTCCCATGCACAATCTAAATTCTCAAACAAACACGCCTGCTGTTTAAAGGAATGTTCAGGGCAGTGCACTGAAGTGAAAGTTTCAACTTCTTCCTGCACTTGTATTTTAAAAGGAAACCATTCATGAAGGGTTTCTTTTTCAAATAAAAGTATAGGAATGGTAAAGCATAATGAAAAAAGTAGAGGAGCACCGCTCCCAACTGCTCCTGCCCACTTTGACCACTGCTCTTCAATAAATTCCTTATATGTCCCAGTGATCCTTTTCAGCCTGCACGAGGATCCACAGCCAAGTGGCAGAGCTCAGCAAACACCGCTCCCCAAAGCAATCAGAGCTTGGCACAAGTCACAAGGTCGAATAGAAGGTAAATAGAAGTGCTGCCCACGCTATCAAGGCAAACTGGCATGTGCTTTTCAAATGAGAAGTATGTGCACTCAAGCTAGTATCGAAGCCAACAAGGGGACTACCACCAGACACTGCACTGGAGGGTAGTGTGGAGGTGCAGGGGCCATGAAACACCACACCAACCCCCTGAATTTAACAAGGCCCTGGCAACGACCCAAGACCAAGGACCCAGGAAGGCTAACCATAACCCCTGGCAGAGTGCTGAATGCACTCACTGCCACAACCGGGGTCGGGTCGGAAAGCTTATCCTTGGTCACCCGTGCGGTCACTCAACAGACCACTGGAAGCACAGTGGCTCTGCAGCACCTTACACGGTCGAAAGAATTACCTGGTAGAAAATTACCTGGTAAGCCTGAATGTGCCCCTTAGCACCACCATGGCACCTTATCTCAGCCCACCTCTAGCCTCAACTCTGGATGCCAGACACTGGACACGGGAGCAAACCACTCACAACTTTCTTCCAGCTGCCGTCGTCGTCATTCTAACTAAAATGTTAGAGGAAAGTATCTAGAAGCGTGTTAAATCACACTGCCTCACTGCTCAGTCTCACGTTTGCAGCCCTCCTGACACAGCTTCTATGGTGGATTTGCACAGCAGTATTATCAGATCACAATTTATATTGGAAGTGATCACTAGGCATGAACATTGTACAATTTTAAAAAGTCAACCTACAGTATTAGTATAATTAAATCATTTCCTTTTGAAAGGAAAAAAAAAAGTTTTGTTTGCCGAGAACTAGAGTCGTTCAGATTGTCCTTGCTTTATATAAACGCCCATGCTCAGGTTCAAACTAATGATCTGTTTCTTCTGCAAGAACCAAGGCAATGTAACATTTTTAGTGCTGGCTACTGATGAGCTGGTAGTGCTTCTGAATCTACACGTGTTGCATTTTCTCAAACACTAATAATTAACACCAAAAACAGATAACAAACACAGTTTAAGATGCTGCAGTCTGGTCCTCTGGTCTCTTTTATAGTCTCTGGTAACAGCCAACTGGTGTTGGAATGTAGTAAATTGACTGGTGTTATTATTAGAACAGCCGAATATTTTCAAAATGTAATATATTCGCTTTAATTTAATTTGGGAAGCTTTGGCAATAAAACCAATCAGCATACTACATTCCAACACCAGTTGGTAGTTACCAGGGGGGTTTCTTGTTTATGTTTTGAGTTGAGGCCCAGTTCCACCCTTGGTATCTCAATCCCGGTCCCTCTCATTAGTGTTGTGTATGCACGGGTGGACTGGCCTATAGGGTACTCTGGAGATTTCCCGGTGGGCCTCTGCACCCTGAGCCTCTTTTGTGTGGTAGTTCCAAATTGTCTCATACGAAAAGCATTGGGCTTGCTGAAAACATGTCATATGGCGCCACTTTGAATATTATTTCCAGGACCTCTTTTGGTCCCCAGTAATTATTTCCAGGGCCTCTTTTGGTCCCCAGTAATTATTTCCAGGGCCTATTTTAGTTCCCAGTCCCCTCCTGTGTGTATGTGGCCTTTCAGAGTCTATAATAAACTCAGCCAAACTCCTCAGAACCGTCTAAATTAATGGCCCACTCAACTCCCCACAAAAGGAGAATGCGCCTCTGTGTAATGATGACATCACTGCAAGAAATATGCTCTAACAAAGTATGTTTCCCAAACACCAGGCTGGCCATCACCTTTGGGGGAAAACCTCAGTTGATGGTGCTCTTATTTTACTTTTAACAATAACAAACCACAGCACCTCCCCTTTCTTCAAGTTATCTGTTCTTTCTCTGGCCGGGCTGCTTCTAGCAAATGTTGGGGTGGCTCTAGCGTAATGGGGATAAAATAATGTGTCAGGAGAAGTACAATGGCAAGGAGGGGGTGCAGTGAATTTGCATAAACCACACATACACACAGATGAAGCCCCGGAAAGGACTGCCTTTTTGGATTACTCCTCTGGGTGGCTTTCTGCCTACACGCCTCGCGAAAACAGGACAAAATAATCTTGCACGGGCCCATTTTCAATTAAATTCAATGCGAAAGCAAACAGTATGTTTTCCTAATTATATTTAGTATTTACATACCACACAATCATCACCTGCCCATGGAAAAAGCCCATGTGACATACAATCAAAGTAGAACAATAACTCATAAAATAAAAAGACGTAAGCAAATTGAAAAAGTTGACTTGCATGCATTATTTCACTTGGTAAAAGTGCAGTCTGATCGGTTACTGTACCTAATCCATTACCATCCATAAAACAGAGATTACCTTTAAAAGAAATATTAAGCATAGTTTTAAAGAAATACTGCATGTGGAATTTCCGAACATCTGTATAGGCCCTATGCAGTCCCAAAAGAAACAGTATTAAGAGCTATAAACCTAAAGGTAGGTTCTAGCGGTCCCAGCTGGTTTCCTGAGACATAACCACCTTCATGTAGAAACATTTCAGACGGAAGGCAGCCTTGGAGAGCAGCCCTGGAAAGCACTTTAGGGAACACACAGGGACCGAGCTATTTACATCCAGTCCTGCCCAAAGAGCACATTGTGCTGCTTGCATCAAAGGATCCGCACTTTGGTAGTGTCACAGAAAAAATACCACTGACTATTGCAGTGGATTGCTGAACAATTTGTTAGTAAAAACAAACAGCAGGAAAAAAAAACCAGTATGAGACTGACGTGTGAATTCCCCTCCCACCTTGCACCATTCTCTTGTACCCAAAGGAACACATGCATTGCAATGGAAGGGGAGGTCAAGACAGGGCAAGGCATCTTACTGAAACAATGTTACAGGATGGGAACAAGGCCCCACTGTACAAGTATATGATACCAGCTGCATTCTCACATGCTGAGACAGTGTTATCAGGAAACTCAGCATAAAGTAATACATTTAGTGGAGCTGAATATACACCTCAAAGGTTCACACATGGTCTGAGGCAGGCGAGCATGCTTATAGTATGATGACTTCTGTCTGCTAAAATCACTTTTTCTAAGAAAGCGGGATCATAAAATACGCTTACATATGCCAAAAGGGAAATACATCAGAAGCGAGAGATGTGGAGGTGAGCATGGCTACACACTAGGTGAAGAGCCTTCATTGAAAGGACATGCACAGTAAAGCCTAAAGCCCGCCTCACACTGGCAAGAAACCATTGTTGTAACATGGCTGTTTGCATTACCTACTCATTATTATGATGCAGCAGTATGCTGGGGGAGTACATAGCATTTCTATTCCAGACTTTTTCTCCACAATTCCCTCCTATGGGACCTTCACTCCAGTCCCATTCCATACTTCTTTTGGGGAACAAACATCACATCCAGGCATATTATAGCATATTATAACAGTAAAGTACTTGGGCAGTTTGTGAAACTAGAGATCAGGTGCCACATGTTCAACAATAAAGACACTTACAAGCCATTATCAGACAGGACACACTTAGAATTATGACTAAAGCTATAAGCAAGATCTGACCGATAGATGCACCCAGAGGTCCTAGTAGACCCTCAATCCAAGACCCAAATGTCCAGGAAGACTCCAGACAGTATTTTTGCAGATGTTGGTGACAATGTCAGTAATATTACTTGTGTAACTGGGTAGGAAGGTACAGCACTCACTTTTCACGATTGTGCAGACACCTACTTGTTAGGCTAGGACAATGACTGAAGCCATACTGTTCTGAGGCACCATGGTTCAGATGGCTACTTGTTTTCAGGATAATAGAGTCAAGGAGGATGCTATGGCATTGCAATATCCTCTAGCAATCATGACAATTGGGTCAAATGGTCTCTGTTTATCTTGTGGGCTGGTATGAGTTATACTGTCCCAGCAACAAAGTCTTCCCAGGCAATGCTTCTTCTGGAGCAAGACTGAGATGGAAAAGTAGGAGTATCACACACTGCGGGTTAGACATACCCCCATGCAACAATCACCTCCCCAATTAATGGACCGACAGGGATAAGATTCGTCCCCACAAATGAAATAGGTTCGGGAACACTTGGCGTACCCAGACTGGGAAAATGAAAAAAGATTGAAGGCAAATGTGACATTATTGATAACTACACTGGTCATTTGCTAGTTCCCATGAATAGAGGACCTGGGTTGGTGTAGCATACAAGGCCAGATGCTGCGGGGGAAAGGTAGAGTGCTGCAGGTTTGGTGCGTACTTGTTCTGGGGTGGGGAAATTCGAAAGACTGGTAAGGCCCAGGTGGGAATCGCCAGCCCTACAGGTCCTGGGCCTTGGGATTCCGTGACACATTTAAGATCCAAACAGACATCTTCCCAATGGAAGAGGATGGGTGCAATAGGGTACTTGGAGGATAGGTTGTGAGGCAGATGAGCACACACCCAGCAGTCAGGAGGTTTAAAAATACAGGCATACTGCCATTAGAGGTGTATGTAAGTGTTTTCACTGTGAACGCAGGGATGTGCAGAGGGGCCATTGTTTTCATGACAGGTTGTACGAAAAGCAGAGCAGCAGTGACCATGAAATGATAATATATCAGTATTCTGACAATAATAATAATAATATAATGATAATATTAATGATAACTATGATAACAGAGTACACTGTTAAAATCTGATACTGTTTTCACACATACTCCTTGTCCTCTGGGTCGTGGTGGAGGAACTGATATCCTCTATTGGCCATCTTCCATGATTCATACTACTTCTCACTCCTTACCTCCCTTTACTTCTTTTGAATTTTCTCTTTCTACTTTCTTCAAGTCTTGTACTGTGATTGTTCACTTAATGTATTGTCCTCCTGGTCCCATCTCCACTTTTTGTGATGACATTGATGCTCTACTTAGTGTTGTCCTGCCTTGCTCTAACTCTTATACACTTTTGGGCAACTGTAATTTGCATCTCTCTTCTATTCATGCTTCTACTCCATTCCTAGCTATTAGTGACCCTTATGGTCCTTCTCATCTCCTTACTCCTGCATCCCACATCTCTGGATCCTTTCTGGATCTTATTTTTACTTCTATGTCTGCCTCGGTAGTTTCTATCGATCCTGTCTATTCCTCTGATCATCATTTACTTATTTTCTCTACTTTCCCCCATGTTTCTGATTCTTGCTCTACTCCTTCTGTTTTTGTTATGATATGATATGATATGATATAGCATTTATAACGTATCTATACACAATTGTTTCAAGGCGCGACGAGGCCTGGGAGGGGAAACAGGGAAGACAAGACAACAATCCTACTAGACCAGGTGACATTAAGATTGCGCAAGGGGAGGGGAGAAGGGGAAAAGTGCAGAGGGAAAGGGCAGGGGATAGTGCAGTACATAGGATACCACTAAGATAAATAAAGACAATAAATAAATAAATAAATAAATAAATAAATAAATAAAAGTGTGGCCAGCAGGTGGCGAGTGCAAGGGTAAGTGCAGCCATCAGGTTTCACGTGCTATTCGGGGCTGTAGGGATACAGAACAGTCCCTTAGTGCAAGGGTTGCCAGGGAGGCAGTGCAGGTGTGAAACTGGAGGGGAGGGTACCTGTGCCCGAGATCAGAGGGTAGCCAGGTAACCAGTGCAGATTCAGATTCAGCAGGGGAGAGGAGGAGAGAAAGCAGAAGCAAAGAGGAAGGTCTTGAGGTGCTTCCGGAACCAGAGGTGGTTCTCCTCAAGTTTCAGAGAGGCCGGGAGGCTGTTCCAGGGGGAGGCCCCCGCAGAAGAAAGAGATCTACCACCAACTTGCTTCTTAGAGAAGTGACTGACTCTGAGGGATTTGAAGGTGGATGAGCGAAGAGCTCGAGAGGGAAGATATTTAAGAAGAGCGAGTTAAAGGTATTGCAGTCCAAGACCCCAGAAGGCCTTGTGGACAAAGCAGAGGGTTTTGAACTTAATCCTTGCCGCCACTCGGAGCCAGTCAAGAGATTTCAGTCCTGGAGAGATACGATCCCTGGGTTTGAGGCCAAGGACAAGTCTTGCAGTCCTGTTTTGGATGAGTTGCAGAGGGCAAAGAGTAGAGGCAGGCAGATTGAGAAAGAGGCTGTTGCAGTAGTCCAGCCTAGAGAGAACCAACGCTCTGGAGACAGTGAGCTTCTGGGGGAAGGAGAAGAAAGGAATCTTCACACTCTTAATACCCTCTTTTTGTATCCCCTTGTATTGCCACTCTTCCGTCTCATCCTGCCAATTCTCTTATTTGTTCGTCTTCCTCTCACTCTGCTTCCTTACCTTCCTTTACTATGGTTCTTTCCTCTTTCTCACCTATTTCTAATTCTGATACCTCATTGCTCATCTTGTAGGCTCATCCTACTACTTCTCACAAAGACCCAGTCCCTTCTGCTCTTATTCCTAAAATCTATCCCTCTATTAATTCCGATCTTACTAGTCTTCTTAATATTTCTCTCACTACTTCCACTTTCCCTCTTTTTTAGGCATGCCATTGTTCTTTCTATCTCCAAAAAACCCTCTATGGACCCAGCTATTCTTTGTAATTTTCATCCCATCTCTCTCCTTCCCTACCTTTCTAAACTGTTGGAATGCTGTGTTTATGCCCAGGTTTCTTCCTTTGTCAACCTTAATTCTATTTTGCCTAATTTTCAATCTGGTTTTAGACCTCTTCACTCCACTGAAACTGCCATTCTTTCTGTCTGTGGCTCTTTGCTCTCTGCCCGCTATGTCAAACACTCCGCCATTCTTATACTTTTGGATCTATCTGCTGCCTTTGACACATTGAACCACTTAATACTTATCCAATCTCTTTCCTCTTTTGGGTTTTCTGGCTCTGTACTTGCTTGGTTCCAATCCTATTTGTCTAATTGCATCTACTTGGTATCTTGGGCAGGTGCTTGTTCTGATTCCCTTCCTCCCTCACACGGTGTACCACAAGGGTCCGTTCTCAACCCGTTTTTCTCCTTTCTTTATACTTCTACAGTGGATAATATTCTCTCTTCTTTTGGGTTGTCTCATAATTTCTATGCTGACAACACCCAACTATTTCTTTCTTTTTCTTCCTTCACATCTATTATTCACACAAATCTCTCAGCCTGTCTCTTTGGTATCATCACCTTGATCTCTGATCACTTTCTTGTCCTCAATCCTTCAAAAACAGAAGCTCTATTTTTCTCAGCTAACACAATCCCTCTGCCTGTTCCTCCACCCTTTGTCTTGTTTTCTCCCTCCCATTTGCCTATTTCTCTCACTGCTAACAATCTTGGCCTTCATCTTTCTTTTGCTTATCACATTTCTATAACATCCTGCTCTTGTCATTTCCATCTTTTTAACATTCAGAAAGTTAGACCTATCCTAACTATTAGTGACACTAAGCTTTTAATCTCCTCCTTAATTTTCTCATGACTATACAACTGTTGTCAGGCACCAGCTCAAACGGTGTGTCCCTGGCACCCGAGAACACCAGGGGTCTCCTTCAGGGAGAGACTTTTCCCCTGAGAGCGCGGTCTGCAGGGATTTAGAATACCGGTCAGACCAGGGGCTGAGGTGAAAAGGCTCGGCAGCAACAGAGCTAAAATGGAGAAAACACACAGGTACACAGGTCACAATATAATAGAGGCACGCTGTTACGTTCCCCACACCACATTCCCCAACGCTTACCTGTGATCCGTGAAATGCAGTCCTTGTACCTAGTGACGTGGACCTGGCCTGGGGTGGCAAAGCAGAACACTGTAAGGAGTACAGATGACAGTTCTTGCAGCAGAAGGGTGAAACATCGATATGACCTGACGCGGGCGGAACGAGGACACAACTAAAGCAGCCAAGTCAGAGTTAAAGTCAATCCATAGTAGAACCCAAGAAAGAGGCGTTGAATCCAGCAATCCGTGTAAGAGGAGGAAAAAAGTCTCAGTGTCCACTTTGATCCGTTGGTGTAGAGTGAGCCGTTAAGTGCACTGATGATTCTTATAGCCTCTTGACAGGAGGGCAAGACTCGAAGTGCTGAAGTGAAAGGAGTGCTGCAAGTGGGTAACAGTACAATAGTGGTCTGGTTGTATGAGCCGGGGTGGTCCGAAAGCAAGAAACAGGAATACAGACAAACAGAGGAACAGCAGGTGCGCGTGTGCTCAGTGTTGCAGGGGCGCTGCACGATTCCTCCGTGGCTCAGCAACTTTTAACAATAGTCAGTGGGCTTGTCGAGGAAACAATCCACAAGTTCAGGTAGGGGAGCACGGGGAATGGATTAAACAAGAAAACACATTGGGGTCCATGTGCCGAACATAAGGGATGTGCCCTAGAACTTCCAATGAAACAATGCCAATGGTTGATAATCCGGGGAGGCAACTCGGGGTTGAAGGGTGCCAGGCAACAAGACAGTAGAGCGGGTAACAGAAACAAGGCAGTTCGGATTGACAGTCCAATGGTCAGAAACCGGGTGATCTTTAAACAGGAAACTTAAATACACAAAGCAGAAATCAGCAACCTTGCCGGGCGTACTCAACGATTAAGGAGTGTCGCCCGGCAACCAAGAGGAAGCTTTAAGCTGCAGGCTTCTGGGTCACGTTGAAGGCGTGATGATGTGACGGAGCAGCTGGTATAAAATTACTGGGAATTCTGGGGGTCATGGTACTACGGCGCTGTTGTTTCAAACAGGAATAATGCCAGGGAAATCCCCAGTGGCCCCATACAGAACAATATGGCAATCGTCTGGAGTGCCTGCTGAGGCGATGCCAGACAATTGTTCTTGACTTCTCTTTGGTTTTCCTGTTTGTCAACTAGCTCTTCTAAAGTCTAATTTTAATTCCTCTATTCGTCTCTTGTATTCTTTATCTATTCATGACTCAATTTGTACCTCTATGTCCTCTCTTCGATGGGTATCTTTTCATTATCAACTGAAGTTTAATTTTATTTGTATTATATTCAAGTCGCTCTATGGTTTTGCTCCTATTTATCTCTCATATCTTTTTTCCTTCTATGTTCCCTCTTGTGTTCTTCACTCCCAGTTTCACTTTCTTCTAAATGTACCCCATCCCCATGTGTATCTTCATGGTTCCTCTCTTCCTCTTTGCTGGCTCCCCTCTGTTGTATTGCTCTCCCACTTTCTCTATGGTCTAGTCACTCTTATCCTACTTTCTGTGCTGTCCTGAAAAGTTTCTTACTTCACTCTTAACTGTATTTTAAGTTTCACTGTAGTTTTTAATTGTTGTCTATTGTAAGAATATCTTCACTTTATTGTACTGTAAATTGGTTTTGTACAACGCCTTGGCGTAAGGTGCTATATAAATGACAAATAAATACGAAATACATTAGCGCCAGTCCTCGAGTGTCCAGGTTCAAGAATCATTCAAGTTCTGTTCAGTTCATCATGTGTGGGGCACACATGATATAAGCTCCTGAGGCCATAGCTTTCAGTTCAAAGTTTTACAAACTCTGTGAAGTTGCAGTAAGTTAAATGTCACTGTTCAAAAGTTCCAACAGAAATCGGGTGATGAGCAAAGAATTCCTTAGTCCATTGTTTGTAATCGGACAGTCCAGCTAAAAGTTCCAACTAGAGATAGACAAAGTACCAAAGCGACATGCATACCAGGGTCATTAAAACAAAGAGAATGGCCATCAGGTGGGAACAGCAGGGACAATAACTTGTAGTTATCGGTGAATCAAGATAGGTGGCTTCCACTCTTCGTCAGCATACTGCCAGATCAGGGGGAGTCATTGCTGTTGAGAAGACAAATCCAGGGCAGTGTGACCTGGCCAGTAGCCACTCCATTCAGAGGCACTGGTTCTCATTATCTCTTCCGCGGGACCGCAAAGCGTACTTTTTGGGGACTATGTTGTGAGATCCAGTGGAGTCAGGCACTGAATGTGGTACACTAGGATTGAGACACAAATTGAGGTCGTTCTCACCGGTGCTTTGACTGACTGACCGTAGCTCCAGCAGAGACTGCAGCGTTTGAAAGAGGTCCTGAAGCTGGGGTTCCTGGTTCTGTACATAAATATACTTTGTGATCGAGGGCTGCAACCTCGTCCTCTGGTACTGGCTGTTCCATTCCAGTAGCACTGGAAGGGCCTGACATCGGCAAACAGCAAGCGGTGTCACTGGTGGAGAAGTAGCTGGTCATTGTAGGACTGGATCCAAGCAGAGGAAGATCGGTCGACATGGAAGTTGGGGTGGCAAGATCCAGGCCGGGGTAACAGCAAATTTACCCATGGTGTACGCAGTTAGAAAGACCTGAAATGGGCTGCGCCACCTGGGCTCGAACCTGGGCTCAAACACAGATTTCCGTTGATGGTCCCAGTCTCCTTCTGTAAAGGATGGCATAGTTAAGTAGCTGGTTGAAGCAGGGCTTCACGGACCAGAGCATAGAGAGATTGAACAGTTTTAATCAACATGCAACAGTATTGGAGTAAAGTTTCATTCTCTAAAGGCAAACCTTGGATGTGGGGGACTGCTGGGGGTGCAATTCACATTCTCATGGGGCAACCTGCGAGAATTTTGTGCACTGACATTTTGGGTTTACACTGGGGATTATTGCGCATGGGGAACAAAGCCAGGGGCAAGTCTTGTGGCTATTTCAACCCAGTCTCTACACACTTTAAACAGTCTTAACTTGAGATCCCCATTACGGCTTTCTGCATGCACGCTGGTCTGGAACTTATTAGCACAATTGAGCTATTCCTAAAGCTTTGCATCCTTCTTTAATGACTTGACCAGTGAAATGGGCACCTCGGTCACTGTATAAACTGCACGTCAATCCAAATCGGGGTATGAATTCTGCCAAAAAACCATTTGCTGCAGTAATAGCGTCTGCCTTTCTACATGGGTAGGCCTTTTCCCATCCAGAGAATACATTTACCATCACTAAACAATAAGTAAAGTTCATACAGATGGGAAGCTGCATGAAGTTTGTCTGCACGTGTAGGAAGGGACCCTGCGATACTGAACGTGCAGACCGCCTCGTGGGTACCACTCGCTCAACATTGTGTGTTAAACATGTAACACAGTTTTAACAATAACCTTGAGCCATAGAGGCTAAGCCAGAGCCCATCCAATCACGATTCAGTGAGGTGAAAATAGCATTTTTACCTGAGTGGGCTAAGCCATGAGCTTCATGGACAAGGTAGGGGATGAGTACCTTCGGTGCCACCTGGAGGCCGTCTGGGGAATATCACAAGGAATCTACTCCCAACTTACAATAAAGTCAGGTCCAGGTCACCTTTTCAGATACAGGAACTTGGTCTTGAAAGATGGCCAATGTGAAAAGGGAGCCAACGGACTGTAGCACAAACAAGAATATCTTTAGTAGCCAGGGGCGCGTTTAAGACTGCTGACCAAGATGCATTATCTGCTAGTGTATTTTCCTGGGCTGTGAATGACTGCGAGGGATCATGTCTTTTGCATTTTACAATAACTACAGCTGCGGGAAGTAACAATGTATTGAATAAGTCTGACACATATTTTCCTTTCCATATTGGGGTGCCCATGGATGTTAAATACCCACGCTGCTTCCAGAGAACTCTGAAGTCATGGACCACCCTGTGGGCGTAGGAAACTGAAGGGTAACCCTATTCTGGCAGGGACTATGGGTAATTCAGTTGTAGTATAACAAGGGGTGTCTTGCTCTGTTGTTTTCAACATGAATCAGTCTTTTCATGTGTGAAGGACCACAAATTGTCATGTACTCCTTCACACATGAAAAGACTAGGAGTCGATCTAGGAAGGTAACTGGAATTTAAGTTCCGCAAAATACTAAACTCAAAACCATGTAAGACTGATGCATGTTGAAAATAACAGGGAAGGACACCCCTTGTTATAACCCCCCCCGTGGGCATACCTGGAGTTGGTATAGATCATAGCTGATCTATTTCAGGCCAAGACAAAGGCATGGGTGAGAGCTACGAGTACAGTGACCTGTGCTGATTTTGCCATGGTAATCAATATGCTTCTAGGACAGCCTGGTGGGTACATACAGAGTAACCGGAGACCAATTCCCCAGTTTCTGAGACACAGAGGCACGAGCCATCCATGAAATTAATCAGATCAAGGTTCAACAGGGGCACATCTGACAAATCGGCACAGGGTGACATGAGCATCTCTACAACCGTCTAGCAGTCATGCTGTTCCACGTCCTACGGGGTTGGCAGCATAGAAGCATGATTCAGGAGTGAACATTGGTTCAAGGTTACATTAGCAGCAGAAATTAGCAACTTTTCATATTGAGTAAGCCAGGAGCTGGACACCTGGTGTGTCTCCTCTTTAAGCAGGGAAATTGTGATAGGGTGACCTGGCACTGGTGAGTCAGTGTTTTCTTTTAGCAGAGCGGCAGTGGCAATGGGTCACAGACAAGCTGGAAGTCCCATGGCTACTCAATCTAGGGGTACAGTCTGACAGAATATGGGCCAGTGCTTGCCACTGTGTAACTACACCATACGAAAAGACTGTTGCATTTGTGGCAGTACAACACAAAGGGTTTACTATAATCGGACACGCCTAAAGCCAGAGCATTTGTGAGCACTTGATTAATGGTGATAGAGGCATCTTCTGCTTTGTGTGGCCATGGCAGGGGCTAGGGAGTCAAATCGTGCTTGGGGTTTTGAAGGGGCTGAACTATGGTTACATGTCCTGGGACCCACTATCTGCAGTAAATGACCATACCGAGCAATCCTCTCATCTGCTTCCTGGTCTGGGGCTTGGGCACTTGCTGGGTTGCTGTAATCCGATATTGGCATAAATGTCTTTCCCCAGCTCAAATCTCATGACCCAGGTATCGCACATGGGGCAGAAACAACTGTAACTTGTCTTTAGATGCTTCCAAGGAGGGGGAGGCTTGGAGCAGATCGTCTACATACTGCATCAACGTCAACTCTCCTGCGAACCAAACTAAATCAAGATCTCACTTTAAAATCAGGGAGAATAGGACATGGCTTTTTACATATCCCATTGGAAGATGATTGAACATATGATGCATGGATCTATGGGTAAAAGCGATCAGATTTTGTCTGTCAGGATGTAAAGGTATGGAGAAAAATGCTGGACAGAGATCTAAAACAGTGAAGTACCTGGCTGAGTAGGAAATGCATGAAAGGGTGGTAGCTGTGTTAGGTACAATGGGAAAAGCCGTTAGCACGCCTGCATTAACCACCCACAGGTCCTAAATCAAATGATAAACCTCTTTACCTGTCTAGGATATACAGTAATTGTGACTGGCTCAGCATTCACCAAATAACCAGCGTCATTTGCACAGGTTGACCATAATTTGGCTGGGTCTCGGCCCTACAGTCCAGTCGTGAACAAGGCATGTCAGCCCAGGCTCCAAAGTTCAAATGGGTAATTTCCTGTAATACTGCCAGTACCTCATGCTCCCTGTGAGCTGGGATGTCAAAGTATACCCCATCAGGGGAACAATAAATAGAGCAACTTAGCTCACACAATAAATCTAATCCAACCAAATTCCCAGGAGAACAGAGACCTGCTGTGAACATAAGCAGGGTAGACACAGCATGGGGTATTAGCCTCCCTTCTACATCATTAACAATTTCATCAGAATGCATAATTTTGGGAAACTCAGAGGCTTTTAGTGTGAACATTAATGCTCTAATGTCAACCAAACAAATAATCTTTATACCAGCAATAATACAACCAACATACTGAGCAGAAGAATCAAACGGTTTGAGTGGTGCAATAAGTTTGGAGACCCGTTGTCAATACTAACCCGGTCTGAAGTGGTGTTGGTGGATGCTGGGAGCCAGTCATTCTGCTTAACGTGGTTGGCTGCCTGCCTTGACCCTCATACTGAGGCTGATGTGGTCACTCTGCATTCCAGTGTCCAAACTCTGTGGAGTAATTACACTGATCATGTGCGTGTTTGGGTAATGCCTCTCAGCAGTTTGCCCTGGTTCATGTGATTGGAGTGCTCCTCTACCTCTGTCCTGTCCTCGCCCCCGTGGTGTATGGTGAAACCCTCCCCCTTCCCTGGGAAGGTTGTAAACTCTATATCTCCAATGAGATTAGTTTCGCTTCCGTAGTTTCTTTCTGTCTTTCGACCTTTATCAAAGTTTGGTGCAGCTAATAAAACTTATTCCAAGCTCTTTTCTTCCCACCCCATTAGCATTGCCTTAATTCCCTCTAATACCTTAGGTTGAAAACCCGTAACAAACTGAGCCACATAATTTCAGACGCTCAAGATATTCCACAGGATTTTGGCGCTTGGCTTGCTTACAATCATTCATTTTGGACCAATGAGTCTCTCTGGGACAGATTTCAGTGATAGTTTGCACCAGTCTATCAGTAAAGGTTTTTGGGTCCCTGGAGGTGCCATGCTCTTCAGCTGGCCTGTTGGTGCTCAATTTCAGCAGGGTAAATGTATCTGCGGGCAGCACTGCTCACAACAATTGATACAAATCAACACACATTGGGTGACAGCAATCTAGTATATCCTGAAGCTCCTCTTGGGATATAATGGGATCCTCTAGTATCTTTGTGAATCTCGGAATGATATTTAGAAATCAGTAGCACTGCAGGGGGCATGTACAGTAAATTAGGTATTGCCTTCTCCAGGGAGCTGTCTGAGCAGGAATACACCAGTACTGGTATTGGCTGTCCAATTCGGGAACCTCTCAAACGTGGCTGAGGAATGCAAAAACATTTTGCACATCTATTTCAGGGGTGAACATGCCAACCATAGGGTGTATTGAGGTGGATTAATGATAGGTTGGCTGTTGGGTAGAGACTGGGCTAGCCAGTTGATGGTCGGGTACAACATTTAAAATGTCATGGTTGTAAGTCTCTAGAATATCTTCGAGAGTTTCCTTTGGCGGGGCACCCCCTTGGATTACAGGATATAAATGTTGTACTGGGATTTGTGGGCTGGTTCCTGCAGATTAGATTACTCAAATGTTAGGGATTTAACTTGCTCCTGGAGCTTTTCTTGGGTATCTTTCAGTGCACACATCTTGGACTCAGTTTGTCTGCAAGTAGCATCGGTGTACCAATCTAAATCGCTGTCCCATTGCCGGTGATGTGCATGTGCACCTTTGTTTTCTAACACCTTACGTAGATTCTTTATCTTATCTAATTAAAATGTGCCTGCGGAAGTATCTAGGTGACTCAGTCTGGGTATATCTGTGCCATTTGTCCAGTACTTACATTCTTTGTTTGAGTAGTGAGTAAATATGAAGTGCACTGGACTTTGTTTAGGATGAAGTGGCACTTGTCTACACTGACCTGAATCCATTCTTACAGGGGTAAGACAAGGTATGCCCTATTACGGATCCAGGTCCATTCCTAACCTCATCTGCATTGGAACACTATTGTTTCCCGTGGCTGGCGGAGTTGGTAGGGCTCATAGCTGACCACCTTGCCACATCAATTCAGAGGCTCAGGTATCACCACCTGACCTCTGGCCCTCCCTCTGTACAGAAATTTCGGTGGCTCCCATAGGTGTTGGTCAGATGATTCAGATGACTGCTGGTTCACAGCCTATATCCCCTATTACCTACCCACAATGCAGAACAGTATTTCTGCTTGTTTCACAGACTTGGGTAGTGGGAGTCAAAGACAAGATACATCATCAGTAGAATCAAACCTTGTTACAGCTACCAAACTAGGATAGAGGAGAGTGTGAAATATAAAGCAGGGTTACAACTGAGTTGCACATTTAGGGTTTCAAGTATCAAGATATGTGTTTAGAAAGTACAACCAATAGGCTCACATCCAAAATATTTTCTTGACACTTATACTGAACACATGTTTCCTAGTCCCTGATCCATACTACACTACTCTGACCTGCACAGCAGTCCCTTGTTCTTTTAGGTCTGTAGGGAACATGGATGCACTGCTTTTACATTTCTATTGTAAACTGCAGTGGCCAACTGCTTTTTCTTTTTCATATTCAGATAAACAGTTCTTTAGGCAGTGTACCTTCCCTCCTCTGTCCTTGGATAATAACAACAGTTTTCAAATTTCAGATTTCAGAATTCAGACAAACATTTACCCCAACAATTTTTAAAAACTACTATAAGACATGACAATACACTTATGCAATTACCTGTGCTCAACAACCCATGATTTCCTGCTCTGTCTACTTTCCCTGAGTCTCAGGGCTTTTTGACCAGCTTTCTACTCCAACAAAATTGTCTCATGGGCTGGTGGGGATCACCAGGAAGTGCGCCCCGTGACCCATGGACTTGGCCAATGGGGAACGGGAAGCTGACTTCGTAGGCACCAATCTTGGCATCGAAAAAATACCACTGACTAGTACGGTGGATTGGTGAACAATGTATTAGTAATGACAAACAGCAGGACATAACAACCAACAACTGTTTGAAACGTTGATGCAAGTGAGAACCCTCCTTCCCTCCCTCCACGCACAATTTTCTTATACCCAAAGGAACACATGCATTTCAGTCCAGACAGACAGTGTCCAGACAGGGCAAAGGATCATACTGAAACAATGTTACAAGTAGGGAACAAAGCCTCACTGTACAAGTATAATATGACTGCTGATTTGTATATAACTCTTTGCACCTATTTTGTATTTTGTAATCATGTATATTTTCTGTGTATTGTAACCAAGCTTTGAAATTTCTTGTAAATGCTGTGCCCTGGTACTCTCGCGCATTATAAATAATAAATCAAACAAACAAACAAACTAACAAACAAGTCTTTGATACAATCTGTGTTTTCAGATGTTGAGACAGTGTTTTCAGGAAGGACAACATAAAGTGATACATTTAATGGAGCTGAATATAATCCTCAAGGGTCCACACACGGTCTAAGGCAGGCAGGCATTCTTACAGTATGATGACTTCTTTCTGTAAAACCTGCTTTTCCTAAGAAAGCGGGAGCCTAAAACATGCATACATATTCCAAAAGTGAAACACGTCAGAAGTGAGAGATGTGGAAGTGAGCATGGCTACACACCAGGTAAAGAACCTTCATCCCAAGGACATGCGCAGTAAAGCCTCAAGCCTTGCCTCACTGTGGCAAGAAACCGTTGTTGAAACATGGCTGTTTCCAGTACCTACTCGTTGTTATGATGCAGCAGTGTGCTAGGGGAGTACATCAAATGTTCAATCCCAGACTTTTCCCCTACAGTAGTGCAGAAAGTGAAATCTGTATTTTAGCAGCACTTATTAACAAGGGGTGTGTTTTAATTTATACATTAGCATGCCCCATGTACATTCTAGGATCTCTATTGTCCAAGTCTATAATTTGTATTAAGAAAGCATGCAACTAGGCAATCAGACCAAAGGCGTGCACTCTGCCGGTGTGCCAACCAGGAGACAATTCCCTGTAGAGGGCACCCTGTGAAAGCTCTTTAAAAAGGGAAAGGATAATGG
The DNA here is from genome assembly GCF_040938575.1 of Ambystoma mexicanum. NCBI lineage: Eukaryota > Metazoa > Chordata > Amphibia > Caudata > Ambystomatidae > Ambystoma > Ambystoma mexicanum. Next base: position 1,075,954,039 of record NC_090925.1, read on the forward strand.
TGGGGTCGCTGTGGGCACCCCAGAAGGAAGTGTGTTAACAGACTGCAATGCTCAGTGGAGCATCCATGCACCCTTTGCCACGTGAGGCTGGATGCATCGGTGCTAACAGTGATAGTGTGGCTTCTGCCACTCAGTCAGTGTTAGCACAGGTACTCCACCAGCAGAGTTTGATTGACATCAAATTAAACCTGTCACTCTTTATTTTATTTATTTTATTTTTGGATTTGTAGAGCACACTACAGCGTTCAGGCATCGAGGCGCTATGAGAAGATATAAGAAGGCTTGATTAAGGGTTACATACATGCGGGCCAAAGAGTGTTACTTATCACAGATTGTTTCGTTACCTGAGGCAATTTGAAGTGGTATTACTTGGATGCATACACAGAAATACATACATGTGGGCGAAAAGCCCTTTCAGACAAAGAGCCTTGTTTTGATAGCTTTGCAGAAAGCTAAGTGAGAGTCAATTGATCGGATCTAATATGGAAGGGTGTTCCAGAAGGAGGCCGTCATGGTGGGGAAGCTAGTGCCACCCACGCATACTCTTCGTGTGCAAGAAACAGTGATTTGGTTAGAGTAAGCTCTTCTCGAGGGTGTAGATGGTGTGTGTCTGATGATTCTTTGTGCCAGATAGGGAGGGGCAAGGTCATGGAGACATTTGTGTGTCAAGGCGCAGACTTTAAATACAATCCTTTCTTTGACCGGGAGCCAGTGAACGTGTCTTCGCACCCCGGAAATGTGGTCCCTACGTAAATTGCCTGTTGCAGCCCTAAGGGCATTGTTCTGAGCTCGTTGAAGTTTGGCAACATTCTTATGGGAGGTCCCGACAAAAAGGGGATTACATTAGTCGAGCCTCAAGCCAATAATTGCCCTAGCGATGGTGAGGCAATTCTCTTGGGACAGGAATGGTCTGGCTGCATTAAGCAGTTTGGAATGATAAGCTGCGGACGATGCAATAGCACTGACCTGTCTATCCATAGTCAAGTTAGGTTCAAGGTAAACACCCAATGCCTTCATGACTTGAGAGGTGGAGATTGGAATGTTATCTAGCGTGAAAGAGCAGTATTGTTTGTACAGTTTACCCAGCATGGAGGGGGAACCAATCAGCAGAAGTTCAGTTTTCTCATTGTTGAGACATAACCAGTTTTCAGCCATCCAGGATTGGATCGTGGAGCAAATGGAATTGAGGGTGTCATATCCGTTGAATTGTCTTCCGAGAGAGGGATGAGCACCTGAGTGTCATCTGCATAGTTGGTGTATGAGATGCCCAGGGCGTCCAATATTCTGAACAGAGGCCTCGTGAAGAGGTTGTAGAGGGTGGGTGCTATGCACGAAGCCTGTGGGACCCCACATTTAATGAGCCTAGGGTTGGCATTTGAGGTTTCTGAAAAAACCTTCATCACTCTTTCCTGTAGGAATGAAGTGATCCATGCACAAGCTCTGGGGGAGAAATTGGCTGCAGAGAGAGGTGGTAGCAGAGGGTTTTGTGATCCACCAGATCAAAGGCAGCGGAGAGGTCTAACAGGAGGAGGAGTGCTGGTTTGCCAGCGTCTCTATGGTCATCCATTTGATTTCTTAGGTCAAGCAGTGCTGTTTCAGTGCCATGTCGAGGCCAGAACCCAGATTGGCAAAGACCAAGAAGGTGGTTGTCTTCGATGAATTTCTGGACTTGCAGGTAGGCTGCTTTGTCAAAAATTTCCGGCAGGAAGGTGACAGTGGTAACAGGCCTATAGTTCCCAGGGACCAATGGGTCGAGGAATGGTTTTTTTTTAGGAGCGTTCGGACCCACGCTTCCTTCAGTCCTGTCGGCACATGCCCAGATTGGAAGGATGAATTAATGAAGGCGGTGATAAATGGGGCAAGGGGTGAGGCGGATTCTTTGATGAACTGAGCCGGGCAGGCGTCGCCTTTACAGTTAGAGGGTTTTATGGTTTTGATGAGAGCATTGACTTCGGGTTCGCTCATATCAGTGAAATCAAACATAGTGGTCTGTTTGGGCATAGAGACTGGGGCGGGAAGGGATGGGACTATTCGCCAGCAGATTGGTCAAAGCTTTTTGTTGGGCTAGTATTTTGACTTTGTTAAAAGCCATTACCCAGAGCTCCGGGTCATTGGTGAAAGGGGGCAGGAGGGCGGGACCATGAGGTAGGGGGCTAGTGCCTCCTTGGTGAGCTTCCTTGCGCTTCTTGAGAAAGCAGCCGGAAGCGGGATGGTAGACTTACTTGTCCCTTTAGGTGTTGTGATGTCAAATTTAATGCAGAAGTGGTCGGACATGGAATGGGAGAAATTTCCGATATGACGAGACCACAGTTGTGGGAGGATACCCAGTCAAGCGTGCAACCTTTGATGTGGGTCAGCTTAGAAATGGCTTGGGCAAGACCTAGCGTAGTTAAGGATTTTAGCAAGGTGGAGGCATTGACATCCTTAGGGTCACTGAGACCTAAATTAAGGTCACCTAAGAGCAGGACTTTGGATGATTTTTTAAGGTTGTCAGACAGTGCATGGATGAGGTCATCATGAAAGTCAGTGGAGGGGCCAGGCGGGCAGTAGATCAGGTGCATGGCGATCGTACAGTTGGGAGAGAGCTGAAGTTTGAGAGAGAGGTAGTCTGCGTTCTGACCCAGTTCCCCAGGTGTCGTTCTGATTGTGAGCATGTCTTTAGCTATAACAGCTACACGCCCAGCCTTTTGACCCATCCGGTCTTGTCGGAGAATGGTGTAACCAATTGGGACTGCAAGGGAAAGGGCAGGGCCCAAGGTCTCGTTTAACCAGGTCTTACAAAGAAAGAGTAGGTCAAGATTGCCATTAATGATGAGGTCATGAACATCAAGGGTGTGTGCTGGTACGGAGCAAGCGTTGACAAGGGCACATTTCAATAGGGCATCCGAAATGGCAAAGGGGGAGGCAGCAGGGGGGTCGCGGCATTTGTGGGTTCAGGGGTGGCAGCTGGCAGGCCTGAGTGACTGGGGGTGAAACTAACATCATATGCTAAAAGGGGAATATGGGCAACAGGCATGGCGCTAGACACATCACAATGCAGTATAGGCATATGGGCAACAGGCATGGCGCTAGACACATCACAAGGCAGTATAGGCATATAGGCAACAGGCTTGGTGCTAGATACATCACAAGGCAGTATAGGCATATAGGCAACAGGCTTGGTGCTAGATACATCACAAGGCAGTATAGGCATAAGGGCAACTGTCATAGCGTTAGGGCAGCACACAGCACACAGCAGTATTGGCAAGTGAGCTTCCACTGTAAGGTCAGGGCTAGAGGCTCCACTGTGAACAAGTGGTGGTGGGTAGGTGGTATTAGACCTTGTAGCTAGTGCTGTAGGGGGCATGCACCTGGAGGTAGGAAGATAACTGGCAGTATGCTGGTGCTTACCTACAACTATTACTCTATTATGGTGCATGTTCTGAGCAGTACCCAATTGCAGCAGCTGAATATTTATTTAGATATTGCCATGCAGCCTGGGTGTGAACATGCACAGCCTGTGAGTGTAGTGCCTGCCACACATTGGAGTTATGCTGGCCCGGACACTGATGAAACTACATTGTTCTATGTGAATTAAACAACACACCTGCAAAGTCTTTCTTTCCATCTGTTATGACACATTCCGTCCATAAAGGGGAAGCCATGCAACTCTATGAGCTTCATGTGAGCCCCGTACAATGTAGAGATTCGGACCTTTTGTCCCTCTGCCAGAGTACTCCCTCCCCATTCCAGACAGTGAAATCCAAACATAATGACGTTTAAAGTGGCACTTAACAGATCCATGCAAAGTATACACGGTCTCTTGCACTACATCCTAGTTTGCAAAGTATTGCTCTAAGCATCAGATCTGGTGTTGCAGTATAACAATTACTGAATTGTACCCATTGATGTTACAATGTGCTCTTTACCTGAGAGACATGCTGTCCAGGGCTGCCTCTTCGTCCTTCACAATGTATTACCATATGTTAAAGGACATGTTGTGGCAAACGTAAATCAAAGGGTCCCATTGGCAAGGATGACAACATGGGCCCTAGGTGGGTGGGGTGTGGGCAAGGGGGTGGAATGGGACTTTGGGTGGGTAGAATTATGTACGGTCTTGGGTGTGACTGCTGTGTATTTTAGGGTTAAATGTTAGAATCTGTTTGGCTTTTTAAGTTTCTCTTTTTTATTCCCATTAGTACTGAATGTCTCCTCTCCAAGGCCTTCTGGTGATAGTCTAATGTATTTCTAGCACTGTCTGCTCATCAAGCCTGCAATGAATGGTAACAGATAACTTTTAAACATATCACTTATGGAACTGAAGAAAAAAACCGTGTCAGCTTGCCAAGGGCCAAGAAATAGTGACAATATCGACCAAGTAACTTTGTAGGACATAGATGAGAGAATGAAAAGGGAACTGACTGGTTGAGCAGTGTAAATTACCTGTTTCCTTTGTCTTCGGCCCCTCTTGAATCAGTCGCATTTGAGCAGGAAGTTGTATTATGATCCTCATTTCATTTGCTGACTGAAAATGTCTATTTCCAGTCCTCACATCTTCTGCTAGTGAAAGACTAGAAAGACCTTTTCCGATTTCTACGGTGATTGTTGGTGTGACAAATCAACTTCCGGTGGGGACCAGTGGTGTAGGGATGAATACCGGTTTCTAAACCATCAATCATCCTCACACCTCTAGTACACCAGAAGCGATCCGAACACATTGGAAACACAGCAAATTATAAACCTCCTTGACCAATGTAGCTAATGTGGACAGAACAGCAGGCTCATCTCCGAAAGGTTGTGGATCGTTGGTTATTTGCAACACAGCGAAAACACAATTATTACCCAATGAAAAAAGGGACTGTCCAGTCAAGGATGCATAAAAATATCTACTTTATTATTATCACAACATACATTTCTAGCACACTACGAAATACAATCCACCCTGTAAAGCAATGCAGAGGACAGACAGTTTCAAAGAAGGAAAAGTAATTCACTATGGATACTGACAGGAGGGTAGTCGGTATAGTAATTACTTGCAATAGTTCAAGGATACTTGGTTTCAACACTCAAGGGAGCAATGGGTCGTAAAATGTCACTAGGGGCTTTGGAGAAGTAGCAGAGGGACAGAATCACAATATACCTTGGGATGTATGAGTTCTTGGTGCTCGACAGCACTGAGTCGTTTTCAGGGTGCTTTGCAGTTTCTGCGACAGAATTCAATATGGGAGACAGCTGCAGGTATCAGGCGGCAGGCGGTTCGGTGAGCGAAACTGGATGGATGGCTGCAGGCTGGCCTAAACGGTGGCTTGGATGCACTGGTTCAGGTGTCTCAGACAGCTTTATTGACTGCAGTGTAACAACAGTCAGTGGTACAGTCGGTTGCAGCTCGAAAGGCCCGACTGTCTCAAAAATGTTCTTTAAGGTAGACGGGAGATGCTTGTCGATGCATTCGTAACTTCTTCACTGGGCTGGTGTCGTCCTTTAAGGCAGGTGGACAAAAGCTGAGGATTGTGTTGCAGGCAGCTGCATTGTCCTTAGTTTGGTTCAGAGACTCTCTGACACTTCCCAACTAGGAAGCTTGCGTGCAGAGCCCAGCAGGGCACGCTGTGTGCTGGCTGGGTACCAGTTCTGGAGCTGCTGGAGGCTCCTCTGGATTCAGTATCTCCCTCTGTTCCCTGGGAGAAGTTTAGGGGAAGGATCTTGCTTTCCTCTTCGAGGTCCTGGCCTTCCATCACTGGCGGAAAATGTAAGGCAGACTGTACCTTCAGCCAGGGTCCAATGGTGAGTTCTTCTTGCTACTCCTTGCGTAGTCTTCAGATGATCTGCCCAAAAGACAGACTCGACTCTCTTTTAAAGCCAAATGGACCACAGGGATTGGTGTAGGCTAGGCCTACCTTAATGAACCAATCCTGGGTCCCAACCAACAATCTCCTGTATGCAGGAGGTCATAACCAGAGTGCTTTGCAACAGAAAAGGTAAAGGGGTGAAAACATGTAATACTAAGTCCCATCCATCTTCATGTCTGTTGTGGATCAAAGGGTCACTCTGGTTAAAGGAACTATCTGTGGTTCCTGACTAAAGTGGCAGGTCTCGCTTGAGGATGCGACGAGAACAGACTTTCTGGTGCTGTCAATCCACATTCTCGTACCTTTAATGGGGTGCCCCTACGGGTATGACTATTGTAATACATGCAGTCCCAGACATGCTATTTCACTGTCAAAGCGATACTGAGGGTGGGAACTGGCTTCATGTTGACACAGTGCATCTGAATGGTTGATGGGGTTTCTTGTTTCCTTTGTTAGCCTCTGCAACCAGGACCCATGTGGGCCTGTTTGAAGTACACTCTATTAGTATGATAATTATATTAATTGTTACCACCATCTACAGAGCTAAACAATAAGCAGGGTGGATTCATGGAGCCTTTGTTAGTTAATTAGGTTGGCCATAGCAGGTGGAAGGTTTTGCCTTCCCCCTTCTGAGATGGCATTGTGTACTCTTGGCTGTCATATCTCAACTAAATATGACAGGGAGAGACTGTGCCAGGAGGCTGTGTCCACCCAAAGTGCACGGCTCTATGTGTATGTCATGCGGTGAGCATAGGAAAATGTGTGCAGATTTGCCCCACACATTTCTGGAGGTTGATCTCCCATCATTCAACTTCATTTTAAAAGTTTAAAAAGCGCAGGTGAGCGCACACCCACCATGCAGGTGGTTGAATTACTCACAGTTGGCTTTGCTTGCATAGGTGGAGATTAGATTTGGCAGGTTGAAAATGAAACTAAAAACTAGAGTACCTATAAAAAGAAATGTCAATGAAGTTACTGCCGAAAGCAAGTAAAACGTAAAACAAACATGTTATGGCATGCAATTAGGGAAGTATCTATAGACACACATCTAGAGTGCACACAAAGGTTAGAGTATGTACAAGGACTACTTTTTTCAATAAAAGAATTTGAACAGGAACACTGCTAATTGATTCCAATTAAGAAAAAGAAGGCACAGTGAGTACAAGTAATCTGCCCAGGATTACATACTATAGCTGAGTTGGGGATGCTGGATTCAAGTTATTGTTTCCTTGTCCTCCATCATCTCTGTCCCTTCTCAAAGGGCTCAAGTGAAGTTCTGGTGCAGCTCAAGACCTTCCTTATTTCCTCTGCTTTCTCTATCTCCCTCCCTTGGAAACCTACCTCTCTGCTGCGCTGACTGTTTTGCTTGGCTACCCCCAGAGTCTCACTGGGTACCAGGTTCCTCCATGAACAGTCCCCCCTGCACTGTCTCCGGGCCTACTGTGCACTTAGGGGAAAAAACTCTAACCCTTACAGTCCCCTGCCACCTTGCACTTACTCAGAGCATTGCTGCCCTGATTGCACTTCCCGCTCTCCCTGGCACTTCCCCCTCTCCCTTCCCCTGCACTTTGCGTTGACACACTTGCACAATCTGAATGACAAGGCCTAGTAAGATTGTTTGTTTTGGCCTCTCCTGTCTTCTCTTGCTTAGAAACACTTGTGTACAGGGGTGTTATAAATGACTTATCATATCATATCATAAGTGCTCAAGAGACAATGCATGCCTGAAAATATGTGCTATTCTCACTAGTAAGAAGACAAAGGCAAATAAGGAAAATGCAATGGGCCCGATTCATGGAATTATTGGCACGGTTCAAAGTGACTTTGCACTGCTGATAAGTGACTTTGCACTGCCAAAACAAACCCTGATTCATGGAGCTGTGCAACGTGTATTATTGCAGTGCAGACTGTGCAAAGTCATTTTGTACTGCAAAAATGAGCACTTGCACTGACTGCACTGAAAAAATACACATTCCACAGCTCATGAATCAGGTTTTGTGTCGGCAGTGAAAAGTCACTGTTCACCAGTGCAAAGTTACTTTGAACCGTGACAAAATTCCATGAATCGGGCCCATAGTTTGCATTATGGTGGTGAGACATGTTGCGGTTACTGAAAACCGGTGGATTTTCCACCATTGGCAGAATTTATGTAAGTGATATGTTTTTAGCCCAATTTATATTTGCGACCACTTCCAAATCTTCACAATAGGCTCTATTGGTGCGTGTGTGTGTTTTAAGAGGGAGAACTGCTACGCTGGCAGCATGCATGAGCTTTACAGTAGCATACTGGCAAACATTGGGCAAAGGCAGCATCACTCACCATAATTTCACAGGGCAATACTGTCATGAAGTGGCCATGGGCACTATGATGAACATGCTCTTATTGGCCCCACGTGGGTAGAAAACTACCCTCGCTGTGCCATCTGTGTGGAGCCAACAGTGAATGCGTGCCTTTCGGTAATGCACCTGACACTTAGGCATGTATGGAGAGGTAGGTTGCCAGGTGCCTTGAGGCCTGCAGGCAGCGCCTCCTACATATTGAAAGTCACTGTTGTTGCAAGGAGAGCACTGTGGAAAATCGTCACCCCTTTTCTTTCTGAATCAGCCGCAAATGCAAAGAATTCGAAGTTCTAGAAATGCTCGCAATTTGTTTCTTTTTTATCAGCTATCACTGTCACGTGTTCAATTCTACTCAAGAGGCACTTCCATAGCCTCCTCTTAGAGATGCAGTACATTGTTGCCCTTGGGGCTTTAAGCAGGCCAGAGTGAGCTGGGTCTCTGCCCCAGTACAGTCCAAAAAATAGCCATTGTTCTGGGGAACTGATGAGGCTGCCCAATTTGCTTTCTTTCCTCGGCTCAAAGTCAAGGAATAAATGATGCGGGACAATGTTGCTTTTGCCCAGTAGATGTCGCTATTAGATGAGTTTATAACGTTTGATGCATTTGGAGTTAGATTATTTGTTATGTAATACTCTGAAGGGGAAATATAATATGGAGAATGCATTGCTTGACTTTGAAGCTTTGACATTCCAATCATTTACTGAAACTATTCAATACATGGAATGTATGCATTTCTGTTAAAAGAGCTGAGGGGTTGGAATTTGCATTGACGTGTTATTTTATTTCGTTTTTCTATGTGACTATTTTTTATTGAAATTGATTTTTTGACTGGTTATTAGTACCAACACCATTTTTTTATATAGGTTTCTTTCTCTTTCATGTACAGAAAAAGCCACATAGGCCAGATGTCTTTTAAATGTTCCTTGGCTACAAGCAATTGTTAGTCTGTGGGCCTCATCACGAGTTTGGCGGTAACCCTTAAATCCGCTGTAGCGCTGTTACCGCCGGATTTAAGGGTCCGCCAAATCAGGGCTTTGGCGGATTTCTCCCTAGCTCTGAGTTGGGGGAAATTCGCTGAAAATTCACGCTCATACCGGCGGGAAATCTGCCGGCGGTATGAGCGCGAAATTTCCCCATTGAGCCCAATGGAGAATGGGACATTTCCAAATGGGCTCAATGGGGAATGGGGATTTCCAAATCCGCCAAACCTGTGATCCGGCGCTAATAGCGCCGGTGGGTTTGGCGGTAGGGTAGATAGCGCCAGCAGTATTACCGCCGGCGTTACTGCCCAACTCGTGATGAGGCCCTGTGTCAGGAACGTCTTTGCCCCCACCCCGTACTCCCAATTATTGTGCTGTAGCCAGACGTCAATGCGGGCCGGAACTACAGGGTACGACGTCACCTTACTTTTCAGGGCAACCTGTCATCGTTCCCTTATTTTATGTGACCCAGACTACTGTGTCAGGGCAGCAACTTTTTCGAAAATCCGTCTTGTTTTAAATGTAATCTCTAGTGGGGCCTCAAACTTGAGCCCTTCTGATATCTAGCCAGTATAACATTGCTGTTTGGGATGTACAACCTGTTGCCAGAAAGCCCAGCTTGATGGCGATCTGGATCTGCGGATCAATGGCTTTAGGCTCAGACTTGTATGTTGGCAATGGCAGGGGTGTGTCTGTGGCTGGCCATGTTCTTTATGAGGTGTGAACGGTGGGGAGTGAAGGGGAGGCTGCATGAAGCTTAATGCTGAGTGGGAAAATGACACACTATCGGCGGTCATTTAAATCCACTTTCTTTCATTGTGCTTTCTTCAGTTTTACTAGAACTGCTGTAAAACACAATGTTTCAGGGAGCAGTGGAGGAAAGGAAGGACCTAGGAATGGGGTTTGAATGGTGGGGGACTGACGGTAGGTATGGGGGGAGTGGGCAGAAAAGGGGCCGGGCGAGAGAACAATGTTCAACTACTTTCAAGGTCTCCCCTGAGCTGGCATGGTGGGAGAAGGCATGGCAGGTACCCTATTGAATTTAAACGGGCCCCACTCTCAGGAGCGGGGCTCATTAAATAACAATAGGGCGCTGTTGCTTTTGCATCAGCGCCTATTGATATATTTGGCACCCCCGGGGGGCGGGTAGGCACCACATTTTTGTTTTGCTGCCCGGGGCACTGCCGCCACTAAGGTGGCACTGCGTGGGAGCAGGGGTATGCTAGTTAAAGTAAGTAAATGCATTATTTCTTTTTTCTTATTAAGATCTTTGTGGTTTTGTGGTTCTCATCGCCCTAGAATGTTCCAAACCAGAACTGCGATTCAACCGCAGTGAAACCCATGCCTCGGCCATTGCGGACACATACATTGTGACGTGGAGAGGTACCCAGATTCAAAAAGCTCGAATGGATAGGGATGTTTCTCCTTATTGGCCTCCAAAAAAGATTTGGCTGCCAATGGAAAAAACACATTCCAGCAACATCCCTCACTCGGTTGGACGCCGGCTACGTCAATCTCTGCGTCACCTGCAGGTCACAGGCGCAGGCCTGGCTGAAGATGCGCTGGAGCGCATTTCAACATGAAGGCTGGGGGCCCTCATCTTAGAGGGGGAAACTGTCTTCTGAGGCACCCGTGGGTTGCACACTGTATAAAGGAGACAAGGATAAGGTTAATAGCAGCCGATTATCACAAGACGGCCAGCTAGCAGGGAGCTGATATTCTAAATGCCCACTGAAAAGCCAGAAGCCTTTCTTTGTCAGCAAAGGGCTGACATCGAGGAACCCGTGTTCAAAGGCAACGAGGTGATAACACTTCTATATACCCGCGAGACAAGTGACAGCCAGAAGGACTCCGGGAAACACAGTTTGTAAGGTGAGCCTGCAAAGAGCACATTATAAGCCCCAGAACGAAAATAAAAGAAAGGAATGTATTGATGTCGGATAAGATTGCTGACTGGCAACGTGGGGGCAGTTGTGAAGGGCCTCCCTGAGGCCCCTTTCAACTGAAAAATGTGAAAGGCCCTGAAGCCGTCCCTACATATTTGAAACATTGTGGTGTTTGAGACAACTGTTCGACATGCCATGCTGATAAATTGAGTACCTCTGCGTCTTGTCTATCTGTCTGTCTTTTTTAGACGTGCTAAATGATCAAAAAGAAAATGAATCGCATATGATTTCAAAAAGCTGCCCACGCCCGGGACCTGACAAGGAATGTTTACCCTGTGCACCTCTGCCTTTGACATCCTGGCGGGCGAGAGGAGACACTGAATCGGCGCATTCTTCTCCGATGCCCAGAGGGGAGTTGCATAGTGCGGCCTAGAGACAGTCGCATTCCTCTGTTTTCTTCGGGCCAGTATTTGGAGAACGCCATGGCAACCGTTATCAACAGTTGGGTTGATTCCTAGCTTGAGCTGTTGTGGTTTACAGTTGGTCTCGGCGCTCGGAAGGAGGCACGTCTGGTTTTAGAAGGCTGCATGGAGCTGCCTAATTCGCAAAGAGCAGGGCATTCTTGCTGCGCAATGGCCTCAGCGAACCGTCACATTTCTGTTCTATGCAGCGAGATTACGGGGTTTTACATAACTGATAGCTGACGCTGCATGTAAAAAAATAGGCAGCGACGGCTCTCTCCAATACATAATATTGTTGAATGGCTTGAACCTGTACAATACCTTTTCTCCGCCGGAGGCTTCGGGGAAAGGCAACCCCAGGACAGACTCCTGTGGGACCCTGTAGAGTCGATCCTGCCCCTCTTAGATTTGCTTCTCCGGTGCTTCCTGGCCCCCCAGGAGCCTGCCCTAACCTCTTTGTGTCGCAGCTGAGGGACCTGATTAGAGGCGCAGTTATGGCTGAAGTAGATTGCAAGCCAGCCTCTCCTCAAGCTCCAGCCTCCTCAAGCTCCCTACCTACACCAGCAGCAGGTCCCCTAGGCCCCCTTCAGCGGAGAGAAGCTCCAGTCCCAAAGAGGAGTGGGTATCAGACGATGAAGAGGTGCCTAGAACATTCCCGAGGAGGGAGATCGTGAGGGAAGTAGCCGGACATCCTTTGCTTAACCTGCATATGAGGGATGTCAGATGCATACAGCTACCAAGTACCAACCAGCCCCTAAAATCTGACTTCTAGTTTTACAGTGCATCCGTGATATGATAGCAAGGGAACGGAAGGAACCCTAGGAGACTGCTGTTCCTCCGGGTTGCTGGAAGCTGTACCTACTACAGGGATTTGGTGAGCAATCCCTAGAGACTCTGCACGTGGCCTCCATGCTCCCTTCCTTCCCTGAACACACACATCTCTCGGCTCCATCAGACCTGCTGCACACCAGAGGGGAATCAGTACACGAGAGGAAATATGTGGGCTCCATATTGCCCACTAAAGGCAGGCACCTACTCCGCCTACATCACCCAGTCCCTCCTAAAGCACACCGAGGTCCTTATTCCATCTCTGTAGGTGGGTCAGAAGGGCAAGGATCTATTGGAGATCATTGGCAGTGATTCCAAGCTGGAATCCATTGGCCCCTGCAACAGGAAGAGAGCCATTGGATTGAGGGATTTCTTGGTCGGTGTGAGCCAGAAGACAGCAGTGACGTAGGCCTTGGAGGATAGCTCAGCAGCAACGTGCTCGCCTCAGAAGCAAGACGACATGGAGAAACACAGGTTCGATTCCCGGGTCCGCACTTCTGGGTATTAGGTGTTATAACGCTGATGCCTTTCAAATTGCCACCCTGATGCTCCTACCCATGCTTGGTCAGAAACGGTCCGGATGCCAGATCAGAGAGTTGGTTAAGCTGACTAACAAGTACAGTGCCTGACTGCGCCCTCCAAGCTCGAGCATCAACAATGCCATTAAGAAGCTTGAGGGAGGACACATCAATCACAGATCATCTTTGATAAATGAAAGGTCTACCTTATGGGATGGCCACAGAGCTGGGAAGATATTGATGTCTTATCTTAAGAGGATGAATGAGAGGCAGTGGGTAAATGCTCTGAAGATCGAGCAGCGAGAAAAAGGAGGTTGTATGGGAAACAGCCTTTGTCAGAATTTCAGGAGAACATGATTGGGCAATATGATCACGTGTTATAGATGTAGTTCCTGTGTAATATTGAAGGACTTCCCTAGTTCCTTTGGGAATTGTAGTTCTTTACAATATGTCTTATTGTTTGCCCTTTCGAACAGTGCTACATGAGCAAGGAATTAAAGAAAGAGAAGCATAATGCGTGTCTCCATGTCTCCAACAGAACTAAGCATTTCTACGCTAAAAATATGTAGTTAGGAAAATCTTTACCCTTGATAAACAATGGAAGCAGGGAAGACACACATCTAGCCAAACAAATCTAAATAAACATGGCAATGTAATCGAAGATGGATGCCTGCCCTTTTAGTATCTTCCTTCCATGCCATGTATGTTGTGACTACTGGTCAGAGACGGAGAATGTTGGGAAACAAGGAGGAGCCAGAGTCTAGTAAACCAATAGCGAGAACAGATCATGGCACTCTAAACCAATGGGGTGAAGGCCAGAAAGGATTGAGAAGTGGAAGTGGCATAGCAGAGGGGAATAGGCTGCAGTAACATGGAAGAGATTAAACTGTGACTGAACAGGAGGGGCCCTAACTTTAGTTGGGTGGCGCCCAAGATCCAGAGAACCCAGATCCTTTGCAGGATTCTGAGAGCTGGAAGCCATGAAAGGGAGGTGTCAGAACATCCTCCAGAGAGTGTCTATGACGAAACGACTACTGCTCTGCATGAGTACATGGCTGCATTGTGAATAAAACACCTTCTCAGCCCCATAAAGAAAACACAGAGAATACAGACTTGGTGATAAAACAGTCACTCTGGGTTTGAAGACTGGGAGTGTACAGACAATGATTCCAGCAGCAAATGTCAAAGTTAATTGAGATTTCTTTCCAAAGGAAAGGAGAAGGGTCTTACAAGTCACTGTGGCACTTTAAGGCAGGCCAAGGCGACAGACCCGCTGTAAATACCTTTGAATGCTAGTCTTTGGGGCTCAACAGCATTGAGTCAGGCTCCTACGTACTTTAAATGGGTTGAGTGCTCATCAAGATTTTTTGAGTTAGTGATTCATGTTAGACTGTGCCCATCAAGATTTTTGAATCTGCTTAAAATGGTTTAACGATGTGATGCAATCATAAACTAGTGATCAGCTCAAAATCGGATGAAGAAACCAGGCGCGATGGGTTGAATCAGCATTTTGAATCAGTCAAATTAGCTTGAAAGGGTCCTGCGATGCAATGCTGTTGTTCAATTATGATCTACTTGAAAACACTGCACCTGCAGCAGGCGATTGGTTGAGTCAGTAATTTGACAGAGGATCTAAAAAGTGAAGAACATTAGAGTTAATCATCATGTACACAAATTAATTGTGTGTTTGATGCCTGCTGCCCCATGTATGTGCACTATAAGCTCAGATTAAACTCTAAGGAAAGTACTTTAAGAACATATCAAAAGGTTAATGTGTAGATATATAGCAACTTTTAAAATTGGGAAATTATCATTGTCATTAAAAACAGAAAACTAGCGTAATAATGTCGGTAGAAAGTGGCTCAGATATATGATGTCATCAGTAATGTCATCAATGACAATGAAATTTGTTATGCAATCTTTCATGTCCTGTGTGTCAGTCTAATAATGTCAGTAAATAAACACAAGTGGCTCAGATATGTGATGTCATCAGTAATGTCATCAATGACAATGGCCCTCATTACGACCCTGGCGGAGGTCCATGGTGCAATTTGCACCATGGACCATGGCGCAGAGCTGCCAACTCCGCCATGGGGGTTGGCAGACTTACCGCCCCATTCCGACCTTGGCGGGGCGGTAAGTCCCCAATCCCCATTTACCCTTCCCCATTCCCATTTTTTCCCCATAGGGTATAATGGGAGTGGGGAAGGCGTTAATTACGCCACCGTAGAATACGGTGGCGTAATTAACGAGGGGACCCGTAGCGCCATGGATTTTTCCGCCCGGAAAATCCGGGCGTAAAAATCACCATGGCGCTACGGAAAGTCCTAATCTGGCGGAGAGGTACGCCATGCATTACGCTGGCGTAAACCCCTCTCCGCCAGGGTCGTAATGAGGGCCAATGACATTTGTTATACCATCTTTCACGTTCTGTGTGTTAGTCTTAGTAGTGCATGGTGGTGGCGCGAGTTATGGTTGCTTAGTTTACCATAACTGGCAAACTTCTGAGGGTTTTCATTTTACTTGTAACATAACGTCCCTTTAACAAAATGTTTTCATTGACTTGCATTGCTTTTTATGTTTATATCTGATTTTATCAACAACATTTACAGAGTGGTAAATTTCATCATGAACAAAATACTGGAAAATACCAAATTATGGTTGTTTTTTTAATTCTGGGGTCCTCCTCTAAGTCCCCTGTTTTTCAACCCTTTTAAAACCACACCAACCCGATCCTAACCAATTTTTACCCCTCTGTTATGTACCACTCTGTTTGGTTTCCAATAAAATGATTGGATAGTGCTTTTTGTTAGTGCAAATTAACCATAACGTCCCTTTAAACAAAGATTGTTCTGTGAATTTCATGGGTTTTTACCAGTGCACCCTAATTTCCTACAACTTACTAATATCATACTTACCCCAATATAGCAACATTTTTGTCCAATTTAGAAAGTCTCACCTTACAACTCTGATGTTCCCCACCTTCTAGCATCATTTTTAACACTTCTAGACACTTTTTCAAATTTTTCCACTCTTTTTGTTATTAATCGATGCTCGCGAACATCTAAAAAAATCGTAGACTTTCCAGACAGTGTCACGTGACCTTGTGTGCGTGCAGCATTATGACATATTCGCAAATGCGTCTGCACTTCGCAAACTAGTCAGTGCTTTGCGAACAGTTCGGAACTGCATATTCAGCTCATCTAGGAACTCTGAAGCTCAAAATGTACCCTTGCACTGCTCCTACACTATTCTTACTCATTATCCATTAACAATCTAGCACCTGTTATCTTCAGAAATGATCGACATAAAAATAACGAATGCAGAAATTACTGCTTTGCTTTATCGATTTATTTCAAAATTTTGGTACATTGTACTAAAATATAGGCGTGGGGTGGGTATGGGTAATAGTTAAGGTGGGGCAGAGAGGGAGTAAGGGGGAGTAAGGGGTCTCCCCCCGATTTATTAAATACAAATTAAAAAAATTCAGTAATTTCTCCATTCGATTATTTCATAATAATCCTAGCACACAGCACATACTTGGAAGAATATTGGCAAAACTGCTATTTATCTTAACAAATTGCATCATCTATTGCCATCCCTCCTCCCCAAGAGTCACCACCACCACCACCACTAGCTGGAGAACCAATACAAGGAAAAAAAGCTAAATACTTCAAAAGGCAATGAAGAAGACCAGGAAAATGAGGTAGAGGAATGGCCTACATCTAGCACCCACAGAGAATCATGGGTGTGACAGTCCTTTACTACTGTTGGCACTCAGGCACACACTACCAGGGCAGTACTCCTACTGGACCACCTCCATGCACCGCCACACCAAATCAAACCACCGCAAATCTTTCAGAAAGGCTGTTGCTTTCTTAGGAATTAGTAGGCTGGCTTCCTCTAGCTCATCTTGCTCAAACAATACTGTAACCACACAGCCAACTTCTGTGGGACACAAAATCCCACAAGCTACCTTGCAAGTGATAAAAGAGGCTGTTGATCCATATCTTTCGAAGACAGTAGTACTCTGTACATACTGCAACACACCACTCTGCAGGGGGGAGTAATTTTGAAGTGCTTTTGAAGCTGTAATCAAGGAGCATGCGAAACACTGTGCCCTACCTTAGATGTAACACATGCACAGCATCTTCCCCTGTCCACTCGCCCTTCTATATTTGTGGTTGGTGCCCCTTCCCAAATTTTCCTCTCCACCTTTCTGTCTGGCCTCCCCTGCAAAAAAATAAATGCAAAAACATAAAAAGGTTCCTTTAGGAACCACCTTTCACAGTTAAAAAATAGAATTAAAAAAATAAGCTTATAGACTCGATCTTCTTTCCATTTTTCACTGAAGTATTTAGATTCAATAAGATTTTCCAACATTTCCATGAGCATTTTCTACTGTGCTAATGGAAATAATGGACAATTTTATACAAGAGAAAATGAAAAAAAGGCCTGAAACAATTTTTTGTCGAACTTCCTCACTCTAGTATACAACAAACACCATAATCCATTGGCATTTATGAATATTCACCGCCTCTACATTCCCCTGTCCAGCCCATGCCTTATTAGAAAACCTGGATTGCACAGTTACACCATCACACAAGACAGCCCTTCTACACTTTTTACCTTTATGTTTATAACACTCCTTCATTGCCTGCTTTAAATCATTCCCACATATATCCACCAATCACTTAAAAAACACTCATATAGCCTATCAACATATTAAACATCCACCCACCAACTGGCACTTAACAATGTTCTATAACCTTCACAAAAGAACCTCATCACTAGCAGCAGAGTAATCTGTTTAATGTACCAGATGAAGTGCAGTGATCTACTCATTCTACCAATCTGCAATTACTTAATAATTGTGTACTCTGATTTTTGGGGCATGCAGCATGGCCGAACCCTAGGTTTGAATGGGAAGAAACATTTTGCTTGCGGCTACAGCCTGAACTGCTGTATTGACTGACAAAAAACCTACGTGGGGAGCTTCAGCAAGGACCTAAAAGCATGGTTTTGCATATCTGTTTTGTGTTTTATATTTCCAAAGTATCCAAATGTAAGCACAAAAAATAGTGATATAGGTTTGGTGCATGGACAATGGGCCTGGCCCTCGGCAAGGCCGAATGCCTACTTTGATTTACTTATTGGGGTATGCAGCATGGCCAGAGCTGCAGGTTTTAATGGAAAAATACATCTGCTTGCGACTGCAGCCCGGAGTGCTGGATGGGATTGTACCAAAGTTGCGGGCATGCAGCTTAAATGGGAGTAAAAAATCTACTTGCGGCTGCAGCCGGAGTACTGGACAGGATTGCACAAAAGGTGTGCGAGGAGCATCAGCGAGGACCAGAAAGGAAGCTTTTGGAAATCTGTCCCGTGTTTTACTTTTCGGAAATTGTTGAAAAGTAAGTAAAATAAATTGGAATATAACTTTTCTGCTGTGGGCAGAGAGCCTGGCCTTCGGCAAGGACAATTGTCTACTCTGATTTCCCTACTGGGGTATGTGCTGCTGCTAACTACTCATATAGGTATGCGTTGCAAAAATATGTTTGTTAAAGGAGGTTTATAATTGTTTCATACATGTTAAAAGAGGAATTATTAATCATTTATATTGGATTTATGGCCCTTTAGTAATGTGCATGCAATGGATGGGGTTGCAGAATAACTTTGAGTCCAAATAATCAAACCAACTTGGGAAGATGGGAAAGAGTCTGTCTTATTAACAATTATCTAAAACAGGGAGTTTACAATGGACATCAATGGACGTTCGCTCAGTTGTTGATGATTTTCTCATAAAAACATCCTTATATGCAAAAAAATACATCAGCAGTGACGTCATACAATGTGTCAAATAACAGAAAACCTATCAAGGGGTGGGATTGGTTAAGGGAGACATCTAAAAATACATTGCATAGGGACTAGGATTGTGATTGGCTCGCCACGATCAGGTGGACAACTTATGCCTACCTCAAAAACATGTCATTTTTAACACTATTAAGTAGATGGTTTATTATCGGTTTTCACACTATAAGGCCCTTCGTTATATGACCCTCTACAATTGGTTGGAATGCTCGTGCCATTTCAGAAACATTTGGTACACGTAGCTGCACTTAAGCTCAAACTGGGTGCCAGGACGTGGACTTGACTTTAGCTCCCCAACCAATTAGCCCAACATCTCTCATCACTCATTACTTCTGCCATGAAGATTGTCTTTGAACTTGGCCTTGCAAAGTATCCTTGTCTGTGGGAATATATGGGAGTGCACGCACTCACTAACGTTGTTCTAGGACTCCAAGCTCAACTCTCTTTCCATCCTTGGCTCACGTGACAGGAGACCATGATTTAGTCCATTTTGCAGCATTTAAATGTCTTTAATGAATAAAACTTGGCACTCTTGGTGTTCTTTCTTTGCACCTTAACAGGGGATGATTCTTCCTTTGCACATTCACTGCTTTCAAGAATAGATAGCCAAGCTTGGCTGCTTCAGTTTTGATACCAGGCCAGACAGCCTCGCCAGGCACTTCCACGATTTCAGCTCATTCTTGCTGTGACACAACTCTTGGCCTTCCCTCTCCATGGATCTGGGCTTACTAAATTCATGAAAGCTTCTATACAATGATGGCTTCGCCTACAGTCTATTCAATACATATAGTCAGCTTCTATGATGACTTAGTCTACTTGAGTTTCAGCATCTGTACAATTATTGAGTGGTTGATTTTCTGCAGCACATCGCACATGTACAATCTTCTTTTTACACATGAAAGTTTACTCGATTCTTAACTTCGTCACCAGTTTCTGTAAGACCCATACATTCTTCAGCCAGTATTCTCTTGGCGGCACGCTCGTCTCTTGTGATGTCACTAGCTTCTTTCTTTGCTCCGTTTCATATTCCTTCAGATTATCATCTCTTCTGGGATACATTTGATAGTGTTTTCTCAGTGGGTACCTTCTTTTGAATATCCACTGTGGTATTGGCACAACTGCTGGTGTCAAACATGGCACAAACTCAGGCTTCCAACATATAGAGAGGCATGCAGCTGCTCCTCTTCATTCCCCCCTCTGGTCGAGTCCTCAACCACCTCTTCAATAGTTTCCACAGCCTGGTATTTTCTCTTGTAGCAGTGCTTCTTCAGAGTCCAGATTGTCATCACCGCCCTCAGGGTGCCGGCCAATTTAACATGCTCATCTACACTCTAGGTCATGTAGTTGCACAGTCCATTTGGATTACAATAGAACCATCCTCCAAATACTTCTTTTGCATCTTTGGATATAGTAACTTGGTTCCCTCAGGTATTACGATGCTGGCCTCTATGTATTTTTTGACATCCTCATCTGTCAATTTCTTGGTTACAAACCCAGATTCGACATCGATCATGATCTTCATTCCTACTGCTTTCTTTGCTGTCTTCTTACACTGTGCAATTATTATCTTGATCACACAGAATCCAAACATCATCATGAGCAGTAGTGCTCCAAGAAACTTGAAGATGTTTGCCGTCCACTGTGGAATCCATGAGAATATAGACGCGAGCCAACTATCATCTATAATGTCCTCTGTCTCATCTTCCATCTGATTATGCAGGTTCATCAACATTATGGCCTCTGTGAAGGTCCCATTCTTGCGATCATTAGAAGATATGAATGTGCAACAGGATGACCTGATTTACACTCGAACTCCTCTTTCCATCGCTGTGATCATGTCAAGGACATAACTGTTCTGTATGGTTATCGATCGTATGGCCCTCAACTCTTTCTTGATAGCATTGAATCCCTTTATGGTGGTGTTGATTGTCTGCAGAAGCTCCCATCTGGTAATTTGCAACCATTTGGCATAGGCCATTGTCTGGATTCCAGGCATAAAGATAATCGTGAATTTTGAAACAGTCTTGCTGAACAAGCTGTGTTCATACTGAATGGCTTCAAAGGCATCTACTGACTTGGCTGAGAAGTAATTATCACTTCTGGTTTGATTGAGAAAATCAAGTGCTCTTCTCTTTCTCAAATGGGCATCTACTTTTTGAAATTCTCTAATGTTCAGATCACCCTGAGGAACCACTAATGCTGGAACATGGATGAGCACCAAGGAACACATTCCTCCCCAATCCTTGGGCAGCTTCTTATAGGCTCTAGGCTCACATGCTCATATCTACCCATCAGGACGGCTGTCCCTTCTCCCATTCTGGAAATATCAACTGTAGTTTTGCAGCCTATGTTATCTCCCACATGCTTCTTTCCTTCTCCTCAGAAGCAAAGTGTCGCATTTGCCAATGTGATCACAACCATTGGTCCTGAGTCATCTTCTAGCCATGTCAGCAGTTTGGCATGCTTAGCCTACGACTTCAAACATCCATTGTTTACTCTCTGTACATCTTGCACATATTCTGGCTTCAATAGGTGAGCTGCACAGGACATCAGCCCTGCTTCCCATCCCTTCTTGAAATTCACTTGTCTGTAGACTAAGACTTGAGTTTGTTCCCAAAATACAGGTGATCCATCTATCTCTGTTATATCAGGGCATTCAATTCTCTTTGTGTCCTTCTGCAGGATACACAAGCATCTTACTCTCCCATCCAGGTTGCTTTTCCATCCGTGAAGTCTTGATATAATCATCCTGAAACGGAAGTGACCATTTTGATCTCCATTGTATAGTGGCCCAACTTCCTTGAAATGGTCCTCTGGTCATACATGCTGCAAGATGAATGAGGCACCTGGCATTGTGTTCTGGAACTTCTCTGGAGATGAACATTTGCACTGTATTCATGGCATAGGGTATGAGAGTGCAGATGTAACAACTCTCCTAAGATGTTTTCTCTCCTACTTTTTTCATGTGCTGATACCACATGTTATTACCCAAATGTGCTGCATTGTCTAGATAGGTATTTATCCTCTCTTTATCTTCCTCTGCATTTCGCTAATGTCTCTGATATGTAAAAGTTGTGTGATACTCATGAAGCAAATCAAAATCAGTTGTTTTAATGGGGGGAACATTAGGGGCCTCCGTATCAGTGGAAGTGAAAGAACCAAAAGCAGTTCTTGTGTGGAGGGGAACCATAGTGGCCTCTACCTCATTGGTGTCAGGGGGAATACTAGTATGATAGAGACTATGAAAGAGGAGAAATAGAAAGGCAAAAAGTATAATCGTGAAGGCATACATTATCCATCAAAACATAGGCAGCCACATTTTGTGACATTTTGGTATAAGCTCATTCTCTAGAACCATGTCAGCTTCCAAATTTCAAATTTCTAATACAATTTGTTGAATTATTTTACACTTGCAGTTGCAATATCTGTTCAATGATCGCAATGAGCAGCCTCTAATCACAGAGACATTTTTAGGATCCTGTAAACAAGTGCAAAAATCAACATCTCTTCTGACAAGAGCAGGATAGGCTTGGAGAATAAAAACAAAAACAGCAAGCCTATGCACATCACTGTCAGTAAGAACCATAGGGGTTAACTACTTAGAACAAGTATTCACCACGCAGTGAATCTGGATACTCAACTTGTTTCCAATTTCTGATCCAGAACTGATGTTTAGGCATAATTGTGATGTTTTAATGTGATTATAAAGTTCGTTTTCCAAAATTCCGGAGATTCCCAGGAAGGGTTTGCACTCCTACTAAAATATCTATAAGGAGTGTCTGTTTGAATCTCCGTCCAAAGGCAACATCTTAATTATCAGTCAGATGCCTTATCGTCCTTCTTCTTTGTCATCGATTGAGTCTGCACATGCTGAAATTCTTCTTCTTGTCTTGCTTCTGGATTGACAACGGTGGGAGGGTGGGTCACGCCTTCATAGGCTTTCACGTCACCCAAGTGAAGCCAAGCTCGCTTTCCTTGTACTTTTACATCTGACAGAGTTACATTTTCAACGCAAAGGGGGCCATGAAAACGTGGCTCATGCCACTTCTGGGTTAAGTTCCTTATTAAGATCAGATCACCAACATATAGCTTGGGTGCCGATAGAAGTTTATTTGTGCTGGTTATTGAATTGTCCTCATCTGTGTTCAGAGACCAACCCCCCTGACACTTGACTTGATCTGAAATGAAAGAGATGCTAGAGGTCATACATGTCAAATAGTCATTTAATTCATCAACTAACATTTTGGCTACACTCTGGGAATCACTTTTACTTCTAGATGGAGGTATAAGAGGCGTTCTCATTCGCTGTCCTGTCACTCGTTTGTGAGAGGTGAGGTGATGGTCTGAACCTGGCTGATTCCAAAGGGCATTTAAAGGTAGGGGTAGGCAATATAGCCATCCCTTCTTCAAAGTCAATTTAATCTTGGCAATCCATTCCTTATGGAGGCCATTGATTCCCTCACATATCCTGTTTGCTTTCGGGTGATAAGCAGAAGGAAACCTGTGTTTGATATTCAATAGGAGCCCTATCTGTTCAAATACCTCATTCACAAAATGTGGCCCATTGTCGTATCTCAGCACTTCACACACACCCCATCTCGAAAGGACTTCATGTACTAAAAGCTTCCCTTTGCAAGTGGCATCAGGGTGTGTACACGGACCTGCCTCGATCCATCTAGAGAAGGGACACACCACCACTAAAAGATATATATGTATATCCATTACATACTTGCAGCATATCGACATAGTCAATATGTAAATGCTGAAACTGACCATTCGGTCAAGGTATTACCCCTCTAATTGTTCTCAGTGTATGTCCAGCAGTGTCATGATTCACCGTTTATGCCCCTTTTGGACTTCCTGGTCCATGGTGCACTGCAATGTTGGAGCTGTTATCCTCCCAACATGGCCAGCGCCTCAGACACGTTGCAGTTTATCGTTTACGCAAGAGCCCTGGCTTCCTAGAAAATGGGCATGCCCTGCGGCGCTGCGTGTCTCAACGCTCCCTTCCAAGTTCGCCGCTATTCTGCTCGTAGTTACCTTCCTCCTCCTTGTGCCAATTCTACGATATTTTCCACTCCCTCTTCCTTCCTGGAGTACTAGGTGCGGCCCTTACGCTTCCGCCTGAGGCCGTTCATTCCTTTCCTTCCTGGACCCCTATCCTGTTCTTCCGCACTCGCAGCCACATCCCTGCACTCTGCGAGTAGTTCAATTCCCTTCCTGGTTCCACGCTTCATCCTGGATATTGACTGCCCATTTCTTACCTTCCCGGAATCCTGAACTCCTGTCTTCTTCCCGAGGCAGCTCGCGGTCCCCACTCTGGACATGGAGGATCACTGCCCTTACCTGTATGAGTCCCAGACGTCCCGGAACACAGAAAGACCTCCAAAGAAGAAGACAACAAAGGGCAAACATGTGAGGTCAGGGGCTGAGTGTGACAGTTTGAGACGCCAAAGACTTGATACTGAGTTCAACATGTAGGCTGCTGTCCAGGACCTCATGAGAGGAATGCAAGAATTGACAACAGAGGTTCAAAACCTCAAGGCTGAAAATGCAGTGCTAAAACAACTCGTGCTCTCCAGAGACTCGGAGTTCCAGGAAAGTGCCCTGGTAGGGGGCATAGTGGACAAATATGACGTTTCCTCCAAAACACTGCAATCCTTCCTGTTTGGTGCATTTCACATTTAAACCCTACTATTTTTCCACGTACCGGGCCAAGGTGGGATTTATAATCACACATCTCTCTGGTAATGCTTTAGCCTGGGCAACCCCTTTGGTGAATGCAGGAGACCCACTCCTGGACAATTAGGACGGATTTGTAGAAGACTTCAAAACCATGTTTGACCGCCCTGAACAAGTTTACAGTGCTCAGGAAAAGCTCCTGGAGTTCCAACAAGGGAACCAAGACATGCTATCTCATGTAACCCGTTTCAAGCAGTTGGCTAAAGAGGCCGATTGGTCCCACAAGGCAAGTTTTACCCTGTTTCGGAGAGGGTTAAATGACGATATCAAGGACGAACTAGCCAGATTAGCCAGTCCAAGTTCTTTCCAGGCTTTGATAGATTTGTCTCTCCAAATCGACTTCCGAATCCAGGAAATAAAGGCAGAGTAGAGAAAAACAAAAACTGTTCCTCCAAAAGTTTCCATGGATTATCCTAGCTCAAAGGAAACAACCACACTGCATTCTCCTGATCCAGAACCTATGCAATTGGTCTCCTTACGGGGTCCAATATCCTCATAAGAAAGGATGCGTAGGATCAATACTGGACTCTGTATGTATTGTGCTTCTGATAAACATCTTGTAAGGAATTGTCCTATAGCTCCACCCAGGCGTTTGGGAAACACCAGCTCACGATCTTGAGCATAGCCCAGCTTCAGGAGAAAGATGCTCTGCTTCTGCTCCTTCCTTGAATTATCCCAGATTGAATACTTTGGTGGTTCTGGAAAATCCTTGTCTACTGCCAATAAGGAGACACATTCCATCCTGGCCCTAGTGGACTGCGGTGCCATGGGAATGTTCTTGGACCATGAATGGTCCTTGAAGCACAACATTCCTCGAGAATCCAAAGTAACAATCCAAGCTGTCGAAGGGATTGACGGGAAACCACTGTCTTTGGGACCCATAACCCAGCAAACCACAGAGTTGTTGCTCTCAATAAACAACCATCAGGAGATGCTTTGTTTTGATATCATCAAGGCAGCACACTACCCCATGGTTCTGGGTATGCCCTGGCTTCAAAAACACAACCCTTACATTTGGGCAGCCGGATCTTTATTTCTAGGCTCCGAATTCTGCTTGTCCCATTGTTTATCCCAAAACATGGTGCAGACCATATCTATGGAACCCCAGATCCTCGAACAACCATCCATTTGTGTTTCCAACATTACCCAAGTACCTGAGATCTACCAACAATACTTGGATGTGTTTTCAACAGGCATTGTCCAATCACTACCACCCCATCGACCAGAAGATTGTGCAATCGATACTGAAGACTCTGCAGTGATACCGTTTGGAAGAATGTTTATTCTTTCCGAACCTGAGAAAAAGGCATTACAGGAATACCTGGACACCAATCTCGCCAATGGAACATTCGACCTTCTAAATCTCCAGCCGGTACCTCTTTAACCATCAATAAAGAGAATCTCCATTCCTGCTAAATAATTTTCCTTTACCTGGAGTATTCAACATAATTAGCACAGTCATGCACATGATCGCCGTCTGCTATTGACACAGCTATAAATGTGTCAGGATTCATTATTTTACATCTTACAATCTTAATAGTTGGATTTGAAATCATTACCTTATAAGATGAAGCTTTTTGAGATGTCAATGTACCTTTGGGTTTCTCTAAAATGGCAAACAAAGCATGTTCCATGAAGTGAGTCATATAGCAGCCCATGACAATGCTTGTAGACTTCCCAATTGTGAACGTGGCAGCTTCCAATGATTGTTCGCAAGGGTAGTGTCCTCTCATAACTGGGTCTAAAATCCCACTCTAATATGCTAAAGGCTTGTACCCCAATGTGGTTCTCTGTGTAAGAGCTGCTGTCATGACTGTCCCATTTGTTTTAAAAAATAAATACAATTCCTCAGCATAATTGGGAATTCCCAAAACAGGGGAGTGCAGATTGCTTTTGTCAACTCCTCAAACCCTTTCTCCATTAACTCAGTCCATTCTATTTCTACCTTGTCCACTTGTGCTTTCTTTAAAGCTTGCAAAAGGGGTCTTGTGTATAAACTGTAAAAAAAACATCCAGGCTCTAACATAATTGCATTGCCCCAGAAACTGTGGCATTTGTTTCACTGTATTTGGCTTTGCAGTTTTCATAGTTTTCATTTAGGTGTCACCTTCTTTCCCTCATGTGAGATCAACTGTCCTATTTATAACACCTCTTCTTGGCAGTATTGTAATTTCTCTGTGTCTACTTTGTACATCTTGCCTGCTAGAATAGTCATCAACTTAATAGAATCCGGTCTGCACTCATCTTCCGTGATGCTACAAATTAAAATGTCATCGACATATTGTATCACTGCACTCTTAAGATCAATATTGCCTAGATCCATCTATAGGACTCTGTTAAAGATCGGTGGGGACTCACAGTACCCCTGGGGCAAACCAATATGTTTCAGTTGAGTTTGGCAGAACCTAAAGGAAGTCAAGTCTTGTGAATCTTTGTGACACAGGATCAAGAAAAAAGCCTTTTTCAAATCGATCACCATGAAATATCAAGCTTCCACTGGGATATTACATAGTATCGTCACCGGGTTAGGAACTAAAGGGAACTCTGCAACTACAATCTGGCTAATCGGTCTCATATCGTGTATAAATCTCCATGACCCTCCTTTAGATTTTTTGATCGGATACACCGACGTGTTACATGACAATTCCGATGGCACCAGAACTCCTTGTTTCATCAGTACCGAGGTAGTATGAAATATACCTTCATCAGCCTCTCAAGACATGGGGTACTGTCTTGCTCGAGGTAAAATTGCTCCTGGTTTCAGCTTTATTTTGACTTCCCTTACTCCCTTTCGTAAACCTACATCATAAGGACGCTTGGCACCTTCCCCAAGTCCTCCTGAAAATATACTGGATGCTGCTTTTTTATCGCCATTCGCTGTGGGACTTTTCTCTATTCTTATCCAGTACGTGATGCTCATAAAGAACACCACTTCATCATATGTTTGATTTTCCCTAAACATGTAATCATCAGTTTTGTCAGTCAATCTGTTCCCTTCTTCGAGAGCTATCACTGTCCTCCATGGCCTACCCTCATCATCCACCCCCTCAAGCATTGCCATTTCCCTGCATACTATAGCTGCTTCCAATTCCATAGGGATAGTCTGACTTCCCTCTTCGTCCATAGGGATTTGTAGTCTAAACAGTAACTCCTCAGGTATCCTCGCAATTTTTCCCACTAAGCCAAGTAGCCATGTCAGCAGAATGCTAACTCCATATAGAAAAACTTCTGGACCTACTGGAACACCTCGCAGAGCCCCTTGCCCTGTGAACGCCAGTATAAAATCACCCAAGTTTAAATAGTGTATTCCTGGTGTGGAACACACTGTCCCTTGATCAGTAAATGAAATCGTCATGTTAAGTTTTGTCATTAAATGTCTTCCCAAAATTTGAACTGGTGTCTGTCGTGAATATAACAAAGGAACAGACATGTCACACTCTCCTATAGAGACTGGTAATTCATCAGTAAAAGGAACTCGACTTGTAGTTTCAGAGAACCTTTGAGCATTCATGGCATTTACCGACATTGGATATTTTCCCTCTCGTATACTTGAACGAGTAGACCCAGTGTCTATGGAAAAAGAAAAAGATTTGCCTCCTATCATCACATCGACCCTAGGGTCCTCTTGGGGGTCTGGTGCCACAGATAGTACTGAACACATCAAGTCACTCTGTGAGCTGTCCTATTGTGGGTACAGGCTCATCCCCATCCCTGTGAATGGATTTCCTCCTACTACAGTGATGCCTCCTATTCTGGGTGTCAGCACCTGTCCTGTGTTTGCATACTGCTGTGCCTGCATGGGGCTTGTTGTAATTGCCCTTGTGGTGGATTCATTTGCACTCGCTCTGATTGCTGTACCTGCTGCACTTGTGGCGTTTGTGTCTGATACACTCTCTGATCTTGGACATACCCTTCCCTAGTCTGTGTGCTATATGGTGGAGGACAAGCTGTCCCCCCTCTTGAGAATTGGCCATTCTGTACATTCCCTTGGCTCCCACATATGCGCGCAATGTGCCCTGTCATCTCACAAGTCCAACATACTGGGGGTGCTCTTCTAACAAGTGCCCCATGGTTATATCCTCCCTGGGCGGTCTGATTCTCATTCTGTGCATTCTGATTATTCTGGAATCCTCCTCCTCTTCCTCTATAGCACATAACTCTGCCTCGTGGCAGGAACCCATATCCACCTTTGTCCATCGGGCACTTATTATTCACCTGTGATGGACCCATTGCTTCCTGCATTCCCAATCCTCTGCTCGACAATACTGCCCCTTCTATTGCAAATTTTGAGACATTTTTCGGAACTAGCTTAGCTTCCTCAATTTTCCTAGTCTCATCTTTCTTCCTGTTTCGCTCATGCAATAATCGACAGTGATGCACTATTGTCAACTGTATCTCAGCCCACGATTTTGGATCCATTCCCACTTGTTTCTTCATCTGCCTCTGCATTGGCTCAGGCAACTTCGGACATAAAATGTCATAAAATAATGCCACAGTTTATTCCCACGGCTCATGAGTTTCAAAGTGCCATTTCTCTTGAATATCCTGAATGTAAGCAATAGGGTCTTCATCTTCCTTCATCTTACGTGGCATAATTGCACCCATATCTTATGTGTCAGGATATTATACCCTGAGGGCCCTCCATACATCTGCTCTGCAATTATTAAATGGTGTTCCGTCATGCGCTGTGTTGTGTGCTGTCACACTAGAACACCCTGCTCTCCACCATTTGTCATCAGCCCTCTCTCCACAAATAGCTGCCAGGAGACCTTTTATGTCCCCTACGGCCAGCGTGTTTCCTCCTGTCATTTTTTCTAACTCATAGATCCATTTCCCGGCACCCAAAGTCAACCTCGGTAGCTTGCATCTTAAATGATCTTTATCGATCTGCGATACATTTTCCAGAGCTCTAGAATCGCTAACCTTTTCTATAATTTCTTCCCCATGTATGCAGCGTGTGGTCATGTGTTGCAATACCGCTTTTGACAGCTATCCCCCTTGTGGCCATGGCATGGGCATTTCATCTTCTGTGCCTTTCACCCATTCCGCACTTTGAGCTTGCGTATGTGCTTTGGCAGTGTCTTGCATTAGTGGATAAGAGGAGTGTCTCCCGTGATGACAACTCTTAATTGACTGTCAAAACTTACCAGATTTATAAAAAGTAACCTTTAAATCACCACCTTTTCAATACCTTAAAACAACAAATATGGTCACGCGCCATCGATTGCCGCTCAAGGCTCTAATTTCTCAATGAGCTATCTCTATCTTTAGATTGGCACTAACCACTTCGCTAGGATAGTCCCTACAACTCCTTAATTCTTTTTCTATTACTTCACAATTTTTATGGTTCCTCGATATCTCTACTCAACAAGCAACCCAAAGACTAGTCGCCTTTACACATTAATAAAACACAGTGATCACACTTTTTTCTCCCTTGCCTTTTCTTAATACCCTGTACAGAGTTTGCGATGTCACCTTGCACAAACCTGTTGGTGCTTTATATTTTTCTGCTCTGCGCCCATTGGGATTTGACACGTCTCCTTCAGAAAATCTCTTGAGTTTAGGACTCTAGGCACTATCTCTTCTTCACACAATATTTCACGTTACTCAAACATTATCACAAACTCATCCCCTTCATTTGCCATTCCGCTTAGTCTACTCAGCATTTGTTTGTTAATCGGCACAAGGTCTTCGGTATAGACTCCTTCTCCAATCGACAACTTCACCTTCCGCCTGCAGAGCACTTGTGGAAACCGGGCAGGTATTTCATCAAAGGGCGACCTGCCCACTGTCTCGGTTCTTCTTGCAAGATTATTTATGTTCGGCCACTTCAACCTTCTGGCTAATGGCAGAGGAAGCCTGGGAGACAAACTAGTTTAGATCTTTTAACCGTCCGCAGTGCTACCACATGAGTTTAGAGCCCTTTGAATAGCAGGCATGCATTGGATGGGATGCAGATTAACTCTGACACCAAATAATCAAACCAACTAAGGAAGATGGCAAAGTTTTCGGTTGTATTATCAATTGTCTAACACAAGGAGTTACAACGGACATCAACGGACATCAACAGACGTTCACTCGAACTCTCTGCATACTTTACAAAAAATCAGTTATATAGTACAAATTCATCATACGTGATGTCATACTACGTGGCAAATAAGAAAAATCTACACGTGGTTGTGATACGCTCAAGGGGAGCATCTAAGTATACTTTCTATAAGGGGTTGGATTGTGACTGGGTCTCTACTGTCAGGTGGACATCTTATGCCCACCACTAGTGCAAGTCATCTTCAACACTATTAAGTACACAGTATATCATTGGCTCTCAAACTATAAGACTCTTCATTATATAGCCCTCTACAATTTGCTGGAATGCTTGTGCCATGTCTGGAACTTTCAGTTCTCTTAGCAGCACATAAACTCAAACTCAGGTACCAGGAGGTAGACTTGATTTTATGTCCCCACCCAATTAGCTCAACATCTCCCATCATCCATGCCTTCTGCCATGAAGATTGTCTTTGAACTTGGCCTTGCAAAGTATCCTTCTCTGTGGGAATATATGGGAGTGACGGTTCTCAGTATCATTGTTCTAGGACTCCAAGCTTAACTCTATTTCCATCCTTGGCTCATGTGACAGGAGACCACAATTGAGTGCATTTTGCAGCATTTAATTGTCTTAAATGAATACAACTTGGCACTCTTGGTGTTCTTTATTTGCACCTTAACAAGGGATGATTCATCCTTCGCACATTCACTGCTTTCAAGAATAGATAACCAACCTTGGCTGATTCAGTTTTGATACCAGGCCAGATAGCATCGCTAGGCGCTTCCATGATCTCAGCTTATTCTTGCTGTGACACAACTCTCAGCCTTCCCTCTCCATGGGTCCGGACTAAATTCATGACAACGATGTCCAGCTTCTATACAATGGCGGCTTCGCCTGCAGTCTATTCACTACGTATAGCCAGCTTCAGTGATGACTCAGTCTACTTGGGTTTCAGCATCTATACAATTATTGACGGTTGATTTTCTTCAGCACTTTGCACACGTGCAGTCTTTTTGCACATGAAAGTTTACTCAATTCTTAACTTCGTCATCAGTGTCTGTAAGATCCATACATTCCTCTTCAGCCAGTATTCTTGGGGAATCATGCTTGTCTCTTGTGACGTCACTAGCTGTTTTGCTCCTTTTCATATTCCTTCAGGGAGTTCCTCCCTCAGATTGTTGTCTCTTCAGGGATACATTCGATAGTGTTTTCTCAGTGAGTGCCTTCTTCTGAAAATCCTCTGTGGTGTTGGCACAACTGCTGGTGTCAAACATGGCACAATCTCAGGCTCTAACATATAGGAGGTAGGGGGGTGGGATTTTGTGCAGAGGCATGCGGCTGCTCCTCTACATTATACAGTGATGTAACATTATGAAACATTTTCACTTATGAAAACGTATTCAATTGACAGAAAATGGTAATGGGAATGTTGGAGAATCTTATTGGATAAAACTACTTTACTGAAAAATGTAAAGTAGATGGAGTCTAAAAGCTTATTTTTTTGTTAAATTGTTAAACTGTGAAAGGTGGTTGCTAAAGTAACCTTTCGAATGTTTTTTTTAAATTTGTTTATGTATTTTCTTGCAGGAAAGGCCAGAAAGTCAAGTGGGGAAGTAAATGAGGGAAGGGGCACCAACCACAGATATGGAGGGGCAGGTGTACAGGTGAAGATGTTGTGCATGTTTTAAATACAAGGTAGAGGGCAGTGTTTCCATTGCTCCTTGATTACAGCTTCAAAAGCACTTCAAAATTGCTCCCCCCTGCAGAGTGGTGTGTTACAGTATATATAGAGCACTGTTGTTTTCCAAAGATATGGCTCAAAATCCTCCTTTATTGCTTGCAAGGTAGCTAGTGGGAGTGTGTGTCCCACAAAGGTAGGCTGTGTGGTTACAGCATTGGTTGAGGAAGATGGGGTAGAGGAAGACAGCCCACTTCCTAAGAAAACAACAGCCTTTCTGAGAGCTCTGTGGTGGTTGGATTTACTGTGGCGGCATATGGAGGTGGTCCCGTAGGAGTACTGTCCAGGTTCTCCATGAATTTCACTTTGGTAGCTTTAACCTTTGGTACATTTCCATCAGTGGTAAAAAAAACTGCCACACCATGATTCTTTCTGGGTGCTAGAGTTAGGCATTTCTTCTACCTCATCTTCCTGGTCTTCTTGATTGTCTTTTTAAGTATTGTTCTTCTTTCGTTGTGTAGGTCCTCCAGCTGGTGGTGGCTCTTGGGGTGGTGGGATGGCAATAGCTGATGCCATTTTAAAGAAAAGTAGCAGTTTTCCTAATATTTGTCCAAGTATGTGCTGTGTGCTGGATTGTAATGGATAATGAGTAAGAATAGGTGTAGGAGCTGTGCAAGGGTAGATTTTGAGCTTTAAAATTCCGAGAGGAAAAAGGCAGTTCCGAACTGATTGTGAAGCACAGACCCATTTGCGAAGTGCAGGCGCGTTTGCCGACACTGAGGGATATATTGACCCACTCAACGGCATTGCACCTCATCACCAAACTGCATTTGGGAAGAAACAGCAACCTGGCAGCGCTGGCTCCTGTGTGCACCAGGACCTCAAAACTGTGTTTTGGCAGCAACAAAAGATGGCTGCACCAGCCTGTCTAGCACACTTCAGGCAAAATGGAACAAGGGGACACACTGAAAAAGTATGCCAGTGTGTTCTGAGACATATATATGGAATCAAGTGAACAGACAGCACTGCATTGCTGCAAAAGCCAATAATTCCCCTTCAAAATGAAACCTTTTTCAGCCTTTCCAAGTGCTGTGTTAGGCTGTTTCCATCTGTGCAGTCTGAAACCACTGTGATGGAAACTGCCCTGCCAGGCCCAGGATAATTCATTGTGCCTCAGAAGAACCGGTCATAATTCTTGAATGACACAGGTCCTGTTAAAGTAGATTTGAAAGAAATCAACAAGCAACTTTCTTTTCGCACGTTTATTTCTTGCCAAAATGTACCCAGGCGCAGCAGTTCAAAGAGACTTTTTACTTTCTGAGCCAGGTCAAGGACAAAGGTATCTATATTTTGGGTAAAACTCCTGCTGCAAGGAAATGACTACAGCTGTAAAAACAATGGGGGCAATCTGAGGAGCTGAAAACCGAATTAAAGAAAGAAATGCTAGCAGTTTTTAACACATGTGGGAAAATGGGCTGTGATGACTGAAGAGAAAACAATGGCCTGTTTAAAAGTAAATTGTTAATGAAAGCCTGTTTACTTAGCAATGTAAAGGAATTATGTTTGTGGTGATAATACACAGATAGGATATCTTCTGTCATAGGTTTGTTTAATTCAAGACCCAAAGTAAGAAATTAGACAGTTTAAAACACATAGGCTGGAGTTGCAAGCTCTCAGAAAAACCTGTTATTCCAGTTGCCAGCAATGAAACTTCTCCAAGGAAGGGAGATACACCATAAATCCAGGACACATAGGTGTGAAGTGCCAGCTTGAAAAACTTTGAATGGGACAGGACAATGAAAGTTCACATGCTCGTCAGACATTCGTCTGTGCTCCAGGCTGGGACAATAGCAGTCCTGGGACACTCACCTGTCAAGTGTGAAGGGGCAATAAAACCTTCAATTAAGACTGGAAACCCCCTTGCCTGGAAGGAAATGACAGCTGCTTGTAGTTGGAGGAAGAAAAAAAACAGGATCTAGTAACAAAGCGACTGCCTTTTGGTGTCAAAAACTATGTTATAAAGACAATTTAAAGACTTTTATTCTGTAGCAAGAATTAGCAAAAATGTAAAAAGTTTGAATTTTTAAATCTAATTTTGTGGGCTATCTTTTAAAACTTGGTAGAACTCATTGCCGCATGGGGAACAGAAGTTACAAAATATGACAGATTCCAAGGAAAGTATTCATGTGGCAAACATAACAATTTGTACATACATCCCTGGGGACAATTCGCATTTGTGGATAAAATTGTGTTCTTTTAGACCAAATCATTAATGTGTAAAATTACCAAAATGTATCAGAAAGGCAAAACAAGGTTGCACAGACCTGTTGATTAGACTGAAATGTG
The DNA here is from genome assembly GCF_040938575.1 of Ambystoma mexicanum. Lineage (NCBI taxonomy): Eukaryota > Metazoa > Chordata > Amphibia > Caudata > Ambystomatidae > Ambystoma > Ambystoma mexicanum. The sequence continues at coordinate 1,075,988,557 of NC_090925.1, forward strand.
ATTCACATAATATGTAACCTGTGTGTATAATTTGTCCAGAGATTACAAGTGAAGAAATGTATGTTTTTGGCAAAATAGGATTTTAAGTAAAGTAAATGTGGGAGTGTTAGGACATTGTAAACCTCACCTGATAAACCTGACATCATCCCCTTAGAAATCCAACCAAATGAGAGTGAGGCAGAGACTAGCTCCCCTGCGCAATCCAAGTAGTTTAGGGGTGGGTGTAGTTAACCCTGGCCAGCCTCTACCTTGATGATGTAATTTTGCATTATAAAAAGGGGCCCCTGACAAGACCCTGGACAGACACTCTTCCTGATTTCCTGCGCTGCGTTCCTGTTCCTGTTTCATCTTTCAGACTCCAAACTCCAACAACAGGGTCAAGCATTGCTGTTCCTATTCCAGAGCCCACTGCAAAACCCAAGCATTGCTGATCCTGCAACAAGTCCTACCCTACAATATTAAAACTCACTAATCTCCCAGTAACCAGGAGAAACTATGGTACTTTTGGCATCCTAATCCAGCTTGGCTTGCCACCACTCACTGCATGCTGCCGCCATCCTGCTACCCTAATGACCTATAATATTCAGTAGCCAGAATTGCCAGTCCAGAAGAACTATTCTTTGGTATCCAGTCCGGCCCAGCTGATCCTGTCCCAAGGATTTTGTCTGGCTGTCCTTTGTTAGACCAGATACGTGTGGTGACCAGAACCGCTGACTGCCCAAAATCCAAACTAAAAAGTGGACTGCGAGTATCAAAAGGAACCATAGAAAACCATAGTATACCTTGCCTTGCCTTGTCCTTAGTTCCACTCTCTAAGTCATCCTATCCTTATCCTGATAACATGTAATATTGTCAAAAATCATTCTTGAAACCCTGCCTTTGATTTTTTGTGCTAGCGACAATATCTTTAATAATTTTGTCTTGTGAAATCCTAAACCCATAGTGCTCTTCCTGGTGATTGGACTGGTTCCGCAAGGGCGGGCGCGGGGGTGCTAGGGTGAAACTTGTGAGTCAACCCTGGGGCTTACTTTGTCTGAATCTGGTAGCCTAGCCTGAATGCTCTACTCTAGAGTAAAACTGTCCTTGTCAAAATGGATTTCTTTTCCTTTTTCGCGCCTTCATTTTCTCAAAACGCACATCACTAGATCATGCATAACTCACTCAATTCACCAGCTAGAGACCTCATTTCACTTCCATATTGTTCCTAGGATCCATAGCTACACTGGAACACAATATTTCACCCATTTTTATTAAAAAACGTTTTGATAAATTCAGGCTGGAATTGCAAAAGTTTGCAAAATTTCCAACGTGTCATTTTGATTATAAACTGTTTTAAATCTTCCATTTAATTTAGAATTGGATGCTTTTGCTCAATCCTTTGCTTGTGATTACTAGTATCTTTCCAGTGTTTCTCTAGTAAATAATTGTTTTTGTTTCAAGAGTTTTATACACATTAATTCAATTATTCATCCATTTCCAGGTGTCATTTTTAGTATTGCCAGGGTTTAAAATCTGTTTTTCTCTCTTGGTTGGGGAGGGAAAGTTGGATTTCAATTTGGTTTACCATTTGTCATTCCTGATTACCTGCTGCTTCTGTTTATCCACTTAAAATTGAATATTTGTGGGTTGAGGGAACATTGCAGGGGGAAATTCTAACTGAAGTGCTATCTTACCTAAAATCAAAAAGTGCTCCTATTCCGTGGTGTTTTGTATTTGTGTCAATAGAAGGTTAAACTAAGTGCATTGCTTGCATTCCTATTTTTCTTATCACCCCATTGGTGATTGCTGCCCCATATAAAAAATGTTATGATCTCTTTTGAATTTTAAAATAAATAACTAAATAAATATTACATTTTATCAACCAGCCTGGTTCATGGTCCATTGTGACCCAGGTGTTTGAAAAGGGGGTGTGATATGAGAGGTGTACCATTTCAATATAGAATCTAACATAAAACATAAGCATTTCAATTGAATGCTGCATACTGGGCTGAGACTAAGGTGTGCGTCGCCTGATTGAAATCCTTAACATATTTGGGGTCTCGAGTCCGGGGATTGAGTTTGGTTGCCACCCGTGACAGTCTAACACAGCAGACTAACCTGCAGGGTAGTAATACTTTGTGTGAATACTGTACAAGCGCCCCCAAAACAAATTAAGTACCAGGCCTGTGTCTATAAAAGTAGGCCTGTGTCTATAAAAGTATAATTAAATCAACCCTGAAATAATTAATAAAGAAAGAACATTGCCAAAATGTCTGTTCTAGTAGAAATCAGTATGGCTAGGGAGCACCCCCTGCACAAGCTTTTTGTCAGAGGTGAGTGGCCAGAACAGGATGAACATGTCTGGCTAGAGAAAATCACACTGCCTTGGACTTAGATACATGGCCAGATGGTGGCCTATTACACCAAGCTCTGAGTGAGCTATATGTATGACCCCAAAAATCAAAGAGGAGCAAAGCAAAATTGCCAGAAACACGGCCTACCTGTATCTCCACATGGGGGTGATGCAGGAAACGCAGGAGGAAAATGTAATTTTAGCGCAGAATCAATCTGAACTGTTAAATAAAATCCAGATTGGTTTAAGTTTGGCAGAACAAACATTGCAAAAGAACCAACAGTTAGAGGTAGAATCTGCAAATTACGTCATAAAATTAAAAGAGGAGTTGGCTCACCAACAGCAAAACAATGCAGGTGAAGAGGCCCAACTAGAAGCAGCAAAAATAGAGCCTCAGGAGAAGGTTGACTCTCTAGAAGAGAGTCAACAGAAGCTGACTCAACAGTTAAACTATAACAGGGTCTGCTCAGGACAAATAACCATGTTGCAAATTCAGATAGATGAATTGAGAGAGGAAAATCATAAGTTAATCTTGAGAGACCTCCACTCTCAAACATAATTTGATGAAGAGCGCCAGAAATCCAATGCCATCAAAAAACAAAGGGATGACCTGGCTGAACAGAGGGCCACCCTAAGTCAAGAGAAAGATGCCCTAGGCCAGGAAATAAGCAAGTTAAAAACTGAGTTAGAGGGAAGAGAGTTAGCCCTCCATGAGCTCAACGAATTAAAGACAGAGTATGGGAAGCTACTGAGGCACTCCAGACGGGTAGTGGGTGCTCTGCAAGAGAGCACCCAGACCAAAGATGCTAAAACTCAGGAGGTGAGTCTCCTGCAGCAGAAATTGTCCCTGTTTTCCCAGACCATACAGGAAGCGCAGAGAGACAATGAGCCTCTCTGTGAAAAGAATGATGGGCTCCACTAGCAAGTGGCAGCGCAAGAGCGGTTCATTGAGACCAGTCAGGCATTGATAGATGAACAAATGGCTCAGATCTTTGCTTATTACCACGAAATAGGGGCTGAAAAAGAAAAGCAAGCAAGGTTGCAGAAAGAGGGTGCTAGACTAAATCCTAACTGGAGGGACCTTGAACAGGTAGAGAGGGACAGGGCAACCCCTGATCATAGCATAAGGACCTCTGTACTCAGGGACTCAAACCCACTCAATACCATGAACACTGCCGACTGTATGTCTACTGGCTCACATGAGCCGGGAGCCATTGGGCTGGCAGAATTCAATAGGTCTGGTAAGATGGGACTGACAGATCAGCGCCTTCCAGAAATTGATGGATGGGCGTCCCTGTACAGATACCCAAATATTAGGGCTGATATCTCTGACAAGGAAGACTCGTATGAGGGTAGGGTCAGGGTATCAGATCCACTTAAATACCGCCTTCCCAAGGACCAGTTGGTTAAATTTGATGGGGAACTAAAGGAAATAAGGCCCAAAAAGAACATCCTGAAGACCTCTACCCAGTTAGGGCAGTGGGGGGGATACTCCACCAACCCTGGGAGCAGGGAAGAGTCAGGAAACTCCTCTGAGCACCACAGGAATAGAGAAACTAGGCCCCAACATTCTGCGAGCCCTTCTCAAGCTCATAGAACTATATGAGCAAATGATGGATACTTTTCATATGAAGGACAGCCAGAATTGCATAGAGAATGTAAAATGGACCTTCTCCCCTGAATACTCCAGTTTCTTTGCGGGACTGGACGACCAGAACCACTCCAGATGGTCCACCTACAGGGCGGCCATCTTGAAAATATGTTCTGCTCACAGAAACCCCCAAGAGGCCCGCAAGGCAGCCTACAATCTGCAGTGCAGGGAAGATCAGCCCCCCCAAGAATTTGTGCAGGAGCTCAAACACGCCTTTGCACAGAGCACCAGGAGGGTGTTCACAGATAATCGGAAGTTCATCACCACCTTCATTAATGCCCTCCCAAAATATATTATGACCCAGCTGGTGAGGGAATTTCATGAGAAAAGTTCACTGGACTGGGTCATAGAGCAGGTGACCCACATTTATGAGGTCCAAAAACCTGCAGATGACAAAATCCAAACAAAAACCCCAAACCAGCCACCACCCCTGCTGCTGCTAAGGTGGCAGAGGTGAAGGTTGCCGCCATTTTATATCTGGAGATGGGGGGGCCTAAAAATATACCTGTACCAAATCAACCCAATCAAAGACCCAGAAGGCCCTCGGGCCAATCCCAGACAGGTGGAAGTCAGGGAGGTAATCCCACAAATGGGACCCCTAACTCCCCTGTTTACATCAGCCCCCGATACAAGGGTAACAGACCGATCCTGAGGTATGTATGGACTCCCCCAGCCCAAGGGGGGAGATCCAACCAGGTAAGTGCTGCCCCAGGAAAATTCCCTCCTAACTTTCCCCAGGAGGGCAGTAATACTCCAAATGCTGGTTTGAGTTTCTTTCCTCGATACCCACAAAATCCCAACCTGCCGGACAACCCTCCTTTCTTTCCCCACTTTCAGCATCCCAGACAGCCCAATCCGGGAGAGGGGAGACCAAGGGTGGAGGGTTACCAAACTGTTCAATACCCAGGGTACTATGGGAGAAGGGATAGTTACCCTTCCTGTGACTCACCTAGGGTTGACCAGAGACCCCCGTACCAACCGGAACGGGTGTCACAACTGGAGGGCCAAGTCCAGAACCTATCCCAGTATCTGGCTCGCATGTTGAGGGCTCAAAGGAACCCTCAGATGAACATGGTGGCTCAGAACCCCACCAACCAAGGGTGTAGTACTCCAGAACAATTACAGGGAGAGCACCCCGACAACTCACCGGTTCCAAAGGAGGAGACACGGGGGAAAGGGAGGTGTAAAGCCCTAGAAGAAGCTTCCTTCCTCACCTGTGAAAAGCCCTTGGACACCCAGGAACTGGAACCAAAATCTCCTGCCCCCAAAAACCTGCCACCCAAGGAACAGAGGGTGGATAGGAGAAATAAAGAACCCAAAAAGACCCATTTTGAGGAGCAGGTTAGTGTCCTCCAGTTCGAAGGGGAAGAAGGCTCAGAGGAGTCTGAGAAAATATCTTCTCCTTCAGAGACGGGGAATTCCTCCCAAAGAAAAATGGGTCCCAAGAGATCCAAATGAAGACTGGGTGAATGTGGGGACTGAGTCAGATCACCCATCATTGAACCCCAGAATGAGCATCAAGGAAACCAGATTGTCCAAACCAAGTCTGGTGATTGCCTCTAAAAAGGGGAGTGGGGGGAGGGGCAGCCCAGAATCAGAAACAGGGGAGCCTAAAATTCCCCACATATCCCAATGTCAAATTATTCTTTCAGATCCCCAAACTCCAACACAGATCATGACCAAACTACCCCTGTATCAGAGTCAAAAATAAGGAAATTGACCACCAAACTTGCCCAGAATGCCCCTTACCTTTGCCCATTGTAGGAGAAGGAGGGTAGATTGTATGCCCCAGTCCAAGTGCAAGGGTAATGTACATTTTCGGCACTGGTGGACACTGGATACCAAGCCACTCTTCTATCAAAGAGGGCCTCTGATCAGCTAAATTCAGGAAGGGGGGAGAGATACCAGATCCCTCTCACCCCTCTTCCTGGACAACTCCAGAACTTCGATGGGAATTGCATTCCGGTCGAGGGGACTGCAGAATAGGAAATAAAAATTGGGCGACACAAGGTGAAACACTTGGTCATAGTAGTGACTCCAGAGGGCACAACCGGTCTACTGGGGATTGACTTCCTGCGTAGGTTGTCCCCCCTAATAGACGGTGTGAACAAGGTCCTCTGGTCCCAGACTAACAGGCCAATCAAATTAAAGCAGAGTATCAACCATTTTAGTCTAAATGGCACATGCCACATGATTGAACAAAAACCAGATGAAATTAAGTTTCATCTTCGAAATAATGAAATACCCGACGTCACAATAATTTCTGTGGGACAACAAACTGGTAATGGGAACTTCTCTCCATTTCTGAAAATCCACCTTCCTTCCAGTCTCAAGTGGCATTCCACACTGGAAGGAAATACTTTGAAATTCTATGCCAATTCACAATCTGAAAATCCCGATTCCATAGTCAATAGTGATGAGAAACCAGCTCAAAGTTTAGCTGACATTCAGTAAATTAGAGAACAGCTATACATCCCTATTCAGTTAAATGAGGGGAAGGAATCTGTTCTCGCCCGAGTGTGCGTGAACAACGGTAAGAGCTTCATCTGCGAAGCCATGTTCCGACAGCTCCCAAAAGATCCAGCCATTCCCACATTTAAATTGACCAATATGTGGGGTATGGGGCCTGGAAATTCCCCGTTCCAAACATCTTCTGCTTATCACTTGTATGATAAACATTTCTAGAGGTGACAAAAGCATCAAACACAATTGTTGGGTCGTGCGAGGTGTTCCTTCCGCCTTTTATATGGGCAGTCAGTTACCTCCTCAACTGACTCGAGATTAATTTGGATCCCAGTTATTGCAAAGCCCAGTCCCAACTGGAGAGTAGATCTCAGGGCCCTGGCAGTCCTAAAGAAAACCTTCCGGTCAGCCCCAGTGCTACCGTAGGAGATTGAAGTTCAAAACTAGAGAAGAGGTCAGCATCCCAGGCCTCGCCTACAGAATCCGCATCCCCAAAGGCAAATTGACAGAAGAGAAATGGGTCCATGTTAATCAACTAAAGAGCTGTCACGCTAGGCACACGTTGCAACAAATTGAGGAGCCCAGAGAGAATAAAATAGAGGAGACATCGGAAACATGAGAATGAGGAAAAGAAGAACCAGAAGGGAGCCCATAGGATATATAGATATGATTATGTAACATGGAATATGTTCCTCATTATTAATTGTTATTATTAAATGCCTGTGTATCCCACTGCTGTCAACCCAACTGGTGGACAGTTAGTGTGAAATTGTTGTAACCGGTTTGTGTTCTCTGTCATAGATTTGCACTGGTTGCGCCCATCTAACAACCAAGAAGGTCCACCCAGGCAGCCTGGAAGGGAGAAAACAAAGGAGATCCGGAAGTGTCGCTCCACACCATGGAAGGAAGATCCCAGGGAAAGCAGAGGGTGTCGTCCACGTTGCAACCAGACACAACAAAAGGAGCAGGACGCACCGTTCTCTGATGGAAGAGGGACTCATACCTGCCTGATCCTGTTGGAAACCCATGGAGAAATCCGACTTGACCAACTCCCCCTCGACTTGGAAGCACAGGAGAAGTTGAGGGGGATGTGTGGGATATATTGACACACTCAAAACTGCATTGCACCACATCACCAAGCTGCATTTGCGCAAGAAACAGCAACCTGGCGGCGCTGGCTCCTGTGTGCTCCAGGACCTCAAAACTGAGTTTTGGCAGCAACAAAAGATGACTGCACCAGCCTGCCTAGCACACTCCCGGCAAAATGGAACAAGGGGACACACTGAAAAGGTATGCCAGTGTGTTCTGAGACATATATATGGAATCAAGTGAACAGGGAGCACTGCATTGCTGCAAAAGCCAAAAATTCCTGTTCAAAATGAAACCATTTTCACCCTTTCCAAATGCTGTGTTAGGCTATTTCCATATGTGCAGTCTGAAACCACTGTGATGAAAACAGCTCTGCCAGGCCCAGGATAATTCATTGTGCCTCAGAATAACCAGGCATAATTCCTGAGTGACAGGTCCTATCAAAGTAGATTTGAAAGAAATCAACAAGCAACTTTCTTTTCACCCGGACGGGAACACATGTTTATTTCTTGCCAAAATGTATCCAGGCATAGCAGTTCAAAGAGACTTTTTACTTTCTGAGCCAGGTCAAGGACAAATGTATCTATACTTTGGATAAAACTCCTGCTGCGAAGAAATGACTACAGCTGCAAAGACAGCGGGGGCAATCTGAGGAGCTGAAAACTGAATTAAAGAAAGAAATACTAGCAGTTTTTAAAACATGTGGGAAAATGGGCTGTGATGACTGTAGAAAAAAATGGCTTGTTTAAAACTAAATTGTTAATGAAAGCCTGTTTACTTAGCAATTTAAAGGAATTATGTTAGTGGTGATAATACACACATAGGATATCTTCTGTCATAGGTTTGTTTAATTCAAGACCCAAAGTAAGAAATTAAACAGTTTAAAACACATAGGCTGGAGTTGCAAGCTCTCAGAAAAACCTGCTATTCCAGTTGCCAGCCATGAAACTTCTCCAAGGAAGGGAGATACACCATAAATCCAGGACACGTAGGTGCGAAGTGCCAGCTTGAAAAACTTTGAATGGGACAGGACAATGAAAGTTCACATGCTCGTCAGACATTCGTCTGTGCTCCAGGCTGGGACAATAGCAGTCCTGGGACACTCACCTGTAAAGTGTGAAGGGGCAATAAAACCTTCAATTAAGACTGAAAACCCCCTTGCCTGGAAGGAAATGACAGCAGCTTGCAGTTGGAGGAAGAAAAAAGCAGGATCTAGTAACAAAGAGACTGCCTTTTGGTGCCAAAAACTATGTCATAAAGAAACTTTAAAGACTTTTATTTCTGTAGCAAGAATGAGCAAAATTGTAAAAAGTTTGAAGTTTTAAATCTAATTTTGTGGGCTATCTTTTAAAACTTGGTAGAACTCATTGCTGCATGGGGAACAGAATTTACAAAATATGACAGATTCCAATGAAAGTATTAATGTGGCAAACGTGTAAAATTAATCAAATGTATCAGAAAGGCGAAACAAGGTCGCACAGACCTGAGGGTTGGTCTGAAATGTGATGCACATAATATGCAACCTGTGTGTATAATTTGCCAAGAGATTATAAGTGAGGAAATGTATGTTTTTGGCAAAATTGGATTTTAAGTAAAGTAAATGTGTGTTGAGTGTTGGCACATTGTAAACCTCACCTCATAAACTGGACCTCATCCCCTCAGAAATCCAACCAACTGAGACCAAGGTGGAGACTAGCTCCCCTGCCCAATCCAAGTAGTTTAGGGGCAGGCGTAGTTAACCCTGCCCAGCTTTTACCTTCATGATGTCATTTTGCATTAAAAAGGGGTCCCTGACAAGACCGTGGACAGACACTCTTCCGGATTTCCTGGGCTGCGTTCCTGTTCCTGTTTCATCTTTCAGACTCCTGACTCCAACAACAAAGCCAAGCATTGCTGATCCTATTCCAGGGTCCACTGCAAAATCCAAGCATTGCTTATCCTGCAACAGCAAGGCCTACCCTACCATATTAAAACCCACTAATCTCCCAGTAACCAGGAGAAACTGTGGTACTTTTGGCATCCTAATCCAGCTTGGCTTGCCGCCACTCACTGCATGCATGCATGCCATCCTGCTACCCTGATGACCTATAGTATCCAGTAGCCAGAATTGCCAGTCCAGAAGATCTATCCTTTGGTATCCAGTCCGGCCCCACTGATCCTGTCCTGCTGATTTTGTCCAGCTGTCCTTTGTTAGACCAGATCCGTGTGGTGACCAGAACCACTGACTGTCCAAAATCCAAACTAAAAAGTGGACTGTGAGTATTAATAGGAACCATAGAAAACCATAGTATACCTTGCTTTGCCTTGTCCTTAGTTCCACTCTCTAAGTCATCCTACCCTTATCCTGATAACTTGTAATATTGTCAAAAATCATTCTTGAAACCCTGCCTTTGATTTTCTGTGCTAGCGCCAATATCTTTAATAATTTTGAAAAACCGTTTTGATAAATTCAGGCGGGAATTGCAAATGTTTGCTAAATTTCCACGTGCCATTTTGATTATAAACTGTTTTAAATCTTCCATTTAATTTCGAATTGTATGCTTTTGCTCAATCCATTGCTTGTGATTTCTAGTATCTTTCCAGTGTTGCTCCAGTAAAGAATTGTTTTTGTTTCAAGAGTTTTATACACATTCATTAATTTATTCATCCATTTATGAGTGTCATTTTTAGCATTGCCACAGTTTAAAATCCTTTTTTCTCTCTTGTTTGGGGAGGGAAAGTCAGATTTCAATTCTGTTTCCCATTTGTCATTCCTGATTATGGATTTCCATTCTGTTTTCCATTTGTCATTCCTGATTACCTGCTGCTTCTGTTTATCCACTAAAATTCATTATTTGTGGGTTGACGGAACATTTCGGGGGGAGATTCTAACTCAAGTGCTATCTTACCTAAAATCAAAAAGTGCTCCTATTCCCTGGTGTTTTGTAGTTGTGTCATTAGAAGGTTAAACTAAGTACATATCTTACATTCCTATTGTTCTTATCACCCCATTGGTGATTGCTGCCCCTTATTAAAAATTGTATGATCTCTTTTGAATTTTAAAATAAATATATAAATATTACATTTTATCAACCAGCCTGGTTCATGGTCCATTGTGACCCGGGGTATTTGAAAAGGGGAGTGTGATATGAGTGGTGTACCATCTCGATATAGAATCTAACATACTGGGCCGAGACTAAAGTGTGCGTCGCCTGTTTGAAATACGTTACAACACGTCATCATACTACGAGTGAGCACGTGGTCACTTGACACTGTCCATAAAGTCTGCAATGACGTCCGATGTTCGTGAACATCAGCAAACACAAAAACAGTGGAAAAAATTGCTAAAAGTGTATAGAAGTGTTAAACATTATGCTAGAAGGTGGGGAAAGGTGAAACTTTTTAAACTAGCGGAAGATATTGCTATATTGGAGTAAGTATGATATTGTTACGTTTTAGCAAATTAGGGTGCACTGGTAAAAACCCATGAAATTCACTGAAAAAACGTTGTGAAAGGGACATTATGGTTAAGCTGCACTAATAAAAACCCATGAAATTCAATGAAACAACTTTGTAAAAGCGACATTATGGTTAAGTTGCACTAATAAAAACCTATGAAAGTCAATGAAAAAACGTTAAAGGGGTGTTATGGTTATAGGTAAAACCAGAAAACCCCAGAAATGTGCATGTTATGGTAAGCTAAGCAACCATAACTCGCTCCAACACCCGCGCAAACCCCACTCCCAAAAAACCCTAGAGTTGATTAAGGCATGTATAAAGTAGCACAAAGACAAGTTCCTGGAGAAAAGGTTTGTATTGGAGCTAATTTTGCATACCCACAATGCCTTGCTGTTGTGGCTCAGAACTGGAGGTGAACTTCCAGCGATGGCTACAGGGTGGCATTTTGGAGTGTGTGACTTGGCTCAAATTGACTTTCCTACTTTCACATTTCAGCTGAAAGGTTTTTTTTCAAACCTTTTTAAACCCAGCAATGCTCTTTTGAATTTTCATTCACAAAGTACTATAGTCTCCAATAAAGACTTTGCTAAAAGCAGAGTTCAGACTGTAAAGTTTAGGAAATTCACCAAATTGACAAGGAAAGAATCTGAGAGAAGAATTAGACTGACACTCCATTGTGGGAAGCACAGAGTTCCAGGAGTGGTGAAGTGCATTTAAGAGGCTTTTGTGAGAGTGATTAATTTGAATGCGTTAGAGTCTTCCGTCCACCATAATAAGAGACTAAGGGCCTCATTACTGGTCTGGCGGCAACCATGCCTGTGCTACCGGTGGGTTGCTGCCAGATCCGTAATAATTTACCAGAGACTGGCCTCCCAGTGCCACCAGCTCATTACGAGTCCGGCGGCCGGGAAGTCAGGCGCCAGTATATTTGTGAATCCCCATTCCCATAGAGTCCTATCAGACTCTATGATAGTAGGGACAAAGGAGCACCGGCACCATTAGCAATGTTGCCATTGCTCCCAGGAAGAGTCAGCCTATCATGGCCGCTGCGCCTGGCAGTGTAAGACATGTTAGGCACAGCGGCTCCAGCAGGCAGACTCGTAGTTTGCCGGTCCGGAAACAAGGGTGCTGGTGAGCTAAGTCCCTCATTAAGAGTTTGCTGGTGGCAAACTCCTCTTACCGTCCATGCTACCCCAGACCCTGGTATTACTGGGATATTATGGGCATCAGAGAGCCAGTAAGTTCCCATTCCCATGGGATGGAATTGCCTGAATCAGCGGCACCAGAATTACAGGTGCCAGTGATTTAGGCATTTCTTTGCTGGGGCCTGATTTACCAGCAGGTCAGGCCTGCAGGGAGATCCGTGGCCCCCACTGGCAAATTTGTGTTTTGCCGGTCCAGGCAAAATGCTGGTGCTGGAATTACCAGCATTTTTTCCAGACCGGCAAAATCATAATGAGGGCCTAAGACTTAAAAAGAGACTTTCATGAGCCAAAAAACCAACATGACACAATTCAGAAAGACATATTCTTTGGATAATTTAAATGAATGATGTGCAAAGGAAATATTACCCTGTTTTATGTAATTCCTTCATTGATCCCCCACGCCTAACTTTTGATTAGAGCAAATTAGAAGCATCCCTTTTCTTTTCACACGAGCAAGACTCCACTTGTTAATGGTGGCACACAGTTGCACTATAAGGCGTGTGCATATCCCATCTGGGTCATCTTAGGTAGGGTACAAACCCAAGCTGTTGCAACCTGCTGTTCTCAAATCATCTGCTTCTTTCTGTCACTCACTTACATACAACACTGAAAGTTAGGAAATCCAGCCCTGTTGATAAATGGCACACCACCCCCCCACTTTAACTCCTTAAAAGATGGCAAACACACATAACAAAATAAAGTAGGAAAATAGGAAACAACTGACCTGTGGGAACCTTCACCCTCCTTCAACCCTGGAAGCTCCACAGCTATGTTCTGATCTGTGCTACCTGTACAGCCACAGGAAGGAGCTATGACATTATTACCTGCAAATCTGAAGAGGAAATTATGAGGTAAACTTGTATCTTTTCATTTTCAGGAATTACTAGGTGCAAAGTAGTCATGCATTGCTAAAGATATCCATTTGAGAATTTAAATATATCTGTACTTTCCAACAAAATACTTTTAAGTAATGGGAATTACATTTTTGCTCCCTGAAATTATTTTCTCCTAACAACTTCAAAAAGTATGGAATTACATAGTCGAATTTAAATCTTATCTGGTGCCCTGTTAAGAGCCACGTCTGTGATGGCTCAATTTCTCTGTTACAAGACAACCATTGTCCTCGAGGTGACAAGTGACTTTCAAAAAGGTCTCAAGACACGATTATGTGTCCACCTTTTCGGTTCTATGTGTTATTTCCGAATATTGAAGGCTGCATGCAAAAAAGACACATTTTTTTCTGCCGATTTGGCGTGGCCCTCAATGTTGGGAATGATCACTATTTCACCCCCTCCCCACAAACCCTCCGAACCACCAATCCCCCATCTGCCCCAATTTTTTAATTCAAGGGGTTTCACTCCGAACACCCTTTGAAACCACAAACACCCATTGGACGCCCGCCCCACCCCTGCCCACTGCTCACGGTCAGAGGCACACATACACAAACACAAACACACACTCACTCTCCCATCTGCCCCTTCCCTTCCATGCAAAAAACATTCCTCAATCGCCACGGAAGTACACAGTAACACTTCCTTTCTCCTCTGCCCCCTCCACACTACAAACATGCCCCCTCAACATAAACACACAAACCTATGTTCCTCACCCGTGGCTTCCAACTTTCTGGGCCGGCCGCACCCGCCCACCACTTGACACACTCAAAGTGGTCTTTCTAAATTGATCTATTTTATTTTCGAGAAAATAAAAAATGAATTTTCACTCAGGACCACTTTTCAAATTCCAAACAACATTTTTGAAACTGCTAAGATGTTTGCCTCTCCTGTTGTAGGAAAATAAATAATGGTTAAAGTGATTGTTACAAAATAAATTACTTACTTTCATGGATGCCATTATGATGAAGTGGTAATAGTTATGTAATAAAGCAAATCGTGAAATGGAACCATGTTCATTTGTAAAATATAGTATTTATGCCAAATAGGTCTTGTGTAAATAAACTAGTCTATATTTGTCTACTTACCACCATGCATTTCTGGAGATAGTGACTGATGTATTGTTGTCCCATGACTTGTGCAAGGGCCAGGTTTAGGGGTTGTGTCAATTGCTTCACATTTCAACACAGAGATGCATTTGGCTAGGGCTGTCCTATGGGAAGACCAGTTCTGTGGGAATGCTCAAAAGATGTAAAGGTGGCCAAGAGCAGAAATGGATCACTGCTTGCCTAACTGCAACTCAAAGAGTCATATACCTCCCAGAAAGGAAGGGGCGTGCTCATCACTGTTGCAAAAACTCCCTATGGGCACTTTCATTCCCTTTTTCATTTTCTTCGAGAGCACAATTTGCTTCCAGATGAATGTCTGGTACAGTTCTTAATCCTGTGTCTAGACTTCTTTAATTCATAAATTCTAGACGGGAAACGCGCACATACACAAGTGTTTGGCTGAGCCAACGTTGTTCACGAAGCAATCCTCAGGCATCCCACTGGTGGTCCTTCACACGATACTTGGCTCCAGTGGTTGACTTAGGAACATGGCTTCTGACCCTCTCCTTATATTCTAAATAGGGTTAGAGTTAACCCAGTCGCCCGATAGAAAGGACCTACAGCATTAACATCAGGTGGAGCAATCTAAAAGTTGAGAGCCAGCTACATTATATCTCCCCAGAAACAAGACATTGCCCTGACAGGAATGCAAAGTGGTCTTAACAGCTACCCCTCCCATTTCATGCCAGCACAGTCACTACCAGGCTACCAGGTATCAAGGTCACTCTCCCAAGCTCCTTGCAAGAATCCACCAACGTTGCATGCAATAATAAAGCTATATCTGAGCTGAGAGAACAGTAGCACAGATGCATTCAAGAATGAAATAATAAGGGCCAAGCCGGGGGGAGGGGGCATAACTAAGTCAGGTAATGCCCCATGGCCCATAGTTACACCCCTGAGCAAAGCGAGGTACTTAACAAAGGCCCCGGGGCATAACCTGACTTGGTAATGCCCCCCGGTGAGGGGCTTATTGCTATTAGTACCCCTACCCGTTAGACCGGGGTACTCATAGTGTGTTATTTTTTTCAGTTGCAAGATGCTGCATCGTTTTGCAACTGAAAAAATAAATTATAACATGGCCACCACGGATTGGGAAACTAAGTCCCTTCTCCCATTCCCTGGTGGCCATAGTAAACAAATAAGATGGCCGCGATGGAATGGGAGAAGGGACTACATGTAGTCTCTCTTTACATGGCAGCGTGTCAAAATTCTGGAGCGGACCTGCCGGCGACAGAAGTGATCCCGGCATGTCTTTCCCCGAAATGGACCTAAAATGAGAATGAGAAGGTAAATGGAGCAGGAAGGGGAGGGCAAGGAGGTGTGGGGGCGGGAGCGAGAGAGGACAATTTCCCTGGCAGGGAACAGTGCGGCTTCTAGCCCTGTGGAGGCTCAGGGTGGCAGGATTACCATCTGGTAATGCCCCCAAACCGAGAATCCTCATTGGTTGGGAAGCTGCCACCCCCACCCACTGGGTACTAATAGTGCTTAAACTATGACGCACAGCCATTTTGAGTATACATGCATGGTTAAAACGACAGTGAACAGTAGTGCACCCGAAGAAAGCGTTAACATCACTTCACTGCCGCCTCACCTGGAGACATTTAAGAAAGTACCCAAATGTCACAGTAGACAAAATAAAATGGGACACAGTAGTGTCCCTGCAGCACTCCACTGAAGGTGACTTGGCTGCCATTGAAAAGTGAAGATGAAAAAGTAATTGGGGGAGTTCTCACTACGCTAGTAACCAAATGGGCTATGTGGCTACAACAATTTTATTTGTATTTATTTTTACATTTATAGAGCGTGCTAAGCCCTGAGGCATCAAGGCGCTGTTACATGACAAGTTACTTGCAAGACAATCTGATATGTTGTTAATCGAGCATCCCTGGTGTAGCCAAAGCTTAATCACAGCTGCCACCAGCCTGATTCACAGCACACTTTCAGCGTGATGGAATCAATCACTGTGATACCAAAAATAAGTCCTTAAAACACATCTGTGTCCTAGTGCCATATGGGCTACGAAGGGCACAACAAAAGAAAAAAGGTTTCTTTGGCAGATAGAGTTCAGACTATGTAAGGAGAACCCCACTTTGTAAAAAAAGATGGAGACAGATCTTAAACAAATGCTCCTTAGACCTAATCCTCCTGACGATTGAAGAACTGGCCCAAAATTTGACAACACTGGATGAGGAAATTAACACTATCAAGAGCACCTTAAGTAAAAGCTTCAGTGCAGATCAATTGAAACAGATCCCGGAAGAGACGAATGAGAAATTAGCCAAATATAAACTAGGGCTGGAAGTAAAAAAGTCTGAAAATTTAGACGAGATACTCTGGACTACTAAATTAGATATAGTCTACACCTGGCAGGAGTACTACGGACAGTGGACAACTAGACCATATCAGCCACGCACACCCAAAAGGGGATCCGGAATCCAGACACAACCTCATCAGAAGCCTCCAGCACGGAGCTTGAAGTAACCACCGACACAGGAGTGACAATAACCTCTAACTCGGTGGTGGAGAAGACAGCATCCGGATCGGCCAATTTTTAGGAAAGGGACCCATCAGACGTGGAAAAAAGAAATAAATCGGAGAGGAAGAAACCAACGGGGAAAAAAATATATTATAGTCAACATTTCATTGTATAGACTATCTCGTTTGGAGTTGCAGGTTTTGAGGAAAGGCCTATCATTCGTGCCCCAACATAGCAGTAACTTACTGAGAGAAAAGATTGACTTTTTTAAGTTAATGCGTAAACTCAAACTTAAATTCTTCTTTAACACAATCACAGAAGTGTAAACCATGCAAGAACCTTCTGAGTACTTGGAATTAGCACCCAAGAATAAGTTCAATCCCCCTGTGCAGAACCACGTCCTAGCAGTCTTTGAAAGAACGGTTCTCGACCAATTCAAGAAGATTCCCTTTAAGAACAAGGGGCAAGGCAACTTCACGGCAAGAGAGAGACAAACACTGAAGAATCTGCTGGACAACAGTCAGATCATTTTCAAGCCCACGGACAAGGGAGGGGCTTTGGTGTTGATGGAAAAGAGTCTATTTTTAGCTGAAGTAGAACGCCAGTTACTGGATCAATAGACTTACAAGGACATTGAGTTAAATCCAACAGAAAAAGTGCGGGTCCTCATCAAGGAAGTGCTGGATGAGGCAGAATCAAGGGGAGTGATTTCGGAAAAAAAACGCAAATTCCTGGAGAAAGATTACCCCATCATGCCAGTGATCAGTGGCGGCCGCTTTCATTGGGCGGGGGGCGCCGCCCCCCCATCCAGGATGCTCCCCAGGGAAGAGTGTTCAAACAACTTAAGTTGTTCTGTGTGCAGCAGAACAGATTCAGTAGTTCTGATCTGAATCTGTTCTGCTGCATTTCGTGACAGTGAGCAAAAAAATAAATATATATATAAATCTGCCAGCACCCACACTCGCGGACTGTGTGTGCGCTTCGTTGCCTTGCCTGCATCTTCACATGGGCCGGCTGCCACAGGGGCGCGTCCCTTTTTACGCAGATTCTTTCTGCAGTAAAGTGCGTGTAGCTTGTAGCTCCACGCACTCTACGTAACCCCATCAACTAGGAGGCTGGCGGGGCAATAGAGGGGTGGCCCCGCCAGCATTAATATCATGTTCGCAAACAGCGCAGTGGATCTGATCATTTCAGTTCTGCTTTCAGTTAGTCAGGGGACAAGGGCGCATAGCAACAGAAATGTCATTGGCTGTTTGCCAGCCAATGACATTTCAGTATGGGTGGGGTGAAGGGCGCATGTTACGTGCGTGCCACACTGCTACCTTCATTTTGTCTTGGGATCTATCGTGACAGAGCAAAGGTGTTAGAAGCCAACTCTGACCGGGCTCTCTGGACTGCCACCGCTGTCGCTGGTAAGCAACTTAACTTGTAGTGTTGCAGGCAGCCTGGCCTGGAAATCATTCCCCAGGACAGACTGCTCCAGGGCCGGGAGGACCGTCCGGAGACCTGCCCATGGAAATTAAATGCACGACTAGTATGCCCTTGTTTTGTTGGACTATTTGAGACTACGTCGTCTCTAGGCCAGGCACCAGGCCGGGTAGGCCCTGCATAGCCTGGCTAGCACTTGGGTGTGGCTCTCCTCTCCTCCGACTCACACCAGTGAGTCATGACAGTGTGAGTCGAAGGAGAGGAGAGCCCAGCCCGGCCGCCATCAATGCTGGGCCTCCTCGGCCTGCTATCGAATTACATCTGTCAGTCCTTATGACCCCGAGTCTTACTCAATGGGGCTGCTGCGCTTCAGGTACGTGTTAGTGGAACAGTTTTAACATGATTTTAACCAAAGCGAGTGTACTTAATAGACCACGGATGTTGCTATATTTAGGAGAGCTGTAGGCTGTCAGTGTTGGAGGTACACACGGTTTGGGGTGTTCTTCCTAAAACTTTTAGAAAAGGTACCAGTTTTAATAAATTGTGACTTTGATGAGTTGTTTCTGCACACGTTTAGCAAAACGGCGAGTTCATTTCCCGGCTTCATTGAAGAAGTGGGGACATGTAGCCGCCATCTGATACGACATAGGGCATTTGGACTAGTAGATATTGTCCCTGTGGCTCGTCCGAGTCCATCCCGTGGCGAAAGCTGAAAAAGAGTGCCTGCTGCCAAAAAAGTGTTTTATTGCATTAGGCTCTGCGAGTTTCCTACTGCAGGCCGTCTGTGCTGAGTGTGTACTGTAAATGTTTTGGCTCTGACCACACCTATCGGCCAGCACATCTGCAGCCACCACCCCAAACATGGCTTTTTTACAAGTCTGTCAGTCAGGTACAATCAATCCATAACATTTATAAGTCAGTAAAGGACCTGGCCATTCTTCACTGAGTTATGAAAATGACAATGAAGAGGGACCAGCGGGGAGTTGCGGTTTCAGTTGATAGAGACAATCCCTGCAATGAGTCTATTCGTTAGTTGAGAACTTAATTCAGACCGTTTCCATGTATGTTACCTGCCAAAATGGAACATCGAGAGCACTTCTCTCACAGTCGGAAAAAGCAGCAGCCATTCACCCTGCTTAAACGACCCTTTGCCATACTAATGAGTTTTAGGTGAGATCGGCTATTCGGCTATGCTGGGGGGTGTGCTTGTTTTTTTTGGGGAAAGGGCATGCAAGCACTGGTGCATTAGCAGGCCACCAGCAAGCAGTACGGGACTCCAGCCCAGTTCAAGAGTTCCCTCCATCGGGCTCGGACTAGCCTATAGGGCAATAGGCCCACGGCTGAACCAAAAACACAAAATGCTGGTGTGGGACACTCTTTTGGCCAATGTGGGCCAGTTTGATGAGTTACTTCCTTATGCGGCTAGTAGTTTTGACCAGTGTTGCTGAATGTATATTCTTTATTCTTTAAAATGCACAATTTGCATCACTTTTTATCAAAAAACTCCCCCCTTGGGTACTATTCAAACAGTGTCACAAAAGGAATGAATTGCCATTTGCAACTGTGGGACACTTTTTCACTGGTGCCCGAGACAATTGTATGGCCCAGTCCGACCCTGCCCTCCATTGACTACTGTGAACGCCTTTATGCACAGAAGTATTGCCACAGAAAAAGACGTTTGATCATTCCCCAGGAGGACAGTCCACTCCAGGACCGTCCGGAGCCCTGCCCTGGGAAATGAAATGCACGGGCAAGTTGATGGTAGGATGTGCAAACGGCAAAATGGTGCGAGTTCCTGGGATTCTAGTATCAGTGCCAGGCAAATGCCTAATACAATACACAAGCCAAAACTGTTGACTTTGCCAGTGTTTATTTTCAGAAGGAGTTCAGTGAAGGACAAATAGTGCTTCTAAATCGAGTAACTGAAGGCAGACTTGGTAAAGACATTTTTATAACACCACTAGTGCGTTTAGAGCTCCATTTAAGTCATTAGCTTAAGACTGCAATGGCAGGCAATTTGAGCACAACGTTTGATGGTAATACTGGATAAAGCTATCTCAAAGAGCTCTCATGATGATGTGTTTTGCCCAGGGAAGAGCAGGACATGGGTGGAATGGCCATAGGGATTAGCTTGGCCATGGGCAGTCAATGGGTGGGTAAATAACCAAGCAACACCTACAACCTTTCTATCCCTCCTCACATGCCATTTCTCCCTAGCTGTACAAATACAATGCTGTCTGGTTAGTGTGGTACTACTATATTTGTAGTTATTTTGTGGGCTATTCCTTCATTTAATTATTTAATGGTTTCAATCTCTTTGCATGTTAGGATTTTGTGTAAGGTTGCAGTGATCTATTTGACAGAACAGTGTGACCTGTGCATTCCATGTGTTTCAACTTTGATCAACTGCAGCAGTGAAGACTCAGCGAGGCAGACAGCTATTAGAGGTAGGACAAATGTTGCAATAATTAAGTGGTTAAAAAGTACTATTTTAGCTTAGTTTCTCCCCTGTCAGAAAATGAATAAAATCACACCTTAACAAGAGGATGAACACATGTGAATGCCAGTAATAGCATGACAAAAATATATTTTTCCATCATTACTGGTTCTCTATATAATGAATGTCTTTATGCATACTGCATCGTACCATCTATTCTAGATACAAGCTGATGTAAAATACACCATAAGACTTGCACACGTAAGAATAATGTACCACCATTAGTACGTAAAACCTGATGTTTTTTATGTCATATTTCTTTGGGCTTGGACAGTAAATTGCACATTATGGAAGCCATTTTTCAAAATATTTTGCGGGGGAGAACCCCCACCGACCCCCATAGTGTGGTGTGGGCTTGCTCGCTGCGCTCGCTCGCTCCCAAATTCTCCCCGAGAAATGTACGCCCACCATCTTTCAAAGTCACCAGCCGCCACTGCCGGTGATCTACATTCTCCCGAATATCCACAAAAGATTAGTGGATCCTTCAGGCCATCCCATAATAGCGGCTACGGACAGTTTACTGGAGCCTCTGGAGAAATATTTGGATACAATTCTGCAACCACTTATCCAGGACACAAGTACATATATAAGAGACAAAACACACCTTTTATAGAAACTTAAAAATGTGGATTTTGTCTGTGGAAGAGACATCTTATTCACGATGGACGTTGCTATTAGCCCTACCGTCAAACCTCCATCGCTATTATCGCAGGATCACAGGTTTGGTGGAGCGGTTAGTGCCCATTCCCCATTGGGCCCATTCGGGAATTCCTCATTCCACAGTGGACCCAATGGGGAAAATTTGCGCCATAACCGCCGGCGCTAATAGCGCTGGAAATCGGCAATTTTGCCATGGATTTCCTCCCAGCTCAGAGCTGGGGGAAATCCGCCAATGCAATGATCTGGCGGACCCTTACATGCAGCGGTAATAGCATTACCGCCGCATTTAGGGGTTACCGCCAAACTCGTGATGAGGCCCATAGTCTTCAAACCAGGATCTTTACCAAAACAACTGACAGGAACAGTCTCCTGCTATCTACGAATTTACACCCAAGATGCAAAATTGACAGCATGTCGCTTAGCCATTTTTTGCGATATCGGAGGGACATCTCTGAACAGGAGGAATATGTAAGACAATCTGAATCTTTACAGAACAAATTTCGTGAAAGGGGATACAACCTGACATCAATTATGGAAATTTCGGACAAAGTGGCATGAATTGACAGGCAAACACTGCTTACACCAAAACCTAATAAGAAAGATGACTGTATGGTATATGTCACCACCCATTCGATGCAGAGCAAGAAGATCAGGAAGATCAATCAACACAACTGGCCAATGCTACACATGGATCCTGAAACACAACCACTCTTCCAGCAAATGCCCATCTTCGCTTACAGAAACAGCAGAGCCCTGAGAAACTGCTTGATCAAAGCGGAATTGCACCCGAGTGAGATGAAATCGACGAGTCACACAAGGGGACTGAACCCTGTTATAACTGCCAGTACTGCAGTAACATCGTAGTAGGGAATACCATATCACACCCGCATACAGGGAAACCCCTGCCACTGAATCACTCCTGCACTTGCGATTCGACTAATGTAGTGAATGCATTGAAATGTCCATGTGGCTTGTACTACGTAGGGATAACCGTTAGGAAAGCAAAAATAATATGGACTGAACATAAAAAAAAAAATCTCAAATCAGCAGTGGCCATGCATTTCGTTGGGGCTCAACATTTGATTGCTCAAATGAAATGCATTATTTTGAAACAAGTGAAAGTGGGACCAAGAGGGGGTGATGTACACAAGAGATTGCTGCCAAGGGAAATCTTGTGGATAGATCTACTAGATTGCCTGTGCCCAAGAGGCATGAACTGTGATTTTGACTTGATGTGCTTTGTCTAACTTTGGCCAACAAATGAGAGACTGTGATATCAATTAGAAGTGGGGAACACTTTTGAGACTGTTGATAGTATGTGCCAGACATATATCATGTCCATAAAGGGCTGAAAGTGTACAGCACACACTTGATACACTGTGTCGGAGCAGATGACTATAGTTTTTTATTAGATTTGAACTGATCAAATGAGATTGTGAGCGGGATGTTGCTCCGAGAGAAAGAGGTACTGCCACACTCTTGGATGCAGAAGATTGGGAGTGAGGCAACACTACGAGAGACTGAGGTACTACATGTTGTATTATTGTATATGGAATCATGATTATAAGACTTCATTGACTTTGCTAAGGGAAACCGTCAGGTTACATATAATATCAGCGAGTACAGTGCATTCTACAACCACTGGTCACCCACACTTCCCCTTGAGGTTACAAGGGGTATATCGCTGAAGTAATGGGTACATCTCAGAAGCGTGATAATAGCTACATGCACGCACACTCCACAGTGTACACTTTTTGAGGAAGGACACAGAGACACATCCCTCTGTATATACCTGGTTAGAATATGCCATCTATACAGATGACCACGAGTTCCCATTACGACCACCCCTCGCCGTGCGTTGGCTCTCTCCTTCATACTTTCTTTCTATTCCTGGTCTCGAACTCTGACCTGTTGTTCCAGGGGTTCAGTCGGTGTTGAGCTGGGACTTCAGGTAGTCTTGTTCGTACGACTCGATGAAACATGAGGTCGGATTGGCTGACTCCTGTGGTGCTGTGGGGCATGTGGTGGAATTCCCGTAGGAGTTGGTATAGTGCCTGCTGGAACGGTATGTTGACTAGGTTGGGTGTCTGAAGGGTTCTCTTGACGTTGGCCATAAATCGGTCCACAATTCCGTTGGCCTCGGGCTACTTCAGGGTTATATTTCGGTGTTGGAATCCCATGTACTGTGCAAAGTTCTCAAAATCACGGCTTGTGAATGGGCACCCATTGTCTAATTTTATTACCTTCGGTATCCCATAGGTCACTAGCATTTGGTCTAGTGCTGGGATGACGCACATCACTGCTGTGGAGTCGATGAGTTGTGCATCCAGGAAGCGGGAGTGTCCGTTGATGATCACCACTACGTATGTTCCACTGAGTAGCGGACCAAAGAAGTCCACAGCCAGCTCTTCCCAGACACCTTCTGGGAGCGGGGACATTTGTAGTGGATTGGGGTGTGGTGGCTTAGCCACCAGGGTGCACATGTCACACTTGCCGATGACCTCCTCGACCAGCGTGTCCAGCTTGGGGAACAACACTTTACGTAGGAGGCGTTTTGTGGAGACTACTCCCCGGTGGCCTTCGTGCACCAGCATGACTGCCTGTTCTCACAGTGATGATGGAAGTATGACCTTGCAGGCTTAATTGATGTACACATTGGTAATGGAGGGCCCTGCCTTTGGGGGACCCATTGAGTGTCTTGATAGGTAATCGGCCAGGTTGTTTTCTTTGCGTGGGAGATGCACAGTATAAAATGTGTAATCCTGTAGCCACAGGCCCCAGCTGGCAATTCTGGGGAACATCTGTGCTTTAGGGTCATCGAATAACGTAAGGAGGGGCTGATGGTTGATGACGACTGTGACGGTCTTGCCGTACAGGAAGAGATGGAAGCATTCACAGGCCCACACCACTGACAGGCTCTCTTTCTCCACCTGGGAGTATGCTTGTTCAGTGGTCGTGAGGCTCCTGCTCGCATAGGCCATGATGAGCCTGCCATTGGGGTGTCAGGGGTCACGCTGCGTCAGTATGGCGCCAAGGCCCACCAGGCTGGCGTTGACGGCAACTTAGGTCTTTCTATCTGCATAGAAGTAGGCCATGTCCTCTGCCTTGGAAATGCTGTTGCAGATGGTTTCGAAGGTGCATTGGCAGTCCATCAACCACTCAAAGGGCTGATCCTTCCATGTAAGCAGACAGAGAGGGTTGCTGATTGTGGCATAGTCCTGCAGGTATCTTGAGCAGTAGCTTGCTAGTCCCAGAAAGGAACGCAGTTCGGATATGTTCTGTGGTGGCTGGGCTGTGTTGATCACCACTACTTTTTTGGGATTCGGCCCAATGCCCTTTTCCAAGAATATGTGGCCAAAACATCTGAGCAAGCCTTTCCTGAATTTGCATTTCACCTGGTTAAGTGTCTGTCCCACTGCCTCAAGTGCTGAACAGACTTTGTGAAGGGCCGCATCATATTCCTCCTTTGATTTGCCAAAAACGAGCATGCCGTCTGAGTTGTTCAGATGGTTTGGGACATGGCGGATGACCTAGTGGATCTCCTCCTGAAAGATCTCCATCGCAGACGAGAAGCCGAAACTGAGCCTCTTATATTGAAAGAGGCCCATGTGGGTGACAAAGGTGGTAATATACCTTGACTCCAGTGCAATCTCGATCTGGTGATACCCTTTTGGGAGGTCCAGCTTTGAAAAGATTTTGGCACCATGTAGCAGGTGTATCATGTCTGTTATTCTGAGTGCCTGGTGTCGTTCCCTTTATATCACTTCATTTGCTCGCCTCATAGCCACACATAGTCTGATGGAGCCATCCAGGGACTTCTTCAGAACGGGTACTATAGGGGACACCCATGGGATGGGTCCTGTTACCGGCTCTATGATTTGTTGTTTTAACAGTTTGTTGATATACTCAACCACCTGCCTCTGGACATTAATGGGTCCACCCTTGCGGGGGCTTGGTGGTGCTGTCTTTCGTCGTTTCCCAGGGCTTCTCCGGCTGGTAGGGTAGCTGGTTGCGTTCTTGCACATGGCCCTGAAATGGTCGTCACCACCACATGTGGCACATTTTTGCCCCAGAGCAGTCGCCTGTGTGGGGGGATTCATACCCACATCTGTAGCATGTGGCATCTGTGTGTTTGGCAGTAGGTTTGATGTCGTGAAGAGTTTGTTGACGGAGTCCTGGTCGGTGGTCTATGTCTGTAGAGTGATCTTGCCTACGCTGTCAAATTGGAATTTCACTGCTGCTTCCATGCGTACCAGGACTAGAATTTCTTCCAATGACCACTGTTTCAGCAGGAGTCTCTTTCGGAACTCCTGCAAGTCGCCGCCATATACCACCGGAGACTGTAGTGCTTCTTCGTTTGAATATCAATAGAATTCACAGGGCTCATTACGAGTTCGGAGGCAGCCCTGCCCTTAATAAGGGCATGGCTGCCTCTAAACTCGGGGCCGGGTTCCCTTAATGGGGAAATACTGGGCCCGGTATTTCCCCATTCAGGGACCCCAGACCCAGACCATCCCCATTCCCATTTGAGCCCCCATAGGGCTCAATGGGAATGGGGAGCATGCTAACAACAGGCCCATTAATAACTGGCCCGTTGTTAGCATGCTGGGCCGCTCGCGGGACCCGCAAAGGACGTCTGGTAAAACCAGGCATCCAGTTCGGGTCCCACGAGCGGCCTCGTTATAGGGTGGTAAGGGGTTAACTGCTCCGGCACCTTTACCGGCACCATTAGTCCCCTTACCGCGCACCTCGTAATGAGGCCCACAGTGTTTTAATTTGATTCTAAGCCGCATCACAAAGTTGTCTAGGGATTTTTCCTTCTCCTGGCATGTTGTGTGAAAGACATGTCTCTCATATTCAACGTTTGTATGTGGTGTGAAGTATTCCGATAGTTTAGTGTGCAGGTCCCGGTAAGATGCAGTGTCGAGGTGGATTAATTTGCCTGCATTGTCTCTGACAGCCGGTCCTACCGCCGTGGACAGCATGTTTTTGAGCCGTGTGTCATCATCGAGCTCTATGGCCCCCACGTAGAATTTAAAGTCACGTAGCCAGGTTGCCCATCTGGGGCCTAGGTTGCTAGTGTCTCGTATATCAAAAGCATGAGCAGGTGCAGTACCTGGGAGCCACCGCCTGAGGGGGGGACTTGACCTGACTGGCCACCCCCTAACGTGGATGAGACTTCTCTGTCAACATGGCTTGCTGCCTTGGTTGCTCCAGGGGTGTTGGCAGCTAGTTGTGCAGTGGTTGGGAGCTTCCTCGTGAGTGTTACCTGCTGTGTGTGCAGGAGGTCACATGGCCGGAGTCGGTGGTTTTTGGATGGGTCAATTCTGCCCTTCTTCCCTTTCCCAGGGCACCTGTGCTGTCTGTCTGTGAGACCCTCCGGGCCTCTTGGCTTCTTGTGCCCCTCAATCTGTGCTGCACCCCTGCATGCCAGTTATTTCACCACGACTTGCCACTTCTCATGTAGAGAGGGGTGGGGGGTCCTGGAGTCATCCATGTGGCTGTGGGAGGTGGGCTGGGCTTGACAATGTGCCACTGTTAGGGTGCCGGGCCTCCGGTCTCATCTTCCCCCTTTCTCCTCATGTAAGAGTGCTTGTGAGGGACAGAGTGCTCAGCAAGCGCGAAAGGCATGTTGCGAGAATGAGCTGTACTGCCTCTGTGTGGAGGCGCGCCGACGTACGTACAGCATGCCCAGCAGTCCCTTTCAAGTCAGCGTCTTGGCAGGAGCATGCCCCGTGCTCCGGGCCCAAGTGTGCTACTCCGTCTGGCTTGTGCCCTGGTGCGACGGTGCCGTGTGTAGTGCGACGTGCGTTCAAACTCCACCTTTGTCGCCAATGACTACCTGTGCGGACCACACACAGGATCATGCAGGACTTAGGGTACCTCACAATGACACATGCAGTCGGCAGTACAATTGGAATGTCTTTATTCACCCTCTACAGGGTGCTAATTGAAAACCCCCTACCCTCCCTCGTCCCCCACCCCTTAGCCCAACGTCACTTCCCCCATTAACTTGACCCGAAGTGTGGACCACCCACATAACGATGTGGGGTGGAGTAGGTCGGCCACGTCACGGCATGACACTTTTCAGATCTTTTATTTAAGAAAACCTCTAAGACTGTGTATGATCTTTACAAGAAAAGGTTCTGTCACACCAAAATAATCCGCCCAAGCTAAAAAAACACGAGCCTGTACAAGAGATATTGAACGTTCTTCCGCCAGTGCAGAAGAAAAATAAATGCATGCATTATTAAAACCCTCTTATGAAACCGAAGTGCTGGCAAGCTCCCATTGCTGAGGATGAAGGGGACACATTAACTGAAATCAGTCAAAGTTGTATCCGTCCCTCTAAAAAGCTTGTAGCGGATGCACTTTGGGGCAGGAACTTAAGTCATTTTGATGGCAGAATGCTTTCATTACCTTCATAAATGCCTTGATCTCTGCAGTAGCGCAGAGTCGAGATCCTAAGCCCCTTTGAATAAATTACAATAAGCATCCTAATCGAGTCCTAAGATATTGCCATGCAGGTAAAGCTGCCCAGTGAAATATTCCATAGCAGGTAGGCTAGCCTACGCAGTCAAGTGCCCTTTCACTAGATCATTTTCTTGTTATTTTCTTATTATCTTGCTGTTATGAGCTACTTCATGCGTAAACTTGTTTCCAAGGGTCACGGTTTATAAACTTTATATCTTCCCATGTATTTTACAGGCTGGGATTTTAAGCACCAACACCACTTTCCTGCAGTGCAGTCATAGGGCACAGCTCAGCAAACTCTCTGCTTGGTTGCAAACCAATTTACTCCTGGTGTTCTAAGGAATGGAGGGAAGAGACTTTGCTCTGAACTAATTGTAATCGCTCACATTCCAAACGCTGAGTAAAGTATGTTTTGCCCTACTCCCTTTTCTGTATGAAGCTGAATCCGCTCACTGTGATTCTCACTCAGCCCTACTCTATATAAAGAAAGCTGGGCTTTGCCACCTTTTTTCTTTCAATCATCAGTTTGTGGGATCCCACTATTGTGATCAACACCCCCTCATAGCCCTTAAACAACAACTATCTAAGACTTGTTGGGGTTCCCGGTCCGACTATATGTATTGGTGTAATGATCGAGCAGAGGCAGGGGTGCTGCTAGGCCTGGAAAAGATCTGTTGCTACGCAAATGTTGGGACTGGCAGGCCTGAGGGCTACCTGGCCTTTTGGTGGTATCCCTTGACCTTCCATCCAGAGCTACAACCAAAAGACCTGGGGCTATAGGCCCCCCTGTTCCTCCCAGTACCACCTGCGACGCCGCTGAGCATAGGGTTTCTTTCTCTGTTCGTGTTTGTGTGGAACACATGCAACAGCAGAGATGCAACTTGCCACATAGACATTTCCCTCCGTTATGAAGCTGAAATGTGGACTTTGGATATGAGGAGGAAATCCAAACTTTTAATTAGTCAAAGCTTTTGTAGAACGAAGCCAGTGAACCACACGACTACACCCCCAGCTGCACTTGTAAAAATAAAAGGGAAAATTAAGGCAATCTGTGGAGGAAAGTGCACAGTGACTAAGAGCACCGCAACAGGTGTTGCCGCACTGAATTCCTTGTTAAGGGTTGAGATTCTGGGCAACAGTAGCTAATGCAGACCTGCAGCAGACCCAGAAGGTTACAAAGGTCCAAGTTAAAGCAGATTAATCCAAAGCAATGCAAGAGCAATACGACCCATGGTGTTTTTTGAAGCTGCTGAGAGGGCACCTATGTTTCTCAACAAAAGAACAACCAGTGTAAATCCACTGTCTGGAGACATCATATTCCACGGCGGAAATGGCAGAACCTCATCCCAGAAATGGAAAATAGAAACCAGCAATCTCGAAGTTTATAGCATATCTAGCAATTAGCATATTGTCTTTCCAAATGTGAAACCCTTAATGACTTTTATCCCTGATGATTTATTTCTATGGACCATGGTGGCTTCAGTCTGCCAAGAAAACAAAACAAACCTCATTGGGTACCAAACATATAAGATACATGTATGCCAGCTTATCTGTCCACCTGGTGTACCTCCTGAGGTTCTGAAGCTGCCCACAGCAAACTCTTCCTGTCAACCTACACTGCCACGTGTGGCATGCACGAGAATGATTCTTACGGCCCCCTGGGAGAGAGAGCGGAGGGGTACGCTTTCCTGAGGGGAAATTGGGGTTAGTTATATTGGCTTGCATTTCCTTGATGGTGTGAACACCCCATGGGCCAGAGTGAGGTGGTGTGACGAATCAACTTCCGGGGCACCAGTGTTCCAGGGATGAATATTGGTTTCTAAACCATCAATCAGCCCCCACACCACTAGTAGACCAGAAAGGGATCCAAACAGATTGGAAACGCAAGTCAATTATAAACCTCCTTGTCCAATTCTGGTAACATGGGCGGAATGGCAGGCTTATCTCTGAAAGATCGTGGATCGTTGGTTAGTTGCAACACAGCGAAATACAATTATTACCCGTTGATAAAAGGGACTGTCCAGTCAAGGTTGTATAAAAATATCTACTTTTTTTTATCACAACAGACAGTTCTACCACACTACAAAATACAACCCACTCTGTTAGGAATGCAGAGGACAAACTGTTTCAAAGAAGGAAAAGGGGTGCACTCTGGATACTGACAGGAGGGTAGTCGGTTTAGTAATTAATCGTAATAGAGGGAGAAATGGGTCATAACATTTCACTAGTGGCCTTTGGAGAAGGACCAGGGGGACAGAACCACAATGTACCTTGTGCTTGTATCTTGGTATAGAATCGGTTTCAGAGTGCTTGGCAGCTTCTGCGACAGAGTTCAATATGGGAGACAACTGCGGGTATCAGGAGGCAGGCATTTTGGCAAACGAGGCTGGATGGATGGTTGCAGGCTCGCCTACATGGTGTCTCCGGTTGAGGAATCATTGTCTCAGTGCTGGTTGGTGTTTCTGAAGCACTGGTTAAGGCGTCTCAGAGGCCTTTAGTCTCTGCGGCATAACAACAGTCAGTGATGCAGTCGGTTGCAGCTCGAGGGGCTCGACTGGATCTAAAAATCTTTTAAGGCAGTCGTCAGGAGATGCTTGTCGATGTACTCCTCCTAGTTCCTTCACTGGGCTTGTGTTGTCCTTTAAGGCAGATGTTCCGAAGCTGAGGAGAGTGTTCCAGGCAGCAGTCTTGTCCCTGGTTTGGTTCAGATACTCTCTGGCACTTCCCACCTAGGAAGCTTGCTGCCGAAACTAGCAGGTCACGCTGTGTGCTGGCTGGCTATTGGTTTGGGAGCTGCCCAAGGGCCCACTGGATTCAGTACCTCCCTCTGTTCCCTGGGAGATGTTTAGGGGAGGGATATTGCTTCCCTCTTGGAGGTCCTAGCCTTCCTTCACTGACAGATGTAAGGCAGACTGTACCTTTAGCCAGGGTGCAATGCTGAGTTCCTCATGTTACTCCTTGCAAAGTCTTCAGATGATCTGCTCAAAAGAGGGGCTCAACTCTCTTTTAAAGACAAACGGACCACCGGTATTGGTGTAGGCTAAGCCTACCTTAATGAACCAATCCTGTGTCCCCACCAACAGTCTCCTGTATGCATGAGGCCATAACTAGAGTGCTTTCTAACAGAACAGGTAAAGGGGTGAAAACATGTAATACTAAGTCCCGCCCTACTTCCTTTCTGTTGTGGATCAAAGGGTCTCTCTGGTCAATGGAGCGCTCTGTGGTTCCTGATTAAAGTGACAGGTCACTCTTGAAGCTGTGGTGGAACCAGAATTTCTGGCGCCATCAATCCATATACTCGTACCTTCTGAAAGGGGTCTTTTGCAGGGATAACTCCTGTAACATGCAGTCCCAGACATCACATTTCACTATACATTGATACTAAGGGCGGGACTTGCTTCAGCTTGGCACAGTGCATATCAAAGGTTGTTGGGCTTCCTGTCTCCTTCGTTAACCTCTGCAGTGATGTCCCATGTGGGCCTGTTTGAAATACACTATATTTGTATGTTAATTATGTTAATTACAATTGTTGGCACCATCTGCAGGGCTCACAAAAGGGCAGGGTGGATCCATTGAGCCTTTGTTAGTTAATAGGGCTGGCCATGGCAGGACGGTTTGGCCCTCCTCCTTGTGAGATGCATCATGTACTCCACCTGTCAGAGCCCAACTAAATATGACAGGTGGACTGCACCTGTAGGCTGTGTCCACCCAGATTACATATTTCTATGTGTATGTTGTGCAGTGAGCATAGGAAAATGTGTGTGTATTAGCCCCACACATTTTCCAGTGGTTAATCTACCATCATTCAATTTCAATTTCATATAAAATTTAAAAAAATCCCAGGTGAGCACACACCCACCGTACGGATGGTCGAATTCCTCACAGATGGGTTGCATTTCACCTCCTTTAATTATCCTTTGCTATTTGTATTGTATGTATGTATGTATTTAATTTTTATATAGCGCCGATAGCCCGCGGGCATCAGGGCGCTTGAACATAGAACACTGATACTGCAAGACCAAAGACAAACAACACATATGGAACGGACGAATGGTACGGCTAACTAATAAGCGACGAGGTCTCTAATTAGGATCCTGCGCCCACGGGTTCTTATCTGAAGAGGTATGTTTTCAGCCTCTTTCTAAAAACTGGGTGACTGACTTCAGACCTAAGTGATTCAGGGACGCTGTTCCACAGTTTGGGAGCCAGCACCAGGAAGGATCTGCCCAGCCCTGTTTTTAGCTTAAACTTGGGCACATGTAAAAGGCATTTTCCACCCGAGCGAAGGTTTCTGGTGGGATTGTAGGGCCTTACGTGAGTTTTCAAATAGGGAGGTGCTGTGCCATACAGGCATTTGTGAACCAAGCAGAGGGCCTTGAACTTAATGCGCTCCTCTACCCTGAGCCAGTGCAGCGCTAGCCTCTCTTCAGTGACATGGTCTTTCCTCTTCAAGTTTTTTACTATTCTGACCGCGTTGTTCTGAATCACCTGACAACTAGATAGATCCTTGGAAGCGGCTCCCAACAACAGGGCGTTCCCATAGTCAAGCCGTGAGAGAATAATGGCTCTGGCTATCGTTGCCCTATTTGCTTCATTAAGCAAAGGTTTAATTGCTTTCATGAGCCTAAGATAGTAAGCTGAATTTTTTTGGAGGAAGTTGGTTTGGGCGTGAGAGTCGACAACTGAATCGACCATCATGCCCAGGGTCTTCACCTTGGGAACCACTTGGATGGTGGCACTTTTTATTTGAAAAGAGTTATACTCTGCTCCCAGTTTTTCCAACTGACGACTAGAGCCAAACAACATCAATTCTGTTTTGGAGTCGTTCAGGCACATCCAGTTTGCCTGCATCCAGTCGTCAATAAGCTTATACACCTTGGTGAGCGTTTCGCTATCTGTGGCGTGGTTCCTACCCCCCAACTCCAATATGAGTTGGGTGTCATCTGTGTAGTTAGTAAATGACACTCCGGCTTTCACCAGGAGGGTGCACAGAGTGCGCATATAAATGTTAAAGAGCATTGGGGATAGACTAGCGCCCTGGGGCACTCCGAATAAGATGTCGCAAGAGTCGGAGAAACTATTACCCCAGTGCACTCTCGCTTGGCGGTTAGAAAGAAAGGATAAGAGCCAGTCAATAGCTCCCTTCGAGCAGCCAACGCTCTCCTTAAGCGCCTTGATAAGAAGACTGTGATCCACTAGATCGAATGCTGCACTGAGGTCTAAGAGCATCAGCATCCCCAGTTTATTTTTGTCCAACATCGTCAACATCTGATTCTGCAAATCTAGCATAGCTGTTTCGGTGCTATGGGATGCTCTAAAGCCGGATTGTTGTTGGTGCAGAATCTCCTGTACTTCAATGAAGTGTTGGAGCTGGTGTGTGGCTACCTTGTCTAGTAGTTTGAGAACAAAATTCGAGTTTGTAATGGGGCGAAGATTAGCGGGATCCTTGGGGTCTAGTCCCGCTTTTTTGACAAGAGGAGTGATGGTAACTCTCTTCAAATCTTTAGGCACCATACCCTCATGAAAAGACGCGTTCACTATTCTCCGGAGGATGGGAGCAAATAAAACCTTGTGTTGAAGAATAATGCCAGGGGGCAAGACATTTTCTGCACAGGTAGTAGGTTTCATGTTATTCAATACCTCTAGCATATCTGCTTCTGAGATGGGGTCAAATTTAAAGAGTTGTTCCCTGACCGGAACATTCCCTTCAGTAGGGCGGATCTCCTGGTTAGGGGTAGATCTGGCCTTAATAATGTTTTGCCTCGCCTTTTCTGTTTTGGCTTGGAATGCATTAAGCACCATGTTGCAATCCTCCTTGGATGGGGTGAAAGGAGGAGTAAGAGATGCAGGTTTTTCTATGCTTTTCAAAATATTGAAGAGTTTGCTTGTGTTGTTATCAGCCTGCTCAATTTCGGTATTAAAGAAATTAGCCTTGACTGTCTTGATTTTCTCTTTATATTCCCTATCCTTCATTTTCCAGCTCGCTTTACTATCCACCGATTTATCTGAGATCCATTTTCTTTCCAGGATCCGTTTTTCCTTCTTCAATAGAAGAAGCTCAGGTGTGTACCATTTTTGGTTGACGCTGTTCCCCCTGGTTAGTTTGGTGGTGAGTGGCGCCTCAGTCTCTACTAACTCAACTAAGTGTTTATTATATTTAGCTAATAGTTCCGCGCAAGCGTCCTGATCCTGAAAAGAGCACCAAATTTTTTCCAAGCAAGGCTTGAGCTGAAGTTCGGTTAAGTTTTTTAAATTTCTGAATTCTGCCTTAATATGAGGATTTTGCTTGTGTATATAGCATGGCAGCTTTAGATTGGCTACTATCAGATGATGATCACTCCATATACAGGGGGTGGTACTACAGTTTTGTAAGAGGGTGTTGTGACCACACAGCCAGTCCAGCTGGTTTCCCTGGGGGGTAGTGGGATCTTTGTTATGCACTTTGAAGTCTATTTGTGTTCCTCTAGCTCTTAAAGATCCATTCATATCTTGTCTTGGGTTGAACAGGCATATGCACCCCCAGAAACCCAGTTGGCATTGAGGTTTCTGTTTAAATATTGTTTTCTTTACTCCTATTTCCTCTTAGTTTGTTTTTCCTCTTGACACCGCCAGAAACCCGGGTGGCATTGAGGTTGCTGTTTATTTATTTTTTCATTACTCCTATTTCCTTTTCCTTTAATTTTCCTCTTGGCACACTCAGAAACCCTGGTGGCATTGACGTTGCTGTTTATTATTTTTTTCTTTACTCATATTTCCTTTTCCTTTACTTTTCCTCTTGGCACCCCCACATACTCCGGTGGCATTAGGGTTGCTGTTTATTTTTATTTTTATTTACGCCTATTTGTTTCCTTTTTCTTTGCTTTTCCTCTTGGCACCCCCAGAAATCTGGGTGGCATTGAGGTTGCTGTTCATTTACTTTTTTCTATACTCCTATTTCCTTTACTTTTGTTCTTGGCACCACTAGAAAACGCTGGGTGGCATTACGGTTGCATTTCATCTTCTATTCGTTTTGTGAATTTGTCTTCTTCTCGTTGCTGAGGAGGTGCTTTTTATGAGCCCACGACAGACTCCTCTTCTTCTGTTCTGGCACCATGCACCAAACAGATGCACTGAGAAACATAGCACAGGTGTATTATTTCTTCTCTTTTACTTAATTGTATACATTTATACATGGCTTCCTTACAGCGGCTGGAGGAAAGTGCTTTGTATTATTTCTTCATTAACTCTTTCTTTTTCTTGGTTATGCTCTGTAGAGCTCCAAATGCTTCTATTTTTGTTTCGTGGTGCAATGTTTTGAATTGGCCAGAGGGGCAGGGAAAGCTAGCTCCCTGAAAGACAGAAACTGACAAACACACACATACACACACACAAACACCCCTCTCTCCCTCCTGGGCACAGGTCACAGTTTCCAATGATGTGTTTCTTGTTCCTACTGGGGCAGATCGTGGTAAGCGGGCTGGTTCTGATGGTAGCGGTGGAGATGTTTAGCTTTGATCTTTCTTACAACCAATAGGTTGTAAAGGCAACCAGAGGTGTTTTTTTTTACTTTTTTCAGAAAACATTCCTATGGTGTGCTCAGAGGGGAAGGCCGGAGGGTTAGGACCTGTTCCTTTTGATTCTCTCTTTTCAAGGGCGACCTGAGCATATATCTGGATTCAAGCACTGGCATGCCAAATCAAGAGCAGGTGGGTACTGCTTCGTATTAGTGAACAATTGGAGATTATTTCCAAGTCTAGTCAGTGCTAAGGGGTAACAGCTCAGCAGAGGAATTAGCCTGGTAAGGCCCAAAGTAGAGGCAGTACTTACGTCACTGTTTGCCTGTTTGTAAGTGTGAGGAGAACTTGCTCTGCCGCCTGTTGTCATTGTCCTCACCCCTGGAGTCTTATTATGGTCTCGCTGGCAGTGGTGGTGGGGTCGTGTGAGGGGTCAGCAATGTGAGACAAACAAGTATATAGAGGTTTCTCACAAGTAGCCATTTTATTAAATAATATGAGTGAGACAAATGCCTATCTGTCCCTAACCCAACACAAACCTCCCTATCTGATAAACTATGACTAAAGGAAAATTGATCTAATAGCCAAACACATTGAAGAGGGAATTGGGTCCCAAGACCACCCCTCTGTCCCATCAAGTTCATGACAAGATGAAAAGCCAGAAATGCCTGCAACCAACAATCATATTTCGGATGAATGACAAATACACCAAGAGGTACCCTCTCAGTCAGCCAAACAGACGAAATGCAGTACATTTCTGTCCATGTGTGGGAGAACAGCCTGTGACCATGAACAGAAACACCTATATGGACAACTTGGACTAAGCACCAAGAAGCCATTTTACTGAAATCATTAGTGACACCACGAAATAGCAGCGTTAGACATGAAGCACACGTGCAGTCTGCACTGGACCACACAAACACACACTCGAATACATGAAGAACATGAGCGCACAGTTCTATAGTAAGAGGACAGATACATATACATACTGTCATTGCTTTTATTATTTTGTCGTTAGCCAAATGTAGCAACGCAGAACCGCATGGCAGAAGAGATCCTGAGCAAGCTTGCAGATGCTTAATACAAATAACCCTATGCAACTGCAGGAATATATATATGGAACCTGGCAGAACCAAGTGTGACTAACCTATAGGGAATGTATCATAACATGGACAATGCAGAAACCGCAGTATAAGGTTTAGGAAAATTACATCAGGCCGCAAGCCCCTGAGGAATAAACAAACAAAGCTCTTTCAGGCTGCACAGGGAGCAAGATGCGTGAGACGAGACCCACAGCCAAGATCAAGGGATATGAAGACACATTCCAATCTCCAGATGACAAAGGGACCACCTGAAGAGAAACAAAATACATCCTGATAATTAGGAGCTCTGGTCTCTAAACACGTGGTACAGCCGAATGAAACAATGGACAGTCTTCCATGGTGGGAAAGAGAAGCCAGTCTCAGCAACCAGACGCAGATTGCAACAAGTGTTGCTATCATTAGGAGAACATTCTCATAAGGCAAGGTGATGTACACAAGTTACAATACATACACATAATCATTCATATTACCTTGAAAAGGTGCACAGCGAGCTGAGAACTCATTTGAGTCCCAGGCTTTGGGGGGAACAGCTCTAACCAATCACATATTAGTATTCTACAGGTGGATGACAACAGACAAGAACCAATGGGAAGCCCACTACTCTGCAACAATGTAATAGATGGTGAATTGGGGACAGCACAGGCCAGCCACCTAACATGCGAGGGCCAGTAGAATAACTTCAGATATATGTGACTTAAAGTCGCGTATAGGTCCATCCAAGGCTGTAGATGGACCTACCTACCTGGGTAGGCATGTAGATCACGCGATTGACATCGCCTCTGGATTAAGACCCAAGAGTGCCAATAAAATAAAGCAAAAATGGGCGTCTGGTACTACGTGCAATCTACACGAGAATCAACTAGACAAAGTTGTCAATATGGAGGAAGGAGATTCACCCTCAGTTAATGACAACCTGATGGAAATATAGGATAGATTCTGCTCTTTAAATGATGCAGTGTCTAACGGAATATAACCTGATTTTGTTATCCATGAACATGGAAGATCCTCACTGGCAGTTGCTGACCAACTGTTACTAGACTTGTCGACACTCAAGATGAAATTACAAACTGAGAGAGTGGCAAGAAATCCAAATGTACTGAGTGGAAACCATAATGCATCCACCTTAATAATGAATGGAGACATAGTTCAACAATCATTTAGTTATGGTCCTTCACATTCAATAGTGAAATGCATAAGATTGGGGTCTGTCAAAAGGAGGCGAGCAGAACTGAGTGCTCTAAATGAAATCTTAAGCTCACAGAAAAGGCTGTTTGTAGCGAGTCAGAACTCGTTAAAAGGGGATAAAGTGAAGCCTGCAAGCATGAACGAAAGACAACTAAGTGTTAACGAGGATTGTGAGTCATCCTCTGATGAGAATTTGGACCCGTCCTCCTCTGACTCCTCCTTTGTTGAAAGACAATTTCCCAAAGTTAGGAGGGTGATGCAGCGAAAACCGCTGAAGCAAAATCAGTTAAATTGTTCATTTAATACCCTGAGGGAACAATTGTGTGCGGACTTAGTACCTAAAATTTCACTTGCAGTAACAATAGCAACAGCTCTGTTTTCTAAAATGTATGAGCAATTTAATGAAAGTTATAGAGATCAGAACACTTTGTTAGCAATGTTAAACACCAAACTGGCAATCATTGACCTGGAAATGTGTGAAATTAAGTTCCAGTCTCACAAGGATCTGCTTTAATTGGAAACATCAAATGTTCTATTAGGAGAACACCTACGAAACTCGACGGAAGATAAAAGACTTTTAGCTAAGGTGGCACGGGAAGCTCTATCAATCCTGAAAATGGCTCAGCAGAATAATGTTGATAGTGGAATGTCTTCCCAAATAAAAGATTGCGTGATACTAAACCCGATGCCCCTGAAAACTTGTAACTACCAACAACCAAAAGAAAAAGTGGTAATTGTTAAAGGGAGTAATGCCAAGCGGGCAACAATTGTGTCGAGTTCGGTGGCAATGTCTGATTCTCCGGAATGTCAACTAGCTGCACAAAGGGTCAGTGCGGAAAATGAGTCACCAGTCGACCCGACCCTTCCATCGTCTGACAAGTGTTGAGTAACAACTGACAATTTTAACAATCGTGATAAGTTGACTCATGAGAATGGAGCTAGCCCCGTTGGTGCAGCGGAGATTGCAGAATTACCAAGAACAGATTCTGGAGTGCTCCCAAAAGACATCGAACTGATTTGCCCGGAACTTACACCTTCCACATCTGAGAAACCCTTAACTGTGATACATCATGAGATCTCGAATGTGGATCCTATTAAACAAATAGAAAGTTACCCAATATTTGCTAAAAAAAAAATGCTGCAGCGTTTGCAACCTGCTTTAATAGGCCAACCGCAAAAAGGGAAGTGTAACAAGAAAACAAAAAATATGACATGTCACAAAAAATCGAATGGAAATGGCTCAAGAAAATTCTTGAGAAATTTAAAATCTCTAAAACTCACAGTCTTGACAGCACTACCGACAAATGTAACTGAGGTTATTAGTGGAAAGACAAGACAAGCATCTGAGATAACTGGAATCGAAAGCTCAGATACATCTACTAAAATTAGTTCTGATGATCTGATAGAAGGCTTGATGAATCTTTCAACATATGAAATAAGTGATGAAGAACAGAGCAGATCTGAGGAATCGTTTGAAGATAAAAATGATGCACTGATGCACCCTGCCGAGCCAATGAGTAAAACAGATGTGGTTATGTTAACTGAAAAAGATTATGGAAATCAAAAGGATGGACCAAAGTAAGAACAGTAGAGCTGATGGATTTGCCGAAAAGTGAATCATCTGATTTGAATCTCTCCTTAGATAAGAATCCTCACAAATTTTTAACATTGGAAGAAAGAAGACGAAATGTAGATGGAGAACAAATGAAGGGGAAGGCGTCATCCTGTGACAATGTGTGTACATCAAAAAAGGTCTCGAAAGAAGAACCACTTCTTCTAAAGTGATATCAGAGCTGCTGCTAAATCAAACCATGAAATCTGGTGAACGAAAAGATTCTATGAAGCCTGATGGCGAAAAACTGAAAACTCCCGTAAATCAAGTTAGTCATTAAAAAGAAAACAGACAATGGCACTAATAACAAAACAAAATCAAACTATTATATTGCTTTGGAAAGGAGCCAAATCAGGAATGGTGGACTGACATTAAATAGGAACAACGTAATTAGTTTATTCAGTCATATTCCGGAATTATGTTCAAATACATTGAGCGATATTAAAACAGTTGAATTTGCAAATGAAACCCAGATGGATCGAGTAATCCTTCACATCCATTCCAATTATAAAAAAGATCAAATTATGGAGGGTGAGGCTGCAAGCTGAGTCTGGGATTCAAATTAACAAGAATCAATTGGGAGCCGGATAAAACAGACACTTCACAATCGCTTGGCAAAACAGCTCAAGTTCCTATTCAAAGAAGCGAAACTCGAACCGACCACACAAAAGAAAAGGGAATCGAAAATACGACACATGTCATTCCGAAGAAAGCAGTATCCTGGCTATTGGAGGATAGTGATATGCAATCCGAAAAAAAACAAGGATTAATATGAGACAAATTAAAATCACAATTCCCCTGGAAGAGTTGGATAACCAAAGATCTGGTTCATTTGAACA
Organism: Ambystoma mexicanum; assembly: GCF_040938575.1. Lineage (NCBI taxonomy): Eukaryota > Metazoa > Chordata > Amphibia > Caudata > Ambystomatidae > Ambystoma > Ambystoma mexicanum. Next base: position 1,076,028,501 of record NC_090925.1, read on the forward strand.
AGAGGATCTAAATGACCCTTTAAGTAATTGGAGCTGGCTTGCATGTGCTTTAAATAGCTCAAGTTAATGTCCAAAGCAGACAAGGAGGCAAGTTCTAAAAGTTGGATCCTGGAACACAAGAGGTTTTGCCCATTTATTTAAAAATCAACCGTCGGAAATCATGGAAATGGACATCCTCTGTTTGCAGGAGACGTGGCTCTCTCAAATACCTGTGTTTGTGAGGTATGAAATATCCATGAATCCAGCAATCAGAAATCAAAAGGGGAGACCGATGTTTGGCTTGTTAACCTTAATCCACAGAAGATCTGGATATCGGATAAAAGAGTCTCATAAGAAGTCACCACATATCCAGACAACCATAATTGACTGGATCAAAGGGGCGAGTGACCCTAATCAAAGAGTTTACTTAATTAACATCTATTAGCAACCGAATTCAACTGGGACCATGATCTTCGCTGATAAGTTATGTGATGAACTTGATGAGATAATGTCTGTTGCAGAAACACCTAACATTGCTATTTGTGGAGGTTGGAATCTTGATCTAGTAGCACTACCTGATAAAATTACTGGTTCTGGAAAAATCGAACGATATTCAAAGAACGTCAAACTTGCATCTCATATACAAGATGAACTAACCATGAGAGAATTCCAGAGATTGAATGGATTAACATCTCGTGACATTCCTGCAAAGGCAACATGGAGAAGGAACAATCGCAACACAGTCCCAGACTATGGGCCTCATCACGACTTTGGCGGTAACCCTAAAATCCGGCGGTCGCGTAATTACCGCCGGATTTAAGGGTCCGCCAAATCACGACTTTGGCGGATTTCGCCCCAGCTCTTGGCTGGAAATTTGTGCTATTACCGCCAGCGGGAAATCCGACGGCGGTAAAAGCGCACATTTTCCCCATTGAGCCCAATGGGGAATGGGGCATTCCCGAAATGGCTCAATGGGGAATGGGAAATTACATTACCGCCGAACTCGTGATCCGGCGCTATTAGTGCCGGGGAGTTCAGCGGTGGGGCTATTACAGCCGGCAGTAATATCGTGATCAGGCCCTATGTCTTTGTATCTAGTTGACTAGCTGGAATGATTTCATATTTGAAGGTCCATGAGATGCAAAACAGTGACCATGACTTGGTACATGTGGGAATTCAAAGCCATCAATGTGATAATGAAAAAGACATGTTCAATCACAAGGTTGAGGTAGCACCTGGTCGGAATCGCCTGAGACTAAGCAGCTCAAATATAGTGGAACTAACAAGATATGTCGGAAATGAAATAGACATGAATTATATACCATTTCTGGAGCAATTTAGAGAACAAAAATTCATAATGGGAAAGCTAACTTTAAATCACGTCATAATTTCGATGTAGAAATTATGAAGAAAAAACGCAAATTACGTAGAAATATACGACATCTGAAAAGTAAAGGAAGTGAAATCAACCAAAACTTGATAGTTAAATTAAAGAGATCCTATAACAACTGTATAAAAAGCCACAAAAGAATAACGTTGCAAAACGATGCAGAGATAATGCAAGAAAGTCTATCTAAAAAAACGACAAGAGACTTTTGGACATTAATTAACAACTTTGAAGCACAACAACAAGCTTTAATAAGTAATATGGTAACTGAAGTCCAATGGATCAAACACTATACTGAATTATTTAAGTGCCAATATAGAACAGAATAAGTATTTTTTGATGAGGATTTACCCTGGAATTTAGCTATTGACAGATATGACATCTTGCATAACATTAAAAGTTTGAGTTCCTCAAGGGCTTGCAGACTTGATGGTTTAACAAATTTCATGTTAGAATCACACCCAGAGGAGTGGGCTGACTTTTGTGAAGTGATCTTTTCCATTGTTACTCTTTGAAGGGGTGAATAACGACCACCAGTCTTTGCAACTCCATGATGATCTTTTTTCTATTTCTTTCCCAAAAGTTACTATTCTTTTATCTAATAGAACTGGGCAAAAGTCCACAAGATGTTTCAAGGTCCCTGTGGCATTTTTACATAACCTACAAGTTAGATCATTTGTTACCAGTTCATTTCTTCATCTTAATACTTCTTTTGTTTCAAATTGATTCAACCTAAACCTTAGAAAAGTGTTACGAAAAGCACTATTCAAGAACTTTATTATGTAGCTTGATAGAATATTATTGGCCTTGGCTTCTATTGGTACCAGTTGCATACATTTGTGGATGGATCTTTGTTGACACGTTTCTATCCAATCCCATTGCCACAGTTTTTTCTTAACCTTGTTTGGGTTACACCACAAGGTATCTTCATTCATGCTCAGGGTTTCAAGAATCAGCTTACAATTTTTTGCCCAGAGGTTTTGAATTGGGGTACAGCGTTTGGATCTGTCATTTTACCATACAATGATAGTCCATTCCACATGATTTTTGCTGAGATCAATATTAAGATACACGCTCATAACTGATACACGCTTTTGGGACTCCATTTCCCAAATGTAGAATTTTTGTCCAAAATAAGTGTTCACAGGTTTCACAAACCTTGTATGTACAACCAAACGCAGTCTCAGCTCCATATATTGAAGTCGGTACAACCTTGAGCTTGTAGAAGTCTATCACAGGTTTCAGACTAAATTTACCATATTTTCTATTAATAAACAATCCTTGCGCCATCAGATGTTTATTTTTTGCCTTTACTGCTTTTGCCATTGGATCATCGTTAATTCTCGCACTTATTATAGCTCCCAGATATCTTATTTGATTTGTTGTTTTTAAGATATCTGATCCAATCTTCCATTGAAAATTCAGCTTCAACAAGTTTTGAAAATATTCTACCCAAAGTCAGCGAGGAGTCCAGGCAGACCAGGGCGGGAAAGTGGCTACTTTAGGGGACGCGCCGGCCGAGCAGCGCCAGCAGACCACGGAGTGTAAGTATTGACCCAGTCGAACGGCAACTGTGGGTGTGAGGGAGGGTATTCAGTATTTTGGAGTACTGTTTAGCATCATTGAGTAATGTCAAAGTATTGTAAAGCATTGTCAAAGTTAGTAAGGACAGGAGCGGAGGTAGATGTCTTTCTTCTATGTTTAGGGGACAACTCGGGTTTAGATGTAAACAGTTCTGGTCAATAACGTAGACTATTGACTTGAGGACATGGAAGACAGAAGTTATGTAAATAATGGATTTCTTGTGGGTTGGGTCTTTTAGCTCGGGTCATTGATGACAGTATCCCTGTAAGGTTTAGCAAGAAAGCTGGCCTAGATTGCGGAAGGTGAATCGACTCGTTAAGTCTCCTGGAGTGAGATGTTTTGCATGCTGGGCAACGCACTGGGTACAGTTTGATTGCCATAGAATATTGGTATAGTCTACCTGGAGATGGAAAGACAGCTGTGGGGGGTTTTGTATTTGTGGGAGTAGCGGGTTGTAGCATTGTGTGCACAGTATTTGATTTTGCAGCATTGCCTTGATTAGTAAATTGATGATGTCACCCATAGGTTTGCGCATAGGACACAGAGAGCAAGAGACAGTGACTAGCTAGCATTGGAATTCGAGATGAGGTAAACCAGTGATGGTGCATGTAAGGCACATGCGCAAGATTGTGGGCGTGCCTGAGGAGGAAGTGACAGCAAACATGTAAAGAAGCAGTGCGCGGAGCATGCCTGATAGGTTGTGGAGCCAGAGGCACATAGTAAATGCAGAACACATTTATTATTACATTGTGCCTTTTTCCTCAACCTCGGATTGTTGAAATCCTCGATTTGAGGTCAGGAAAATGGCAAGACACTCTCAATGTATCAAGGGAAGTGCAGTGGTGACACGCCCCTGTAGCACCTATGTAAGACACTCCAACCGTACTGAGAGAAAATATGTAAATGCAGCATACAATAGTCTAAAGGCACCAAGAGAAAGTTAACTAAACCATGGCCACCTTGCGGAAGTTTCTCCAAAGACATGCAGCAATCACTACTGACACACATACAGGGTACCTATAAGGGGAAGAAGTTGACAAGGTACATTGCAATCTTTGAGTTGTGGTGCATGTTTCAGGAGGGTGAGGCGGATGCAGCAAGGCGTCATTGGATGCTGAGCCAGCAGGAGGTGCAGGAGCCAGGTGCTCCTCCGTCCGCTTCCCCTCATGTCCCTCCGAATGCCCCTCAAATGACAAAGACGATGAGCAAGCGATGTACCCAATACGGGAATGAAGAGCAGCAGTGGGTTATTGAAATCCAACATACAAACCACCACCCTACAACAAGGAAGAGGGGCAGAGGGGCTCAGGGCAGCCAGCTACTGAACGAGAAAAGGGCGGCGAGGCACAGAAAGGCGCAAATGTGGTGCCAGGAAGCATGGCCACAAAGGAATGGATAGGAGGACAGATGCACCTGAAATTGGAAGGGAAGGCAGATGTGGAGAAAGAGGGGGCAACTAAGGCAATGGAAGGGCTGAAGGGGAACAGTGAAGCATCGGATTAGGCTGAAATAATGGAGGAAACAGACAGAAAGGAGAAGGAAAAAGTGGAGAGGTTAGAGAGAGAGAGAGAGGACACGGAGAGAAGAAGAGAATAGAGATTAGAGAGGGAGGACAGAGAGATGAGAAGAGAGGAGGAGAAGAACAGATGCAGAGAGAAAGAAGAGAGAATGGAAAGAGATTGCAGAGAAAGGAAGAGAGGAGCTGGAGCAACTGGATAGAAGGATAAGGGAAGTACAAGAGATCGAGAGGCGAAGTGAAGTTGCAGAGCAGGAAAAATGCAAGTTGATTGAGAGGGAAACAAGGAAGTTGCAGGTGGACAGATTGGCAAGGGAATGCGCATGCCACGAGGCAGACGAGCGGGCAATAAGGGCGGTGAAGACACAATGGACAGTGGATACGGAAAATGGCAGACTCGAGGAGGGCAGAAAAGCAGAACCAGATAGCATGATTTGATGGGACGGGAGCACCACAGAACGGGACAGAACAGGTCTAGGAGCCGGGGGCGAAGCAGCAGATACGACTTGTGGGATATCGACTCTAGCCTGAAACCCAACACAGATGCGACAACTAGACGGCTGAGCTTCGCAGATGACTTTTGTAGTAACATGGGTTCGGGATCCGACAACGAAGGACGGAGCAGTGGGGACGAGAAGGGGGGGCTACGTTGACTTCAGTCCATGGGGACAGGTGCAGACAAGTGGGTGACATGGGAACATGGGACACATACAGAGGGAGCAGGAAGCAGCATGAACAAGCAGCCACCACAATTGGTGGATGATTTACGTACCCTCAATGATGTGACAGCATATGTAGAGAGGCTTAGAGACATCCCAGGATGAAGGAAGGGGGAGCCAGCTATAGTGTGCTCAAGAGGAATGGTAACAGGGAGCATGATGACTGTGTCCGGATGCCCATAACAGAACCAATAGACGTGTATGCAGGCATTGAAAGCGAGAACAGGCAGGTTAGGATGAATAGAAGTGCGCATGGGGAGGAATGGTTTACACAGATGCCCTTACTAGAAAGGAGAGGGGCGTGACCTCAGTATATACCATGGAAACACGCTGACAAGGAGAACATGAGGTGTAGGCTGCCATTGTTAAGCGTGGGTGCTGGGAAGTGGATTTACGAAATGAAGAGAACGACAGTGGGATATAGGTTAGCAGTGGGAGACGTAAAGGGGCTGCTAGTGGGATCCTTGGGGACACCGCTGATGACATATGGAAGAGGGCAGGGTTCCCCGGAGTGACAACCCAAAACACTGCGCACACTGGTTTGCCGCTTGCTAACTGCAGAGCAGCTGTATGGCGAGCACCAAGGACACAGTTCCTGGACATGTCAGACATTGGGGCAATTATGTCCCAGAAAAGGAGGGAATATGAAGACCCCTTACAGTATATTCAGGAGATTCAAGAGCTTCGGCGCCTTGAAACTCGAGAACCGTGTGATAAGACAGTAGTAATATTCTATCACATGCTATGCCATGACCTGTCAGAGCCCATTCAGAAACAATTAAGGAAGCTAGTAGGTATGGAAACAAAATTTTGGCTAGAAATACAGCTGACGATATTTCACCATTGTAGGCTATGGCAAGAGAAGCTTGAGAAAAAGGCAGAAGACAGGAAGGTAGATGAAGCGAAACGAGTACAGAAATAAAACGATCGAAGTACGCAATGGAACAGGCGGTACTAACTAGCCCGAACACACAGTGGACCCAGCAGCAGCCACAGAAGTTCACACAACCCATGGGGGAGGGTTCATGGGGTGGAGGAACACACAGCAAGGGTTTTGAGGAAGAGGGGTGCAACTGAGAGGACGCAGGTTTGGACCACAGATGCATCACAACCAAAGGGGCTTTCCAGGAGGGTTTCAGGAATATGAGCTGAAGGTGCAGCTGGGCACAGGGGATTTTTCAGGGGGTTTCCAAGGGCAAGGGAGGGAGCCTCCACAGTGTTGGACATATGGGCAGGTAGGACAAATCTCAATAGTGTGTAGAAGCATGGGTATGCAGCAGAATTGGGGAGCACAAGGTCAGCGGTCATATCATGGGTTCATGATGACTACTACACACAGGACCAGCAGCAGCAAGGGCAGATACAGAGCACACACCAACAGGCACCACAGATGCAAGCACAAGCCCCACAGATGCAAGCCCCTGTACCACAGTATCTGCAAGCACCACAGATTTGTGGGAACACACAGCAATTGGCACAGGTACAGAACAATGACACGGTGGCACACGTGGACTCCATGGCAATGGTCCCCGTTAGACAAGTGGGTGGAGTGAACATGGTAGGGAACAACCCATTTATGGGAAATTTAATGTCCTTAAACCCTCAATAGGACAGCCCACAGATTGACTTGATGTGTTACATCGTATTGATCACACCAGACCCTTCGGAGGAACCTCGCATAGGATTGGCGATAGGTGACAGACTTTTTTCTTTCTAGAAGATACAGGGGCGACTAGGTCCTACATTGCATGACTCCCAGAGATTACAGGAAAGCTGTGGCGTATGCCAAAGAAGTATCTCTTAAGACCTGAGAGACCATTAGATGAGGAAGAGGGAACAATAGTGCCAATAGAAATTGAGGTACTGGTTGCGAGGGGTGATTGGATAGTAGTACATGGGATGGATGACTCAGGACGAGCATGAGAGCAGTGATCGCAGTGGCAGAGGGGTGCAGATTGACCACAGTCACAGATGAAGAGCTTTTCGGGAAGAGAGGTCAGAGACAGAGATGGTGTTCGAGTTGAGTGTGATTTATTAGTTGAGGAGATACTACAGGGAGGTACCACAGAGGATGGCAATGACGCTTAAAGCACCACCACCATTCTGCGAGGAGGATCTGGCCAAGGTGCCCAGCACCCAAAGGACAACAACTTCCTTTGCTGTGGGGCTTTTGAAAATCATAGGGGGAGTGAAGATAAAACTGAAAGCATAGGGCATGGGTGCACAACATACGGCCCGCGGGCCAGTTGCGGCCCGCCATGCTCTTTTGTCCAGCCCGCGAGGCACAAAGACTTTCCTAATGGAGGGCGGCCCGTGGCCGCCCTCCATTAGGAAAGTCTTTGTTGTCTTCCGGGCCGGACAAAACACTGGCCCTCATTGGCTCAGCACACACACGCACCACGTCGCTCCTACGAGCCACGTAATGTGTGTGTGCTGCACCAATGGAGGGCCAGCACTACGGCTGGCGTGGTCCATAAGGCTTGATGCCGGAAGGCATTTCAGCCTTGGACCACGCCAGCCGTAGTACGATTCCAGCGTTCCAGCTTACCTGCCACTTACCTGCCTTCCGGCACGTCTCCGGTAAGTGCTCTGTTTGTGTTTGTGTGTCGGGTTTGTTTTGCTTTATGTTTGTGTGTGTATGTTGAGATGCGGGGGTTTGGGGGGTGTGTCGGATGTGTATGAATGTTTGTATTTGAATGTATTTTGTGTGTATGTTGAGATGCGGGGGTCGGGGGGGTGTCGGATGTGTATGAATGTTTGTATTTGAACGTATTTTGTGTGTATGTTGAGATGCGGGTGTGGGGGGGTGTGTCAGATGTGTATGAATGTTTGTATTTGAATGCATTTTGTGTGTATGTTGAGATGCGGGGGTGGGGGGTGTGTCGGATGTGTATGAATGTTTGTATTTGAATGCATTTTGCGTGTATGTTGAGATGCGGAGGTGGGGGGTGTGTCGGATGTGTATGAATGTTTGTATTTGAATGTATTTTGTGTGTATGTTGAGATGCGGGGGTGGGGGGTGTGTCGGATGTGTATGAATGTTTATATTTGAATGTATTTTGTGTATATTTTGTGATGCGGGGGTGGGGGGGTGTCGGATGTGTATGAATATTTGTATTTGAATGTCTTTTGTGTGTATGTTGAGATGTGGGGGTGGGGGGTGTCGGATGTGTATGAATTTTTGTATTTGAATGTATTTTGTGTGTATGTTGAGATGCGGGGGTGGGGGGGTGTGTCGGATGTGTATGAATGTTTGTATTTGAATGTATTTTGTGTGTATGTTGAGATGCGGGGGTGGGGGGTGTCGGATGTGTATGAATGTTTGTATTTGAATGTATTTTGTGTGTATGTTGAGATGCGGGGGTGGTGGGTTTCGGATGTGTATGAATGTTTGGATTTGAATGTTTTTTGTGTGCTGAGTTGGGGGGTGGGGGTTCGGGTCTGTATGGGTGCAAGTTTGTGTGTGTGCTGAGTTGGGGGGTGGGGGGTGGGGGGTTCGGGTCTTTATGGGTGCATGTTTGTGTGTGTGCTGAGTTGGGGGGTGGGGGTTCGGGTCTGTATGGGTGCTTGTTTGAGAGTGCTGATTTGGGGGGTGGGGGGTTCGGGTCTGTATGGGTGCATGTTTGTGTGTGTGCTGAGTTGGGGGGTGGGGGTTCGGGTCTGTATGGGTGCATGCTTGAGAGTGTGTGTGCTGAGTTGGGGGGTGGGGAGGGTTCGGGTCTTTATGGGTGCATGTTTGTGTGTGTGCTGAGTTGGGGGGTGGGGGTTCGGGTATGTATGGGTGCTTGTTTGAGAGTGTGCTGATTTGGGGGGGTGGGGGGTTTCGGGTCTGTATGGGTGCATGTTTGTGTGTGTGCTGAGTTGGGGGGTGGGGGGTTTGGGTCTGTATGGGTGCATGCTTGAGAGTGTGTGCTGAGTTGGGAGGTGGGGGGTTTGGAGTTGGGGGGTGGGGGTTCGGGTCTTTATGGGTGCATGTTTGTGTGTGTGCTGAGTTGGGGGGTGGGGGTTCGGGTCTGTATGGGTGCTTGTTTGAGAGTGTGCTGATTTGGGGGGGTGGAGGGTTCGGGTCTGTATGGGTGCATGTTTGTGTGTGTGCTGAGATGGGGGGTGTGGGGTTTGGGTCTGTATGGGTGCATGCTTGAGAGTGTGTGTGCTGAGTTGGGGGGTTGGGGGTTTGGAGTTGGGGGGTGGGGGTTCGGGTCTGTATTGGTGTTGGTTTGTGTGTGCTGATTTGGGGGGTGGGGGTTTGGTTGGGGGTGAGGGGGCCATGGGGTGGGGGGTTTGGTTGGGGGTGAGGAGGCCATGGGGCATAGTGTTTGGTTGGGGGTGAGGGGGCCATGGGGAATCGTGTTTGGTTGGGGGTGAGGGACATGGGGCATAGTGTTTGGTTGGGGGTGAGGGGGCCATGGGGCATAGTGTTTGGTTGGGGGCGAGGGGGGCATAGGGCATTGTGTTTGGTTTGGGTGTAAGGGGGCCATGGGGCATAGTGTTTGGTTGGGGGTGAGGGGGACATGGGGCATAGTGTTTGGTTGGGGGTGAGGGGGACATGGGGCATAGTGTTTGGTTGGGGTGAGTGACATGGGGCATAGTGTTTGGTTGGGGTGAGGGGTCCATGGGGCATAGTGTTTGGTTGGGGGTAAGGGGGCCCTGGGGCATAGTGTTTGGTTGGGGGTGAGGGGGCCATGGGGCATAGTGTTGCACTCCAAGAGTGAACCCAATAATAAAGCTAAAACAGGCACAGTTAGGAGATGTTCATCTTTGGCTTTTTGAGGAAACCTGACTCAACGAAGGCCATACTCCTCTTGGGCAACCAAAATAGCAAACTGTAGCAGTCCAAAATAACGGCATGTCCAATCTAGGGTCAATAAAATATATATAAGTTAATTAAACAGGCGAGATACAATAACTAAATAGAAATAAATTATAACAATGGAAAATGTGTAGTACAAAATGTAAGTTTGAAATGCAAATAAAAATCGTTACCCCTCAAAAACATTCTTTTTCCATGTGTTTAGTACAACTTGGGGGTTTAAAAAGCCTCCTGCCACGCCCCGCCTACCGCCCCGCCCACATTTAATTTTCGGCCCACTATAGCCCTCATGTAAGGTACTTTCGGCCCTCTGTCAAAATCAGTTGTGCACCCCTGGCATAGGGGGAGTGAAGATAAAACAGGAGCAATTTTACTAAGAGAAAAACAATACCCACTCATGAAGGAGACAGATGAGGGCATTTATGAGACAACTACAGCACTGATAGAGAGAGGCACTCTAGGGCCGTCAGAGTTCCCATGCAACACGGCAGTGTGCCCAGTGAAGAAGGGGGAGGGGGTTGTGGCATTTTATCCAGGATTTAAGACCTTTAGCCACATTGTAGAAGCAGAGTATTCTTTGGTTGCAAAACCACCTATAATTTTGTGCAGCTTTCAGGTGGAAGCTGCCTACTTCACGGTCATAGACTTGAAGAATGCATTTTTCTCAATGCCATTACACCCAAACTCACAAGATTTGACTTCCTTTATGTATAGATATCGCAAGTGTACACATATAAGACTTCCTCAAAGATACCGCAAGTCACCATCTATCTTTAACAAAGTGATACAGATGGACTTGTGCAATGTACAGATGGAGAGCACAGTCCTACAGTATGTAGATGATATCTTGATTTGTGTAGAAAAGACTCAGTACACATGTTGACAGTGTTAGCTGACAAGGGATACAAGGTGGACAAGGGCAAGCTATACTACTGTCAGAATGAAGTGCTGTACATTGGACAGACAATCTCACAAAATAGCCGACAGATTACACCAGAAAGGGTGGAGACAATAAGCAAGAAGCCAAGTCAACGACAGTAAGAGAAATGCAACAGTTCTTAGGATGGTGCAACTACTGCAGAGCATGGGTTTTTGACTTCAGTACAAACACTTGTACTGGGCACTCTGAAGGAAGCACAGAACAGACACAAGACATTGAAATGGACTACAGAGATGACTGATGCACTTGACGTGCTGAAGGAGGAAATGTGCACAGCCCCAGTGTTAGGGATCCAAGACTGCTAAAATGATTTAATGATTTTTTTTCTATTCTCACACACTGATGGTGTGGTGATGAAAGCAGTACTGACAAAGAAGACAGCCTTGGGACGCAAACCCATAGCCTAATACAGTGGGAAGCTTGATACAGTAATGATAGGACATTATCAGTGTGAATAAGCTTTTGCTGCTGCTGCATTCCCAGTGGAGAAATCAGCAGCAATCAACATGGGGTGCCCTACCTCTCTGTACATGGAACATGCCCTCTTTGGGATACTGCAGAAGCCAAAGAGCACATTGGCGACACAAAGAGCATCAGGGTACGAGGTGATACTATCAAATGCATCTCTGAAGATAGTGAGGTGCACATTAGTCAAACCTGCAATTTTCCTAGCAGACATCCGACAAGAAAGGGACTATGCACACGACTGCACAGACAACATAGAGGCATTCAGTGAAACTCGCAAGGTATTTGGGAATGCACTTGAGGGGGGAGACATGCTGCACATTGACGGGTCATCAACAATTGACCAGACAGATGTGGTTAGGCATACAGGAACTGCAGTGGTGAGGTTGAGAGAAGATGGAACAAGTGAGGCAGTGGCCAGTGCACGATTACCATCTCATTATTTAGCACAAACAGCAGAACTAGTGGCCCTAATACTAGCACTGGAGCACAGCAAAGGAAAGGAAGTGACAGTATACTCTTATTCTGCTTATGTGACATCAACAGTGCACTCAGGGCTGGACAAATGGACAAGGAGGGTCTTCAGCAGGGTAGATGGGACCCAAGTACAACACACACTGCTATTGGGCAAATTGATTGATGTCATTGAGTACCCTGCCAAGGTAGCAATAGTGAAGTGCCAAGCACACACCCGAGGGGAGGATCCTATCTCAAGGGGAAACGAAGCAGCAGACTTTGAGGTAAAATGCACAGCACATTTTGGAGATCTACTAGAAATTGACACAGCAACAAATGCTTGAGATTATGCCGGAACATGGTACTGAAAGAAGGGTACAATGCATTGCCAGAAACAGATTATGGAGCTGCAGGGAGCTGCACCCAGGGAAGCGAAGGAATTGTGGACTAAAAGGGGATGTAAAGTATCTCCAACAGATGCCCTTTGGTGGCAGAATAACACAGGGGAAGTGGTCATGCCACTAGCACTACTGAACACAATTACACCACCCAACACACACTGGACAAGGGGTCATTGCTGCCTGCATTTGAGAAACATGGTTCTGTCCTAATTTGGCAGAACACGTGGCTGAATTTGTAAGTAATTGTCTGACGTACAAACAATATACAGCAGGGAATACCTTGAGCGTTGTGAGGGGAGCCATACATCGACCAGTAGGGCCATTACAGCATGTTGACATGATCCAAGTGTGTCAAGGATACCGCTACATGATAGTGGTTCTGTGCCCATTCTGGTCGCTGTTCGCATCCTGATGCCCAAAGAGCAGCTGCATTTTTGGTCATGGAAGTATTCCCAAAATGGTGCATGCGTGAGGTCCTAAGGTCTGACAATGGCCCTCACTTTGCAAATGATATGTTCAAGCACATCACCACATTGCTGGGCATTCAACACAAATTCTCCTGTGCGTACCACCCGCAAGCAAATGGGGTGTGTGAATGCCTGCAGAAGCCATAGCCAAAACACATCATAGTACAAAGAAAGGTTGGCTGCACTGCTTACCTCTTGCATTGTTTGCATTGTGCAATAAGCCTGGGTCCGACCACCATTTAACGCCCCATGAGGTGGTGACAGGACATTGCATGCAACTCCTACTGGCTCCTCCCACTAAAGCACTGAAGGACTGTGAGTGTAGTGCAGATGTGTTAAGTCAGGAGATGTATGAATACATTACTTCCTTGATTGCTATTGCCTCTTTTATCTCTCGCCAGATACAACGACACTGGGGTGGCCCAGAAGACAGCAAAAAAGCAACTCGACAATGCACTGAAAGACTCTGGAAGTAAGAGACAAGTGAACATTGGGAACTTCGTCCTCCTATGGAATTTTATCCAGAAGTGGAACGCACCTAGGTTTATTGGGCCGCACACCGTGAAAAAGGCGGCCGACCAAACAGTCAGACTGGAAGGCAAAACAGTATGGAAGCACCCGTCTGATATCAAGCCCTACAAAGCAGCGGCCAGCAGTAAGAAGAGCAAACAAACGATTTTGAACTTACACTGCCGAGTGGAGGATACCCAATGGTTACTGGCTCACGGGCAGCAGAGTTAGGGACTGAACTCTTCATCAAACCTAGAGTGAGGATACTGTCTGTTTGTTATTTTATTCTCTACACACAATCGACGAGAAATCTGAGGCAATAATTGATTATTGTTCGTGTTGCCCACTGACTGATGCCTGATACATTCTCGGACCAATTTGTCCAACAAGTGAGAAGACCCACTAGTTTCTGAGCATGGTCACCAAGAGTGTACTACCTTGCCTTTGTAGAATATTTGGCCCAAGCATATCCACAACTCGAACAAGGTGACCCTCCTATTTTCACCACGTTGAGAGACCCAGCAGCAAGAGCAGTGTGGAAACGGGTGTTTATCATCACCATTAACGATTATCTAGTACGCTGGGCTAAAACTACTTACTCAATGACAAATTTCTTCACGCATTTCAGGTGGACAACTATATCTTCAAGCTGTGCAAGAATCAGCAGCACAGGTAAAGATGGGTGAAATAATAAAGAATGTTATTATTTTGTTGTGTCTCTTTATTCCAAGAGGGGTGTTTGCATTTATATTTTGGAGAATTTCACTGGTTGCTAGCGCTACCACTGTATCCTCAACTAACATTACCCTGGCCCGAGCAGGTGGAACGACCATGTCAGGTGGACAGGCGAAAACTGCAGACACGGTAAAGAGAGGTAAGTGCAGCGTTGACACAGACATGAAAGGGGTAAACATTTATCTCACCGACACTGCTCGAGTATCTAATAACATGTGGTACAAGCACATGACTAAAGTAGGTAAGGAAACCACCAGGGAGAGCTGTTATGTCTGCTCACTAATCCCTTATGCCTCCAGAACGTTTATAGCAACTGAAATACCAGCAGCAAGATCTCAATGCCTGATGTACCTGTCGATGGTAACAATTTGCGGGAAATTTCAAGGGAAAACAGCAACATTGAGATGGCGTCTAGAGCAATGTTCCCATACAAAGGCAATTACATACAGATGCTAGACATGATGAACAATTATTGACAGCTAGATGAAGCAATACAGTACATCAATGATGGGCTTTCAGTAAGGGGAGACAAAGACAATAATGCTGAAGGAATTACCATGCCCATGAACAAGAGTGAAAGAAACAGGAGGAGAGCCTGGATGCTGGGAAACACTGCAGGTACTTGTGTATGGCTAAGTGTGCACAGAAGATGGATGGAAGGATGGAGTGGAGGGGAGCAAAGTGCTCACCTTAGCACAGTCCCCAGTGAATGAGGTACAGGAAGAAAATGACAAATTCCTTAAGGAGTGGAATACAAGCACTAAGTTACTTACTTGGGTGGAGAACGGATCTGGACCAATGCCCATAATACCCCTGAAGATGCCAGCACTCTGTTACGAGAATAATGGTGAATTGGAAGTAGGCAAAAATGTCAGATGCCAAAGCATAGCAAAGCATGCAGCAATAATGACAGGCAAAGCAATACTGATGGATCACTAATGGGCGTGTGGATCAAAGGTCTACAACAAGCTGCCACCCAACTGGGGAGGAGTTTGCTCGTTGGTACACATCAATATGCCATCATTGGTCATGCCACGGAAGGATGTGAAGCTTGATGAATAACCAAAGATGGACACCAACAGACGGTAGAAGAGGTCTGTGGAAGAGGAACAAATAAGCAAGAGCAAGAAACCCGCTGAATTGAGCAGAGTAAAGAGAGGAGGTTATTGCTTCTCAGAAGCATAAGAGACAGCACTAGATGAGGTGCCAGCAGAACACAAATTGTTCAGCAGGATGCAAATGTTTAACTGCCTCTATAATACCATCTGTGCAGACATACACAAATGCAAAATGACTGCAGATAACCTGTTGGGAGCTGATAGTGATGATCAACTCCACAGTGAATGGGTTCAACGCAATAAAATTAGAGCTCCGAGCAGTAAGATTGGTGACGCTCCATAATAGATATTTTCTGGGTCTGCTCACAGCAATGGAAGGAGGAGTTTTTGCTGAAATCGGGAGTTCCTGTTGCACATGCATATCTGCCAATGATGAAGACAATGGTACACTGGCAGAAGCAGTAACCCAGCTATCACAAATGCATGCCAAAATGGAAGAAGAAGCAAAGTGGACAGGAAAGGACCAGAACTGGAGAGCTTACATATGGTCATAGATGCTGTCATGGCTGTCAGATGGACTGAAGGTGATAATGGGAGCACTGGTATTGGCAGGAGTGTCAATGTGTGGGGTGAGGAATTGCCTCACTCCGTGCCGGAAGACGGCCGAATAAACTATCCGAATGCAGGTCCTGATAGATGTGAACATAGTGGGAGCAAAGGACAACATAATGGAGGAAAGAGACAAGCTGGCAGAAAGAATATCAACCTGTGAATTGCTCCTGCTTGGAGCAATGAAGTTGGACAACCCATTTGATTCAAAGTACTATGAAGGTCAGTGGGTCTGGTGCAACCCAGATGGAGTGTGTAGCTGTATGGAATAGACTTTCAATGACCATGTGAATTACTATGGACACCTTGGAGGATTTACGAAAATATGGCAGCCAAAAGCAACAGGATTAGCATATAAGGATGTGGTCGACAGGTCAACCAGAGGGGGGGACTGAGGAGGGAAATGTGGTCCCGAGACCACTCCACTGCCCCATCAAGTTCATGACAAGACAAAAAGCCAGAACTGCCCACAGCCACCCATCATATTTCGGACGAATCCCAAATGCACCAATTATTGACAAATACACCAAGAGGTACCCTCTCAATCAGCCATACAGACCAAATGCAGTACAACACTTTCCATGTGTGGGAGAAGAACCTGTGACTGTGAACAGAGACACCTATATGGACAGCCTGGACTAAGCACCAAGAATCCATGTTTCAGACGTCATTAGTGACACCACGACATAGCAGCATTAGACATGAAGCACACGCGCAGTCTGCACTGCACCACACAAACACACACTGGAATGCATGAAGAACATGAGCGCACAGTTCTATAGTTAGAGGACAAATACATATACATTCTAGCATTTCTTTTATTATTTTGTCATTAGCCAAATGCAGCAATGCAGAACTGCAAGGCACAAGAGAGCCTGAGAAAGCTTGTAGATGCTAAACATGAATAACCCCATGGAACTGCAGGAATATATATGGAACCTGGCAGAACCAAGTGTGACTAACCTTTAGGGAATGTAGTATAACATGGTCAGTGTAGAAACATCAGTATAAGGTTTAGGAAAATTACAGCAGGCCTCCAGCCACTGAGCAAGAGATGAACAGAGCTGTTTCACGCTGCACAGGGAGCAAGATGCGTGAGACGAGGCCCACAGCCAAGGTCAAGAGATATGAAAACATATTCCAATCCCCAGATGACAAAGCTACAAGCTGCAGAGAAGCTGAAGAAATCCTCATAATTAGGAGCTGCAGAGCTCGATTTTGTGGTCTCTAAATACATGGTACAGCCGAATGAAACAATGTACAGTCTTCCATGGTGGGAAAGAGAGGCCAGTCCCAGCAACCAGATGCAGATTGCAACAAGTGTTGCTATCATTAGGAGAATATTCTCATAAGGGAAGGTAATGTACCAAAGTTACAATACAGACACATAATCGTTCACATTACCTTGAAAAGGTACACAGCGAGCTGAGAACTTATTCGAGTCCCAGCCCTCGGCAGAACAGCTCTAACCAATCAGAGTTTAGTTGTTTAGTTTTCATGGGGTGGAAGACAACAGTCAAGAACCAATGTTAAGCCAACTACTCTACAAGAATGTAATAGATGGTGAATATGGGACGGTACAGGCCAGCCTCCTGACATGCAATGGCTAGTAGAATAACTTCTATAGGTAGCCAAATGGGTAATAGATATCTCAATAGCCAATCCCTCACAATGATAGATTTTTGGAGAAGGGCCCAGGGGATTATGGAGTAATAATGCAATTTTGGAGTAAAACTGGCCTGCGAATCAGGAGATGATGAGAAATACTAGAATCCACCTGTGTTCTTGTGTTGATCCCTGTTGGTTTTACTTGCAATAAACCACAGTTTGAACTTGCTGTTCACAGAGTCCTCCGTGTATACTGACTGGGGGATGGATTTGGGCTCTCCAAGTCTGCGGACTTCCAGCATCGCTCTGGCATACCTGGGAGTTCGTCCCAACAATATCTGTCACTCACACTCATACACACAACAAAATCATAGATGGATTATGTGGCTGTTTAAACTCAGTGAAATAACAGTTCTATTGAAACAGAAATAATTTGATAAGCATGTATCTTTGTCACCAGGGTCGGATCCCCCCAGAATCAACTCAGGATATTTCAAAATAAAGTTAAAATAAAGAAAGTTATTTTCAATAGCCAGGTTCTGCTCCAAGTATAACACAAAGTTCCTTTTCATTCCATTAGTCCTTCACTTGGCAAGTGGAATATTTTATTTTCAAGTAGGTTTCCTCACTCTATTTAAAACTATTGTCAAAATTCCCACAAACTTCCGCTTGACAACCAGAAAGACTTTCTTCACACATCCAATTATTGAATATAATTATTTTCTTCTTTGAATACCAATTATGTTTCCTCAATCCAAATGTCTTTTTCAAAAGCAACACAATTCTGTCAGCTTGGTTTTACATTTCCTCAGAACACATTTTAGCGGACTAGCCACTTCCTTTCCACCATAACCTTCTACCACACTGAAGTACTCCAGGTTGTCTTCTTCCTGGTCCACTTGCCTGCCAGGAATAATCACAAATTGTCCGATTCCTGGTATACTTGCCTGCAAGGATAAACCCCCTCCTACTACTACAAGTACTCTGTGGTGTGGTTTGCTTCAGACTTTCCAAACTTAAATCCTCACTAGGAAAAAGATACTAAACTTCTTCCTGGATAAGTCTTTTGATTTTCAACAATAGCAAAGGGTTATAGAACTTCTTTCATACAGATACAGCACACATTGACAACGTCTCTCACACTGATTCATTGCCAGAGGCAATGCAGGTTACATTTCTCTTCCTCTTTATGATTCACATAAGGAGGGTTTCTCTCCTGCTATCCTTGGTTTCCTTCTACACTATCAATTAACTGTTGGTAATGCAGTTTGCAATGGCTCTTTTCTATGTATCCCTTATTAGGAAAATGGTATCCCTTTTCATTTATAATTGCCTTTCTTTGGCTTAGGCAATGCTGGTTACAATTGTCTTTTACAGGTATTCTCCATGTTTGTAGATTACAGTAATTTTGTTCAAATAGTGTTCCCTTTTTACATTAGCAATGGCTGTTAGAATATTCTTTTGCTCATTCTCCTTTAAACATAGAGTTGCACCCAAAATACTTTCATTCAACTGTTTGGTATTCAAAAGCTTTACTTTAAGTCATCGATCTATTTTGGAGCGTTCTGGGGTACTTATCCAAGGCCAACTCACTGGTCCTATCTTGCATCTCTATAGGACCTACTGCTTTGGTTTCTCCGCTAGTCAGGATGGTCCAGGGACTTGACAGCTCTGGTAACATTCCCACTGCTCGCACCTTCTGAAAAGGGAGCTTTCTCTGCTCCATCTGTACTTAGGTGAATGCCAACCACCAGAGTAAGATGCAGGCTCAGGATTGTGTATCTCTTCCATGGGACAGCTAGCCTTAGTGCTGTTACCCGCTGAGCATCCACTGCATTCAGGATTCCCAACTTCTGCCACTCCATCAACACAGCGGTGGCTATGCCATCTCCTTATCCCTCCTGCTTCTGCTGCTTCACCTGCTTCTCCTTAATGGCCTGCACCTGAAGGCCCTTTAAATGTGTAAAGGTCCAACTCACACCTGTGTAATATAACCACTTGACTGCACACAGCAGTTCTGCAAATCTGAGCCCCTCATCCTTGTCTCAGTACTAAGGGCATCGTGGGACTTGAAGTCCCTAATGTTCTTATTCAGTTTAACATCAAAGTCTGCAATTTTACAATAAGCTATAAAGCCTGTGGGATCATCAACAAAATTGTTTAGAGGGTTCTCCCATTCCTCCTGACCTGAGTCCCCTCCCATTTGATCCTCCTGCAGAACACCACCGCCTGGGTCAGGATCAGGTAGTGGCTGCCTTTCCCTGGCCAAATGAGAAGTATCCCAGGCCAGGGATTTTGGAATGATCAAATCTGATTCATCACAGCTGCCACTGCATTTCTTCATTGTGTCATCACATGTCTTCTGAATCATTGTCCAGTAGTCTAGTCTTTTCAAGCTAACAACCGCCATTGCCAGCCCATCATGTCCAGGGTTCCCATTTCCTAATTCTTGAACGGGGGATGCATCCTACATTGCAACTCTTCAGGTGAGCCTACCTGTTGCTGGACGCTTGCTCGTTAATCTACGTTTGTTCCTTTGTCACCTTCCATTTTTCCTACCCTGCCTTTCTCTCCTTCTCCATGCTTCTCCATGCTTGTTCCTGCTATTTCTTCCACCGTGCCTTCTCCACTATCCCATTATACTTAGTTGCAGCCTGCTTCCCATTTCCCATAAATCCATTTGCCTATACTGCTGGCACAGCCTGGATAATGTTTTCCATGTCTATCATCTGGCAGTCTGTATTGGTGGATCTAAAATCATATATCTTCAGCTCCCTCTGCTGTCATTGTGGAGGGCACCATATGACTTGTGTTTCCCAGAACAATGCATTCAATACATCTGGACGTTTCTTTACTGAATTGGGTGTTTTGCCTCCCAAGGGAGAGTTTTACTTCTGGAGCCTACCTTTTCATGATTCCCGAGAAATTCAGGAGAACAGATTTTCATATGGACGGGATTGCTGATATCTTCACTCTTAAAGCCTGCAGGCCAGATGCAGGGTGTGGCCACTCACTGATGCCTGTGGTTTAGCCATGTTTCTACACAAAAACCTAGCCAAGCTGAAATTTGCCTTCTCATGTTTTTCCTCTAAGTGCTCTGATATTGACTAGGGTCAAGATTAGTTGATGGATGACATATAAGTCTATGCAAGTTATAATGTTGATAGAATTGTTTGGATGATCCCCTCAACAGTTGGTGACCCGAATCTTCTGGGGCACTCCCTGTAAAGACAAAAACACATATGATTAACTGAGTCTAACCATACATACAACAATGAACACATTCCTGATAGCAATGGGAGTATGTGCAGGCACACAAGGAACTTGCTTTGAAGCCGAAGCACATATGTGGGTGATGGTCTGGAGAACTGGTACTCTCCAGATATACACATCCTCTAATCTGGCCCTTGTAAGGTGCTCCAAAGTTGGCACATCTTCCCACAGATCTAAAACTATTCCATTGCCAACATCTCTGTCCAATTATCCCAATTTGTTTGATAAATCACCTCAAACTCTGATTCAACATCTTATATGGTCTTTCAGAGTGGCCACTTCATCGGGAATCAAAAGCTTAATATGCATGTACTGCTTTTTTGATTGAATGCCAGACATAATTCAAGAATTTGAAGGTAAACTGGGTACCTCACTCTTTTAAAGGAATTGAGGAAATTCAAATAACAGATCTCTTGCAAGAAACAACTGGGTGATATATACAGTCCCTATGATAAACAACAGTGCAAAAAAGTGAATCCTCTTAAAGAATACAAAGATTCGCTTGAACCAGATTTTTGTTAAACAAAATTGGCAGAAGATATGGAAAGGAAAACAGCACTACAAGACAGAGTACTCAAATTATTACAAGTTTCATTCCAATAGTATAATTGAAATTATTACACACTAGTTCTGTAGACTAGATAGTAGATAGTAACACAAAAAAAACACAAACATATACAACATTGTGTGGATTTTTTGTGTGACCCCCGCTACAGCAAATCCGGCATGCTATTGCGTCATTCTGCCAAACCCAGAGAATCATGACCTCTTTATGATAATAATAGTATCAATAAATGTAAACATAATGATAACAATGCTCATTATTAAAATCATGACAGTTATTAACTAATAAATATGATTAATAACTTGAAATGTATACAGTACTTTTATTTTTAAAAATGCCTGCCATAGAACAAAATGTGTGTGTGTGTGTGTATTTAACAACAAAGTTATGGTGACTTTAAAGACTTTGGGGGGAAAAAAACATCCAACTGAAATATGAAGCAGAGTTAGCAATTTCTGCCAAGAAACATACAGCACCAAATCACCCAGTAGTCATAACAGGAGGTTCACCTCCAATTCAGAGCCAAATGTACAATGCATTGTGAGTATGCAAATGATCTCCAATATCACCTGCAAAGTTATGGTGTCCCATTTGTATGTCTCCCTTTCGCCCCAGAATTCATTACATATATTCAGAACAATTCAGCCTGGCTGAGCATTCCTTAGCAGACTAGAAAGATCACACTGCATCAAACACAATATCGCGCATTTGGGAAAGCGTTGTTTGGCAAGGGCTGTCTGTGGCAGTCTGGCTCCCTGGATCTTACTTCTGCTGCAATTACTCCTCTACACGGTACGACCTTCAAGTGGACTGACAAATTCATTCAATGGGGGTCATTCAATGGGGGGCTAATAGCGCCATGTCTACCTCCAAACTCATAATAGTGGGCCCGTTATTAGCTCCCTGGTCCCTGGTAAAACCAGCCTGCCTTAGCGGGACCCGCTAAGGGACCTCGGAATGTGACGGTAGGGGGTTAACAGCACCGGCATCCTTAGCGGTGCCATTAACCCCCTACTGCCGTACTTGTAATGAGGAACAATGACTTTAAACAATATATACATAATTGCATACTGATACTTCCGTTTTTTATGTATTTAATAGGCTTCAATCTTTGAAAAATAACATAAAACGTCAAGTCCCGCCCACCATTTCCCACAATTGGATTTATTTTGTGCCCGTGTGCATTATCACACACACATTTGGGAAAGCTCTGTTTGGCAAGGGCTGTTTTTGGCCGTCTTGGACTGGGTTCTGGGGTGTTGGGCGAGCCCTTAACCTAATAAGTATTTTTCGGTAAGTCCCCTGCTCTTCCATACTTAATTGTTATTTTAACTTCAGGTTTTACCTCACCTGAAGAGCTAGCGGTGCAAACCAGTAAATACGAGGCCAGGGTCTACACTTACTCTGTCATTATAACCTTCTTTATTGTTTTGCTGAATGTGGATGGGGCAAAAGCGTTTTTGTATACGTTAATGACGGACATGCCATCCAAACTGGAAACGTCAAAACTCATCAAGCTGCTAAAATGTACACCGCTTAAAGGTGGTCAAGAAGCTCATCTTTAGAAAAACGGTGCCCCTCTGACACGAGCGAGAGCGCAGTCAATGTCAGCGGATATACAACTGTTTAATACAGTTGAAGCCATCAAGCTGCGCTCTAATGACTTGCTTTGCGATGTTCCGTGCAATCAAGCAACAACCAATGCCACGGAGACAAACTACACACCGTCTCCTCCTTATCTCAGTGATGTCACCATGGAAGCCATCTATGCAACTGCAAGCTTTGAACAATCACCTCATATATCAGTGGTGGGTGGAGGTCAACATACTGAGCAAAATCAACTTTGCAACTCTAAGATTACTGCTCTGATACACACTGCTGACTCGTCCCCAGTAACTACGGCAGCCTTGGTTGACGTAGATGTAACCCCCATAGCCAAAACTCTTGACCATTTGAAAGAGAACTTAAATCCCATGAACACTCTGACTTGCATACCTATAAACACACCCATGCCTTTATCCCTACCGACTCACAGCTTGTCTGTGGCTCGGGAAGCACATTTGGATATTACTCATCATACAAATCTATCGCAGTCACCAGAAATGTTTGGTAACATCTGAAACTATTTGTCTGCTTTATCCATATCATTTTCTCGCCACACCCCCATAAAAACACCCTCTATTGATAATCCCCTTCCATCTAACAATCTTTCTCCCTCCTCTTTAGCCCTTTCCTCTCTGTAAAAATAATATTAAACACTTGATAGTAGGTTTAATACACAAACTAACCTATTGGAAAACATACATCGGCACTAATTGAAACTAAGCTCCACCTTGTCGACTAGTGGCATGCTAGTTTTGGATTCGCTTAGTGAACGGCCACAGCTACAATCAATGACATCTGCTTATTGCATGTCAGAAAAACCATCATCTAATTTATCCATCTTAGATGGACGTGATTGTAATGCATTGACCTTGGAAGGTTTGGAACCGATGGAAGTACACCTAACATGGATGCTGAAAGGTTCGTGTTGCGGTCTATGCCAAATCCAAGATGGCCACCAGCACGTATTTACGCACAACGCACCAGTGCTCCGATGCGTTGTATCGAAGCACTTTCGTATCTTACCAGCGCTGTGTTTCTGAATCTCTCGCTACCTATTATTGCTTCCTGTTGTTTATTCATCTCTCTTCTTCCACTATATTACACCGAGGTGTACGTACTTTTTTTGGGTAGCTATCCTTATAACGGTTGGATCCCTGTTAATTGCACTTTGAGGTTTGCTCTTTAACTCCTCAGTCTCTGTATCTTTCCTTTCCTGCTACGTACCTTGTTTACTTTCGCCTTGCCTTCCAGTTTCATTTAATTTCTGATTGTTCCTATTTTTTTTTTAATTTACTCTGTTTTCTTCCGTCTGGAGTTTCTTCTTTCGAGTGGCAGTCTATCCTTTCTAAGGTTGCTACTTACCGGTTTGTCGGTTCGCTGTCTTGGCGTTCTTCTACCATCCGGCCATTATCCTGTGCTCCTGGTGTGCCTATTCTACAAATCCATCACATCTACAGTAGCACTCCTTCAGTTCCTTCGGCACCCGGCACCACCGGCTACTTGAAATTGCCTTTTGGACAAGATTTCTCAGTTCTCTCTATGTACTCTTACGGTCCTTATCATCTTATCCTTGCTTGTGGAGAGAACCGATGTATGGACATTCAATACCAGAGTGCATACTACACAGAAGAGAAGACTGGACTCACTTCTACTCTTCTACCCAACCTGAAGAAGACCATTTACACAGGGTTTTTTTCAGCTTACGGCTTTTTCCCTGGAATAGCGGGTTGGCTCCTGGGAGGTCACGGTGGCCTCCCGGGACTCACTCCCGTATTTGCATCAAAGAAGGAGTAAAGAAACCAGAAAGACACGAAGGAAAAAGAAGACAGAACTCCAAGAAGATTCTGCCGGTGATTCAGGTGAGGAGGAGTTGGAAAGGAGGGGAACCAGGGTTGCAAGTTTTGACAGTGATCTTTTGGTGATGGTCTCCAGCTCTCATCCTCAGAATGGTGCTGATTTATTAGTGGTAGTCCCCTGCCAAGCGAATACATCTGTCTCAGCAGTGGGACTGACTCATGTTGCTGATTCATCGGCGCCAGTTCCCTGCCTCACGAAGAAACCTAGTCTTGCACTGGGTTTGACTCTTGCTGCTGGAGACAGAGTCGTTGCACCCAATTCTTGTGAGATAGTGTTGTTGGCTTCCAACGAAAAGAATAAAGCAATCGGTGGAAACAAATCCTCCCTATGCAAAAACAAGAATAAAGAGGATATTACCATCTTTTGCAAACCTATCAGGACCCCTGCTACCAATTTGCTGCTGATAATTCAGAAAAAGAAAAGCAAAAATATAAAGACAGCCTCCCTAACTACTCAGACAACTACTAAACAATTCTTAAAAAACCTAACTAAACCAAAAAAGTGTGCCACAGACGTCAGTGCGGCCATCACCAAAAAGTAGGCTAACTTTGTAACACTCAATTAAAGTTCTAAAAGGCTCCAAAATCAGTTGTAGGCTATTGTTGCTACACATGAACCGTTAGATGACCTTTTGAATGAGATTGGTATTCAAAAAGACCAATTAACAGAATCTTCACAAAATCTGGGAAATACGCAAAGTGGGGAGCAGCCTCTCGCACTTAAAAGTCAATCCTTTGGAGGAGGAACTCTTTATCCTGGAGCAAAGAATATCAGAAATTAAGAAATCAGTGCATCATTATTTCTCCAATTCCATATTTGCTCAATAATCTTCCAGTTCCCAATCCACTCAAACCACTCATCTGCTTAATCGCGTTCAGATGCTACTCTTGCAACCTGATAATAAAGAAAATCCTCAACTGAAGGCATCAATCAATATCACTAAAGCCATTAGTGGACGTACCTCTAGTCCACAGTTCCACACTCTAATAATAGAATGTAGACCAGACCAATTTGATATTTACGATCCTAATCAGACATCCATATTGAACATCTTTGCCGAAGTACCGAGTTTGGAGGACTGATTATCTTAGGATATAAATCAAATAGAGTTCCTTCATGAATCAAACCTTTCTTCGGCCATGCTCTGCATCCAGTCTGGTGTAGTCTTAAATTTGATTTGGCAGGCCAGGCAATCTTTATTTGATCTGGGATTTACCCTACCATATGAATTGTTTCAAGAAAAGGTTGCTTAATCAAGAAATCAATGCGAACACTCTAGTAAATTGCACTATGGGGAACCGGTGCCTACTTTCATGCAAAGGCCAGTTTATGAGCGTTGTGAAGCTAATCTCTTCTCTAACAAACAAATTGAACACTCATGATCTATTTCTGCTTCATAACCATAACAAATTCATCAATCCCAGACAGTGAAACTACTCAGCTGGAATACTTGTGGCCATAACCATTTGATGAATAATGAGTCTTATGATCTTGACCAATTTGATATTATAGCTTTACAAGAAACTTGGTTAGCAGACACTCCTGTCTGGAATTACTTTAATATCGTAACTATACCAGCAATACACCAAGCCAACGGAAGCCCTATGGCAGGCTTACTTGTAGCTTCCAAAATCTCATCTGGCTTTTGAATGACCAGATGGGCCGAACCCAGTCAGTTCATACAGCTTGTCCGTATTTCTGTTAACATCCAGACAATAGCTCTAGTAAATATTTACTGGAACCATGCCAATATTTCTGAAGACTCTTTTCACGGACGTGGAATTAGTGCTTGATTCAATTGCGTCTGATACATCAGTAACAGCAATCTTTGTTGTAGGCGATTTGAATATACATTGTCTATCAAGTGAAAATCAACATGACACAACTACACTTCATGAACAATAGACAAATGCTAATGCTTAATGGTGCACTTGAGGGGGACTCTCTGGCCAATCCTACTAGGCGCCGCCTTAAACAACAGGCCATTATAGATTACATATACACTGATCAAACCATGTTTTCACTCATAGATAAGTTCAGTGTACGTAAGCAGCATATCAGTGACCAAGATCAGTAGATTGTATCGTGGACCTGGAACCTACCTGTCCTGTCATGTCTAAATAAATAACCGAGTACCCGTCTGATTGTGTCCAATGGGCGAAATCGACCTGACCAACTACATGACTTCTATCTCTGCCTAAGAGATGGCACACCTGAAAATTCAGATGTGACGATCTCTGATGTGCGATATGTTGCAGTCCTTCAACCGTTTACTGAGGTTCAGCCAATGATGAATAGCCCTATGTTTAAGCACAAACATTCATTTGATCCGGTCCTCAGATATCAGAAAGTACTCCTTAGTGGAGCAATTAGGTTCCTTAAAAATCTGCCCTTTGTGGAACAACATGTACGAGCTAAACATCTAAAACTAAAATATAAAAACTGGATAAAATCCAGAAAATCCCAAATGTATCAACAAGATGGTGAGAACACGTTACGAGCTCTTTCCTCTAAAAATTCGATAGCCATATGGTGCTTACTTGATCAGGCTACCAACGCCCCGCAGACCTCAATGCAGATTAATGTTGTGTCTGAGCAGACCTGGATTGAGTATTTCTCTGATCTGTATGCCTCCAAAGATCTGAATGTTGTTGAACCTACTGACATCACAAAGACCAAATTGCTGTTAAATTACAACCTTGAGAATATTGTATTTTAAATATCCAAATGAACTAACTCAAGAGCCCTGGGCCCGGATGGCCTGACTAACCAAATACTCAAGGCCAATCCTGAATTCTGGGCTTGAATATTAAATAACATTTATTTAGAGGTCATTGAATCTGAAGAAATACCAGCATCGTGGTGAAAATGAACACTAGTACCAATATTT
This sequence comes from Ambystoma mexicanum, assembly GCF_040938575.1. Classification (NCBI taxonomy): domain Eukaryota; kingdom Metazoa; phylum Chordata; class Amphibia; order Caudata; family Ambystomatidae; genus Ambystoma; species Ambystoma mexicanum. The sequence continues at coordinate 1,076,055,935 of NC_090925.1, forward strand.
AAAAAGGATAATCAGCAATTTCAAGGCAGTTATCGTCCCACTGCGCTGCTGGATCTGCCGGGTAAACTCTTCTCCAAACTCATCTTGAGTGCCCTCAATCAGTGGATCACGTTAAATAAGCTATATGACCCCCATCAAATGGGCTTCATTCCGGGCCTAGGTACGGCTATCAATTTAACTATAATAACTGCGATTAAACAGCAGATCAAGCAATCAAACCAACCCATTTATATGACGTATGTGGACTTTAAATCTGCTTTTGACTCTGTGAGCAGGTCCCTATCGCTATCTAAATTGGCCTTAGCAGCTTGTCCTCAATCTCTTCTAGCATTAGTCACTCAACTCCATTCAAACAGCTCTGTTCGAGTGAGATTAACAATGGAAGGGCAACTTTCGACCCCTATACCTACCCATCGTGGACTGAAACAGGGATGTTTTGGCATCCACTTTATTTAATTTTTTCATAGCTGACATGAGAAACATCCTTGCTGCAGTACCATCGGATCCCCATGACTAGGCATAACTTTGGTAGCATGGCTTCTATACGCAGATGACCTTGTTTTATTATCTCAGACACCCAGAGGTCTTCAAAAGTTGATATCTGTATTGGAGAAAAATGCTGAAATCAACTTACTCCAAATAAACGTAGACAAAACAAATGTTTTATGCTGTAACCCGAAAAAAGGCTGAGACAGACACAGTACGCTAAATGGCTTCTAAATGGGAGTAGACTAGAGGTCACTCACCAATACAAATACCTGGGAATTAACAGCAGCAATCATGCACTAGGTCAGCCTTACTTAATGGAATTAAAAGCAAAAATGTGTTCTGTGTCATCTCAAGCGCTAATAATTCAAGCAAGGTTTGGTAAATTTTCCTGCTCATCTTTAACGACTTTTTACATGCAAAAAGTTACAGAAATTCTCTTGTATGGGTCAGAAACCAAATCGCTTAAAAACATTCTGTTCTGGACAAGAATAGAAGGCTTCTTTTGGAAGCGTGTTTTGGGTCTTCCAAAGAGCCAGCCCATGTGCATTGTGAGATTTGAATTAGGTTTACCATCATTATTTGCCTTGTATTCTTGGAAAATTCTTACGTTGTACGGGAAGTTTCTCATGGCAACTGATTCTAATCTTTTGTTGACTAAAATATCAAAATATGTGCTCGATTCTGATCAAAACTTCCTGCAACAATGGAGGACTCATGTAATCTCTGTAATGGCTGCAGCTGGAATCAGAGAAGACTTGTTAACCCTGAAAACAATTAGAGCCAAAATTAAACTTTGACAATCCGATTGAATATGCACCCTGGAAAAGTGCAAGACATAACAAGTGTTCAAAGATAATCCATTTATAGAAAAGAGGTTCTGCAGTGATGAATCATATTTCCTTAAATTTCCAAGTCATAAATATCAACATATCTTTATGTGCTATCAATTAAAATTATGCAAAACTAAAGAGATCCAAGCTCAGCGCCATCAAATCTCTGAATGCAAGAACATCTGTAGATTCTGCTGCATCCAAGATCAACATGAGACCCTTCAGCACTTGTTAATCGAATGCCCGACTTTGGCACATCAGAAAAATGTGCTATTCAAACCCTATTTTAAACACTTTAGAACCTTGACATTGGACAACTTGGTGTACAAATTGTTTAACACTAAATTGCCAATGCTACAAGTTGTAATTGTAAAATTAGTAATCTTTTTTAAAGCTTGACAATTGATGATTCTCCTTTTATGCTATTACAAACTTATTTTTATCTCTAAATTGTAAAATAGAAATAATAGCTCATCCATTTAACATCAGCTGTACCAAGGTCAAATGCTTCTCTGGTTTCATGTTTTATGAAATTTTTATCTGCACATTAATTTGTCAGTGCACATGTATTTTCTTTTTTGTGTGGTTTTTCTATTTTATACTAGATTGTGTATATTGTAACACATGTCTTTTTTTCTCGGTTTTATTGGAAGGTTGTTCTTCAACTATAACAAAACATTTATATATATCCCAAAACATGGTTGCAATGCTTCAAACATCTAAAGTATCAAACTGCATTTGCTGAGAATGATTGTCAGTCTCAGTTCTCTGCATTCAATGCAATGGAGAACCAACTATGAAGTAATTTCTAAATCTATAACCACTTATAAAAGTGTTTAATGAGAATCTCTTTTTTAAGAGAAATTTGTTTTTGTACTTATGTTTTGAAATGCTCTCTAGAGCATCTCTCCTGAATCTACAGACACGAGTGATGTCTTTGCTGAAGGAAATGAACTCAAATGCACTTCTATCACAGCTCCACAAGATGGAAGGCTGTTTAACTTTATGACCCTGAGATTTTCTCATACTTATTGTTGAGCTAATGTCCTTTCCTGCCTGTAGATATAGAGCCCCTTGCAATATGTCCTTGCTCACCACTAGGCCGGCACTGAACTCTATCTTCTAAATAGCCAGACAGAATGGTCCCTGAATGCTCCCATCTTGCATTGTCTTAATCCCACCAAGACTCAGCACACTAGCACCTCTGTTAAGCAGAACCATGCAATCAACGTTTTAACTTACAAGAAAAAAACAATATGGCAGTGCTTGGTCTTCCTCGAACACCATGTCTATTGTTTAGTCTTACAGATTGGGGAATACAATTACTGTTTGTATGATTGAGCTTCTATTTTAATAAAACATGCAAAATTGTTATCTGTACCTTATACACCTGCCTGGATATTTTTTAAACTAAGGCACATTAGTAATACAAGAATGCATTTCTTATCTAACTGAAAGAAACCCTTTTTCTCAAATGTGTGGTTCAGCCATCTGGGTGAATAAGATTTGAGACTTATGATAACGTTTCTCATATTAATTAATTGTATAATTACCCACCTGCTAGATAGGTTCGGTCAACACTAAGGCATCATCCTGTCAAATTACCTACTACACATGTCACTATAACTTGATCAATGAACAACATGTTCTGTTCTTTGGGAAAGGTCAAATTGACATTGAATTTGGAATTTTAAAAACTTTCCAGTGTCTTCATGGACCTTAAGTGATAAGCATATTGGGCACCCATATAACGTCGTAATCTGTTGGGCCGCCTAATCCTGAACTTGGATTCTTGCTCTTGATAATTCCATTACGTTTCTATAATTAATTACACTTCTCTGAGAATGCTTTCAACGTGAAATGCTTTTTTATTCTCAACCAAAAATATGTGTTGTTTTTTTCAATATTATGTTGAGAGGCACAGTGACAACGTCACAGGATGAAGGCCTAAGGGATGGAACTGGGGTAACAGTGAGGGCTGGGGGTCAACCACCCTCTCCGTGAGGCAGGCTCCGGAAGAGGTATGGGTCAGAATCACCAGGTCATCGCTAGCCTGGTTTCTTCGCTGACTCCTGTCATTGCAACTTTCCATTATAGCATAGGAGCAAGCCACCTTCTGAGCAGCATAGCAATAGCTGGACATAGGACCGAGTGGTTTACAGAGCCACTGCAATGGTTGTCTCTGAATCCCAAAATAAACTGAGGGAAGCCAGGTTCACTCAAAGGCTCCCGCTCGCTCAGACCAGAGTATGTCAGAAATCTGAACCTTTATGCGATTGTAGAATAGAGGAGATGCCAGCCCTCAGAACACACTGTGGCTTGAGCGGCAGTCCCAAGACCCTACATTATGACCAAAGTGATACAGGGGTAGAGAGCCCTTTCTTTACACTTAAAGGCTTTGGAAAACTAAAGGTGCATTATTCCACAACTATCAAAAAGGGTGAAGAAAACATAATATTACAGATGAACGCATATAATGCATGATCCCCATAGATGGCCTAAGGCACATCGGGTCATGGTGTTAGGTGTACCAGATTTCCAGGTGGGCCAACATGATATCCAGACAAGTTCAACTGAAGCCAACTACTGAAAGCCATGAAAGAAGTGTGGAGCATTTTAAACCCCAAGGACTGCAAGTGACTGTTTGCTGCCAAGAAGGCTAAATGTTTTAGGGAATAGAGAGAGAGAGAGCAGTACAGGGGATTGTGATACTAAGGGGAAACTGCCTGCATTGTACCTACAGGTTAATGCCCAATCCCTTGGAATCAGTTGAATCTAATCACCTGTTTTCTGCTACATCCAACAAAGAAAACACAACTGGTTATATCGGCTTCGGGTTGCTGGAGAAACCAGGCTCACAGATCAATATCGGATGATGGGAAACAGAGGTGATTTATTCATTGGTTTGCAAGTTAAAAAAAAACACAGAGTCTTGCCTCGAACCAGGACCCACCTAACTGTCCTGCTTTCATCTCCAGACCATTTACCTTGATAGATCACTAATCACCTTACCAGAGAAGATTCAAGAACACTACTGTTTGCCCTTCTGGCCCACTCATCCCGCCAAAACAATGTCCCCATTCATTACACTTAGAAAAAATAATGGTGAGTCCAGGCTACCCCACCCTTTGACACACTGAGGTATGGATAGGGATCAACAGTTGGAAGGGAATATAGATTGCTCTGTCTTTCCTGATAACGTAGTAGTCAAAAACTGGTAAAACAAAATTCAACAGTACACCAATATTAAAACAACACATACAATTGTGTATAACAGCATTGCTGGTGAGTTCAGTCTAAATTTCATCAAATAAAGTAGAAAACGGCAACAATATGGTGAAGTTAGTAATTTAAAGTATTGATTATCAGCACACTTCAAATGTCAACACGTTATGTTGTTCTGGCACGGGATGTCTGAGCCTGGTGTCAGTTTGAGTGTATGAGCTGTCCTCCGTGCTTTCTTCAGGACTGTTTTACTGAACGCAATGCAATATTGTTCTGAACTCGTTTGGAGGTGGTGAAGGTCCTCCAGCCTATGATCAATTCTTGTGTCTGTTTCAATGCTGAATAAGTGAAAACACACGCACAGAATAGCAGCTGGTCTGTAGATGCGCTGGTCAATCACTCTTCCTGCTAAGGGCACTGGCTCAATGAACAGAGTGTCCTTGTGTTGCCTGCCAATCGGATGCACCTGGTAGCTCAATGTTAGAGAATGCTTTCTCGGCTCCGCCCATTCATTACACTCAATAGTCTGTTCTCACAGTACATTTATTTTCTTTTAATCTGAAGTGATTATCCCTGGAGCCTTTCCTCCACCCTTAGGGGAGTGGCCTAGACCCCTGGCCCTTCCCCCAGCAGGTGATGTGGTAGGAATAGAGAAAGGGAAAAGCCTATACCTGCCACTGTGCATCAGTAAAGAGAGTAGGCAACAACCCTGTAATAGGCAGCAAATCTCTTTCATCTGCCCAGGAGTGGTTTACTAATATCAAATGTATTTATATTGAGGGGCCACTGCTCAAACATTCCAGTAACCCTTTGTTTGTGTTTTAAAGACATGCACCATATGCAACATATCAATACACAGTACATTTGAACAGATGCCCAACTGTACATGTTAAAAGGCTTCTTGACAAAACACTCAATAATGAACACTCAATGAATGTGTTTTACAGTCTCGTGTATAAAATAAATCTCTTAATAAAGAAACATTCCTGCCATTATGGCCACTACACACAACACACTTAAAATGCTAAAAGTAATTAAAGCATCAGTAGCAATCATTGTCATCACTTCTCATTGCCTCTATGTCTACTCCAGACTGATCAACGTTCTCCAAGACATCATAGCCACCATAAAAACAACGGCCTGCATCACCAGGTTTTACTAGGCAACCTCACAAATCATGCTAGGCAGTTTTCATAGAAGCACCTAAAAACGCCTAAAGGCACTTCCCCATTCAATACCTCAATACCGTTTTTCAATGTGATATCAATGAAGGGTAAAATACCTCTTCTATACTCAATATCTGTAGAATGTAGGGAGATGAGAGGGCTGGGGATAGAGACTAGATGCCTTGGACAGTCTAAAATCCAGGAAAAGGCACACAAATTGCCAAAAGCAACCTATGAACTCATTTCCAAAAAAGTAGACAAATAGAAAAAATGCTTCAAAACGAGTTAATTTCAATTGGGATTAACCAAAGTGCCAGCATATACCCAATCAAGAATATGATCTGTTCATAGGTGGTGAGCTGGTTTGCCTTGGGGGAGTGGCAATGCAAAAATAGTTTCCATACAGCTCCTTCAAAATCAATATTTCTACTCAAAGGACAATAGAGAGAGTCCTTTGGGGACTCCAATGCATTCTGGTTTAGTGGCTTTAAAATCCACACAGGAAATATTTAGGGATTTCAGCCCCTCCCCTCTGTAAGGGCCCAGTGCTTCTCCCTCTTCCAGCCTTCCATCTGCCTCCTGTCTTCTTTCCAGCTTCCATCGGGTCTGCGCACAGCAAAGATCTCTGCCACTCCCTTTCAAATGCATCCCTCTTATGCTATCTGGGCTCCCACTGTTAACACCGCTGATTAGCATACCTGTCAACAGCTAAAAGCTGGTTAAACAAAAAGCTATTCAGCACCCTGGCTCAGTATCAGTGTTCGACATCTTTCCTGCAAGCCACAAAACTTTTGTCTGTGTCTAGAACAAGGATAATGCACCTTTCGCCCACTTCCATTAACTGCTCAGCAGCAAAAAGCTCCACAGGAAGTTCTGTAGCTGTTTCGTAGTTTTGTAGTTCTTTCATATTGCTATATCAGTTTTATATAACATTTACCGGAACACTTGCTGCACATCCCAGAAAGTCCGGCGAGCAGTCAGCGGGATTGTTTACTAAAACGGCCACCGTGTTCTAATTACAAGGTCACTTTGTGCCCGTCCCAGACTCTGAAATGAAGACACTGATATCATGTAATTGAGAGTGCATTTCTAAGGCAGTGCTGGTGTTTACTTAATATGAATCTGCACTTTCATCGACAGCTTGTGCATGACCTAGGCATGGCTATAACTGAGCTTACATGTCAAATCTACACCGTTTGTGTGCTCAATATTGCTTCTCACTTGAAGGAGCATTTCCCTGTATTTATGCCAATTCCACAAGAGTCTTAATAGGAGGCAGCTCAAGGTACTCATCCTGGGAGTCAGCAACTGCCACATGTTTTGAGACAGAGTCCATCAGTAATAGCAACACATTCATGTGGCTCTGTATTGCATGGATCGCCATCCTGTGGAGTAGGATCTATGGAGGCTGCATTAAACACAGGATATCAGGTCAGTGTAACAGATCCATTCAACAACAGAAGCTCATACCTGTTGGGATGGGAAACAGACTATGTGTAATGTTTCTGTTTTAGGTACCAGTGACACTACTGAGTGAGGAGCAGCAATATCTAAAGGACATCATAATACAATGTTTTCACACTGTTGCACTGACTATAATATGAAATAGACCTGATGTTTAAAAGATGCCTTTGCATTAATACTGCATGAGTGAACCCATTCATTTCATGGCAGTATAAAGTAAACATTCTTTTTGTAATCAGGCAGACCCAGAGCAAGCACGTCAATCAGTTTTCTCTTTATATTTGTAATTGATTCTTCTGCCTCAGATGGCTATTGTAAAGGTTGTACAGTATTTGTCTTCGAATAGTGTTGTAATTGTGTCACTTTCTCTGCATATCCTAAAATCCCTCGCCTAAAGTAATCTGCCATTTCTAGAAATGCCTGCATCTGGGTGGCTGGTTATAGTTTAGGAATTTTGCGTACTGCCTCTTTTAGGGAGGAGGCTATGATCTTGTGACCTATCACAGTATCATGCCCCAATCAACATACCTTTCCCTTACACAATTTTAGTTTCTGTTTTGAAGATTCATGATCTTTGTTAGCCAACACGGCCAATAACCTTTATGTGTCCATTTTACAAGCCTTGAATGACCAGGACACTAGCAGCAGATCATCCCAGTACTGAACCAGCTCCAGGAACATTATGCCATCCAACTCATTTGTGAATTGTTGGGAAAACAAGGTGGGGATTCAGTCTACACACTAAACTTGGGAAATACTTCAGGGTGATCAAATCAGAAAATGGCGTCCCTGAAAAGCTGATAATGTTGTATTTTTGTTAGTTGTCTTATAGGTTATTTATGCAAACTGAGTAACTTCATTGTATGATTGTATGATTGTATGATTATATGTTGTGCTTTGTTTGAGGGTCAATTCATTAATTTCTTTGCATTTTCATGTTTTTTATGTATAATAAATTATATATTTTTGTATTTCTCTTTGTACTTAATCTATTTTTTCAAGGTAAACGTATGTGGTTTATTGTAAAAAGGCCTGTGTAAACCAGTATTACATTTACATTTGATTATTGTGATGTCCTATCTCTTTGTTTGAGAAAATATATCTTCATCACCCCTGAAGGTAGAGATAGTGAATGTCGGGGGTAATTTTTGTTTTGTCTTTTTGATTCACTGTTATGCGAGGCTCTGTGTAGTCTCAAAGGTTTATACTATTGTTTGGGGTATATTTAGAAACACTGTTTTAGAAGTGTGAAGAAGATGACTACTCCATCAGAGAAATGCCTAGCCTATAGCGAGGACAATGTAAAGAAGCTTTTAGACTCTCTTTGAGTTTTGTCAACCATAGAAGGTAATACCACTAGTAGCGATCAATGGGATGAATCTGTTCAATTAAGGAAGCGTTTAATACGCACTGAGCTACAGGGCGCTATAATGTTGGAATATCTCAAAACTCAATCGCTCCCCCAAGGTTTGATTTTAAGAAACGAACCACGTTTGTTCCTTGATAATAAAGCGTTCCAAATTAAATGGAGTTATATTTCAAATAAATGTGGACGAGACTGGCTCTTATTAATTATAGACAAGGCCAATGAAATTTCCAAAAAAATAGAAATAGACATCAATAAAGTCCAGGAAGAAATAAAAAAGACATGGATTTGGAAGCTTTTAAAGCCAAACTAGAACAACACCTTAAGGGTCTGATTGACTTTAAGAATGATACTACTCTAGACAGAGTGAAGAGAATGAAGAAGGATATATCCAACTTTAGCCATGAAAAGGCTTTCCGGTATGTTGTGGAGGGCCATACATTTGGTACCTATATCCAGGCTCTGAGCAACACCAGAAGAGTCAGGTTTCGGGATACTTCCTATAGCTCGAGTGATGAGAGTACCACAGGGCCTGATGGTGGAGACAATCATCAGAGTATGACTCGTGGCAGGGGCAGAGGCCAAAGAGGCACTAATCGACAGAGAGGACAAAGGCCTTTTTTGGGACAGGGTCTGAACCGGGGCAATTGGGACAACCAGGTTCGTACACGGAGCATGTCAAGAGATCAATGGTGATGAATTTATCCGTTTATATCTTGACCACGGTAGAAAAAGATATTCTGAACAAAGGGTTGAATTATGTGATAACAAAAAGACATGACCCTTTCGAATTTAGAACTGAATTCTACACGTTTATGTGAGCAATAACGGAGTGGTTTATACAACCTTTCCACGTTTTGTGCCCCTACATACTCTTTTAGTCCTGAATCCTTAGTTTTCGAAAGACAGGTGTTGAAAGAGGTACAGAATTTGGAGAGTAAGGATAAATCTTACAACTCCAATTTCAGCAGTTCCCAACGCACCTTGATTAACAAATTGGCTAAAGAAAAAGATGTAATCATTAGACAGGCTGATAAGGGTGGAACCATTGTTTTGCTTAATCGCATTGACTATGTGAATGAATGTGAGAGACTTTTATCGGACAGTAACAGCTATACTGCTTTAGAGAGTGATCCTACATCAGAGTTGTGCCTTATAATCAGAGAAAAGGTTACAAGAGCTTTCGAGACAGAAATGATTTCGAAACAAGAACAAGACTTTCTAATTCGGGAAACAGGCAGAGTTCCAGTTTTCTACATACTTCCCAAAGTTCATAAACATCCTACCAAGCCTCCGGGGAGGCCCATTGTGTCAGGTATTAGTTCCATTCTTGAGCCATTGTCTAAGTATGCAGATTTTTATCTTAGACCCTTTGTACTGAAAATGGCGAGTTATCAGAGAGATACAACGGATGCCATAAATAAGATCGAAAATCTGCCATTCAAACCAGGGAAGTCCCTTCTTATTTGTCTTGACATTCAGTCATTATACACCATGATACCCCAGCGAGCCACCCTGGAAGTGATTGAGGAAATCCTTTTGAATAGAGAGGATGGTCACCCGGTCAGCAATGGTTTCATTTTATGGTGTACAGAATGTGCCCTAACAAAGAACTTTTTTTCAATTTCAAGGGACCTTTTACAAACAAACAGAGGGCACGGCGATGGGTGCTGCCATGGCTCCCAACTTGGCCAATCTGTATGTCGAGTTTTTTGAGAAGAGCGTGATCTACTCCACAAATAACCCCTACCAACAGTTTGTGAGGAAATGGTTGAGGTATATAGATGATATCTGTATAATTTGAGACGGATCTATACAACAAGCTAAGTATTTTGTTAATTGGTTCAACCTACAAAATAGGTTTTTGAAATTTACGGGAACTACACAGGAACAACAAATTGACTTCCTGGAAATTACCATATTCCATCATTTGGGTGTTCTCAAACTGAAACCCTATAGCAAAAAGACTGATAAAAATGCTTTATTGCATTATAACAGTCATCATGCTAACCACCTTAAATCCAACTTGCCTTTTGGACAGTTCCTAAGGCTTAAACGCAACATCAGCCTTAAAGAAGATTTTATATCAAGTCCTGATATTTTGTCTCAGAAACTGTTGGAAAAGGGCTAACCAGCTAAATTCGTAAAGACCTCTTCAAAAAGGGCTTACAACAATAACAGAGATGTGATTCTTGAAAAGACCAACAAAGAACACAATGAGGTTGGCACTGTTTTTGTTAACACTTACTCGAATTTGTCTAAAAATAAAGACTAGACTATTATCAACAAGACATGGTAGAAAGTGTATAACAACAAAGAAATATTGCCCCCGTTGGTAGCTTTCAAAAGGAGCCAGAATCTTAGGAATATATTGATTAGAAATGATGTCACCATGAAGCCCAGCATGACAGTGAAAAAAAAACCATGTGGGGTTTACCTCCGGTTGATGGCCACTTCCCATGTGGCCAGTGTATCATGTGTGATTTCACAAAGGTGACTAAGTCTGTACAGATGAATCCAGACGTGTCATGGAGTATGAACAGCATGACCAATTGCAACACAAAGAATGTGGTCTACATGATCACCTGCCCTTGTGGTCTTCACAACATTGGCAAAACCAACAGGAAATGCCGCACGACACTTATAGAACATCGGAGCTGCATTAAAAATAAGGTGCTAGTAGCACTTATGGTCAAGCACTTTGTAGATATGAAACATGTCCACACTAATTTTGAATGGGTGATTCTTAAGAAATTTGAAGGCGCTAATAAGGAGGCAATTGATCTGAAGCTGCTTAATTTTGAACAAAATTGATATTCAAGTTTCAAAGACATGTGGTAGGACTTAATGAGAATGTCAATTGGCACCAGGTCCACCTTTGAGATTAGGGTTTTATAGTACACAGTGTACATCACAGGTTGTCCGGATTCTGATGTGGGCTACTCTCTTTAAGTCTAACTAATGATGCCAGATTATGAAGATACGTCTGTAGGCATAATTCTTATGAATAAGACTCAATGTTAGGCTGTGTTTCAAGAAATATTCATTATGCTGTTGCATTTTTGCATTGTTCAATTGGTTTACTGGGTGTTTTTCTGCATGTGGAATAGTCCTAATTTTATGGACTTTATCTCCTCCATTAACTTCTCTTCCATTTGGAAAGTGAATTGTCGAACCTACATTGTACAGATACCCGTTCTTCATATGTATTTTTTGAATGATGATTACATGCAATAACAGGCTGTATAACTAGGCTACTGTGTTATGCCTACGAGGGTTCGTTCAATATTGTGCACCATATGGAGTTTGTAACAGGCGGCCATTTTTACTTCCAATATGGCGCTTTTCATGCCTTTAAATCAAGTTGAGCCTTAGTCCTCTTTTGCTTGCTCGTTGTTTCTGACAAAGCGGAAGTTGCTGGGCCGGGAGTTGCCGGTCTACTTTAGACGACAGCGCTACATCGCAGCATTTGGATGTGTCTTTGTAAAGTAAGTGTCGGTGATGGGCCCTTTAGTGTTTATCGAGAATAGTTTTGACCTAATAACAACAGTATGGTGGTTGTGAGTGTTTACGTGCGTATACTCGACCACGTACCTGTCTTTTCTAGACAGAGGTCTGTGTTGAATGTGGTACCCGTCCTGTTTGAATGCGGGACCCGTCTGCGGCATTGTTCAGAATGAACATATTTGTACATGAGCATATGAACCTGCCTCATTGCTATGAACCTTGATATATTTCATGCAGGTCTAGGTTCCTGTGCATATTAACTGTAGGCCATTGAACCGATTATCGGGACGAGTTAGTACGTGAACCGCCCATCGGGCGTGTTAGATCTTTTGTACAAATGGGTTCACTCCTTTGTCTTTTCAGCTTGAACAGAATCAATGTGCTGGTGCTGAGTGATATGACTCAAGTTGTTTGAAGGTTGATGTTGCAATTCTAAGATTGCAAGTAACGGGATTTGGTAGCTGGACACTGCTCCTGAATCACTCCAGGTATTGTGTAGCTATCAACTACTTTTTGAGTTTTTGGTATCTCTCTCCTTATTGTATACTTCTGGTGATGGTGTGTTTCGTTCTATATACCCCAGGTGACTTGCCCATCCTCTATATGTAATGGACTACAATTATAGTGGTCAGGCGATTCACTGCATTATGCTTTTCGCCCAAGAAGAAGTGTTTATTAATAGCTCTTCGTTTCAGGTTATGTATTCTATCTCACATCGAGGGTGACTTATTAGACTCTTGATAATGACTGTCATGGTGACGGGTCCTTACCTGCTTCTTAGTTTGAGGTTGTTCCTCTGACGTGTGCGGCCGGTGAGGTGTGTTGAGTAAACCATTTGTGACTACTGGGATTTTAAGATAATGTTGCACTTTGTATTTTGCAGTTATTTGGATGACATCCGTTGGTGGATGTGCTTAGGACCCCTACTGCACAATATTGAAAGGATTTTTTAAAACGACAGAAAAGAAGTGTGTTTTTTCCCTGAAGAGAGTTCAGCCATTTAGGGGCAAGACGAACTGAAACATGTTATATGTCGGGAACAGATGGGAACAGATGTTTTATCTGGAACACACTTGTTTTGTGATGTTGTGAAAAGCTGATAATGTTGTATTTATGTTAGTTGTCTTAAAGGTTATTTATGCAAACTGAGTAACTTCATTGTATGATTGTATGATTATATGTTGTGTTTTGTTTGAGGGTCAATTCATTTATTTCTTTGCATTTTCATATTTTTTATGTATAATAAATTATATATTTTTGTATTTCTCTTTGTACTTAATCTATTTTTTCAAGGTAAAAGTATGTGGTTTATTGCAAAAAAAACTGTGTAAGCTCCCAGTATTACATTTACATTTGATTATTGTGTTGTCCTATCTCTTTGTTTGAGAAAATATATCTTCATCTCCCGTGAAGGTAGAGATAGTGAATGTCGGGGGTCATTTTTGTTTTGCCTTTTTGATTCACTGTCCCTGACGAAATACTATTGCAACAAAATAAACCCTTCTGGTATATACATTGTTAATACGGCAACATACTCACAGCATAAAAAAAATACAATCTCATCAGTATACAATTAATATTGATAGACCTATAGAATGAATCAGTCTCAAATAACCATCTTAAAAATATATAAACATGTTTAATTAATATGTATAAACTTATATATATATAAAAGCATCACATTACAAAACTTCCAAAGTGACAAGTGTGTCCCAAAAAAGTGACTTGTGCATCGAGCATCAAAGTTCAAGAGAATTATTCATTCATAATTGTATACCAAATATTTAGTGGTCATCATGTCTCCACTCTAATGTGGTACATGTAAAGGATGATTCCGTTAATACTAAGCTATTACCATATAGCTTGTGGATAGACCCAACATGTTTCGTTCTCTTTATACATGTGAAAAACTTTTTGAGAAATTCTTCAGGGGATTTTTGATACTTTATTGCATAGACAACCATTTTTTTTTAAAGACAAGATGGTCATGGAACAATTAATTATATCGTCTTTGCTTTAGTTTTGCTGTGTTGATAGTATCAGTTGCCGGAAAAAAACAATGTAGAAACAGCCTGACTAGTGCTGCATTTTATTATACAATTTTAACATCATCTTGTGATTAAATAACATAAATAATGCTTACCACCACTCTGTCTTTAATTCATACAAGTGAGTCAAATGCCTGTTAAATAGGCTATTCACCTAGAGAAATGAAACCAAACATACAGCTTAGCCTCCATAAACAGTTACAACTAGGAAACTCACTATGAGTATTAACTAGTGCAGACAATCTTTTTTTAGGTCAAGGATTATTGGTCGTGTAGGTGACCAGGTACAAATCATCAGGTGAGGCTACTTCCTGAAGATGTCGATTTCAAAAAATCATGTGGAAAAGGAAAATAATGGAGAAAGAAACTGGGGTTTGAGGAAATGACTCAATATTCTTATTGCAGGGTTTGGAAGAGAGCCCTGCTCTTGTGCTCTTGGGAACATATTCCACTAGGGCTTGTAGGGACACACATTTGTCAAGTGTCAGATTGTTTACATAAATTGCATACAGTTGGATCAGCATAATGCCTCTGCTGTCCCTGATAACATGACAATCCCTGATGTCCTTGCTTTCCCTGCTGAGTGGCTGTGGAGCTTGTCTGCCCCTAACCCGGTCGCCACCTCACAAACCTCCCCGGAACACACCTCTTGCAAAAAGGGGCCCTTCTACCTGTCCTTTAAAGTTCTAGGATTGTAAAATGATTATTTTTCTCTGCCTATTCTCTGTTTGTTCCTAGCATGCCACACAATGATTCACCACAAACACCAATTCCGATAAAGTCTTATTTTGCCATCCTATACAGATAATTTTCAATTGTATTTCCATATTGGGTAACTCGCCAGTAACAAAAAAAAAATAACTATTGCTTTCTGCATTGTCTCATCAGGTTTGGTCACACTTGAATGCTGCGTGTACACTATCTTCAATTGGTCTAGAAAATCTACAGGTGATTCATCCTTATTATGTTTACAGTTTCCAATGTTATCCCAGTACGTTTTTCAGGGGCAGATGGTGAAAATTAACCTGTTCCTGGTCTGTTTGAGGGCATCTCCGTTGCCAGGATCTTCCACTGGCCAGTTTGCATGCTGGATAAGTCTTTGGGCCTCATTAGGACCCAGGCGGTAAGGGGTTTACGGCGGCGTAAACAGCGCCGACCCTTACCGCCTGATTCCGAGGTCCCTTAGCGCCATGGAGGATTTAACACCTGCTTTTAGCAGGTGTTAAAATCCATGGCGCTAAGGGACCATGTTGTTAATTACGCCACCGTAATTTACGGTGGCGTAATTAACGCCTTCCCCACTCCCATTATGCCCTATGGGGCAAAAATGGGAATGGGGAAGGGTAAATGGGGATTGGGGACTTACCGCCCCGCCAACCTCGGAATGGGGCGGTAAGTCCGCCAACCACCATGGCGTAAACATAGTTTACGCCATGGTGGTAAAGGTACGACCCAGGCGGTAACTTACCGCCTGGGTCGTAATGAGGCCCTTTGTCTTACATCCTGCGGCATAGCACTGGTTCATAGCAGCCCAAGCAGGGTTATAGAACTATAGGACAGTGAGTATCTCCTCACTGAGAATACTGATGGTAATCCCTACAATGTGGAAACTCCTTAGACAAATTACACAAATCCCCATGAGTCAAGGGAACATGACCTCTAAGCAACCGAGGATCCTCAACATGTGTTGACAGGTCATCTGTCTGAGTGGTGCCTGATGGAGCATCACATGTGCCCCACATGGTGTCCCTCCACTCGTCAGTGACAGGGTGTAATAGGGAGGTGCACTGGGCATGTACAGAAACTCAGGAGCACCTGGAGTGCTAGGTCCTGGCTGTGTGGTGCAGCTGATACCTACATCTGCTGCAATCTTATAACTGATGCCTGAGCAATTCCCGGGGTCAAGGATTTCAGACCTGCTGCTTGCCCCCTCCCCACCCCCCACCTGGTGGTACAGTGCGAACACTAGTAAAGAAACAGGATCACTAGAAAAGAGATCAATAATACCTTCTGCAGATTCTTCAGCCTGCTTCTCTTCCTGTTTATCCTCTATTATCTGGGGGCACAGTAAGGTGGATGACCCACCTTTCCTCTGAGAAATCGAATCGGTCCTCCCAAATTATCCTTAAAATCCTACTGACCTTTTATTTTTGATGCATTCTGTCTTGTAATTGCCTCGTCTAGCCACGTAGCATACACTTGCCACTATCTCGGGCTCAGCTTCCCCTTCTGCATTTATAATGTGCGTCTTAAAGCCAGTAACTTATCTAAATGAAAAGCACCCCCTACTGGAAACTGAGTATGTTGATTGTCCTGTGTTAGCAAGTGCCAGATCTCAAGGAACCTGCACGTGACAAGCGTGTAGTTGGCACACGCACAATGGGAAGGTATGCCCTTAGGTGGAGCTTGTAACTGCTTAGACTGCTCTTTTCCCATGTCTGCCCCTTGTTTTAGTACAATTCGGCCGTTCTACGACTCCGCTCTTGTGGATTCCTGGGAAGGGAGGGATATTTAATGAGACTCAGCCAATTAGCTCTCAAAGGTTCAGAGGGCACTTGTTCTGTACTTGCCCCAGCTGACCCGATTTTTTCATGACAATATAGTTTCTCCCTTCCTAACATATCCTGTTCCCTTTTCCCTTTCACAGTTTTTTGTTTTTATTGCTGTTACTAACTTACTATAGCAGAATACCAGAAATCATTTGGGACACACATACTTATCCAGACAAGTAACTAAAATATACCTGCCTGTCATCTCTTTACGAGACCAGCCTTACGTACCCCAAAACTGCCAGTACTTTGAAACGTAGGGCTATCTCCCACTACACCGGAAACTCGAATATAGGTGTGTTTCATTAACTACTGTGCTTTGTAAACCAGGTCTTGCCAGATTTATACCAGAACATAACAAATATATCACAGCAATTATCAGAGTGACAAACCAGGTAAAAAATAAATAGCGGAACCAGGTACCTACCCCAGAATTGACAACCTATGTTCAAATAACCCTGAAACAAATCAACGTCTTGTTTAGCCATCATGAAATCTCTTGGCTCCCCTGAGCAGCCCACGCAGGTGCACCACTTACGACCGTACTTCTCCCAACCACTCCTTGGAGTTTTTAACCAGAACTCCTTACCTCTTTTCTCAATTGTGCTATGGGGTCATTTAAGAGGGTGCCACCGACAACCTTGACGGTGTACCTGCTTTGTGCGACAGGTTCGAGTTACGGTCACCAACTATCAGACAGAGAACACATGCTCAAATTTCTGGTGATGGTAAACAGAGGTGATTTATTCATTGGCTTGTAAGTCAAGGCAAATACAGAGACCTGCCTTTAACCTGGACCCACATAACTGATCTGACCTACCCCTCCAGACCCTTCACCTTTATAGATCACTAGTCACCTGCCATGGGTACATTTGAGAACACTGCAAATAGGCCTTCCAGCACTCTTATCCCACGTCCTGGCAATCCAATGACCCCATTCATTGCGCTCAACGGTAGGTTCTCACTGTCCATGTATGAGAGGGACATACAATGACTCCTTACAGAAAAGCATGCCCGAGGAAGGACGTAAACCTCTTCCTCCAGGAATACTCCTACATTCACCTTTTTACCCAAGGGCAGTTGGTCCTCCACCGCTATGACAGCATCTGGTTTCATTCAATGACCCATTGTCCCAATCAGTTCTTGCTGGATCGTGCTGCCGGTCTCCGATCTGTGGCCTTGCTCCAGTAAATATGAATTGGTCGGAGCCTGCAGCTCTTCATCCTTCAGTGCATGCGTCAGCCACTTCATTGTTAAACAAGTGTGCCTTCAGCCAACATTGGGAGGGGTGGCCTAATAAATGTCTGCTAGGAAAAGAAAACTAAGGAGTATGTGAGTGATGTGATGTCATGGGGCGGGCTAAATTTACCTCAGTTCATGTGTTTCCCTAGAGTCCTCCTGCAAAGCACATTTCCTCCCTTCATTGTGTCTCCAGATGTGGATTTAGCTGTTTAATTATCTACTGAAACAATATGCTCCCATAGAGTTGTCTGATGATCTCGGCAAAGACACGCCCAAATGCATAGCAATTTTAAACTTTGTAACTAATGAGTTGGTATCAGGGCCATCATTTGGGGGTCACCCTTGATACTACTGTGGTCTCCCTTGCTACCCAATGGAAGCTCTTGGGCTGTTGCCAGCGCCATGTGGCTCTTTGTTTCTGAAGTGGCTGGCATTCTTATTCAGGCCTCTTGAAAAAACAGAGGGCTTCACAAGTGTAACACTTTGAGCGGTTACCTTAAATAAGAAAGAGTACAAATAACAAATAATGTGTCTTTCTGGAATTCTATGCAATAATTGCTAGACTCATTAAAGGTTTATTTCAGGCACACTTCACGGGGTGAGTCACTGATTTAGTCTGTTCTTAAATACCTCTCATTCACAATGCAGAACAAATCTTCCAAAAAGCATTTAGAGTAGAATAAGCATCAATTTCGGATATGGGCCTCAACACAAGATTGACGGTATCCTGGTGTTAATAGAGCCGGGATACCGGCAGCACGAATAGCATTTCCACTACTTGGGATCTGGTGCAAATTGCGCCAGATCCAGAGTAGCAGTAAGGTGGTAAATTCCCATTCCCTGTTGGGTACATTGGACCCAATGAGTTTGGGGGGCACAATTAGTGCCAGTGCAATTAGCACTGCACTAACAGTGCCAAAAATGGACGTAAAGCAGGATTTTTACATCCAGCAAAAAGCTGGAGGTAAAACTCCAAACTTTCCGCCCATAATAGGGCCAGCCCTTAAATGGGGCGGGAATAGTGTTACTGCCACATTTAAGGGCTACCACCCAACTCGTGATGAGGCACTATTGATGAGGCACTATAGGCCTCATCACGACTTTGGCGGTAACCCTTAAATCCGGCGTCCGCGCTATTACCGCTGGAATTAAGGTTCCGCCAAATAACGACTTCGGCAGATTTCGCCCCAGCTCTTGGCTGGGGGGAAATCTGATGAAAATTCACGCTATTACCGCCGGCGGGAAATCCGCTGGCGGTAAGAGCGCAAATTTTCCCCATTGAGCTCAATGGGGAATGGGGCATTCCCGAATGGGCTCAATGGGGAATGAGGAATTACATTACCGCCGAACTTGTGATCCGGCGCTATTAGTGCTGGGGAGTTCGGCGGTAGGGCGAATACCGCCGGCGGTAGTCGTGATCAGGCCCTATGTATTTTGCTTTTCGCAATTTGCAGTCATAGCATGTTTTTTTCTGCTGTTGTTTCTTTTACGGTCATCACAAGACATTCCGTCTCTATTCCACGGTCACCTTGACAAAATCATTGTGCCTAAAAGCTTGTGTACAGTGTCCAAATATTTCACCATAGCACATCAAGTGGCCATTGATTTCATTAAGCCACAATTAATGATTTGTTGTTAAGTGTCTATCCGTCCCATCTCCCTGGCATGCTGTTCATGATATTTGTTTGCATGTGTGAGGTATGGGATGTCGTGTGAGTGCGCTGCTTTCCCTATTTTGCCAACCCCCGAAGCCTGAAAAGTAGATCCATGAAGGTTTGCAATGCGGCCAAATTTGCACCAGACCTGCAGATGAACTGGCCTGCTGTAAAATCTCAGTTACCAGTTTAATGGTATCCACTACACAGTTAATTTACTTTCTGACTTTGAGAACTTTCAGACATGAAATTGCTCATTTTGATGTATCTGTGCTGGGGGGTGTGTGTGTGTGTCAGTCTCTCGAGAAAAAAAGTAATTCGACCAGCGGACATTGCAGGGCCTGCCCTAAACAGGAAGAAGAGCTGCTCAGCGAACGTGAAGTTTGTATGTTACAAAGACATATTCCTCTTTATATCCGGCTGACACAGGAAGATGTTTGTTGAACAGCGTCCAATTGGCAAATGTCACACAAAATGCTTCATTTAGCTGAGCGCCCCCTTCTGGTCAGGACGCAGTAGATGAACACCGCTGTGGTCTTTTGTGGACATTCAGGCACTTTTCATAGTCTCACCACAAATGAGTGTAGAGACATATGCACGCCGACGTCCTTATTTCTCTGGCAAAGCCTTTTTGTGGTCGGTTTATGTCTGGTTCTAATTCTGTGATCGTCTGCGCTGCATTTTCAGAAACTGCCGGGCCCGACACATTTGCCAATCCCCGAAAGTCCTGAAGCACATGCATACCTGTCCAACCACACTGTTTAGGTGGGTGTCACCCGCCAGTGAGCCTTTTCACTCACCTGCCAAACCAATTACACATTCATAGAAATATCATCACCCGCGAAAAACAAAACCCTCCGTTTTCACTCACTGTGGCGCCTCACAGGGCCTAGGGGTGTGGAAACGCACGTGGGATTGCGTGAATGGAGCAATGCCAGCATAGAAACGGGGGCCGCAGGTGTAAGCAAGCACATGAGGGCAGACTGCAGTGGACTTGTGTGAAGGGGTAAACGGATGCTGTACCCATGTGCGCATCAGGACAGTGCCGCTGTGTAGGGGTAAATGTGTGCTGGAGGTGTGTAGCGTGCAGTTTTGTGAAAGTGAGGAACGTTCACATTGCTGAATTTATGTAGAACGTTGGAAGCGTTCTGAAAGCACATTGAACTGGCAGCAGCAGAAGTGGAGAGCAAACAAAATAAGGCGAAGGAGCCAGGGGGCAGTGTGCTCAGAGCACATCACATAAACCACAGTGCAGTTTCTGGTCGGGGAGCAGGGCTGAGCAGGAGCAGAGAGAGAGGGTGAATGAGCAGCTGACTTGTCGGTTGCACAGACCTTGGTCCTGACACAGCACCTCCATTGTCACAGTCATCTGCAGTGTAGACTAGTGCATCTCAAACTGGAGCAGGGCTAGTTCTAGGGCATCGCTAGGGGTAGATGGAGGGTGGAGGGAGTGGCCCCCTACTCTGAAATCCTGGGCCCCTCCTTGTGCCCCACCTACCTCAGCTGGCCTACTTTCTCTGCACTGTCTGCAACATTGTGTCCGCCAGCACAGCACACGCACATGGCCGCAATCAATGCTGGCACACAACAATGAAGAGCTGTTAAGTCACCCTGCAGCCAAGAGCAGCCCCTCCAATCAGAATGTAGCGCAGGAAACCGCTAATGATGGGTCATTAGTGACATGATGATTCTGTGCCTACATTCTGATGGGAGGGGAGGTGCACAAAAGGGGTGTGGTAGTTGGTGTGCACAAAAGATTATCTGCCAGAGTGCTTCTGACATCACATATTGCCCTTTTATAGGTGCCCCCCTTACTTGTGTCTGTGGCCTCCTCTGTGCCCCTCCTAAATTTGATTCCTGCTACTTCTAAGCCTGCTTCCTGAAAAACCTGGTAGTTTAGTCATCACTCAAACCAGAAGCATACCCCCCCACCCGATTCACCAGTGTCTCACCACATGTATTTGAGTGGGTACAATGCAGGCCCCAGCTACTATTAGGCAGGAGTTATCTTACAGATCTTCAACATTACAGCTTCCGGATTCTGTGCTGAACTCGCAGCACCCTGAGTAAGGAATACGTTCTTATACATCCTTCTCTACTTTATTTACGCCACACATCACGTTTTTATTTGAACTTTCACTTTAACTTTCATTTGTCACTTGACTTAGGTACTTCTCACATGTTTCTTTTCTTTGACACTTCTTCTTAACTTCCCTCTCATGCATGCAAGATTGGAAGGAGTTCCAGGGCCCCTACCCCTACCCCCTCAACATTCCGGCTCATCACTGAGGTATTGCACCCGCTGTTGCACTACATGACTCTGTACCTTTAAGGCACAGGAATGACACTAGGCGGGAAGCGGGAGGAAAGGGAGGAGTTGCGAGATCGAGGGAACGTCAGTTTCTGCATTTATGATCCACAGAGAGGCAAATAAGAAGCAGGTCCTACTCGGGCCGGTGTTTCGTCCTTCCTTCCTGAATACGTGTATATGCTTGCGTACATGTTAACAACTGGAGACGAGGTTTCTCCCTGCACACCGGCGTCCACTTCCTCCTCAGGAGAGTGATTCCCATCCGGACCCGCTCCAACACACGGCGATCCCGCCGCATCTCTGACGTGAGCACTCCTGAGGTGATCCCGCCTACACCATGAGACACTCCTCCAACGGGTGATCCCACCCGCCTTTAAGCATTTCAACACTCTGGCGATCCCGCATACCATCTACTGGGTATTCCCACCTGACCAGCAACAATCCACGGTGATCCCACCCACTGCAGCCTCCATGGCGATCCCGCCCCATCAAGATACACAACAACTATTTCTTGGCTGCCAACAGCCGCTGACGCACACACAGCAGTCCTGCTGCAAGAAAATAAAAAATAAAAATGTCTCTCCCCTTTCTGTTCTTTATCGCTACAATAATGCGAGATCCAAATCAGAAGCTGCAGCTCCATCCATGCAGGAGAAACCCAACATCAGGGAGCTGTCCCCTAAGCCCAGTGGAGAAGTGGGCCCCAAAGAAATACAAAGAGGCCTGGAGATTACCACGTTTCAGCCACCTTCTCCCAGGCGGCACCCAGGCACAAAAAGGGGCCCATCGACCACGCACCCACCAGAGGGAATATCTACTGCACAACCGAGATCAGTGGCACCGGACGGCAGTCAAGGACAGAGGTACCGCGCAACCCTGCTACTCCGGCACGCAGTAGCTATGCCTTTTTCTGAGGCCACGCCAGCGCCAACAGTAAAATGAGTGATCCGAGCTGGCCTGATCGCTTTGGGGCTCAAGCCCCCACCGCAACACCTGATCCAAACCGGCCCTGCTGAGGTAACCTCTCCCTTTCACCCTCGTTCCACAAGTCGACAAAGGACTGACGTGGATCAAATGGGTAGAAGACTTCAATCACTTTGTTAAAGCAGCAGGCGAAGACAAGTCCCCCACACTGAACAAAATGTTCATCAATCTCATGGGCAGTGAAATCAAAACCATTGTGAAAACCATACCCACAGAGGAAAATACTGATTTTCCGCCCTAATCACAGCCCACAACAGGAAACATATCAACAAGCCCGACCGTGACTATGAGTGGTACGTGTTTAATCAGTGCAAACAAAAGCCGGAAGAATCTGTTGATGAATTTATCACACGCCTTTGCGTGAAAAGCAACCACTGTCAGTTCCACCTTTTCTCTACAGACGAAGGCACAGGACCATGGGTGACTGAGGGCTGCACGTCACCCGCATTTCGGAAGCAACTAATAAAGAAGCCCCTGACCATAGACGAAGTGAGTGAGCTGACTAGAATCTTTGAGAGAGTGGATGCCTAGGCTGCATCCATTGAAAACCACCCAGGACAAAAAAATAATCGCAATGAAACCATCACAGCGATTCAACCACTAGCTCAAAGGCCAAAAGGGAGGGGAACGCCAAGTGGAAGGCCAGGCGACCCGGAGCCCCGAGGACACTCCCACAATGCTACCGGTGTGATCTTTCTGCACTTCGGGACCTGCCCAGCTCTGTGCCAGTAGAGAAGGACACTTTCAATCAGTCTGCAGAGAAGGGAGACCATTTCCCAATCCTCTTCCGTACCTACAACCACAAGGGAGACCCTACAACTGACAAGTGCAGCCCCCAAGCTACCCACCAAGATACAACCTGCCACAATATCAAGGACAGAAAAGATATGTGAGAGCCATGGAAGAAATGTCACGCCAAGAACCCTGCCAGGAATACGACCCGCAGGAACAATATGCCAGCTACGGGGATGGATAAGATGAACCCCCATACCCTTATCAACAATACAGGGACCAACAATATCAATACCAATATGAATATGGCACTGAATATGACGAAATCAACCAGATGTATATGTCAACCTCATGCATGATGACCGTGAAGTGAGAGAAGCGCCCAGAATCCCTGTCAACATAGGGAATAAACTATACTGCTTTCTGATCGATTCAGGTGCAACCGTGAACATCATGGGAGACCTTGAGATCCACAATATGCCAGAAAAACCTACACCTGCAAAGAATTCCTCAATAATATTTCAATGGGGGGCAATGCAATCACTGCACTCCATCGGGCAATTCAGAAGACACATTTTATACAATGGAAATGCCATTGGCACCACCATCCATGTCATACACGGCCCCACGAAGGGACAATGCCTACTCAGCTATCACACAGCCAGCTGCCTCGGCCTCATTGACATCCGCTTTCAGGAAGGGGAAGTGATCCAGTCGACCATATCGCCCACAATCAATGAGTCCATACGTGCTCTCAGCGGGAGCACAGA
The DNA here is from genome assembly GCF_040938575.1 of Ambystoma mexicanum. Classification (NCBI taxonomy): domain Eukaryota; kingdom Metazoa; phylum Chordata; class Amphibia; order Caudata; family Ambystomatidae; genus Ambystoma; species Ambystoma mexicanum. The sequence continues at coordinate 1,076,080,273 of NC_090925.1, forward strand.
AGGAGGCAGCACCATCACAAAAGATCTCATCCAGTCCAAGTTCCCTAGCCTATGCACAGTGTTTGGGAGGCTAAAGGGAACGCTCATCAAGCTACACATTGACAAAAACATCCGTCCAGTACCCCAGCTCCTGAGGAGAGTGGGTTTCCACCTTCAGGAGGCAGTCTCAAAAGAATTAGACCAGCTCCTCCAGAACAACAGTATCGAACATGCCACCGGCCCAACCCCGTCGATGTCACCACTAGTCATCGTCAATGAGGGGGAAGGTTGCGTCAAAATCTGTGTTGACATGAGGATGGCAAACACCACCATCCAGAGGGAAAGACACTTGTGTCCGTGTTTTGCGATATGATAGTCTAGCTCAACAGAGTGACCACCTTCTCCAAGTTGGATTTCGTGCAAGGGTACCACCAGCTTGAAATCCACCTGGAATCCAGAAGTATCACCATGTTCACCATGCGTGAGGGCCTTTTCTGGTACCGACGGTTGCATTTTCGATTTCTTCCATGGCAGAAATCTTTTGAGAGGCCATCAGACAGGTGATCCACCTGATAAAACGGGCACTGAATTACAGTGATGACATTCTTTTTTTTGGCACGTCACAAGAAGAACACGACACAGCCCTCCTTGAGACATGCATTTCCATCCAGACCGCAGGGCTGACACTAAACTTAGAAAAATGCAGGTTCAGTAAGAGAAAGCTCACGTTCTTTTGCCATATTTTTTCAGACAAAGGAATGACTCCAGACCCAGACAAAGTGGACACCATCATCAATCTCAGGCTCCAAGTGGCAGATGTGAGATCCTTCCTTGGCATGGCTGGATACTGTGCAAGATACATTCCACACTATGCAATGCTCACTGAGCCCCTGCAAAGGCTGCTACAAAAAGAATCTGAATTCGACTGGTCCGCCGAGTGCCAGGCCCCATTCGAGAGCATCAAAACATTCCTTGCAGAAGCTCGACAGCTAGCCTACTTTGAGCCGTCCTGGCACACTGAAATAATTCTCGATGCCAGCCCAGTGGGCCTAGTTGCCATCCTCAAATAGACCAGTGGTGAAGACATACACCCCAGACACATAGTTGCCTATGTCTCAAATGGAATCAGCCTACTCCCAGGCCAAAAAGGAAAGCCTACCGGTGGTCTTGGGTGCAAGTACTTCATAACTTTGTCATTGGCAAGAGATTCACCCTTGTGACCGACCATCAAGCTTTGCTCTCCCTGTTTGGTAATCCTCGCACAAAGATGCCACAGAGGATCGAGAGATGGGCATCCATTTACAATAGTATGACTATGAAATCATTCATCGACTGGGGGAGATCAAAACCCTGCGGACTACATATCACATCACCCAACAGGGGCATCGACAACCAGAAGAGGAGATGTAGTATATATCAATTATGTAGCGGACAGTGCACTGCCACATGCACCATTACTAGAGACCATTGCTTCCGAATCAGCTGTAGACCCGTCCATGGCCGTTGCCATCACGCTCACCGGCAACAATAAGTGGAGAGACAACCAACACGCAATAACGAGTCACTCGGGGGTAAGCCACGAAGAAATAGAGAGCCTGGCAAAGGGGCACAACGTACTGGCGGTCAAAGACCAGTCCATATTACTGAGAGGGTTCAAACTCGTCATTCCAGCCACACTCAGAGCAGAGGTCATCAAGACGGTACATGAGGGTCACAGATGAGCCGATAACACCAAAAAGCAGCTCCGGTGCAATGCCTGGTTCCCATTCATGGACTCCCTAGTAGACAATTGGGTGAAGAGTTGTCTACCATGTCAGCGCACCACAAAGGCAGAGGTACCCACACCCTTACAGCCAACGCGCAAACTGACAGACTGTGGGATCGGTCACAGTCGATTTCTACGGACCCCTAGAGACTACTTAATAGTCTTCATTGACAAACACTCAAGGTTTCCCATTGTGAGGAAAATCACGACAGCATATCCAAAAGTGTCAGCCCTATTCGATGAAGTACTGAGCGAATTGGGGCATACAATGAACGATAAAGTCAGACAATGGCCCCCCGTTCAATGGACATGATTTCTCCACATTGGTGAAGCACATGGGGTTTGATCATCAAAAAGATCATGCCAAGATGGCCCACGGCCAATGGAATGGCTGAATGCTTTATGGCATCAATCAAAAAGACAATACAAAGAGCGTACATCAAGGCCACCAACCCACATCAGGCCCTCTGCAGGATGCTCCAGGATATGATATGATATGATATGGCATTACACAAGTATTTCAAGGCGCGATGAGGCAAGGGAGGGAGAGACAGAGGGAAGACAGACAATGATCCTTCTAGGCTAGGTGTAATTCAGATCGCGCAAGTGCATGGGAATGGGGAAAGGGGAAAGTGCGGGGGGGCCGGAACGGGGACAGTGCAGACATTGGGATAATAAAATAAATAACAATAAGTAAAAGTAAGGCCAGCAGGTGGCAAGTGCAATGGTAAGTGCCGACATCAAGTGTCAAGGTAGTGGGGCTGTAGGGATACAGAAACAGTCCCCAAGTGCGGGGGTTGCCAGGAAGGCAGTGCAGGTGTGCGACTGGCTGGGGAGGGGACCTGGGCCAAGTAACCAGTGCAGTTTCAATTCAGCAAGGAAGTCAGCAGGGGAGAGGAAGATAAAAAGCAGAAGCAAAGAGAAAGGTTTGAAGGTGCTTCCGGAACCGGAGATGATTGTCCTAAAGTTTCAGGGAGGCAGGGAGGCTGTTCCAGAGGGAGGCCCCAGCTGAAGAAAGAGATCTACCACCAACTCATTGCTTGGAGAAGCGACTGTCCTTGAGGGGGTTGGAGGCGGATGAGTGAAGAGCTCGAGAAGGAAGATATTTAGGAAGAAAGAGTTGAATGTATTGAGGCCCCAAGCCCCAGAAGGCCTTGGTGACAATGTAGAGGGTTTTTAACCTAATTCTCGCAGCCACTGGGAGCCAGTGCAGAGATTTCATTCCTGGAGAGATACGATCCCTGGGCTTGAGGCCAAGGACAAGTCTCGCAGTGCTGTTCTGGATGAGTTGCAGAGGGCGGAGAGTAGAAGCAGGCAGATTTAGAAAGAGGCTGTTGCAATAGTCCAGCCTAGAGAGAACCAGAGCTCTGGAGACAGTGAGCTTCTGGGGAAGGAGAGGAAATGAAGAATACCTCTGAGGAGGTGCAGCTGGTAGTGTGACTTCTTAGAGACATGAGGAGAGAAGGAGAGTGTGGAGTCGAAGATGACCCCAAGGTTTTTAGCCTCACAGGTGGGAGCAGGAAGAGGGCAAAGAGAGGCTTACCAGAGAGTGACAGGAAAGGAGGGTGTGGGTGTGCCGATGAGGAGAATCTCAGTCTTACTGGCATTAAGGCAGAGGAAATTGGTGGCACACCACTCCTGGATGGGGGACAGACAGTCAGAGATGGGAGAGGGAGAAGAGGTGGATGAGGGTAGCCTGAAAATGATCTGAGTGTCATCCGCAGGATTATAGCAGGATCATAGCAATACACCCCACGAAGAGACCAGCAAAGCACCAGCAGAAGGGATGTTGCAGTACAGGGTTCACACCAGACTCGGGAGGAACGTCGATGACCAAGAAGAGCTTGACGCTGAAATCATATCAAGAGACACGCGGAGAAAGGAAATGGCAAAGCATGCCACAGACATCAGAAGGAGAGCAGTACACAAGGAGCTGGTGGCAGGAGACAAGGTACTCGTGAAGCAGACACCAATCAGGAAGACGGATCGGAGATACTCACCAAATCCATTCAGGATAGTAGCCGTCAAAGGCTCCATGGTGACAGCGTAGAATGAGACGCAGGAAATCACGCAAAATAATTCACACTTCAAGCACCTGATCAAGAACAAGCAGAACTAACATCTCAGGTGGATTAGGAGCCAGAGGTGTAGGAATCCGGCAATGATTTGTGGATGCCCCCAGAGGATGCAAGGAGCGTGCCGTCAGTCGGGTCTCAGAGCCCAGAGGGCGCAGGGCCAAATGAAGGCTAGGCACAGCCACAACGTACCATACGATGACCCATGCGCCTAGTAGAGGAATGCTGTGACGACCTCAGAACATTTGTTCGGGGGTGATGTTGCACTACATGACCCTGTACCTTTAAGGCACAGGGAGGGCACAAGGCAGGAGGCGGGAGGGAAGGGAGGAGTTGCAGGATCAAGGGAACATCAGTTCCTGCATGTATGTTCCACGGAGAGGCAAATAAGGAGCAGGTCCTACTCGGGCCGGTGTTGCGTCCTGCCTTCCTGAATACGTGTAAATGCTTGCGTGCATGTTAATACCTGCCAGCACCGTTCACTAAGCTAGTGGCTGCGCTTCCCCCATTTGGTTCTTGGCAGCACTTTTTGATTGGATGCATACTGTACCTCTGCTGCGACGATCCCAAAATAGAAGAAATCAACAAAGAGAAACGCATTGTTTCAAGTAGAATATGTAATAACCAAGTAATCACATTGCTGTATGCTAAACCGGTTTTAGGGTGGGAGGATGTGATAAAGAAAAGGCCTTGCTCCTGAAAAGGGCAGTCTGAGTCTATGTGCCACTTTTAAAATGACCTTTCAGCCCTCCCCATGCTGGACATACTTCTGGTCCCTCCACACAACACAAATCCTTCTCGGCCACTTTCGCAAAAATCTGCGCCCTCCATTTGATGCTGCGTTGGGTCCGGTCGAGGTGGGCAGCTGCAGCTAACAGCGGTGACCACCGAGGCTGCTTAAAGGTGCCATGGTCACTGGCAGTCGTGTGGCATTAATGGAAAACCCTGTAGAAGATCTTAAGAGAAAGGAGGAGACCTCGGAGTGTGCTCTCAAAATACTTGTTGATGAAATAGGTGCTAACACTTGAAGCTGTACTATTTGGCACAAGGATTCGTAGAGCAACTTCTGCTTTGAGGGACAAAGGTGTTCCTATTAAGCAGTCTCCTGTAGTTTAAGGTCTGCAGAAGCTCTAAAGAAATGATAACAAGAGATCAGGCGTGGTGCCTGTACCTGAAAGCCATGCAATGCTTCTAGAAACCTGGACCTATGATTCCAATTATATTGTGGTAAGGAAAGACGATGGTTTGTATATAAATAAGGACCCCAGCAGAGGTCTGCCTTAAGCGCCATAGTATACAAGAATAACCGCCAACTGTCGGCGCATGGTAACGTTCCATGATAGAATCCTGGAATTCCATAACGCGCACAACGGTTAAGATACAACATATGCCACCCCTCTCTCACAACATATATTATTAATGCATGCAGTGTCTTTAATAAGGGAAACATCCAAATGAGACTCAAAGATAGGAAAAGCAAACACTAACACAGTACGTTACCTAAAGATATACGATTAATTAACCAATAAATACTATGTCCAATACATACAATACATCCTTTCCTAAGAACGGCATTCTATGGCATGATTTAGTTTCTTTACCAATGGCCGTCCTTTTCCTCGATACCGGAGTACCTCAGAGGGTTGCCATGGCAACTATGCAAACATGGCTACCGATTGGCCCTTGCGCAGCTTATAAAGCGGATAAGTCACCAGCAGGCGAGAAGCCGGCCCACACCTCAAGGCCAAGTCTGCTCCCTCTATTGTCCTAACAATTCCCAGCTCCAGAAACACGAGGCTAGCTAACCATGTGCAACTCCATCCTGGCGCTCAACCCGGAATGCATCAGAGCCTACACTTTCTTCTGTGGATCCTGGTTTTCGCTGCCTTTGCCTCGTGGCATGCATTACTGTCGGTGAGTGTTCTGTCATAGTGTGTGCGGCATATGACCTTTCCTTGCCTAAGAACAGCTTTCTACGGCATGATTTAATTTCTTTACTAATGGCCGCCTTCTTCCTTGGTACTGGAGTGCCTCAGAGGGTTGCCATGGTGACCATGTAAACATGGCTACCGATTGCCCCTTGTGTAGCTTATGCAGCGAATTAGTCGCTGGCAGGCGAGGAGCCTGTGCCCAGCCTGAAGGCCCACACCTCAAGGCCCTGTCTGCTCCCTCTATTGTCCTAACCTCTCCTTGCTCCAGAAGCACAAGGCTCACTTACTATCTGCTTCTCCATCCTGGCGCTGAGCCTGGAATGCATCAGAGCCTAAACTTTCTTCTGTGGGTCCTGGTCTTCTCTGCCTTTGCCTCGTGGCATGCATTCATGTCGGTGAGTTCTGCTCTGCACATGCAGTCTTCTGTCATAGTGTGTGCTGCATATGACCTTTGCTTGCCTAAGAACGGCATTCTAGGGCTCGATTTTGTTTCTTTCCTAATGGCCGTGTGAAATAAGGACAAGCAACCAGGTAAGTAGAAGACATGTTTATTGTCTCATACTAAGCAGCTCACCAAAAGACCCCCAACCCAGGCAGCATCCAGGTCCAAATGACATAAGTTAAGAAATAACACTGTGATGTAATAACATTCCAAAAGCTATGACATGAGCAAGATCCATTATGGAACAACATAGTGTCATTGCCAGCACTGACATAGGCTGCAGATGTTACCACAGCAACAAGCAAAACATTTATACACAGAACCTATATACAACAGGCCGCCCTCTTCCTCAGCACTGAAGGGCCACAGAAGGTTGCCAGGGCAACCATGTAAACATGGCTACTGATTGGCCCTTGCGCATCTTATACAGAGAATCAGTCACCGGCAGTCGAGAAGTCGGCCTCCAGCCCGAAGGCCCACACCTCAAGGCCCTGTCTGCTCTCTCTATTGTCCTAACCTTTCCTCGCTCCAGAAGCATGAGGCTCGCTTACCATCTGCTCCTCCATCCTGGTGCTGAGCCCGGAATGCATCAGAGCCTAAACTTTATTCTGTGCATCCTGGTCTTCGCTGCCTTTGCCACGTGGCATGCATTACTGTTGGTGAGTTCTGCTCTGCACATGCAGTGTTCTGTTGTAGTGTGTACTGCATATGACCTTTCCTTGCCTAAGAACTGCATTCTATGGCATGATTTAGTTTCTTTACTAATGGCCGCCTTCTTCCTTGGCACCGGAGTGCCTCAGAGGTTTGCCATGGAGACCATGTAAACATGACTAATTGGCTCTTGCACAGCTTATACAGCGAATCAGTCACCGGCAGGTGAGAAGTCATCCCCCAGCCCGAAGGCCCATACCCCCAGGGCTCTGTCTGCTCCCTGTCCGCTGCCTGGTCGGGGCAGAGGGGGGATCCCTTAAGCCCTATATGAAAAATGAAGTTAAATTATGTCCATTCACTTTCACACCGGGCTCCGAATGTGGCATCTATCTCTTTCCTTCTCGGTAAGCTAGCGCGCGCTACTATCTTCATGGTTCCTTCCTATCTAACTGCCGGACTTCCGACCTACCCCTTCATGCTCCATTACTGTGATCTTTTACAGTCTCACACTACACTCATTATGACACTCGCTCTACTGCTCTGTATTTGTATGTCTTACCTACTTGCAACTACTTAATGTGACTCTTACAGCCTGCGCTATATTTGACTTGTAACCAACTATGATAAGGTCATAAATTAAATGTTGCTTTCTATCTGAACCTTCATATGCAATGTCTGTAACATGTGTAACCAATAGTACTTACTGTAACCAAACTCCTGAGCTCATCTGATCTACTGGTCTTCTCCTCAGCTTGCCAGTAGAGTTACTATCCCTTCCACCACCACCACACTGACTAGTACCCACCTTCTCGCCTTCCACGCACCCTTCTTTATACCACTCGGTATCTACATCTCCAAACATCCCATTTTTAGCCCCATGGAAAACATGTTCCTTTAACTCTGGATGCTTTCCAATCGCCACACAGTCCATACTATATATCTCCTCCCATAACTCATCACTACATGTCTTGTGCCCTTTCTCACTACCACAATAGGTCCAAAATACTGTGAACATCCCTTGGGTACGCTAAAATGTTTTTTCAGCCTTACCACATCGCCAACTTTAATTGGACTCCCCCCTTCTCTCACCTTCTTCCTTTCAACTTCTGACACCAATGCAGATATTTCCCTGCTCTCATTTCTCTTCCCCTCATTCTTTCAAAAGGCAATTCCACAGTCATAACATGGGATGTATCTCTGTACGTCATCATCATGTCTCGCACACCGGTTCTCCAGTCCAAACCATTTGCATAAGGTAACTGAATCGTCTCTTTTATTATACCATTCGTGGTCTCTGAGAGACCATTCACCTTGGGGTTATAGAGTGCAGTTCACTGCTTCTCAATTCCATTAGCCACTAGATATTCTTGCATTTCCGGTGAAACCAGTTGCTGCTCATTATCTGAAATGATGGTCTTCAAGCAGCCCTCCTGCGAAAATAACCATTGCAGATAGTCAATCACACACCTTGTTGTGATACTCTACACATTCGACTTCAAACCATTGAAGAATCTACCACCACAATCGCAAACCTGTTTTCATGCCCCAAAAGTCTCATGGGACCCATAAAATCAATTGCCACATTTTCCCACACATGGTTGCCCATGTCAATATTCTGTGTCTTTAATGACTCATCACTCAAGCTACAAGGAATGCACAATCCAACCTCTTCATCCACCATAGCATCCATTTCTGTCCACCAGAATGTGGCTCTCAATCTTCGCTTGGTTCAGCTTTTACCTAAATGCCCTCTATGGGCCTGTCTAGTGAGCTCTTTCTTCAAAGCAATGGGAGGTATAACCCTCTCTCTCCTCGCTAATCCTAACTCCAACCTATTCAATTCTTCTCTCACCTTCGAATAAGGTAAACGCACTTCTTTACCTGCCCTCCAACCTCGTTTGGTTTTTGCTATTGCTATCTTCATTTCTTGATCACACCTCACACCATCTAACCAAAACAGCTTTGAGAAAGAAATACTCACTGTTTCCTGCACTTTTTCAATCCATTCTTCACATATGTCAATCTATTGATCTTTTACTTCCATTGGTGCTTTTGATAGACCATCTACCACAGATTGCACATAGTCTATCTCCAACTGATATCCCTGTAATGCAGCCAGCCACCTTGCAATACTTGGCGTTGCCAACCCTGACCATCTCATCTACAAGGCTTTCTGGGGCCTGGGATTTTGCTACATCCAACTCGCTCTACCTAAATACCTCCCTGCTAGAGTCCTTCGGTCCTCTAGCTCCATCTCTCTGCAGATCAGACATTTCACCAAGCAGAGAATGGGGGTAGATCTCTCTCTTCGGCAGGAGCTTCCCCCTGGAACGTCCTCCCTGCCCCTTTCTGACTTGAGCCGGTTCTCCTTAAGTTCCGGAAGCTTCTGAAGACCTTCCTTTTATCCTCCTACTTCCCTCTCCCCCTCCTTTGATAGCCTCCAACTGCCACTGTGACTGGTTGCCTGTGCCCCATATGAGTTTTACTGGGGCTAGGCCTTCGTTTGACCAGTCTTTCCCTGCATCTCTTTCACCAGCACTTGCCCTCAGGCTCCTTTCCCTGACTAGTCTTCTGAGTCTGGCCCCGTCACTGCAATAGTTGACCTCCATCTCTGGTTCCCTGGGCACTTGCCCTCCTGGGATCCCGAAATCAGTTGTCCAGCCCCTGGGGCCCAGTCCCTTGGCACTTCTCCCTCGTCCCCCGCTCTCTATCGCATCCCATCACACTGATCTGCCCCCTCCTCCTGCCCTGCCATTCATGTTACTGCACTTACACGATCCGAATGTCACAAGGCCTAGTAGGGGCATTATTTTTGTTTTCTCCTCTGCCCTCCCACCCCCCCCTTTTTGTCTTGTGGTTCCTGGAAACAATGTTTGCTCTATAGGTGCCATACAAATGTTCAATAAATCAAATCAAATCCTATTGTCCTTGATGTTTCCAGCCTAGTAATCAATCGACTTTGGATGCCACATACCCCTCCGCTTGGATGTCTTTTGTGCCATGCGTAATTGTACACCACACAACACCCACTACATCAATTCTACCACCAAAATAATCTTACAGCCTTATATCACTGTTGTGTAATGTTATTGCCCATCCATAACTACTTCAATTTTTCTTCTGGCATAATGGTATATGAAGAACCGAAATCAGCTAGTGCTTTCACAGTACACCCTGCCACAATTATCTTTACGCCAGCAGGAGCACATTCACCTTCCTCATCTTACCCCAGCTCGCCAATAAAGTGAACTGCCTTGTTTGTCCACTCCACTCTTTCCTCACCTACATACTCAATGCTTTTCTCATTTTCAAATAATATGTTTGTCTTACACGACCTAGGAAATGACCCATCTTCCCACACTTCCTACACTTCACCCTCATGGCAGGACACTCTTTCGTATTCATGGCATGTTTTTCAAATCCACATTTTGTACACTGTGTGATGAATCATGTGGAGGCGTCATTGATACCCAGCCTAAGATATCCTCCAATGTGGCTTTGGGACGGCAGCGACTACCTGATCCTGACCCTGTGGTGGTTTTATGGGGGAGGATCACATGGTATGAGATGGCTGTCAGGGAGATGTAGTGACTTCATCAAGAGCAATGAAATATTGTTCCTTTTTAAATTTGGAGGACCCTATAATTCCAAAATTCCAGATGGCCTGCTGTCACTATTCAAATCCCTCCAGTTATAAAACTAAAACCTTTCCTAACAGCCTTTCTAGCTTGAATGCCATTCATACCTCATATGTACATAACACACAAATCACATTTCCTGTCATTGATGATTTTGTCCCACAAAACAAAATCACCTTAGAAGTCCTGCTAATCCTATGGACTCCAACTCCTATAGTGCCTCAGTTACTGAGATGAGGACGAGGGAGAAGGAGTTAATGTGGATTGAAAGAAACCTTAAGCAAAATGTATGGAATAGTTGTTGCAAAGTAAATCAGCTGTACAGGACATTTAAAGATGGTTTTCAATGGCAATCAGAAGTTGGACAGAGGAGACACAGCTTCGGCCAAGCGAGAGGCTGAACCGCAGGTGAAGGCAGACGCAAAGGGAGCAGACCGTGTTGAAGCAGGAAGGTGCTCCCAAGCTGCCACTTATCAGCAATTCACACCAGATTGGTGAGAGACCCATTGGAGCATCGCATGTTCCAGGGAAAAGCTGCGAGGAGACCGGCAGCAAAGGAGAAAAGGTGTAGGACGCAGTGGAACCGAAAAGCAGTCACTTTACCCAGGGACGTCATTTCACCAAAATGCCAGGGGTAGTGTAAGTGACATCACATGAACCTTGACCCCCTGATGACATCACAGAAAGTGATGCCATTTGACCCCACCCGAAGTGATATTGCGGCAAGCGATGGAACACGACCTTTCACCCGTTGACAAAACAGGAAGTGGCATCACATAGCTTTTACGCTACAAAAAATATGGTTACGATATAACTATAATGTGATGCACATTTCATACAAGAATGGATCATCATATGCATTGTTAAGATCAGTGAGTAAAGGCCCATATTACCAAATTACTGTAATGTAAGCTGACGTCCATGACCAAATGATAATGATGTGTTATTATATAGCTCTTACGCTTAAGCGCTTTATATAGAAAAAATATACATCCAATATCACCCAACCTGTGTTGGTATTCATTTATCGACCTCAGAAGGATGAAAGGCTGAGTTGAGGCATTTAAGAACAGACTAAATCAGTGACTCACCCCCTGAAGTGTGCCTGAAATAAACCTTTAAGCAGTCTAGCAATTATTGTATAGAATTCCAGAAAGACACATTATTTGGTATTCCTATTCTTTCTTATTTAGGGTCAGTGCTGAAAGTGTTAGACTTGTTGCACTTCTGTTCTCATTGTTCTTCTTCTTTTTTAAGGGGCCTGAACAAGAAAGCCAGCCACACCAGAAGTAAAGAGTGGCATGGTGCTGGCCACAGCCCAGCAGCATGCATTACAACAAAACATTTTTATAGAGGTCGCAAGGGAGACCACAGAGGTCACAAGGGAGACCTCGGGAGGTTGCAGTTGAGACATCTGGCGACCCCTAAATGACATCAGTGACTTTACCACTGATTGAGTATGAGACCATGGGAAGAGCTGAAAGAGATTTGGCCAAGCGGGCGATGTAATACTGGTATTGAGACTTCAGGGCAGTGACATGCAAGTGGTCGGAAATGCCATGAGACACCAGTGAGTTGGCCCAGAGATAGTTGGAACCCCGGGATGTACCAACAGGCACACGGACAATTGAAAGTGCATTTTGAATATTGGCCAAGTAAATTGAAATTACTGAAATTGCACAATTCCTGATGCATGAAATGTCAATAGCAGGAAAGCTGGATCAAATGTGATTATAAGCAGATGAATGTTAATAAAGAAGCTGGAGACACGATTTCCACAAGTCTGCATATATGAGAAGTTTATATGGGGAAAGGTAGAGCAAGCATTGCCATAAGCAAATAGGTACTGCTCAAGAAGTTGAGGAACAGAACTTGAACAAATCTTCATATGCGAGAGGTCCATATGTGGAAGTTTGGGATAAGTTAAATCCAGAGTCAATGAAGTATAGACAGTATAGAAGTACAACTGTGCTATATTAGGAAATAAAGAGAACATTGAAAGAAGACCTGATAAATGGGATATATCAGGCAGTGAGCCTTTTGGGGGAAAGATACCTGGCAGGAGAGTACACCAGGGGATCCATAGAACACAGAAGGGGTTATCTGGTAGGAGAGTATACCAGGGAGTCCACTCAAAGTGTATGAAAAAAAGAAACATTGTACAAAGATGCCTGGTAGGAGAGTATACCAGGGCATCTGAGGAAACTATTGAAGAATTCCTGGTAAGGGAGTATGCCAGATAGTCATCTTTGAAGCAGTTGTGTAAAGTAGACACCTTGCATCTGTGAAACAGTTGTACGAAAAAGAGGTTTTTCCATCTTTTCAATAACAATTGTGTAAAAGAAACACCTTTCTTAGCCTGGAAAATATGTTACTTGAAAGAACCATTCTTGCCCTCCTTAAGGAAACATTATTTGGGAAAAGACATTTTCGCCAAGCTTCCTGAAATGATCCAGGGGAAGGGAACTACCCTCTGGATCCAAGGACTGCTCTTTTGGAGAAACCATTGTTGTTGAATGTATTTATTTGTTTCACCTTTGAACATTTTGGTTAAACATGAGTCATAGACATTTCTTCCTTACACTTCTTAGTTGTTCATGTTTACTGTGAGGTTCAGATGTGTTTTGGACACAAGGACAGTTTATATAATTTTGATGACAAGACACAGACTGACCTTTACTTTTAGTTTCCGAGGCAGAGAACCTTTCTTTAGGATAGGGACAGAAAGGCCTTAATCCAACCCTTTTCTTTTAATAAAGATGTTGAAAACACTACCACGTTGTGTCCATCCCTCATTTCTGACCCCTCACAACTGTCCTTTGCGACGGTCCTGTACTGATGCACCCCCACCCATATTATTATTTATCTTTACCACACATACCTTCGCCTCCTCTCCCCCTGACTCTTTATCACTTTACACCTCTTTCAAAACTTGAACGCTCTCCTTGCCTCCTCTAGCATTCACCTCCTTTAAATACAGGCTTGTTAATTCTATTCACTTAACAGTAGACAAAGCTTCCTGCAAGGGTGGATTTTTTGCTTGCCATAAACGTTCCTGAATTTTAGGATTTGAAGTGTGCATCATCAGTTGGTCACAAATATATTCATCCTCCCTCCCTGTGAACTCACACGATGCTAACAGCCCTCTCAAGTCCACCAGAAAACAGTGCACAGATTCACCCACACTCTGTTTCCATGAGAAAAATGTGCATCTTTCCAACACCACATTTATCTTTTTTGCAAGCTGGGCCTCCAATTCCCTCATAGCTTTTCCATATAAACCACCCTGTGCCTCCGACAATCACCCCCACATCCGTCTCCCTCATCAACATCAGGTAATTTCTTTATATTCCCAACTGCCTCTGCCCCCAAACAGCACAAGAGGGATGAACATTTATGTTCATCAGAAAATCTGTCCCCTCCAGACGCTACTAAGTAAAATCTGAATAAATATTTCCAGTCCTCCCATGGAACTGGTGCTTCTCCAGGGGTAGCCAAAACTGTGGACGTGGATCTAGGTTTTGTATTATTCCAGCTTTGTACAGTTAATCCGAAAACTATTACAACTCTTCTTCTTTTATCTTTTGTACGTAGCGAAGATTCACTACCGCTACGAGAGCTGCAATACTCATCACTCTTTATCCGTGTGGTGTATGGTGCCACTACTTATGCTGAAAGTGTCAGCAGTTCACTCCATGCCCCTCCTGTTGCAGAGCCTCCTTCCCTCACTATTTCTTGATCGTATTAACGGGTACAATGTTCAGCTTTGAAGCAGTCTCTTCAGATACATAAAGCAGTTAATATGCAATGCCTGTCTTTAAAATGGCGATTCCACATACATATAAGTTAATATGAAATTTTGCCTCATTATACAATGGTCACCTCACATATGTGAATGCAGTGACCCAGGTCTAAAAGGATGACTTAAGAGACCATCCTGGAGTTATCTGATCATCGAACTACATTAGACGTCATTCCCACATCATCAGAAGTCATCACACTGTTAATGTCATGAGCAAATGTCTCAGAATGGTGGGTGATGATTTGGGGATGTGCCTAGGATGATTTGTTGATGATGCCAACATCCTCCCGATTTTAGAACACTCTTTGTTCATGATGACTTTAGGATGACTTGCCGATTACTTGAAGAGCAAAAACATGTTTGTCCCTGATGATTTGCGCATGATTCTGGGATGATCTACTGATTACTTCAAGAGCATCGCCATGAAACATATTTGTTCTTGATGATTTGGGGATGGTTTACTGATTACTTCAGAGCATCACAGAGTTTGTAGGATGATTTGCAGACTAATACTGATTGTCATTCAGATTTTGCTTAGTTGCACTTGTGCTGAATGATTTTTTAATGCTTTGCTAAGCACACCTTTTTGGCATTCTTTTTAATTGCATGTAAAAAGCATAATATGGATATGATCATTGTAAGGTCCTTGTTTCTTTCATTTTCCTCGAGGGCGCCTTTCATCCATTTCCATTTTTATGGCTGTGTTGGTTGACAGAAATACCCTCACCAGATTACACAAGCAATTCAAAGTCAGTTAAATAATTAAGATAATAGAATACAGATGACAAAAGGAGCACCCTGCGTATTCATGGAAGTCATGAGGCCTAAACATAGCATGCACACCCTGAGTGAAAATCCTTTGCTATCCCAGTCAAAGGCAGGCACACAGCACCCACAAAATCCCCAATGTGGCTTTAAGGGTAAAGCTTGAGACTATGTCGGGTGAAAATGGAAGCTATGAGGCCTAAACATAGCATGTACCCCCTGGGTGAGAATCCTTTGCCATCCCAGTCAAAAGCAGGCACCCAGCACCATCAAAATCCCCAATGTGGCAATAAGGGTAAAGCTTGAGACTATCAGGCCGATTCATGGAATAATTAGCGCGGCGCAAGTGGGCAAAAACGTGCGAATCGCAGTGGAATAGCGAAAATCGCAGTGCAAGTGCGAAAATCGCACGAAAAGCAGCGCACGTCGATTCATGGAAGGCCGTGCGCGAGAAAACCAGCGGATGTGCGATAAAAAAGTACGCGGCGCACGTTGGCGCACAGGCCATCTAACAGCGTACGCCAGGTCACAGCGAAAATCGCACAGGCCACAGCGAAATTCGCACATAGCGCGGCGCACGCAACAAAAGTAGGCGGAACACGGGCGTAACACTCGGAATGGGGAACAACTTGC
This sequence comes from Ambystoma mexicanum, assembly GCF_040938575.1. Lineage (NCBI taxonomy): Eukaryota > Metazoa > Chordata > Amphibia > Caudata > Ambystomatidae > Ambystoma > Ambystoma mexicanum. The sequence continues at coordinate 1,076,095,954 of NC_090925.1, forward strand.
CAAAACGTGGGCGTCACGGGGGAAGTACAGGGCACAAGTGCGCGGAACGCCCACACGCTCGCCTACAACACGTATTCATGGAATAGAATAGGGGAAAAAAGCGCACGCTCAAACCAGCGCACAGGCACAAACACGACCGCCACAAGAAAGCAGGCGGTAGCGTCTCTGCGGCTGTAAGAAATGTGCGCCAAAAGGTGCGCCAACAAATAGCACCTATATACTGCCATGATGAATGTCCCATACTGTGGCCCTCCAGGAAAAATGACGTGCAAAGGGGTACCCACAAACACGGACACCCGCTGACAAAAAATACGTGTGCGTGTATACTGGGGTGCGCGGGAAGTCTCACACGCGATTTCAGCAGGGTACGTGCATCACAGGGGTTCGCGTGAAGTAATTCACGCGATCGGGCCTGGGGGAGCGGGCTACGTGTATTTCAGGGGTTCGCGTGAAGTTTCTCACGCGATCGGGCCTGGGGGAGCGTGCTACGTGTATTTCAGGGGTTCGCGTGAAGTTTCACACGCGATCGGGCCTGGGGGAGCGGGCTACGTGTATTACAGGGGTTCGCGTGAAGTTCCTCACGCGATCGGGCCTGGGGGAGCGTGCTACGTGTATTTCAGGGGTTTGCGTGAAGTTTCACACGCGATCGGGCCTGGGGGAGCGGGCTACGTGTATTACAGGGGTTCGCGTGAAGTTCCTCACGCGATCGGGCCTGGGGGAGCGGGCTACGTCTATTCCAGGGGTGCGCGGGAAGTTCCACACGCGAATAGCCTGGGCGCGTGTATTTCAGGGGTGCACGGGAAGTTCCACACGCGAATAGCCTGGGTGCGTCTATTTCAGGGGTGCGCGGGAAGTTCCACACGCGAATAGCCTGGGCGCGTGTATTTCAGGGGTGCACGGGGAGTTCCACACGCAAATAGCCTGGGTGCGTCTATTTCAGGGGTGCGCGGGAAGTTCCACACGCGAATAGCCTGGGCGCGTGTATTTCAGGGGTGCGCGGGAAGTTCCACACGCGAATAGCCTGGGCGCGTGTATTTCAGGGGTGCGCGGGAAGTTTTACACGCGAATAGCCTGGGGCGCGTGTATTTCAGGGGTGCGCGGGAAGTTCCACACGCGAATAGCCTGTGCGTGTGTATTTCAGGGGTGCGCGGGAATTTTTACACGCGAATAGCCTGGGGCGCGTGTATTACAGGGGTTCGCGTGAAGTTCCTCACGCGATCGGGCCTGGGGGAGCGTGCTACGTGTATTTCAGTGGTTTGCGTGAAGTTTCACACGCGATCGGGCCTGGGGGAGCGGGCTACGTGTATTACAGGGGTTCGCGTGAAGTTCCTCACGCGATCGGGCCTGGGGGAGCGGGCTACGTCTATTCCAGGGGTGCGCGGGAAGTTCCACACGCGAATAGCCTGGGCGAGTGTATTTCAGGGGTGCGCGGGAAGTTCCACACGCGAATAGCCTGGGCGCGTGTATTTCAGGGGTGCACGGGGAGTTCCACACGCAAATAGCCTGGGTGCGTCTATTTCAGGGGTGCGCGGGAAGTTCCACACGCGAATAGCCTGGGCGCGTGTATTTCAGGGGTGCGCGGGAAGTTTTACACGCGAATAGCCTGGGGCGCGTGTATTTCAGGGGTGCGCGGGAAGTTCCACACGCGAATAGCCTGTGCGCGTGTATTTCAGGGGTGCGCGGGAAGTTTTACACGCGATTTCTGCACGGTACGTGTATTTCAGGGGTGCCGGGGAGTCCCACACGCGAATAGCCTGGGCGCGTGTATTTCAGGGGTGCGCGGGAAGTTCCACACGCGAATAGCCTGGGCGCGTGTATTTCAGGGGTGCGCGGGAAGTTTTACACGCGAATAGCCTGGGCGCGTGTATTTCAGGGGTGCGCGGGAAGTTCCACACGCGAATAGCCTGGGCGCGTGTATTTCAGGGGTGCGCGGGAAGTTTTACACGCGATTTCTGCACGGTATGTTTATTTCAGGGGTGCCGGGGAGTCCCACATGTGATTTGACAGTGTGGGTCCTCCCAGGTGTACCCTGTACACCCTCCACGGCCCCTGCAGGCAGCCCACACCATAGGGGACTACCCTGCATCCCTGGTCATGTCCCGCAGGCAGCCCACCCAACATGGGCATGCCCCCCAGCAAAGGCACATGTCTCCTTGAACTAATGAACACCAACTCATGTCCCCTTGCACCCCCACCCCCCAGGACTGTGGGGCACCTGCCAGCAGGCCCCCACTCATGTCACCCACCACCCCCACCCCCCAGCCACCAGGGGCACCCTCCACCAGGCCCCCACTCATGTCTCCCACCACCCCCACCCCCAGCAGTGCAGGGTCACCCTCCACCAGGCCCCCACTCATGTCTCCCACCACCCCCACACCCCAGCAGTGCAGGGGCAGCCTCCACCAGTCCCCCACTCATGTCTCCCACCACCCCCACCCCCCAGCCACCAGGGGCACCCTCCACCAGGCCCCCACTCATGTCTCCCACCACCCCCACCCCCCAGCAGTGCAGGGTCACCCTCCACCAGGCCCCCACTCATGTCTCCCACCACCCCCACACCCCAGCAGTGCAGGGGCAGCCTCCACCAGTCCCCCACTCATGTCACCCACCACCCCCACCCCCCAGCCACCAGGGTCACCCTCCACCAGGCCCCCACCCATGTCTCCCACCACCCCCACCCCCCAGCCACCAGGGGCACCCTCCACCAGGCCCCCACTCATGTCTCCCACCACCCCCACACCCCAGCAGTGCAGGGGCACCCTCCACCAGGCCCCCACCCATGTCTCCCACCACCCCCACCCCCCAGCCACCAGGGTCACCCTCCACCAGGCCCCCACTCATGTCTCCCACCACCCCCACACCCCAGCAGTGCAGGGCCACCCTCCACCAGGCCCCCACCCATGTCTCCCACAACCCCCACCCCCCAGCCACCAGGGGCACCCTCCACCAGGCTCCCACTCATGTCTCCCACCACCCCCACCCCCCAGCCACCAGGGGCAGCCTCCACCAGGCCCCCACTCATGTCACCCACCACCCCCACCCCCCAGCCACCAGGGGCACCCTCCACCAGGCCCCCACTCATGTCTCCCACCACCCCCACCCCCCAGCCACCAGGGGCACCCTCCACCAGGCCCCCACTCATGTCACCCACCACCCCCACCCCCCAGCCACCAGGGTCACCCTCCACCAGGCCCCCACCCATGTCTCCCACCACCCCCACCCCCCAGCCACCAGGGGCACCCTCCACCAGGCCCCCACTCATGTCTCCCACCACCCCCACACCCCAGCAGTGCAGGGTCACCCTCCACCAGGCCCCCACTCATGTCACCCACCACCCCCACCCCCCAGCCACCAGGGTCACCCTCCACCAGGCCCCCACCCATGTCTCCCACCACCCCCACCCCCCAGCCACCAGGGGCACCCTCCACCAGGCCCCCACTCATGTCACCCACCACCCCCACACCCCAGCCACCAGGGGCACCATCCACCAGGCCCCCACTCATGTCTCCCACCACCCCCACACCCCAGCAGTGCAGGGGCAGCCTCCACCAGGCCCCCACTCATGTCTCCCACCACCCCCATCCCCCAGCCACCAGGGGCACCCTCCACCAGGCCCCCACTCATGTCACCCACCACCCAGCCACCAGGGTCACCCTCCACCAGGCCCCCACTCATGTCACCCACCACCCCCACCCCCCAGCCACCAGGGGCACCCTCCACCAGGCCCCCACTCATGTCACCCACCACCCCCACACCCCAGCCACCAGGGGCACCCTCCACCAGGCCCCCACTCATGTCTCCCACCACCCCCACACCCCAGCAGTGCAGGGGCAGCCTCCACCAGGCCCCCACTCATGTCTCCCACCACCCCCACACCCCAGCAGTGCAGGGGCAGCCTCCACCAGGCCCCCACTCATGTCACCCACCACCCCCACCCCCCAGCCACCAGGGGCACCCTCCACCAGGCCCCCACTCATGTCACCCACCACCCCCACCCCCCAGCCACCAGGGTCACCCTCCACCAGGCCCCCACCCATGTCTCCCACCACCCCCACCCCCCAGCCACCAGGGGCACCCTCCACCAGGCCCCCACTCATGTCTCCCACCACCCCCACCCCCCAGCCACCAGGGGCACCCTCCACCAGGCCCCCACTCATGTCACCCACCACCCCCATCCCCCAGCCACCAGGGGCACCCTCCACCAGGCCCCCACTCATGTCTCCCACCACCCCCACCCCCCAGCCACCAGGGGCACCCTCCACCAGGCCTCCACTCATGTCACCCACCACCCCCACCCCCCAGCCACCAGGGTCACCCTCCACCAGGCCCCCACCCATGTCTCCCACCACCCCCACCCCCCAGCCACCAGGGGCACCCTCCACCAGGCCCCCACTCATGTCTCCCACCACCCCCACACCCCAGCAGTGCAGGGGCACCCTCCACCAGGCCCCCACCCATGTCTCCCACCACCCCCACCCCCCAGCCACCAGGGTCACCCTCCACCAGGCCCCCACTCATGTCTCCCACCACCCGCACACCCCAGCAGTGCAGGGCCACCCTCCACCAGGCCCCCACTCATGTCTCCCACCACCCCCACACCCCAGCAGTGCAGGGGCAGCCTCCACCAGGCCCCCACTCATGTCTCCCACCACCCCCACACCCCAGCAGTGCAGGGGCAGCCTCCACCAGGCCCCCACTCATGTCACCCACCACCCCCACCCCCCAGCCACCAGGGGCACCCTCCACCAGGCCCCCACTCATGTCACCCACCACCCCCACCCCCCAGCCACCAGGGTCACCCTCCACCAGGCCCCCACTCATGTCTCCCACCACCCCCACACCCCAGCAGTGCAGGGGCACCCTCCACCAGGCCCCCACTCATGTCTCCCACCACCCCCACACCCCAGCAGTGCAGGGCCACCCTCCACCAGGCCCCCACTCATGTCTCCCACCACTCCCACACCCGAGCAGTGCAGGGGCAGCCTCCACCAGGCCCCCACTCATGTCTCCCACCACCCCCACACCCCAGCAGTGCAGGGCCACCCTCCACCAGGCCCCCACTCATGTCTCCACCACCCCCACACCCCAGCAGTGCAGGGGCAGCCTCCACCAGGCCCCCACTCATGTCTCCCACCGCCCCCACACCCCAGCAGTGCAGGGGCAGCCTCCACCAGGCCCCCACTCATGTCACCCACCACCCCCACTCCCCAGCCACCAGGGGCACCCTCCACCAGGCCCCCACTCATGTCACCCACCACCCCCACCCCCCAGCCACCAGAGTCACCCTCCACCAGACCCCCACCCATGTCTCCCACCACCCCCACCCCCAGCCACCAGGGGCACCCTCCACCAGGCCCCCACTCATGTCTCCCACCACCCCCACCCCCCAGCCACCAGGGGCACCCTCCACCAGGCCCCCACTCATGTCACCCACCACCCCCACACCCCAGCAGTGCAGGGGCAGCCTCCACCAGGCCCCCACTCATGTCACCCACCACACCCACCCCCCAGCCACCAGGGTCACCCTCCACCAGGCCCCCACCCATGTCTCCCACCACCCCCACCCCCCAGCCACCAGGGGCACCCTCCACCAGGCCCCCACTCATGTCTCCCACCACCCCCACCCCCCAGCCACCAGGGGCACCCTCCACCAGGCCCCCACTCATGTCTCCCACCACCCCCACCCCCCAGCCACCAGGGGCACCCTCCACCAGGCCCCCACTCATGTCACCCACCACCCCCACCCCCCAGCCACCAGGGTCACCCTCCACCAGGCCCCCACTCATGTCTCCCACCACCCCCACACCCCAGCAGTGCAGGGTCACCCTCCACCAGGCCCCCACTCATGTCACCCACCACCCCCACCCCCCAGCCACCAGGGTCACCCTCCACCAGGCCCCCACCCATGTCTCCCACCACCCCCACCCCCCAGCCACCAGGGGCACCCTCCACCAGGCCCCCACTCATGTCACCCACCACCCCCACACCCCAGCCACCAGGGGCACCCTCCACCAGGCCCCCACTCATGTCTCCCACCACCCCCACACCCCAGCCACCAGGGGCACCCTCCACCAGGCCCCCACTCATGTCTCCCACCACCCCCACACCCCAGCAGTGCAGGGGCACCCTCCACCAGGCACCCACACATGTCCCCCTGCCCCCAGGTCCTGACGATACTCAATCATGGCAGTAATGGGCAGCATACCCAGCACAAACACCCAGGCAAGGATTGCATCCACCCACATAGTGAATGCAATTACATGATACAACCCCAATGGCAAGTCTGTAAATGAACACATGTCCGTCACACACACATACACAATGGGTGCAAGACAATGTCAAAACCCATATCATGACATGTATGAAACCAATGAGAAAATACCACAAGTGAAAGTTAAAAAGAACATGTATTAAAGATGAAAAATAAGTAAAAAAATCAAACATACAACAATGGGGATAACAAAATAAATGGTCCATGTCCGAGAACAAATGTAAAAATAAAAAAAACAAAGTAATCCAAAAACAAATGTTGTCCAAAGCCAAATCATGTGGAAGTAAAATAATGAAAAACCATTTCCTCATGGTGAACACAATAATTAATAAAAAAAATGTTTCTTCAAAAAGCAAACTATATACACGAAAATTCCAGGGTCCATGAGCCCAACACCATAAATGAAACCTACTACTACCTAATGAAAATAATATATACCAAAAAGTGGCCATTGTCCGAGCGGTCCAAAAAAACAAAAATTAATAAAGGAAACCTAACACTAACTAACTAAATAACTATATACAAAGGCAGCGGGCAAGTCCTGCGGCTCACTCGGTGATGTTGCTGGCCAGGGCATCATTGAACTCCATGTCGATGTCCTGGAGGCGGGACTCTGTCCTGGCCCCGAGGTCTCGCAGGGATAACCCCATGTCCAGCTCAAACTCCCTGCGAGCTTCCTCGAGGCACTCAGCCCGCCTCAACGCCCGACGCATGGAGAACTCCGCCCTGACCATGGTGAGCCGCTCCTCTTCCGCCCGCTGCCGCTCCGCACCTATCCGCTGGACCAACTGCTCCCACACGGAAGACACCACCATCCCAGGGTTGCCCTGCCCTCCGGCCGATGCCTGCCCCTCTGATCTTGAAGGCCCCGAGCCATGATGCCTCCCACGTCGAGCCTGCTGCTGCCTCCGACGCCACTGCCTCTGCCAGCACGATGGCATCCAGGCTGATGGAAACCACCGACGCCGTCGTGCACGTGCCCTGCCTGATGATGCTGTCACATCTTCCACCTGCTGGGGTCCAGTTGCTGTGTTGTCCACCCCTGCTGGACCTCCGACTCCCAACTGTGGCAGGGATGGGATCCCCACCGAGCTGGCTGCATTGGTCGGGGCAGGTCCACAGGGGGCCCTGGTGGCATCTGGGCCGGAAGACGGCAAGGAGAACGACTGGTGTATAGCCTGCACAGAGGAGGAGAGGGCCGCCAGATTGGACAACACATGCAGAAAACCCCCGAACATGGCCGATCCCAATTGGGCCACGTCGGCACGGTGCACTTCGTGATGACGTGCGTCGTCCTCCCGGGAAGCACGCACGGCATCACGAATCACAGCCGTGCGCATCGCGACCCCAATCAGGACCTTCTCCACACGGCCAGGGGTTCCCACGTCCGCAGGTGGAGGGGAGTCAGGTGACATGGACATCCCCTCTACCTGCGGACGGGCCTAGGACGGGGCAACCCTGCTGGTGCATGGTGGTGCGCTCACAGGGTCAGGGACAGCGACATGCACAGGCCCCTCCACGGTGACCTGTGCTGCCTCCTGCCCCTGGCCCTGGACTGCACCACTTGCACCAGCAGGGATGCCCCCACCAGGCCCCATGTGTGCCCCAGTGGCGGCCTCCTCCTCCACTGTGCAAACCACCAACCTGGATGGCTCCTCACCGTCACCCACCGTAGCAGGCCCCTGTGGGGGCTCACCCACCCCTTCCGCTGCAGCCGTGGGGGCATCCCCGCCGCCTTGCTCCACAGCGCCGTCTCCGCCCTCTTCTTCACTAGCCGCTGCGTAGAGGGAGACAAAGAACACAAGCATCAGGGCACTGTACAATGGTCCCCTAGACAGGAAGCAATAGCAGATGAGCACCACTGTAAAAGTACACTTCCATCATGTCCCTCCACAACACATGGGTCAGTCCAGGCAAAACACACACAGTAACAGGCATGGTGCATGCCAAGGACATTTCCATGCATGTCCAATGGACTCTTGAAACATTCAATGATATGTAACTCACATGCATCATGGCTCATGCCTATCACATGCACACACTTCACCTCAGTCACATCCATCTGGCCCCAAACACACCAAACACAGCGGATACAAGGGTAATTTGGCTGCTTCACTGAATCTGTGCATTGTCACACACATGTGTCATGCATCCATGGCATGCACAAGTCACAGACACGCAGGTCAGGCACACAGACATGGCTACCATATATGTACCTGGCATCAGCACCCATCCCTCACCCCCACCCATGTCCAGGTACAGAGACTGGCATGCTCTCATGTTCAAAATCTGCATAGGGCTCCCCATGCGGCATTTGAACACATGCAACAACCATGTGGGTCACACATCACTGGTCGCACATGCATTACCATGATGTCCCTGCACACATACATGCATACATGGCCTATGGCACACATACTGGCAAGTATCATAGAACCAGCACACCGCAACATGCCCTGTCTCACACAGTAATGCTTGGACACTTACCGCTCAACTCCAGACGGGCCTCCCTCTCAAGGATCTGGGCGTGGAGCGCTGGGCGTACGTGTTCCAGGACCCTCATCTGGATGGAACTCATGCGGCCCCGGCCCCCCTCCACGAGGCGCTGGGCCTTCACAAGGGTCCTGGACCTCAAGTCCTCCCAGCGCTTCTTGATCTTCAGGACGTTGCGGGTTGCCACCCCCTCCGCGTTGATGGCAACCACACAGTCGGCCAGATCCTCTCCCGTCCTTCCTTGCTGGCGCAGGACGATCCAAAGAGGGCATCATACTGCCCCAGGACATGCTCCACCAGGACACCAACTTCGGTGGCAGTGAAGCTGGTGCCCCTCTGCCCCTCTGGCCTGGGGTTGCCACTGGTGCCAGATGTGGAAGTGCCCGACATGGCAACCCCAGAGGCAGGTGTGGGTGGGCAACTGGGTCCTGGGGCTGGGCTGTGGAGCGATGTAATCCCAGTCGGGAGTCTTCAGTTCCAGCAGGGGTGGACACAGCAACTGGACCCCTGCAGATGGCTGATGTGCAGGCACCAAATGGCAGGGCACGGTGGCAGCAGGCAGGCAGGCAGGCAGGCAGCAGCAGATGGCACGTGGGAGGCTGCTCGGGGCACTGGGGGGCAGTAACTCGGCCTTCTGGGCAGGAGCGTGGTCTTCCGTGTGTTTTCGCGCGGCCAGCATGATACGGAGTGATTTGGCACGTGAAAATCCTGCACCTCAGCGTGAAATCCGAGGAAAGGCCCTTAGCGTGTAAGCGCGTCAGCACGCATACGCGATTCTATTGGACCAGAGTCCCTCAGCGCGTAAGCGCGTCTGTGACGTGACCCGCACGGGTGTTCCCCACTCAGCACGTGATGACGGGGCACACGTGGAAATACTGCACGTCAGAGTGTCATCGCGTGTAATTGGACAAAAGTGCGCGTACACGCGATTGGCCTATGTACGTGTATTTCATGGGTGCGCGGGCACTTACACACGCAAGTACGTCAGCGAACCTGTATCCCGTGGTGCGTGTGAATTTCAACACGCTATTGGACTGGGAACTGGATTCCAGGGGTGCGCGGGTCACACGCTCGCCTAGAACACGCGCAAAGCATAAATTTGTGCACTTTAACAATAACAAGCTCAGACGCCAGGATGAACATACCGGTCCTAGCAGCAGTGGCAGTGGGCTACCAAAAGAGGAGGAGGAGGATAGTCAGGGCCAGAATATTCACACCCAGAACCAGCCTTTTCGGGATGCCTGATGACCAGGTGTATGGGAGGTACAGGTTTCCACCACACATCATACTGGACCTGGTGAGTGAGTGGGAGGATGACCTCACATCACCCACCCTGTGCTCCCAAGCACTCAGCCCCCTAGAGAAGGTCCTCAATGTACTGCACTTCTTAGCCACTGGATCATTTCAGCGGACAAGTTCCATAGTGGGTGGGGTGTCACAGGCCACCCAGTCACGCTGCCTACACCAGGTCTTGAACATCATGACTGCACGCCCATCAGTCCGCAGGCACATATACCTGCCCAGAACACCTGCAGAAAGGCATGCTGCCGCCCTGGATTTTTACGGTGTGGCACGATTCCCCAAAGTGCTAGGTGCCATCGACTGCACCCATGTGGCTCTAAGTCCCCCCAGGGCATCTGAGCACATCTATAGGAACCGCAAGCACTGGCATTCCATCAACGTGCAGGTAGCATGTAATGCCAAGGGAATCATCACCTCAGTATATGCCAACTATCCCGGCTCCACCCACGACAGCTTCATTTACCGAATGTCCACCCTAAGCCGGGACCTAGAAGCTGGGCGGCATGGCGATACATGGCTGCTTGGTGAGTATGTAGGCCACTGCACATGCATGCATGTTGGATACTGAGCAAGGTCACAACCCCACCAATGATACCAATCACCACCTCCACAGGGGACAGTGCCTACCCTCTCAGCCCCCACATGATGACGCCAATTCGGAACCCCACCACGCCACCCGAGGTAAGATATAACACAGCCCACATTACGACCCGGGGCATAGTGGAGCGCACATTCGGAGTGCTAAAGTCACGCTTTCGCTCCCTTGACCGTTCTGGCGGGCAGCTGTTATACGCTCCCCCAGTAGTGTGCAGGATCATAGTGGCAGCATGTGTCCTGCACAACGTTGCAACACGCCGGGGCCTGGCCGTGGACATGGTGGTGGCCCCACATCCCCAACCACATGCACAGCCGCTGCGCATGGGAGGGGAAAGGGCACGGGGGGAGGCAGCCCGTACACAGCTAGTGGCTAATTACTTCACATAGAAATCACACCCCTGTGGAGTGCACACTGGCCTGGCACATTCCATCTGACAATCAATAATGACTCAACCTGACACTGATCCTGAATGTCTGGAGAATGAACCGTGAATACCATATCAGCCTGAGATTGTTCACCTGGAAGTGTCACAATGTGTGCATCCCTACCCACACAGACACCACCAATGCAGTTTTGTGAAGTTACACATTCAAGCAGCTAAAATGAATACCCACTTGCAAAATGCCACAAGAGGACAGTGCCATGTCAGCCAACCCAACCCCAGCACCGCCACACGACACACCGTGCCATGTCATGCTAATTGCAGGTAAACAAAGTAATCCCCACAACATGACACTAGTCTCACTATGTACAGTGTCCCTATTAGAAACCTGCAACACCTGAAATGCTCTCAGCAATGCCGGACCAACAACATACTTGAGCACGTAGTACCATTAACATGACATCACAAATGTTACATTTAGTAGTCTCACCACCTGGAAATGCCTGCACTCCCACCACTACCAACTTTGCAGTGTTGGCGCCATGTAGAGTTGTAGGTGCACTGCTGCCAACATGGACCCCATCTCCAGACTAGAGGTCCTTGTGTAGACATGAGGAAGGGACCTGCAAATTGGGAGGTAGACACAGAAGAAGAGTTACACATCAATGCAACATGCAGTGTACAACACAACAGCAATATGCACTAGGAATGTATACACAGTATTGACTACAGACTGGCCACACAGCTCATGGGAGTCCAACGTCACTGTGTAATTCACTGTCACTTGGGCACACCCTTTGCAAGCCCATGGAAACGGGAAGCAGGAGGGGTGTGTGTGACTCAAACCCAAGCATCTGAACCAAATACATTACAAGCCTGCATGTGCCCAGCCACAATGCAGCGTATGCCCACAGGAACCACGGAAGCCAACAAATCGTCCCAAAAAAATTGGGAATAAAAGAAATAAAAATAAAAATAAAAATAAGAAACAATCAAAAATGGCCATTGATGGGCCCGGGGGGGTTGGGGAGGCCACCCAGGAGGTCCGAGGACAGGATGCACACCAGAACCCACCTGCGTGGATCCTGGGAAGATAAAACACCTCCATGGGCTCATGCACCACACGGCTACCCTATTGTGGGAGTATCACTGCTGTCGCTATTATCACCCTGTGCAGCTGCATCCGGAGGTGGTTGCACTATGGGAGGCAGCCCACGCAAGGCCCTAGTCTGCTCTTCCATGGCTGCAAGCATGCGGGTGTGGTAGGTCTGGTTCTGGAGGATGAGTGTGCGGAGGTCCCCATGCAACAACTCACGGGATGCCCGGACCTCCGCCCTCGTTGCCTACATCTCAGCTGAGAGCGTACGGGTGAGACGCTCCAGCTGCTGTTCTGTCCTTTGGTGTGTTGAAGCCTCAAGCTCAACAAGAGTCGTCCTGAGGTGAAGGAGCTCCTGCCTCAGGGCTTCCCTGTGGCCCTGGGACTCAATGGAGATGGCCTCCTGCTGAGTCGCCAGTGCCGCCCGCCTGTCCCTGTTGGACCCCAACATGTCCTCCCTGTGTGACTGGCAGATGGAGTCGGTTGCCTGCTCTAGTCGCTCCATCAGCCTTTCTGGGGGGACAATGGAAGTGGCCACCCTATCCATGGCCTGAGCCATCATCTCGGATGATGCAGCCTGTTGGGTTGCCATACCGTAAATGGATTGCTCCCATGCGGTATTGCCGGGTGGCGTACGGCCACCACGTCGGAGGGCACCACACCTGTCTGGGGCAAGGCGAACTGCGCCTTGCTGTGCCGGCACTGCCTGAGGCTGCAGGACTGCATTCCCCCTCTGATCTGCTGGCCCAGGAACAGGATCAGATGTCGCGGAGTGTGACCCTGCATCCGTAACCACCTAAGGCGTAGCTGCCAACACTGACATCCCCATGGAGGGTTCTGACCCTGGTGCAGGTGGGTGAGACAGAACAGAATCCCTCCCTGGAACACTCACCTGCGACGGCACGTAGGTCTCATCCGAATCAACACCTGAGTACAGCTCGGGGGAGGTGCAGCCAGAGACACCCCTTGAGAGCACGACCTGCAGCACTTGTGGGTTCTCCCCCACCACCACACCACGTCCCTCACTGGTGGTTGGTCGGCCCTCGGACCCCTCCTGGTCTGCACCATCTCCACAACCCCAGCAGTATCAGGTGCGTCTTCCCCTGCAAAGACATGAAAACAAAGAAATGGAAACAGGCATTAGCACCATGGCACACAATGAGGGCTGAGAAGTAAGAGAACCAGTACTTGATTGACACATGTCCCACATGACTTAAACCCTCCCATGCATGCACCCTCACTGCGTATGAAGTGCAGGCAAATGGCACACACTGATGACACCAAGATGGAAGATGAACACATTTTCTGCATGCTGCCTGGCAGTGGCATCACACATTGGCCTGTGATTGCCAGGTGATACACACATGCCATCACACAGATGGCATGTACCATTGCTATTGAGTGAAGATGGAGAGGAGGGCAGCACCTATTCATTCAGTCCAGTTCCCGCATGTAATCGCTTTTCTAATTCTAACAGGTCAGATTTTTCACCTGGAGCTGCCAGTCCGAAATGGTCCAATTGCACAGGGACATGTGTGTACAAATGATATCCAGGTAACAAAGTCACTCCACTTTACCATAGCCATGTCAGACATGTGACTAGTGGACAGCGACATGCCTGGTGAAAGTGGTGGAATGCAAACAAACTGACTGAATGAACAGTGAAAAATAAGCAACTATGTTGTGGCAAGGTGACACTTCAAGGGCAACTGGCGTGCAGTTGGGCTAGATGTCTACTGTTGGCAAAAGGGATACTGCTATGGCCAAATGCAGCTGCGCAGGAAGTATTACATGAAGCACATGGCTGACCCATACGACTCAGGTGCACACACTCTCACCTGGCACACAAACAGAAGCCCTCACACACACACCATGCACATGGATGACACACACATGCATGTGCACTCACCGGACAATGCCTCGTAATCAGCCAGATCTCCCACGCCTTGGATCTGTTCCTCCGTGACGTAGGTCCCAGCGACTGACTCATGTGGAGTGAGTTCCATGTCTACTACTGGAGACCCACCTCCAGTCACTAGAGTTGCGGCATGACTTGAGGCCAGCTTACTCTTTGCCGTGCGCTTTAGGTCATTCCAGCGCTTATAGCAATCATTGGCTGTGCGCCTCACGATTCCAAGGGCACTTACGATGTCCGCAACGGTCTGCCAGTGTGCCTGGCGTTGTGCAGATGTGGTCTTGGATCCTGCAACAATGACCATCTCGTTGTCATGTCCGGACACATACTCGACAAGTGCATTCAGTTCGTCATCCGTGAAGCTGGGCTTCCTGGATGGGCCGGACTGTGTAGCCGTGTCTGGGGCATCAGCCTGTGCCAGACGAGCACTCTTCCTCTTCCGCTTGGAAGGTGGTGGTGATCCTGAGTGTCCTGCGCCGCTCTGGACACTAGGGGCAGGAACCCTGGTGGACTCTGTATCAGGAGTGTGGGATTGCACACTCAGCATGGGAGTTGGTGCAGGCATTGGCTCTAGTGTGATGATGTCAGGGGGAATGTCAGCAGCATGGACTAGGACCGACACTGTCCTGGCTGGGTGTGTGAGGGCTGGGGTGGATGGAGCCGCAGCTGCCCCTGCAGCCTCTCCGCCCTGCCTCCTTGGTGAAGCAGATGACCTTGCTGGCCCAGATGCACGTGGCATGGTGACATCAACGTGCACCAGCGCACGTGTCATAGGCCTGCTGACCTGGAAGTCAGCCATGGAGTCAGCCAGATCTGGTGCCACAATGGGCTGGTCCAACAAGGGCTGAGCATGGATGGTGTCAGCCACATCAGCCTCAACGGGAGGGGGGGGGGATTATGGGTGCCCTTGACTGGTCCTCCACACATGGGGGGACAGGCTCACCCTGCAAGTAACGACCACGTCCCCTACCGGATCCACCACGGCCACCACTTGTGGCTCTTCCACCTTTGCCACCCTTACGGAATCCTCGCCTCCCAGCCATGGCACTGATGTAAATGTGCGTATGGGAGTGGCTGGAAACTATTGTCCTGGGCAATTGGGGGTCAAAGGGGTTGGGTACCAGATGGTAATTGTACCCTAGTGCTCTTGCAAGGCTGATTGTAACCCCTGGGGAAAGATGACGGGTCACGCTACGCACAGGAGCCCCAAAAAAGGGAGATGACGTGCACGCAACCCCTCCTAGACCACGTGTGCAGAAAGATAAACCTGCACTACGCTGTGGCACCCAGTAACACAAGAATGAACGTATGCATGTCACACGTAGCCTAGAATGACCTCTGAAGGGGTAGGCTACACACGGGGCAAGCACAGATGTTAGATACGTGCGTGACTCACCGTCTGCCTGGTAAACGAGCGTGTAAAAGGAGCACGTTTGGTTGGCAACACCCCCGCCAAAAGAAGATTTGTACGCTGTCTGAGGAGACAGGACAACAGTAGAAGGGAACACTGTTTGAGGGAACAGGCCCAGGTAAACCAGTAAAAGCGAAAAAAGAGAAAAAGCTGTCAGAGGTAACAGGGAATACGAACTTGAAACGCCGTGAAGTAAATCGCGTGTGAAACGACAAGAAGTACAGAATTCACCCATTCGCTCTCCACGAAAAGCACGTACAAGGAAAACGTGTTCTACACATACCTTTTATACAGGGCCACACGTCCAGCGTCACTTACGCGGCGTGTACGCGCTAGGGCCATTTCCACCAATTACACGCTTTGTCACTTCTGCGTGTAGGGACATTTCCACCAATTACACGCTTTGTCACTTCTGCGTGTAGGGCCATTTCCACCAATTACACGCTTTGTCACTTCTGCGTGTAGGGACATTTCCACCAATTACACGCTTTGTCACTTCTGCGTGTAGGGCCATTTCCACCAATTACACGCTTTGTCACTTCTGCGTGTAGGGCCATTTCCACCAATCACACGCGATGAGACTCTGACGTGCAGTCTTTCCACGTGTGCTCTGTCATCACGTCCTGTGTGGGAAACACCCGTGCGGGTCACGTCACAGACGCGCTTACGTGCTGAGGGCCTTTGGTCCAATAGAATCGCGTATGCGTGATGACGCGCTTACGCGCTAAGGGTCTTTCCTCGATTTTCACGCTGACGTGCAGGATTTTCACGTGCCAAATCACTCCGTACCAAGCTGGCCACGCGTAAGCACACGGAAGACCACGCTCCTGCCCAGAAGGCCGAACTACTGCCCCCAGAGCCCCGAGCACGCTCCCACCTACCATCTGCTGCTGCCTGACTGCCTGCTGCCCACGTGCACTGCCATTTGCTGCCTGCACATCAGCCAGGGGTGCTGTTGCTGTGACCACCCCTGCTGGAACCGAAGACTCCCGACTGGAATTCCATCGCTCCACAGCCCAGCCCCAGGACCCAGTTGCCCACCCACTCCTGCCTCTGGGGTTGTCATGTCGGGGCAAACACCATCTGTGACCACTGACAACCCCCGGCCAGAGAGGCAGAGGGGCACCAGCTTCAGTGCCACCGAAGTTGGTGTCCTGGTGGAGCAAGTCCTGGGGCAGTATGATGCCCTCTTCGGAAGTTCCCACGCCGACAAGGAAGGACGGACTCGGATCTGGACTGACATCGTGACTGCCATCAACGCGGAGGGGGTGGCAGTCCGGGACTTACAACATGTCAGGAAGCGCTGGGAGGACTTCAGGTCCAGGACCCTGAACAAGGCCCGGCGCCTCTTGAAGGCAGCGGATGCCAAGGGGCGCCGGGGCCACTTGTCGGAAGAACAGATGGGGGTCCTGGAACGCATATCCCCAGCGCTCCACGTCCAGGTCCTGGAGAAGCAGACCCGTCTGGAGTCGAGCGGTGAGTGTACATGCATCCTGATTGTGAGCAGTGCGTGTGGTGATTATTCGGTATTGTGCAGGTTGCACATCTGTTTGTATGGGGCCGAGTATGGGTGGGGGTGTACATGGCCGTGGGGCTGACACATGCGAGGGCTGTAATGTGTGAGACATGGATGGTGCTTGTGTGTGTAGGCTTGCATGGCAAATGCAGTTGTGCGTGCACACATGTTTGTATGTATGTGTATGTAAGTAGACATGTCCGTGATGTCACGCATGTATGTTGTTTTGGGCTGCATGTATGAGCACTGTGTACATGTGCATGTGTGTGTATTTGACAAGGGTGCAACAGTGATGCAACATGGATGCATGTGACTGCGGTATGTGTAAGCCTGATTGGCAGATGTGACATGGATGCCCGTCTGAACAGTGCGACACTTGGCAGAGGTGTACACATGCATGCAAGTGTGGTGGTGTGTGTACATGTGTGGTGCACTTCCTGTGTTGCATGTGATGTCTGGGTCACCTTTGGCTGCTCATGCTGTTGTATGTGTATGGATGGTGGTGGCAGTTGCGATATGGCTGTGGTATGGCTCATGTGTGCGAGTTGCAATGACATGTGTGTTGGGGATTGTGATGACATGTCTGAGGTTTGCCAATGCCACTCATGTGCAACTGTCATGTGTGTATGTGTCCATTGTACAGTGCCCTGATGCCTGTGTTTTGTTTCTCCCTGTCTGCAGCGTCAACTGATCAAGAGGGCGGAGAAGGTGCTGTGGAGCACAGCGGCGGGGATCCGACCGCCAGCCGGAGACGCAAGGCCCGGCTCCCCTCCCGTGTTGTCATCTCGTCGGGGAGTGAGGAGTCCGGTGCCGCGTCCCAGGCCGCAGCTGCCGGGGGGAGGTCCAAGAGGCGGAGGTTGGAGTTGGACTCCTCGGCAGCAGAAGGGGCAGCTGGGACCCCACAGGGCCCAACAGGGGAAGATGGCACGGAGTCATCCAGGTTGGTGGGGGGTCTGGTGGAGGAGGAGGCCGTGCAAGCACCAGAGACGGGGTCTGGAGGTGGGGATCCCACTGGTGCTAGTGGTGCAGTCCAGGACCAGGGACAGGAGGCAGCACAGGCCGCCGCGGAGGTGCCTGTGTGCAATCCTGTCCCCGATCCTGTCCCTGCATCATCTTGCACCAGCAGGGATGCCTACGTCCAGACCCGTTTCCAGGCAGGGGATGAGCTGACGTCAACTGGCCTTCCTCTGCCTGCGGACGTGGCTATCCAGGTCCGGGTTGAGCCTGTCCTGGCTGGTGTGGCGTTGCGTCAACGGGCCATGCAAGGTGACCTGCAGTCTTTTCATGGAGAGACTGCACTTCATCTCGAATGGCTCGTTGACCACGTCAGCCTGCTGGGACAGGTCACCCAGACCGGATTCCTCTGTCTGATGGGGCTTGTTCCGACCCCCTCCTCAACTGGACCCCCTACGCGCCAGTCGTCCTCTGTGCCATCTTCCCACCCATCAGTCACCTGGGTGCCCTGTGGAGCTGCCTCTGACAGTGCGGCCAGGCTGGTGGAGGAGGCATCCCTGCCACAGTCGGGAGTCGGACGTCCAGCAGGGGTGGCCACATCAACAACTGCACCCCAGCCGGCGGAGGATGTGCAGGCAGCAGGAGGCAATGCACGGGCAGAGGCAGAGCAGCAGCAGCAACATGGTGGGAGCCATGAAGGCTCGGGGCCTTCGACATCGGAGGGGCAGGCATCGGCCGGAGGGCAGGAGGACCCAGGACAGAGAGTGTCTTCCGTGTGGCAGCGGTTGGGCCACGCCATAGGTGCGGAGCGGCGGCGGGCGGAAGAGGCGCGGCTCACAATGGTCAGGGCGGAGAACTCCATGCGGAGGGCCCTGAGGCGGGCCGAGTGCCTCGAGGCAATCCGCAGGGGGTTGGAGGAGGACACGGCGTCGTCCCTGCGGACCCTCGGGGCCATGGAACTGGACCGCCTCCGGGACATCGAACAGGAGTTCGATGATGCCCTGGCCCGGAACACCACGGAGTGAGCCGCTGGACTTGCCCGCCGCCTTGTATATAGTTCTTTTGTTTTAGGTTTCCTTTGGTTTTTCTTATGATTTGGAGTCGACGGACACTGCTCCACTTTTTGTATATAGTTGATATTTAGGTAGGTTTTTTAGGAGGTTTCCTTAGTTCAGTTGTGATGATGGACCCTTGTTATTTTTGTACATAGTTCTTTGTTGCATGGAGAGTTTTTACATTTCACTTTGAACAAAATTTTTTGGATTTGATTTTCTAGTTTTGTGTTTTTATGCGGACATGCAGCTTTTTTTTCACATTTACATTGTAGTTAGTTTTCTTTCTTTAGCATTTGTATTTTTTTCCAATACATTTTTTTTTCCATTGTTCACTGTGTGGTTTCATCTCATTGGTTTCATGCATGTCATGTTGTGTGTTTTCCCATTCAATTGGAAAATATGTGTGTGACGGACATGGGTTCATTTGCTTCATGAACATTGGGGGTGTAACATATGATTTCCATTTCCATGTGGGTGAAAGGGTTACTTGGTAGGGCTTTTTGGCTGTGGAGGCTGACCATTACGCACATGATTGGGGATTGTGAGGACCTGGTGGGGGCTGCACATGGTGGCAGGGGGGTGGGGGTGGTGGGAGACATGAGTGGGGGCCTGGTGGAGGCTGCCCCTGCACTGCCGGGGGGTGGGGGTGCAGGGGGACATGAGTGGGGGCCTGGTGGAGGCTGCCCCTGCACTGCTGGGGGTTGGGGGTGGTGGGAGACATGGGTGGGGGCCTGGTGGAGGGTGCCCCTGCACTGCTGGGGGTTGGGGGTGGTGGGAGACATGGGTGGGGGCCTGGTGGAGGGTGCCCCTGCACTGCTGGGGGGTGGGGGTGGTGGGAGACATGAGTGGGGGCCTGGTGGAGGTTGACCCTGCACTGCCGGGGGGTGAGGGTGGTGGGAGACATGAGTGGGGGCCTGGTGGAGGGTGACCCTGGATGCTGGGGTGTGGGGGTGCAGGGGGACATGAGTGGGGGCCTGGTGGAGGTTGACCCTGCACTGCTGGGGGTTGGGGGTGGTGGGAGACATGGGTGGGGGCCTGGTGGAGGGTGCCCCTGCACTGCTGGGGGTTGGGGGTGGTGGGAGACATGGGTGGGGGCCTGGTGGAGGGTGCCCCTGCACTGCTGGGGGGTGGGGGTGGTGGGAGACATGAGTGGGGGCCTGGTGGAGGTTGACCCTGCACTGCCGGGGGGTGGGGGTGGTGGGAGACATGAGTGGGGGCCTGGTGGGGGCTGCCTATGGTGGCAGGGGGGTGGGGGTGGTGGGAGACATGAGTGGGGGCCTGGTGGAGGCTGCCCCTGCACTGCCGGGGGTGGGGGTGGTGGGAGACATGAGTGGGGGCCTGGTGGAGGGTGACCCTGGATGCTGGGGTGTGGGGGTGCAGGGGGACATGAGTGGGGGCCTGGTGGAGGTTGACCCTGCACTGCTGGGGGGTGGAGGGGGTGGGAGACATGAGTGGGGGCCTGGTGGGGGCTGCCCATGGTGGCAGGGGGGTGGGGGTGGTGGGAGACATAAGTGGGAGCCTGGTGGAGGCTGCCCCTGCACTGCCGGGGGGTGGGGGTGGTGGGTGACATGAGTGGGGGCCTGGTGGAGGGTGCCCCTGGTGGCTGGGGGGTGGGGCTGGTGGGAGACATGGGTGGGGGCCTGGTGGAGGGTGACCCTGGTGGCTGGGGGGTGGGGGTGGTGGGTGACATGAGTGGGGGCCTGGTGGAGGGTGCCCCTGGTGGCTGGGGGGTGGGGGTGGTGGGTGACATGAGTGGGAGCCTGGTGGAGGCTGCCCCTGCACTGCTGGGGTGTGGGGGTGCAGGGGGACATGAGTGGGGGCCTGGTGGAGGTTGACCCTGCACTGCTGGGGGGTGGGGGTGGTGGGAGACATGAGTGGGGGCCTGGTGGGGGCTGCCCATGGTGGCAGGGGGGGGTGGTGGGAGACATGAGTGGGGGCCTGGTGGAGGCTGCCCCTGCACTGCCGGGGGGTGGGGGTGGTGGGAGACATGAGTGGGGGCCTGGTGGAGGGTGACCCTGGATGCTGGGGTGTGGGGGTGCAGGGGGACATGAGTGGGGGCCTGGTGGAGGTTGACCCTGCACTGCTGGGGGTTGGGGGTGGTGGGAGACATGGGTGGGGGCCTGGTGGAGGGTGCCCCTGCACTGCTGGGGGTTGGGGGTGCAGAGGGACATGAGTGGGGGCCTGGTGGAGGCTGCCCCTGCACTGCCGGGGGGTGGGGGTGGTGGGAGACATGAGTGGGGGCCTGGTGGAGGGTGACCCTGGATGCTGGGGTGTGGGGGTGCAGGGGGACATGAGTGGGGGCCTGGTGGAGGTTGACCCTGCACTGCCGGGGGGTGGGGGTGGTGGGAGACATGAGTGGGGGCCTGGTGGAGGTTGACCCTGCACTGCCGGGGGGTGGGGGTGGTGGGAGACATGAGTGGGGGCCTGGTGGAGGCTGCCCCTGCACTGCTGGGGGTTGGGGGTGGTGGGAGACATGGGTGGGGGCCTGGTGGAGGGTGCCCCTGCACTGCTGGGGGGTGGGGGTGGTGGGAGACATGAGTGGGGGCCTGGTGGAGGTTGACCCTGCACTGCTGGGGGGTGGGGGTGCAGGGGGACATGAGCAGGTGTGCAGGGTAGTCCCCTGTTTTGTGGGCTGCCTGCAGGGGCCGTGGAGGGTGTACAGGGAACACCTGTGAGGACCCATGCAGCCTAATTGCGTGTGATAATTCCCGCACACCCCTGTAATACACGTACCTGGCCAAATCGCATGTGAGAATTCCCGCGCACCCCTGTGATAAACGTACCCAGCCGAATCGCGTGTAGAACTTCCCGTGTACCCCTGTAATACACGTACCCAGCCAAATCGCGTGTGATAATTCCCACGTACCCCTGTAATACACGTACCCTGGCCAATCGCGTGTAGAACTTCCCACGCACCCCTGTAATACACGTACCAAGCCAATTCGCGTCTGATAATTCCCGCGCACCCCTGTAATACACGTACCTGGCCAAATCGCATGTGAGAATTCCTGCGCACCCCTGTAATACACGTACCCAGCCGAATCGCGTGTAGGACTTCCCGTGTACCCCTGTAATACACCTACCCAGCCAAATCCCGTGTGATGATTCCCGCGCACCCCTGGAATACACGAACCCAGCCAAATCGCGTGTGATAATTCCCGCGCACCCCTGTAATACACGTACCCAGCCAAATCGCGTGTGATAATTCCCGCGCACCCCTGTAATACACGTACCCAGCCAAATCGCGTGTGATAATTCCTGCGTACCCCTGTGATACACGTGCCCTGGCTAATCGCGTGTGGAACTTCACGCGTATCCCTGTAATACACGTACCCTGGCTAATCGCGTGTATAACTTCACGCGTACCCCTGATATGCACGTTACCCGCTTTGCGTTCCTTGTTTGGCAGCCCTGTGGACTGGTCCAGGGTTAGCGCTGCCCTTTGCGATGATTTAGCGATTTTGATGGCTTTTCCTTGCGCGAGGGCGTTCTTGGGGGCGTTACTGGCGCTGCTGAAGGGTCGCTGCGATACTCTGCGCCACGGCTGGTTTGGGAGCCTAAAATCCATGAATACGCTGTGCGCGGAAATCGGTTTTGGCGCACGTGCCTGGCGCAGACAATCGCACGTGGACACTCTGCGCCAGCCGCTTGCGACACTTTTCTGCGAAATTCTATGAATTACCCTGTATGTCGGGCGACAATAGAAGCCATGAGGCCTAAACATAGCATGAACCCCCTGGCTGAGAATCCTTTACCATCCCAGTCAAAAGCAGGCACCCAGCACCCTCAAATCCCCAATGTGGCAATAAGTGTAAAGCTTGATACTATGTTGGGCGAAAATGCAAGCCATGAGGCCTAAACATAGCATGCACCGCCTGGGTGAGACTTCTTTGCCATCCCAGTCAAAAGCAGGCACCCACACATTTTAACATTAGTTAATCCGGTATGTAATTCTACAATAAGGAATGTAACACTGCCTATTCGGATTTATATTCATATATTCATATATCCTTTCTTTTTTGTAGAATTTTTGAGATCTGTCTGCAAGGCTAACAGTTGGCCTACTATGGACTGCCGAGTGATAAGGAGGAAGCTTGCCACCAAAATATGCAATGCTAGAATAGGCCTAAGGAAGACTCTGCCTTTTGAAATGATGGATCGATGATTGTTTGTTTTTTTGCAAACCTATTTATTCTTATGGAATACAGCTATGCCGTTAAACTGCATTTGTTAAATTAAAAATAATGTTGAACACTTTCTGAGTTTATGTTTGATTGAAGATATCGTATAGCCACAGCAATACTATATTAAAATATCAACAATTTATAGCTGCTAAATTTTACTATCATAATATGAACTAGGTAATTGTTGGCTGCTCTTGGTGATATTGGATGAAGTGACTGGCGGCAGTCTGTCATGCAGTTAGACCTTTAACAGATTCTGTTTAGGTTGCTGGAAGTGTGTACTTGAGTGCAGTGCTTTGTTATTGTGGGAGTTTATTGGGTGTCTGGCCATGTTGGCTAGAGGCAAAAATTGAAATGATGGAGTTTACAGGTTGGTTTGTGACATGGGTGGGGGGGGTGTTTGTAGTTTTGTGCACTAAATTGGTGAACTTAGTTAACGGGTCCTCGAGCAAAGTGACAGCTGCAGAATTCCCTAGATTGTTTTCCAGTAAACTATCCAGAAGTCTATCTAGAGTCATTCTAAAGTAATGCCACCAAACTTACTCAAAAGGGATACATCCTGGGGTAATCAAATCCCTTTCCTAAATCTTTTGGAAGCATTGTGAAATCATTTAAACTCATTCTGGAGTGGTCTGAAACAATCATTCACGATTCAAAACCCATCCTAAAGTTATCATAGAACCATCCTGAAGTAATCCCCAACCATCCTGAAGTTGTCATGAAGTCATCCTGGAGTTGTCATGGATTCATCTTAGAGTAATCCAAAGTCATCCTGGAGTAATCCCAACTCGTCCTGAAGTTGTTGTGGAGTCATCCTGGAATTTTCATGGAGTCATCCTAGAGTAATCTGAAGTCACCCGGGAGTAATCCTACTCATCCTGAAGTTGTCATGGAGTCATCCTGGAGAATTCCAAGATCATCAGAGGAAGTAATCCAAACCCATCCTGGAGTAGTTTCTGTGATAACTCTAAAGTCATCTCATTTAAATATTTTGTCATGTACACATACTTCAGGATGATCTTCCTGAACTATCCATGGATGATTCTAGGATGGAGTCATTGGATGACTCCAGAATGATTCCAGGATGATCTTCCTTTTTGGCTGGGGGAGTCCCACTTCCTGGCCCCCCTCTCCTGACGTGTGATTGTCAATACAATTGCTCACCTTGAGTCTGTATGCGCAAGGTGTAAAATCTGGTATTGATATCTGCTCAGAGTATACTATGAGCCGCCCACACTGCCTCTGTCCTTACTTGACCTCTGTTTGTGCAGGCCACCTTCCAGAAGCCACAGACCAACTCTCTGTCCCCCGATGCTCTGATCACTTGGGCCAACTCTCTCACTCCCGGGACCTTGATCACTTGGGCCGCAGGATGCCTCTGTCACACCAGGCGCAACAATTACCTTTGCTGAGCAATGGCACACATACCACCTTCCTCAGCCGGGCAACCCCAGCATATGCCACCATCCACCAAAATATGGCCCAACTGATCCTGTCAAACCATGCAGGGACCCTGTCCTTCACTGCCCCGCGAATCCAAGCTGATGCCACTTTCCACCTAGGAAAAGCTACAGTTGACCCTGTGAAACATGCAAGACCACCGACCACTGTAACTGGTTAGCTGGAGTTCTTACCACCTCATCACCAATTTATGTGGTAAGTAAATACGACTCAGTATGTCAAAATAGGCTCAGCACCTGTAGTTTATTTGCATATAAATAAGGAAAAACAAGCAGAGGTCTGCTTAAAGCGCTGTAGTATACAAGAATAACCATTGCCTGTGTGTAGTAACGGTCCATGATAGATTCCTAGAACGCCACCACGCACACGCTGGTTAAGATTCAACATATATGCTGCATGAATTGACAATGCTGGAACTAATGGATACAAGTAGCCTGGAACTCGTAGTGTGAACTCACAAGGGAATCCATACAGTAAGTGAAAGCGCTATGTGTTTGACAGAGAACTACCCTTTTAAACGAAGGCTAAAGTCTTAAGCACTGTGTGTAACCTTCAGTCTACAGGTCCTAATCCCAATGGATCTATTCCTAGGAAAGGCAGTTATGGTAGTTAAGGAGGTTAAATGTGGCTGCTCCTGAGAATCTGCTTTTAGCTTGCAAGTGCTTATTAGTTTGGTGGTAATTCGGCAGTAAATCGTTCGAATTACTGGC
This sequence comes from Ambystoma mexicanum, assembly GCF_040938575.1. Taxonomy (NCBI): domain Eukaryota; kingdom Metazoa; phylum Chordata; class Amphibia; order Caudata; family Ambystomatidae; genus Ambystoma; species Ambystoma mexicanum. Next base: position 1,076,121,302 of record NC_090925.1, read on the forward strand.
AAACTCGTTTATTGTTACCACCACTTAGTCCCTGTGGGTTCACCGTGGGATTACAAGTGGTGTAAGGGTAGTGTTAATGTCTATTTTTGGCATCCATCAGACTCGATAAGGATTTCCTTGGAATTACCGCAAGTGATAATTCCGCTTCAGAAATATTGCTGATAGTTGGCCTTAAAGTGGCAGATTTGCCTCCAGCATCCAAAATCCTCCACTTGAAGGTCTAACTTGTAGTTCAGTGGTGTGGTAAAAATGGCTGTTACTCCTTTTCCGCTCAAAAAAGTGTCAGGAATGGAATCACCACCAGTTATTTCACACACAATCAAATTTGTAATGAGGCCCACAGTGCTCACATATAATGTGTGCTTTTTTCATATTTCCAGTCATGGTGGCTAGTGAGCCAGTGATAGGAACGCGGAATAGGTGAGGATGAAAACAAATAAATAAATAAATAAATAAATAAATAGAAAACAGCGTCTGTCAGTGAACAGCATGTGCCAAAAACATGCTAGCTGAGGATGAACCGGTTTATGCACCTTTCAAATAAACACCTCCCGCCTGTGTTCCTGTTCATTTGCATCAGAGTTCACCTTTTATCAACACATTGCATCTGCATGTTCCTGCCTGAAATGAAGAAATGACTACACAGGTGCCTTTAAAATGTGATCAGCGTCAGAAATAACCCTAATCTCCGGTCCATGAAGTCTATGAAATTGATTGATCTATAAAGGGCGTCTTTGATGAATACAGCATTATCGTCTTTGTGCTGCAGAGGTTACAGTTGGTGGTTAGGAGTCAGGGCATAAAGAGGTCCTTTTAAGATCATATCCTTTTAAAGAGCTGGCTCTTGAACTAAAAATAATCTGAGCTATGGAGACCTTGAGAAACTTGTTTAACAGGAACATTCAGAATGCAAACAATGGAAACAGCACAGGGTTCCTCGGTAGTGGTGCTATAGTAAAGGAACTATGCGCTTTTCTTTGCCTGAAATAATCATGCATTTGGGGAAGGTGACCGCCACCCAAGTTAGTGGTCTTGAGCCCGAAGGGTGAAAGTCACTTAGTGCAGAAAAGGCTCCAATGCTACTAGAGCTTGTGCTAGGGGAAGTGGGGGGCTGTCGAACTTTGGGTTTCATGTGATGTAGCTTGTCCACGTCTCATTGATCAGTGCCCAGTGTGTACACACCGAAAAAGGAAGCTTGATATCAGCCTCCATTCCCAGATTGCTGATTGGCTAGAGATCTGGGAACTGTGAAAAGGACAAGGGAAGCATAGAAAGCAGGTCTCTACTGTGATTAGAACATGGATTGCACACGTTCTGAATGTGTTGAGCAAAGTCACACACGCCACAGCGCCACCTAGTAGCAATCATTGGAAGTTCACCTCCATTTCAGAGCCACGTGAGTAAAGCATTGTGGGTATACAAATGAGCCCAAACGCAAGCAAAAGAAAACATGTTGTCATGCCTTGTTAGAGGCATTCATAAAACACATGAGTAATGATTACAGATGAGCAAGTAACACTCCTAAAAGAAGACACTTCACTTTTCAGAGAGAGGGTGTTAATATATGGGAACAAATACCTATCTATGGCATATGCTTTAAAACCCCTCCAGCATCTGATGTATTAAGTATTAAGCCCAGTGTGAGTCATAGGAGAGGGCAACTAACACTAGTCTGTGCGCGTAGTAGGGTACGTCAAAGAGATGCGTCCAAGCTGTATGTGTATCGGTGTGGGGTGACGATACCCGACGTCACCAGTAAATAGAGAGCATGTCAAAGGATTCCCATACCTCAGTCACGCTTAGTCAGTCAATGACAATATATTTCAACATTGCTTTATTTTATAAGATTCATTTTAAATTATCGATGTCATTGACATTTGTTTTAATCGATATAGGCCATGGGACTTTATGCGAATTGAATATTGCACATATCACTGGTTCTACACTTTTTGTGTGATTTTGGATGTCTTAATTGTGGTGATTGTTTTTGGTGTGTTCTGCTCAGCCTTGAGAAACACCCGGTTGGGTCGAACACGTGTTAGCTGGAACACTGTACAAAGCAATCTAAGAATAAAACCTGAATATCAAGGACATCAATAATTCATAATGAATCCAATAAGATAAAGCAATTTTGAAATATAGATTGATTAAGCGTGACTGAGGTATAACTATTGAGTCAATACTATCTTTGATTGGAAGTGTGACAATCCAGATAGATTTTTTTTCCTGATATGCACAGCTCATTTCATCCTATCTTTCAATCCCATTCTATAAACTAGCTGGTTGGTGGCGTCGGAAAGGGGCACTTTCTGGAGGTGTGGTGAGTTGGAGCCGGAGGCCTGGAGTGAAGACGTAGTGTTTGCATGTAGAAGGTCATTCTGTTTGTGTGTTATGAATGTATGACAATATATGCACACCTGCATGTGAATAGTTTATGTGTGAGTGTGAGTGTGTGTGTTGTAAGAATACGAAGGCAGTGTGTGTGTGAATGTTCTGGCTGTGTGCGTGGAGAATGAAGTGTGAATGTTCTGTGGGCGCTTGTGAGTGAATGTGAGAGAAGGTTTAATGGTGAGTGACTGGTGGGTGAATGGGTATGAATGTGGTTATGTGTGTGCATGCAAGGTCCTAGGAGGTCCGGGGTGCAGGGATGACATTGTTTGCTCAGTAAAAAGTGTCATGCCCGCCCCTTGGCTCCCAAACACCTCAAAGGCACACATCTATGATTCAGCAAGCATTATAATTGTTATTATGTGGCAAAATTGGAATTTTAGTGAAGCCAGTCTAGCCATTGTTACATTGGCATGCCATGTTTTACTGGGCATCTTTGATAAAGCGAGCATGATAAGTGTAGTTGCATGGCTAGATTGGCATTTTGATGCAGCAAGTCTATCCATTTCATACTGGAGCACAACATTCTTTCGTGGGCACCTATGCTAAAGCAAGCATGATAAGTGTTATTGCATGGCTAGACTGCCATTTGGGTGTTGCTAGTCCAGCCATTTCTCAATGGGGCATGACATTTGTTCCTGGGCATCTATGCTAAACCAGCATGATAAGCAATATTATGTGGCTAGACAGGCATTTTGATGTAGCCAGTCTAGCCATTTATTTCTAAAGTGTTTGTATGTTTGTATATGTATGATATTTTTCTCTGAATCTGTATTGCAGTCAGTACCTTTGAAAATTAAGATTGTTTTGTGTACACACAGAATTACGTTAATGCATTTAGGATCAAGTGTTGATTGTCATTTTCCCTGACCTTATAGAAGCTGGATTAAGAGTGGATTATTTAAAGTGAATTAACCTATATGAATGGCCTTTTTGAATTATTGTATTGGAACTTCCTTGATGTTTATTTTCCAGTAGGAACATTATTTGTTGTTTTGTAGATTGCTTGATCGGGATCGCCATATTGTTATATTAGCAGTGGATGAGCGAGCATGTCCAAGTCAGGAGGGGACAGGAAGGGGACATGAGGAGGTGTGGGTGGGAGAAGCAGCACTGGAAGCGGCAGCCAGGAAGGATGTGGGCAGCAAAGCCCCCAGAAGAGAAGTATCAAGAATTGGGGAAAGGGGAGCATGGACAGTGAGTGGGTGGCCAAAAGACAGAGCGAGGAGTGGGGTACACTTCTTTGAAGTGGGAGAATGGCAGTAGATGACGGGGTACCACATTCGATGCAAGAACACAAAACAGAACAGTAATAATTGAAGCAAATGGTGGCGATGCAAAGGAGGAGCAGGAAAGACCTACGCAGAACAAAATGGTACAGGAAAGAAATGGAAGCATTAGCTTTTATAAATAACACTATCTGGTGCAGCTGCATTGTTTTGTATCAAAGTAGGTGTTGCCAACAAAGTGTGTACATATACACCAAGTATATAAACCTCAGTCTATTTGCGTGTGCGTACTGTGTTCTACATTGCACACCCTTGCCGGAATTGGGTACTGCGATTGGGCATATAAGCGCAAACCCCTGCATCAGGTGCTTAAGAGACTGAGCTATCTTCTGGACTGTCCTGGCACTCCAACACATCTATATGCATTTCAACTTTGGTTATTTCACATTATCAGTATATGCTACATGACTTGTGCTATAGGGAACTAACAGACTATATATAGCCTACCACAGGGGCAACACACTGGTCTTGGAAACAAGACCACGCAGAGCAACAGAAGTTTGAATCCCGGATCTGCGCTTAGAAACCAAACTCAGGTACGGTATTAGGCGCGATATAAAAAAAAAAAACAGTTAAATAAACAAATATAGCCTGTGGATTAACGAGACGGATTAACGAGAGGGACCCCCCATCTACATTGGTGGGAGGGTGCTGGTGAAAGCAGGAGAGATGGGGCGCACTGGCATTATTGGTGCACCAAAGGTGTGACAGCAGTGTGCCCCAGCTCTCACACGCAGCAGACAGCCCTTTCATTCAACGAGCCAGATGGTTAAAAACCATGGGCGACTTGAATGAAAGGGTTGCCTGCTCCATGATGACTCTGTACTCTGAAACAGGAGGAGGGCTGGAGGGCCCAGTTTCTCATTTTGTTTCTGAGTAGAGTCATCACGCATCATGAAGCCTTGTTTAAGAGGTTTTGTGCTGCATGGTGACTCTTTACTCAGGAACAAAAGGAGAGACTTGGCCCTCTAGCCGTCATACTGTTTCAGAGTTCAGAGTCATCTGGCAGCCATGTAGCCGAAGCCACAGTTACACTGGCTGTCTCCAGATGTCAGTACTTCTGAAGTGCGGACACCTGCAGGCAGTCCCTGTAACTGTCCAGCGCTTCAGCTACATGGCTGCCTGATGTGTTGGCATGGCTGGGGCATGTCGGGGTGGGCACCGGGAGAGGCCCGGCTCGAGATCCCATTCTGGAGACTGCCAGGGGTTGGTCTCGGCTAGCCCCGGGCCACTTAAAGCCCGGCTATAGCAAACACAAATTGTCCCATTTGCAATTGCTCTACTCAGGCGGCGTTTTTGTTCTTTTTTTCACAGCAATCTCTGTGCTGCAGCAGCTGTGCCATATCAGTCTTTTCCGGACTGACCTGTGTTTTTCACAGCATTTCTACCCAGCACTGATTGACATTGTGCTTCCAGGTAACCCCCTCCTGACACCGCTTGCACCTTTTAAACTTCAACATTGTGTTATATACGGGTCATTTTTTAACCTTGACAGGCAGCTATCATTTCCTCAATCTGCCACCCTGCACATGGAGCCTAAAATTGTGTTTGCCGCTCTCTCTACACTTTCATCTCCCACATCCTTTTTACTTGTTTCTCTAGCACACAGTCACCTTTGTGTCCTTCTTCTTTTACCAGACAATCTCCGACGCATGGTGTATGTACATTAACAGATTCTAACACACCATCTATTGATGCCTGTACGCATTTTTTGCACAAATGCCAAACCCCATGACTTCTCCTTTCTATTTTGAGATATGTTCTTTCTTGTGCTTGCCTTTATAGTTGCTGGACTTCCAGCACAGCAAACAGAAGTACCAGCCCTGGCTCAGTCACCTTGGCTGTTTTTACAAACAGAATAAGAGTCTTGATACACCGGGATAGCAATCCCGCGGATTTCCCCTGCCCTCTATACATATAAAGGGTGAGTGATCCGTGTCTGCTTGTTAACAGTACTGCAAACCTTGACACTCCATTGAATATATCCTATAGAGTACCAGTTGTACCAATCATGTTCTATTTTTCTCTGCCCCCTTTAGCGATACATTATCATACAACATCAATTCTGCCCTGAGGAAGGCTCCAACCACTAAAGCCTGTTTAGGCTTGCCGAAACGTGTTTTACATGCGCTTTCTTCCCCTCCCTTCTGGAAGTACTTTGGGAACATTTCTTCGATCTTTCATACACGTTGGCAGTTAATTATATGGCAAGATAACCATATGACCTAAGATAATTGAATGATTTCGCTCTATCTAAACCAAGATAATTTTTTACACACCCTGGTTATATCTAGCCCACAGGTACAATTGTTTTCCTGTCAGGCTCCTGTTCTTTCATTAATTGGTTTTCTGCAAAATATCCTATTTCAATTTTCTGATGAAATTACAATGTACACATGATAAATGTTATGTTTCATGTTTCTGTTTTATATTTTGTTATGTCTTTTAAATTTATGTATAAAGCATTCTGAAATACTTGGTTTTGTTGTTCCTGTGACTTTCTTTGAAAGCACACACCTTATAATAATATGCATATTTAACCTAAATAATTGACAGAATTAAGGACTGTCATTGGCGTGGGTACCTTTTTTGGTTCCTTGTTTTGAATGTATAGCAAACACAGAACACCTTACAGGATACATTGAACAGATAGGAACATACTGGTCAACAACAGCTCAGACGCAGGCTCAGAGCTCCAGCAGCACACTAGGCAGAATCATGACATATGTTACTTGAGCTTTGTAATGAATGGCCACTGAATTCCCTGCTTTATGCAACTATTTGGCGGTCTCTTCCAAGGTTGGGGCCCATGGGAGTACGTTCCCCATTTGCTCTCCCATAATGATGTCTCTGGTACCAGCATGAAGTAAGGAGGTGATGGGGGAGAGTGCAGTTTGGTGGTGGCGGATGGGAGAGATGAGGGCGATCGGGTGTTGCAGGGAGGTCCACAAAGTGTGGGGCCTGGATTGAGGCACCAACCTGCAGTTTGAAACACAGGCTTTGCACCTTTTAAACTTCAACATTGTGTTATATACGTGTCATTTTTTAACCTTCACGGGCAGCTATCTTTTCCTCAATCTGCCACCCTGCACATGGAGCCTAAAATTGTGTTTGCCGCTCTCTCTACACTTTCATCTCCCACATCCTTTTTACTTGTTTCTCTAGCACACGGTCACCTTTGTGTCCTTCTTCTTTTTCCAGACAATCTCCGACGCATGGTGTATGTACATTAACAGATTCTAACACACTATCTATTGATGCCTGTACGCATTTTTTGCACAAATGCCAAACCCCATTTGATCTGTAGATAAAACTTGCATTCCCCGGCAGATGGTAGGCTAGCAAACATTTCCAGGGTGCTAATTTCATTTTTAAATGTGGAAGTACAGACCTATTTGTCGTCCTATAAATTGGTTAACCAACCTGCACAAGGACATCGTGTACCAAAAGAGTTTATTGGCACAAAGTAATCAGCACAACACTGATAACAAATGGGTTTGCATTTCCACATTTAATAATCACAGTAATGCAATACGAACATTGATACTGACAAATTAGAAGCAGGTTGACATTAACCTCTGTGTTTGAGGTAAATTCCTCACCATTGTAGATCGCCTGCATGTTCAAGGAAACCCTCTCTATTAGCAAATGTATGCTGTACTTGAGAGCAGTATTTCTTAATATTATTTTATGTGCTGACTCGGCCATTTCACCAACACAATTCACAGTACATTTATTTTTTAATTTTTTATTTTATTGGTCACTTATTAGGCGCTTATACAATTAGAAAAAAAGGTTTCAAAGCACCCACAGGGCAAACGGGTGGAGACAGGAGAGGTAGACAATGAATTACAGCAAGGATAAATAATTTCAATAATAGCAACACAAATATTGAAAATCGAGGGAAAGGGAGACAAACCTAATATGCCCTGTGAGTGTTCAGAACGTGCAAGTGCAGAGGGGGAGAGGGGTGAGGGATAAAGTGTTTTGATACTCATGGAGAAGTGCTCAGGTATAGTGGTGGCCTGAATGTATTTGTGATGCACTCCGGACAAAGCCTTCTGAGGCGCTGTTTATCATTTCACCACTAGGTGGCTCATTGTCATTCTGCAGGGGTTAAATCACTTGCACTTGTAAGCTCTGGCCACAAGATCACACAGACGAACTGGGTGGAGGAGGGGAGCATGAGCAAGACATTCCTTCAAGCAAATTGGTGGTCAGTAGCAGTCGTTCCCTGATACATGGGTGAACCCTAGCATGAGTGCCTACCTGGTCTACAAGCAACCGATTGGAACTCAGGATTCCATCCTGGCGAACACTTCAACCAACCCTCTTAGCAAATTAATCAAGGGGGCACTAGGTTTCAATCTCCAATAATATTTTGTCACCATTTATTACAAACATACATGGGTTTATTATGTTTATTTTTGTGATTTTCCCTGAGTCTTTTTGGCCAATGCACAGGTCCTACCCATATAGAGTAATGTCAAACAGTATTTACCCAAGCCTGTTTTATCTAAATCAAAATGTTTTCGAGCTTGCAGTACCTGCAGGTAAATGATATATGCCCAGGGTTCCAATCCAATTAATGTTTTCTGGATACCTTTCTCTAATACCGGCACCACTGAAGAAGATGGGCTTTTTAATCTACAATAAAGTGGATCCCATAAAAAGTTATTATTCTGAATATTTTATTCAGAGAGCTAGAAACACAGAGCTCAATGCCTCTAAATGCATACAAAAGGACTAGGGCCTCTTAACTGTATATGGTACTGGTTGAACAGGCCTAAGTTGCTGTATCACCTGTTCTAAAGGCTGTACTAAGAGACACAGTGGTATATGAATAAACAATCATGTCATATGACATTCACAAGGTCAATTTAAAAACTGATTTTTGGCCACAGTTTCTGGCCTACGATTCCCTCCATTAGAGGCTGCCCTTCCCAGGATTTGTATGAGCTTGTGAGAGGTGTTGCATCATCAAGGTTGCCATTTTTATTTGTATTTTGTAAAGGGACTGTTACAGACTGGGAAGAGCTTGTGAAAGCAATTGGAGCCGCATCCCCTACACAGAAAGCATGCACTCTTCTCCCCAAAACTCTCACCCGCATCTGAACAGGGCAAAATCACCAACTTATTTTAAAACATTATTCAGCTACAGCTTCACTCCCCTCCTATCTTACACCCATTCACACCAGGCTGAGTTCTGAGACTCCTTTGGGCCATTAGGGCCAAGAAAGGTACTATCCATGCATTGCAGCCAAAGTGCACTAAAAGGCCTTCCCTGGGAAGAGTGGATCATTGCCTTCAAGGTGATCCCTTGCTGTAGCATGGGTTCCATGTGTTGATATGCCCGAAGAAATATCGCCATACAAAAATATTGCCATATTTTAGCTGCGATATTAAGCCATGGAACCTGCGGGGGACACCCTCGCACCCCTCATAATTTTTTTGATGGAGCGGGGGACACCCCCGCAACCCCCACTCCCAAGATCCCCATACATTTTGTGTTGTGGTTTTCCCATTACAGCCCATCACAGCAATTCCCATTATGAGGATATGATTATAAATGTTTTTTTTGACATTGGAAGGATTATATACTCTGTGGGGCCCGATTCATGGAATTATTTGCACGAGAAATAGGGAACTTGCGCGCCCTACTGCGTGCAAAATCCCTATAGTCGATTCATGGAATCGAATGCGGGGGACTTTTCCCGGGCTTGCGTGGATTTTATGCAGGCTTGGCACATCTCTGCGAGCCATTGAGCACCTTGCGCGAGACACCACGTAGAGCATGGGCGTGGTTTGCGCAGAGAGCTGGGAAGGGGGCAGAACACAAAAAATGGGGAAGAACATGTGAAAAAATGGGCGTTACGAGGGATGCTCGCAGGCCGTCCCTCTCATGCCCACAATTGCACCAAACGACATGTATTCATGGAACCACCCACGCAGCCTCTTGGCATAGAAATGGCCACGCAAATCCCTCGATCTCTTCACCACCCAAATGCAGGCATAAAGACACTTGCGCAAAATAATCACAGCACAGAGGTGGGTTTGCATGTTGGATTTAGGGGTGTGTGTACGCAACCGGGGTTCCGATCTAAATTAGGGGTGCACATACGCAGTGTAGCGGGGTGTAGGAATGGTTTACGGGGCTTCGCACACAGATTTTCCAAGTGTAACCTGAGTTACAAAGTATCATACGCATGTTGTCGAGGTGCCGGCAACAGTTACGGAAGGCCCTTCGCAGGGTCCCCAAGATTCAGGCCTGCTTGCGTGAATCTCACACACTGTTTGAAGGGTGTGTGTATTCACACCTGGGGAAGCACGCAGAGGTAGCTATTCTGGCTGTTTAGGCTTTGCGTGGGGGCATATCGCGGGCGTTCCGGGTGCGACTTGCGAATACGGTTGCTTTGCACTGTAAATTCCATGAATACGTGGGGCGAGCATTTTTTATTCTGTGTGCAAGTTCGCGCAACTTCGTTCTCAGCGAGTGGCAATTCTGGGAGAAATGCACACTTTTTCATGAATCGGTCCCTAAGATATTACATTGCATAATGTTTTCTTTGCTTAATGACAACATCAATATCAGTGCTGGACATCATCATGAGCCAGACATCGCAACCGGTTTTCAACTTGAAGTGGGAGACAGGTCAGGGGCAAGACAGACCTGCTGAGAATGGGGGTGAAAGGAGTACACTGCACAAAAAGCAAGTGAACGACATAACTGGGTGAGGAAAGAAGTAGGGGACAGAAGGTGTCTGGGGTGGCCTAATTATCCTGTTCCTGTCTGTACAGTGAATGAGTGTGTGTGTGTGTGTATGTATAATGTGTCTTTATAAGGTTATGTGTAGAATGTGTGTGCAAATGGAATGTCCTTACCCCTGATGTTCAAGGAGTGAACGTTGGGATGAGATATGAGTGAGTGGGCGAGTGGGAGAAAGAAAAAAGGCAGTATCAGAGTCGGTAAGAAGAGAAAAGAAGGAAAAGGTAAGGGATGTGAGAAGGCTAGTCGGCATAGAAGAAGGTAGTGGTGGTGAAGAAGTAAAGTGGGGAAAAGAAGACTGTTAAGAGACTTTATAGGTATAAAAGTCAACAAAGACTGTAGAAGAATGCGTAGAAGAGATGGAAGGATCCGAAGGGGAAGGATAGAGCTATTTGTTAAGCAGATGGAACAGGCATGAGGGTGTTGGGGAATGTATTAAGAAAGAGATGAGAAATATTGCTTTTTTGGTATTAAGGAATGGTAGGAGGAGTGGAGAGTGAATGATTGATAAAGTCAGCAGAATGATGAGTTTTTGTCAGCTTTGAGTAAAGAAAAGCGAAGAGAGAAAATGAAGAAAGAACGCCAAGGCTTTGGGGGGATAGAAGGGGGAAAGAAAGGATGACAAGGATGTAGAGAGTGCATGGTGAAAGAGAGAAGTAGAAGCAGATTGGACAAGAGAAAAATGGGAGAATAGATCAATAAGAGGAAGAGTAGAATATATATAGGATAGAAAGGGGGATCAAGTGAAGGAGCAGAGATCCCATAAGAAGAAGGCAGTGGGAGAGGGTGGAGGGGTAGAAATAAGTAGGAGTTGAGGGGAAAATCAGAGAAAGAAGTGGTCCGAAAAGAGTAGATTGGATGAGAACAGGGAGAGGAATGGATGGAGAAGAAGATAAGATTCAAACAAGAGCCAGAAATATGCGAAGAGGGAGTAGAAAGGTGGATGAAAGACAAGTAATCAAGAAGAGTTATAAGTGGGGAGGACGAGTGGGTAGAAGAAAGATGAAGATTGAAGTCACCAAGAAGAAATATGGCAGAGCAACAAAGAAGTAGAAAGGAGATAAGATAGTCCAGGTCAACATAACATCTAAAGAGAAGACACAGGTGGCGGTAAAGAGTGAGGAAAGGAAGAGTATAAGATCTAGAAAAGGCAAACAATAAAATTCAAAGGATAAAAACAAAGGGAAGCTTAGGCATTGTCAGAGAAGTGGTCCAGGAGGAGAAGTAAGCTATAGCAGAGCCACCACCCCTAGCATTAAGCTGGGGAGCGTGGGAACATTTAGTTGAGATGGGAGATAGAGAAGCTGGAGTAGCAGCCTTAGAGGAAGTAAGCCAAGTCTCAAGAAGGTAGAGAAAGTGTAAGATGTGGCGGAAGAATAGGTCAAGGAAAGGATGAGCTTTAATACAAATGGAACAAGCATTCCCTAGACCTTTGGAGACAACAGGCGTAGGGTAGCACGATATAGTGGGGTAGATACAATTAGATTGACAGCAACATCGTATAGAGGAAGAAGCCAAAGCTCAAAGAACTGGGATAGCTGGAGACACTGTAGAAAGCAAAATTTGCTAGTCACTTTCTGGCGCACTTTCAGTTATAGCTCACTAAAGGTAAATCATTTTCATAATATCATGTTTGTTTTGTCATGAGGTGTTTTAATTCCAAAATTGTGCTCAGAAATGTATCCTTACATCATAGTGGTGTCCTCAACACGTGTTTCACCAAATCTATTGGCTCATCAGGAGGGATTGTTAACAGAAATGTATATTCAATTTCATTGGTCAGATACAAAATGCCTAGAAAAACCATAAAAGATTGTGTTTATCTAATGTGGAATATATATACTCTCATAACAGTCTAAAGCAAAGAAAAGCACTTGTATATCGAAAAACACCCTTTGATATGAAGCTTAGTTTTCATTCTTAAGAGAACCATGCAGTAAGTAAGCTTAAAAGTGGAATTCGACATGTTATTAACATATTCCCTTTTTACATTCATCATTGGAAGTCTTACCTTGTAATTAAATGTTCAAATTTATTAGACATCTTGTCAGGTGGATATTACTTTCAAATGTACTTTATTTTTAGATTGGTCATGTTGCACATTCGTAAGTAAGGTTTCCCTTGTGCTGTGCTTTAGCAGTTAGCGTTTCTGAAAAAAGAGAGAAGTGAGGTGCTATTAAGATAGATGGCAACTCTGTTTAAAGAATCTGTATTCTGAATTAAATAGTTAAAGTATAATTGCATTGAATTTGTCGGACGGTGGAGCGTTTTTCTTACCTTTGTAAGTCTTACGATTGAGACTTAAATGTATATAGTGATCGTCCTCTTTTCATGTTTCTAAGGTCGGTTGGGCATAATCTGTAATATATTGCATGCGTACGTGATGACGTTTGCAGTAGCGTTCCAAATGGCGTTCCGAAAGTCGCCATTTTGGATAGGTTAAAAGAATATAATTTTGGTCGGAAGAGTTGCCTGGTGCATTATGTTTTTCAGTTCATACACTGATACAGATTCAAATTGAACAAAAAAATGCCACATTCAGTAATATGAGCAGAAGTTTTTGAGTCTTTTGCAATTGTAAGCTATTGTTAACAAAAAACATCGGATCGAGTGAGCACATGTTTTCTTATAGCGTGAGGACGCATTGAAAGAAAACGTTCCGAGATGTCAATTTGGATTGGGTAGAAAATATAACTTTGTGTTAGTGAAACAAAATCCCAAAGGTTTTGAATAACACTGTAGGAATATGTTAAAGATTTAAATATGTTCTAACATCTAATGGACTAGATTATTGATAGAATCATGGTTAGAGAGGCTATTCTATTCTTTTAATAGTTCTGAAAAGGGTCACAAATATTTTGAAAATGCAAAAATGATTGAGTTTTAAGGTCTATAGTAAAACTGTTATTGGGTTAGGTACCAACAGTGGTAATTGTGAAAGTTATTAGTGCTGAGAATCTGGAGATGTTGGTTATGTGTGATTAGTATGAATACTATAGCCATTGAGATTCATAACAATTAGAAAGAACAACATAAAGATGTATCCATCTTCAATACAGTCAAATGTTATACTGATAACCCATGATTATTGGATATAGTTACATAGAATGATTGTGAAAGATGGTTATAAGAAGTGTCCCAATTCCGTATCCGTGTTTAAACCTGTATTGCAGCAGTCCAGAGAGCATATCCAGAATGATTCTCTTTGTCTTAGTCTTTTCTCCATGTTTCCTCCTCTTGGTGACATTGTCACCTTTTCTATTCCAAAGAATTTAATGTTGTCCATTTGTGTTTCTGGATGTTCGGTCAAAGAATGTAGACCAATGGGGAATCTAAGGTCCTTGTTGATGATGGTTATTATACGTTCTGAGATTCTTGTTTTCAGCATTCTGATTGTGCTCCCCACATAAAATTTGGAACATTGACATTTTATGACGTACACAATGTATTTACTTTTCCAGTTTATAAAGTCTTGAATTTTGTGATTTCGGCTGTTTGGCATTGCGATGTTTGAGACGCCATTGTCGGAATACTGGCACATTTTACATGTTTCACATTTGAAATTGCCGGTTAGGGCAGTCCGGTTCCAAAGTTGTGTGAGTCCCCTTTCTTTGTGATGAGGTTAAAAATGAGATGGGCTGATGATTTGCTTCAGAGTTTTGGCTCTTCTGAAAGTGATTTTAGGTTGATCATCTAGAAATGGCTGTAGGTCCAAATCTAATTTTAGTAGGTACCAGTGTTTTGATAGGCTTTTCTTAAGAAAATGTTGTTTCTGAATTGAACGTAATTATGAATCTGAGCTTTTGTGACTGTATATCAGTGTTTGAGATTCCTTATTTTGCAGAAGGTCAGATTGTGTTCTAATGCTGGTTTTGTCTTGTGCTTTTTTCAAGATATTCTTTAAATAGCCTCTTTTTAGAAATGTTTCCGTTGCAAGATGTTTATGCTTCTCAAATTCTTCCGGTTCAGTGCAGTTTCGCTTGATAGGTAAATATTCCCCATATGGGATGTTGTTAATTATATGTGATGGATGGTTGCTCTTTGCGTATACTATACTGTTTCCTGCAGATGGTTTCACATATAGTGTTGAGTGGATTTTGTGGTTTTTAATGTACAGTTCCAAATCTAGAAACTGTATTTTTTCAGTGCTTTCAGTCATAGTAAGTTTTAAATTGAAATCATTGTTGTTGAGATGATTGTGATATTCCTTAATTTATTTCTGATCACCTTTCCAGACAACAAGAATGTCATCAATGTATCTTCCCCAATATATGATTTGTTAGTTGTCTGTGAATGAACTATGATTCCATGCATGTTTTAATTGATAGGCTCCCATGTAATGATTAGCATAGACAGGGGCAAATGTGGCGCCCATTGTCATGCCTTGTTTTTGTCTGTATATTTCCTTGTTGAATAGAAAGATGTTATTCTTGAGAGTAAATTCCAACATTTTGCAAATCATCTCATTTTGCTTGAAATAGGAAATTGACCGTGTCTGTAAAAAAGATTGGACAGTTTGGATACCCTTGTCATAAATGATACTTTTATGGAGTGCTGTTACATCGAAAGTCACTAGTCTGTAACCAGACTCCCAGTTTATGAAGGTTAACTGCTGGATCACATCTTTTGTATCTTTGATGAAAGAAGATAGATTTTATACCAGTGGTTGCAGATGGGTCTCATTGTATGCTGAGATTGGTTCTGTCATGGATCCTACGCTGTTTATTATTGGTCTGGTGCTTGGCAAGTTTTCGAAGTGTTTATGAATTTTGGGAAGAAAATAAATGCTTGAAATGTTTGGATATTGATTGTTCATGAACTTGAATTTGTCATCTGTCAAGAAGCCAGCATCATTCCATTCTTTACTCATGGTGGCCCATTTCTCACTGAGTTGCGGAATTAGTTTTTCATAACAATTTCTGTCGTTCAAATGTATTTCAGCCATTTTAAGATAGTCCTTGGTGTTAAGCAGGACTATTTTCCCCCCTTTGTCAGCTTGTTTCACTATGAAATCTTCATCTTGTTTTAGTTCTTCTATGGCTTTTTTCTCTGAGAGAGTTAGATTAGATTTGAAGTTCAGACCCTGTATGTTTTTCCTTTTCAAGTAATTAGTTCTTAGATCATTCAGTACAGCTTTTTGGAAGATATCCACGGTGTTGCCAGTTGGCAATTTAGGGTAGAACGTCGATTTGTTTTTTAAGGATGTGGTTTCTGCTAGATCGAGTTCTAAATCTAGATTTGTTGCAAACGATTCAATAGTATGAGTGTCTTCTATTTCTTGAATATTTAGTAATTCAACAGTGTTCATTGAGTGAGAGACACTGAGGCTTGATGGAATTGATGCTATTACTTGTTTCTTTGTTATGTCTGTTGTTGCAAAGAATTTATTCAATTTGAGAAGTCTTCCGAATTTGAATATATCCACATTCTCTTGAAAGTAATCTGAATGGGAAGAGGGGCTGAAAGATAATACTTTATTCAATGCTGATTCTAAAGCTTTAAAACATTGTTTATTTGAAAGGTTAAGGGTTAGGCTTTCTTTGGTTGTTGGCTCTTTGCTCTTGCTGAGACTCTCTGCTCTTTTGCGTTGCTTCCTGATATTCCCTCGGCCCCTGTGCCCTCTTTTGGTCTTTCCTCCTTGTTGAAATATTTGGTTTGGATGTCCATGATGAATTGTGATCTGGTCATTATTTGGGTTTTCCACTGCTTGTGTTTTTTGTACTCTTCTAAAAAAGAGTATGGCCTTAAAAGTTCCTCAGTGTTGTCATCATTGGCAGATGTAGTTTAAATTTCCTCTTCACTAGTTGGTTCTGTTTCTGATGCTGACGTTGAGGCTTCAGTCGCAGAAGCCGACACTGGTGTTGGTTTCTTTTTGATAATTGGATTTTTGTTCATATTTTTCTTGTGAAATGTGTAGACAAGTTTGAATTTATAATCTAGTTCATCTCTTAGAAAGGTTTGTTGTTTTTTTATTTTGATTTCTTGTTCAAACTTTTCTAGATAGCTATCCAGTATTTGAAAATGTTTGAATGTTCCTTCAGGTATATTGAGATCTTCTATGTTTTTGTGAGTTAATTCGATTTCTTTAATCAATGTATCATGTGTCTTCTTCGTGTTTGCTATGATTTTGTATATCATTTCTTTTGATGTGTTGACTAATTGGTCCTCCCAGTATTTTAAATCTTCTACATCCTCTTCACTGAAGGAAGGAAAGATACATATTCTGAGGCGCCTTGGTATTCTTCCAACTTACAGATATCTTTCTAATGTGGTGATTTCCCACCATTTAGATAGTTCCCTTTTGGATAGGAGCTCAAGATGCTCAAACAGTTTTTTAAGAGACTTAGTATTGATGTTGCTGTTGTTTTGTGTCTGTTGGACTTTGATGCCTGAGAATAGTTGTTCTGCCTGAAGTTCTCTGCTTCTGTAAAGTTCCTCCATTGTGGTTCAAATCAGAGTAATTTTATAGCAAGAATTTGAATTCAAAGATAAATGTTTCAATTCTTCCGCAACTGTATGAATCAACTAAACATTAATGCATTTGCAGTCTCAGAAACAATTGTTGGTGAATTGGCCTTCAGTTGATAATGCTTGATTTAGGTAGAGGTTTTAGGTGCTGCTTAATGATGACCAGTAACACTCAGACTGCTGAGTGTGGCATAATTTCTAGAAAGCGGAATTTGCTAGTCACCTTCTAGCGCACTTTCAGTTATAGCTCACTAAAGGTAAATCATTTTCATAATATCATGCAAAGAGGGGGTAGAGGATGATAGAAGAAAAAGGGCAAGTGAAGGTCCCATGGCAGTGCAGCTATGAATTAGCAGTACTAGTATAGGGGGTGAAAAATAATAATGCAGTGATAGACATACGTACCATATGAAACTGAGTGCAGCCGGTGCAAACAGGGGACAACAGGAAGAGATCGAAGCTCTTAGATGAGTCGCTCTTTGATGGATGAGGATGCCCACGATCAGATTGCCCAGTACGGATGGTAAATAAGGGCGAGGGGCATGGCATAGTACAGATCACGTGACCCTCCGTGATGGTACAGCCTGCCATTATAAAATGCTGTGTTGTTCATTGGCAATACAGCAATGCAGGTTGAAGAGTGGCAGCGTTATGTCTCATGTGTATGATGCCACGTAAATAGCAGAATGCCTTCTGACACACAGAAAACACAGTTATGCTTGACTGGAGTGTTCCAGCATCAACTCATATTGTGTGTGTGCCTGGTCACTAATTAATATTAATGTTTAGAAATAGAGGTTCATCTGAGTGGGTAAGTGTACATTTTGAGCAACTGCAAAAATGCTAAGGTTTAGGTGGGCGGTTAATGGAGTTCGGCATGAATGCCCTGTGTGTCGGTGTGTGTGTGTGTGTGTGTGTGTGTGTGCGTGTGGGTGATTGTGTCTGAAGTGTGTGGTTTCTTGTTTCCCTTGTTCCTGTCTGTATGGTGAATTATAGCATGTGTGTGATGAGTGTGTCTGAGGGCATCTACAAAGCGTGCCTGTAGGTGGAATGCCCCCCCTCCCTTGTGTTCAAGGAGGGACTGTTGGGGTAGGAGGAACCTGGGCGGTGGGCATCAGTGGTCCTCCTGCATGTACAGTACTGAAGAAGATGTCACATAATACAGGGAGCTTGCTTGATGGCTTACCAGTGGCTCATGGGATCCTGCTTTACAACAGTGCCATTGATCTCGGCGATGAGGCTGATGTTCAGGAAGTGCAGGAATGCAGCCCCCTCAAATGTCAGGGCCAGGGCTCTTCTGGCTGCCACCTCTCCACAACTTTTCCAATCATCCCCGAGCCCCATCCTCTTGCGACACCTTGCGCATCTGCCTTGTACTATTGAGCCTTCATTTTGCCTATCCCCCTGGCAGCCTCACCCATGACTGCTCCCTTCAGCCCTTTAATCCCATTTGTACTGGAAATCAGCACCCCAATAACCTCTGATCTCACCTTGCAATCCGTTGCCCTAGTTGCAGCCTGTAGCAGCAGATATTCCTGATCCATATGCATGGATCTAAGGAAGAAGAAGAGCACACGTGCCCTCTTTCCCAACTATCCTTTGCATGCCATTATCAAGGAGGAAGAGTAGGGTATTGTCCCGGGAGGATAGCTCAGGGGCAATGTGCTCGCCTTGGAAGCAAGACGACACAGAGCAACACAGGTTCAATCCCCGGGTCCACGTTTAGAAACCTCTGGGCATTAAGTGCGTTATAAATAACCTATCATATCATATCATGGAGTTTCTGAAAACATCCCCCAGTTGGTACAGTTGACATTCTGTTCAAAACGGATCAGTTGTGAACCATCCAAACTGGTAAACAAAAGTCAACTGTGATGGGTTGGACTACAAGACATCCCTGCGCTCAATGTGAGGACCTTATGTCTACCCTTTGTCCAAGTAAGATATAGGGTGATCATACCGAGCATATTAAGGTCAAGATAAATGACATCTTGCCCATGCTTTGACATTCATGGCCATATTTGGGTCCCGGCTAGCCTTCGCCAGCACCCCTATCCACCTTAGTCTCCCCTTAAGCAAGCCGGCCACTCTCTCATCCGCCGCAGGTAAATACACAACAGTTCTTGAACCGCGGAGGACCCTGCCCAACACGCCACAAAACCCCCTCATAGGTATCCCCCCATGAGCGCAGACTAATTTGTCAATCTATGCATACATGTACTTATTGGCGTGTTTATAGAATCCAATTGAATCAATATGTCAATAAAATAATGCTGGCAAACTTGTGGGAAGTCAAAAAAGGTCATGTCAATTGACGTTGTTAAACAATCGGACAAGTTTGTCTGCAATTTGTGACGCTCCAGCTGTTTGGATTTCAAATCCCCGGATCCTTCCCAATTGACTGAGGGAGTGCAGTCAAAAAGATTTGGCACGCCCAAGGTTGTCTACAAATAGCTCTGACAGATATAAACAGCAAGTGGTGCACCCGCCCCCCACACCAGGCCCACCTTGCCCCTGCACGTGCCATATAAAATAGTAAAGGGAAATGCCACGCACCTACTGCTTGTTCAGCTTGTGGGAACATGGGTGGTAAATCAGAAAGGACTAACGGGTGCCCCATTGTCAGCTGGATACGTTAAAAAGTGTGGGGCATACCACAGGCAGGCATTATAATTCTGCAACAGCACGACATGGCATATCGACGGCACAAAGAAGCAAAACCTGCATTGGTGTTGTGCACAATATGACACAGGTTGGATGGATGGGAAGGCATTCTTCAAAGTACTGTGTAATGAAGAGAAAAGAAAGACTTCTCCACATTGCTGTCATGTGTAAATTTCTGTACAGCCAATGTCGCAAGTAATACTATTTTAGTGGAAATCAACATAGCATGCCCTTCATAGCAGAAACAGGGACAGACTGCTTGGCTTTTGGTCGTACTCGGTATGATATTTGGGAAATGCCACAATAGTTGTGTAGTACTTTCAACCGCAAGACATTTAAAAAAAAAATGCCTGACCTGTAGAACAATATTGCCCCTCTAAAGAGACCTTGGTCCTAGGGTAACACATCCCGGGCGAGGGTTTTTGTGCAGGATGTTAGTGAGCTAACCCCAGTGAATCAAAGTATATCCTCACAAGTTGCTAGAGTGTACATAAATAGCCATTCCCTTAGTGCCGTAATAATCAGGATCAACATGCTTTGCATGCCAAGGAGACAGAAATTGCCGGTGAAAAGGTGGGAATCCGCACCTTTGCAAGAGAAAAAAGTAATACCTCAAGCATGGAGATCTTTGTATGAGGTTAACGCATGATTCCAATTCAGCCAGGCAAGAGAAAAAAGTAATACCTCAAGCATGGAGATCTTTGTATGAGGTTAACGCATGATTCCAATTCAGCCAGGCACCTCAGGTTGGTATTACTATACAGTTGGATGCAAGAAGGAAATCACACCCAGAGACAAAACACTCTCTCTCTCTCTCTCTACTCCTCTCTCTCTCTCTCTACTTCTCTCTCTCTCTTTCTCTACTTCTCTCTCTCTCTCTCTCTCTCTCTACTTCTCTCTCTCTCCTCTCTCTTTCTGTCTCTCTTTCTCTCTAGCATAGTGCTACGCAGGGGCGTGTGAAGAAGGTCCAGCACAGTCCAGAGGATACTGGGCATTGTATATTGCTGTTGGTACCGGGGTTGGCCATGTCCTGGTTTCTCTTCTAAATGCTTTATAGGGGAGGTAGCCCAAAGTAATTCAAATGAAAGAAATGTCAACTATCAGCACCATGAGAAAAACCTTACTCAAGCGGTACAATGCATTCCCCCTTTCAATAAAGCATCATGATTTGTAACGTGTTGACATAATTAAAAAGTATGACACAGTATATAGAGGGAAAAGAAATAGCATTGCACGCAAAGGTCTTCTGCTTTGTACTCTATGGGCACAGGCAAGCAGATCATAAGAGAACAGACAGATACACTGAAGGCGTACATAAGCTTTCACACTATCTTGGTGTTTGTTTTTGAAATGTTTGTGGCTGGGACAACAAAAGCACCCAAACAAATGTATTAAAAAAATGCCCAATTAAAAGAAAAGGCATCAGGGATAGGTTGAGATCTGAACCTAGCTCCCGTGGGAGGTGCTGTTTCCGAGGCAAGCGGGCATACACAGCCTCTTCCCTACCAATGCCTCACTAATGGAGCCTGCACACGTGTACAGAAGCTTGGGGACGGCGTGTTATGCTACTAAGGCAATACCTTGCACACGGGCCGTGAAGTTTGCACCATGGAGACAGTGCAAAGGTGCTGTTAGTTTTTTTTTTTTTTATGCCTATCAATGATGGGGGAAAAGAAAGAAATTCCTCTGAGGCCACTTGCCTGGGTCTCTTATCTGGGCAAAGGGTGCATTGTGTGTTGACTGACATTACACATTTGGATGTGAAGTTCTGTACACATTTCAAGAAATTGACCATATGCCAGGAGATGATCGTTCAAGTACAATACGATGCGTTTTGGAAGGAGGACTAAATCAAGACACTATTAAGACAGATAAAACGTTCAAAGGATTGCCGTTAGAAATTACTGTGCAAAGCTAATATCACTCCCTGAGTTAATTGGGAACTCATTCCAAGCTAGAATTGTCCCTTTTCCATATTGCCAACATACAATTTCCATTATGCCAGCTGATGATGATATATGACCTGCCATTATAAAATGGAAGCTGGTACTGAAAGATGGCTTTGTTTGAGTTAGCCCGATTCTGGGCAAGTGCTGCCCTGAAGGCCTTGCCTTTACTCTGAAAATCGAATTCATATATATATCTCAGTAGTTGCTGCCCTATAATTAAGGTGAGTCGGACTCCCATAGGATCTTCAGAGACATTCTATTGTTATAACTTTTGACTTGTGGGATGCATTTGGCTAAAATTGTGAAGTTGGTTAGGGATGTGTACGCCACACCAGACTGCAAAGTTTTGTAAAGATTTGTTACAAATCAAAAAGTTATTAAGAAAGCAAGAAAAAAGAAAAAAGAAAGTTGCGGCCTACACTCCCGTCATTTTCCCATAGACAAGCAAGGTACATTTTGGCCGGTCCGCAGAGCCCAAACAACTGCACGGATTTGGACAAGCCCCGAAACAACTTGGGCGTTTAAAAGAGGCCTTTTTGTGGTTTGGGTATATTTCATGCAGTAGTTTTTCAAATATTGGACGGAGAAGGGGGTGCTCCATTCTCAAAAATAGATAGCTATATCTCGGGTAAATTGAGAAAACTGTTTTTTTTTTAAAATGAAACAGCCGCCATCTTTTTTCTCAATGTGAGAGTTAACTGCGGCTATAACCGAGGATATTGGAAAATGAAACTCAGGAAAAAAGCCATTTGCAGGTAAAGAAAAATGCAAATGCCTCATTCTAGAGGTGGGTAGGCTGGCTAGAGGGAACCAAGTGAAATGTGGAAGTTGGATGGGGTCTAGGGACAGAGTTTGCAACATAAAGGTTTTCAGTAACCTTGGCTATATCTGTGAATAGCCGACATCTCAAAGAAAACTGTGTCACAGTAGCAGTGTGTGGTGGGGGAAAGGGAGTGGGCAGAGGAGGTGAGGAGGCCATCTGGCTAGTGGGTGTAGCAAACACAGATGATGGGGTCACTTGGTGAAGGCAGGGCTGCATGAAAGCATTTTTTGGGTTATTTTTCTGATATTTGCAGCTTTAAAAAACTACAGCTTGCCGCAGCTTTCTGTAGTTCATACTTAAAATGACTACAGATAGCAAATAAGAAACCTGAAACAGGGATAGCCTGTGTTCTATTGCTCTGGGGAGATAGGAGTATTGTGTGTCAGCTGCATGGTGAGTAGTATGTGGTTAACGCGATACCACTACATATACTAGTCAACGGTGAAAAAAAACACTTGCGCTCCACGCTTGGCCAGTAAAGTTCACAATAATTGTCCAGATATAAAATCTCCAAAAGTCTTCAACTGCTTGGTTTATTGTCTGGTATTTAAGGAGCAGAAACAGGGTGTTTCTGCTCCTTAAATACCAGACAATAAACTGGAATACTGATCCCATTCTCCCTACTTTCGGCTCCTTCAAACCCATCTCCAGAGACGAGTTCCTTGACCTACTATCAGCAAGCAAACCCTCTGGGTCGCCCCTCTTCCCCTGCCCCGCCTCTGTCCTAAAAGAAATATTCTCATCTACCTGCGCAGGAGAACATGCGAGAGTCATACTAAATGACTCCCTCACCTCTGGCATCCTCTCTGAAGCCTTCAAAATAGTGTATGTCAAACCACTTCTAAAAAACGTATCCCTTGACCCCAAAAATTACAGGCTGATCTCCAACACCAGATTTCTTGCAAAACTCATTGACCGAACAGCACACACCCAACTCAACTCCTTTGTAGAATCCAACTGTCTCCTCGATCCCGTACAATCAGGTTTCAGACGACAACATGGAACAGAAACCACATTGATCTTGATCTGGGATGATCTCAAGGTTACTGCAGACTGATTGTTGTGCAACACTGATTCTCCTAGATCTCTCTGCAGCCTTTGATACACTTAACCACTCAATCCTCCTTGACCGCCTTCACACCCTAGGAATCCGTGGCACTGATCTCAAATGGATTGCCTCCTTCCTCAGCAATAGGAAACAAATTACCCTTCTCTCTACTTTTGCCTCAACTGCTCAATCAGTGAACACTGGAGTACCGCAAGGCGCTTGCCTATCTGCTCTCCTATTCAACCTCTATATGACCACTTTACCAGGAATCATCCGTATGCACACCATCTCCTGTTACAACTGTGGTAACGATACCCAAATCATCCTAAGAATTCCCAAGAAATGCACCAACCCCCATCCTGACCTCGAAGCTTGTCTCTGCGATATTGACCAATGGATGACAAAAAAATCACTACCTTTGGAACCCTGATACAACTGAGATCATGGTATGCGGCAATACTGTCCTTCTTCCACATCTGCTCTCCTGCCCCCCCTGCGCCCTCCTCGCTCCCCCCTCTGATATAGTGAAAAACCTAGGCTTTACTATGGACTCAGGCTTAACCCTCTCCCGTCAGATCAACAACATGTCACAATGTTGTCACTACCACATCAAACTTCTCAGACGCATTTTCCCCTACCTCTCCTACCCGAACGGACTTGCTGCAGTTATGTGTATTGTAATGTTGAGATTGGAGTATGACAACTCCTTATACCTGGGTGCATCGGCATACCAACTCAACAAACTCCAAAGAACCCAAAACACTGCTGCAAAACTGCTCCTCACCCTGGGTCAAAGAGACCACATCTCACCCACTCTCCCCTGATCAGCATTCGGACGAAGGGCCACCTTCAAGACCCTATGCATCTCTCAACGAGCAGTGCACCAGACCGGCCCAACATACCTACAAGAAAATATAAAACCAAACCTCCCACTTCGCACCCTAGGATCAAGCACCGCCATCTTTCTAGTGATTCCAACCTCTAACTCTGTCAGGATCGGAGGTTCTGCTTTCTCAACCTTGGCCCTAACTCTGTGGAACTCACTCCCCACATATTCGACACACCCAGGACTATATGACCTCCTGCAAAGCTCTAAAAACTGGTCTCTTTCCATAATACCAACTATGATCATCTGAGGCAACTGAGTCCTTGCAACCTGTAGGGTATTTTGTGGAGATTTGGGGCCTGACGGTATTTTATTACCGCCGAAAAATAACTTAGCAATAATCACTCCTTGTATTCAGATTTGGCCATGTGCAACAATAATACAGTGGACATGCATTATTTCAGCACCCAGACATGCATATTTGGTATGCGTGGTTGGTATGCGTGGTTGGTGGTATTTTGGTGAGCATAATTCCCTTGTTTTATTTGTGGCCCCAATGTCCAGAATCCCTTATCTTTGCTTAGATTTTTCGTGTAATCACTAGAGAGACCTCAGACCTACATTTTAGGAATACCACATTTTCAGTTTTAGTGTTAGTCTGCCACCATGGGCGATCTCACTGACTTATTTACGACAGAGAGCTATATGTGGTAATTTTGTGGTAATTTCCACTACCTTATATACGGTAGGGAACTATGTTCAGAGAGTCCCTCTTCCCGTTGGCTCATGTACCTCCAACGAGCTATGCTACAAACATTCACTCTCAACTGTCCATACTGAATATGATCATGCACACATCTGTCTTAAAATGACAATTGCATTGTTTAAAAATCTCCCCTCATCATCAGCACTGTATTGGTAAATAGAAGACACACCACTCGTCTGCTTTCAAATATTTTTCTGTATTATAAAAGTTGCATTTAAACACGATCTCACTCTTTACAGAAATAAATAAAATAGCACAGTAACAGCATTGTCTGTGATACACTGAAAAAAGAGTGGCGGAGAACAGAACACAATTTGCAACATTAACCTGTGATTAAGGCACCGGAATCTCTTTTCCTACTCTGACTGAATATTCTCGTACACACTCAGCTCCCACACTTATGTAATTACCTTATCTGTTCAGAGTTTTCTTCAGCTGTTCTCTTTCTGAATGTGGCTCCCTTGAATATTAACCCCAGTGAAAAGGAGCGCCTTTCCTTCTCAAACCGGGTTCATTGCCTGGAATTCTCAGCTTTTGCAGATAGGAATGCTCCAACCAGGAAAAAGGTCCTTCTCCCAGCTCTGCCAAATCTTGACTGCCCTTCTCTCTCCTCAAACTCCCCCCAGCAAAACTCTGATCACTCCCTCTAGCATGATACTTGCTATGACGCTGCTCCAATCAGAATCAATCATGCCATCTCCTCCTTCTCTACACAATGGCTCATTTTTATAGTAATACTTTGTAACCAACTGATTTCCTGTTTTTCGAGCTCTTTTGCTTCCTGTAATTATGTGGACAGGGCAGCAGAGAAAAAAAAATGGATGTGCGTTTAAAAGTTCACTTTCAGAATAGGCCTAATTCTGCAGTGGAGACACATTTTTATTAGTGGATTATGTTTCATTAGTCAGGTTAGTTATAAGTAATGTTAGTTATTATTTTCAAATGTGTCTCTCGCACCATAGGCATTTCAGGTGAAAAATAGTGTGCATTTTTGAATGTGCACGTGTGCTTTTAACTGTAAAAATAGATTTGCATCTTATATGTTAAAATCGTTTTTGACTGAATAGCCTGTCTTTCCTTGTTAATCTGGTAACACATATAGCAATGCACCGCACCCTTGTGGTGGTGCTGCATAAAAAAATTTCTACCTGTGCAGTAGTGCTGTACTCTGTGCTGTTTGCTACCTGTGCAGTAGTGCTGTACTCTGTGCTGTAACACGCCAAATATCCTTACATACCCTCCTTTTGTTTTTAGAATCTGGCTACGATCCAAGCCAATTCCTAAAAACAATTTGTTCTTTTTCTTCTTTTCACAATATAGCAATCCAATAAAATGAATATTCATGTGCATCAATGAAAAAGTTGCAATCAATACAGTATTCATCTGAGTTCATTAGTTTACAAAATGTTCTACATTTGCCTTCTCAGTGGAAGTGGCATTACTCTAAGTTTAGATTTCTCAAGTCAATTAAAACAATGAAATAAAACAACTAACCAAAACAAATAATTACTATAACAAATTAAAATAAATAATTAAAATAATAAATACGTGGAACTCCATATGTCAGCACTCTTGTCTGCCTCTGATATGTCCCGACCAGCGATGTTATTTGGTTCATTCGAGTACACTTTCATCTTGGCAATCTTAGATCCATAGGAGTCATCTTTTTTAGCATTCTGGTTATCTTGTCTTCACCTCCACCTGGAGGCAGGCATCTTTTGGTCTTCATCCAGGGGACTCCAGGACTCCATCGTCTCCCGTGGCCTCTGATCCCGGAACCTTCGACCAAATAATGTTAATTTTCTAAATCAAATAGAAAATAAACAAATTAAGTACATAGCACAATACTAACTTCACCCTTTTGCCAAAAATAAAACATGCTTGGTAAAAATATTTCGTTTTTTTTTTTCTGAAATTAAACACAAGTTAAAAGAAAACAAGCACACATAAACAGCATTCAATATTTAATACATTTTCTATCTGCACACCAACCATGAGCTTCCGTTATATGTGCATTTATTTATTTATTTATTTATTTATTTTATATTATATATTTTTACATATACTACAGTGTTTATGTGCCATCATAACAATTAACTTTTTAACTCCTTTGTCACTGCCTACTGATTGTACCCATTTATTTTCTCTTTTTGTGTTCAAGAACTTTATCTGTTTCTACATGCTCAAGCTGCCTGATCTCATGTCTGGGATGGCATGGTTTAATTTGATTTACATGGACAAACTGCTCTATTGCTGTTTCACCTTCATTTTTCAAAATTTTATACACTACAGGAGAGACCTTATCTATAATTCGAAATGGCCCCTGCCAGGCTGCTAGAAATTTAGAATTTTTCTGTTTACTTTTTCCAAAATGAAACTTGTACACCTGATCCCCTACACTGTATTCCTTTACTGATGTCTTTTTATCATAATACGATTTTGCACTGTCAGCAGCTCTTTCCAGATTTCTCTGCACAAAAGCAAATGCATGTTGCAAATGCC
This sequence comes from Ambystoma mexicanum, assembly GCF_040938575.1. Lineage (NCBI taxonomy): Eukaryota > Metazoa > Chordata > Amphibia > Caudata > Ambystomatidae > Ambystoma > Ambystoma mexicanum. The sequence goes on from NC_090925.1 coordinate 1,076,148,791, forward strand.
TCCTCAGTTCATCAATATATTCATGAACTGTGGATGCACTCACAAGGGTTTGCTCATGTGTTCTGTATAGTAGGTGTTGTGGTAACACCATTTTCCTACCTGTCAAGACCTCATGGGGGCTAACACCTGTTGCTTTGGCAGGAGTCGACCTGATTGCCATCAAAACCAATGGTAAACGTAAATCCCAGCTGGAACCTGCTTCTGCCACAAATTTCTTTAAAATATCCACAACAGACCTATTGCTTCTTTCAACTGTACCTGAAGACGCCGCCCGATATGCGATATGTAGTTTCCTTTTCACACCTAGTATTTGCCATACCTTACTCATTAGAGTACTTGTGAAATGACTTCCTCTGTCTGACTCAATTCTTTGTGGCAACCCAAACCATGAGAACACATGGTTCACCAGCAATGTGGCTGCTGTTTGCGCACTACAATCCGGTGCAGGAATGCATTCAATCCCCTTCGACATCAAACATACCACACTCAAAATATAACGGTGTCCCCTGCTCGACCTTTTTAAAGGACCTACATAGTCTATTTGCAAATCTGACCATGGGAGAGTTAGGCCTCTTTTCATCAATGGTGCTCTATGCATTGGTGAAGCAGGTTTAAATTGGGCGCATACTAGACATCCTCTAGTATATAATTCCACATCTTGGGACATATGTGGCCAGTAAGCATAATCTTTTAGTATTTCTAATGTTTTTTGTGAACCTCTATGGCCTGCGGTTATGGCATCATGTGCATGGTGTAGCATTAGTCCTCTGAATGAAAGGGGTACTACCCACTGTATTTGTCCTGTTATGGACTCTCTAATCATGAGTCCATCCTGTAATCTAATTCGTGTTTTGTTCTTTAATAGCACCCTCAACTCTTCTTTTCCCATACAGTCATTTTCTGTTAAAGGATTTTGTTCGGGATCTATCAAATGATTATAATAGATTCCCAAAATTTGATCATTCTTTTGTGCCTCAATCAAATCTTGGTCTGGCGTGTCATGACTCCACTGCACCACCGGTTGATCTACCTCCTTTGGTGCTTTAGAACGTGTGACTGCATCAATTTGTATTTCACCCATTAAATAATCAATAGGTAGCAATTCTCCCATCACAGCCCCAATCTTAGCCAGGTGGTCTGCCTTATCATTTCCCTCCTTATCCTCTCCTGGTGTTTTTAAATGCCCACGAATTTTTCTCCAGTATATTGTTAACTTATTCTCTGACACCAATTTGTCTATGGCTTGTATCATTTTTCCATGCTTAAGTGGCTTTTTGTTATATGTAACCATGCCTCTTGCTTTCCAACCAGGCAAATACTCCACAAAGCTATTCCGTGCATAGTCAGAATCAGTCACCAGGACAATTTCACTGAACTTTTTATCAACTGCAGTAGCAATTGCTTTATAAATGGCTGCCAATTCCGCCACCTGACTGCTCCTATCTCCAATCCTCATCCCTATACTGGGGGCACCTTCACATTTCAACCAGACATTTCCTATTCCTGCCACTAACTGTTTATTACTGTCATTTTCAATGTGAAAAGCACAACCATCCACATATACAGTTGGCAAATCCTTGCATGTTTTTTCATCAAAAGCTTTGTGTGGTGATTGTTCAAATTCCTGCAAACTAGTTTCTACTTCCATTTCATTTGGTATTTGTTCAGCTGCACAGTCATGTAAGTCAGCTAACCCTTGAGCAATTGGGTTCTTTTTATTTTGTCCATATCTCACTTCTACGGGAAAACCTTGTAATGCTAGCGTCCATGAAGTGATTGTGGATTGCGCTAGATTACCTGATCTAATCCTTTTACTCTCTAAAAATTGCAAAGGTTGATGATTTGTTTCAATAATTACCTTTTCTCCCTGAACAATGGGGCGGAAATGTTGTAGCGCCCACACAGTGGTTAATAGGGCCTTCTCACATTCATTAAATTTCATCTCAACTTGGGAAAATGCCTTACTTGCATATGCAATGGTTTTGTGATTCAAATCGTGTTTTTGTGATAACACTGCTGACATACAATGTTCAGAAAAACCTATTTCTATAAAGAAATCCCTGTCCTTTATGGGGTATGCTAAACATGGTGCCTTTACAAGACATTCCTTTAATTTAGCCACTGCATCAGACTGCCCTTTTTCCCATTTCCAGGGAGTATTCAGTTTAAGCAGTTTAGTCAATGGTTGAGTGATTTCTGCATAATTTTCAATGAACTTTCTGTTATAGCCTGTCATCCCTAATAAACTTTTTACTCCTTTCACATTTGTAGGATCTTTTAATCTTTGTATGGTCTCTATTTTCTTCTTTTGTGGATTTAGCCCATGTTCAGTCACTTCATGCCCTAGAAAGTTCACTTTTTTCTTGCACCATTGTGCTTTTTGCAAAGATACTTTGGCGCCTGCTTTCTGCAATTGGCCAAGTACATGTCTTATTTCATCAAAATGGCTTTTCAGGCTTCCATTTTTTATCAGGACATCGTCCACATAAACTATTGTTCCTCTTTCCGCTGCATCCGGCATGGCCTTTCTCAAAAATATGCCAAATTCACTCCCACTATTGATGTACCCGAACGGAGCTCTAAGCCAAGCATATTGAGTCCTGTCAAATGTAAAAGAAAATAAATGTTGTATCTCCTCTGCCAATGGCACGCACCAATATCCAGAGGTGAGATCTAATGTGGTAAATACATTTGAACCATGTACCTGAGCTAGGCCCTGATCAATGAATGGCAGTGGCCATCTAGATATTGGTACTCTTTTATTTAACTCTCTCAAGTCTGCACACAGCCGCCATTGACCATTTGGCTTCAATACACCTAAAATAGGTGTATTGGATGTGCTATGAATGGGCCTGATGATTCCCCGTGATTCCAAATTTTTAATAATCTCTGCCAATGATTCTAAACATGCCAGCAGTAGTCTATACTGGCGTACAAACACTGGGTTTCTGCTACACCCTTCTGGTAGTGTGGCCATATGTAAATCAGTTAAACCACAATCATAAGCATCTTTTGCAAATACATCCTTAAACTCCATAAATATCTCCCTCAGATTGTCCCTCTCTTCATTGCTTTCACATGCATCCACTAAGGAGATCTGCTCTTCTACCATTTTGGAAAATTCTGGAAAATCTTCTGGTAAGGGAATCTCGGCGCTTTCTTCTAACTGTGTGGCTGTGTCTTTTTGTAAAGCTGCCACTTTTAAATATTTTGGCATATCAGCTTCCACTTCAATGGGCTGATTTTATGTTTCATTTTCATTTAAATTAAATATTATGCAATCCTCTTGATGGCAGCACACTGTCTCATTTGAATCATAAGGATACACAGAATGAATTTTAAATATTCCTTTGGGCTGAGAGTCCAGGTGTTCTGGCAACTCGCCCTTGGCATCTACATATTTTTCAGGAATATTCCCAATCACCATGTTATTTAAATCTGCCGTATAATGTGATTTTTGTATGGCCATTCCTAATGGGGAGTTTTCCTCTAAATGAATATCCTGACAACCTTTATTATTTACCATGATTTTTACAGATCCCTCACCAATGTCTACCAATGGAATGTATTCATAATCCAGGCCTTGCTGTTTTATGGATTCATTCAGGCATACAAATGCATCAGAGCCTTTCATCTGCTGTCCATTTTTGCATTTCAGTGTTATTGCAAACTGTTTTGTAAATGCAGGAATAATAGTATTTTTCCTCATTTGTAATTCGATTGCATAAGGAACCAGTTGTGCACAATGATAAGCCCTTCTTTTGTCTTCAAACTCAGGTGCCGGACCACCTAGGCATGACCATATTTTTTGATTAAGGAAATCTAACACCATACACATTCTGTGCATGATGTCATTTCCCATGTAAAATTCATTTTGTGCTCCACTCACTATCCATACATTATGGTAAATTGTTTTCTGCCCAATGCTAATTTTAAGCATGCATCTGCCTGCAATTCGGTTTTCAAAGTCTGGACTGTCCAAGCCAGAAACATATTGGTTTTTAATCCTAAATCTCGGGATTTCTTCCCTTTCCATTATTTTTTGCAACAATTTCTCATTAATGAAACTCCTTTCATGTTCAAGCGCTAAATTGGCTTTTATTGTTTTAAAATAGTCATTTATACCAACATGAACCCATGGTTGCTCATCTTCCATGTGTATTTCTGCCAGAGTGGTAATGTGTTTTTCTGAATCTGTTTTAGGAGCAATATTCTGTTTGCACGTTTTCTCTTTTAGATAAAAACATAATGTGTGCTCATCTATGGCAGTCTGCCAATTTTTCCTTGGGTCCAAGTATATTTGTACAGGTAGTTTTTCATTGTCGCTCTGCATTTTATCTTGACACATTAATATGACAGTGACACTAGGTATGCAGCTATTCTGGAGATATACCTCCACAGCATCATTTGTTTTGGCAACGGTGTGACATTCATTTATATTGCTTTTTTGTGATTTTAGTTTCTTAGACCTCAATGGTTTTTTGGTTAAGGACCACAGCACTCCATTCACCCCATCTATGAGAGGAGACAATCTTTTCAGGCAATCTGTCCCCATCAGAAATGGAATTTCACAAATAGATGTGATCAATACCTCTTGTTTCATTCTGTGCTTTCCTATTTTTATGTCAACCTCAGTTACACCTATGATGGGCACCTCCTCCCCATTAAAGTTATGCACTTGGCCTTGATTTTCCTTCACTGTGATCTGACTCTGTGGAGGTCTCCCTTCATTGATACTCTTTACCAGCTCCTTGGACATAATTGTGGCCTGTGCGCCAGTGTCAATTATAGCAAAGGTGTGGCATTTTTCTTCTACAGTGATGGGTGCATAATATCTGTCCTCAACTTCCTCTAATACACATAAGAAATGTGAATTCTTACTGATTTCAGGGCTCACCTTTCTCAGGTCTTTTTCACTTTTGGCTAAGCACAAAGACATTTTTCCCTCCTTTTTACCCATTTCTGGGCGAGAGATTTTATTCATTTCTCCATGATCAGAGGTTTTTTGGAGTGTGGCCACTGTTCGCCCATCCATCTGGGTAACATCAGAGACCACATTACAATCCTCCAACTGAACATGTGTAACAACATCATTCAGCAATTTGTCATTTTTTAATTCTGTGCATTTGTGATCATTTAGTGTGATACCAGCCCTTTCAGCCTCTTCAAAAATATGTGGCTCAAAGAATTCTTCAGGTGATTGACTTGTACCCTCCTTGTGAGTATTTCCTTTTTCTGTCTGTGTTTGGTCATTGTTTTGCTTGCCCAGGGAAGGAGCTATAGCATCCCCACTTACTCCCTGTTCACTGGTATTCCCCATGCATGAGTCATTTTTCTTAAATCTGTTCCTTTGTTCTTTTGGAATTCCTAACGTTTCTTTTTCATTTGTGCAAATCTTTACTGTTTTATTTAGCTCTAAGTTAAACCGTACCTCTTTTTTAGAAGTATTTGCACTTTCTGTCACAATTTCATTTACTGGTACTTTCATTTTTAATCCATTAGGCATCTCAGAGTCGTTATGCAAAATTATATCAGAGCAATCTGTCATTTTGGCACTGCAGTTATCATGAGTACTTAGTCACTTTTCGGAAGCCCCCCGGTCATTGCTATGGCCATCAGCCCCCTCTTTGGAAGGTTGTTTTTGCGCTGTATAGAGCTTTCCTATTTGCTCAGCTAACATTTTCACTTCGGCCTCAAGGCACTGGAACCTTTCCATCTCCCTAGGATCCTCTTTCTGTGGCCTAGGTCGATATTGGTTGTTTTCCCCCCGATTGGATCTATTCTGATACCTCTCAGGTGATTGATGTCGGTTGGGATGGTTTCTGAACTCTTGATTCATTTGTGGAGGGGAGCGGGTTGCACCCATCCTTTGATTATAGTCCCCTGGTGGGGAATCATTGGACTGGCGTGGACTGTAGTTCACGTTTTGCCTCATGTCCTGTCTCTCAGATTGTGGGTACTGGCCCCTATGTTGATTTCCATTATCAGTAAATCGATCCACATATCGGGGCCTATCCTGATTACCATATATCATGGTGCTGGGATCAAATCTGCTTTGTGTCCCCAATGACTGGTAGGGACCATCATTTCTTTGATCTTGATTTTGTCTCTGGTTATTGTTCATACCTGCCATATCAGGCCGGTATCCTACCCGGGGTCTGTCCCCTAAATACCTAGGGCTGATGTAGCTCTCTCTATTACTAGGATCATGTGATTGGAACATTGGTACAGGAAATGGCGATCTTTGTTGATTACCCCTTTGTTCAGGTGTCACATTATTTTTACCTTGGCTTTCAGCAGACTCAAGGGACATTTTGGCTGACCTGATTTCCATTACTGTGGCTGAGGGTTCTTTTGATTTAGGTCTAGTATCTTTCATTTTATCACTTTCTCTACCCTGACAATAGAGTACCTCATATAGTTTTGTGCTTTGATGTACAATCCATTCAAGGGACTTGTCACGGTCAAATTCACGGACCAATTGGGATATGATGTCTTTCTGTAGCCCATGGAAGTATGCAGTTTTAAACTCATTGGAATTTGAGTCAAAAGATACATCAAAGCGAGAAAATGCTCTTTTTAAGTCTTGTAAAAATTGGCGAGGGGATATATTAGGTCCAGCAGTAATTGTGTACGCGACTTTCTTTGCCTCCTGCAAGGACTGAAAAGGAGAAAAATGACGCCTAATTTCTTTTTCAAACTCCAGCCATGTCATATTCTGCTGTTTATTTAATCCCCTTATGATGCTGGCCGTCGGGGCATCTAAAGTTAAATGAAAATATTGTCTGTACTGTTCCTTAGGTATCTGGAGTGCTTTGAAAATGTCATGCACCGCTTCTAAGTGATCCTCAATGCAGCATTCACCTCCCTTTTTAAATGGTTTGATCAGGGCTTTTATGGATTTCATTATTTTTATGGGGCTACTTGTTGCAATGCATGGAATTGCATTATTTTGTGATTCAATCCTGTTTTCAGGTGCATGAGATTGGTGGCTGCCCCCAATGGGAGTATCAAATCCCCCAAGGGCGCTGCAACCAAGTTCAGTCACCGGCCCAGTCACTGGAGCACTAGCTCTTTGGGCAGAGCTAGAATTCACCTCCACTCCATTGAATGTGGTACCCTGCCGCCTCTCCTGGGACCTGGGAATGCACATTTGCTGTTCTAAGTCCTTACACTTTTTAAGGAGTCTGTTGGCTTCATCTTGCAAATAGTTGTTTTCACCATTCATTTTATTAATCACCTCCTGCATGTCGCACATTTGCATTTGGCACTCATTGAACTCTTTATTTCTCTTGTCTCTTTCTTGGATCATTTTAATCATTTCTTGTTCTGCACTCTGGAGATCACCTTCTTTTTCACAATGTTCTTTTTGTAAAATCTGCATTTCTGAAACAACCTCATCTTTATCCTGCCTAATGTGATCCACTAAGGCTTTTAAGTGTGCCAATTCTTGCTCACTATCTTCAAATTGTTTCTTGCTTTTGGATAACTGAGTATCAAAGTCTCTGCATTTTAATTGCATGTCTTTTTGGCATACATCCAATTCTGCTCTCAACATTTCCTGATTTTTACTTGCCCCCTCTAATTCAGTCTTTAACCTGTTAATTAGCTGAGTATCATTCTCTTGCATTCGCAGGGACTTGTTTAAAATAAACCATATTTTGCCGCATAGCCGTATTAAACAGTCTTTCTCTGCACTTTTATCGGCTGCATTCAATAATCTCGTAAGGCAGACCTGAATTATGCTGCCTTCTGCAAAAATATTGTCTAGTTTTTCTTTATGCACCTCACCCTGAATGTGGTTACTCCATTCTAACGTGCTATTTGACGACCAATTCCCATGTGCAAACAACTTTGCCTCTAAATATTGCACTAGATCTGAGAATGTGGTTTCCCTTTGTGACATTCTGAAAATCGTTTTTCGTGGCACACTGTTATTATAAAATGGGTTCCCTTTAATGTGCAAATGGCAGTGTGAGACACGCTTGCCACGCCCAGTAGGTACTCTGTGATCACTTTCCCGGCCAACGCACCATAAATATGTAGGGTATTTTGTGGAGATTTGGGGCCTGACGGTATTTTATTACCGCCGAAAAATAACTTAGCAATAATCACTCCTTGTATTCAGATTTGGCCATGTGCAACAATAATACAGTGGACATGCATTATTTCAGCACCCAGACATGCATATTTGGTATGCGTGGTTGGTATGCGTGGTTGGTGGTATTTTGGTGAGCATAATTCCCTTGTTTTATTTGTGGCCCCAATGTCCAGAATCCCTTATCTTTGCTTAGATTTTTCATGTAATCACTAGAGAGACCTCAGACCTACATTTTAGGAATACCACATTTTCAGTTTTAGTGTTAGTCTGCCACCATGGGCGATCTCACTGACTTATTTACGACAGAGAGCTATATGTGGTAATTTTGTGGTAATTTCCACTACCTTATATACGGTAGGGAACTATGTTCAGAGAGTCCCTCTTCCCGTTGGCTCATGTACCTCCAACGAGCTATGCTACAAACAATCACTCTCAACTGTCCATACTGAATATGATCATGCACACATCTGTCTTAAAATGACAATTGCATTGTTTAAAAATCTCCCCTCATCATCAGCACTGTATTGGTAAATAGAAGACACACCACTCGTCTGCTTTCAAATATTTTTCTGTATTATAAAAGTTGCATTTAAACACGATCTCACTCTTTACAGAAATAAATAAAATAGCACAGTAACAGCATTGTCTGTGATACACTGAAAAAAGAGTGGCGGAGAACAGAACACAATTTGCAACATTAACCTGTGATTAAGGCACCGGAATCTCTTTTCCTACTCTGACTGAATATTCTCGTACACACTCAGCTCCCACACTTATGTAATTACCTTATCTGTTCAGAGTTTTCTTCAGCTGTTCTCTTTCTGAATGTGGCTCCCTTGAATATTAACCCCAGTGAAAAGGAGCGCCTTTCCTTCTCAAACCGGGTTCATTGCCTGGAATTCTCAGCTTTTGCAGATAGGAATGCTCCAACCAGGAAATAGGTCCTTCTCCCAGCTCTGCCAAATCTTGACTGCCCTTCTCTCTCCTCAAACTCCCCCCAGCAAAACTCTGATCACTCCCTCTAGCATGATACTTGCTATGACGCTGCTCCAATCAGAATCAATCATGCCATCTCCTCCTTCTCTACACAATGGCTCATTTTTATAGTAATACTTTGTAACCAACTGATTTCCTGTTCTTTCGAGCTCTTTTGCTTCCTGTAATTATGTGGACAGGGCAGCAGAGAAAAAAAAATGGATGTGCGTTTAAAAGTTCACTTTCAGAATAGGCCTAATTCTGCAGTGGAGACACATTTTTATTAGTGGATTATGTTTCATTAGTCAGGTTAGTTATAAGTAATGTTAGTTATTATTTTCAAATGTGTCTCTCGCACCATAGGCATTTCAGGTGAAAAATAGTGTGCATTTTTGAATGTGCACGTGTGCTTTTAACTGTAAAAATAGATTTGCATCTTATATGTTAAAATCGTTTTTGACTGAATAGCCTGTCTTTCCTTGTTAATCTGGTAACACATATAGCAATGCACCGCACCCTTGTGGTGGTGCTGCATAAAAAAATTTCTACCTGTGCAGTAGTGCTGTACTCTGTGCTGTTTGCTACCTGTGCAGTAGTGCTGTACTCTGTGCTTTAACACGCCAAATATCCTTACAAACCCCATGACAAATGCTCAATGAGATCCCGAGCAATGACACCACTGAATACGTGTATTAAGTCACTATTAAGCAAACACGCACTTGAAATCTGGACTAGTGAACTCCATAGATCATAACTCCACGCAGACACTCACCTCCCATATCACTATGCTTACCCTCTTCTCTACACCATCACACAATTAGAGTGCAGCTACACCACTCGATCAATTTCGGCCTAGCTACTCACATTTGAACATTACTCGATGAACACCTCATCATTCTAATGAAACGCAGCTACATCCCATGACAACCAGCCTAGCTGCACACATAAGTGTCCTAAACAGGCCTAATGCAGCCTGAACCCAGTCTCGATGTCCATCCTCCAGACAGCACACATATGCTAGACTGCAGCTACCATTGGGCAATTGCATCAGCTGCACACATCACTGGTGCACATAAGCACCCTATGACACCCTACTCTCTCAACTGACCAGGACTACGGCCCCCGGGGGTGTTCAACCTACCAGCGCTTTGAGGTCATACCAATGATATATAGAGCGCTATATAAATGCCAAATAACATAATTTAACATATGTTATTCTTGCAGCTGGTATTTTCGTTCCCTTTTCCGTCCTGCTTCAATGCAGTTATTTGGGGTCATGCAATGTATTGCAACAGTCACCAGGAGACCGGCCATAAAACAAGGGGTTTTTAGCATGCTGCTTAACCAAAGTGTATGATACTCAGCAAATAATTTGATCTCACTGCAAATTGCCTACAAACATTGTGAGTTCTCAAAGCCTGCAATCTTTTATACCTAACAATGCCACTGTCAAAACATGTCGAAATCAGTTTGTGATTGAACATCTTTGAGTGATGGGTTGCAAGTGATTTTTAAAATATAGAGTGAACGTGCCCACTAGCCAAGGCGAGTGGGCACGGAAGTGTTTCAAAATGGACAATGGCCCGAAGGCCATGGCTAGTGGTCTGGTGGTGTTCTAAAATATACAGTGGGCACGGGCGTTGGCTAACTGAATGGTTCAACCTCTACAAAATGCCTCAGGAAAATGAAGGAACACAGTATAGAGTGGAAGGGCCTATTTTCTTGAGATCAGTGCATTTAAACAGATATTTTATTTGTAGTACTAACTGGTGATTATACCCAAGGGATGACCCTCCAAAGTGCTTTGCTCACAATACAAAATACTTTCATGCCAACAACTTCTCATGACTCCAGAGTCAGCCTCATTGCTCTCTGGGATGAATGACAATAGGGCCTGACTTCTAGTGGGAACATGTCATTCTCACACTTCACAGGGCAGCGCATGACCCAACCTATTATACAGATACAATCTTCGACATAGTCTCATTCATTAGGTGAGTGCCCACATCCAGATGTATAACAAACACCATCCGGACACTGAAGCTTCGAGACTAGAGGTCCCCACTGCCCTAGCAACTTCCCCTCCATTTGCATAGGGCCTTGATTAATGCTTCTATTTTAATAATAAGAGTGATCCATCGTGGGGAAATCTGTCTAGGGAGGATCACTCAGTGAGAACGTGCTCGCCCTGGAAGCAAGTCGACACGGAGCAACACAGGTTCGATCCCCGGGTCCACGCTTAGAAACCTCTGGGTATTAAGCGTGTTATAAATAACATATCATATCATATATAATGTGCTTCAGCAAGCAGTTTGTTAATGTATTAAAGTACTGCTGTTACCAGCTCCATCCAGCCAGAAGCATAAGACCTCCCCTTCACACCACTTAAGAGCTTTTCTCAGACGGGCCCTTTTTCTTTCCTAATGTAGAAACAATCAAAATGTAGCCCTCCCGTTAGACAGTTAAGAGAATTTAGACTGCATTTGACAACATTGCAAGACCTATGCTTCAGCTCGAAACTAGGGACCACATACAGCTAGTGCTGAAAATGCATATGGCTTCAAGGTTCTGTGGGCATTTCATTCAAAGTACTTTTTTGACCCACCGAGTGGATAGCCGAGAAATGGTCACAACCGTGCCCAAGATACAAGGGCTAACAAAGTCCAGAATCTGTTCGTTCCCCCAACTTCCATGTTGGACAGCTTGGGATTGATGCCAACAGTTGCTCTAGAAAACCTGTAGAGAAATTTGAAAAGTTCTGTCCCATATGTCTTCCAAGTGTACTTTACAACACGAAATAGTAGTACAACCTCTGCCCTCCCCTCACGCCAAAACCACTGGTGTCTCACAGGAACAGTCCCCCTTATAGTAGTTAGTCACCCCTTCATTTCGTAATGACTATGCCACGCGGTACTGGCCAGAGGGGCGCACTGCCTGTCCTTAACTGTTGTGATGTGACTGAGGGCAATGTGGGACGTGGCTAACACACACACACACAATCCTTCCCCATCACAATGGAGCTCATTGTGTTGCTCCTCGTAATTTGGTGCGGGAACCCATTACATGTAGGCACACATGTAGGCATAGAGCCATGTACACTACCTTTTGCACTTCACCGTGTAAACTGAGTAAACGCCTGCCATGAACGCATGGCAGACAAAATTTAGAATGGATCCCCATGGGCTCTGCCTCATTTTTGCTGGTGCATAAAGCTGACGGAATCCATAGGGATCCACAATTATGCCGGCATGAAAATGCATGCCAGTGCATATGCTGGGAACATTTGCATGGCGGAGAGGTAGGGAGTGGCTGAAACGTAATTTGCATGCAGCCCTTCCTTTCGACCACACAAATTAACAGAAATCGGCCATAGCAGGAATCAATAGCGTAAAAGCGTTAGGCAAGGCTTTTATGCTACTCAATCCCGCCACAGTCCATTGTTATGAAAGTCAGAAATGCCCCCTGCAACCATTGCACTCAGGGACTGTTTCTGTATCCCTACAGCCCCTACTAGCACTTGACACCTGATGCATGCACTTACCCCTGCACTTGCCACCAGCTGGACGCACTTTATTTGTTTCTCATTTATTGTCTTATTTATTTTACTGTTATCCAACGCAGTGCACTGCCCCCCGCTCTTCCCCCTGCACTTTTGCCCTTCCTCCCTCCCCTGCACCTGCGCGATCTCAATGTCACCTGACCTACTAGGATCGCTGTCTCTGTCTTCCCTCTATTTCCCCTCCCTTGCCTCGTCACGCCTTGAAACACTTGTCTATAGGCACGTTGCCATATCATATCATATCATAAAATTAGCCCCAATGTCTTTCTTCATTTTTCTGCTCTGGACGTCAATATATGGATAGGGATTATAGAGTGCAGACAGGATATGTATCCAGACATTGTGGGGCAACTGTCCCTGCCACTCTGCCAATGCCTACACCCAACTCCCTGTCAGGCCCTTCTTCTTTTCATTGTTACCTACTTGCCTGTAACTCACTGCGTAACCCCATTCTGCACAATGTTACCCCTCGATTTCTAACTGGCTCACTAACCATTGCTCCTCTCGCTGCCTTCCTGCCCCTCCCCATCGATTGTCTTCTAACCTCACCTTCTGCTCTGAGGGGCTCCAACCATGCGTCACGCCTCTTAAAGAAACCTTCTAAACGTACCGTGTACCCTTCTTCACCCCCAGAACAAACATGCACGCGTCGGCGTCAAAGGAGTTTTGCATCTCAATTTGAGCTTTAGGGAACTCATCTGGTTCATAGGTAGACGGGAAAGGCCACCAAACTGATATCCCGAAATTCTCTGAAACCTCATGTTTTTTACCTCGCCCTACCGATTCAGTGTAAGTTGCTCCAAAACCCTTACTCCACTTAAGCCCCCTACCAGTGGTGGAGCCAGAGGGGCAGGAGGGCGGACGCCTCCTCTTGTTCCCCCAGTGCTAGTTGTGTGCCCAATGCACCCCAACAACCTCCCACCGGTCCCTATTATCCACCCACCCCCGAACCAAAAGCTGCCTTCGCTACTGCCCGTCCCTATCTGATGGGCTCTTGAAGGCCGAAACCAATCAATGGCAACAGGCAGTGCACTAAACAAAACCACAACTATCGAGCTGAGTTTGCAATATTTGATCCAGTCCTGCTCGGTTTCGGAGCAGAAACAGCCTCTGACTGGCCTATAGAGCAATAGGCCCATGGCCGAACCAAAAACACAAAATGCTGGTGTGGGGCAGTTTTTTGGGTCAAAGTGGGCCACATTTTTGGACAATGTGGGCCAGTTTGATGAGTTACTGCACTATGTGGCTAGTAGTTTTGACCAGTGTTGCTAAATAAATATTCTTTCAACATGCATAATTTGCATCAAATTCTATCCAAAAAAAAACCCATGGGTGCTATTCAAACTGTGTCACAAAAGGAATGAATAGCCATTTGCAACGGTGGGTCTCTTTTCCATTGGTGCCCGAGATAATTTTATGGCCCAGTCGATCCTGAGCAGAGACCTTCCCAAATATTCATATAGAGATACACGAGGTCATAGGATCACCACAGATAACATGTAGAGAATTCCCATGTTTTCGGTAGAGTAGCCCTGCTAGCACTTGCAACATAACCCGAGCATTCCCTTTTAGAAGGCGATCAGCAGTTTCCCTCACAGGCCCATTGTGGCAACTCTTTAGAAACATTTGGAGACAAATTGGAGACAAAAGGTCGCTGGTATATTTTTAGGGTTGCCCTGCGACTGACTCTCCCAAACCTCGAAAGCCAGTAACTGTTCTAAATAAAGTACAGAGAGTTCTTCAGTTTAGTTGTGTCTGTGCTTTGCCTTCGTTTCCATTGTGCACTGACTGCTACTTTCACTTGGGATGATGTGCAACTGTGTGTGCACATTGTGTCCGAGGGTTTCATTGGTTTTAGCTCCATGCAAGTCTTTTGTCTATGTCTGGCCTTCAGCAAGCCAGGGATGGTATATTTTAGTAACAGCCTTCACTCGGGCACAGCGCACGCCGCTGCTTCCAGTAAAGCTGGCCTCGTGTCATCTATTTCAGCAGGTCCTTCTTTCTGCATCAGCATTTGCGCCCTGATTGGATGCAGGGCTCGAAACAACACACACCACAACGCCATAGAGGAAGTGCAATCGCACAGACTTGTATGTGCTTACGTCAGATACTAAACTCCAGCCCAAATTCTCATGTCTATTCACAGTGGAGGTCCAACGTTTCCATCACTCTCTAGATTAATTTGGGGTCCCATTTCAAAGCCATTGGGCGCCATGCTCAGACCTTCGGGCACATGTTTCTTTGTGGCTTGTTTATAGTGATTGCAGGCAATGTCACCATGTGACCACTGGGTGTACTTCACCCGCACTCACTTTGCCCAGAACTCTTTGTGTGCACTTACCTCTTTCACTTTTACATTATGTGTTTACTTCCTCGTGCCTTTACTTTTTCATGCCTTTACTTCTTCATGCCTTTACTTCTTCATGCCTTTCCTTAGTCTGCATTGTCACATTGTGAAGGGGCAATGTATATGGCAAGGGTTGGCTTATGGTTAGAGTTGGGATCAAGGGGTAAAAGGGGCAAGAATATGGGGTGGAAGAGAAGGGGGTAGAGGGGGCTTCCCTTGTAAAACAATGCATGTCAAAGCTTCTACTCGAGCTACTGGTGGACTACAGAATGAAGACGGGATGCATGACTTTACTTCGCCTGCATTCACTTTCACACTTTCTATTGGACTGTTTCATTCAGAGAAGGCAGTGATCTGCGCCCTCTGGGGTAGCAGCCATGTGCCGGAGACTTAAACGCCTTTGTTAGAAGGCCCATGCTCTTTCTCAGGAGAGTTGTTAGCGATATAGAGCCTCATTCTGAGTTGGACGGTAAGGGATACCGGGCACCGGTAAGGAGACCAGTGCCAGTAATCCCTTACCGCCCAATTCCGAGGTCCCTTAGCGGGAATCGCAAGGGACGTGTGGTCGGAACACACGTCCTTTACAGGTCCCGTTAGGGGACCAGGGTGCTAATTATGGGCCTGCAATAAACAAGCCCGTAATTTGCGCCTTCCCCAGTCCCATTTAGCCCTATAGGGGCTCAAATGGGAATGGGGAATGGCATTTGGAATGGGGATTTAGCAGGTCCGCCAAGGGCGGAATGTCCCGGTAAGTCCCCACTCCATCAGACCGGACCCGGACACGATTTTGGAGGCAGCCATGGCGCTAATAGCGCCATGGCTACCTCCAAAGTCGTAATGAGGCCCATAGTCTTGAAACCAGTTTCCATTGAGTTGAGGCTAGGCCCATAGCTCACAGCCTAGTGATTGGATGAAAGTGGAATACATCTCAAATATTGACCACCAATTATTCTAATGCGTATTTGATGTCAGACTGTGTGACTGGAATGCCCCTGGAGGTCTAGCTGGGTACTGACAGTATGAACAACCACACTCTTTCATCGAACAGAGAATGTGGCAGCCTCCTACACATGGCTAGGGCAGTACGGCAAATTACAGACCTGATGTAGCATACAATCTGGTGGAACCACAGAATAAGGCTATTCAGTAAATGGTCAGTGTTGGAGCATGCAGGGGTATCATTAGGATGTGTCTAATGTGCAGCCCTTATCATTTCTTCTTAAAGACATTTACCAAACAGTGTAGCATCCAGTACTGCCCCGGCGCGATGCCATTGGCCATATGGCACAGGTGGTTGTTGGCTCAAGGTGGGCAGTTGCTCTGTTTACCATCATTACGCCACCACTGGCAATTCTCTTGATTTCCCAAGGATGCACTGATGCTGGTACCTGGAGGGCATTCCGGCTGGAGGGAGGAGAGGCTGAGTCTTGCACCAAAACAAGTGTCGTCCCCATGCCAAGATAGTGGTCTTCCTCCCTGCCCACTATTTAACCTGCACTACATGGCCCAATAAGCGATGGCGGGCCCTTATTTCCAGTTGAGAGGTTTCTTTTATTTTATTTTATGTTGATATTTATATAGCGCACCAAACCCTGGGGGTATCAAGGCGCTTTAACTTAAGAATATGGTTACAGTACAGTTACATTAAGTGCATTAAGGTTGCAGCTAAGGTTGCAGCACAGTAGCGGGCGCCATGAAGGCTTGCGATGAGATGAACACTTCCCATTGCAATTCACCAGCTACATTGTTTCTTGAGGAAGTTGTCTCCAGTCTAGCTTCTTGGCCACTGTTCTCCCCTATTCTTCTGTCTCCTCTGCCTCTTGCTTGGCCTTCTTCTCCCTCATACTTCTGTTATCTCTCCTCTACCCTCCTGAAGCCTCCTGAAGTCTTTCGTCTTGGACTCAGTCATCTTGGTTCAGCCTTTTGTCTCAAGTCCTCTTCCTGATGCCAACTCTTATCACCAACTTCTTGCACCTAGTCCTAGTTGTGTTCACCTTGTATCATGCTTCACCTTCCAGCACCTAGATCTTCCACTTCAGGGTTTTCTTTGACTATGTGTGCATTCATGTTTGTGTGCCCCTGACCGCTTGCTATGTTACCAACATCTGGCGGGGTGGCATCTGGAAGGGAATGGCCATATCTCTCTTCCTTAAAACCAAGAAGTATGCAGAATAGACCCTCTACTCTCCGATCCAGACTGGCTGGTATATCTGAACAAGAATGTAATGCATGTCATTTAAAATTGCTGGTGTTGGTCCGCTCAACATCAGCACATTCAGTGTCACAGTGTCCAACTGTGTAGGCATGATCAGAAAATATGTGTTTGGACATTACCCGCCAGTGTCAGCATAGATTTGATACAATACTGTACTTTTCAGAAAAAAAACTTTGATACCTTGAATACGACAGCAGATCTGTTCAACGTGCCTTTGACATATTGAGGGTTAGCAAATGCACTTTTTAACTGGACTGTAAAACATTTAATCGGTCAGTCCGGTCACTTTTCATTAAGACCATGGTTCATTTCTTTGACATTTCCAGCCTGGCTGAAATCTATGCAATGCACAACTCCTTTCAGGAACGCATTATGGTCACTGGGGCATTAATGGCACTTATGTGCAGGATTGCAATGCCTTGATGGGACAGTGCCGGCACTTCTGCAGAAATGCACTTTTTAGACAGTACGCTAGGACCTTGTTAGATACATAGGGCCTGATGAGTTTCAAAATGACTTCAATGGTGCAACGTGACTTTGCACTGTCAACAAACACCCGGATTCATGGAGCAGTGCAAAGTGTATTTTTCCTTTGCACTGCAAAAATACACTTTGCACTGCTCCATTGGAAAGTGAACAGTCACTTTGCACTGTGCAAAACATTTCATGAATCAGGCCCTTTCACTTATTTTTGTATTTTATTGGTTTCCATGAAGTGACAATCTGCTATTGCTATTGTCCGGTAGCAATGTGGGTTGGCACAACCCTTTGGGTTTGAGGCTACCTTGTCTTGATGCAGTAGCCAAGTAGGATCTACTTGAGAGGGTATAAGTGAATGCCATGCATGATGGCCGCAGCTCAGCATGGCCCATGGTGTTGCATCACAGGCATTTTGTAGCTAATGTATTCATATTTGGAGTTTGAGTGGCACAGGAACTTTAAAGGAAACGGCTACCATAATAGTTACCAGTTAAAGAGTGAGCTGATGATATAGCATATGCCTGCAACAAATTCTTTCAACGTAATAGTTACCATGACTGGACTCATCAATCAGATTGTCCGGAGCAGGGATCTGCAACCTGCCGCTCTCCAGATGTTTTGGACTACTACTCCCATGATCTCTAACCATTCACTATGCTGGCTAGGGCAGATGGGGATTGTAGTCCCAAAAATCAGGAGAGTCCAAGGTTGCAGACCCCTGGTCTAGAGGATTTTCAGACATCATTCTTTAAGGCCAAAGGGGGAAGAAGCTGACCAAAGAAAATGCTTTCAGAGAATACAACTCAGAGTGGGTGGAGTTGATTTCAGACTAACAGCAGCTGGGGTAAAATGAGGTTAATATATAAAACAAAACTGGAGAAAAAGTCAAGTTCACCTCTGTATGTGCCAGTTCGCCTGGCAGAGGGGTAGCCGCGGGTCCCTTTCTTTTAGCCCCAGCACTCCCCCATTCAGCGAGGTTCTAGGCAATGCCAATGAAATGCTTATATGCATTGCTAAAAACAGATATTAAATAAATAACGCTCGCAGAAGAGCGGAACTAGCGTTGTCTTCTGAAGTTAATGGTCATTGATTGTGTCCACCCACCACTAGTTTAAAGCAAGCGTGATTTCGATATTTCCCAAGAAAGGTTCGTTTATGACTTTACTGGCACAGCCGCCATCTTAATCTGAGCAATTTCGGAGACAAGGAAGAGCGGCGGAATATGGGTGGTGTGTCAAATCCACCCTCTCCCCACACTGGCAATGGGCATGCTTTCTGGAAACATCCTATGTCTAACACTGGTAGAAGGCTTGGCATATGCTGTTACTTAAACCTGCCTGGCATGCAGTAGGCATCCATTCCCATTCACATAGCCACCTGGGTGCTGGCTGCAATGCCCACAGGAATCCTGGCACCCTGCAACCACAGATCCTTCCTGGAAACCCCTGATTCTCAGAAGAGATTTGGCTTCAGGGGGTGGGATTGTCTGCAAACCTGAGGGGACACTCGTGTTCCTGACACCGTGGAATGCATTCGCGGCTGGACTTCACATGTTTGGGTGAGTCCTCTTCCCACGGGGTCAGTAGGTTCCTTTGCAGGGATGGCGCACTCTTTCCCGCCCCTGCCCTATGGCTGGTGAGGCCAGGTGCCAAGCAAAGGGCTGCAGGGATTCATGAGAGCAATGTGACTGCTGTAGTGAGCTAGGATGCACTTTGATCTGTGGAAGCCATGGGGCATGGATGGCCAAGCCCACTGAGTCGGAATCACTAATCGTGTTTGCTAACTCGGCACACTTCCCAGCCCCACACATTAAGACAATTCTGCCTTTTAAAGATGGCTAACGGCATAACTGAGGTGGTGGCCTTCTCTTCTCTACTGACCCGCGTGACGAGCTGATGTACTATACAATGGCAATTAGAGTTTGCTGTTTGGAATATTTTCCCCTAGGTTTTAGAGTGTAGGCTTAGAGAACGATTAGATTTGTTTGCAATATTCTTCTGGTCTGAGAGCATTCGAGGCAAGGAAAGCTTGTGGGGCTAGCACAAGCGGTTCGATTTCTGGTTCGTTTTTGGCGGTCTGACTACCATTCAGAAAAACACGGATTCAATTTTAAGGCCAGAAGTTCCATAGGTCAGAACATGTGTGCACTTCTCTTGTGCTGCGGCCCAGCACAGGGAAAAGAAACGTTATCTGCTAAGGGTTCATGGCCCTTATGCAGTTATTGATTTCAAGCAATTTTAGCTTCACCTCCCAATCCTGAGGCCGTCCGAATCAGTAAATATGCTTCAGTGTTGCACATTCATTAATGCCACAGCCAATGTTCTGAAAAAAAGCAAATGTTTTAAGCATAAAAGCCTTTTATCACAGATATATTTGTCAAATAGAAAGATTTATGGTCATTCTTATTTTCCCAAAATGCTCTTTGATTTTAGGAAAAGTAGTCTGGAACCATCGCCGGTGCTATTTGTTCCCTTCCCCTTTGCCATAGATTTAATTGGGGAGAGTGCAACTGGAGTGCACCACTGTCCATCTTGGAATGCTAGCCTTCTGTCAGAAAATATTTTTTTATGGTTATTCTAGGTTTAGAAAATTTGAGCTGCTCAGTTTGAGAAGGGTAACATTCTAATTATGACTACAATACATACTGAAAGTTATTAGAAATAAACATTGCAGCATTTTAAAACTAGTGAGTTTACAAGTGAATACAATTTGTAATAGTTGTTTTTGCACAATAAAACACAGCCCCAATCTATATCAGTTTTTTCCTCTGGTCACACAGCTTTCGGCAACAGCGTGGATAGTTCTGGCAAACACACACCTGACTATGCGACACCCACCCACGTAGAAAGAGACAGGGCATATAGTGGCAGATCGAGACAGAGAAAGAGAGAGCAAAAGAGAGAGAGCGTGAGAGTGCAGATGGAGAGAGTGTGCAGATGCAGAAAGAGCTAGAGATAAAGAGAAAAAAAAAAAAAGAGACAAGGGCAGATGGTATTCTCATCAAATTAATTGGTGGAAGTCTTGAAATACAGGAAGGGTTGCAAAGTTGGACTGATATTGCTTTTGTGCCAGAGCCTTGTATTGCCAGATCCTATTTTTGCCTCAAAAGACAATAGAATTTCTTTCACAATTCCCATAATACACAATTTTTCGATGGTTGACTAATTACTTATATTTGAACTAAGCATCTATTCCACTTTTAGAAATGTGCCGATTTTCTAAGTGCCCAAAGTATTTTTTCGTATACCAAACGATGGGTGTACAGATTACATAACTGTGCATGTGAGCGTGTTTATGTGTCGCTGAGAGTGCAGAAATCTTGGACGAACTGCTATACAGCAATAGTGCATCCTTGCCGAAACATGTGAGAACATTGCCTGTATCATTGTCCTATAAACACATTGTTTAATTTATTTTCAATATTATTTTTAATGGAATTGCAGGGATAGGGCTGCAAGAAAAAAAACACAGTCACTGTATGAGTCCAAAACGCTGCCTAGTTTTGGACTTAATATCTTTCTTTACACATTTGGCCAGCTCTTATAAAGTGCACCCACATTCTAATGTGGCCGGAGGAAAAGCTAGACAGAACGCAATGGATTGCACTTCTGCATGGCCATACCCCCTTCCTTCAATTCTGACCACTACCGCACAAGGCAGAGATGGGATCGGGGAGTCACGGCATGCATGCGGTGGAGGGCGTGGAATTCAGGTGTGACAAAATGATGTCTGCTCTGAAGGGGGGCAGGGAAGAGTAGTGAATACAACTCCTACTCAGCCCCATATCACTCCAAAACCATCTGTAATCTCAATCATGATGGTGAAACAGACCTAACATGAATGGTACACCTCCTTTACCTCTTCAAGGTAGTGTGGGCCAAGGTCAGGCTATATTCTTCAAGAAGGATGTGAGCCAGCAAAGAAGCACCCAAAACATCAATAGCAGTGAGGTACCAAACCAAAGAATGCCCAACCAAGGTTCAATACAAAATAGGAGACTTAAATGAACTAAAAAATTGAAATACACCAACCAGAAGAACTTTAATTCACATCTGTAACTGACGATACAGCATGTGAAGACTGTAAAATGAAAGCATTACTCTGAGACTAAAAAAGGGGAGACTGGCAATATTTCCAGCAGCAATGTTCAAGCTCATTGAAGATGTCTTTTAATGGGTAATGAGTGGGGTCTCTTAAATGCCAATGGGGCCCTTTAAGGCAGGGCAGGGGGAACAACACCACTACAAATACATTTTAGGCTTGTTCTTGAGACATAATGGTCCTAAAAAAGGCTGCTAGGCAGTTTACAAAGGGTTGAGCCTGCATCGAGACAATCAAGTTGGTTGGTCAAGTCCAAGGGATCCAGTGCATAAAGATGGTAGAGTGGGCTCAGCACAGTTTAGCTGTGCGATGATGTCCTGTGGCGGTCATCGGATCAAAATGGATGAAGAACTGGCAGGCAGTGGTGGAATCTGCATCTTGAAGCATCACATCCATGCGAAAATAATACACAGCTTCATGCAAGGCCACTACTTAAATACGATTGAAAAGTGGTATGAAAAGCAGCTGTGGGGGGGAGGGCTGCAGCAGCTGAAAAATTACTCAGTAGTGTTTCAGTCATCTTGAAAGCAGATTGAGGCAGAAGACAAAGCCCATAACTGTTGCTTGCCTCTTGGGTTGTTGTGGGGCCCATTCAGGGTCACTAGGGATAAGGATATTCCTTGTTATGCCCTCCCCAGCCAGTAAGATTTCCAGATGTCAGGGTTGCCCACTGTTAAAGGTGGCCCCAGGATGTTGGAGCTTTGGGTTCCATTAGGCCGTTTGCAGGAATGCACATGCAGTTCTGTAAATGCTATGCTGCCAAACTACAAGGCAGCTTTTTGAGAGGCACTCACTTTAAGAGGCAGAATTATGACCAACATTGCAAATTCGACATTATTTAAAAAAAAAAAGCTCAGGCTTGTCCATCCTCACAGACGTCTGTCTCACCAGGATGCCCTAAATCGCCCTTACCACACATTAGATGCATGCAGTGAGTCTAGAGTTTTTTGTGCGGTGTGTATGCACACAACAGATCTTTCCAATGACAGTCAGTATTATAGAGCTCAACAGAGTGCTCCTGTTTTTGTGTCACAAAAACAGCCTTAATGTATTTAAATCATGCAGTTTCTTTGAGGTCAGAATGCTGATACCCACTGTTATGAGGAGTTGCAGGGACCTTGCAAGGAACCTTTTGTGTTATGCACTCACATGGGGAGCACGGTTTCCTCATGCTGGCAGCAGTAGAATCTATGGATGCTTAGCAAAAGAGTGCATAGCCATCATTTCTGTGCTCTCTCCGTGTGCGTCCATCTATTAGAATAATTGTGTTAGTGCAATCATGTACACATTGTCTTAAACGTACACACATGCTACAAACCCAGAGACATTTGTAGCTCATAAGTCTTTCAGGTTCGAAAAGTAAAGTTTGTGTTGGTTGCTTTTTAGTAAAAATAAAAAAATGTGTTTACATTATGTATTAAAAAAATACATTGGTGAGGTATTTATACCACATATTTTTCAAAAGCTTGGTGAACAAAGACAACAGAGAGCGTGGGATCCAATGTAAGCAGAGTGTGTGACTACCTTACATAAAGAATTATTTAATTTTGAATAGATAAACGTTCTTCAAAGACTGGGCTCTTCTGGAAAGACAGGGTGTGAAAGAAGAGTGGGCTGTTGTAAACTGATGGACTAATGAAGAGGTTTCAGCAAGTGTGTGCTGGGCTTTTGCACGAATGTTACATTCCTGCAGGACTGGACTATTTTGAATGGGACCGTATGATTACTCCTCCGTAAGACGGGCCTGCACTGCCCTGCATCAAAAACATATTACGCAAGGGACTAGGAATCACCTTATCATATCACGTGCTGCACTTTGGATCTACTTAGGGTTGAAAGAAACCCAACTTTGGAGTAATGGACCCTTCACAGGTGAACATTTTGAACACCATGGGCCTCATTACACGGAAGGCGTTAAGGGTTAACGGTCACCGGTAATGGTACCGGTGACTGTTAACCCTTACCGCCTTACTACGAGGTCCCTTAGCGGGTTGGTACTTTAACGCCTGCTTTTAGCAGGCGTTAAAAACCAACCCGCTAAGGGACCTTGGTGCTAATTACGGCACCGCAAATTTGCGGTACCGTAATTAGCACCTTCCCCATTCCCATTATGCCCTATGGGGCAAAAATGGGAATGGCGAAGGGCAATGGTGGAAGGGGAAATTACCGCCCCGCCAACCTTGGAATAGGGCGGTAATTCCCCTTTCCACCAAGGCGGTGCCGGTATATTACCGGCATGGACCAAGGTGCTATTAGCACCTTGGTCCACCGCCTACCGTGTAACGAGGCCCTATGTGTCAATGCAACAACCTGTACAGTGTGAAATAAGGCCTTCACTCCAGAGGCATGGAAGGGCTGACCTCACTCGATCGTTTTCAATAAAGGCCTTATGAGTAGGTTCTTGTGAGTAGGGCCAACTGTTATTTGCATACGTCTTCATGAATGCGTCATTGTTGTTTCCTAAAATGTAAAATATTTGACACCTACAAATACATGCAAGCAGGCACGAGGCGAGGTGCAAAGACCAATAGTTTAGGGTGTAGGCTATTTTGCTAATGGTGAATGCTTGTGTACTGCACAATTTCAGCCACAAGGAATGCCGTTGAGGGGTTCCCTTCTAAAACTGTGCTGCTGTGGACGGTTTGTGCTCTGGTAACCACTATTAATCGTTTGGAACAGCTGAATTGCTCTTTAATTCGAGGGAAATGGCTTTAATCAAATTGAAGAATTATATTTATAAAGCAGAAAGCATTTGAACAGTTGTAACACATTTGCAACCTGGCTTTGGATTAGTTCTCTCATGACCGAATTCGTTCGCGTTTCGAGAAGATTGTGAACAACCATTTGTGCAACGTCCCAAAAACCACTTCCTGTTTTTGTGCAGATCTTATCCACCCTATTACCTGTACTTAATTTGCAAGCCTTCCTGGCTGCAGGTCTTGAGAGCAAACCCCCACGGGCCACGCCCTATGGCCTTACACACTCTAAAAAGAACTGGTACCAGGAGGCGGTTCATCTCACGGATGCCTGCCAGTCACTAAGGAGTTGTTTCACTGGTTCTCGTGTTGCCATTTCAGGGGCTGGAGGTAAGTGCTACAGCTCAGCGTTCTACATTTCAAGATGGCTGACACTCTGACTGACAAGCCAGATGCTGCTATTAGTGCACACTGGACGGAGCTCCCAGTATTGTCAGGCGTTTCCCCTGTAACCCAGTCATGTTTTGGCTTCTGAAAGGCTCCTCTTACACTTCCGTAGTTTGCGGCTCCGTGAAGACTAATCCCAGGGCACACACATGCTGCTGCCTTCTGCTGAAACCGTTCGGAAATGGTAGCTCCCAGGGGTATATTAAGTGCAGTGGCAATTATGTATGGTTTATATTGGTTTTGCTAGCAGGAGGTGGACCAACTGCATCTTTGCCCGTTCGACTCGCAACAGGAAAGGGCAATTACTGGGGAGACGCACATGCATTTACAGGGGAAGACGCAGTTGGTGTGTTTTTATGTAGAGATGGACTGTTCTGGAGAAGCCCGAGGACTCTCTGAGAGGGCAGGGCTATGTAATTGTATTTTATATCCATCATGAAACAAACAAATGACTGTATCTCCTCTGCCAGGCTTTCAAATGCACCCGCCTGGCGCCTGCCCAAAAATATCTACATTTTCTACGTCATGTCCATAGCGGGATGATAGATGCCTGCTGCATCCTTCCTCAGGAGAGCTTATTTTTACCCAGAAGGATGGGAGGGAGTTGCCAGGAGGGTAGGTGTATTGAATTGTGGAGGGGTAAGGGTGGCTCTGCCTGACTTCATTATTGTGAAAGATGCTCTGGAACTCCCTACATTATACTTAATGATGGAGGCATTTTTTTATTTTATGTTATGATTGGTTGTTTATAATGTGCTTAATACCCAGAGGTTTCGAAGCGCAGACCCAGGGATCGAACCTGTGTTGCTCCATGTCGCCTTGCTTACAAGGCGAGCACGTCGCCCCTGAGCTATCCTCCTGAACGAAACCAGCATAGTGACTAATAGGACACTCATTCCCTTCTCAGGTTGCAATATTAGGATGAAGTCGACCTCCTTTTTATTTTAACACATTTCGTTACATTTTAATAGGGGGGTGGAAAGGGTAGTGGAAGAATGTGCAGTAGTACGCCCAGACAGGCAGTACATCAGCACCAATATGCGTTGCATACGTATATCTAAAGCACTGTGAGGATACCATGGGAGATCACAAATAAGGAGCACATTGGCACACATGGACCAAACCATGAACCACATCTATCCTCCTGCCAGACACCATTATCAATCGCTCCAGATATATAACTTTCATCTATGTGAAACAGCGCTGAAGACTTGCTAAGCGATGAGACAACATAGCGCATGAGGGGGTGTATTACCACCCTAATATTTCATTTGCTTTAAAAAATTACTTAATTCGTGTATAGCTTATCCGTGTTTTGTTTTTTATTTTGCTTGCAATACTGTAATTCTGGCAGCATTCAAGTCATGTCAGCCACAAGATGAACATGTTTACAGATATATAGCTTGCAGGCAATATGCTCTGCAAACGATGTTAACCGAATTGAAGCTGCCAACAGTACTTCACATCTCCCTTGCTCTTCTCCAAACTTTGTCCTACTAACGCGCCCTAACCTACCCCCCTTTCTTTCAGATCCGCCAGAGCACAAGGGGACCATTCCGGTGGTGATAGTGCGCGGCACAAATACTCTTTAACATCAACATTATAAGGAGAAAGTTGGGGGGAAGCTAAAGGAAGCAGAGAAAAAGTTTGAGTGGGAGGAGGGAGGAAAACTTGGATAGGAGAGGACAGGGACAAGGATTGTGTAGGGTGGGGGGCACCAATAAGCAGAAGCATTAACTTGGTACCAATTAGTTCTGTACAATTAGAACTGACTGTAGCTAGCATTCAAATTCAATCAAGGACTATAGTAATATGAAGGAAGTTGGCAACATTGTCGCGCATACCGAGCCCATGGGCAGCAACGTATACATGTGGAAGCATTCAAAGCTCCTGATCAGGCTTGCTTGGCTTCCAGATGGCACAGTTATAAAACGCCTGCCACTACATGCATCATTATAACGTACTATGAAACAATAAGGAAAAACAGGGTAAATGCAGTTGTGGGAAAGGAGGTGAAAGCAGACAATCCAAACTTACAAAAATGAAAAACTTGAATCAATGTAGGAAAAATAGAAGAACCACAAAGTGGCAAAAAAATAACACTTAAAATGACAAGTACATGAGCTCTCAAATTGAAATACTCATACACAGTACAGATAAAGTGCATAGAGAGCTGCTTTTAAACAAAGTGCTAGCGGCGCTCCAATTCAAGCAGTGTTCAGATTGGCTGTTTAGAAAACCAGTCTGATCATCGTGGACTGTGTGAAGTAACATGTCACACAAAATGAGATAACTTGATCTAAGATTCAAAGCTGTTACAAGGACGCTTGCTAGGTACAAAGGCCATCGCTCACCATGTTTCTGTTCCTTGACCCAATGCATGGTGAACTTTTCTCAGGAGCTGAATAATCTTTATCTGTTAATTTGTTGTAGGGTTGTACCAAATGTTGTCCTTCCTGGTGGAAGATGGTAATGTTGAGAAAATTAGAGTATGCATTACTCTGGGATTTTGAGAACTTTAAGTGATGGCTTTGATTATTGAGCCATTCAAAGAAGGAATTAGCAGACTCTGGTGACCCTTCTGAGAAGACCAGGATATCGTCAATATAGCAGGGGCACTGCTTGATCTGTGCTCTGTAAGGGTTGAGGTCGGAATAGATTGTATTCTTCTTAAAACGTTCAATGTAAAGATTAGCCAGGCTTGGGACCATTGTGACCCCCATAGCCTTGCCCTGAATGTGTTGGTAAAATACAAAGTAGTTCTGTATAACGTACCCATAATGTGAGAAAGTCTCATCCAAGAATGTACAAAAGCTACAATGGCCTGCACAGTGGACTGCGCCCACATGAGAGCGTCCAGCAAAGGTAGTTTAAGAGAACTCATTGGGCCTCATTACGACCCTGGCGGAGGCACCATGGTCCATGGCGCAAAGCTGCCAACTCCGCCATGGTGGTTGGCGGACTTACCGCCCCATTCCGACCTTGGCGGGGCGGTAAGTCCCCAATCCCCATTTACCCTTCCCCATTCCCATTTTTGCCCCTTAGGGTATAATGGGAGTGGGGAAGGCGTTATTTACGCCACCGTAAATTACGGTGGCGTAATTAACAACAAGTCCCGTAGCGCCATGGATTTTTCCGCCTGCAAAAAGCAGGCGTAAAAATCACCATGGCGCTACGGGAACTCGTAGTCAGGCGGAAAGGGGCGCCATGGTTTACGCTGGCGTAAACCCCTTTCCGCCAGGGTCGTAATGAGGGCCATTATCTTGGGGGTGGGGGGCGGTGTCTGGACAGTTGTAGATCCAACCCAAAACATTGTTTGTGAAAACAATGCAAACTATGTCAAAGTTGCACATTTTGCCATGGTCATTGACCGATCTTTCTTATCTAAATGGCGATCCCACTTAGATTGTGGATATAGAAGTGGCTGCTGTCCGACGTGATGCAGTTTGATGCAGCAGAGTCCTTTCCTTAGATTCTGGATCTGGAGCTGGAGTAAGAGACGAGGAGCATTTGGAGAGCAGGGAGTGACGGGAGGTGTAGCGATGCTCAGCAAGGCTTACTCAAAGTCTTCTCCGGCAGCCAAAGAGTTCTCTGATACACAGCAGCCTTTTGGAGAGAAGAAGGTGGCAATGTCTGGAGTTAGGCAAGCAATGTAAGAGCCTTTAGACTTTAGCCTCCATCAAGATAACCAAGCAAAGGACTACAGTGACATGAGGCAGTGAATGGTGTGCAGCGGGGGAGTGACTTCATGTGGGTATATACACTACCACATACCTTCTTCACACACTTTATTTGTACCTGTCTATACCTCTGACTCATTATGCCATGTTATTCCAGAAGATGCATACCCTAAATCTGTTGGTTCCGATATTATCCCCTTTCAGCTCGATGAATCACCAAAATAAAAACCTCCAGAATAGATGCTCCTTTAATATTTTGCCTGTTGGTCTCTGCTCCAGCCATGATTATCCCCGACTAAAGGGCACATGTGGTAGCTAACACACGCAATAGCCAATAGTTGCAATTTTCAGCTAATATTACTAGGGGGACTTACCTCCTGTGATATCCCTTTGTGAATCTGACTGATCCCATTTTACATTGTCATTGTGTGTGTGTGTTTTAGCTTGAACCACCAACTACTAAGAGCTGTGAGTCTTAACTTCCAAAATAGCTAAAATAAAGTAGGCTGCTTCTCCCAATGGGAAGGCCAGGTCGAAAAGTGCACAAATTACAGGGCCTTATATCAGTGGTGGAATCGCAATGCACTTGGTGCACAAGGTGGACAGCAAACATGTTCTGATTCCTCAAGGGCAACCATTGCAGGACACTATGAATCGTGGGTTGATATGGATTGCAGCTTGCTAAACATGGCTTCTTCAGCAGCAAGCTCACGCTATGAGGTTAGAATGATTGGCCCTGTAACTGAATCTACCCAGAGTCCTGTAGTTATTCTTAAGGACTTGCTGGGGACATTTGGGTCACGAATCACCTCCCATCTTGAGGGTGTGATAGTCTTAGAAAGCATTGCCAGCAATGGCAGGCCTAATGCGTTAACTGAGGGTCCGAAGATGTCCAACTGCCCTAAGACCATAACATCAGAAGTAACATCATCAAATACGTTTTTGAGACCTAATATACGGAAGCCACCAGATGGGGAAACAAATGGTAAGCAGCAAAAAACTGTGTCCAGCAAAAGCAAAGGCAAGGACAAAGACAAGGACAAAGTGGGTGATAAAGCCTGTTTATATGCTAAAGTTGGTGTAGAAAGAACAACACATCATCCTTTACATCCTGATCTAGGTGGGCTTTGTGAAGAACCAAAGTCAGCTGGGTCTGACCTGCCAGTCAACTATAATTCCTCAATTGAAGGAGATAATGAGAAAAGATTTTCCATTTGATGACATAACCGTAAAGTCTTTTGACCTGATATTGTGTATGCATCTTTCAGTGATAAAGCTTCTTGTCTAGTTGGTTAAACCTCTTGACTAGATCAACACTCAACTCGACTCGTGCTGCAGCAAGAATAATAGAATCATGTAGCTCGCAAGGGTGTCTGGCCTGAAGTCAAGATTCAAGAAGCGAGGTCAGCTATCTATTCGGAAGAAGGGCGAATATGCAGAGGAAGAACCTTCTCACATTAAGGTGAAATAAAGAACGCAAAGGATGCCAAGCTTTAATTCATTTAGACCATTTAAAAGCTGCAAAATCGGACCAAATTGTGGTCTCCTGTCAAGTGAGCCAAGGATGGAAATAGAGCTTGAACTTAGAATTCCAGACACGATAGCTAGTGACCTCACTCCTGTGCATTCTCAAGACAAGGATGCTCTGCAAGGCCATGTACAAAGACAATTTCATGGCAGAAGGCATGGGCGATGAGAAATGCTGGACTAATTGGATGGTGAGCTTGTTTCATGTCCTATCTCCTTGCACCTGGCTCTGGGCTTACGTGCTGCTAAATGACCTGAATCTTCCAGACATGACACAAGCATGCCAACCAATTATACCAGTCCATATAACAAAGGACCTTATAGTTTGAAGACCAATGAGAAACTGTGTATTTAAATGTT
This sequence comes from Ambystoma mexicanum, assembly GCF_040938575.1. Taxonomy (NCBI): domain Eukaryota; kingdom Metazoa; phylum Chordata; class Amphibia; order Caudata; family Ambystomatidae; genus Ambystoma; species Ambystoma mexicanum. The sequence goes on from NC_090925.1 coordinate 1,076,179,279, forward strand.
TCTGAAATTACATGTTTTTAGAGGTAGGCATAAATTGTTCACCTTATAACGGACATAACGGACAGCCAATAACAATCCTAGCTCCTATAGAAATGAATACTTAGATGTCTCCCTTAAGCAATCCTGACCCTTAATAGGTTTTCTCCCCATTGCCATGTAGTATGACGTATCTCTGATGCATTATTTGGTATAAGGACCATATTTTGTTGATGACATCATTGAGAGACTGAGCGTATGTCCATTTATGTTTGTTGTAACCTCCCTGTTTTAGATAATTGCTAATAAAACAATACTTTGCCATTTTCCTGAGTTGATTCTATTTGGACTCAGAATTACTCTGATGTAATCCCATCCATTCCATATGCACGTTCCTAAGGGCCATATGCTCATGTGGTAGCAGTGTGGATGGTTCCAGATCCAAACAAGGTTGGCTGCAGAGTTTCGGACAATCGGGCATCCTCTGCCATTAGTTGGAAGATCATTGAGTTTCCTGTGGAGAGCGGCCGATAGAAATAAACATACAAGAAGAATCAAGATGGTGGCATGTCCCTCTTGGAAGAAATCCCTGCTCGGCTTCCACGGGTGCTCTGCGGATGGAAATCAAAGTGGTTGGATTGGAGGCAGAGTGAATACCGAAGGCCTTGAGTTGATTAAGTAGACTAAGGGAAGTGGGACTATAAAGGGGAGAGATTGTGATATTGTGAGTAACGGGATATCTTGTAAAGATAAGGGAACGCCTAAGTAATCCTAGTTCAAGGCAATTAAAAGAAGACAGCTCAAACTCCAACAGGAGTATTAATAAAAAGGGATTACACCCGGTCAGGACGTGAAAGGTGAAGTCTTAAACTCTGTATAGGGTAAAATAAGCAGAGGCGATAGAAGTATACCCCTTAGTATAAATGCTTAATAATGATGGGAAGGTGATCACAGGGGTTATTAATGTGTAGTGTGTGGTTATTCTAAGTATTATTTATGGTGTGAAGTATCAAGAAGTATTAGAACTATGAAAAGTTGAAAATAACAGTGTTTGAAGCTAAGATGTAGTAAACGATTGGCTCCAATCAAAAGACAGCTAGGTTATTGAAACAAAAGAGGATTGAGCGGCGATAGATGGTGCTTGCTCATATTTGTTGTTTTAAAAAACTGAAGGTGGTGATTTAAGATAAAATAAAAGGTTTAGTTAACAATCTGGTAAGTATCGACAGTCAATCGAGACTTGTGATTATGGAGGACACTCCTCTTGTGCACCTTTGTAAGACACTGCCAAAACATGCGCCCAAGCTCAAACAGTACAGTGCACAATGGGTAAAGGGCACGGCGGATACAATTTTCATTGCATGGCCACAAGGGGGATCATTTTCAAAGGCAGTATAGGCTGGCATTTTTAGAATTTTGGAAGATGTAACAGGAGGAGAGGGAGGACCTGCCACCAGAGGAGTGGATGCTTAATCAGCATAAGGGGTAGGGCATTGAGCCCTCAGCTCCTCTTACCTTGTCTGAGATTAAGAGTGTAACTACAGAAGAGATAGGAGTGTATCCTTGAAAGGAACTGAAAGCAGCAGCGAGGTATGGTAACTCTACATATGAACCTTCCACTTAAAGTAGTGATGACAGTCCAGAAGAGAGTAAAAGAAAGGGAGATGCCTGTAAGTCTATATGAGATAAGGAAGAAAAAGGTGAGATGTTGAATATTTCAACAGATATAAACTGAGAAATTAAGCGATGGAAGGGAGAAAAGGACAGGCTAATGAGGTAATGCTTGTACAGAACGAGTGGATGGGACGACAGATACTATTCAAGTTAGATGGGAAAAGTATCGAGGAGGTTAGACAAAGAGAAGATCAGGACGAGCAAGAAAAGAAGGATGGGGAATGTGAAAGGAGATTGAGGGAGGATGAGCATGGAAGGAAAAGCAGGGATCGTCAGGAAAAGATATACAGGGAGGAACACGAAAAAGACGAAAAGTGGGCAGACGAACAATGAAGGTATGACAATACATTTAAGAGCAATAGAAGAAAGGGAAAGGAAGGAAAGAAAGAGAGAGGAGGAGAATCTGCAAAGAGTGAAGGACAGAAGGATACAGAGAAGGAGAGAAGAAGAACAACAACAAAGACAGGAAATAAGAAAGGAAGAACGAAGGCAGGAGGAAGAAAAGGCTAGAAGGGATGCGAGAAAGCAAAGGGAAGTGGATGAAGAAATAAAACAGAATAGGAGGCAGTGAGGTCTGGATGCAGTCTCATCCTTAAGGAACAAATAAGGCAGAGCGAAGAAATACTTGCGGATAGAATAAGAGTGATTCTCGCGATAAAGGAGATAACGCGAGAAACTCCTAGAGTAGCACTAGATGAAGAAAGATATGATGCAGAAGGCATTGGAAAAAAAATCAATAAAATATTGGAATATGGAACTCGAGGGAACGGTAATCGATCGCCTGTATCTCAACTACGAACTGAGGAGGAAAACATGTTTAGTGATGAAAGCTGAGGACTGTCTTTGAGTAGATTAAATCTTGATAGAGGTGAGGGGGGTGATAGTCACACTAGTTGGGGCCTAGAAATGTTGGACGAGGAAAGAGATTCAGGTTGTGAGGGAGAGGGTGCATGTGCCTACCACCCCCCTGGGAAGCCAATAGATGGATAAGGAAGTAAGACAGTCAGACCTGGAATATCCTAAAGAAAGAACGCCAGATCCAATATTATATCCTGAGCTCCCCGGAGACAATCATGTAGAGAGAAGGGAGAGTCTTCACCGTATGTAAGCAGGTTAAGGTCACTACCAGCAACAAGGCAGATAGGGACAATTACCCCTGCTGTATATAGACTAATTGTGGGATGTGACTATGCAATGTGGTTCTCACAGTTCCCCTTGTTAGAGAAAGGGGGAGCGAGACCGCAATACATTCCACTGCCTCAGGTGCATAAGGATAACTTAAAATGCAAGCTCCCTAGTTTAATTTTGGGGGCTGGGAAATGGATATACGAATTTGAAAAAATGACAGGAGGAAACACGCTGGCCGTAGGAGACATAAAGGTTCTGCCAGCTATTCTTGGGGAAAGGGCTGATGACATATGGAGGCGAGTGGGGTACGCAATTGTGACAGAGCAAAACACAGTGCATGATGGAGCACCATTTAATAATTGTAGATTAGATGTTTGGAGGGCTCTCAGGGTACAATTTTTTGACACATCGAATATGGGTGGAATTGTGGCACGAGAAATGAAGGAAGATGAAGACCCTATTTATTTATTTATTTATATTTATATAGCGCAAGCAGCCCAGGGGCATTGAGGCGCTGTTACTTGCAATAACTTAGTTACATGGTACATATGATAGCGATTGTTGACACATTATGAATAGTACAAGAAATCATACTGTTGTTACAAATATTGCATTTGGTCGTATATTACAACATATATGATAAGTATTTGTGCTGATGTGTCGGTCCTTATGTGAAGAGGGTAGTTTTGAGTGTTTTGCGGAAGGCGGTGAGGGAGTCCTCGCCACGGATAGTGGGAGGTAGGGCATTCCAGTGGGTGGGCGCGAGATAGGGGAAGCTGGATCCACCCGCTTTTACTCTTTTTACTATTGCTTATGGTCAGGATGTTCAGGAGAAATAGCAGCTTGAAACTCGTGAACCATGGGAAAAGACAGTGGCACTATTTTATCATATTTTGTGTCAGGGATTGCCTGAACCAGTACAAAGAAAGATGACAAAACAAGTGGGGAAGGAAGTGAAGCCATCTGATAAGATGCAGTTGACTATTTTACATCATTGTCGGTTACTACAAGAGAAGAACCAAAAGAAGGATGAGAAAAAGAAAATTGAGGAAGCCAAATTAGTTCAGAAAAGGGTGTCAAAATCCACCTTAGAAGGGGTGGTATTGACAAGTGGAGAAGGAGTGGGAATGCAAGAGGCAATGGGTACATCACAGGTGAATTATTCATGCCTGATGGATCAAGGAGGGTATGGGTTTGCACCACAGGGCAGAGGTTTAGATGTTAGGGGAAGAGGAGGCAGATTTCAGAACAACCAAGTTGAATTTCAGAACACTCAGAATGAGAGTCAGAAACACAGGTAGGATATAACCAAGGAGGGTTTGCCAGAGGGCCACCCCCAGTGTGTTGGAATTGTAGAATAACAGGGCATATTGCACCATATGCAGGAGCCGTGGGAGTGTACAGAATGGGCAGTTTTCAAGAAGGGGGACAGCTTACCCACTGCCATACAGCACACAAACAAGAGAGGGATTTGCCCAGGATCACACATCAAATAAAGTACAGGCACTGCAAGTGCAGCAAGTACAACAGCAGGGACAAGTACAATTGTACCCATCGCAAGGGAAGTCACAACAAGCACCTATGCAAACACAGCAAAACGCAAATACGATGCACATACTCACATAGGATAGGGGATGTCACTGTGATAGGAGGGCACACTTTTACGGGCATAGGGATGATCTTATATCCTCAATATGACAGCTCACAGGGTGACTCGATGTGTTCAGTACTATCAGTGACACCAGACCCCCAGGAGGAACCAAGGGTTGATGTGACGATAGGGGGCAAATCCTTTTCTTTTCTTGTAGACACTGGGGTGACTCGCTCGTGCATACAAGAGGGAAAATACCCAATGTCAGGTATTGCCATGAATGCTCAGGGGTTCTCTTGAGCTATGAATTTAGTTCCTTTTACTGATAAGTTTCCAGTTTCTATAGGAGAATGTGACATGTCCGTTCCTTTTTTATATTGACAATAGAAACCAGTTAACACTCTGGGAAGAGATTTGATGACAAAACTTAACATGACTATTTCATTCACCAATCAGGGAATAGTGTGCTTGACTCCAGGAATACACCATTTAAATGTCAGAGAGTTTATGTATGGAGGGAACCTTTTTTGACATGGCTCCCTGGGTTAGTAGGGAAGATTGTGAGGATACCTGATGAATTTCTATTTACAGCATAAATACCTATGGATGAGTGTGAAGGGCAGACTATTCCAAGAGAATTGGAAGCAGCTATTGTACGAGGGGAAATAGCAATGCTTGAAAATGCTTGAAGGGGTGGATGACAAAGGAATGTCAGGGAGAAAGGGGATAGCTCTTGAAGATGGGTACAGATTGACTGATATAACAGATGAAGATATATTCAGACAAGACCGTATCGATGACGAAGTGGTGTTCTTTATGAGCATTACATAAGGATTGAGAAAAGAGAAATCCCACAGAGAATGGTGATAATGTGGCAATGACCAGCATTTTTCCAGGAAGATCTAGAAAAGGTGCTAAGTGTCCTGTGGACCACAGACCCCTATGATTTAGCTCTATTGAAGGGAATAGGGGAGGTTAAAATAAAGCAATTTTACCCCAAGGTAAACAGTACCCCACGTCTCAAGAAGCTGATGATGGCATATTCCAGACTATTTCGGCACTGATGAATCAGGGTATCCTAGTGCCATCGTGCAATACTTCAGTGGATAAGATAAAAAAAAAAATCTAAAGGGGGATCATTGAGATAAATCCAGGACCTTAGGCCGCTTAATCAGATTGTAGAGGCAGAGATTCCTTTAGTTTCTAATCCTGCAACAATATTGTGTAGTATCCCAGTTGAAAACTAGCATTTTATGGTGATCAATTTGAAAATGCATTTTTCTCGATCCCATTGCATTAGGACTCACAATACATGACTTCCTTTATGTTTAGACAAAAAGACTAAATCATACTCAGCTTCCCCAAGGGTATTGTGAGTCTCCATCAATCTTTAACAGGGTCCTACAGATGTATCTAGGCAATATCGATCTTAAACATGTGGTGATACAATACAGAGATGACATATTGATTTGCAGTGCAACAGAGGATGAATGTAGGCAAGACTATGTCGAATGAATTACTATTTTAGCAGACAAGGATATAAGGAGAACAAAGAGAAATTACAGTATTGTCAGGAAGAAGTGCTGTACATAGGTCAGCTAATTTGACATGAAGGATAGAAAGTGATGCCTGAAACGGCTGAGGCAATTATGAAGAAACCAAAACCGAACATGGTGAGACAGATGAAGCAATTTCTGGGCTTGTGCAATTATTGCAGAGCCTGGGTGTTTGATTAGAGCACATATACCAAGCCACTTTTGCAAGTATTAAAGAAAGCGCAAGCTGGTAAGGAAAAGATAGAATGGACTGAAGAAGTGGAAGAAGGATTTGAGGACTTGAAAAGAGCAATTTGTACAGCTCCAGTTTTAGGGATTCTCAACTACAGTGAGGAATTGTATTTATTTTCACACACAAATTTGACAGTAATGACAGCAGTGCTCACACAAAGTACAACAGTGAGGTACAAACCTTTGGCATACTATATCAGAATTTTACATTCAGTCATGAGAGGACATTTCCCGTGCAAACAATCTTTGGCTGCTGCTGCATTTGCAATGGAGAACTCCACAAGTATTGTCATGGGTTGTTCCATGACTCTTTATGTGGAGCGTGCCTTATTTGACATTTTAGAGAAACCCAAGGGCACGTTAACATCTCAGAGAGTTTCAGTTTACGAAGTAATGATTTCCAATCCAGCGATTAAAATCGTAAGATGTAAAATAGTGAACCCAGCCATGTTTGTAGCTGAACGAGTAGAAGAACGTGATCATGTGCATGACTGCGCAACTTAATGTTGAATACTAAGATGATATACCCTGTGTGAAAGAGAATTCTTTGGCAGGGGGAGATTCTTTTTATTTACGGTTCTTCGAAAATTGACCAGACTTGTGTGGAGAGGCATTCAGGCTCTGCAGTGGTAAGACACAGCCCTCCAGTACCACATGCGTCCTTATTGGACAGGCTCATTAATGCACTACAACTCCCAATAGCCCCAGATGTCATCAAATGCGCAGCCCATACTAAAATGAACAGACTTTATCTCTTGCAGAAATGAAGCCAAAAGGGTTGCATATTTCACTGATATTTCAAGTTTTGATACTGAAGACATGTTTAACCAGAGGCATGATAGTATGAGAGGGGTTTATTATACTGTCAATTATGAAATTAATAGAGATTCAGGGAAGACCCCACAAGAAGAGCAAGAGCTATAGAAACAAAGGTGGTATTCTTTATCCCCCACGGAATCATTATGGCGACAGGAAAGCACTGGAAAGACAGTAATGTCGGCGGCATTATTGAAAGTCGCACTTGAACAACTGCATTACCCCACGCATATAACAAGAGAAAGTCTTGCTGCTGCCATTGCAGAAGACTGGTTAGTTCCTAATCTACTGGGACACGTTGCACAGTTCATGGTGAATTGCATTGTGTGTCAAAGGTTTACTGCTGGGCATACAGTGAGAACAATCAGAGGAGTAATTATTCGACAGAATGGGACATTTAAGCATTTACATATCGACTATGTTGATATGCTGCAGAAATGTAATGGATACAGATATCTATTAGTAGTGATGTGCCCCTTCTCTAGTTGGATCGAAGGTGGTCCATGTGCATACCCTGATGCCACTTGTGCAGCAAAGTTTTATCACGTGAAGTCTTCCCGAGGTAGGCTTTGTGCAAAGTTCTAAGATCCAATAATGGGCCACATTTTGTCAATAAGTTATGTGAACAAATAGTACTTCTATTAAGTATAAGGCACAAGTGTTCTTCTGCATATCACCCACAAGCAAACGAGATATGTGAGAGACTCAACAGCCTCCTCAAAGAAGGGATCACCAAGATTAAATTGACTTTAAAGAAGTGGTGGCTATATTGCCTACCCCTAGCCTTATATGCCCTTCGGAATCAGTCAGGCTCTGACCACCACCTCACTCCTCATTAATTAGTGAAAGGGAGTCACATGAGAATGTCTCCTATGCCTACATCTACAGCGGTGGTCTTAAAAAATGTAGGACTAGGACCCCTTGAGCAAAATGTGGGCAGGCCGAGCCCACCCCTATAAATGCCACATGAACAATACGTCTAAATGGCTATGAACTATTAGGAACCATCACTGCACCCTACTCCCAGTATTGTCCCAGTGCTCCCCCACCTGTTCCCATCAGTCTCTGGGCTCCTTCATTCTGCTCTTACCCAGTCCCTGGGCTCACCCCACCCCACCACAGACACTGGGCTATCCCCACTCTGCTTCCACCACTAGCCCATGGCTCCTGCCCACCCTGTTCCCACCACAGTCACTGGGCTCCCCCAACCTGCTCCCAGCACAGTCCCAGGACCAGTGGCGGCTGGTTAATTGTTAAGTGGAGGGGCATAAATATTTCCCCCTGATATGCCATAGCAACTGAGCGCAGCAAGGGAGCCTGAACCAATGAAGGAGGGTTCAGGTGGATTACACCCTACAATTTATTTTTTAAATAATGGGTTAAAATTTAGCATTTTAGAGTATACTTTAAAATAAATTGGGTTAAAAGCCAAATGGTTTGCAGTTGGCGCTGGGGGGACCAGGAGGCAGGCATGATATTTTGTACTGGACATCTATGATAGATGTCCAGTAAAGAAATACCATCCCTGTCCCCTGGGCTCCACAGCGCCTCAGAAGGAGAGCTGATTTTGGCAGGTGGGTAGGGGAATTGTGCAACAAAGGCATTTTTAAAATGCCTTTGTTATACAACCCACCCACTCGCCAAAATCAGCTCCACAGACCAACACAAAACACACAGAGAAACAGACATACACGCACACACGCACACACAGCAATCACTCTATCATTCACACGACCACCGACCACCTTACACTCACTCATAACACAAGCATACACGCATCCATGAACAGGAATCAGGAAGCAAGAGCTTCCTTGTTCGTGCAAATGTGTGTGCAGGGCACATGTACAGGGGCCTGCTCGGGCCTGCGCATGGTTGATGGAATGCCCCACTACAGGCTGCTCTGTCTGTATGTGCGAGGAGGTGCAGGAGCTCCCCTCGCACATACAAACATGCAGTTCCATTCCAATGAGCTATGCAAGGCTAGCAAAGCAAAATGCCACCAGCCTTGCATGGCTTAGTGAGCATGTGAGGCTGGGGAACTGAACTGCAATGCCCGAACCAAAAATGAAAAATGCTAGTGAGGGACAGTATTTTGGGTCAAAATGGGCCCTTTTTTTGGCTGTTGTAGGCCAATTTGATGAGTTAATTCACTATGGAGCTAGTAGTTTTGACCGTTGTTGCTGAATAGATATTCTTTAAATATCACAATGTGCTTACTTTGTAGCAAAAAAAAAACTTGGGTACTATTCAAACAGTCTGTCACTAAAGGAATTAATTGCCTTTTGCAACTGTGGGCTGCTTTTTCATTGGTGACCGAGACAGTTTTATGCTCCAGTCCGACCCTGTAAGCTGCCTGGTCTTTAGGCTGGGCTCTGGTGCTCTCCCTGGAATGCGGCCGCTCCCCCCAGGGGGGCATGCCCCACAGTTTGAAGACCTCTGATCTAGAGTAAGGAGTGATGCCCAGAGTGTAGCGAAGACTCTAGGTGATGAGATGCACGATTATTTGACATATATGACTGCCAGTGTTTCTTTAATTTCAGATCAAATCAAGCATCGGAGGGAGGGTCAAGGAACTCGGAAGAGGACAATCAAGCAACCAATCCGAGTGAACTAGTGCCACTGCCAAAGTTATATGTAGGGGACTTGATACTCATTAAGAATTTTACCAGAAGGTGGCATGAACCTAGGTTTAATGGCCCCTTTGTTATTGAGGAAGTCTCCCCTTCTGCAGTTAAGGTATCGGGAAGACAGGCTTGGCTGCACCTAAGTGATGTGAAAGTTTATAAAGGCAAGACACTTCCTGTAACAGTTGCTGACCCAGAAGCAAGGCAAGAAGAAGAATTTCCGTGTCTGCAGACTCAATCAATGACCAAGAAGAAGGATGATAAAGCAGCGAGTGGCTAGCACATATTTCTTTTGGACTGGAATTCAAGGACCCTCCTTATATATTTTAGCAGGAAGTGCAAAGACTTGCAGAGAAATTCTAGAGGCTGAAATTAACTTTTAGAAAATCTTTGAATAAATAACTATTGCATCAGCGTTATGCCTAATCACCAGTTCCTGACTAGAAATTGGAAGAGAGATCAATATCCAGATGCATTTTGTGTAGAACAACTGTTTTAATTGATACAATAAATGGTACCTGTTGACAGTAACACAAACAGTCTTGTGGTTGCTATTTTTGTGTTCATACTCCAATCCTACCCTGACCTTGTTAGGAGAGGTGTTAGCAGTCATACTTTTTTTCCATGATCCCATGAATTGTCCAGTGATAAGGAACTCTTAGCAGAGATCATTGAGCATATTGTGCAATTACAGATGTGAAATTGAATTCTTGAAGTTAAAATGATTTGAGAAGAAGATAATGTGATAATAGAAAGAGCACATGTCCAACAAGTATTAGGATGGCACACTACATTTTTCTCCAGGCTCCTATGCCTGATATATAAATATGCCTATGTTCCTGAAAATCTATTTTCCTACTGATTGAATAGAAAAAAGATTGTCTATGATTCTTCAAAAGTGCGTGTATAAATGATGGTAATTTCATTAACCTTTATCAGCATGTTAAGCAACATAAGAGGGATGCAGATGATGATAATCAGGGGATGAACACCTACCTTGATAATACAGCTCACCTGGGGAATAACATGTGGTATCAACACATGAAAAAAGTGGGGGAGAGAGCATCTGATGAGAATTGCTATGTTTGCTCTCTCATCCCCTATCTATGCCATGAATACTGTCAAAGCCTTCATTTCAAAAGAGATGCTGGTGCAAGATGCAAAGTGCCTCAGTCATCTAGCAGCATGAACTACCAGAGTATAGTTCCAAGGGAGCTGGGAAATGTAGTAATGGAGATCAATACAGTTGTTTCCATACCAGGATGATTATATCAAAACAACGCAAATGGAGAAGGAGTCTGGATGGACAGACAGGATGCTTGTGTACCCTGCTGCATGCCAGGATGAGGTGATTGTTGAGGAAATGAATAGAATGAACTGTTCTGACATGAAGGAGAAGACTGGAATGCCAGTATGCTGGGAAAGGTCACAGCTGCTGATCTATGGGCCAGTGCATACTAGTAAATAATGGGAAGATGGAATGATGTCATGTGCATCTCATCTACTAAGAAAGGAAGCAGGACAAGGAGTACAGAAGGTGAATGATGAGTGCTTGATGTCATGGTGTAAGTACTCTAAACTGCTAACATGGGTGGAGGATGAAGCTGGGCCAGTATCCGTAGTCGCATTAATTAATGCAACTATGTGCTTTCAAGGTAAAGGAATAAATTATGTAGGACACAATAACGGGTGTAAAAATATCATGGATGTTCCAGGAACGAGTAGAGGGATTGCTGTCCTAATGGATCAGTCTTGGGCTTTCGGATCTAGAGCCTATATGAAATTACCCAGGAATTGGGGTGGAGTTTGCTCTCAGGTATACATCCATGTTCCAGCATTAGTGATCCTACAAAGTGTATAAAATGTGTCTACAGTGTAGAGTTTTTCTCAGTCTCAAAGTGGTGCGAAAAAAGGACAAGGTAATTAAAGGAGACAGAATGAGAAGGATATAGCGAGTACTGCCTAACCCGTATCTAAAACTAGATCGCGCTGATGTGCCGCTTATCTAAAAGGGACAGAATAAGGAAAATAGACGGATGTTTGTCCCATACTCAATATTTCAACATTCAACCTTTTTTCCTTGGTCGACCACTCTCTTCCCAATGAGAGGAAAGTGATCTCCTGGCGGTGAACTTAATAACGGTGAAGGCACCCAAAGTTCTTTATTGGATCACGGATGCCAGGCACTAACGAATTACCATCAGTGGATAACAATATTTCAACTGAACTTGGAAGGTGCGCTGAGAAAAACTCTACCATGTATAAACATTTTATACAGTTGTGTGTTTGACCCTGTGTTGTGTTAAATTACTGAGTATGTAGGGCATCACCCTGTTCATTCAAACTTTAGTGCCCCAATGTGTGTTTTTGAATCCCACAAAGTGACCTGAAGATTGAAGAATTTCCAAAAGTAGATGAACATATGAGTAGAAGAAGGTCGATAGAAGTCTGGTGAAAGAGGAGATCGAACTATTTCTCCGAAGAATCAAAAGCAGCTTTTGATGATATTCTTGATGAGCACAAATTGTTAGTAAAACTGCAGTGTTGTTCACATCTATGTCCATGCCTCAGATCCAGACTGCTGTACATGCCAGATGGTTATAAATTACCAGATGGGAGCTGCTGCAAGAAATCAATGCAACTATAAAGGGATTTAGGAGCCGATTCATGGAACAAACGTGCACCGAAAAATGTGGCGCAAGCTGGCGCAAGCAGGCGCAAGCGTGAAAAGAGAAGGGCACGCGCACGCGTGCGATTCATGGAAGGTCCTGCGCGTGTTTTCCCTGGGATGTGCGCAAATCCGTGCGTGGCGCACATGGGCGCACACGTCATTGCAACAACCCAAACGCCGTGTGCGACGCGCACAGGGAAAAGCGTGATGCGCACAGGGAAAGCGCACAATGTCGGCGCACACACGAAAAAGGGGGCGGGACACAGGGCGCAACACGCGGAATGGGGAACAACGCATGAAAAAGAAGGTGTAACTGGGGAAGTACTGCAGGGAAATACACGGAACGCCCACACGCATGCGACATGTATTCATGGAATCGAATACGGGAAACTCGCGCACGCTAAAAGACGCGCATAGGCGTCAACACGTCCGCCACACAAAGGCAGTCGGAAGCGTCCCCGCGCACAGTATAAAAGTGCACGCAAACAACAAACACGTATATACAGCTACGATGAATGCCCCATGTGTCGCAGCACTGATCGTGGGACACCGCAGAAGGAGGAGAATAGCCAGGGCCCGCATTTTCAATCCCGGGCCAGCCTTTTTGGGATGCCTGACGACCAGGTCTATGGCAGGTATAGGTTTCCACCTTGTATCATCCTAGAACTGGTCAGGGAGTGGGAAGATGACCTCACCCCCCCCGCCCCCCTGTGCTCCCAAGCATTGAGCCCCATGGAGAAGGTGCTCAATGTCCTGCATTTTTCGGCCACTGGGTCATTTCAGCGGACAAGTGCCATAGTGGGGGGGTCTCACAGGCCACACAGTCACGCTGCATACACCAGGTGTTGGCAATCATGACTGCGCGCCCCTCAGTCCGCAGGCACATATACATGCCCAGAACACCCGCAGAAAGGCAGGCCATGGTCCAGGACTTTTACAGGGTGGCACACTTCCCCAAAGTGCTCGGTGCCATAGAATGCACCCATATGACCCTACGTCCACCTAGGGCCACTGAGCACATCTATCGAAACCACAAGCAGTGGCATTCCATCAACGTGCAGGTCGTATGTGATGCAAAGGGAATAATCACCTCTGTCTATGCAAACTACCCTGGCTGCACCCATGAGAGTTTCATATACAGAATGTCCGCCCTAGGCCAGGCCCTGGAAGCTGGGCAGCATGGCGACACATGGCTCCTAGGTGAGTACAAATGCCTGTGCACATGCATGCATGTCACACACAGACAAATACACAAACCCTAATAATCACAACCATTAACACCTCCCCAGGGGACAGTGCCTACCCTCTGATCAACGACATGATGACGCCAATCCGGAACCCCACCACACCACCCCAGGTAAGATACAATGCTGCCCATATTGCAACCAAGGGCATAGTGGAGCGCAAATTCGGAGTGCTCAAATCACGCTTCCGCTCCTTTGACCGCTCTGGCGGGCAGCTACTATATGCACCCCCAGAAGTGTGCAGGATCAATGTGGCAGCATGTGTCCTGCACAATGTTGCAACACGGCAGGGTGTACCGGTAGACATGGTGGTGCCCCCACATCCCCAACCACAAGCACAGGCGCTGTCCATGGGAGGGGATAGGGCATGTGGCGAGGCAGCCCGGACCCAACTTGTGGCCACATTTTTCACCTAAACTCCCACCCCTGCGGAGTGCACACAGGCCTGGCACATACCAGGTGACAATCGATGAGAAAGAAACAGTCAACTGTCACAACCTTACCACCCTGAGAATGTTGCCATGGAAGTGCTACATTGTGTGCATCCCTAGCTACTCAAACCGAACCAATCCTGTGTGAGCAAAAGGAACACATGCAAGGTGTGTATTCCACCCCCCTGCAAAACACACCATGATAATCCCTGCTATGTCACCCAAACCCTCCCAACCCACATCACCCTTGTCTGCCACACCATGACATGGCAAGCAATAGCAAAAGGCCAACACATGACCAAAAAGATACAAAGTGACATGTGATAAATGGAAAGTGGCTCGAGACAATGACGCCTGATATGGAATTAGATGAAATGACTGACCATCAACCTCACACACACACCAAGTCATACACAAATGCTTACCACCAGTTGTAGCACGAACATAACACAGAATGCCTGTTCACATGCACATTCTGCAAGGCAAAATCACTACTTACAAACCCGTCTGCTGTGTGTGTCTCCTGCAACACACTGCTCAGCACACAGCACAGTCAGCAGCCATTGTGTTGCAGATACACCTTGAGCATCACATGAAAATGACTAATTTGATAAACAACCAATTGACGCATGTACAGGATCCCCAAATGGTCATAGGTCATGCACTTCAGGGACACAGCGGGCACCAGAAGGCAATCTGTGTGCACCTGTGGGCATGGAAGGGTGGTTGTACATGTGGTGGATCATTGTGCAACTGTTTGTGTCAACAGGGACATGCTCTCAATACATGCATGTGAAATCAAGTGACCCTCAGTGTCCTCTACACATCACATGTGAACATTGCCCATGTGTACACCCCAGCATGTCAAACAACACCAATCTCCTGACACCTGAAAAGTAAACACAGGAACAGGCATTGACCAGCAGAACACATCATGTACATAGTATTCCACATTTACAATTTCAGAGTGCCCAAGACACTCTAGCCCAAGCCAACTGTCCAACAACAAAAGGTCCTCCCTCATGTACACATCACGTGACCGTCTGAACAACTGTGTCTGTGGTATGTAGCCTTCTTCCTTCAAGTCTACCTGGCTACAGGATTACCCTACCCCTTGGTCTCCATGTTCCAGCTTGCGTGTAAATAGGGTCCAGCCCCCTCAGAGGCCACCTTGACTGGTAAAAATACCAAATCGCAGAGAACTCCAAGGAGCCAAAGTCAGAAACCAGGGAAATAGCCTGTAGGCACCAAAAAACCCAGGAAGAGTCTCCAGTAGATGACTTGAAGTAGCAGGAAATGTCAAAGCACATGTACCAGCACAATGATAGAACAACCAAGGTAGCACAGTTGAACAATGGTCCTACAGGATGGATACCAATTACGGTACATAACATACAATGAGGATGCTACAACTGATGGGTAGTGTCACAGCTCCGGTGTCCAGGCGCAGGAGTGGCACAAACCAACCACCCCCTCCGTAGTCTGGGCGCCTGCAAGGTCAAACTTACACAGGCCTCCGAGACTCCGGCGGGGAAGGAGGGTCAGCGATATGTTCTTTGGACAGGCATTGGTTTCAGGATAACCGGAAAGAGGGGCAGGAGAGGGGAGGTGGATTTGCAAGGGAAAGTAGGCAAAATACAGCTAATCACAAAAACACATACTCAATTTGAGAAAACATGTTCATCATGCACATTGTACCAAATGAGTCAAATGCAAGCCAAAGAGAGACTTATCTCTGGGGTGAGTGCTGACCTCCTGCCTGCACACTTCCAGGTCCGGTAACAGGAGAAGTTCAAAGCTGCAAAGAGAGCGTGAGTTACTAATCTGAATGTGTGTTTACAACACACACACACACAACACCATCCATGCCCCAAAGCAAGTGACTTCTGCACAAACAAACACTCCTGTCTGCTGCTTTGTACCAATACGTTAGCTTGGCCCTGTGATGGTTCATATACTGTCAATGCAGTAAGGCAGGCGCATGTGGGCGTGTGGGAAATGGAAGACCAATGCGTCAAGAATCACACATGATACAATGGTCCGTGGGTGAGCTGCTAGATACGTATAGGGAGGTGCAACTTCAGTACAAGTTGTGTTCTGGCAGCCGCAGATTTCAATAGGTAGTGCACGTGGCAATTTGCACATGCAAATGATAAGCACTGGCCACGAGTCTGTGCCTCGCTGGGTGTTCCTGTGTGCTGAATCAGTTTCTGTCTAGGAACACTACTGCCCTAATAACTCTGCTTCAATGCTGCAGGGGGTACTCGAGGATATGTTCGATGGCCCCTGCGTGTGCCCCTGACAACTGGTAAAGTCACTTGGCATTTGGCACTCAATGCATGTCAGCTGTACTGTGCGCTTCTCCAACAATGTCTGGCAAAGCTACCCAGCACTGGTGCTACTTAGCATGCATGTGCAAGTGGTCTGGTGGAAGGTTGCCTGCGGTGTGGACCCTTGTGCTGCTCACCTTGCTTGGAGCTCCTGGAAAAACGTCTGCTTCTGTCGGACTCCTGAGCACAAGCCCTGTGCTTCTGCTTGCGCACACATCCATATGTCTGCACCACCGAACGTGGCCAGTTTTCTGGATGACTCATCCCTGTGTCTGCTCTTAAAGGTAGTCTGGAGGCTCATCTTCCTGCAGAAAGGGCATCAAATAAATTAATAAGGCTTGAAAGTTCCCGGTGTGTGTGTCTTCATGCTGGTTGTTACTGGGCCAGGTTACAGACCGCCATCCAAACTCCTCCCACCATCAGTGTGACTTTGACAGGCCAAGGGTGCAGGCTACTGTCTACAGCATGAAGTGCATCAAGCACATATACAGGCAAGAAAATAACATACATCACAATCCACTTCAAATAATGGAGACATCAATCAGGTACTGACCCAAATTGATTACAGGCATGGGGTGGATAAAACACAACCAATCCCCACTAGGGGTGTTAACACAAGTAGTACAGCAGCAGACAGGCCACAGTTATGAAGAAAGTCCAAAGCCCTTGTGTAAAATTTTGTTACACCGAACCATCCTAGTGAGCCCATGGATAAGGGAAGCAGGAGTGGCCAATGTGAGTCAGGACCCCAAGCTGCAAACACATACATGAGATAAGCTTGAAGGGCCCAGCTGGAACAGACAGTGGATGCTTTCCAAAGCCACAAAGCACCACACCGTCACATGAATGCACAATAGACAAACAATATTAAACTATATTAACTAATTAAACTAACAATGAAAAACCTACATAACCTAATTAAAATAACTATCAAATAGTTAATATTAACTAACTAAACTAAAAGGAAAAATCAAAAATGGCCACATACGACCCGGGGGGGAGCACCCAGGAGGGGGGAGGTACAGGGTGCACCTCAACACCGACATGCGATGATGTTGAGACAAAAAAAAACCTCCATGGGCTCAACGCCTGCACACTACGACCTGTGTGGGAGATATCTCGTTGTCCGAGTCTGCCTCTTCCTGAATAGGAGGACGTGAAACAGGAGCCTGACCAACCCTAGGCGCAGCTTGCCCCTCGTCGGCAGCAAGTCTGCCGGACGGGTGAGCCTGGTTCTGTGCGGCGATTAAACGTAGGTCAGCATGCAGAACCTCCCGTGATACATGTGCTTCCTCTTGCAAGGTAACACTTGTAACACGGAGTTCTTCCTGCGTGGCCTGGCTGGACAACTGATGCACCTCCGGGCAAGCACGTAGCTCAGCGGAGATGGTATGCTCAAGCTGTTCAAACCTTTCCTCTGACGGCACCCTCTGGGACATCAAGAGGACACCCATGGTGGATCTGACGGACTCATACTCAGCCCTCAGGGTCTCCGTGTGTGCTTCTGCGTGAGTAGCAATTGCTTGATGCAAAGACAACATTTCAACCTGGCGTGCGCTGTCTGAGGCTGCCATGCCCAGCCTGAGCGAGCGGGCCGTGGACTGTGCCACCCGCCGCTGGAGAAGCACCTGCCTAGCAGGGGAGGGCACGGATTGGGCCACACGCTCCATGCTCACAGCGATGTTTTCCATTGCTGCCCCTTGGCGTTCTGAATTGGCAGTCATGTCTTGCTCCCGCTCAGTATACCTCAGTGGCGCGTGGCCACCGTGTTGCTGGGCTTGACACCTGTGGGTTCCAAGGACCGTCCGTCCTTGTCGGGTTGGCACCTCCTGTGGCTGCAGGACTACATTCCCCCGTTGACGTGATGTCCCAGGCACATCAGCGACTGGTGTGGAGGGGGACCCTGCTTCCCGATCCACCACAGGCGGAGGTCCCACCACCGTCTGTACCATCAGTGCAGGTGTCGCGGACAGAGGAGCGTCCACATCAGAATCACTCACCCCTGACAAATGGACCTGATGCACATCCAACTCGACATGGACGTCAGAGTGGTCATCTGGGCTGGACTCATTACCAGCCATTGACACGATGGTCTGTAACACATGTGGGTTCTCGTGGCCTACCAACCTACCACCCCCACTTGTGCCGGGTTGCTGTTGTGATAACAACCCTGTGCTTGGCATGACAACACCATCTCCTGGCTCCATTGCATCATCATTTGAAAAATCGAGAATAAATAACATTAGTACACATGTCAGAAGCACATAACATACACACACATAGACATCACAAAGACAGCCAAAACATGAAGCACACATGTCACACACAACTGAGTACCTGCCATGCATGCATGGTCACTCTGACATAGCATCAGTGAGTAGGCATGTAGAACAGTGTACCACGGCTCAGAAATGAGTTGATGCAGTGCAGTACATGTGTATATTACCCACTATCTACATGAACAGGTACATCATGATGTCTATCAATATATGTGAAGGCAGTGCAAGGGCAAGTTCAGGCATCATGTGCAATGTGCATGCAATGGGTTGCATGGCTACAAGCAAACCACCCCTCCCCTTAAGTGGAAATGCAGGGATGCCTTCCATGGTATCAAAAGGATGACCAGAGAGCTGTGTATTGGCAGACAGTGTTGACTAGCATCAATTGCATCATCTGATTCAAATGACAACACAGCAGATGATGATGGGACAGTAAGCAGGACACATGATGAACCCTCAGTAGTACACCCATGTGTGCAGAAGACACTACACCAGTTGGACCGAGTCAGTGGGCCTGAAACAGGGTGATGCCTGTGCCCCACACAGACTGTCACACCCTAAAAATGTGTGGGACGCAGGACTGAGCCAGAGTGGGCACGGGAAGACTGATGAAATGCCATGAAATGTAGGTCACCCTGGACACGTACTACAGTGATCATCCAGTCAAGGACACATAGGGGCATGCATGGAATGCACATGGAGCATGAAACGGCAACTAGGTCCCTGCGGAGCATCTGCCATCTGCACAGTCCAAGTGAGACACCCTGCATGAAGGACAGAGGATGTACCCCACTCCATGTGTCTGGCAGGTTGGATGGTGGAAGTTAGCATGTACACAGGAGGCTTGAACAGGCCATTGAATAACAGCAAAATTATGCACACCACTGCAAAGGTGAAATTAGGGTGCAGGGGGGGTGAAGGGACAAGTGAGCATGCCTACATGGAGTACCCGCATGCAGGCAGAGGACACATGCACGTCAGTCATGCCGTGACATAGCCCCAGTGCTGAGAGAAAGGACACCCCAGGCTACATGCAGAAGGGCCAGTGAGCTGGAACATGGACCAGAGGGGCATCCGGCTGACTAGCATGTGAGTAGGGTGCAAGTGTGGTGATGAGGACAGTCCCCCTCTGCTCAACATGTCTACCATCCTGCACAGCAGGCACGCATCAGTGAAGCATTGCATGACTTGCACAAGAGAACGGTTCTAGGTCAAATGTTTGAATGCAAAGGATTGAATGACCAAAGGGTCAAAACAAAAGTACCGAAAACCAAAGGGTCGATTTATTTTTCCAAATTCTTTGGGGGTTCACCCCCCAAACCCAAGTTTCTGTTGCAAAAACCATGTCATTTTTTACTATACGAAAACCAAAAATGAATATATATTCCAAATGACAAAATCGACCCTTTGGTTTGCGGTCCTATTACCTCGACCCTTTGATCATTCGATCCTTTCGGTGTTGAATCTTTGACCGGACACCCATGAGAACCATGTACACATGACATGTAGTGGCAGTCATGCACAACACATCACACAAGTAAAACACACATGGCCTCAACAAACATGTTGCAAAACTCACTGGACTGGGCATCAAAGTCTTGCATCTCTCCCGCTCCTTCGACCAATTCTGGTGGTATGAACTCCGCAACAAGTGACTTGTGCGGAGTGAGGTCTTCCTCCTCAGGTTCCGGCCCACTGCCAGTCACCAGAGTCATGTTGTAATTTGAGGCACGCTTCGCCTTAGCGCTGCGTTTGAGGTCATTCCAACGCTTTTTGAATTCTTGCGCCGTCCGCAGCTCATGGCCGAATGCACTCACATCTTCCGCAACTTGCTTCCAGTGGGTATTACGATGGGCAGCCGTAGTTTGACAATTCGGCCCCACTAGCATGTCACGGTTGTGGCCCCGCACGTAGTCCACGAGGTAGTCCAGTTCCTGCTTGCAGAAAGGCTTCTTCCTCGACGTGCAGGAGGCCATTGCTGTGTCTGGGGTCCTAGCCTGTACTGCAGGTGCAACCTTCCTCCTCTTGGACGCTGGTACGGACCCTGGCTGGCAAATGCCGCCCTGATCAGTATGGGCAGTGGTGCTGGTGGAATGAGCCGAGGGAGTGGCAGGTGGAACATGGAGTGAGGACCTGACTTGTGTCAGTGGCTACTGGGTGCCCTGGAATAGACCCTGCACAGCAACATCCGCTGGGCCAGGGTCATTGACCAGGACTGTCCTGGTTGGTAGACTCACAACAGGGCTTGTGTCGGCTGCATCTGCCCCTGCAGTTGCCAACACCCGGCTGTTCGGGGCAGCAGATGAAATCACTGCCCCAGGGAGACGTGCCTCGGTCTGGGCAGCCCTGTGTGCACCTACGGTGTGCCTCCTGACCACCTGGAAATATTCCATGGACTCCTCAAGTGCCAACGCAGCCTGCGCTGGCAGACCCCGAGCCTGGGTGGTGGTGTCCACAGCTGCACCTGCAGCTACCACTATCCTTGGGCCCCTGGCAGTCGATGAAACGGACTGCCGGGTCACATGGGCACCAGTGCTAGATACAAGAGCTGCATCTCCCGGAGCCGCAGGGGGTGGTGGCATGACTGCACCAACACGTGGCACAACATCGTGCCCAAGTGGCGCACCCCTGCCTCTTCCCCCTCTGCAGCCACCCTGGACACCCTGGAGTCCCCCTACTCCCTGGTCACCCTGGCCACATCCCTGACCACGCCCCCCACGTGGAGTACGCCCAGCTGAGGTGCCCCTCACCTTTCTTGACCTCCTAACCATGGCACAGATGTAGTAGTGCCGGCACAGTTGTAGTGGTGCAGATTGGAAGTGTACACAACATTTGTCTTGGGCAATTGGGGGAAAGGGGGTGGGATACAAGATGTTAAAAGCACCCCTGCACCTGCAAGGCTATTTGTGACCCCGGTGATGAAGTGACGGGTCACGCAGTGCTCAGGCACCCCAAAATTGCAGTAAAACTGCGCACGCAATCCCAGTAACCCATGTGTGTGGAATTAACCTCCCGCAGTACGCAGTGGCACCCAGGGACACAAAAAACACATACACGTGGGACACGCAGGCTACTGTGACCTCGAAAACGGGTACGCGATACACAGGGGCACCCGCAGTGGGAAAAATAGCGTGCGCGACTCACCGTCAGACTAGCGTGATAATGAAAAACACGCGTAGCCAATACCCCCGCCAAAAGAAGAGATACGTCCATGATCCGCTGTGAAGTTGTGATGGTGCGCAAAACAACACGAAGTAGCAACAAACACGTCAGTCCCCACGAAAGGCATGCACAGCAAACTGCTGGCCCCGCTCACCTTTAACTCGTCCTGAGGGAAACGCCCGCGCATGTCACGTCACTTACGCGCTTAGGCCCTTTCCTCGGATTACATGCATTAACACGCGGATGTGAGGTTTTTCATGTGCTGAATCACTATGCACCCATCACGGGGGAAACGCCCACACGCATAACGTCACAGACACGCTTACGCGCTAAGGGCCTTTCCTCAAATTACACGCTGACGTGTACTTTTTTCACGTGCCAAATCACTTAGTATCAAGCTGGCCCCGCGACAACACACGGAAGACCACGCTCCTGTCCAAAAGGCCATTTTCCTGCCCCCCAGAGCCCCGAGCACGCTCCCACCTGCCATCTGCTGCTGCCTGCCTGCCTGCTGCGCACGTGCCCTGCTATTTGGTGCCTGCACCTCAGCCATCTGCAGGGGTCCAGTTGCTGTGTCCACCCTTGCTGGAACAGAAGACTCCCGACTCGGATACCATTGCTCCACAGCCCAGCCCCAGGACCCTGTTGCCCACCTACACCTGCCTCGGGGGTCGCCATGTCGGGGCAAACACCAACCATCCAAGACCACTGGTGACCCCCAGCCAGAGAGGCAGAGGGCTACCATCTTCAGCGATAAGGAAGTTGGTATCCTGGTGGAGCAAGTTCTGGGGCATTATGATGCCCTCTTCACACCATTGCACGCCGACAAGGAAGGAAGGAGGAGGATCTGGACGGACATCGTGGGTGCCATCCACGCAAAGGGGGTGGCACCCCGAGACCTGAGACACGTCCAGAAGCGCTGGGAGGACTACAAGTCCAGGACCCTTAGGAAGGCCCGGCGCCTCTTAGAGGCAGAGGATGTAGTGGGGCACCGGGACCAGTTTACCAACCAGCAGATGAGGGTCCTGGAGCGCATTCGCCCAGTGCTTCGCCACCAGATCCTCAGGATGCAGGCCCGTCTGGAGTCGAGTGGTAAGTGGCCAGGCATTGCTGTGTGAAACAGGGCATGTTGCAGTGTGCTGGTAGTCAGCTACTTGCCTGTATGTGTTACATAGGCCATGTATGGATGTGTATGTGCAGGGACATCATGGTAATGAATGTGAGACCAGTAATGCGTGAATCACATGGATGGTGCATGTGTTCCAATGCAACATGGGGAGCAGCATGTGGAATGCACACATGAATGCATTGTGAAAACATAAAAAATTGATATGAGGCTGGGAAGCCCAAAGGAAACACACCAACACAGGTTACAAAGGACATACAAGTGCTTTATTTAAAAGCTACAACAGTTACCAAAAGTCAATTGACAAACGGATAGCTATTCGGCTCTCAGAGTAACGTAACGAACTTCAACGAGGGTTCGATGCATTAGTAGAGAGACCGTACATTGGAATACTTGGGCTTTTACATCCTTTATCCAGCCCTTGGCCAACCTCCTCGCGGGTTAACCATTCTTGGGACCAGGCCTAGGGTTCCTTGCCAGGTCAATCCTATAATGTATGCATTTTGATCAGTTCCGCTGATACAGTTGTTCATTTACACATAGGTCAGTGATAGGACAAGGTCTCAGTTCGCGACCCCGACAAGTGGCCTGCAGGCATATTAATTATTCGTGTGTGCGGAGGTCACAACGGCCAGAATCTCACTCAGAATGTTATTCGGCCTCCATTTCGATGTTCAGGGTGACTTCCACTTTACAAGAGAACTTAAAATGGCGGTTAAATCCAAGATGGCGACTTACATAACTTAAGGTTTACATGATATTTTAGACAACTTGGCGTAGGCCAATAAACATTCAAATACTGCGATAGAAGGCATAATATCATTTCAATTCCAACAGACCCTCCTTTTGGCCTATGCCAAGTGCTAATATAATTTCTTATACTTTTGCAAATAACTCCATGTGCTGTCATCCATACATCCCGAATCATTGTCTGTAATATCTATAGCCATTAGGTCGTTCATCAGAACCTCTTGTAACACAAACTCTTTGGATGCTGTATCTGGGCCATACATTCTATGCCCTATTGTGCTCACTGCTTGGGCACAACATCCCCCTAGCATTCCACATATACTCGGAAGACATTGAAAACAGCAACAAAGGAATAGCAGGATCCCCAAAATAACTAGAATGACAGAAAGCACCGTCCAACCCCAAGATCGTAAAGAATCCCAGAACCAGGTGCTAAGATTCCAATCTCCTACAGGGATATGTACTTCAGAACTAAGAATATGCAAGTTCTGTATTGCTTTAAAAATTGTCGGCGAGGAATCTGGTACGAAAACACAGCAAGCGGACCCCACCAATTTGCATACTCCACCTCGTTCCGCCAAAATGACATCTAATGCCATCCGATTTTGGAGTGCTACCAATCTTATTGCTTTTTGTTCTAGTGTCATATTGTAGAGTATGTCCGTGGTCCGGTTGATCGTTCTCTCCAGTACCCTTGCTAATCCCCTAATGTTCTCAGAGTTTGTTATTTGTCCCCAAAAGGGCACAACTGATTTTGCTATATCTCCCAATACTTGCCCAGGGGTATCTCCGTTCTTGTCCCGCCGTGGGCGAGCCTTAGAAACCTCCAATGTACTAGCTACAAATACCCCGGTAACAGGATTCCTAAATAACAGGTTCCCTGCCAATCCTTGGGCAACCAGGGAAATGCTAAACTACCACAAACAAAATAAACAGGGCCCCCTACATACAGAGGCCTGTTTTCTCCAGTCAAATTTACAATGTTCATACAACCTTCAAAATCTCCCATTGGCCGAGTGCCGTTTCTTTGTACACAAAAGGGGACCGAGTCAGGGCTATGATTTATAGAGTAGGAAGGAGGCACGGCGTCCTTATTGCCTATCGGAGCCATTTTAAAGGAAATTAAAGTTTGAAAAGGAAGAGACAGTTTATCAGACGGCCTAATAGAAGCGATATTAGGTTTACTTCTATTTGCAAAAAGCGAGCATCCCAGGGGAGTTAATTCACGTTTCTCGAAATTATTCAAATTAGTTCCATCAAAGTTCCCTGAGATGCTATCATTCCAACGGCCAAAGACTAGTGCTCTAAGAGAGGCATAGCAAGCAGTCGTTAAAGGTAAAGGGTGAATATACCATCCTAGTCCCTTGTTCCCATGTTGCGGTAAATGAGTGCAAATCCAACAATTACTCTTATTAAAAATGGCATGCGTTGCATTCATTACTATCATTAGAGTGTTGTTATGATACTTTTGTCTATGTTGGGAGTCTCTAAGGGACAGAGTGTGAAGGTGTACGGAGGGAGTCAAAGCAGTTGGTACAATCTCGGTCGGTAGTAGAGGTTTTAGAGTATAGATTTCTTCAAAGTACCAAAGTCCTACAGCAGTAATCGCAAAAATAACAATTATCATTATCAAAACAGAGCAGTACGTTTTTGGGGCCCAGGCACATTGTTCATTGTCCAAGTTGGTCACCCCCTTATTCACAAGTCCAGTGCGGGGAGCAGCAGTGGAGGTGGCAGGCATTGTAGTTCCTCAATCGACGACCCCAATGTTTGTTGCTGGCGACGCTACGGTCGCGCGATTTCTTAGTCCTTCCCAACCCTAGCCAGCAGAATCCCTTTTGTTCAACAGAAACTTTCTTATACAAAAGAAAACTTTCAATCACTTCCCTTTCCCAAATGCACGGAAAACCCGTGCCGTAGTTCTATTTTCTTCGTCGAAGATTGTACCTGGTGGTACCCAAGATTGTTTGATCCGAAAATAAGGTGTCGTCACTTCCTGAGGGAAGCGTCGTGTCGGAGGCGACGGAAGTCGCAGAGCTTGAAACAGTGTTTTCCGGAAGTGATTTTTCAAGAGAGTGCGGAGACGAAATGGCCTGTTCCCCAAGCTCCACGGGCTCAGAGAAATTCTCCGACGCACTCACAGCGCTGTTTGCTACTCCAAGATCAGAGACTATAGCATCAGCGAGGGGTTCTGCTTCTTCTGTAACGTGTGGCGTCGGGTGAAGAAGTTTCTTGACATGCGTCGCGTGGATCCAGTGTTTCTTCCCCGCCACCCGCACTGCTGTCCGGGTGACCAACAGCACCTGGTAGGGCCCCTTCCAACGAGGAGCGAGACAGGAAGACCTTTCCTAGGCCTTCACTAGGACCCAACTTCCAGGCTGTATATCGTGTCCTGGGCCCGTGAACCGTACAGGTAAAACTGAATGCACCTGGTGATAAATGAAATACAGGTTTTTAGTTAACTGGTTACAGTAGTCTACAAGCAATACATTTTCCACCTCTCTCAGGGGTTTAGGTTTTGGGAGACCCCAAATGTTAGCAGGTCTCCCCATCACTACCTCAAATGGAGAAAGCCCAGTCTTAGTTTGAGGTGTGGTACGCATTGCCAATAATACAATAGGTAAGGCATCTGGCCATTTCAGCTTGGTATCGGCACATGTTTTTGCAAGCTTATTCTTTAAGATACCATTGTGTCTTTCCACCAACCCAGCACTCTGAGGATGTCTAGCTGAGTGAAATTGTTTCTCAATATGTAAAGCTGTGCATATCTGCAAAATTACTGCTGCAACAAAATGAGGACCATTGTCCGACCAAATTACCCTTGGGAGCCCAAATCGAGGAAAGAATTATTTTACCATAATCTTTGCAGTGGTCATGGCGGTAGCATCTTTAACAGGGAAAGCCTCGACCCATTTACTGAAGGCACAAATAATTACAAGAACATATTTCAGATTGTTACACCGTTCCATCTCAATAAAATCAAAGTGAATGACCTCGAAGGGAACAGAAGGGGGCCCAAAGCTTCCCCTTGGAGTTACTGTCCCCTTCCCCAAATTGTGCTGTAAGCAGATCATGCAATTTCGAACATGATGTTTGGCAGTCTCCGGAATCTTGTTATTCACCCAAACTTGTTCTAACATTTTCGTGATCTGCTGAGCACACACATGTGTAGGACCGTGTGCCATCGTAACCATTGCCAGAACATATGAATCAGGGAGCAACCATTTTCCTTCAGATGTATCTACCCAACACCCATCATCATCTAGTTTCCCCATTCCTTCGGCCCACCTTTTAGATTCTTCTACTGTGGCATCAGTTTGAATATCTCGCACAGACCCAATACCTTCATCCATTATATAAGCATCTTTCATTTCCCTCAAAGCATACATGTCCGTGCTAAGGTCTGTGGCCGTTTGCCTGGCTATCAGGTCCGCAAAAGCGTTCCCTTTTCCCACATCATCTATGACCTTACGATGTGCTGCACATTTCATGATCGCTAACTGCCTAGAGAGTGAGAGTGCCGAGAGCAATTGCACTATCAAGGGGCCATGCTGAATCTTGGTCCCATGTGAGGTCAGGAACCCTCTTTCCGACCAGAGCCTCCAAAAGTTGTGAGCCACCCCAAAGGCGTACTGGCTATCAGTGTATATATTTACTATACGCCCTTCGGAGAGTTCACAAGCTCGGGTCAATGCTATCATCTCTGCGGCCTGCGCGGAGTTATGCAAAATTCTCTTAGTTTCAACAACTTTGCTCAATGTAGTAACTGCATAAGCAGCTGTAGATGTACCATCTGAGAGTTTGAAGCAGGAGCCATCACAAAACAGCTCCCCTTCTGCATTGTCCAAAGGAGTATCTATAAGATCTATCCTGCCCTTCGTTTCTTGTTCAGTGGTATACAGGCAGTCGTGTAATTCTTCGCCACTGCAAACAGTGTTTTGCGGGAAAGGTAAGAGTTCAGCCGGATTAAGAACACAACACCTCTTAATTTGAATGTGCGGGGCAAACAGAATTAATTCATACCTTGTTAACCGTGCAGAGGTGAGGTGTTGCGTTTGGGTTTTGTTCAATAGGATATCTACAGAGTGAGGTACCATCAAAATCAAATCATGGCCTAGGACCATTCCCTCACTCTGTTTTACAGACGCCGCAGCAGCAGCGACAGCTCGCAAACATCTTGGCAAAGCGCATGCGACAGGATCAAGGGCGGAGGAGTAGTAGCCGCACGGCCTATTCTTCCCTCTGTGTTCCTGTGTTAACACAGCCAAAGCACATCCATCACATTCATGCACAAACAACACAAAGGCCTTGTCATAATTTGGAGTACCCAGAACCGGTGCAGAGCATAACGCGGTTTTGAGAAGCTCAAATGATCGTTGATGTTCCGATTTCCATGGCAGTGGCAGAGAAATGCCCTTCTTCGTCAAAGCCAACATCGGTTTTATCACTAGCGAAAAGTTCGGGATCCACAACCTACAGTAAGAAGCCATACCTATTAAGGCCCTGACTTCCTTCTGTGTATTTGGAACAGACATGCCAGAAATGTGTTTTATTCTTTCAGGTGTCAATCTTCTCCCCTCCTTTGACAGGAGGTACCCTAAATAGGCGACCACCTGACAACAATATTGAAATTTTTTGAGCGAAGCTTTATGACCATTCTTGGCTAGATGAACAAGCAACAGTATAGTGCCTTCTTTACAAGCACTTTCAGAATCTGCAGCCAAAAGCAAATCATCGACATATTGAAGCAGTGTACAAGTAGGTGGCAATTCAAGGGTGTTGAGCTGCTCTTTCAAAGCTCTATTATAAATGCTTGGACTTTCAGTATACTCTTGAGGTGCCCTAGTAAATGTAAATGAGCGTCCCCCCAAGGTGAACGCAAACAATATCTACTTTCCTTATGTATAGGGATGCTAAAGAAAGCGTTTTTTAAATCCACAACGCTGAAGTGCGTAGCCGTAGCAGGGATCATTGTCAATATCGTCGTCACATCAGGCACGATTGGAAATTGTGGGGCGACAACTCTGTTAATAGCACGAAGATCAATTATGAACCGGTATGGGATTGCATTGTCGCCTTTCTTATATACAGGCAAGATCGGACTGTTACACAAACTACCTGTAATCTCCTCGATCACCCCACGATGCACAAAATCGGAGACAATGCATTTCAAAGCACGCTCGCCCTCAACTGATATTTTATACTGCGGAATGCGTGGTAGTTTCACTCCATGTTTCAAAACTATTTTAACGGGCTCAATCTGTAGTACCCCGACATCATTGTCATCAACCGCCCATAAACATTCCGGGACAATGCTAAACTCGGGAGGTAAAGGTCGAATCAGAAATTGAGAATTGGGAAGTTGCTGTGGTGAAACCGTCAGCCGTACTCCATCAGAGGAACAATGAATTACTGCATTCAATTTCGTTAACAAATTCAACCCCAGCGAATTCTTTCCACAGTTCGAAGTCAGAAGAAAAGGGCAATGGTCCGTAAAGGGACCCAAAGAAACAGACACCGGTGAAGAAACTGGACAAACAATTGGTATACCAGAAAACCCTACGGAAACATTGGTTTGCCCTGACAGTGGAATGTTTGGAACCCGAGAATGATCAATGGAGCACTTCTGTGCTCCAGTGTCTATCAAAAACAGGTGTTTCCTATTCCCTACTAATAATTCAACGTAGGGGCCTTTCTGATTAACGGGAATAGGTGAAGGTTCCAAACCCTGCTTCGGGCAGTCCTAATGAAATAGAGTATCGTCGGAAGGAAGCTCTTCAGAAAAGTAGGCAGCAGAAGGGTGATCAAATATGTTCCTCGAGTCCACACTCGAGGTCTGATTTTCCAGTGAAAAAGGTTGCTGAGGATCTTGCAAAAACTGACCTCTATCAGGGCCCCCTGCTCCAGGGCGGCCCCTAAGTCGTCTGCCCATACTCCCAAACGCACTGTTTGACCTTTGTCGAAGATGGGGCACTGTGCTCGCCAATGGACTTCCTGGCGGCAATAAGCACATTGATTAATATTCACAGGACCCAAAGAAGCATTTCCTTTTGGGACATACTGACCTCTGGTCTGTGTCGTGCCTCCTCTGGGGTTTCTAACAATTTGTTGTAGTAATACTTTGGTTTTCAAATCTCCTTTCCTCTTTTCTATTTTCTCCTTCTCATTATTAACACGGTTCTCATAATACTGAGCCATGTGCAAAACCTCAGATTGAGATTTTGCCTGCCAAGCACTCTCAGAGGACATAATTTGTGACTGGATGTCGGGCAACAATCCACGTACAAATTTGTCCACAAACAACCTTTTCCCAGACTCTGTACCCAAATCCTGCCCACTGAAGTCAGAAAATACCTGCTCGAATCTGTTAAAGAATTCGGTGGCACCTTCAGTTTTCCCTTGAACACAGGGCGTAAGCTTGTCCTAAATAATTCTTTTCTCTGGAATTATAGTTTTTAATTTTGCGACAATTCTATCAGGTAAAGTAAGTATTACCTGTGGTGGTTTCTCACCTGCTGGTCTTTCCCCATCAATCCTAATCATATTAGCCCACGTATCTCCCAACCCTGGCACATCGTCTATTGTCCAAACCTGCTTCCATACATCTACGGGTAGGAGTACAGGGAATAGCAAGTCAATATCACTTAAGGTGAACACAGAGGACTGCAAGACGGACTCTATCTCTTTGTAAAACCCCGTCGGGTTTTTCCTGATATCGGGAACTGATTGTCTAATAGAGTTCACTTCCTGTCGTGAAAACGGGACGTGAACGAATTGTGATACATAATGTGCAGGGATATCCACAGCGGGGGAACCAGTCCCAGCGTTGGCGGGAATCTCAACCTTTGGGACAAAGGTCGGAGGAAACTCTCTCATAGGCAACTGTACCTCCGGCCGCTTACTAAGCAACAGAGCCAGGTCGAGCGCTAAGGCAGCCGAAGAAGTGTCGGGCGAAAAAGCCCTTTTACAAATCCCCAACAATTCTATGGGGCAACTAACCTTCTTTCTTACACATTCTTCTTGCAGGTACTGTACCATTACCTGAATTACCTTTCTTTGCATTTCTACTGTATACTGACAATACGTGTCATATACTTCATCTGGCGGAATCGATGAATCCGAGATCCATCGAATCGCATCTTTGGTACAAATTCGTACTTCCTCAGGTGCCGATCTATGACACGGAAGGAACCGTTTCTGCACATACATACTGTCGTCTTCATCATCCTCATCTCATGCTTTCTCAAAGTCCCTCCTATACTCAAACAATCTTTCAACATGACCATGTACTTTCTGCTCTGTGTCCCTCGAAAGTGCCAAAGCATTTAGATCTCTCACCCCTTGTGGAAGATCCGAATTTTGTAATCTACCCCACATCACACATAAATGAGTCAACTAACCTTCGATAAAAACATTTTTCTCTGGAAAACTGTTCAAATTAGATAATGTGGAAAAAACATTAACTTGATCACCTTTCTCCATACAGTGCTTAGCCCATGCAAACAATTCATGTTTCTTATCTGCAGAAACAGTATTACGAGTGACGATCTTTGATCCTGCACCTTGATCAACGTTAGTCAATATGGGACCACTCGGGAGCGGAGGTGCAGGTAAATTTAATAAAGGTGCAACTATCGTCGCAGAAGGAAGGGGCGGTGCGATAGGTGGAGGAACAACAACTAGAGGAATAGGGACAATAGGTTGTACAGGGGGAACAGGAATAACAGCAGGAACAACAGCAGGAATGGGCCGAGCGCCCAAGAAAGGATCATACGGAGATGGCGCAGAGGCACCAGGCCTGCGTTCGTTTAACAATTTTTCAATAAATTATTCGGAAACATGAAAACCTTTAGAGGGGTACATTTTCTGGATTCCAAGTGAAAAAGCCCTATCCATATTTTTAACTGATTCTGAATGTTTTTCTTTATCATATAACAACGCTTTTTCGGCATTTGTTTTATGATGGCGTGCATGTTTATCCCTACTTTTAAGCTGCTGTAACGCTTCTTTTTTCCAATTCTGTAAAACATCAAAGGCTGCAGGTCTAGCCTTCTTTTTTAGCAAGACCGATTCTAGGTATTCAATACGAGACATCTCAAAACTGCCATTGATTGGCCACTGAAATTCAGAGGCATGTCTGGTCTGTCTGTGCCAAATATCATTAAATACTATACAACCAATGCCATACTTACAGTACATAGTACATGCCGGCGACCCCTCCTGTGGTGCTGGGCGGCTAAATTCCAAAGATTGTCGATAGCTGCGGAACAGAGCCCTAAAGCAGCTAGACAATTTCCCAGGCATTTCACAAAAAATTGGTGTTACCTGGTCAATAATTGTGTCTGCAGATACAATACGCCAAATTCAAATTGTCAGGGTTAAATTAAGAGTCGGGTCACGACTACACCTGACCAAACCTAAGGAGGACCGTACGGGTTATCAAAGAACTTACCTAACAAATTTTACCTTATGTTTGGTGGTTTCGACAAATCTGCCCGCCTCAAAAATGGACCCTCGTCAAGATGCCGTGTCAGACCACACGACTATCGTCCAAGGATCGGATCGTGCAGCGCTGCCGAGGTATCGCGTCTCGTTCGGTCGGGCCCGCAGAATCACACCGTCCGATCCCGGTTCGATAGTCTGCGTCAACCTTCAATGATCCGGCATCAATCTTGAGGGTCCCTATTCGGGCGCCAACTGTGAAAACATAAAAAATTGATATGAGGCTGGGAAGCCCAAAGGAAACACACCAACACAGGTTACAAAGGACATACAAGTGCTTTATTTAAAAGCTACAACAGTTACCAAAAGTCAATTGACAAACGGATAGCTATTCGGCTCTCAGAGTAACGTAACGAACTTCAACAAGGGTTCGATGCATTAGTAGAGAGACCGTACATTGGAATACTTGGGCTTTTATATCCTTTATCCAGCCCTTGGCCAACCCCCTCGCGGTTTAACCATTCTTGGGACCAGGCCTAGGGTTCCTTGCCAGGTCAATCCTATAATGTATGCATTTTGATCAGTTCCGCTGATACAGTTGTTCATTTACACATAGGTCAGTGATAGGACAAGGTCTCAGTTCGCTACCCCGACAAGTGGCCTGCAGGCATATTAATTATTTGTGTGTGCGGAGGTCACAACGGCCAGAATCTCACTCAGAATGTTATTCGGCCTCCATTTTGATGTTCAGGGTGACTTCCACTTTACAAGAGAACCTAAAATGGCGGTTAAATCCAAGATGGCGACTTACATAACTTAAGGTCAAGAACTTGTCGCAGAGTCTATTTACATGATATTTTAGACAACTTGGCGTAGGCCAATACTCATTCAAATACTGCGATAGAAGGCATAATATCATTTCAATTTCAACAGCATGCCTGTCTCTGTTCTTGGACATGGATGCGGTGTGAGAGATGGGTGCTGCTCTCATGTACATGTATGGTGTACATGCCTGTGTGTCTGAGAAGCGTGTGTGTGAGACTTTGAAACGCCATGGATGCATGACACATGTCCGTGACGATGTGTTGATTCAGTTATGCAGTCTAGTCACCCTTGTATCCACTGTGTCTGTGGTGTACGAGCCCTGATGCATGACCTTCCGGTGATGTGTGTGCATGGGATCAGTATGAGCCATGATGCATGTGAGTTTGAAGCCAACATTTATGTCAATAGAGGCCCTTGTACATGGATGCTGATGTTGATTGCATGCGCCGTGCCTGTTTCTGCATGTGTGTTGCCTGCATTGACCCATGTGTTGTGGAGGGACAGGATGGATGTGACGTTGACAGTGCCACTCATGTGTTGTTGCTTCCTGTCTAGGGGACTATTGTACAGTACCCTGATGCTTGTGTTCTATGTCTCCCTCTACGCAGCGTCGAGTGAAGAAGAGGGCGGAGACGGCGCTGTGGAGCAAAGCGGTGGGGATGCCTCCACCGGGCGGCGACGCAAGGCCCAGCCACCCTCCCAGCAATTGCCATCATCTGGTAGAGAGGGGACTGGTGCCCTGTCTGCCACTACGGCTGTAGCGGAAGGACCGGGTGAGCCCCCACAGGGGCTTGCAATGGCGGAAGACATTGTGGAGACATCCAGGTTGGTGGTCTCCACAGAGGAGGAGGAGGCCGCTACTGAGCCGCACATGGGGCCTGGTGGGGGTAGTACCACTGTTGCAAGTGGTGCAGTCCAGGGCCAGGGGCAGGGGGCAGGACAGTTCACCGCGGAGGGGGCTGTGCATGTCACTGTCTCTGACTCTGCGACTGCACCACCATGCACCAGCAGGGATTCCCTGTCCCAGGCCCGTCTGCAGGTAGGGGGGAAGCCCACGTCCTCTGGCACTCCACTACCTGCAGACGAGGAGTCCCATGACCGTATGGGGTCTGTCCTGATTGGTGTTGCGTTGCGCACGCGTGTCATTCGTGATGACGTGCGTGCTTCCTGGGGGGACCACGCACGCCATCATGAATAGCTGCATGGCAACGTGGCACAGTTGGGGGTGGCCATGTTGGAGGGTTCCTACATGTGTCGACCACCCTGGCGGCCCTCTCCTCCTCTGTGGAGACTATGCGCCAGTCGTTCTCCCTGCCATCTTCCGGCCCAGATTCCACCAGGGCCCCCTGTGGACCTGGCCCGACCAACACAACCAGCTTGGTGGAGATCCTATCCCTGCCACAGTCGGGAGTCGGAGGTCCAGCAGGGGTGGACACCCCACCAACTGGAGACCAGCAGATGGAGGATGTGCAGGCATCATCGGACAGGGCACATGGACAGCAGCAGCAGGCTCAAGGTGGGAGCGATGATGGCTCGGGGCCATCAACATCAGAGGGGCAGGCATCGGCCAGAGGGCAGGAGGACCCTGGAATGGGTGTGTCTTCCGTGTTGCAGCGGTTGGGCCAGCAGATAGATGCAGAGCGGCGACGGGCGGAAGAGGTACGGCTCACCATGGTCAGGGCGGAGTTCTCCATGCGCAGGGTGTTGAGGCGGGCTTAGTGCCTCGAGGCAACTCGCAGGGAGTTGGAACAGACCATGGCTGCATCCCTGCGAGACCTCGGGGCCAGGAGAGAGGCCCGCCTCCGGGACATCGACATGGAGTTCGATGATGCCCTGGCCCGGGACATCACAGAGTGAGCCGTAGGACTTGCCTGTCGCCATTGTATATAGTTAGTTAGTGTTAGGTTTCCTTTCTGTTTTTATTTCTGTTGGGGCGCTTCGACAATGCCCCACCTTTTTGTATATAGTTCTTCATTAGGTAGGGTTTTTTGTAGGTTTCATTTCAATGGTTGGGCTCATGGACCCTGGATTTGTACTTTGTAAATAGTTCTTCACTGGATTTCACTTCTTATTTATGATTTTTCCATAAAGCAATGGTTTTATCTTCTTTTTTCACTTTGGATTTGCTTTGCTGGACTGACACTTTGGACACGTGCTTTTGGATTGATTTGGATTCTGCTTTCCTACATTTTTATTTTATATTTTGGACATGCAGCTTTTTAATCATTATTTGCATTCTTGTGTGTTTCATTTCATTCCCTTGCTTTTGTGTTTAATACATTTTTATTTCTACTTCAATGTGTGGTATTCTCTCTTTGGTTTCATGCATGTCACAATGTGTGTTTTCTCAATCACATGCGCCCATTGTGTGGGTGTGATGAAAATATGTTGATGTGTGTACTTGCCATTTGGGATGTATTATGTGATGGGGATTTCATTGTGGGGTCGATGTAATACCTGGTTGTGTGTTTGGACTGGGGTGGCGTGGGGTGTGATTTGGGTGGCCATAAGGCCCATGATTGTGGATCGTCATGAGGTGTTGGGGGGACATGAGTCGGGTGCTGCTGGCAGGTGCCTGTCACTGCTGGGTGGGTGGTGGGGGTGCAGGGACATGAGTCGGGCCTGCTGGCAGGTACCTGTCACTGCTGGGTGGGTGAGTGGGGGTGCAGGGACATGAGTCGGGGCCTGCTGGCAGGTGCCTATCACTGCTGGGTGGGTGGATGAGTGGGGGGACATGAGTCGGGGCCTGCTGGCAGGTGCCTGTCACTGCTGGGTGGGTGAGTGGGGGTGCAGGGACATGAGTCGGGGCCTGCTGGCAGGTGCCTGTCACTGCTGGGTGGGTGGGGGTTCAGGGGGACATGTGTCGGTGCTCACTTGTGCATGGTGACATGTGGGCTGGCTGGGGGGCATGGCCAGGGTGGATGGGATGGCTGCGGGGCAAGACCAGGGGTGCAGGGTAGTCCTCTGTGTTGTGGGCTGCCTGCAGGGCCTGGGGAGGGGGGAGAGGGCACACCTGGGAGGACACACACTGACAATTCGCGTTGGGGCACCGCAGGAATACACGTTCCCCTCCCGCGGCAGTGTAAACGCGTGTGAAACTCCCCGCGCACCCCAGTCATACACGTACCCCGCTTGGCCAAGGCCTATTGCATGTAAAACTCCCCGCGCATGCCCCAGGATACATGTACCCTGCTCGGCCAATGCCTATCGTGTGTAAAACTTCCCGCGCACCCCCCAAATATACGTACCCCGCTCGCACAAGGCCTATCGCGTGTGAAACTCTCCGTGCACCACAGCAATACACGTACCCCGCTCGGCCAAGGCCTATCGCATGTAAAACTCCCCACGCACGCCCCAGTATACACGTACCCCGCTCGGCCACGGCCTATCATGTGTAAAACTCCCCGCGCACCCCCAGAATACATGTACCCCACTCGACCAAGGCCGATTGCGTGTAAAACTTCCTGCGCACCCCCAAAATACATGTACCCCGCTCGCACAAGGCCTATCGCGTGTGAAACTCCCCGCGCACCCCAGTAATAAACGTACCCCGCTCGCACAAGGCCTATTGGTGGAGAAACTCCATGTGCACCCCAGTAATAAATGTACCCCGCTCGCACAAACCCTATCGTGTGTAAAACTTCCCGCGCACCCCCCAAATACACGTACCCCGCTCGCACAAGGCCTATCGCGTGTGAAACTCTCCGTGCACCACAGCAATAAACGTACCCCGCTCGGCCAAGGCCTATCGCATGTAAAACACCCAATGCACGCCCCAGTATACACGTACCCCGCTCGGCCAAGGCCTATCATGTGTAAAACTCCCAGCGCACCCCCAGAATACACGTACCCCACTCGGCCAAGGCCTATCGCGTGTAAAACTTCCCGTGCATCCCCCAAATACACGTACCCCGCTCGCACAAGGCCTATCGCGTGTGAAACTCCCCGCGCACCCCATTAATACACGTACCCGGCTCGCACAAGCCCTATCGCGTGAGAAACTCCATGTGCACCCCAGTAATAACTGTACCCCGCTCGCACAAACCCTATCACGTGTGAAACTCCCTGCAGACCCCCAGAATACACGTACCCCGCTCGGCCAAGGCCTATCGCGTGTAAAACTTCCCACGCACCCCTCAAATACATGTACCCTGCTCGGCCAAGGCCTATCGCGTGTAAAGCTTCCCGTGCACCCCAGTAATACACGTACCCCACTCGCACAAGGCCTATCGCGTGTGAAACTCCCCGCGCAACCCAGTAATACACGTACCCCGCTCGCACAAGGCCTATCGCACGTGAAACTCCCCGCGCACCCCCAGAATACATGTACCCTGCTCGGCCAAGGCCTATCGCGTGTAAAACTTCCCGCGCACCCCCCAAATACACGTACCCCGCTCGCACAAGGCCTATCGCATGTGAAACTCCCCCTGCACCCCAGTAATACATGTACCCCGCTCGCACAAGGCCTATCGCGTGTGAAACTCCCCGCGCACCCCAGTAATACACATACCACGCTCACACTAGGCCTATCGCGTGTGAAACTCCCCGTGCACCCCCAGAATACACGTACCCCGCTCGCACAAGGCCTATCACGTGTAAAACTTCCCAAGCACCCCCAAAATACATGTACTCCGCTCGCACAAGGCCTATCGCGTGTGAAACTCCCCACGCACCCCAGTAATACATGTACCCTGCTCGCACAAGGCCTACCGCATGTGAAACTCCCTGCGCACCCCAGTAATACACGTACCCCGCTCGCACAAGGCCTATCGCGTGTGGAACCCCCCGCACCCTGGTAATACACGTACCCCGCTCGCACAAGGCCTATCACGTGTGAAACTCCCCGCGCACCCCAGAATACACGTACCCCGCTCGTCCAAGGCCTATCACATGTAAAACTTCCCACGCACCCCCCAAATACACGTACCCCGCTCACACAAGGCCTATCGCGTCTGAAACTCCCCGTGCACCCCAGTAATACACGTACCCCGCTCCCACAAACCCTATCACGTGTGAAACTCCCCGCAGACCCCCAGAATACACGGACCCCGCTCGGCCAAGGCCTATCGCGTGTAAAACTTCCCGAGCACCGCTCAAATACATGTACCCTGCTCGGCCAAGGCCTATCGCTTGTAAAGCTTCCCGTGCACCCCAGAAATACACGTACCCCACTCGCACAAGGCCTATCGTGTGTGAAACTCCCCGCGCACCCCAGTAATACACGAACCCCGCTCGCACAAGGCCTTCGCACGTGAAACTCCCCGCGCACCCCAGAATACATGTACCCTGCTCGGCCAAGGCCTATCGCGTGTAAAACTTCCTGCGCACCCCCCAAATACACGTACCCCGCTCGCACAAGGCCTATCGCGTGTGAAACTCCCCACGCACCCCAGTAATACATGTACCCCGCTCGCACAAGGCCTATCGCGTGTGAAACTCCCCGCGCACCCCAGTAATACACGTACCCCGCTCGCACAAGGCCTATCGCGTGTGAAACTCCCCGTGCACCCCCAGAATACACGTACCCCGCTCGCACAAGGCCTATCGCGTGTAAAACTTCCCACGCACCCCCAAAATACATGTACTCCGCTCGCACAAGGCCTATCGCGTGTGAAACTCCATGCGCACCCCAGTAATACATGTACCCTGCTCGCACAAGGCCTATCGCATGTGAAACTCCCTGCGCACCCCAGTAATACACGTACCCCGCTCGCACAAGGCCTATCGCGTGTGAAACTCCCCGCGCACCCTGGTAATACATGTACCCCGCTCACACAAGGCCTATCGCGTGTGAAACTCCCTGCGCACCCCCAGAATACACGTACCCTGCTCGGCCAAGACCTATCGCGTCTGAAACTCCCCGTGCACCCCAGTAATACACGTACCCCGCTCGCACAAGCCATTTCGCGTGTGAAACTCCCAGCGCATCCCCAGAATATACGTACCCCACTCGGCCAAGGCCTATCGCGTGTAAAACTTCCCGCTCACCCAAGTTATACACTTACCCCGCTCGCACAAGGCCTATCGCGTGTGAAACTCCCCGCGTACCCCAGTAATACACGTACCCCGCTTGCACAAGGCCTATCGCGTGTGAAACTCCCCGTGCACCCCCAGAATACATGTACCCCGCTCGGCAAAGGCCTATCATGTGCAAAACTTCCCGCGCACCACCCAAATACATGTACCCTGCTCGGCCAAGGCCTATCACATGTAAAACTTCCCACGCACCCCAGTAATACACGTACCCCGCTCGCACAAGGCCTATTGTGTGTGAAACTCCCCGCGCACCCCAGTAATACACGTACCCCGCTCGCACAAGGCCTATCGCACGTGAAACTCCCCGCGCACCCCCAGAATACACGTACCCCGCTCGGCCAAGGCCTATCGCATGTAAAACTTCCCATGCACCCCCAAAATACATGTACTCCGCTCGCACAAGGCCTATCGCGTGTGAAACTCCCTGCGCACCCCAGTAATACACGTACCCCGCTCGCACAAGGCCTATCGCGTGTGAAACTCCCCGCGTACCCAGGTAATACATGTACGCCGCTCGCACAAGGCCTATCACGTGTGAAACTCCCCGCGCATCCCCAGAATACACGTACCCCGCTCGTCCAAGGCCTATCACATGTAAAAATCCCACGCACCCCCCAAATACACGTACCCCGCTCACACAAGGCCTATCGCGTGTGAAACTCCCTGCGCACCCCAAGAATACACGTACCCTGCTCGGCCAAGGCCTATCGTGTCTGAAACTCCCCGTGCACCCCAGTAATACACGTACCCCGCTCGCACAAGCCATTTCGCGTGTGAAACTCCCAGCGCATCCCCAGAATATACGTACCCCACTCGGCCAAGGCCTATCGCGTGTAAAACTTCCCGCTCACCCAAGTTATACACGTACCCCGCTCGCACAAGGCCTATCGCGTGTGAAACTCCCTGCGTACCCCAGTAATACACGTACCCCGCTTGCACAAGGCCTATCGCGAGTGAAACTCCCCGTGCACCCCCAGAATACATGTACCCCGCTCGGCCAAGGCCTATCATGTGCAAAACTTCCAGCGCACCACCCAAATACATGTACCCTGCTCGGCCAAGGCCTATCACATGTAAAACTTCCCGCGCACCCCAGTAATACACGTACCCCGCTCGCACAAGGCCTATCGTGTGTGAAACTCCCCGCGCACCCCAGTAATACACGTACCCCGCTCGCACAAGGCCTATCGCATGTGAAACTCCCCGCGCACCCCCAGAATACACATACCCCGCTCGGCCAAGGCCTATCGCGTGTAAAACTTCCCACGCACCCCCAAAATACATGTACTCCGCTCGCTCAAGGCCTATCGCGTGTGAAACTCCCTGCGCACCCCAGTAATACACGTACCCCGCTCGCACAAGGCCTATCGCGTGTGAAACTCCCAGCGCACCCAGGTAATACATGTACCCCGCTCGCACAAGGCCTATCACCTGTGAAACTCCCCGCGCACCCCCAGAATACACGTACCCCGCTCGTCCAAGGCCTATCACATGTAAAACTTCCCACGCACCCCCCAAATACACGTACCCCGCTCACACAAGGCCTATCGCGTGTGAAACTCCCTGCGCACCCCAAGAATACACGTACCCTGCTCGGCCAAGGCCTATCGCGTCTGAAACTCCCCGTGCACCCCAGTAATACACGTACCCCGCTCGCACAAGCCATTTCGCGTGTGAAACTCCCAGCGCATCCCCAGAATATACGTACCCCACTCAGCCAAGGCCTATCGCGTGTAAAACTTCCCGCTCACCCAAGTTATACATGTACCCCGCTCGCACAAGGCCTATCGCGTGTGAAACTCCCCGCGCACCACAGTAATACACGTACCCCGCTTGCACAAGGCCTATCGCGTGTGAAACTCTCAGCGCGCCCCAGTAATACACGTACCCCGCTCGCAGAAGGCCTATCGCATGTGAAACTCCCCGCGCACCCCCAGAATACACGTACCCCGCTCGGCCAAGGCCTATCACGTGTAACACTTCCTGCGCACCCCACAAATACATGTACCCCGCTCGTGCAAGGCCTATCGCATGTGAAACTCCCTGCGCACCCAAGTGATACACGTACCCCGCTCGCACAAGGCCTATCGCGTGTGAAACTCCCCGTGCACCCCAGTAATACACGTACCCTGCTCGCACAAGGCCTATCGTGTGTGAAACTCCCCGCGCACCCCCAGAATACACGTACCCCGCTCGCCCATGGCCTATCGCATGTAAAACTTCCTGCGCACCCCCCAAATACACGTACCCGATCGCACAAGGCCTATCGCATGTGAAACTCCCTGCGCACCCCCAGAATACACATACCCTGCTCGGCCAAGGCCTATCACGTGTAAAACGTACCGCGCACCCCCAAAATACACGTACCCCACTCGCACAAGGCCTATCGCATGTGAAACTCCCCGCGCACCCCAGTAATACATGTACCCTGCTCGCACAAGGCCTAACGCAAGTGAAACTACCTGCGCACCCAGTAATACACGTACCCGCTCGCACAAGGCCTATCGCGTGTGAAACTCCACGCGCACCCCGGTAATACACGTACCCCGCTCGCACAAGGCCTATCACGTGTGAAACTCCCCGTGCACCCCCAGAATACACGTGCCCCGCTCGTCCAAGGCCTATCACATGTAAAACTTCCCACGCACCCCCCAAATACATGTACCCCGCTCACACAAGGCCTATCGCGTGTGAAACTCCCTGCACACCCCCAGAATACACGTACCTGCTCGGCCAAGGCCTATCGCGTCTGAAACTCCCCGTGAACCCCAGTAATACACGTACCCCGCTCGCACAAGCCATTTCGCGTGTGAAACTCCCAGCGCATCCCAAGAATATACATACCCCACTCGGCCAAGGCCTATCGCGTGTAAAACTTCCCGCTCACCCAAGTTATACACGTACCCCGCTCGCACAAGGCCTATCCTGTGTGAAACTCCCCGCACACCCCAGTAATATACGTACCCTGCTTGCACAAGGCCTATCGCATGTGAAACTCTCAGCGCGCCCCAGTAATACACGTACGCCACTCGCAAAAGGCCTATCGCATGTGAAACTCCCCACGCACCCCCAGAATACACGTACCCCGCTCGGCCAAGGCCTATCGCATGTAAAACTCCCTGCGCACCCTAGTAATACACGTACCCCGCTCGCACAAGGCCTATCGCGTGTGAAACTCCCCGTGCATTCCAGTAATACACGTACCCCGCTCGCACAAGGCCTATCGTGTGTGAAACTCCCCGCGCACCCCCAGAATACACGTACCCCGCTCGCACAAGGCCTATCACGTGTGAAACTCCCTGTGCACCCCCAGAATACACGTACCCTGCTCGGCTATGGCCTATCACGTCTAAAACTTACCGCGCACCCCCCAAATACACTTACCCCGCTCGCACAAGGCCTATCGCGTGTGAAACTCCCTGTGCACCCCAGAATACACGTACCCCGTTCGGCCAAGTCCTATCGCATGTGAAACTCCCCACACACCCCCAGAATACATGCAGGCAGCCCATCCACCCTCCCCATACCCTGCAGGCAGCCCTTCACCCCTGGGCATGCCCTGCAGGCAGCCCATCCACCCTGGGCATGCCCCGCAGGCAGCACATCCACCCACCCCATACCCCGCAGGCAGCCCTTTACCCCTGGGCATTCCCCGCAGGCAGCCCATCCACCCTCCCCATAGCCCGCAGGCAGATCATCCACCCTCCCCATACCCCGCAGGCAGCTCTTCACCCCTGGGCATGCCCCGCAGGCAGCCCATCCACCCTCCCCATACCCCGTAGGCAGCCCATCCACCCTGGGCATGCCCCGCAGGCAGCACATCCACCCTCCCCATACCCCGCAGGCAGCCCTTCACTCCTGGGCATGCCCCGCAGGCAGCCTATTCACACTGGGCATGCCCCGCAGGCGGCCCACTCCACAGGGGGGACTTTTCCCACGTTTTGCATGCGATTTCGCTGGCATGAGCAGGGTACGTGTATTGTGGGGCGTGCGCATGTAGTTTTACACGCTATTGGCCTAGCGCGAGCGGGGTATGTGTGTTCTGGGGCGTGCATGGGGAGTTTTACACGCTATTGGCCTAGCGCAAGTGGGGTACGTGTATTCTGTGGCATGCGCGGGGAATCTTACACGCGTTTTCGTGGTTGGGGGCTGTGTGCTGGTCCACTGTCCTTTGCGCCATGTACTGGATTTGTGCCCTGTTCATGGAGCACAGGGTGGGGTTGGGGGCGTAACTGGCGCTGCTGCAGGGTCGCTGCGCCACTCTACGGCTGGTTATGGATGTTCGAATCCATGAATACGCTGTGCGCTGAAATGGGTTTTGGCGCATGCGGCTGGCACAGACTGCTGCATGCGCACACTGTGCGCCAGCCGCGTGCGCCACTTGTGCGCCAAATTCTATGAATTACCCCCTTAATGTGATAAAAGAAGAATTGAGGGCCATCATTTTGCACATTCCTACCATCCCATTACGGAGAGAACAGGATGTTGACAGAGGCCATATTGATGTTGACAGATTTACACATAAAAATGGTGAACAAGATATCAGCCATTGAAGATGACAATCGGTTCGTCTTTCTGTTCTCATGGATTCCTTACTGGATGGCAAACATTTTCAAGTTCCGTGGAGCAATATTGGTGATAATCATGTTTGGATTCTGCATGATAAAGATAATAATTGGACAATGTAAGAAAACTTCTAAGAAAGCAGAAGAAAGAAGATCATGATTGATGCCAA
The DNA here is from genome assembly GCF_040938575.1 of Ambystoma mexicanum. Taxonomy (NCBI): domain Eukaryota; kingdom Metazoa; phylum Chordata; class Amphibia; order Caudata; family Ambystomatidae; genus Ambystoma; species Ambystoma mexicanum. The sequence goes on from NC_090925.1 coordinate 1,076,222,906, forward strand.
AGATGAACCAAGGAGCTAACTGATCAAGCCATCAGAGATTACATAAAGGCCAGCATTGTAGCACCTGAGGGAACGAAGTTCTGGTATCCAAATGATCATAAGAAATATGTGGGACGATGGGTCTGCTCTACTCCAAATGGACAATGCAATTACAAGACCTGGAGTGTGGATGACCACATCAAAATAGGGGGCACCCTGAGGGGTGTGACGTAGATATGGACACCAAAGAGAAATGTTTTCAAGACAAACTTGAGGAGGTGGTTGAGGACTCGACCAGAGGGCGGAATGAAGAGGAGCAGTTGTGTACATCTGCAGGCGATCCCCTATCTCTCCTGTATTGGAGACATGAGATTGTGCCATGCCTGACACCAGCCATAATACCAATACTGCAGCAAGTGCTTGAAAAAAGATTCCCATTGAGACAACACTACCGAATGTACCCTTGGCGTGATGATAACTTACAGGAGAAAAACCCTGAAGGAGCATGAAGAGAAGCTGAATGGGTGAATTGATGACGTCATAAAGAAGTGTGCACAATGTCTCAAAAGAAGTATGACAAAGTATGATTCCTAACTGACAAACAACGATGCAAGAGTTCAAATGAACTATCGACGTAGACAAGAAAAAGACAAGGAAGCAAACAAGATGCTACAGAAAACAAGTTCAACACATGTACAGATGCTGAAACGCAAGGTAGATTAAGTCATCATCAAAGCTAGCTATGAGTAGAATGAAGGTGAAGCCACCATTTTATAGAAGCTGGACATTGGTATCATGAATTAAGTAAGTCAGAACACATGAAACGGGAATGGAAAACTGTGTTGCAGAAAGATTAATAGGCTCATGGCGCTGCATGGCAAGGCTGTCTGGCCTGGAGTCAAGATTCAACAAGTGAGGTCAGCTATCTATTCTGAAGGAGAACGTGTATGTGGCGGATGAACCTTCTCACATTACGTTAAGGTTTAAGAAAGAACAGAAAGGATTTATTTATCTGTTTATTTATAGGGCGCCGAAAGCCTGCGGGCATCAGGGCGCCAACATAAAGACAGGTCGGCAAGGACAATACAAAGAAATAGGACACTTGGTCAATGGAGGAAGACCAATCATTGGTGTGTTCAGTATATATTACTGTCTTGTAGTCCAATTTATTTAAACAGGAGTGTTTTCAGCGTTTTTCTGAAAACAAGGTGATTTGTTTCTAATCTTAGGTTAGGGGCAGGCCATTCCAGTTTGTGGCTGCATGGATCGGAAAGGCTCTGACCAGGCCGTTTGCTTTCTTGTGTGGTTTTACTGTGAGCTTTAATTCATTTAGAGCATTAAAAAGCTGACAAATGGACCAAATCGTGGCCTCCCGTCACATGAGCCAAGGATGGAAATAGAGCTTGAACTTCAAGTTACAGACACAATAGGGAGTGCCCTCACTCCTGTGCATTCTCAAGACAAGGATACCGTGCAAGGCCAAGTACAAAGACAATTTCATGGCAGAAGGCATGGGCAATGAGAGATGCTGGGCTAATTGGATGGTGAGCTTGTTTCATGTCCTATATCCTTGCACCTAGGTCTGGGCTTACGTGCTGCTAAGTGAACCGAATGTTGCAGACATGGCACAAGCGTGCCAACCAATTATATCAGTCCATATAACAAAGGACCTTATAGTTTGAAGACCAATGAGAAACTGTGTGTCTAAATGTTTCTGAAATGACATGTTTTTAGAGGCAGGCATAAGTTGTCCACCTGATAACGGACAGCCAATAACAATCCTAGCTGCTATAGAAATGTATTCTGTGAGAAACCTGAGGGTATTCTCCCAGGTGAACCTCAAGAATCCCTTATTGAGGTGTCCAGGGGAGGGCTGGCACTCTCAGAACCCAACCCTGGGGTGGATGAGTGAGGGAGGATCACCTGGGTAGGGGAGGCCGGGGTGGTACTCTGGGAAATGCCCCGGGTGAGACGCTGTATATTACCAGGGAAGAAGACTAGGTGGATGAGATCCCTGAAACCTTTGTAGAATACTACAATTACAAAAACCCTCCTCACAAAGACTCTCCTTTATCCACAGCCAAGAACCAATCTGTATTCTGTAAACCCTGTAAAAACCCAAACCCTGGTGCGGTAGGAAACTACATCTCCCAGAATTCCTGTCTTTCTGTTATGTGCCTGAATACTCCCGATCTTTCTTTTCCACGTCCCTCTGATGATTCTTTTTCAAATACCCAGTCTACCATAGCCAGACGCTACGATTCCCACAAAACCCCCTGTCTGTCTCACAATAATAATCCCGGTCACTCCCGTCTGTTTCATCAACCTTAGCAATCTTCCCTATCTAAGGTCATCAACTCTCCTGATATGAAGGTTGTAATTCCCTATAACTCCTCTATCCCATCCTACCCTGTAGGATACTATGACATGCCTTCCCCTCCCCTTTCCAACACAAACACTGTTTTTCTTCATGAAAGTCAACGGACTGGTAATAAAATCAGTTTACCAGACATGCCCTGACAAAAGGGTCAGGCAAAGTCAGGCAATTGACTTAAATCAAACACCAGACCACCCTTTATTTTTTCACAAAGGGATAAAATGTGGAGAAAGGGAGCACAGTACGAGCAAGGCAGACCGCATGACGATACAGCTATCCAGACCCGGCAATTCAAGAGGAGGAGAAAGGCGGCAAATATTGAGTCACTGACGAGGAGAGACACGACCTTGCCCTTTTTGACAAAACCCTGCGAACCCTCTGCTGAAAGAATCTTAAGACCGAGGACAGTAGCCCAAGTGTGCTGCAACAGATGTCAATGGTACACAGAGCGTATCAACGCTGATACGCCGGAATGAGGGAGACTCCTGCTTCCGTGGTGCCGGCCTGGACCCCAGTAAAGAGCAACGCCAAGTGGTTCATCACAGCTGGTGAGTCGAGGGGAGAGCCAATAAGAACGAGGCTGTGGTGAATGGAAGTGGCAAATTGAGAACAGTAACATTGTAAAGGGGAGACCAGCTGCTGGAAGCGGACTGGCACCACGTAGGTGATATGATATGGCATTTATAACGCATTTATAACGCACCTATACAAAAGGTGCTGCTATGACAAACTCTGGTTGATCCCTGTCAGAGTGAAACTACAAATACCAGAACGCTGTAGCAGAGCCATCAATATAGGTCAAAGTGTTCATATAGGAGGTCGAGCAAAATCCCTATAAAGTCAAAAGCCTTTGACCTAAGAACTATAAAGAAAGCAAGGGAAGTGAATCCCGCAAACATAGAAAGTAAATGTGAATATGAAGTTGGCAAGCGTAAACCCGGAAGAGGCATGCTGACAAGAAGGGCACAAGTCTAAAGTCCCAAGAAACAGTGTTTTGGCAACAGTGAACCCGGCTGAGGGATGTCCCCTGGAACTGTTTAAAAAGATATTAAGATTTTTGAAAAAAGGAAATGCCCTAGTGAACCCGGTGGAGGGAGGCAAAAAGTACAGAGAGGACTGCGCCCGGAAGAGGAGGACCCAGGGGAGTATCCATCACCTGAGAGAAGCCATAGTGAACCCGGTTGAGGCAGGGTGAAAGCAGAGAGGGGGACTGTGCCCAGAAGAGCAGGACCCAGCGGTGAAACCATCACCCGAGAAATACGTAAAACAGAACTTTGTATTTGTTTGTTGTTTTGTCATTGGAAAACTTATCAGGCCCTCAGAACCAGGAAACACAACCACTGAGGCCCTACTATCGAAAGGAACTGTTTTAGGATCCAAGCCCAGAAGAGGGAGATCCAAGGGGTTAGCAACAATCACCCAACACCACGTGGAACAAGGGTCAGCACCCGGAAGAGGGGGACCCAGGGGTGAAGAACCCTCACCCTAAGTAAAACCAGGAAATGAACTTTCATTTTATTATAGGAACACATCAGGCCCTTAAAGACAAGAGGCCTTCAAGGGAAATGAGACTTGGCCACCGAGACTCATGATAAACTGGAACAGAATTGTCGACTCTTGCTGAGGAAGATCGTGTGTGTGTGTGTGCTCCAAGATCCCCACCTTACACCATGCTCAAAACGTGGGGAAGGGAGACCCAAGCTTCTGCATGCTGACATATTTGTGAACACTTCTTTTTTTTCTTGAAAACTATCCCACACTCCCTTTTGTATTAGCTGGAAGGTTTGGGACAGTTTTCTTAGTATAGGGTCTTTTATTTGACAACGCCACTAGGGCTGCCTTATTTTGATTTCGATGGTCGACACTTGCTCCCATCTTAGATTTAAGTTAACTTAGGCATTTTTCCACCCTGCAAACCTTGTTCAATAAACACCCTTGAACTGTGATCACTTGTGTTTGTTTTTACTGCTGTCACCATGAGTTCCTTACAATACTTAGATTTCTCCCTTAACCAATCCCGACCCTTAGTTTTCACACTGTTGCCACATAGTATGACGTCACTCCAACACATTATTTAGTATAAGGACCATATTTTGTGTGGATATCATTGAGAGACTGACTATACGTCCGTTGATGTTTGTTGTAACCTCCCTGTATTAGATAATTGTTAATAAAACAGTACTTTGCTATCTTCCTCAGTTGGTTCCGTTATTTGGACTCAGAATTACTCTGGTGTAATCCCATGCATTCCATATGCACGTTCCTAACGGCCATATGCTCAATACATTATAGATATTTCATTAGACTCTTAGTTGTTTTTTTCTAGTGTGAAGGCCAGATGAGAATTCTTTGGACACAAGCCCAGTTTATAAGTTTGATGACTTGACACAGACTGATCTTTAGTTTTGGTTTCCTAGGTAGGGAAACTCTCCTCACGATAGGGATAGAAAGGTATTTATCCAACCCATTACTGTTTAATAAAACTGCCTGATAATGGGAACATTACATCTTTGTGTCCGCCTCTCATTTCTGACCCCTCACAATGCCTTGTGACACTTTTCAGCGAATGCTGTCAACAGAAACAGGGTGTCTCCCTCACATGCTTTGAAGGAGGGGGAAGCTAGGAGCAAATCATCCACATATTGCACCAGTGTTATCGAACAAATTACGATCCCAATGGTTTTATGTGGAGAATAAACAAATTGTTAACATTGCTTTTGTCGATTGTTTAGGAATCCATTTTACACCTTGCTTGTCCAATAAGAATCTTGTAGAGAAACAAGCAACGGTTCATGGCACAAGCAATAGGTGGAATGTATACTTTCACCATACATTTCAAAGCCCAACCTTTGAATTACATGATAAGGCCTTACATAGCGAAGGTGAAAACAGTGGGATTTTATGGTATGGGAATTTGGGGCTTCAATGGTGCATCAAAATTGTAGCTAACTGAAAATACATTTTGCAGAAGAATACTGGGTCTTCCCAATTCCACCCAGACATTTGCAAGTAATGGTGCATGACTGTCAAATACTTTGCTGAATAAAGTATTCGAGATCACACACAAAATAAGGATTCCTTGGTTACAATATGTAGTAAGAAACATACATCAAGCAGAAGGGCAGTAATGTTACATCATATAAGTAGGCTGAAATCACATACAGTTTCGGTATGGGCCCTGCATAGCCGAAGAGAGAAACTGAGAAAGGATCGCGAGATGGATAATCCTATGAATTGAGCTTTTGGGGCAATCTCCAACTCACCTTGCCCACAGTCGTATTTAACGTGGAACTCTTTTTATCTGATAGATGTTTGATAACTAGAGCAAGATCCAATTGCCTGCCACCTAGTGGGGTGTATAATGACAACAATCACACAAGCAGTTGTAAAGAAAATTACATTATGGCAGATAAGGTCCAATTCTGCCTGTTTTGCTACAATACCCCAGAATCAGCCTGGAATATTATTTTCTTTTGTTGAAAATATGCTGGTCTGTTCCATACTGCCTATATAACATTTAAGTAGTTTAAGGCAATGCCTTCCTACTTTTATTTATTTATTTATTATGGGTCAATAACACTGCAGTTTCATGGCCATTATTACAATTGTTGCGCAGCACAATAAGCATAAGGAAAATGTACCTCAGAAGAATTTAGTAATAATGTAGTTATCTCATGGCAAATGGCACAAAATGGTTTTTTAATTAATTATTTATTCTTCTTTGTTTGTGCTTGTGCCAGGGATATCGTTAGCAAAAGCGAATTTTACTTTCTTCTTCTTAACATTAATGCAGACTTGAAGATTAGTTTTTTATGTTCAGGTATATTTATTCACTTATCTATGAATAGATTCTATTTGTATTTATTTTATGAAGTTTTTATATGTTAATTTATGTGTTATGGTAAATTCCTAAAATAAAGAATTTCTGACTGAGGGTGTGCGCTGCTTCATAGAAATCTGTGAAGAAGTTACATACCTGTAAACTATGCCACGAAGGGGTTGTTGAACCTGCATCTTAAAAGAGAAAGCAAAGCAATTGTGAAAGAAAGGCAAGTAAAAGGGAACGACCTGGGAAAAGGGGCAGATGCCCATTGTATGAAAGTGAGATGTATTATTGAAACAAACACTGTCAAACAAGGAACAATACGCCAAAAGTGGACAAACATCATTTCATGGATAAAAGGAAAACTCATTGGGCCTCATTACGAGGTTGGAGGTAACCATGGCGCTATTAGCGCCATGGCTGCCTCCAAAACCTTACCGACTCCGCCCTGGTGAATGGAGCTATTACCGGCCCATTCCAAGGTTGGCGGGACCGGTAATTCCCCATTCACCAGGGCCCTTCCCCATTCCCATTTGAGCCCCCATAGGGCTCAATGGGAATGGGGAAGGTGCTAATAACGGTATCGCAAATTACGGTACCGTTATTAGCTCTTAAATCCCTTTGCGGGTCCCGTCCTTAACGCCTGGAAAAACCAGGCGTTAAGGGAGGACCTGCAAAGGGAACTCGTAGTAGGGCGGAAAGGGATTTCCGGCACCGGTGCCCTTACCGGTGCCGGTAATCCCTTACCACCCACCTTGTAATGATGCCCATTCCGTGAAAGACCTAGCAGGAGAGCATACCAGACACAGCTAACTGTGTGTGATACGTTGCAGAAGGCAGAGTATTTCAAGGAAAATCCATGCCCTTGAGATTGTAAAGTGTCATAAAACTCATTGTGTGAATGTCCTGGCAGGAGAGTACACCAGGGGAAGATAAATGTTAGAACGATTATATGAAAGGCCTGGCAGGAGAGTATACCAAGTGAATATAAACAGAGGGAAGAATATCCAAATGAGGATGCATGGCCTTGATATTGTAAAGGGTCATACAACAAATTGTGTGAAAGTCCTGTCAGGAGAGTATACCAGGTGAAGGTAAGTGTTTGAAAGACTGCAAAGAAGTCCTGGCAGGAGAGTATACCAGGCAAAGTCAAGAGGGTGTAATAAGTGACAAGAGGAGAAGTATCTCAAGCAAGACCCATGCCCTTGAGATTGTGAAGTGCTATACAAGTAAAGACAATAAAAGGAGAATTCCTAGGAAGTCACATGCCCTTAGGAATTTACATCATTTGATATGTGAAGAGCAACCTAATGAAAGAAGCTATTTCCCTGGGAACTGTGAATGTGCCAAGAGGATCCTGCTATACTCTTGGGGTTCTAAAGAACTTGGTTATTCTTTGTTTGAACTTTTCATATTGGTAAAGGGAACCACTCTCTGGAACTATGAATAGTACCCACTTGGAACTTTTCGGTCGGATTTACATCTTTGTGTTGAAGTCGAACATTTGTGCACCTTGAGATCCAGAGACACTATGCTTTGCACTTTTGAGTTCGTTTTGAAAGTGTGAGGGCCAGACTAGGATTTCGGACACAGTGCGTATTTTTTACTTTGGACATCTTGACCCAGGACAGACCCGTTCATTTTTGGTTGAGGTAGGGAAATACCTCCTTGATTAGGAATAGAAATAGTGGGGAATTTCCCAATCCCTTATTATTTTAAATAAAAGTGATAACCAAAAGCAGGAGTCGTCTGTGTCGACGTCTGATTCCAGGCTCTTCACAGAAAGTAAAAGAAACAATGTCCCTATACATTTTGCCATAGAGAAAAGTTTGAATCTTTGCTCCAGTGACCAGCCTAAACCACTGTATGGAATTGGAGAAGGTACAAAACTATTTGGGCATGAAGGACTGACTCCTTTTCTGGGGGGAGAGGGCCTGGGATTATTGTGTCCAAAAGTTTCCCCCTTCTCCCAAAATTAAAACCATCTCTCCCATGGTGCTTTGCAGGAGAGAGCTTTTCAGAAAGGAAAAGGAGCCATTTGTTGTGTGTTCGATGCAACACCTAAGAGCAGTTATTTCTGAAATGACCGCAGATAGTCAAAAACGAAAAGTGGAATAAAAGCTGGTTAGAGTGGGAAAAAGTATGCACCGGCATCAGGCTAGCAGTGGGGAGGGGGAATGAGGACACATTGTGAAATTGGGGAGTTGGTTGGGTGCTAGGGACCAAGTTCAGGGCATGAACGTTTTCTCATAGCCAGGGTTCTTTGGGGGGATAACCGTGGCTATGAGAAAAAACCTGATCAGGATTTTAAGTGCATCACACGAAACCACAAGTATTTGCGGGGGAATGGGAGAGGGCTAGGAAGGGGAAGAGGAGTTGAGGGGGGTGGCGGGTGCATGCGAAAGGGAGAGGGGGTATTTGGCGTGTGCATGGGGAGCAGGGAAAATTTGTTTTGGGGCCGTATTTATGGATCACTGCGGTTATTCATGGGTGGCTGGCACCTACAGATAACCGCACTTATTTGTAGTGAATTACCAAGATAACCATGCCTATAAGAGAAAGTCAAAAAACGAGTTACGTAAGTTCTATTAATACCAGATAAAATGGATTTGTACAGCTACAGGGAGGTGGGGGTAGGAAAGTGGACATGGCCAAAGCCGTGGCCACTGTCCATGAGTGAATGCTATAGCTAGTGGCTCTTTAGTGTTTTGAAATATACAGTGGGCATGGCCGAAGGCTATGCTTACTGGCCAGGGCCAAAGGCCCAGGCTAATGAGCCCAAAAGTCATGTATATAGTGGGTCCAAAAGAAACATATTGGGGGAACATGTACAGTGGACACGGCTGAAGACCGTGGCCACTTACCATGAATGAAGCCCATGGCGAGTAGCATGGCAGTGTTCTAAAATATATAGTGGGCACGGCTGAAGGCCAGGCTCTCTGGCAAGGACCAAAGAACCTGGCTAGTGGGCCCAAAAGATATGTAAAGGAGCCACGGCCAAAGGCAGTGGTCACCTAGTGATTTTAAAAGAAACATATTGGGGGAACATGTACAGTGGACACAGATGAAGGCCATGACTACTGGTCTGGGTAGTGTTTTAAAATATAGAGTGGCCAAAAACTGTGCTCACTGGCCAAGGCTGAATGCCCTGGGTTAGTGGGCTCAAAAGACATGTATAGTGGCTATGGCTGAAGCCTAGTTTGTCCAAAGGAAATATATTAGGGCAACGTGGACACTGGCCAAGGCCATGGCTAGTGGCCCTTAGGTGTTTTAAAACCTACAATGGGGTCGGCCAGCCAGGGTCAAAGGCCCTGTCTAGTGGGCTGAAAAGACATGCAAAGTGGCCCCGGCCCAAGACTGTGGCCGCCTACTGGGTCCAAAAGAAACATATTGGGGGAACATGTTCAGTGGTCACAGCTGAAGGCAAATGCTAGTGGCCAGTAAGAAAACAATGGCATAACAAAACCCTTAAAATTCACAAAAAAATTAAAGTGCAGTTAAGTTGACCGAATTTAACGCAACAAAGCCCTTTAAATCCTGCGGATGTGGGAAGTCATGACCAGCTTAACTCAGTGCGTTATCGTTGCAAAGCCCATGAGCACATACATGTTATAAGAGAAGGGATTCACAAGGACATTCAAAATGGCATTATGGTGGACATAGCATTATGGGGGACATCAACAGGAGCATGCTCAGTTAAGCTGGTTATGACTTCCCACTTCCGCTGACTTTCAAGGGTTTTGTTGCGTTAAATCTGAGAATTTAATAGCGCTTTAACAAAAGATTTTTCTGTGAACATATATATTTCTATATTACAGGGCCTGCGGTAGTGGCCCTGTAGTTATGGTTAAGGTGCTTAACCCATAGGAATATTATTTTCTTCTGTTGAAAATATGCTGGTCTGTTCCATACTGCCTATATAACATTTAAGTAGTTTAAGGCAATGCCTTCCTACTTTTATTTATTTATTATGGGTCAATAACACTGCAGTTTCATGGCCATTATTACAATTGTTGCGCAGCACAATAAGCATAAGGAAAATGTACCTCAGAAGAACTTAGTAATAATGTAGTTATCTCATGGCAAATGGCACAAAATGTTTTTTTAATTAATTATTTATTCTTCTTTGTTTAGTGCTTGTGCCAGGGATATCGCTAGCAAAAGCGAATTTTACTTTCTTCTTCTTAACATTAATGCAGACTTGAAGATTAGTTTTTTATGTTCAGGTATATTTATTCACTTATCTATGAATAGATTCTATTTGTATTTATTTTATGAAGTTTTTATATGTTAATTTATGTGTTATGGTAAATTCCTAAAATAAAGAATTTCTGACTGAGGGTGTGCGCTGCTTCATAGAAATCTGTGAAGAAGTTACATACCTGTAAACTATGCCACGAAGGGGTTGTTGAACCTGCATCTTAAAAGAGAAAGCAAAGCAATTGTGAAAGAAAGGCAAGTAAAAGGGAACGACCTGGGAAAAGGGGCAGATGCCCATTGTATGAAAGTGAGATGTATTATTGAAACAAACACTGTCAAACAAGGAACAATACGCCAAAAGTGGACAAACATCATTTCATGGATAAAAGGAAAACTCATTGGGCCTCATTACGAGGTTGGAGGTAACCATGGCGCTATAAGCGCCATGGCTGCCTCCAAAACCTTACCGACTCCGCCCTGGTGAATGGAGCTATTACCGGCCCATTCCAAGGTTGGCGGGACCGGTAATTCCCCATTCACCAGGGCCCTTCCCCATTCCCATTTGAGCCCCCATAGGGCTCAGTGGGAATGGGGAAGGTGCTAATAACGGTATCGCAAATTACGGTACCGTTATTAGCTCTTAAGTCCCTTTGCGGGTCCCGTCCTTAACGCCTGGAAAAACCAGGCGTTAAGGGAGGACCCGCAAAGGGAACTCGTAGTAGGGTGGAAAGGGATTTCCGGCACCGGTGCCCTTACCGGTGCCGGTAATCCCTTACCGCCCACCTCATAATGATGCCCATTGCGTGAAAGACCTAGCAGGAGAGCATACCAGACACAGCTAACTGTGTGTGATACGTTGCAGAAGGCAGAGTATTTCAAGGAAAATCCATGCCCTTGAGATTGTAAAGTGTCATAAAACTCATTGTGTGAATGTCCTGGCAGGAGAGTACACCAGGGGAAGATACATGTTAAAACGATTATATGAAAGGCCTGGCAGGAGAGTATACCAAGTAAATATAAACAGAGGGAAGAATATCCAAATGAGGATCCATGGCCTTGATATTGTAAAGGGTCATACAACTAATTGTGTGAAAGTCCTGTCAGGAGAATATACCAGGTGAAGGTAAGTGTTTGAAAGACTGCAAAGAAGTCCTGGCAGGAGAGTATACCAGGCAAAGTCAAGAGGGTGTAATAAGTGACAAGAGGAGAAGTATCTCAATCAAGACCCATGCCCTTGAGATTGTGAAGTGCTATACAAGTAAAGACAATAAAAGGAGAATTCCTAGGAAGTCACATGCCCTTAGGAATTTACATTATTTGATATGTGAAGAGCAACCTAATGAAAGAAGCTATTTCCCTGAGAACTGTGAATGTGCCAAGAGGAGCCTGCTATACTCTTGGGTTCTAAAGAACTTGGTTATTCTTTGTTTGAACCTTTCATATTGGTAAAGGGAACCACTCTCTGGAACTATGAATAGTACCCACTTGGAACTTTTCGGTCGGATTTACATCTTTGTGTTGAAGTCGAACATTTGTGCACCTTGAGATCCAGAGACACTATGCTTTGCACTTTTGAGTTCGTTTTTAAAGTGTGAGGGCCAGACTAGGATTTCGGACACAGTGCGTATGTTTTACTTTGGACATCTTGACCCAGGACAGACCCCTTCATTTTTGGTTGAGGTAGCGAAATACCTCCTTGATTAGGAATAGGAATAGTGGGGAATTTGCCAATCCCTTATTATTTTAAATAAAAGTGATAACCAAAAGCAGGAGTCATCTGTGTCGACGTCTGATTCCAGGCTCTTCAAAGAAAGTAAAAGAAACAATGTCCCTATACATTTTGCCATAGAGAAAAGTTTGAATCTTTGCTCCAGTGACCAGCCTAAACCACTGTATGGAATTGGAGCAGGTACAAAACAACTTGGGCATGAAGGACTGACTCCTTTTCTGGGGGGAGAGGGCCTGGGGTTATTGTGTCCAAAAGTTTCCCCCTTCTCCCAAAATTAAAACCATCTCTCCCATGGTGCTTTGCAGGAGAGAGCTTTTCAGAAAGGAAAAGGAGCCATTTGTTGTGTGTTCGATGCAACACATAAGAGCAGTTATTTCTGAAATGACCGCAGATAGTCAAAAACGAAAAGTGGAATAAAAGCTGGTTAGAGTGGGAAAAAGTATGCACCGGCATCAGGCTAGCAGTGGGGAGGGGGAATGAGGACACATTGTGAAATTGGAGAGTTGGTTGGGTGCTGGGGACCAAGTTCAGGGCATGAACGTTTTCTCATAGCCAGGGTTCTTTGGGGGGATAACCGTGGCTATGAGAAAAAACCTGATCAGGATTTTAAGTGCATCACACGAAACCACAAGTATTTGCGGGGGAATGGGAGAGGGCTAGGAAGGGGAAGAGGAGTTGAGGGGGGTGGCGGGTGCATGCGAAAGGGAGAGGGGGTATTTGGCGTGTGCATGGGGAGCAGGGAAAATTTGTTTTGGGGCCGTATTTATGGATCACTGCGGTTATTCATGGGTGGCTGGCACCTACAGATAACCACACTTATTTGTAGTGAATTACCAAGATAACCATGCCTATAGGAAAAAGTCAAAAAACGAGTTACGGAAGTTCTATTAATACCAGATAAAATGGATTTGTACAGCTACAGTGAGGTGGGGGTAGGAAAGTGGACATGGCCAAAGCCGTGGCCACTGTCCATGAGTGAATGCTATAGCTAGTGGCTCTTTAGTGTTTTGAAATATACAGTGGGCATGGCCGAAGGCTATGCTTACTGGCCAGGGCCAAAGGCCCAGGCTAATGAGCCCAAAAGTCATGTATATAGTGGGTCCAAAAGAAACATATTGGGGGAACATGTACAGTGGACACGGCTGAAGACCGTGGCCACTTACCATGGATGAAGCCCATGGCTAGTAGCATGGCAGTGTTTTAAAATATATAGTGGGCACGGCTGAAGGCCAGGCTCTCTGGCAAGGACCAAAGAACCTGGCTAGTGGGCCCAAAAGATATGTAAAGGAGCCACGGCCAAAGGCAGTGGTCACCTAGTGATTTTAAAAGAAACATATTGGGGGAACATGTACAGTGGACACAGATGAAGGCCATGACTACTGGTCTGGGTAGTGTTTTAAAATATAGAGTGGCCAAAAACTGTGCTCACTGGCCAAGGCTGAATGCCCTGGGTTAGTGGGCTCAAAAGACATGTATAGTGGCTATGGCTGAAGCCTAGTTTGTCCAAAGGAAATATATTAGGGCAACGTGGACACTGGCCAAGGCCATGGCTAGTGGCCCTTAGGTGTTTTAAAACCTACAATGGGGTCGGCCAGCCAGGGTCAAAGGCCCTGTCTAGTGGGCTGAAAAGACATGCAAAGTGGCCCCGGCCCAAGACTGTGGCCGCCTACTGGGTCCAAAAGAAACATATTGGGGGAACATGTTCAGTGGTCACAGCTGAAGGCAAATGCTAGTGGCCAGTAAGAAAACAATGGCATAACAAAACCCTTAAAATTCACAAAAAAATTAAAGTGCAGTTAAGTTGACCGAATTTAACGCAACAAAACCCTTTAAATCCTGCGGATGTGGGAAGTCATGACCAGCTTAACTCAGTGCGTTATCGTTGCAAAGCCCATGAGCACATACATGTTATAAGAGAAGGGATTCACAAGGACATTCAAAATGGCATTATGGTGGACATAGCATTATGGGGGACATCAACAGGAGCATGCTCAGTTAAGCTGGTTATGACTTCCCACTTCCGCTGACTTTCAAGGGTTTTGTTGCGTTAAATCTGAGAATTTAATAGCGCTTTAACAAAAGATTTTTCTGTGAACATATATATTTCTATATTACAGGGCCTGCGGTAGTGGCCCTGTAGTTATGGTTAAGGTGCTTAACCCATAGGAATATTATTTTCTTTTGTTGAAAATATGCTGGTCTGTTTCATACTGCCTATATAACATTTAAGTAGTTTAAGGCAATGCCTTCCTACTTTTATTTATTTATTATGGGTCAATAACACTGCAGTTTCATGGCCATTATTACAATTGTTGCGCAGCACAATAAGCATAAGGAAAATGTTCCTCAGAAGAACTTAGTAATAATGTAGTTATCTCATGGCAAATGGCACAAAATGTTTTTTTAATTAATTATTTATTCTTCTTTGTTTAGTGCTTGTGCCAGGGATATCGCTAGCAAAAGCGAATTTTACTTTCTTCTTCTTAACATTAATGCAGACTTGAAGATTAGTTTTTTATGTTCAGGTATATTTATTCACTTATCTATGAATAGATTCTATTTGTATTTATTTTATGAAGTTTTTATATGTTAATTTATGTGTTATGGTAAATTCCTAAAATAAAGAATTTCTGACTGAGGGTGTGCGCTGCTTCATAGAAATCTGTGAAGAAGTTACATACCTGTAAACTATGCCACGAAGGGGTTGTTGAACCTGCATCTTAAAAGAGAAAGCAAAGCAATTGTGAAAGAAAGGCAAGTAAAAGGGAACGACCTGGGAAAAGGGGAAGATGCCCATTGTATGAAAGTGAGATGTATTATTGAAACAAACACTGTCAAACAAGGAACAATACGCCAAAAGTGGACAAACATCATTTCATGGATAAAAGGAAAACTCATTGGGCCTCATTACGAGGTTGGAGGTAACCATGGCGCTATTAGCGCCATGGCTGCCTCCAAAACCTTACCGACTCCGCCCTGGTGAATGGAGCTATTACCGGCCCATTCCAAGGTTGGCGGGACCGGTAATTCCCCATTCACCAGGGCCCTTCCCCATTCCCATTTGAGCCCCCATAGGGCTCAGTGGGAATGGGGAAGGTGCTAATAACGGTATCGCAAATTACGGTACCGTTATTAGCTCTTAAGTCCCTTTGCGGGTCCCGTCCTTAACGCCTGGAAAAACCAGGCGTTAAGGGAGGACCCGCAAAGGGAACTCGTAGTAGGGTGGAAAGGGATTTCCGGCACCGGTGCCCTTACCGGTGCCGGTAATCCCTTACCGCCCACCTCATAATGATGCCCATTGCGTGAAAGACCTAGCAGGAGAGCATACCAGACACAGCTAACTGTGTGTGATACGTTGCAGAAGGCAGAGTATTTCAAGGAAAATCCATGCCCTTGAGATTGTAAAGTGTCATAAAACTCATTGTGTGAATGTCCTGGCAGGAGAGTACACCAGGGGAAGATACATGTTAAAACGATTATATGAAAGGCCTGGCAGGAGAGTATACCAAGTAAATATAAACAGAGGGAAGAATATCCAAATGAGGATCCATGGCCTTGATATTGTAAAGGGTCATACAACTAATTGTGTGAAAGTCCTGTCAGGAGAATATACCAGGTGAAGGTAAGTGTTTGAAAGACTGCAAAGAAGTCCTGGCAGGAGAGTATACCAGGCAAAGTCAACGAGGGTGTAATAAGTGACAAGAGGAGAAGTATCTCAAGCAAGACCCATGCCCTTGAGATTGTGAAGTGCTATACAAGTAAAGACAATAAAAGGAGAATTCCTAGGAAGTCACATGCCCTTAGGAATTTACATTATTTGATATGTGAAGAGCAACCTAATGAAAGAAGCTATTTCCCTGAGAACTGTGAATGTGCCAAGAGGAGCCTGCTATACTCTTGGGTTCTAAAGAACTTGGTTATTCTTTGTTTGAACCTTTCATATTGGTAAAGGGAACCACTCTCTGGAACTATGAATAGTACCCACTTGGAACTTTTCGGTCGGATTTACATCTTTGTGTTGAAGTCGAACATTTGTGCACCTTGAGATCCAGAGACACTATGCTTTGCACTTTTGAGTTTGTTTTTAAAGTGTGAGGGCCAGACTAGGATTTCGGACACAGTGCGTATGTTTTACTTTGGACATCTTGACCCAGGACAGACCCCTTCATTTTTGGTTGAGGTAGCGAAATACCTCCTTGATTAGGAATAGGAATAGTGGGGAATTTCCCAATCCCTTATTATTTTAAATAAAAGTGATAACCAAAAGCAGGAGTCATCTGTGTCGACGTCTGATTCCAGGCTCTTCAAAGAAAGTAAAAGAAACAATGTCCCTATACATTTTGCCATAGAGAAAAGTTTGAATCTTTGCTCCAGTGACCAGCCTAAACCACTGTATGGAATTGGAGCAGGTACAAAACAACTTGGGCATGAAGGACTGACTCCTTTTCTGGGGGGAGAGGGCCTGGGGTTATTGTGTCCAAAAGTTTCCCCCTTCTCCCAAAATTAAAACCATCTCTCCCATGGTGCTTTGCAGGAGAGAGCTTTTCAGAAAGGAAAAGGAGCCATTTGTTGTGTGTTCGATGCAACACATAAGAGCAGTTATTTCTGAAATGACCGCAGATAGTCAAAAACGAAAAGTGGAATAAAAGCTGGTTAGAGTGGGAAAAAGTATGCACCGGCATCAGGCTAGCAGTGGGGAGGGGGAATGAGGACACATTGTGAAATTGGAGAGTTGGTTGGGTGCTGGGGACCAAGTTCAGGGCATGAACGTTTTCTCATAGCCAGGGTTCTTTGGGGGGATAACCGTGGCTATGAGAAAAAACCTGATCAGGATTTTAAGTGCATCACACGAAACCACAAGTATTTGCGGGGGAATGGGAGAGGGCTAGGAAGGGGAAGAGGAGTTGAGGGGGGTGGCGGGTGCATGCGAAAGGGAGAGGGGGTATTTGGCGTGTGCATGGGGAGCAGGGAAAATTTGTTTGGGGCCGTATTTATGGATCACTGCGGTTATTCATGGGTGGCTGGCACCTACAGATAACCGCACTTATTTGTAGTGAATTACCAAGATAACCATGCCTATAGGAAAAAGTCAAAAAACGAGTTACGGAAGTTCTATTAATACCAGATAAAATGGATTTGTACAGCTACAGTGAGGTGGGGGTAGGAAAGTGGACATGGCCAAAGCCGTGGCCACTGTCCATGAGTGAATGCTATAGCTAGTGGCTCTTTAGTGTTTTGAAATATACAGTGGGCATGGCCGAAGGCTATGCTTACTGGCCAGGGCCAAAGGCCCAGGCTAATGAGCCCAAAAGTCATGTATATAGTGGGTCCAAAAGAAACATATTGGGGGAACATGTACAGTGGACACGGCTGAAGACCGTGGCCACTTACCATGGATGAAGCCCATGGCTAGTAGCATGGCAGTGTTTTAAAATATATAGTGGGCACGGCTGAAGGCCAGGCTCTCTGGCAAGGACCAAAGAACCTGGCTAGTGGGCCCAAAAGATATGTAAAGGAGCCACGGCCAAAGGCAGTGGTCACCTAGTGATTTTAAAAGAAACATATTGGGGGAACATGTACAGTGGACACAGATGAAGGCCATGACTACTGGTCTGGGTAGTGTTTTAAAATATAGAGTGGCCAAAAACTGTGCTCACTGGCCAAGGCTGAATGCCCTGGGTTAGTGGGCTCAAAAGACATGTATAGTGGCTATGGCTGAAGCCTAGTTTGTCCAAAGGAAATATATTAGGGCAACGTGGACACTGGCCAAGGCCATGGCTAGTGGCCCTTAGGTGTTTTAAAACCTACAATGGGGTCGGCCAGCCAGGGTCAAAGGCCCTGTCTAGTGGGCTGAAAAGACATGCAAAGTGGCCCCGGCCCAAGACTGTGGCCGCCTACTGGGTCCAAAAGAAACATATTGGGGGAACATGTTCAGTGGTCACAGCTGAAGGCAAATGCTAGTGGCCAGTAAGAAAACAATGGCATAACAAAACCCTTAAAATTCACAAAAAAATTAAAGTGCAGTTAAGTTGACCGAATTTAACGCAACAAAACCCTTTAAATCCTGCGGATGTGGGAAGTCATGACCAGCTTAACTCAGTGCGTTATCGTTGCAAAGCCCATGAGCACATACATGTTATAAGAGAAGGGATTCACAAGGACATTCAAAATGGCATTATGGTGGACATAGCATTATGGGGGACATCAACAGGAGCATGCTCAGTTAAGCTGGTTATGACTTCCCACTTCCGCTGACTTTCAAGGGTTTTGTTGCGTTAAATCTGAGAATTTAATAGCGCTTTAACAAAAGATTTTTCTGTGAACATATATATTTCTATATTACAGGGCCTGCGGTAGTGGCCCTGTAGTTATGGTTAAGGTGCTTAACCCATAGGAATATTATTTTCTTTTGTTGAAAATATGCTGGTCTGTTCCATACTGCCTATATAACATTTAAGTAGTTTAAGGCAATGCCTTCCTACTTTTATTTATTTATTATGGGTCAATAACACTGCAGTTTCATGGCCATTATTACAATTGTTGCGCAGCACAATAAGCATAAGGAAAATGTACCTCAGAAGAACTTAGTAATAATGTAGTTATCTCATGGCAAATGGCACAAAATGTTTTTTTAATTAATTATTTATTCTTCTTTGTTTAGTGCTTGTGCCAGGGATATCGCTAGCAAAAGCAAATTTTACTTTCTTCTTCTTAACATTAATGCAGACTTGAAGATTAGTTTTTTATGTTCAGGTATATTTATTCACTTATCTATGAATAGATTCTATTTGTATTTATTTTATGAAGTTTTTATATGTTAATTTATGTGTTATGGTAAATTCCTAAAATAAAGAATTTCTGACTGAGGGTGTGCGCTGCTTCATAGAAATCTGTGAAGAAGTTACATACCTGTAAACTATGCCACGAAGGGGTTGTTGAACCTGCATCTTAAAAGAGAAAGCAAAGCAATTGTGAAAGAAAGGCAAGTAAAAGAGAACGACCTGGGAAAAGGGGCAGATGCCCATTGTATGAAAGTGAGATGTATTATTGAAACAAACACTGTCAAACAAGGAACAATACGCCAAAAGTGGACAAACATCATTTCATGGATAAAAGGAAAACTCATTGGGCCTCATTACGAGGTTGGAGGTAACCATGGCGCTATTAGCGCCATGGCTGCCTCCAAAACCTTACCGACTCCGCCCTGGTGAATGGAGCTATTACCGGCCCATTCCAAGGTTGGCGGGACCGGTAATTCCCCATTCACCAGGGCCCTTCCCCATTCCCATTTGAGCCCCCATAGGGCTCAGTGGGAATGGGGAAGGTGCTAATAACGGTATCGCAAATTACGGTACCGTTATTAGCTCTTAAGTCCCTTTGCGGGTCCCGTCCTTAACGCCTGGAAAAACCAGGCGTTAAGGGAGGACCCGCAAAGGGAACTCGTAGTAGGGCGGAAAGGGATTTCCGGCACCGGTGCCCTTACCGGTGCCGGTAATCCCTTACCGCCCACCTCGTAATGATGCCCATTGCGTGAAAGACCTAGCAGGAGAGCATACCAGACACAGCTAACTGTGTGTGATACGTTGCAGAAGGCAGAGTATTTCAAGGAAAATCCATGCCCTTGAGATTGTAAAGTGCCATAAAACTCATTGGCCCTCATTACGACCCTGGCGGAGAGGGGTTTACGCCAGCGTAATGCATGGCGTACCTCTCCGCCAGACTACGACATTCCGTAGCGCCATGGAGATTTTTACGCCTGCTTTTTGCAGGCGGAAAAATCCATGGCGCTACGGGACTTGTTGTTAATTACGCCACCGTAATTTACGGTGGCGTAATTAACGCCTTCCCCACTCCCATTATACCCTATGGGGCAAAAATGGGAATGGGGAAGGGTAAATGGGGATTGGGGACTTACCGCCCCGCCAACCTCGGAATGGGGCGGTAAGTCCGCCAACCCCCATGGCGGTGTTGGCAGCTCTGCGCCATGGTCCATGGTGCAAATTGCACCATGGACCTCCGCCAGGGTCGTAATGAGGGCCATTGTGTGAATGTCCTGGCAGGAGAGTACACCAGGGGAAGATACATGTTAAAACGATTATATGAAAGGCCTGGCAGGAGAGTATACCAAGTAAATATAAACAGAGGGAAGAATATCCAAATGAGGATCCATGGCCTTGATATTGTAAAGGGTCATACAACTAATTGTGTGAAAGTCCTGTCAGGAGAATATACCAGGTGAAGGTAAGTGTTTGAAAGACTGCAAAGAAGTCCTGGCAGGAGAGTATACCAGGCAAAGTCAAGAGGGTGTAATAAGTGACAAGACGAGAAGTATCTCAAGCAAGACCCATGCCCTTGAGATTGTGAAGTGCTATACAAGTAAAGACAATAAAAGGAGAATTCCTAGGAAGTCACATGCCCTTAGGAATTTACATTATTTGATATGTGAAGAGCAACCTAATGAAAGAAGCTATTTCCCTGGGAACTGTGAATGTGCCAAGAGGAGCCTGCTATACTCTTGGGTTCTAAAGAACTTGGTTATTCTTTGTTTGAACTTTTCATATTGGTAAAGGGAACCACTCTCTGGAACTATGAATAGTACCCACTTGGAACTTTTCGGTCGGATTTACATCTTTGTGTTGAAGTCGAACATTTGTGCACCTTGAGATCCAGAGACACTATGCTTTGCACTTTTGAGTTCGTTTTTAAAGTGTGAGGGCCAGACTAGGATTTCGGACACAGTGCATATTTTTTACTTTGGACATCTTGACCCAGGACAGACCCCTTCATTTTTGGTTGAGGTAGCGAAATACCTCCTTGATTAGGAATAGGAATAGTGGGGAATTTCCCAATCCCTTATTATTTTAAATAAAAGTGATAACCAAAAGCAGGAGTCATCTGTGTCGACGTCTGATTCCAGGCTCTTCAAAGAAAGTAAAAGAAACAATGTCCCTATACATTTTGCCATAGAGAAAAGTTTGAATCTTTGCTCCAGTGACCAGCCTAAACCACTGTATGGAATTGGAGCAGGTACAAAACAACTTGGGCATGAAGGACTGACTCCTTTTCTGGGGGGAGAGGGCCTGGGGTTATTGTGTCCAAAAGTTTCCCCCTTCTCCCAAAATTAAAACCATCTCTCCCATGGTGCTTTGCAGGAGAGAGCTTTTCAGAAAGGAAAAGGAGCCATTTGTTGTGTGTTCGATGCAACACATAAGAGCAGTTATTTCTGAAATGACCGCAGATAGTCAAAAACGAAAAGTGGAATAAAAGCTGGTTAGAGTGGGAAAAAGTATGCACCGGCATCAGGCTAGCAGTGGGGAGGGGGAATGAGGACACATTGTGAAATTGGGGAGTTGGTTGGGTGCTGGGGACCAAGTTCAGGGCATGAACGTTTTCTCATAGCCAGGGTTCTTTGGGGGGATAACCGTGGCTATGAGAAAAAACCTGATCAGGATTTTAAGTGCATCACACGAAACCACAAGTATTTGCGGGGGAATGGGAGAGGGCTAGGAAGGGGAAGAGGAGTTGAGGGGGGTGGCTGGTGCATGCGGAAGGGAGAGGGGGTATTTGGCGTGTGCATGGGGAGCAGGGAAAATTTGTTTTGGGGCCGTATTTATGGATCACTGCGGTTATTCATGGGTGGCTGGCACCTACAGATAACCGCACTTATTTGTAGTGAATTACCAAGATAACCATGCCTATAGGAAAAAGTCAAAAAACGAGTTACGGAAGTTCTATTAATACCAGATAAAATGGATTTGTACAGCTACAGTGAGGTGGGGGTAGGAAAGTGGACATGGCCAAAGCCGTGGCCACTGTCCATGAGTGAATGCTATAGCTAGTGGCTCTTTAGTGTTTTGAAATATACAGTGGGCATGGCCGAAGGCTATGCTTACTGGCCAGGGCCAAAGGCCCAGGCTAATGAGCCCAAAAGTCATGTATATAGTGGGTCCAAAAGAAACATATTGGGGGAACATGTACAGTGGACACGGCTGAAGACCGTGGCCACTTACCATGGATGAAGCCCATGGCTTGTAGCATGGCAGTGTTTTAAAATATATAGTGGGCACGGCTGAAGGCCAGGCTCTCTGGCAAGGACCAAAGAACCTGGCTAGTGGGCCCAAAAGATATGTAAAGGAGCCACGGCCAAAGGCAGTGGTCACTTAGTGATTTTAAAAGAAACATATTGGGGAAAATATACAGTGGACACAGATGAAGGCCATGACTACTGGTCTGGGTAGTGTTTTAAAATATAGAGTGGCCAAAAACTGTGCTCACTGGCCAAGGCTGAATGCCCTGGGTTAGTGGGCTCAAAAGACATGTATAGTGGCTATGGCTGAAGCCTAGTTTGTCCAAAGGAAATATATTAGGGCAACGTGGACACTGGCCAAGGCCATGGCTAGTGGCCCTTAGGTGTTATAAAACCTACAATGGGGACGGCCAACCATGGTCAAAGGCCCTATCTAGTGGGCTGAAAAGACATGCAAAGTGGCCCCGGCCCAAGACTGTGGCCGCCTACTGGGTCCAAAGAAACATATTGGGGGAACATGTTCAGTGGTCACAGCTGAAGGCAATTGCTAGTGGCCAGTAAGAAAACAATGGCATAACAAAACCCTTAAAATTCACAAAAAAATTAAAGTGCAGTTAAGTTGACCGAATTTAACGCAACAAAACCCTTTAAATCCTGCGGATGTGGAAAGTCATGACCAGCTTAACTCAGTGCGTTATCGTTGCAAAGCCCATGAGCACATACATGTTATAAGAGAAGGGATTCACAAGGACATTCAAAATGGCATTATGGTGGACATAGCATTATGGGGGACATCAACAGGAGCACGCTCAGTTAAGCTGGTTATGACTTCCCACTTCCGCTGACTTTCAAGGGTTTTGTTGCGTTAAGTCTGAGAATTTAAAAGCACTTTAACAAAAGATTTTTCTGTGAACATATATATTTCTATATTACAGGGCCTGCGGTAGTGGCCCTGTAGTTATGGTTAAGGTGCTTAACCCATAGGAAGAGCCCTTTTTGGGCGGCTTATAACTTTGCTTTAAACTTTGCCCCTCCTGGACAAATCCTTCCCAAACTTTGCAAAAAAAGTATATGGTTCGGTCAGAATTTCTCTTTTTAGTGAGGTCTCATCAAGGGGGGCCAAAATTTCTGTTTTTTCCATAGACGAAATGGAAACATTTTTTGCTGATGCCTGCAGCCCAAACCACTGGACAACAGATTTTCACCAAATTTGCACCAGGAGCAGCGTCTTGGTCCCGAAAGTGTGCTTTGTAAATTTGGTGTAAAACCGTCAAGTTGTTTTTTATTAAATACCAAAAAAGTGGGTAACAAAAAAATGGGTGATATGTGGGTCCGGTCTGCGATCTCCCTTCCCTATTCTGTCCACGGACACCCGTCTGGACCAATAAGGGCCCGGCGTGATGTCTGCGGACATCGGACTCACCCGCTGATTGGATTGTGAAAAATGTGAGCTGCGTCAGATATTTTGAAATGGTTGCCATGCTGGATTTGCAGACAGCCGCTGTTGACTGCTCGCATCGTGGTACAAACATATAAAAAAAAATAACACTGCACTTCTCAAACTAATGAAACAATCACTGGGAAGGTGAGGGTTGATGAGGATGGGAAGGGATATGGCCATAAAAAGCCAAAAAACTGATGTTTTTTCATCTTCACATCCATGCATATTTCTGAATTACAGGGTTGGTGTAAAGCCGTTTTTGGATGACTTATAACTTTGGCGACACTCAATAAAACTGCGTGATATTTTGCAATATCATTCTAGTTCTGACCCTGAACGGTTCTCGAAATGTTTGGTGCTGTCTTGCCAATAGGGAGCAAAATCAGAGAGGGGTCCCAAAATATTTGAAAGGCTTATGCATTTGGTGCCATTTGACCAATCTGCACATAAGTTTGCAAAAATATGTTAGACCCACATTCGAATGTATTTGCAAACTTTGGTGAGATTTTGTTAAGACAGGGTAAAATTAGAGGGTGGACTCAACATTTTTAGAATGCTTATAACTTTGTTGCCGTTTGACGAATGCGCACAAATGTTTTCAGAAAGATTATAGACACAACCTTTGTGCAAATGTCGGAATGGATTTTGTCAAGTGGGAGCTAAGTTATATGACTATTTTATGAACATACATTTTGACACTTTTCAAAAAATAAAACATGGACGGATTTGCAGCAAACTCGTGCAAGGAGCATTGGCAAGGACCTGAAAGCATGGTTTTGCAAATGTGTATGTGTTTTATTCTTTGAAAAGTGTCATAATGTAGGTTAAAAAAATAGTGATATATCTTTGGTAACTGAGGTATAGCCTGGAGCCATGACCCGGACTATCTGGCTTCTGGCCATGACCACGAGGGAATGCCCACAGGAAGCAAGGGCGCAGGTGTTTTCTCCCCCTGGATTCCCTGGGGAGTCCTCTTTTGCTGCTCCTGCTGACGTCTTTGAAGCCCAGCCCCCACCATGATATATACAGTGGGCTTCACCCACAAGGGTGAAAGCCCACGGGAAGCAAGGGGCTGAGTGTTTGCTCCCGTCTGGGTGCCCTTGGGGTCCTCTTTTGCTGCTCCTGCTGTCGGCTTGGAAACCCCACCCCCACCAGCATATATACAGCAGGCTTCTCCCCTGAGGGTATAAACCCAAGGGAAGCCAGGGCACAGGTGTCTTCTCCCGCCTGTGTGCCCTGGGGAGTTCTCTTTTTCTGCTCCTGCTGCCGGCTTGGAAGCCCCACCCACAAGGTTGAAGGCCTGCGGGAAGCAAGAGCACGGGTGTTTGCTCCCACCTGGGTGTTCACGATCTGCCAGGGGAGCATCAACGACAAAAGTGTAGAAGGTCCCTGAGTGTTCCATGGATTTGGATTTGGTGAGGTGAGATAAGCACTTGTGATCTGAGCCCCATGATTCTCTTGTACTGGAGGTTTGGGCTGGACTGGACATTGCTGAAGAAATGGCCGGAGTTGTAGCAGTGGAGGAACTCCTTTCTCCTTCCACCCACCTCCCCCTTTCTCTCCAAGTCTGTTCTTTTGTCCAACCTGCAAGGCCCCTTGAACCTTAAAGCGAACCGGAAGTTTAAAGCAGTGCGAAGAAAAGGGGGAGGGGTTGCCCAGCAAAGTACCAGGGAAGTGGAGTTCAGTCTGTGGGTTCCAACTCGAACAGAGTGCCTGCCCCAGTTACTGTTGAAACTATTTGTGACCTGGGGAGGGGGTAATGAGACAGTCAGGACCTGAGAACTTTAGCACCCACAGCCTCCATGGGGAGTCTTTCCCACGACCACATGGACTATTGAAAGCCCTGCTCTCAACTCTTTGCCTGACATCTCCAATCTAAGTATGAAACAAGCTGAACATGTGCCCAATGCTAATCTGCCAACCCTTGGAGGGAGCCTAGACCACATGGCCACTGCTGATTTCCTTGATATTTTGGGCAGTGGTTGCGATATTATCACTTTAGGCGTGGCAAAACTCACTGGGGGCTGTGAGCCATCAGCCCCTTCTCTGGTGCCCATTGCACCCTTTACACCCCCTGGGTTGTCATTAAGGCCCACCCTTGGAACTACTTGGTTGGCCCCTGACCCATGTATGGCACCGGCCATTGAGGTTGTCCACCCTGCGTCTTCTTCTGTCCCTCCTGTAGTGGATCTAATGGCCCTGGCCTTGGAGGGATCTTGTGAGGGAAAGCATCCCTTCAGTCCTCCATGCAGCACCTGGAGCGAGTCTATGTCAGCTGCACTTTCGGGGCTAGCTGCTTTCTATGCTTAACCCCCTTTGGGTTTCCAAGCCCCCTCCCCAGGGGATTCGGTCCCCGCCAGCCCCATCATCCACAGAACCCACCAATACCAGGGTCTGCTCCTGTGACAGAGAGCTCTCTGAACTGGCTGATATTAAAAAAAATATACTATTGGCTTTGACTAAGGGTTTCGCAGAGACCAAGGGGGTGAGATGGGTGTTGAGGGTTAGAGAGGGTCTATTGGGGGATGGATTTAGGGGTTTGGGTCCAACTGCTGATGTGGGGTCATATCCCCTGTGTCCTCGACCGTCCTCTGCATCTGGTGCCCTGAATGCTCCAACCCTGATGAGGCAACCAGAGGCTTGCCAATCCCCAAATCCAAATGTACTCAGAGAGCCCCCTAAGGCTTCTATTTTGGGGTTTGAGTCCCCACCTTTGGAGGACCATGACCCTAGGAACCTGGGTATTAAGCACCCCATTGGGAGGGCAACCAATGCACATAACCCATGCCCTGGGATGCTCCTGCCCGGATCTAATGCCCATGAACAGCCTAGAAGAGCCACTGTGTTTCTTCATGGGGTACCAAAATGGTCCCTTGATAGATGAGAACCAAGGGATGCCCTTCTAAATAAGTCCCTCCATTGGCTGCATTCTGTGGGGGACTGTGCTTTTGTGACCAAGGACGCTATAGTGGAGTGCACTAGATTGACTAATGAGAATTCTGCTGACTCTGTCAAATTGGTCTTTAGGGGCGAACAAATGGCCTGCGATGTTTTGAGAAAATGTAAGTGATACGGGCGGATCTAAAGAAGTGGGAGTGTAGCAAGCTCATCCCCCAACTTTGATCTTGCGGCCCTCCCTGGTATCTCCATTAGCAATGGATTTCGACCTGGGGCGAACCTTACCCTTTTGGGCCCCCTGCGATATGGGAGTTAAAAGGGGAATGGGTTTGGTTGTACTGAACCTTTCTTCAGATTTGTTTTGTGGCGTCCAATAAGGGTGTTGTTTGCCCCCTTGTTTTCTTCCCTTCTTTTTTCGAATTGTTGTAATAACTCTCTAGAAATGTATTGCTAGGATGCACTTTGATGGTCCTAAGGCGGAATAAATGTATTTGTCTGACTAATTGAATTTTTTCAGGAGTTGAGCAAAGGCGTTGAAACCGTTTCTCAACTCGAGAAATAAATGATGTGGTGTCGTCTTTGATGTCCTGGGTGTAACATCCCTTAAACAATGTTTTTTTCACTGAATATATGAAACACAAACACATCAAGCCAAGCAGAAGCACCGCTCTTCTGTTTTGAGACAAGCTGATTTCAAATGACAAAAGAGGGCTTTGTAAAAATGACAAGCCAGGAAATGTCAGGTTTCTATTAGATATAATCTCATAATAGGCCGGCAGACACACGTGCAGTGCCTCCAGATGGCTCCCTGATCCCACTTACAGCTGCGATTTTGTTCCATGTCCTTTCACCCCTCCCCCACTCAGAGGAAGCTGCCTCTGCACTTAACGAAACATAGAACGCTTGGAAGAGCCTTGAAGTGTTTGACTCAACGCACTGTTCTAATCATCAAAATTATAGTTTGAATCAGAATGAGCAGCAGATCTGACTTACAAAGCAATTCACACTGCGTCACTCGATGTGTGGCTTGATTGCCTTCAAACCAATTCTAACCGTGGACCAGTATGGGTGCGAATCGAATTCAGATCATTTCATCCTGAGGGGAAATACTGCATTAATTACATGAGAGCAATATTACATGCACTCAAGTAAAAAGAAAAGAAAATCGAAAGATGTGGCAACATTTCCAGAAGGGGTGAGTCCAGAAGAAAATGTATTTCTTTGCACTATTTGCTTCAGGTTTCGAATCTTTCAAATCATTTGACACTTCAGCTGCAAATGGTGTCAAATATTCAAATTAGTCCAATGCCTTCATTATTTACAGAGGTTTCAATGAAAATTCAAGTGTACCCAACACCATTCCAGTTCAGTCATCTTATGCTAATTCTTTTTTGTGCTATGTCAGTCACCACCTTAGTGGTCTATGCCCAGGCGTGTCTTGAAAGTGGAATGTGGTGCCCCAAGCGAGGGGTAGCCAGACGTTAATAAGTCTGCGGGGGAACGGAAAAGAGCGTCAGAGGGGAGGAAAGATGAAGTGGAGTGGAGTTAAACAAACATGAAGGATTTATTCAAGTAAGAGATGGGACGGAAGGTAGGGAGGAAGACTGTAGCATCAGCGAAGAGCGGTCAGAGCCAAGGCCTAACGCATAAACTCCTAGGAGCGAGTGCATGACCTGAGGGGCTAGTTTGGAGCACTGATGGTCATCAGTAAGTGAGTGCATGAGGGCTCGAGTTGCACTTCATCACACCCTTGAGGTATGGAGTCTAATGTGTCTGTAAGGTGTTTCTGTAACCTCTGAGACCCAGAGACAGAACGGTCTGGTATTGACCAGAAGGCTTTTCGAGGTGGTAGAGGGGAAAAGGATTGAGGAATGTGAACTGACCCTCAGAGTGCAATGATTACATTGGTAAGTGCTTAAAATAGTGACATTCTCGAACTATTGAGACTTGAGCCATGTCTTATTGCTCTCACCTTGATGCATAAATATGTCACATATTGATATTTAGACTCGGGTTGCCATTTTGCCCCTCGCCCCCATGTCAGATCAATGTAATAATGTCATTTACCTGCGCTACTGGCACATTTCGTTTTCAGACTCGGCATTACAGTTTCAGTAAAAATATTAAAGTAGTTTTTGTGATGATCAAAATCCAATCCGACAGACTATAGACCCTGACTGTATAGGCGCACAATGAGGGTTCTAGTGTATCACCCAGAAAGGAAAAATCAGCATCCCTCATTTGTGAATGTTTAGCCATGCAGGATAGTATAGTCTCTGTGCCTCACTTTCATGTATATATAAAAAAATATGTACAAATTGGACAGTTCATACATGTAAGGTCTGTCCATGTATGTATACATGCTATATAGAAAAGAGTATGTTGGTTGGGTGCATGCGTAATATATAGATGAATCATAAAATGTGAATATCTCCAAAATTGGAGACAGCCCCATTTTCAACATTTTTTTTAAGTGCATTGAGTCATGGTATGATCTAGCTGGATGACAAACATATGGGAAATCGAAGAGCAAACTTTGGAATCTCTCTCTCTCTCTCTCCCTCTCTCTCTCCCTCCCTCTCCCTCGCCCTCCCTCTCCCTCTCTCTCTCTTTCTCCCTCTCTCTCTCTCTCTCCCTCTCTCTCTCTTCTCCCCTCTCTCTCTCTCTCTCCCTTTCTCTCTCCCCCCTCTCTCTTCTCCCCTCTCTCTCTCTCTCTCCCTTTCTCTCTCCCCCCCTCTCTCTCTCCCTCTCTCTCTCTCTCTCTCTTTCTCCCCCCCCTCTCTCTCTCTCTCTCTCTCTGTCTCTCTCTCTCTCTCTCTCTCTCCCTCTCTCGTGTTCTCTCTCTCTTGTTCTCTCTCTCTCTCTCTCTCTCTCCCTCTCTCTCTTTCTCCCTCTCTCTCTCTCTCTCTCTCTCTCTCTCCCCGAAATGGGATGGAAAGGCCTGGTGTAAAGTAACTAAAATGGAGACCATAGTAACTTAAAGCTCACCTGTGGAAGCATTTGCCAGCAGGTGTAGATAAAAGGAAGACGGAAATGGATAACTGTACCAGACTAGCTTCTTTGTACATATTTGGGACAGCTTTTGCTACCTGGTTGGAAGGAGAGTTGAAAGGCTACAGAATCGAAATGTAGTCCCATATTGACCATTGACCTTAATTTAGAATAGAAGACTATTTCAATATTTTTGCAGGATTGTGAATGACTGTTACAGGATTTCGCCACAGTGCTTACTTGATGGGTTAAAGTATAGCTTTATAGAGCAAGGGAGGGGTCGTTATTGTAGGATAATGACCCGCCAGCGCCAAGGGCCATATGTTGGAGAAGGGTCATTATACCAAGTGATAATGAACCCTACCAAGGTCTATAAGGCTATCGGCACATTATGGTACTAGCAAATCCTGTTTTGAAGTTTTGGTGCTGAAGACAAAAACGTTAGTTTAATAATGAGAAAGTGTATCAAAATGCTCAGTAGACTAAGGGCCTGATTCACAGAAGTGTTTTATAATGGTGCAATCCCATACTAACATGTTCTGTGAATCAGGCCCTAGATGTGGTTTTATTTTGTAGTATTTAAATAATAAGGTTGTCATCATAGACTAAACATTTCAATTACAAAGTTTGTTAGTCTGGAGAGGGTTTTAAATGAGCATTCATTAGGTGCTCTGTAAAAGTAAAAGGTTTCTATTTAAGAAAGTTAACACATTTTCCCATATTTTAGCTTTATCTTTGGTATGTTAAATAGGATGTTGCAGTGAAAAAGCAGGTCCTCCTAGAGAGAAAGCGTCTTGTTTAAAGAAAACTTGCCTGGAATTTGCATTTTTATTTCCCGGTCTGCTTTTGAAGTAAGACTGGTCAAACTGTGGTCAATATCAGTAGTTATTGACTGTTCTCTGAACATGCTGATTGGAAGCAAGGAAATCAATAATGATTTACATGACATAATAATGGTTAAATCCAACGTGACCCCAGCATTTTTTACTGAGTAGAATAAAGAAAATCTGTGTTTAGACTATAAAAGATTCTTCCATTGACCATCCCTGTGGGTAATTGGCTCGAGCGCAGGAAGTGCTGGCTGTAGTTTTACTATTGCAATGAGCATCCATTTTTAGTTTGGTAAAAGCTGGGAGCGCTACCCTGTTTACTAAAATAATGTTAAAAAACAGCAAAAAAATATATCTGCATTGAAAAGGTACAAAGGACCATATTCAATATTCACTTTTTCTAATTTCATGGCGCCCTTTGTTAGTAGGAAAAAGCCCATTCGGGAGAAAGTGGTGAAGGAAGCTTTGCAGTAGCTAAGTGATTCTTAATGTACTTAAAACATAGTGTGCAACATGTGAAAATGAAGGGAAAGGAGTAGTGGGAAGAGCCAGAGTGTGGCCACGACCCTGTTTGCAATGCCAATTCCCATGGAAAAAGCCCACTTAAAGCTCACTCCTTTGGCTGGTACCCCAGTCAGGGTGTTAATTATGTGTAAAGGTTGCCCATTACAGAGCCTTTAACCCTTTGCTCCTATGTTCCTACTCCTTCCTATGTTGGGAACTTCACAAAGAGCTCATATAGGTGCTGCAAAATACACTCCAGAAATATAGCTGAAGTATCAGGCCTTGGCTCCAGGAAAATGTCACTGGCCCTCATTACAACTCAGGCGGTAAGGGGTTTACGGCGCCGTAAACAGCGCCGACCCTTACCGCCTGAGTACGAGGTCCCTTAGCGCCATGGCGGATTTAACACCTGCTTTTTGCAGGTGTTAAAATCCATGGCGCTAAGGGACCATGGAGTTAATTACGCCACCGTAATTTACGGTGGCGTAATTAACGCCTTCCCCACTCCCATTATGCCCTATGGGGCAAAAATGGGAATGGGGAAGGGTAAATGGGGATTGGGGACTTACCGCCCCGCCAACCTCGGAATGGGGCGGTAAGTCCGCCAACCACCATGGCGTAAACGTAGTTTACGCCATGGTGGAAAAGTCACGGCCCAGGCGGTAACTTACCGCCTGGGTCGTAATGAGGCCCACTGTCTATAGGGCACCTGCCCATATATAGATCATTTCAGAATTGTTTCTGGACGGCTTCATATTTAAAAACAATGTTATTTTGCTGACATTTTTTCTCATAGAAAAAAGAATTAGCCGAAATATATTCCAACGTTTGCTCTTCGATTTCCCATATTTTTGTCATCCAGCTAGATCATACCATGACTCAATGCACTTTAAAAAAAAATTGAAAATCGGGCTGTCTCCAATTTTGGAGATATTCACATGTTATGATTTATCTATATATCACGCATGCACACAACCAACATACTCTTTTCTATACAGCATGTATACATACATGGACACACCATACATGTACGAACTGTCCAATTTGTACATATTTTTTATATATACATGAAAGTGTGGCATAACTTGGTTCTAATTTAGGATATACATACAAGCCATACATTTCTATACATTTCCTATATGTACATGAAAGAGAGGACTATGTTCAATCTCTCTTTGGATATGACAAATACATTTCATACATGTACGAAACTAAGAAGTACGCAGGAATGAATACAGCACGTATTAGCAAATACTGTCAAATTGTTACACCTCTCTTATAGAGACATCACTTTTGATAATCATATAAGATTTGTATAACATGTACATACACATGTACGTTACCCACATGTATAAAACATCCTATACGGATCTTACAAGTCTACATACACACACACACACACACCCAAACGCACACACACCAACTTACACCTAGACACAAGCACATGTACAGACACACGGTCGCACATGCAAATCACAAATATACACACACTTACACACAAGCATTCTTAGTGTACACAAATGTGTACACACCATACATATGCAACAAAAGTCCTATACACTGACAAACACATACACACATGCATAATGTTTTTCATGGAATAGTTCAGTACAGATTGTTGGGTTTAAAAGGTGAGCACCTTCTATATTTTGCCGGCATATTTATCGGAAGATTTCCTCTCTCAGGTTATTTATCTGGTGTTCATTACTTTTTTTAAAGTCCAATTTTTTTTGTCTTGCGCATTTTTTTCTAAGGGGAAGATCTATTGAACTACATTTGTATATTTCACTTTAAAATATATGGTCGCTTACTGTGCGTATATACATGGGTGGCAGCTTTTGATTTTCGCAATGGAGGCAAAAGTACCTGGGCATATGTTATTCTGTCAGCTGGTCATTATTTACCCATTTTCCATGCTGCTTAAATGCGGTTAGTTGGGATCATGCAATGTATCACAACAGTCACCAAGAGAAAAGCCATAAAACAAGAGGCTTGTAGCATGCTGCTTAACCAAAGTGTGTGATCATCAGCAAATAATTTAATCTCACTGCGCAATGACTAAAAACATTGTGAGTTCTCCAAGCCTGCAATCTTTTATGCATAGTAAAACAAAAATAGACATGTTTCAGCTACAGTGGGTTTCCCATCTATGCAGTAACCAGGATCAATCCTGCTTAGCTTCAAAGTGTGGAAGGGACCAGCCCCCTCAGGCCATATTGCCTAATAAATGAGCCCACCTTACAAGAACGTTTAGAGCAGCATGGCCTGTGGGGGCTGGATCCTTCCTCGCTTTGAAGCTAAGCAGGGTCAGTCCTGGTTACTGTATGGATGGTGGATAGTCCACCGTTCCGAATGCTGTGTGTTTTCCTAGTTTTAAATATTTAATAAAACCCAGAACCCGCATTATTCTTTTTAAACCGTGCTACTGTCAGTCCTTGAAAGTATTGCTCTCAGAGATAATTGTTTTTCCTTTCGCCAAATTGTATTCTGGTATTTGTATTCTACCAGTCAATAGACGGGGAGGATAATGCTACAATTTTACACTTTTTGCCTGACATAGTTCTATAAGGATTTATATGTTTGGGTGACACTATGGTATATGTCATTTTCAAGTTATCTTTACAAAGCAGTGTATTTTTGAAAGCCAGAAATGAGGGGGAGGAGGGGAAATGATGAGAGGGCAAGTAAGTCATGAGTATTTGCCCATGATGTGGCAAGAGAGTTTGGAATCCTGGACACTGGTGCCGTTATCCGCCTCTGGTTGTGGCTGCTTTTTAGGGCACAATAAAGGACACATGCCGGCCGAAAAGCATAACTTTCTTTTAGAGGGGGACGCAACCTGTTGTTGTTTTTTTTAGGTTGACCACCCTGCTCAAGTATTTGGCTACCAGGATTTTACTTAGGTTGTCATGTTCCCAGTGCAAACGCTTACTCACAAGACCACAAGCACGTGTTTCGTATTGGTATTTTGTTTACCAGGGAATATTTCACGACAGATTGCTGGGTTTAAAAGGTGGGCACCTTTTATACTTTGCCTGCATATTTATTGGAATATTTCCTCCCACTTGTTACTTTTGTGTGTTCATTACATTTTTTTTCAAAGTGTAATGCTATTTTGTCTTGCGCACTTTCTTCTAATTGGCAGTTTGAATGAACTACATTTGTATGTTTCACTTTAAGATATATGTTCACTTACTGTGCGTATATTCATGGGTGCTAACTTTTGATTTTCGCTATGGGTGCAGAGAGTACCTGGGCATATGGTATTTTTGCAGCCGGTCTGTTTTTTCCCTTTTCTGTGCTGCTTAAATGTTGTTAGTTGGGGTCATGCAATGTATCACAACAGTCACCAAGAGGCCAGCCATAAAACAAGGTGCTTGGTTAACCAAAGTGTGTGGTCCATGGCAAATAATATACATTGTGAGCTCTCAAAGCCTACAATTTTTTATAAATAACGATACCACTGTCAAAACAGGACAAAAACAGTTTGTGATTGATGAAACTCTTTGAGCGATGGTTTGCAAGTGTTTAAAAATATAGAGTGGCCATGGCCGAATACCATGCTAGTGGTCTGGAAGCATTCCAAAAATTTATGAAATAACACAACCCTTGAAATTCAATGAAAAAAAAAGCAACAAAACTCCTGAAATTCAGCTAAAGCCACCTTAACGTCGCACCCCCTGTTGCGCAGTCTATGACCACCATGATGACATTACAGATCACATCACTGATGATATCACCAATTACATGTTGTACGAGAACACTGATGACATTACACATCACATCACTGATACCATCACTCGTGATAACACTAATTACATTGTATCTATCTGAAGACATCAATAATGAAATTAGACATAACATCATTTGTAAGTTAGCTCATGAAAACTTTGATTAACTTAATAACAATTTAAGCCGTGGACTTGGCCATGACAAAGGCTGGGGTCACTGGCCAGCACCAAAGGCCATAGCTCGCAGTCAGTTAGTGTTCAAAAATACCAATGTGCATGTTAAAAGCCATGCCTAGTAGCCCAACACTGTTTTAAAATATACAGTGGGCAACGCTGAAAGCTGTAGTCTATGGCCATGGCTAAAGGCCATAGCTACTGCCCCTTAATATGTTACAATATACATTCGGCACAGCCAAAGGTTGTGGACACTGGCTAGTATTGTGTTGAAGACCATGGCCAGTGGCTGGTCAATGCATATAATGTACTGTGGGCACCACCGAAGGCCATAGCTAGTGGCTGGTTAGTGTTGTATAATACACAGTGGGCACAGCCAAAGGCCATAGCTTATTGCATTTTATTATTTTAAAATATACTGTGGACATGGCCAAAAGATTTACAAACTGCTCAAGGCCCAAATATTAGCCATTGTACAACTACAAAAAGAGAACACCTCCCCTCCTGTCTCTCTCCCTCATTCATGTCATCCTTTGACCGACACTATCCAACATGCACATTTGCACACTCACGCCCCTATCTTCAGCCTTGGATCACTTCTGAGATCCAGACCCTCAAAATAAACATGCGCCGTTTCCGACTATGCTGGTGCAAAATACGGACCCCCACCATACTCCTGACCTACATCAATGCCCTTGCTGCTTTCTCTCTCTCCTCTGCACTCTACCCTGCCAAATCCTCCTATTTTAGATTCCTAAACTACTCCCTTTGTAATCACCCTACAAACGTTCATCTGTGCTCCAGGTTTTGCTTATATCTCCCATGCCAATGCCGATAGCATACCTGCTCACTGCTAATGAATTTGCTCACTGCTTTTCCTTTAAAATCTCTATAATTCTTCAACCACTGACAGTCCCCTCTCACCTTCTCCATCTTCCCCTTCCCTTTCTACTCTGGGCCATCTTTCCACCACCTCCCCTTTTGATTTAGCTCATATCCTTCAAATCACCAACTCATACTGAACTCTTATCTACCTATTTGCTTCTCAAATAGTCAAGCAATTAGTCCCGAAATCATGCTCTCATCTCTCTGTGCTCTTTAACTCTCTCTCGGCTGCACTCTTTCATACCTCCTTCAAACTGGCAACTAACCTACCACTTTTGAAGAAACCATATGTTGACCCATCAATCCAAACAAACTATCCCCTGATTCCCTCATAATCCATTATTCAAAGATCCTTCAATGGGTTGCTTCAATGAGTGGTTTTCAACCAGATCGTTAATTACCTTGAGTATAATGACCTTAGAGATCCACTTCAATCTGGCTTACATAGTAAACAATCCACCCAGACTGCACTCATGCTCTTTGATGTTCAACCCTTGAAACACTCTTCTATACTCATCCTTTCAGACCTCTCTGCCACTTTCAGCACCATCAACAATTCCTCTGTCCTCACTCTCCAGGGCCTTGGGTTTTGCAAATCTGCTCTAACCTTTATTACCTCTTATATCGATGTCACTCCATTCAAATATGTTGGAACTTACAAACCTCTGGTGTCACCCCTCTCCCTGTCCGCCTCCCCCAAGGTTCGGTCCTGTATCCCTGTTCCTGCTCTTCGCCTACTACACTTCTGCCCTATCTGGACTTTTCTTGTAATTTGGCTTTCACTATCACCTCTTTGCTGACAAGACTGAAATCTTGTTCTCATTTTCCTCCTTCTCCCCAGCCATCTTGGAACATATTATAAACTGTCTCACTGCTATATGTCACTGTATGGCACTCTGTTTCCTCTGGCTGATCTCTTAGAAGTCATCTTTCTCCAAGCTTCCAACACCATTCCTGCCTTCCTCTCTCCCACTTCCTTCCTGTCTGACCTTTTGGTCCCTCGCCAAAGTCTCATAACCTGGGGGTCCTCTTTCATAGTGACCTCACAGTGCAACAATTCATCACTTCCACCACCTCTGCTGCACGTATTAACCATCTCAACATTTGGAAAATGCATCAATTCCTTACACACCATTCTACAAAAATTCTAATCTTCACCCTCGTGCTCAGCAAACTTGACTACTGCTCATGCCTACTCCATGACCTTCCTCTCTACTCCTTCCTCCCTGTAGACCACGTACTCAACTTTGCTACCTGCACTCTGTACATCCTATCCAAAATCGACCCCACTTCTTCCTCCTAAAACCATGCTGGCTGGCTCTCCATGCACAGTTCCCTTTCAAGTTACTTCTTCATGGATTAAAAGCTATCAATGGTCTTGCTCCTCATCACCTAGCTGAATGTATCTCTGTCTACTCACCGTCTTGTTCCCTCCAGTCATCGTCTGCACTCAACTTCACTGTCCCATGTCTCATTGTGCCTCTTCTCACTTTCCCTCTTTCTACCTACTTCCTCCACTGTTTTGGAACCCGCTGCCCATCACAATCATATCTCAGTTTCACCTTTACCTTCTTGCCAAATAGACACTATCTTCCACCCTCTCTCCATCCTCCTTACCTGACGCCACCACTCTCTCCAGTGCTGTTAATAACATAATTGTATATATTTGTACAGTACTCCTCTATGGTTTCCAGTACTTGCCCCCACAGAAAAATGTAACCTTGTTAACCTGTTCTTTTGTTTTCTTTGTTCCTGATCCAGTTCCCACTTTGTTCACATGCTCATTAACTGGCCCATCCCATGTTCTCATCTTTTTGCTTTTTTGAAAGCACCCTTCTGAAGTCTGCCACAGCCTTTGTGAGGGATCATGGGAGTTGTAGTCCAACCCATCTGGCCACCAACAGGCTGCTATCCCCTATTTTAAGGTTTTTATGATCGAAATTGATATCCTTGTTCTTCAAATAAATACATCAGTACATTGAGAAATACATACTTGTTCATCTACTTGATACTCTCTGACATTTTATACTTTCAGGCCATGTTCATTACTACCACCTGTAATAGTATTTGCAGTTGCACCAGGTGTGTTCACTGATTGGTGCATCTTATTGCTACAGAATTAGGTTACATTATGGGTGTTTATGTTAATGTTTAATTCAGCTTACTAATGTGTGCAGCTCTCTGCATTTTGTGCAAATGTGTGTAAATATTGTGTTCAACTCAACTGGTATGTGTGCAGTGTTACACAGGCACACTTCTACCCTTTTCTGAATCTGCACTCAATGGTGATTCTGATCAAAAGACTTTTTCATCTAGCTATGTAAATGCACACGATTCTGAATATAGTGAGTCTGAGTTAAAAGGAAGTTACTTTGAGTTACTCTGACCTAAGCTTGACTTGGACCTTATCTTGGACTTAAAACCAGTGGAGGACAAGTCGATTGACACATAGAAATGTACTCTGAGTAACTCTGGCTTAATCCTGGAAAGACAAGAATACGTCTAGACTAGGTCAGAATCAGTTGAGGTAACTTTGCTATGAATCATATACCCTCTTGAGGTTTAATTCAAGGCTTGTCTGAGTATATTCTTTCTAAACAGGCACCTCTGCCGTGTTGCTGTTATCTGCTGCTGCTGCAGAGGAGCTTATTTTTTTCTGTTTTGTTGGTACTGCGTTGATGTTTAATGCTGGAAATATCTTGAATACACTGAGCCTGATTCACAAAGCATTTTGAATGGGAAAATTAGGGCTGATGTCCAAATCAAAAGGGGTTTGGGGGCACGGGTGAGCAGAAGGGAGACTGGAAACCCAAGCACTTATACAGCTGAGTAATATATCTAATTAGGTATACATATATACAGGGACAAGTCGCAGCAGGTGAGTGTACCGATTTGCGGGGTTTACTGCTCAAACCACCAATGTGGTTGAGCAGCAAACCTAAATAAACAATGATATGTTCACACTGCACATATGTCCAAAATCTTGTTTAATGGTCAATCGAATATGTTGAGTTAGATTCTGAGTCAGCCTGACACGTGTTTCGAGCTTCTGCTCTTCTTCTGAGGTTGTGTTTTTGTATATCATGTGTCATCCAAAAGACAAAAGACATTTAATTTTTACACAAAATTGGTGAGGGGGAAACACCAGGTCAAAACAGATCATGTGACATCAGGGTTGCATGCCAATAATTTAACATTTTCCAGCGATTGATCCAACATTTCAAAAACACATAACAAAAACATATTGGTATTTCATTGCACCATATATCCAAAGGAGAAGCGACACACACACTGCGAGTCAGAGACCCGGCCCCAATTGATAAATCAAAACCAAAGAGAAAAGGGGAAAAACATGAAGATAAACGGACAGGAAAAAAAATAATAAAAATAGAGAGTTAGTTATACCATAATTATGAAATGTTTACTCATAGTAATGAGATGTGTCACACCATATCTACCAAATATAAAGCCTAGTGTACCTTATGCGCTCTTGAATACAACTTCGACCCTACAGTAAGGAAGGAACAAAACGGATAGTAAGTATTACATCAATTTTTACAAACTGATAATACACCATGAATATCCCAATGGCATCCGTACAAAACAAAGAGCAACAAGTGACAAAAGTACCCATCCATTTGAATGTTCCTATACTGCTGTGGCCATACAAGTCAAAAGACACTCACCTATTTGTGTTCAAGGTGGGTGTGGAATTGCACTACTGGTATCTATATGTCTTTGCAGATGCGGTGAAACAATTAGCTGTTGACCAAATTGTCCATGCCAAATATAGTTCCAACCTGATTCCGCACGAACACTTTATCGTGCGTCGAGAGGTAGGTGCCAGGGGTAAAAAGAAAAACACAAAAAAACATTGGTCAGGTTAGTGGCTGATGCCAACATAGAAGCACAAAACACGTGTCAGGATGACTCAGAATCGAACTCACCATATGCGATTGAGCATTAATCAAGATTTTGGACATGTGCACAGTGTGAATGTATCATTGTTGTTTTAGTATATTGAAATACATTTGCATATTTCACTTTCAGATGTCTTTCCCAACTCAAGAACTTGCAAAGAACAAATAAGCATTTGCCAAGAAAACGGATTTTACTAAGACATTGGGCCTCATTACACGGTAGGCGGTAAGGGTTTACCGGTACCGGTAAACCCTTACCACCTTACTATGAGGTCCCTTTGCGGGTTGGTACATTAACGCCTGCTTTTAGCAGGCGTTAAAAAACGAACCCGCAAAGGGAACGGGGTGCTAATTACGGTACCGCAAATTTGCGGTACCGTAATTAGCGCCTTCCCCATTCCCATTATGCCCTATGGGGCAAAAATGGGAATGGGGAAGGGCAATGGAGGAAGGAGGAATTACCACCTTCCCACCCTTGGAATAGGTCGTAATTCCCCTTTCCTCCAAGGCGGTACCGGTAAATTACCGGCATGAGCCATGGTTTACTGCCTACCGTGTAATGAGGCCCATTGCTTTTTGTAGAAAAGTTATGCACATTTTGGGGCCGATTCATGGAACAAACGTGCGCCGAAAATCTACGCGCAAGCAGGCGCAAGCAGGCGCAAGTGGAAAAAAACAGGCGCACGCGCACGCGTGTGATTCATGGAAGTCCCTGCGTGTGTACACCCTGGGATGCGCGCCAAATCCGTGCATGGCGCACAAGTCACTGCAACATCCCGAAAGGCGTGCGCGACGCGCACAGTGAAAGCGCACAACCTCGGCGCATACACCAGAAAGTGGGCGGGACACGGGGCGTAACGCGCGGTATGGGGAACAACGCGCGAAAATAAGGGCGTAACTGGGGATATACTGCAGGGAAGCAGACGGAACGCCCACACGCACCCGAACCACACGTATTCATGGAATCAAATAGGGCAAAGCCACGCACAGCTAAAGACACGCACAAGCCGAAACAAGTCCGCCACACGAAGGCAGGAGGTAGCGTCCCTGCGCATTACAAAAGTGGCAACATACAGCAATTTGGACTGTGCGAGCGGGCTACGTGCATTTCAGGGGTTCGCGTGAACTTTTCCACGCGATCGGGCCTGGGGGAGCGGGCTACGTGTATTTCAGGGGTTTCCGTGAACTTTTTCACGCGATCAGGCCTGGGGGAGCCGGCTACTGTGCTACGTGTATTTCAGGGGTTCGCGTGAACTTTTCCACGCGATCGGGCCTGGGGGAGCGGGCTACGTGTATTTCAGGGGTTCGCGTGAACTTTTTCACGCGATCGGGCCTGGGGGAGCGGGCTACGTGTATTTCAGGGGTTCGCATGAAGTTTTTCCCGCGATCGAGCCTGGGGGAGCGGACTACGTGTATATCAGTGGTTCGCGTGAAGTTTCTCACGCGATCGGGCCTGGGGGAGCGGGCTACGTGTATATCAGGGGTTCGCGTGAAGTTTCTCACGCGATCGGGCCTGGGGTAGCGGGTTGCGTGTATTTCAGGGGTTCGCGTGAAGTTTTCACGCGATCGGGCCTGGGGGAGCGGGCTATGTGTATATCAGGGGTTCGCGTGAAGTTTCTCACGCGATCGGGCCTGGGGGAGCGGGCTATGTGCATATCAGGGGTTCGCGTGAAGTTTCTCACGCGATCGGGCCTGGGGGAGCGGGCTACGTGTATATCAGGGATTCGCGTGAAGTTTCTCACGCGATCGGGCCTGGGGGAGCGGGCTACGTGTATTTCAGGGGTTCGCGTGAAGTTCTTCACGCGATCGGGCCTGGGGGAGCGGGCTACGTGTATATCAGGGGTTCGCGTGAAGTTTCTCACGCG
Organism: Ambystoma mexicanum; assembly: GCF_040938575.1. NCBI lineage: Eukaryota > Metazoa > Chordata > Amphibia > Caudata > Ambystomatidae > Ambystoma > Ambystoma mexicanum. The sequence goes on from NC_090925.1 coordinate 1,076,264,280, forward strand.
ATCGGGCCTGGGGGAGCGGGTTACGTGTATATCAGGGGTTCGCGTGAAGTTTCTCACGCGATCGGGCCTGGGGGAGCGGGCTACGTGTATATCAGGGGTTCGCGTGAAGTTTCTCACGCGATCGAGCCTGGGGGAGCGGGCTACGTGTATATCAGGGGTTCGCGTGAAGTTTCTCAGGCGATCGGGCCTGGGGGAGCGGGCTACGTGTATTCCAGGGGTTCGCGTGAAGTTTCTCAGGCGATCGGGCCTGGGGGAGCGGGCTACGTGTATATCAGGGGTTCGCGTGAAGTTTCTCAGGCGATCGGGCCTGTGGGAGAGGGCTACGTGTATTTCAGGGGTTCGCGTGAAGTTTCTCACGCGATCGGGCCTGGGGGAGCGGGCTACGGGTATTTCAGGGGTTCGCGTGAAGTTTTCACGCGATCGGGCCTGGGGGAGCGGGCTATGTGTATATCAGGGGTTCGCGTGAAGTTTCTCACGCGATCGGGCCTGGGGGAGCGGGCTATGTGCATATCAGGGGTTCGCGTGAAGTTTCTCACGCGATCGGGCCTGGGGGAGCGGGCTACGTGTATATCAGGGGTTCGCGTGAAGTTTCTCACGCGATCGGGCCTGGGGGAGCGGGCTACGTGTATTTCAGGGGTTCGCGTGAAGTTCTTCACGCGATCGGGCCTGGGGGAGCGGGCTACGTGTATATCAGGGGTTCGCGTGAAGTTTCTCACGCGATCGGGCCTGGGGGAGCGGGTTACGTGTATATCAGGGGTTCGCGTGAAGTTTCTCACGCGATCGGGCCTGGGGGAGCGGGCTACGTGTATATCAGGGGTTCGCGTGAAGTTTCTCACGCGATCGAGCCTGGGGGAGCGGGCTACGTGTATATCAGGGGTTCGCGTGAAGTTTCTCAGGCGATCGGGCCTGGGGGAGCGGGCTACGTGTATTCCAGGGGTTCGCGTGAAGTTTCTCAGGCGATCGGGCCTGGGGGAGCGGGCTACGTGTATATCAGGGGTTCGCGTGAAGTTTCTCACGCGATCGGGCCTGTGGGAGAGGGCTACGTGTATTTCAGGGGTTCGCGTGAAGTTTCTCACGCGATCGGGCCTGGGGGAGCGGGCTACGGGTATTTCAGGGGTTCGGGTGAAGTTTCTCACGCGATCGGGCCTGGGGGAGCGGGCTACGTGTATTTCAGGGGTTCGCGTGAAGTTTTTCACGCGATCGGGCCTGGGGGAGCGGGTTACGTGTATTTCAGGGGTTCGCGTGAAGTTTCTCACGCGATCGGGCCTGGGGGAGCGGGCTACGTGTATTTCAGGGTACCACTCACCGTCTGCCTTGCGTGTAGAAGAACGCGTAGCCAACACCCGCTGTGAAGTAATAGCGTGTGAACCCCAACGGATGGAAAACACACGCACCGCACGAAAAGCACGTACAGAACAGTGTAAAGGCACACGGGATCTCCAAGCCCTGCCAGGGCAACGCCCGTGCGCAAAACGTCACAGACGCGCTTACACTGTAAGGGCCTTTGGTCCAATGAAATCGCGTACGCGTGCTGACGCGCTTACGCGGTAAGGGCCTTTCCTCGATTTTCGCGCTGACGTGCAGGATTTTCAAGTGCCAAATCACTCCGTATCAAGGTGGCCACGCGAAAACACACGGAAGACCACGCTCCTGCCCAGAAGGCCGAATTACTGCCCCCCAGTGCCCCGAGCAGCCTCCCACGTGCCATCTGCCTGCCTGCCTGCTGCCACTGTGCCCTGCCATTTGGTGCCTGCACATCAGCCATCTTCAGAGGTCCAGTTGCTGTGTCCACCCCTGCTGGAACAGAAGACTCCCGACTCAGATAACATCGCTCCACAGCCCAGCCCCAGGACCCAGTTGCCCACCCACTCCTGCCCCTGGGGTTGCCATGTCGGGCACATCCACATCTGGCACCAGTGGCAACCCCCGGCCAGAGGGGCAGAGGGGCACCAGCTTCACTGCCACCGAAGTTGGTGTCCTGGTGGAGCAAGTCCTGGGGCAGTATGATGCCCTCTTCGGATCGTCCCGCGCCAACAAGGAAGGACGGGAGAGGATCTGGGCTGACTGTGTGGTTGCCATCAACGCGGAGGGGGTGGCAACCCGCACCATCCAGAAGGTCAAGAAGCGCTTTAAAGACATGAGGTCCAGGACCCTCATGAAGGCCCGGCGCCTCGTGGAGGGGGCCGGGGCCGCATGAGTTCCATCCAGATGGGGGTCCTGGAACGCGTACACCCAGCGCTCCACGCCCAGGTCCTTGAGAGGGATACCCGTCTGGAGTTGAGCGGTAAGTGGCCAAGCATTGCTGTGTGAGACAGGGCATGTTGCAGTGTGCTGGTTGTCTGATACTTGCCTGTATGTGTGACATAGGCCATGTACACATGTATGTGTGCAGGGACATCATGGTAATGCATGTGCGACCAGTAATGTGTGAACCGCACGGTTGTTGCATGTGTTTAAATGCGACATGGGGAGCCCTATGCAGATTGTACACATGAGAGCATGGCAGTCTCTGTTCCTGGACATGGTTGGGGGTGAGGGATGGGTGCTGATGCCAGGTACATATATGGTGTCCATGTCTGTGTGCCTGACCTGCGTGTCTGTGACTTGTGGATGCCATGGATGCATGACACATGTCTGTGACAATGTACAGATTCACTGATGCAGCCTAGTCATCCTTGTATCCACTGTGATTGGGGTGTACGGGGCCAGATGGATGTGACTGAGGTGAAGTGTGTGCATGTGATAGGCATGACCCATGATGCATGTGAGTTCCATTACATTGTATGTTTCGAGAGTCCATTGGACATGTATGGAAATGTCCATGGCATGCACCATGACTGTCACTGTGTGTGTTTTGCCTGGACTGACACATGTGTTGTGGAGGGACATGATGGAAGTGTACTTTGACAGTGGCACTCATCTGCTATTGCTTCCTGTCTAGGGGACCATTGTACAGTACCCTGATGCTTGTGTTCTATGTCTCCCTCTACGCAGCGGCTAGTGAAGAAGAGGGCGGAGACGGCGCTGTGGAGCAAGGCGGCGGGGATGCCCCCACGGCTGCAGCGGAAGGGGTGGGTGAGCCCCCACAGGGGCCTGCTACGGTGGAAGACGGTGAGGAGCTATCCAGGTTGGTGGTTTCCACAGAGGAGGAGGAGGCCGCCACTGAGGCGCACATGGGGCCTGGTGGGGGCATCCCTGCTGGTGCAAGTGGTGCAGTCCAGGGGCAGGGGCAGGAGGCAGCACAGGTCACCGTGGAGGGGCCTGTGCATGTCGCTGTCCCTGACCCTGTGGATGCACCACCATGCACCAGCAGGGATGCCCCGTCCCAGGCCCGTCCGCAGGTAGAGGGGATGTCCATGTCATCTGACTCCCCTCCACCTGCGGACGAGGGGACCCCTGGCCGTATGGAGAAGGTCCCCATTGGGGTCGTGATGCGCACGGCTGTGATTCGTGATGCCGTGCGTGCTTCCCAGGAGGAGCACGCACGTCATCACGAAGAGCACCGTGCCGACGTGGCCCAATTGGGATCGTCCATGTTCAGGGGTTTCCTGCATGTGTCGGCCAATCTAGCGGCCCTCTCCTCCTCTGTGGAGACTATACGCCAGTCGTTCTCCTTGCCGTCTTCCGGCCCAGATGCCACCAGGGCCCCCTGTGGACCTGCCCTGACCAATGCAGCCAGCTCGGTGGGGATCCCATCCCTGCCACAGTCGGGAGTCAGAGGTCCAGCAGGGGTGGACACCACAGCAACTGTACCCCAGCAGATGGAGGATGTGCCGGCATCATCAGGCAGGGCACGTGCACGACGGTGTCGGTGTATTCCATCAGCCTGGATGCCGTCGTGCTGGCAGAGGCAGTGGCGTCGGAGGCAGCAGCGGAGTCAACGTGGGAGGCATCATGGCTCGGGGCCATCAACATCGGAGGGGCAGGCATCGGCCGGAGGGCAGGAGGACCCAGAACGGGAAGTGTCTTCCGTGTGGCAGCGGTTGGGCCAGCATATAGGTGCGGAGCGGCGGCGGGCGGAAGAGGCGCACCTCACAATGGTCAGGGCGGAGAACTCCATGCGGAGGGCCCTGAGGCCGGCCGAGTGCCTCGAGGCAATCCGCAGGGGGTTGGAGGAGCAGATGGCGTCGTCCCTGCGGACCCTCGGGGCCATGGAACAGGACCGCCTCTGGGACATAAACGAGGAGTTTGATGATGCCCTGGCCCGGAACACCACAGAGTGAGCTGCTGGACTTGCCCGCCGCCTTTGTATATAGTTCTTTAGTTTTAGGTTTCATTTGTTTCTTCTTATGATTTGGAGTCGACGGACACAGCTCCACTTTTTGTATATAGTTGCATTTTAGTTAGGGTTTTTTGTAGGTTTCCTTTGTTCAGTTGGGCTCATGGACCCTTGGATGTTTTGTACATAGTTCTTCATTGGATTGTTTTATTTTTTTATTTTTGATTTATTCTCCATGGAGCAATGGATGGTCTTTGCATTTATTTTTATCTCTCGGATTGATTTTATTTTTAATGTGACTTTGAACAACTTTTTTTTGGATTTGGATTTGTAGTTTTGATTTTTTTGGACGGACATGCAGCTTATCTTTTTTTCATTGCCATTGTAGTTTGTTTCATTTCATTTGCATTCTATTTTTTTTTTAATACAATTTTGTTTTCATACTTCACTGTGTGGTATCATCTCATTGGTTTCATGCATGTCATGTTGGGTGTTTTCCCATTCAATTGCAACCATTGTGTGTGACGGACATGGGTTCATTTGCTTTATGAACATTGGGGGTGTAACATGTAATTTCCATTTCCATGTGGGTGAATGGGTTACTTGGTAGGGCCTTTTGGCTGTGGAGGCTGACCATAACGCACATGATTGGGGATTGTGAGGACCTGGGTGCAGGGGGACATGAGTGGGGGCCTGGTGGAGGCTGCACCTGGTGACTGGGGGGGTGGGGGTGGTGGGAGACATGGGTGGGGGCCTGGTGGCAGGTGCCCCACAGTGCTGGGGGGGGGGCGGGGAACATGAGTTGGACATGGGTGGGGGCCTGCTGGCAGGTGCCCCACAGTGCTGGGGGGTGGGGGTGCTGCTAGACATGGGTGGGGGCCTGGTGGTGGGTGCCCCTGCACTGCTGGGGGGTGGGGGTGGTGGGAGACATGGGTGGGGGCCTGGTGGAGGCTGCCCCTGGTGGCTGGGGGGTGGGGGTGGTGGGAGACATGGGTGGGGGCCTGGTGGTGGGTGCCCCTGCACTGCTGGGGGGTGGGGGGGTGGGAGACATGGGTGGGGGCCTGGTGGTTGGTGCCCCTGCACTGCTGGGGGGTGGGGGGATGGGAGACATGGGTGGGGGCCTGGTGGAGGCTGCCCCTGGTGGCTGGGGGTGGGGGTGGTGGGAGACATGGGTGGGGGCCTGGTGGAGGCTGCCCCTGGTGGCTGGGAGGTGGGGGTGGTGGGAGACATGGGTGGGGGCCTGGTGGAGGCTGCCCCTGGTGGCTGGGGGGTGGGGGTGGTGGGAGACATGGGTGGGGGCCTGGTGGAGGGTGCCCCTGCACTGCTGGGGGGTGGTGGGAGACATGGGTGGGGGCCTGTGGAGGGTGCCCCTGGTGGCTGGGGACGCAGGGGGACATGCGTTGGTGGGAAGTAGTGCAAGTTGACATGTGGGTTGGCTGGGGGGCATGGCCATGGTGGGTGGGGTGCCTGCAGGACATGTGCAGGGTAGGCCCCTGTGGTGTGAGCCACCTGCAGGGGCCGTGGAGGGTGTAGAGGGAACACCTGGGAGGGCCCACGTTCAATTCACGTGTGGTGCTCCCCGCGCACCCCTGTAATACACGTACCCTGATGGAATCACGTGTCGAACTTCCCCCGCACCATAAAATACACGTACCCTGATGGAATCGCGTCTGGAACTTCCCGCGCACCCCTGGAATACACGTACCCTGCTGATTTTGCGTATGTAACTTCCCCTGCACCCTGAAATACACGTACCCTGCTGATATCGCGTGTGGAACTTCCCGTGCACCCCTGAGATATGCGTACCCTGCTCGCACGGACCCAATCGCGTGCGGAAATTCCCGCGCACGCCTGAAATACATGTACCCTGCTGGAATCGCGTGTGTAACTTCCCCTGCACCCTGAAATACACGTATCCTGCGGAAATCGCGTGTGTAACTTTCCCTGCACCCTGAAATACACGTACCCTGCTGATATCGCATGTGCAACTTCATGCGCACCCCTGAAATACACGTACCCTGCGGAAATCTCGTGTGTAACTTCCCGTGCACCCCTGAGATACGCGTACCCTGCTCGCATGGGCCCAATCGCGTGTGGAAATTCCCGCGCACCCCTGAAATACACGTACCCTGCTGGAATCGCGTGTGTAACTTCCCCTGCACCCTGAAATACACGTACCCTGCTGATATGGCGTGTGGAACTTCACACGCACCCCTGAAATACACGTACCCTGCCGAAATCGCGTGTGTAACTTCCCATGCACCCTGAAATACATGTACCCTGCTGATATCGCGTGTGGAACTTCACGCGCAGCCCGAAATACACGTACCCTGATGGAATCGCGTGTGGAACTTCCCGCGCACCCCTGAGATACGCGTACCCTGCTCGCACGGGCCCAATCGCGTGTGGAAATTCCTGCGCACCCCTGAAATACACGTACCATGATGAAATCGCGTGTGGAACTTCCAGCGCACCCCTGAAATACGCGTACCCTGTTCGCACGGGGCCAATCGCGTGAGATACTTCCCGCGCACCCCAGTGATACATGTAGCCCGCTTGCTGTGCTGGTACAGGGTTAGCGCAGCCCTTTGCGCTGGATTGGGTATATTGATGGCTTTTCCCTGCGCGAGAGGCGTTCTTGGGGGCGTAACTGGCGCTGCTGCAGGGTCGCTGCGCCACTGTGCGCCACGGCTGGTTTTGGTGGCTGGAATCCATGAATACGCTGTGCGCGGAAATGGATTTTAGCGCACGCGGCTGGCGCAGGGATTCGCACGCGCACACTTTGCGCCAGCCGCGTGCGCCACTTTTGCGCTGAATTCTATGAATTACCCCCTTTGAGTCTCCACACTCTGCAAATGGTCATTTGAAATACAGAGTAAGCATAATCGGCGCTAGAGAAGGTGCATCGCATTGCTGAATGCTTGTGTCAGGGGCTCAACTGACCCAGAGCCAAACCCGCTCTTCCCTGCACAACATCTGGAGAACAGTAGAGGCAAATTCCAGATCTTTCGATTGGTAAATTGGGGCTGCTGTGAACTGTGCTTCCGCCATGAATATTGATGACCATGTCTTGAACGTGCACACAGTCTGGTCTGTGAATAGTGGTGCAGCCTGTTTCTGCGGCGACTAGCACATTGTTCCCAACTACAATCCACTAAGGATCCATCTTAAAGGTTTGAAGGAAACCTGAAGACAAATTGGATGGTTCCTAAATCATGAAGCTGTAGAACATAAAGGGGTGCCTCTGTTAATCTGATTGCCATTTGCAAACTGATAAAACACTCACATGTAAGTTTGCCATCTTATCACAAGCATGGCTGATGCACGCCTGAAGCACAGTGTGCGTTTGTCTAGAAAGATCATTCCCAAATCATTTTCGATCACTGACAACTGTTTCTTGTAAAAGAGAGGAAAACAAACATGCACAAGAAAAGTCGATAGCTCATAGTGGATTGGAGTTCATCTAACTGAAAAAAATAAATAAGTATCTATCGTCTGTCAGGAGGATATCTTAATTTGCAGTGTGTTTTGATGTTTTGAGACAAGAGACGCCACCCTGCAGATTGCTTCAATTAACTGCCAGGAGCCTTTCCAGGAATATTGCCTCCCTTTCCTTGTCCCTGCCAGGCGGTGGGACTTAAACCGTGCCACACACGCAGAGCACGTGGTGTGTGCAGTGTGTTTTGGTGTTTTGAGGTGGGCGATGCTGCGCTAAAGATTGCTACCATTGACTCTGCCAGGAGCCTTCCCAGGAGTAATTCCTCCCTTTTCTTGTCCCAGCCAGGAGGTGGGACTTAAAACCTGCAACACACGTGGCGTGTACGGGGTGTGCAGTGTGTTTTGGTGTTTTGGGGCGGGGGACGCAGCTCTGCAGATTGCTTCCATTGACTCAGCCAGCAGTCTTCCCAGGAGTCTTTTTTTCCTTTTTTCCCTTTCCTTGTCCCTGCCAGGAGGAGGTAAGACTTAAAACCTGGTCTAATATTAATCCCGACTCATGGCTGAAATATTTTATTGTTCCAATATTCAAGAAGGGCAATCGTTCTTGTCCAGCTAATTATAGGCCGATTGCCCTCTTGGATGCTTCTGGGAAGATCTGGGAAGATCTTTGCTAGATTTATTCTAAGAGATTTCAACAAATAGGTGACTGAACATTCTAAACACGACCCATGTCACACGGGTTTTGTTGCGGGTCTAGGTACCTCAATAAACCCCTTAGTTATAACATCCCTAATAAAACACCATGAGAACATGAAACAATCCTTGTTTCTGGTGTTTTTCGACTTACGTGCTGCGTTTGACTCTGTGTCACGACACCTACTGTGGGAAAAACGAATACTCGAGAAATGTCCATCTTATATTGTTGCACTCATCAAAGAACTCCATACTGATACCAGCATCCAAATCAGACTGAACTTAGAAGGGTTACTGTCTTCCTCGATGAAGACCTGTAGAGGATTACGTGAAGGGTGTATTCTGGCATCAGCATTGTTTAGCTTTTTTATTGCAGACATTTGCAGAAGGTTTGCTGATATTATATCTGATGCTCCCAAGTTATCAGCTAAAAGGATTCCAGCATTATTATATGCTGATGACTTAGTGTTAATATCAAAAACACTGGTGGGGCTCCAGAATCTTCTAGATGCTTTGTCAACATATGTCAATGAAAATGTCTTGAAAATTAATTTTGATAAAACAAAAGTCATGGGCCCTCATTACGACCCTGGCGGAAAGTGACTGACCGGACCGCCACAGCGTAAATAGCGTTTCCGCCATTGCACGAAGGAGCAAAGTGCGGCCCATTCCGACCCATCGGGCACGAGCACCACGGCATGGCGGAAGTGCAAAGTCCGCGATGGCGGAAATGACCCCAAAACGGCCCACACCGCCGCATTACGGCACCCTAGGTGCAATACCGCCACCCATCACAGCGGGCACCGCAGAGTGCGCCTACCGGAAAGTACGGTGACCGGAAATATACGGAAACGGAAGTTAAAACATGGTCCCGGAACGGGAAACATCCCGCCGTGCACCTATAAAACCACCAAAACCACACAACCACTAAAAACACTACCCCGAGACACACCCCAACCCGTCATCCACCCTAGCGAAACCAAGAAAAATGGGAAAAGTAGCAAAGAAAGCGTGCGACCGCAAGCGGCAGGTCCACTCCTCCCGTGAGGAACTCACCGTGCTAACAGAGACCCTCCAGGAGAATGCTGCCGTCGTCTTCTCCACGCAAATGACCAGGACGGCACTTGCGAACAAGAAGGCCATATGGGCTCTGGTGGCACAGCGGGTAAGCGCGGTGGGGACCGCACCCCGCAACCCACAGCAATGCAGAAAGCGGTGGGACGACCTGCGGATACGCGTCCGCAGCATACTCTCTGCCAACCGCAACATTGCCACAGCCACCGGGGGAGGTCCTGAATCACCCATCAAGTTGACCCCCTGGGAAGAAATCTGTGCCTCCACCATCGGAATGGAGAGCATAGAGGGAGTCAGAGGGATGGAGAAAGGAGTGCAGACATCAGAAGAATCAGGTAGGTGGCCCAGATAAAACAATGCTAAATCCACAATGTCCAATCATGTGAAGTACCATGTGTCCACATAGTGCAACAGAAACACATGTCCAGGAGAACGTCCACACACATCGCCCTGATAGCGCACCTTAAAACCACAATAAATACATAAATAATTAAAAACCCCTAAAACACCCACCACACGTCCAGCAGGCACACCCTAACTGCAGGCTGCCAAACAACTGCACCCTCACCCCACACACAAATAAAAGCACCTCCAAGGCACCGACCCAAATCACCCTCATGTACCACCCCAATGCATGTGATACAATGCCATTCCAATACCCACAGACCCATTAATAACCCTCGCCCTCCTTTACTCCACCACAGGCTCCGATCAAAACGACGAGCATCAGGACACCCCTACCAGCACACCTGCAAAGAGGGCCAAGACCAACGGCCAAAGACCCTCCACCTCAGCTGCACGCATCAAGACAAGGCAGCAGCACAAATCAGGTGGCAGCACAGAGGAGGGAACATCAACAGGCACCCCAGCAGCCAGCATGCCCACAACACCACCACCACAGGTCCCCCCAACGGATGCCACAGAAGGCACTGCCTCTGGTGGCAGCAGCACCATAGGTGACACCCCATTGATGGCAGCATGCTCCGACACAGAAGACGGGGATGTCGAAGTCAGATCCATCCATGACCTGTCCCATTCCCCCTGTCTGTCCCATCCCGTACAACATGAGGATACCACGCAGGGGCACCCACAAAACGACGACTGGCCATCCCCCCCAAGCCCTGTGGCAAGGCAACATGAGGACAACAGCCCCTCTGTGACACCCCCGCAAATGGCCATGGCCCAGCAGAGGCAACAGTCCCTCGACCAGTTAATCGTGCAACAGCAGCAACTGGCCACGCTCCTCAAGGACCATGCCGATGAATGTGGGCGCACTAAGTCAGACATAGAAACATCAACTGAGACACTCAGGGCAGAAATGGAGAGAAGTACAGAGACACTAAGGGCACAAATGGAGAGTAGCACCGAGAGCCTGAGAGTCCAAATGGAGAGAAGCACCGAGAGCCTGAGGGGGGAACTGCATGCGACGTCCAAAGACGTATGTGCCGAACTTGCCGCAGTGCGCCGTGTGCTCACTGAGCTCTCACAAACCCTTAGGGACATGCATGGACGTGAGCAGGCAGAGACGTCATCCGTTGCAAGTTCCGTCCAGGGCAGCCCCCAACGTAGATCTGGGAGGAACCTGCGCTCCACAGGCAGGGGTGCTTCTGATACCCGCAGAGGGGGCTTGCAATAGCGACAGCCCACTGACAATGACCTTCTTTGGACACTGGTGTTCGGGGGGGAGGTAGGAGGGTGGAGGGGGTGTGTTGGGCTCACTTGGGTGGCGGGTCGATAGGGTGTTCAACATGATATCACATATGCCATAAACAGTGCACGATCAACCAATGAGATGTGTGGACAATGATCTTTGTGTACTAGGCCATCATAGGCGTACAGTCCATATTGTGCATGTACCAGACACACACAGTGCCACGAGTCCCGTGTCCATGTATCAGCCACCAGGCGTGAGTGCTAGAAGCATGCATCAATGAGATGCTGACGAATGTCACGGCCCTCCGGTGCCTCGCAGACTCCTTGAGGTGCTGCCACATCCCCACCCTCATCATGACCATCATCAGGTGCTTGCAGTTCAGCGTCAGGGGGCATGGGCACATTTCTACGTACGCACATGTTGTGGAGCATGACACATGCCATGACCATCTTTGCAACCTTCTCATGGCGGTACAGGAGTGCCCCGCCAGACCTGCTGAGGCAGCGGAAACGAGTCTTCAGTAGGCCGAATGCCTGTTCAATGACTACACGGGTACGTGAGTGGGCATGGTTGTAGTCCTCCTCATGCTGGTCCCGTGGGTTCCGGACTGGTGTGAGGAGCCATCTCTTCAGTGGATACCCAGCATCACCTGTATGTGGACGATAAACGTATGATGTGGAATGCCATTGCTACGTACGCACACCCCCCCCCCTTCCTGGCAGTTCATTGCCGCATCACATACCCCACATCATCATGCATGAAATGAGACTCAACGAGTAGCCAGGATCTGTTCCCTGCGTGTCGCTCCATGTAGCGTGGTATAGTAGAGTTCCTCAAGACCATAGAATCATGGGTTGATCCAGGGAATCTGGCACAACAATGTGTAATGATCCTGTTGGAGTCACACACCATTTGTACATTCAGGGAATGAAATTGTTTTCGGTTGCGGTACTGGGCCTCCATGGCATGTGGGACGACCAATTCCACATGGGTGCATTCGATGGCACCAATGCAACCCGGTAAGCCGGCAAGTGCATGGAATCCCACTTTTGTGTTGGTAATTTCCTGCTCCGAGCGTGGTAGAGAGATGTAGTCGTCTGCGTGCTGCAGGAGGGCATCGAGCACTTGCAATAGTGTCCGTGAGAACAGTGGCTGAGAAATGCCATGCAACTGTCCGACTGTGTGCTGGTAGGTGCCTGTGGCCAGGAAGTGGAGTACAGACACCACCTTCAGTAGGGGTGGGATGGCGGTTGGGCTATCTATCATGCTGACAAGGTCAACGTGTGTCATGTCCACTATTGCGGCTATGGTGTCCCGGTCCAAACGGTAGAGGGTGTGGATCTGCTCATCAGTGAGGTTGAACGGATGTGCTCGGAGTCGTGGGATTGCGGGCTGCCTGCGTGGTGGTAGTGGCTGTGCTGGCGGCCCTTGCTGGCCCTGCCTTGGCCTCCTCCTCCTCCTGCGTCTCCTCCGTGCGGCCGGTTGTAGTTGGTGTTCGTCTTCTTCTTGGAGTTGGAGTACTTGCAGTGCTATCAGGTCCCCCAGGGCCAACATCGCGAGTCCTGCCGGTAGCATTTCGGAGTGGGTGTGGTTGTGGGAGGAGACTGGGTGTGCAATTTATGTGTTTTCAGGCTGTATGGCCTCCACCTGTGGTGATTCATTCCACCTGTGCAAGCTGCTCTCCCCTTTGGCCGAGCACGTCCCGCACACAACGCTGCAATTCGAGGAATGGCATCTTGCTATTGCATTCATGTATTTGTACCCGATGGCCGTGTAACATTTGTTGATATGTACATTCGGCTATGGTCCCATTGTTTCACATACAATCTCTGCAGTCGCGAACAGACTTGTGATGGGTCAGTGGGACGTAGTACTCGAGTAACGGTGGGCCCTCGTGCATCACTGTACCGAGTTGCACCGACGGGCGGGCCGTCCCATTCGTGGGTGAAGGCAGTTGCCATTTTCACACACAGCCGCACTCGATGGATTAATTTGTGATTTCAAACGGCCACAGATGCCTTTTCGACGTGATGTTGCAAATGAGGAATTCGAAGGCCGCCGCTTTCGGTTTTCAGCTAGCGCCGGGGAGATGCCCACAGGTCTGACTGCAAATATAACGTTCTTTTGTTCGATGTCCTTGAGACAGGGGCCATGGCGAGGAAGCAATGATTGATATGAATAGTTTTGGATGCGCAATAGTGACGTGGGCGATGAGGCCGGACGTTCCCAAATACATGTAACTTCACAACACTGGAATTACGGGCTGGGGCACTGTGGATTTTGCAGGCTGCATAACGCACAGACTCAATGGAAATTTCGAATGTTTTGTGAGTAAATATTCAGGCGTTTTTATAACGGGATGAGGGAATGATGAATGGATGCATGGGCAGGTGATTTGATACAGGGTTTGCCATGTACAGGGCTTGTTGGAATCTATCCGCCTCCCCTGCGCTATGTGATGCAGGGCTGCCATAGTGGGACCATCGTCTATCTGGCCTTGTTGAGCCCTCCCTGTCTCGACGCGCCTTCAGACACTTGTGTCCATGCACGTTAACATTCCCATCTGATGGAATCTGTTTTGATAGACGCATGCACAGGTACACTCGTTTGTGATGGTGTTTACACCTCGATATAGATAGTTATGAGTCGCAAGTGGTTTCGGGGTGGTGATGATCCTTTCGAGTGGGCTAGCATGCATATGACTGTGGATTTAGTGTGATCATTGAAGTGAGTTGTTCGAATGTAGTTCTGATGGCCATTCTGTTCTTTTTCTTTTCTTTTGGTTGACAGGTATCTCCTCCCCTTTTGCCACTGCCATCTGTATGCCACTCCTGCAGATGGCGTTTACTCCCGACACCTGCTGCTTCGTGTTAATCAGTGGAGCAGCATTACGATCTTATGGGACGATCGCCAATGGGCCACATGCCCTTACGCAGTACTAGTGGCTCGGAGCAACATTTCGGCCTTTCAGCTGGACTAGTGCCTCCCCATTGGGACGGCCCTGCGGTTCTGTGCGCTTCCATGTTGCCTTTTCGTACGTGAATGTGGCTCTGTGTACCATGATGGAACAGGGCGTCACACAAGTAGTAGCTGGTCATTCCTTGCGGATGCAGCCCACAATGGTGATATGTGTTTTGGAGTTCATGGACTAATGGCTGTATGGGCTTGGTGATTTAGTTGTGCATTAAATTTCTATTCTGATATGGGCCGTGTAGCGTTCTTCTTTGCGAGTGATGTGGCATATTCCTATTTGGGGAGCGATGTATTGTGAGGAGATCTGCATTGGGTTCCAGCTTCGGAGTTTAGTCGCGTGGTACTGTGCTGGGCGCGTTTGCCTACGGAGCCCAGTGAGGTCAGGGATGGGGGCTGCCATTATGACTGTTTGAATGTTGTCATGCTCAGGGGCGGGGGAATGGGTTTTGTGTAACAGATGCCGGTCAGCCAGGTGGACTGGTGGAATGTTCTGATTTTCGGAATATTGCTGATCACAGGTGCCTGTGTTTGCGTGCGTTTCTGGGGGGGGGACTGTCGTCATGTCCATTGGAATGGCTTCTGTATTCGTGCCATCTGTGCCCTGCAGCTCCCATTGGCCCCTCTTGTGTTTCTTTTGTTCGTTGGCATGCATGGGTGACTTGTACATTTCACTGGTTGCATTGTGACTTCATTGCACCTACGGGGAGTTGTACTTTGTGGGCAGGGAGCGGTGTACAGGCACTCAGTGGGGCCGTTTACGGTTGATTCGCGATGCCGTACTTCTCACCATGGCGGATTGGTGCTTTCCGCCATGCTTGATGGCGTTAGGTACATGTCCGCTAGGGTCGGAATTCGCGTACCCTTGCGCCATGGTGGTATTTACGGTTTGGCATGGCGCGCGCGCGCGTACTTGGTGCAGTTAGCGTTGGCGTTCACTACGGTATCGCTAATGGCTTCGTACTTTGCGGTGACGGGTCATAGTCGCACCGAGCGGTATTCGATGGCGGTATTGCATTTCCGCCATCGTTTTTCGGATTCCGCCAGGGTCGTAATGAGGGACATGGTGTTTAATTACAATGCTAATTCCAAAAACATGAAAACAAAATGGGTAATCCAAAATGAAAGACTGGAGTGTGTCCATCGATACACGTACTTGGGAGTCACAATATCTGCTACGTGCAGTGATGCGCACTTGCTAAATTTAAACAATAAACTTGACATGACCATATTGCAGACAAACATCATACAAAATTTTCTATGCAGCCAGCCATAACATATTTTCGGCAAAAGGTAACCCCAATACTTTTATATGGCTCCGAAACCTTTCCCATTCTTTCGGAGTCTGTCTGGAGTAAATTTGAGTCAACATTTTGGAAAATAACGTTTGGGTTGCCTGACTGCACTCCAATTGCCTTGATTCGTAATGAGTTAGGTTTAACCTTTCTCTATGCTCGTTACTCATGGCAATTGTTCGCTTTATGTAGGAAATGCTTTTTAGCTGGTCCATCCAATATGCTTATGAATGATCTTTCCTGTTACATTTTGACCTCTGATGATAAATTTGCACGTAAGCGTTGACAAGAAGTCATAAATGGTCTTGCTTATGCTGATGTATCTATTGAGACCCTGGTTCAAAATCCCACTCACATCAAGACCAAACTATTCAAATGGGATTGGGCTCGAAACAGAAATACCTGTCTTTTGTATCGTGACTTTGATGGGGAGGTTTTCTGGCACAAAAGGTACAGCGTACCTGAAACCTATTTGATCAAATGTCCATCTAAACAACATTTATCAGACTTCCTGAGGTTGAGGCTGAATTTGTGGCCTACTGGTGAAATATTGGCCAGATGTAAAATCATTGCATCACATGAAAGATTCTGTAGGTATTGTAAAAGTGAAACACAAATAGAGACCTTGCATCACTTCCTAGTTGAATGTAAAGTCTTATGTGACGCTCAATCTCGTTATTTGAGACCAGCTGTTATAGACTACTGAGAAATCACACCTGAAACACTGTGGCTGATGATCATGTGTGGACGCCTGACTGCGTTGAGAATAGGTGCTTTAACCTTCCTGAAAAATCTAGGGGATTTAATGAGCTATACCAAAATGCAAAGCAGGTTATTTTAAACAAAACTAATGATTCAAGTGTAAAATTCATGAACTGTGAGTCAAATGTTTGAAAAATGTTATTCTTATGAAATGCATTATATTGTAAAGAGAATGTCTAAGGCTGCATCATTGTAATTTTTATAGTTGTTATGATGAATGATTGTAAAGTTGATTTATTCAACTAAATTAATGAATAAAAAGAATGAAACTCTCTTGACTCAAAATATTATTTTTTTTAAAAACCTGTTAGAGCAACAGATAATTTCTAACAATACTAGTTTTCTGTTTTTATTTAATGTGTATGCTACCAATTTCCCTAGGCGGGAGAACACCCTATCCCTATAGATGTCACTGTCTCTGGGTCGGAGCTGATGTGCCGCTTTTCTAATAGGAAAGCGGAAGGAAACAATACTGTCCCTGCATCTACAACGTATATAGTTACAGCATTTACAGACAGATAACATGATTGAACCAAGTCTATATAGCTTACATGGACTTTTCCTGGAGGGAGTATTTCCTTGTTGCCCAGGGCCGTATAGTTGCTATATTCACCTCCAAAGATGTGTGTGCATGTTGTATAGATCAGGTGGCAATGTATGGTTCAATAAGGGGTTGTAAAAATCACTTAAGATAGGTAAAAATTGAATAATTACATATAGATCTTATGGGACCTGTAATCTGTTTTAAACTAGGTAACCCATATCTTGTATTTTTGCTTTATCCCAGATAAGTATGGTGAAAGACACCAATAAAGAGGAGAGAAATTCGTACTCTCGACAAAAGAGGTTTTTCAATGGGATCCTGTATCCCGTATTTCCTTTAGGGATATAGATGGTCGACCGGTTTCGATGACATGGTGATTCTGGTCATCTTCTTCAGAACCTGTCGTTTGGGTATGTCTTATCAGATCACTTTGTCCATCAGATATGGTGGTGCCTCCACATCCGACCTTGAGGGGAATTTAAAACAGCTATTCTGGCATGTCCATGATGAGCATCCATTTACATGCAAATGCCAGAACAATTATATGAGATCACGTGGATCTGGTAATGCTCTGTCTGCTGCCCCATAGGCCCCACACCCCCATAGGTGAGATGCGCTTATTTTTTATATATTTTTCATAGAAATCTCCACACGGTATACATTTAGGAAAATGCAGGCATTATTCTGTATTATGGTTTTTTCCTCAAGCCCAGAGGTGATGCAAATCCATCTCGGTAACTTTCACTTTTCCCATTCTTATTTGCATGTCTCAGTAAAGGCTTCCGGTTGCGATGTGTCTCGACCGAATTCCCTGAAAGGAAAGATGCCGGTGTTCATTAGTCATTCAAGGCGCTTAACGTTATGGGATTTCCTTACATTTTTGTTTTTGGCCCCACGCTGTACTGTTATCCCAATATTATTCTGCCAGATATGCTTTGCTGACTATGTGACCGGATTCGTCCGCACGGTTACGGTGTGGTTGAGTTCACCAAGCCCTTCTACCTTATCCGTTTCCAGTTATTGAAAATTTAAAAAGGATCATTTTGGTATACAATCTCTATTTTTATTTATTTAATGAGTTCTCATACATTTCTATGTGTGTGCTGTCACAGATACATGATAGGCAGATTCAGCGTATTTCAAAGAGTTTTAAATGACATTCAAGGACTACCTGCGTGCGTGATCGGGTCCCAGTTTTTTTCGGTAGCTGCGCTTCATACAGTGCTGTTCTATGACATCAATGTCATCTTGTGGCTGTAAAAATAATTCGTTTATTGCGGTTCTCTTACCGTGAAAGCAGGGTACTCCTCCGAACATGAAGTCCTGCAGCGGTCTGACTCACGCTGTAGGCACAACATAATGGTTGCTAGGAGACACACTCTTGCGCACCATCTTTACTTGTAATGACTTCTTTGATCGTAAAGGGGATCTCTGAATAAGCAGTCTGCCATTTTGTAGTGTGGTAATGCTGCCCAAAACAATGGTGTTTTTTCCTCAAAAGGGGTCACAATTGCTGGTAGCGTATGTGAGTTGATAATGTGTTTACTTAAATGTTTTATTCTTCTTCATATCCTTTTTGCCACATAGTGTGGCATACCGGAATGATCATTCTAACTTACTTTACAGCTTTCCAGTGTTATATGTTGGCCACGTTGGTTATACCACATAAGTAGTCTAGGCCCGAGTTTCATCTATTCAGTAGATGTCAAACCCCCTAGTAAGTGCACGAAGGACATTGGGCCTCATTCCGAGTTGGGCGGTAAGGGTTACCGGCACCGGTAAACCCGTACCACCCAATTCCGAGGTCCCTTAGCGGGAACCACAAAGGACTTGTGGTCAGACCCCATGTCCTTAGTGGGTCCCGCTAAGTGACCAGGGCGCTAATTACGGGCTCACTATTTGCGGGCCCGTAATTAGCTCCTTCCCCATTCCCATTGAGCCCTATGGGGGCTCAACTGGGAATGGGGAATGGTTGGTTGAATGGGGACTTACCGGGTCTGCACAGGTCGGAATGTCCCAGTAAGTCCCAATTCAACCAGACCGGACCTGGATCCGGTATTGGAGGCAGCCATGTGCTAATAGCACCATGGCTGCCTCCAATCTCGGAATGACCCCCATTGTCACTATATTAGCGTGGTTTATTTCATTGAACTTTTTTCCGAGATGTAGTGGGTTTTTGGTTCTTTCTCTTTAAAGGTGCACATTGCTGGCTATTAGCTGGCTTGGCTGAGAACATGTTATTTCACATTCATGTGATCAATTTTACGACTGGATGGATTCATAGGGCCTCATTATCACTTTGGAGGTAGCCATGGCGCAATTAGAGCCATGGCTGCCTCCAGAATCGTGTCCGGGTCCGACCTGGAGGAGTGGGAACTTACCGGGACATTCCGCCCTTGGCAGACCCGGTAAATCCCCATTCCAAATGCCATTCCCAATCCCATTTGAGCCCCCATAGGGCTCAATGGGAATGAGGAAGGAGCTAATTACGGGCCTGCTAAAGGCAGGCCCGTAATTAGCGCCCTGGTCCCCTAACGGGACCCGTAAGGGACCTCAGAATTGGGCAGTAAGGGATTACCGGCACCGGTCTCCTTACCGGTGCCCGGCATCCCTTAGCGCCCACCTTGTAATGAGGCCCATAGTCTACTGTTATGTTGTGGTCACGGCGGTATATACTTGCCATGTCCAGATCAGAGTTTCATCTTTTAGTTCATAGCATTCTAGTTTGTGCACGGGGACACAGTCATGGTGTTGTATATTCTAGATTGTACTAGGGCGAATCTTGTGAGCCTGCTAGGTCTTTGTATAGTGACATGACTGAGCTTGATCGTTACTGCAATTGCTTTTTGTATTTCATTATAATTATCACATTAGGGCCAGTTCATGCCATTGGATTTCTTCAACAAGCCGGTTCTTGACGGTATTGAGTCAGAAGATCCAGTGTTGTTCCCGTCGTAGAAGCAAGTTTGCAAAGTTGCCACCTCTTCGCGGTGGTCGGATTTTCTCTAGTATGGTCCATCTGAATTGGACACCCATGAAACTTTGATCTATATTCCATTGATAAGGTGCCTTAAAAGATCATCTAGGCAGTACGCTGTTGCTTTGTTCCATTTAACCTGAAGTGCCGCGCAACCACCGCCATTGTCACGCGAGCCACCAAACGGGCTGTGTTGACTACACCAGGTCACATGACCTCCACTGAGCAGACCAGTGCAGGAATGGATGTCCTTGCAATTGAAGACTCTGTTTCTGCTAATGCAAAAGAAATAAACTCCATGTCCCCTGACTTTAATCAATCTACACCTCTCACTGCACAGGAAGAAAGCCTGAGGGGATCTGGGCGAATATGCCCACAACGAGCAGTAAAGCTTATTGATAAGGTGTCAAAAAAGAAACCCTCTGCAAAGATGCTTCCCATAACAGACTACTATTTGATACAGGCCACAGAATGAGAATGAGAATGAGGAGCTAATCGAGGTGATTGATCTCTGCCCTGATCATTGCCCTAACTTGGACGAGGAGATTACAGAGGAACTCATGGCCGCAGCAGCATGTCTTGGCTCAAAGACCATTGAGATGGACATCAGAGCACTGATTGTCCCTCACTGAGAGGAGCATTTAGCCTTGGCTACAGACTCCGACACATCTCTCTTTTCCACCCCTATGGCTAGTTTAACTTCCATCTACCGCCCTTCCCCCCAACCCAACTCACACAAAGCAGCACCCAGAAGAACAAGATGAATATCTACAAGAATACCTTGATCAAAATACCCAACCACCACACCAATCAAGACAGGATGATCCTGCTGCCTCTTTAAATACACCAAGCGATAGATGTACTCCCCTGGACCAGCCTCTCCTTAACATACCAATAGGTCAATCTCCAGAGGGAGATACTAGCACCTACCTTGAGAATGACGACATGGCTAGCCATGAGGCCAGCCAAGAGGACCTCAGCATATGTTCTCAGTATTTAAATGATAGCAGTTCCTGAGCTACTATCTTCTCAGCATTGGAGTATATGCTGAGGCTATTATCAAACAAAAGTTACATTGCTGACAACAAGCTAAACTTGCTGTGCACTAACCTCGAAAAGGTCACGACTTCTCTAAACAGCTTACATAAGCGTATGAACACCTTAATTGGCCTAACAGACAAGATGAGCAATGGCATCAATAGCTTGGTCAACAGTCCCAAATGCAATCAGATCCACTTGCATCCCCTGTCAGCACATCTGCTCCCACTTCTACACGAGTAACAAAGGGACCAGATAGAGATCAGAATGCATGGTACCAACGAAAAAAGAAGAAAGTGGTGAGGCAAGCAACAAAAAGATGGCCTGACTTACTCCAGTGGAGCATGGTAACATTGACCCGACATCTGACGGATCCAACTTTGATCTGGAGACAAACATTAACAAAATGCTTCCGAAACTACCAAAACATGGGCGATTCCTCGCCGCATTTAATTGTTTGTCTTACTCATTACCAACAGTTGAAGATGATTCCATCTTAACCCTCAATGCAGGCACAAGGGGATACCCACAGCAGGCTAAGCTAGAAGAATCATCGGTAGCTCTCCAGAGAGAAAACTGATCACCTCAGCCCACCACAGAGAAGGCGTGCACTCCCTGGGCACTCCCAACCCTGGGGAAAGACACCTCCCAGGCACATGTTGCTCCTAGTCCACAACAGGGGCTAAGCACTAGAGAGAAACTCGACCACAGTGGACTCAAGCCCTTGGACACTTCGGGCACAGTCAAAGCCACAAGAATTGAGAGTGTATTTGGTCACAGGCAGAATTTTTATCTGAACAGGATATTTATAATGGATCTTCTACACAACATTATATCTCTACACTTTATCAATAGTAGACGCATAACCCTGGTTGACATACATGAGGACCTCAACAAGGCCCCCTCAATAGTCTATTTCCTCACTGAAACCACTCAATCATACGTCTTGGACCATTGCTAATCTATTTACAAACTCGGGTATGAATGCTCGATGGTCACTACAAGAGATCCTTTCTTGCTCTGACCTACTACATCTGCAAATGGAGTTCTCACTGCCCCTGTTCGACCTACCAAACCAATTAAAATCTACATAGGCCGACACTCCAACATAACTACCTCTGCCATCCAATCAGACACGACTGCACTCCCTGCTACATGCAATATGTTCATAAGGGAAAGTAGCCACAAAGCCAAAACTACTCTAGAAGAGTAGCATTGGTCATGGGTGGCCAACATGGTGGGCAGCCAGGGGGGCCTGCAAACCTAACCCTGGGTCCATACCCCAGTTTCTCCTGTTAAGCAGAAACACACATGTCTCATTGCATCTGTTTAATGATGATGGCTTATTAGACCAAATCGATTGATTGAGCATAATAGCCTTACAGGAAATTTGACTGACAAATACCTTTGTAGTGGACGGTTGGCACCTGATGCCCCCTCCTATGGTCCAGGGCACAAGAGGATGTCCTAAAGAGGGTCTGATAACAGGAGTTAAAAGTCCAATTAGAATGGAGGAGATATCGACCCCTTGTCTTAATATACTCATTGGGAAAATCAATATACCTCAAGAACAACATCAATCGTCCACTCGTGAGCTCTACGTCATCAATATCTACGTCCCGCCGTATGATAAGAGCTACCATGCAGTGATGAGGGAACTGGAGGAATCACTCCACCAATTGAATACGACAAGCTCAATACTGTTTTTTAGCGATTTCAATGCAACCATTCCAAAATCGTCACAATCTGAGGATAGCGATTCACTAACCTCAGCACCATTGCCCCTGAGGAATGGTTTGAACAAAGTTAAACAAGGGCTTAGGTGTAGTTTGTTGGCCGAAGCTGGGCTCTCTATGGTTTATGGTGTGGCTCCCTCTGATTCTCCTCCAAGCTTCATTTGTGTAAGTGATACATCGAATAGTATACTGGATTACGTATTTGTCTCTTCCCATGTGCCAATAATTGAGGACATGTGTGTGTCACACAGAGAAGAAAGTGATCACCATCCTCTCATAGTGAGGGTAAACCTTTCCGGGCTACCCCACAGTGATGTACAATCTGTCAATATGTCCGTAAATATTTCCTTGAACCGGATTTCTTGGAAGGACTCTAACACTGAAAAATCAATACCAGTAATTTCCTATGCATTAACCATATACGGGGAGACATTTTGGGAAATTAATGGCTCAATGAGTGATGAGTTTGCTAGGACACTAACAGAGCTGGCACCATTGTCAACAAAAATCATGCACATTCCTATGACAAGGCCATAAAATACAGAAAAAGGGCCATAAGGAGTGAACTGCGCATGCTCGCAAAGACGAAGCTAGTCTCCATTATGCATAGCGGAAAATCCAAGGACACAAAAAAAAACGTTATTCATCTGGCTGAGAAGGTACACGTATCAGACATAATGCAACATATGGAAAGCTGTGGTCTTCGCTTCCCAAATGAATGACTTTGTTAGCTTTTGGCAGATTTTTGGAGATGGTACCTCAAAGAACAAGGTAAACAGTGTCTTAAATGGCATAACAGAATCAGCATGGAAGACACACAGCGAAAACGTACTAGGTCCTGTCCCAGGAAAGACACTGAGCAACTCTGACCAACACTCCAGCTGGTCCTATAACCACACACCTGGAGACATCCTATCAACGCAACCTATCAACGCAACCAAAGCCTCCAGGGCTCCAGGCCCGGATGGAATTTGGCCTGGTCGGGGGCATTATACATCCTGTTCACCTCTGTCGGAATTTCACAGAATATTCCACCCTCTTGGCATGACAGCATTATTTTTCTAGTCTACAAAAGGGAAGCCCAGCGGATCCAGATAGTTATTGAATCATTGCAATGTTGGACGCTCCAGCAAAGATCTTTGCAAGAATTCTACTCTTGGAACTGTAAACATGGGCTAAGGCCTGTAACATCATCCCCCCTAATCAAACTGGATTTCGGGAGGGTTGCAACACCACCACCATCTTGGCCCGCAGCACAATCTCCAGCAGGCCTGAACGGTTAGACAAACACCGGTCTATATGGCCTTCATAGATCTCAGCACCGCCATCAACACTGTTGACCACTACCGTCTTTGCCACAAGCTTGCAGGATGGGGCATTCCATCGGGCCTACTGAGTATGATTATTTCTCTCCAAGAGAATACACGAGTTAAGATCCGGAAGGACCAACATGGCAAAACCACCACGTGGATTCCCACACATAGAGGGTTAAAGCAGAGTTGCAATTTGGAACCCAAACTCTTTAACCTATATCTTGCCTTTATGGACAATGCCCTGAGCAGCCCAGCCTCCATACCGCCAAAACTGGGCTCTGTACCAATGAAATGTCTAGGCTACGTAGACAACATCTTGGTCTTTGATCTAACCCTACAGGGTTTGCAGGCCACCCTGAACATCTTAAAGGAATACACTGATTCCAACTCCTTGACAGTGAACACGACAAAGACCAAGATTATGGTCTTCTGCCCGCCCAGAAGGAAAGTGAAGACGGCAAATTAGATGATGGATTGACGAGAAATCGAGGTAGTCAAAACGTATAAGTACCTGGGTCTCCACCTTGACAACAAGCTACTGGGCATAGCTCACTTAGATCATGTCTGCAACAGAACCGCTACCCTAATAGGCACCATCAGTTAATTTGCTAACGAAGGAGGAGGCTTCTCAATTGAATGCACTGCTCAAATTAAACCACGGCTCCCATCCTTCTCGATGGAGCAGAAATATGGGCCTCTCAAAATCTTGAAATGGTCTGCAAACTTGAGTGCATTTTGCTCAAAAGGCTAACCAGACTCCTGCAGCGCCCTTCCATTGACATGATCTACCTAGAGTTCAATGCTCTGCCCATAGCTGCTAAAAATTCAACTCATCAGTCTGACTAATGCTTGGAAATTGGCAAATGCTCCAGCTCAGTCCCTAATGCGCCTTCTTTACACAATAGTGACTATGGGCCTCATCACGACCCAGGCGGTAAGTTACCGCCTGGGCCGTGACTTTACCACCATGGCGTAAACTACGTTTACGCCATGGTGGTTGGCGGACTTACCGCCCCATTCGGACCTTGGCGGGGCGGTAAGTCCCCAATCCCCATTTACCCTTCCCCATTCCCATTTTTGCCCCATAGGGCATAATGGGAGTGGGGAAGGCGTTAATTACGCCACCGTAAATTACGGTGGCGTAATTAACTCCATGGTCCCTTAGCGCCATGGATTTTAACACCTGCTAAAAGCAGGTGTTAAATTCGCCATGGCGCTAAGGGACCTCGTACTCAGGCGGTAAGGGTCGGCGCTGTTTACGGCGCCGTAAACCCCTTACCGCCTGGGTCGTGATGAGGCCCTATGTGTATTGTATCAATGCCTTAGAGCTACCTAGCTAAAATGAACTTCCTTGTGAATCACTGGTCACAGCAAGGAGTCTCAGCTTCGGAGATGATGCTGGGTACCTTCAAGACACATCTTAAGGAATTGCTGAGTGAGAGCTGCCACAAGCACTCAATGGTTTAATTCATGAAAACAAATCATGCCTTGGAATTTGTTCAGTATATCTAGCATCAGAATTTACCACCTGCATACATACGGCAATTCATAGGTAACTCTCTGGTCTGGGGCTACATCAAATTGAAATTCAAAACTGCTAAGGCCAGGTAGATTGTGGGTGCCTGGGAAGGCCTAGCAAGGAAAAAACAGGGAATGTTGACTGTGAGGAGTGGCGACTCTAGAAACAGTGAAACATCTCCTGCTTGAGTGTGAGCCCCTGGGGTCCCTGAGACTAATGACACAGCTGGCTATGAATATGTCAGACAATGACAAAACAAATGAACGACGGGGCCTGTATCTGAGTGGAAAGAGCGAAGCATGCATCATTTATTTCACCGTACTGTCGAAGAAGGTCTCCAATATACTGGACCCATGCTGCTGAAATGATCTCTTCCAGACACATAAATTTGATTTCTCGCTGTTTAACATTTTAACCACGTGAAAGTATGATTTGTATTTTAGACTTCCACCTTTCCTTTTTTCCTCCTTTTCTTCTCTTCTTCTTTATTCTTTTTCCTCTTTTTTTCTTTTTCTCCCTCATTGAGAAACGTATTTATTTCGATTTGTGAAAAGTGTGTTTTTAAACTATACCACAATAAAGCAAATAATAAATATATTAATTTGCACAAAATGATTTCATGGATCACACATGCTCTACTGTAACCTTTATTGAGATGCTTAGAACATCAATACCATCTTCAGAAAATGCATTGTTCGACAAAAAGATACAACTTATTTTACAAATAATGAAAAACATCAAAACAAAATAATAAACTGAAACACATTGAATGAATTCCATAGTCAAATCCACCTCCCCCATGTTCCAACCTCATACAAGGACTGGGATATACAACCCAGGTTCCACCAAAGACCACTCACCCTTTTCCTAAAGCATTCCATTTTTTTCTGCTAGTACATATTTCATACATTGGTTCCAGCTAGTGATCCCTCCTCGGGTTTATACACAATGCGAATGGTGTGGACTATTGGAATCTTCCCGATCCCTAATTACCCCTTCGCTCTTTCATAGATTAATATGGGAAATATTTAGCACTTGAACAAATGGGCGCGCCCATGTATTTTACACACCATCTGCCTTGCAGTGAAGACTTCTTCTCTGAACTCTTTGCACATTAAATATGGCTATTTGGAGCCTCTTCGAAAAAACAATCACAATTTACTTTTAAAGGACCTCAACATAAGGATAGCTACATTGAAAACGTCATGGAGAGAACATATTCAAGTTACACAAGTCCTGCTTTAATCACTCTGAACAGCTGCAGGATCGTGTTTCGTGATCATGAAAAAGCCCCTTGATGGCGAAAAACGCGTAAACGTTGCAAGAGTTTAAACAGTGTTCACAAGTCCAGCCACATTTGCTTACATGTGAATTTATTTGATTTACAGAGCGCCAGGGGACCACTCAGGTGGTGATAGTGCGTGGTGTAAATATCCTATAACATAACATATGGAAAGTATAAAATAAAACCTCTACGGCTGCATATATGTGAAAAACAACCAGCTTGCAACAGCAGGACAGGATTCACTTTAGCATTTATTGGTAAATTGGGAGTATCATGCAGAACTTCATTTAAAAATAGTAGTGATTTTTTCTGAACCTTGATGAATAACCATTAACTGCAAATCAGTTGTTAATATTTTGCTTAAATGAACAGAATTTCCGACATTAACTGGCGGCATTAGTTTGACCATCTGATTAAGTGCTAAATATATTGCTATGTTTTCCTAGAGGAAGGCAAGATTAACCCCTTCTTGATTAGTGTGCAGCCGGACCCAGTCGTACAATATAATATGCAATTCATCAATTCCCTACTGAAATCGTGGAAATCTGGAACTTAAAATACTTGTCTCTGTCCCAGTGGGCAATTTTCTACATTTAAGCATAAATATGTGGTTAGCTATTAAATGAATACAATGTGTTCTTTTAATGGTGAACTCTACTAGTCGCTAAATGATTGATTGTTTTTAACTGGGAAACTAAAGTTCCGATCCATACACACAGGACTTATTGGGCCTCATTACGAGTCCGGCGGTAGCCAGGCCGGAAAAACCGGCAGGATGCCGCCGGACCCGTAATACCATTCCACCTCCATTATTGCCGGAATCACTGGGGCATTACAACCCCAGTGACTAGGTAATTCTAGAGGCGGAATTCTGTAAATCTCCATTCCCATGGAGTCCGATAGGGAATGGGGACCATGGAAACACTGGGGACCATGGAAACACTGGTTCCGTCTATGACAGAGCCGGTGTTTCCTTGTCCGCCTGCAGGCGGGTGGTATTAATCCCGCCAGGTCAGACCTGGTGGGGGTGACACCTCCCGCCTGCAGGACTCTGAATCAGCCAGTCTGGAAACAACTGTGGCAGCGGTTTTACCGCCACTGTTTTTCCCAGACCGGCAGGTTCGTAATGAGGCCCATTGTTTGATCTTTGAACATTTTCTTTAACCCTCTGTTCTTTATTTCCTATCAAGCCGCGTGCTTCGCTGGCACTTGGTACCTGACATCCTCGTTGAGGTGGAGTGAGGTTGAGCCACAATGCTGCTGCATAATGTACAGGTGGCCATACAACCCGCAGGAAGGCCATGGTTGCCCCCCACTTTTGGGGGGGAACCACCGGACGGGAGACCCCTGACTCAGGAAGGGGGAAAGACAGATTAGGACATGCAAGGAGATGGGAGGGCAAGAGAAGGGGGTGGAGCATGGGAACAGTCGGTGGGAGGGGATGTCCTGGTGTGATGATATTGGAATGGGGTCGAGGGCCAAATAAAGGGGAGGGACTAAGGGGAGTAGCCCTCTTTGTTTCCAGTTGCAGATTGCAAGAAGACAAGCTGGAGTCCCTGGTATGCAGTGTCTCACAATTGTAAATCCGGGGTGTCAAAGAAGGTGGCAAAGAAGAGGCAGAGGATTGCATAGACAATCAAGAGCTGCACGTACTCAAGTGGGCAATGGATCAGGAAGGCTAAATGTCTCAGGAAAATAGCCCATGCTTGGACACAACAGAGGGCCCTTTGATCCAGTCAGAGTAAACATCTATGAAGGAGGAATTACCAAGCGCAAGCAGAGGATTCAAGGTGGATGAGGGCGTTTGGGACCGCCTGAACGTATTGGCCAAGGACATGGGTTGGGAAGCTGCAGTGGGAATGATGAGAAAGGAGCAGGGGGCAGGCAGCAAGATGCGAACGGTGAGAGTGCCAGAAGAAATGATTCCGGGATGGGGGAGGAAAGCAATGGGACAGGGTCGAGTCAGGAGACACATGGCCCCAGGAAAGGCGGGCAAAATCGATTGGGGGGAGCAGGAAAGCATGGAAGGACCTGGAGGATGAATTGGCAGCGGCAAGGGCCTGCATGGGTCATAAAGAAGAGAGAAATTAAGGAGGCAGTATGGCAAACGCGGCACTAGTGGCAGGAACGGAAGGTGCCAGGAAGTAACTGGGCAGAGGGCAGGGAATGGAGATAGGCCCGATGGCACACAATGCAGAGGAGAGAATTGAGGCAAGAGAAAGAGTGGGAATGCTGAAAATGGGAAGGCAAGGGGGCGCCTGTGTGACCAACAAGAGGTGCAGCAAGCATTTAGTAGAAATGGTAATGAAGGGTGGACATAGGGGACGGCGGAGGGGAGGTCTTTGGGGAGCGGGGTGTGGATTAGGGGAGGGAAATACGAGGAAAGTGAATAGGGAAAGGGTAGGAGAGAGGATGACAACACGGTACCGGAGGGGAGCCTGCTGGCCTTGAGCACCAAGGGCCCGTCACCTATAAGGGTAGGGAATGTGTTAGCATGGTTGCAGAGATATCCTCTCACGCTGGAGCGGAACGCATTAGTTTAGGGTTTCACAATGGGCTTTGAACTCCCTTACAGGGGCCCAAGGGTGGAAGGATGGGCACGAAATGCGAAATCGGTGGGTGAGCACCTGGAAGTGGTAAGGGAAAAAATAGAAAAGGAGTTGAAGCTGGGGTGGGTGGTTGGCCCATACACAAAGAGATCAATAGAACACATGATAAGTTTACCGCGGGGGGTGGTGCCTAAGAAGGAGATGGGGGCATTCAGATTAATTTACAACCTATCATACCCTAATGGGGACTCAGTGAACGATTGGTTGGACACCCGGGATTGCTCTGTAAACTACGCTTCCTTTGATGATGCATTCAACCTAACTCACAGGGTTGTGTGGGGTGCGGGTGTTTGCTGACCAAGGTCGACATAGAGTCAGCTTTCCACCTGTTGCCAGTACACCAAAATAGTTTCCACTTGTTAGGATTCCAATTTCAGGGGGCGATCTACATTGATCGCTGCATGCTCATCGGTTGTTAAATTTCCTGCTCTTACTCTGAGGAATTCAGCTCTTTCCTGGAGTGGGCACTGAATGAAGGGGTGTCCGAAGGGGGGAAATCCACTATTTGGACGATTTCCAGTTCGTAGACGAGAAAGGGGGAGGATCATGCGCAAGGTCATTGTCTGAGTTTCGCATACTGGCAACAGATTTAGGGGTCCCGCTAGTGGCAGAAAAGAAGGACCGTGCATGAGGCTGACATACTTAGGGATTGAAATAGACACAGAAGCAGGACTGTGCAGGCTACCTCCAGAGAAAATGAAGGAATTTGCGGCCAGCATTAGGGAAATACTGGGGAAAGGGAAAGCAATGATGAAGGCGATTCAGGTATTGTTGGGGAGGTTGAACTTCACGGCAAGGATTGTACCGGCAGGGAGGGCATTTGGAAGAAGACTAGCGGAGGCGCTAGCAAGTGGGACAGAACCAAGGCACTACATCAGGTTAAATAGGGGCTTGAAGAAAGACTTGAGAATTTGGCATAGTTTCATGATGAACTTCAGTGGGGTATGGTTGTGGAGGACACCTTTGACACAGTATGGGCAGGAAAGTCTATTCACTGAAGTTTCTGGGAGATGGAGTTTTGGGGCAATACCAGGGAGAGCATGGTGCAGAGCAGCATGGCCTAGCAAGTGGTACAGGATGGGTTGGAGAAAGAACATAAATGCTTTAGAACTTTTCCCGGTGGTAGCAGCACTGCACATATGGAGGACAGAACTAGCATATAGATGCCTGACAGTGTGGTCGGACAACACAAGGGTAGTGCAGGTGATCCTCACAATTTCCAGTAACAATGGGGTTGATCCGATACATAGTGAGGGTGGGGTTGCACTTGAATATGCTGTTAATAGCAAGACATGTGCTGGGTTTACAGAATACGGCAGCTGACGCACTTTTTCGTTCACAGATCGAGTGTCGCCAGGTGGACGGGGCAATGACACCATTCGACGAGCGACTATGGACGTTGGTGGAGTGGATGAAAGAATGATGGAGCTTGCGGAACAGGCACTGGCAGATGGACCAAGGAAGAAATACAGTAGATGCATAGAGTTGTTTGGGGCAGTCTGTCCTGAGCAGGGACAGAGTATGGACGATAGGGTCAAAGGTTTGGTGGTCTGGGCAAAGGACTATAGGAAGTCAAAAACCTGGCGGCCATAGTATTTTTTGAGAATCTGGAAGGGAGAACCATCCCAAATAAGAGCTTTACAGTCAGGGCCCCACTACGAGGATGGAATAGAGGGCGGAACACTTAGACTTTCGGGTGCTGAGGCAGCTGATCGACCAAGTGGGTGGAGTTTGCAAGTTGCCTTATAAGGGTAGGTTATTCAGGGTAGCCTTCAGTATAGCTTTCTTCAGGGCATTTGGAATCAGCAAGCTAATTGCCCAGTCGGGGAGCGATACCAGCGGCAAGGCTTTGGTGAGGACAGACATAACACTGCACAGGGCACACATGAGTATTCACATCAGACGGTCAAAAACAGACAAAGATGGGAGGGCTCTGGAGGTCACATTAGGAGTGCTGGGGAGGAAGATTATGTCTCAGTGCATATGTTAGTCAGACCCGCTGTCCAAGGATATTTATTCCTGCATCAGGACGGAACGCCTGTAACACAGTTTCAATTCAGGAGGGTGCTGGCCATTTCGTTGGCAAAGATAGGTCTGGGCCAGGAAAGATACACGCCACACTTCTTCAGGCCAGGGGGAGCAACCACGGCCTATGTAGAGGGACTTGATGAGAAGAGAATAATGCAGCTGGGGAGGTGGAGGTCTTTCCTATTCCGGAGCTACATTAAGCCAGGGGTCCCCCAAGGGGAAGCACATGGACGTACAGGGCAAAGGGTAAGCAGGATTTGAGACAAATGGTTAGGCGGAATGGTGGTACAGGGCAAAAAGGGGGAAAATGACACTCTCGTGGAGGTTGCAGGTGGGCAAAAAGGCGGAGCGAGCAGGGGGAACACAGGATGAAACAAACAGATGTGAACGTGGCTGGTGCGGTTGGAACAAAATAAATGAGAAATTGAATGTACTCATTTTTTTCTCAGGGCAAAAGAAAGCATGGGTGGTGCGACACTCATTCGTCATGCGAGCAGCAAGGGGCATACAACAGGCAAAGTGGAGGAAAGAGATGGGGCTTACAAAGACCAAGGTGGTGTGGATGTGACGGGGGGCATGAAATGGTGTGAGCTACATGGGTTGGTAATGGAGGAGGTGGCACATAGAGGGAGGCTGCACATCCTGGTAATACCTTGGGGGCAATGACTTGACAGCGAAGAGTAGAGGACCCTTGGTACAGCTAATGCGAGGCACACTGATCGAGCCGAGTCAGAAATTGGGGGACACTGAGATCGTATGGTCAGAGGTAATTCCTAGGTAAGAATAGAAGGGGGCTCAGCCACACAGGGCAGTGCAGGAATCACCGAGGCGTTTGAATGCATGCAAAGGGAAGTTCTTGAGAGGTATTGGCTTCGGTTGGGTCAGGCATACCCTGATTACCCTAAAAATTGCATGGTATTTTTCGCCAGACAAGGTTCATCTCTCCGAGGTAGGAATGGCGATGATGAGACTGAGCATCAGGGATAAATTAGAAGGGTGTGGGTGCAAGTAGGAATGGGAAGGGCAATAAAAGGCGTTATGCAGCACATAAACAGGAGTCCACAATGGA
Organism: Ambystoma mexicanum; assembly: GCF_040938575.1. Lineage (NCBI taxonomy): Eukaryota > Metazoa > Chordata > Amphibia > Caudata > Ambystomatidae > Ambystoma > Ambystoma mexicanum. Next base: position 1,076,296,503 of record NC_090925.1, read on the forward strand.
GTCGCGCAGACAGGCATCCGGGCAACCATGGAAGGAAAAGGGTTGTGCATGAAGGGTGGGCTGATGGCTGCAAGGGGTGCATCGGGTGGGGGGGTTGGGGACATGTTGGGGAACTCGACGGTGGTGATAGCCACCGTAGAGTCTTGACGGGGGTTACCTGGGGTATCCTAAGACAAAAAGTGATATATCGGCCAAAAAAGGCCACCAGTCGTAGGGAGAGAGAGGGGGAACAGGCAGTACACCCCCAGGGCACAAGGTCTTGGGGAGGCATGGGGCATAAGCAGCCAATCGGTGGCAAAGAAAAGGAGGAATCTTGCCGTTGCAAGCGAGGTATGGGAAGGAACACTGGCTAAAATTAATGCAACTCAGGGAGGCAGTACCTGGTGGAAAGGAGGGGAGGGGGGCAGCAGCCACCCGAGGTAGTGGCTGAGGCCAAGGCGCAGAGTCAGCAATTTAAGGGGGAAGGTCAGACAAGCCAGTCGGTCTCAGGGAATGGGGTGAGATAACTGGCCGTTGCCAGCAAAGGACAAATCGGGGCATTTAGGAGGCAAGTGCTACCTGGATGACACGTTGCACCAATGTAATCCAGCTCAGTGTAGTTCATGCGGTTGGGATCGTCAACACGGTTCACCGGTAAGCGAACTCTTGCCAAAATAAAACAGCTGCAGCATGTTGACCACCCACAAAATTGTGTGGTTGTGAATTAATGGGGTGGAGAATGGTGGGGGCTGGAGGCAAGGATCCGGAACGGAGGGGGTGGGGCAGCCAAGTGTGACGTGTCCCCACTAAGAGGCTGGCGTGATTCAGGAAGGTGGCCCAGCTCCCACGAGTAGGGGGTAGACATGGGGGAGACACCGGACCGGTTTCCTGGCACCTCAGGACAGTGCCTCAGATTTTCTTTACACAGAGACACTGCAAGCCCTGGGCTGAGGTATTGGAATCAAGACGGTCAACTCCAGAACCGCTGCGCCAGCAAACAGGAGGAGGCTATTCAAGATAAGGATGGAGCAGGCGGAGGAAAGGCAAGAGGAAACAAGAATGGGAAAACAAGGTGCAGGAAGACAAGGGTGAAGAGAGCATCCTGGAACTGAAGCAGGCAGAAGAAGCAAGGCCGGGAACTCCAGAGAATAGAAGAGGGAGGAAGGAGGAAAACACAAAGGATCAAGCACAGCAAAGGAATTTGAGACGTGCCGAGCGGCTTCGAAAGGTGTCTCTTAACGAGCCAGCATGAAAGTGAGGCTTGTTGTTAGTTGCCTCGGAAATACTATCACATTAGGCATTGCGCATGTCCAGTGTGACAACAGAGTTCGCTTGTGCATGCGTTGAGCTGCCAAGAAGGCGGCACGCAAGACGACGGATCGTGGTCACTGCGAAGCACCAGGACTGGCAAGAAACTGCTGCCCTGTGTACCGCCAAGGCGCCATCTGATAGACAGGCCCCAGGACCCGCTAAGCCTTTTCCACTGAGTCTGCTCCACAGCCCGTGATTGTGGGGCGTGACATTTCATTTGTCTGGGAAACAATAGGAGCAGCAACAAACATGTTTACCGTTGTATTAATGACCGAGTTTAAAAAACAATGAGATCTCTCACTGTTCTAATGGGAACTGGGGACTTTTCTTTTACTTGAGATTTTAATAACAGTTTAAATGTATCAGGGCTGAACGACAGCAACACTCACTGGTGAACTTCCTCATTCATGGTACATGTTATTTTAACTTCTATAGATACACACAATGTCTGGAATATGGGTCTCAGACTGGTTACCTCAACATAACTTTATGCAAACGTGTCTTTTGGATGTGGCTATTTGCAGCCATTTTTAAAGATTCCCATCTACTGTTCTCCTATACTCCATTTTTTCTGTTTTTAATGTTATGTTCATTTCTCAAATTGTGGATAGCAAATTTATTTTTCCCTTTGCTTTTTTAGAGATTCCAATAAATTAGTTTCAGCCCCCTGACCTCTTTGTTCTACCAATTATTCAAGTAGAAATATTTTTACAAAAGAGTGGTTGAATAATTTAGTTTAATTGGTTAGAACTCTTTATGGCATATGGTGTTCTGCTCCATTAAATCAGCGTTTTCAAAGATCGGGGTGGGGGGGGCTATCCAACACACCTGGAGGAGGGCAACATCTATGTAAAACGTTGCCCATTTTGCCTAACTTCAACTATTTAAAATGTTGGTTGCTGTTGCATTTGAACAGAGGTGAATGTAGATCAAGAAAGTCCTAATTAAATATATATAGAGCAAGTGGGTCAGGTCGTTCTCTCTATATTGGCAATTACCTGAAACTCTCACAGCCTATGTCAGAGCTCAATTCTGTGATCAATATGAGATGCTTTGTCTCTGGCTCGGTATGTGGGTTGTACAAGAACATGTCCCTTTAATGTGCCATGGCCGATCCTCAGCCCACATATCAACATTATGTCAGATAACCAGGTTGCATGTGCGTTCCCATATCTTACTTTGGGGCTACCAGTCTCAGAACACCCCAGTCCTCATCTTGCTCTTTTGAAATGCTTTTCTTTCTGCTAATGGTTCAAAGTCAGTGTTACAATGTCTCATAATAGTAAGCATTTGTTTTATTAGCTGATAAGTTTCACTTAGCAATCATTTACATCCCATCTGTTGTTTATAAATCTTCCAGTAAAGTCATTTGGTTTATTTTATAGCTCATCGTTCTCCCAGGGCATATGCAGACATTTATTTAAAGTATTGTTGTGCCCAAAGGGAAGATTCATTTGATGATTCAGATGTCATTAGAATCAATCATTACTACTTGAATACCAGGACTCAACTCTGTTTGAATCCAAATGAGCAGGCCTCCCATAAGTCTCCCCCTTTGGTCCTGTAGAGCGGGTTGAAAACAGGAGGAGTATCCATCCAGCTGTTGGGATTTCGATAGTTGTCTGGGTCTTTTGCAGACATGTAATGTGATTTCTGGATATACAATCCACCCAATCTAGAACATCCATCCTATTTTCTATCTTGCCCACATTCCATGAACAGAGATTAAGGTTGCTTTTATCTGACATAGATTTTATTCCAGAATATATGTTCATTAAATCTCATTTTGGAGATGGTGATATGCATTCTATGTCATGTGTATATGGTATTATTCAGCAAAGCCATTTTCTTTGCTATCAGGATCATTTTAATGGTGGCTTGTGTTGTCATTTGAATTTGCTTTGGTAATTTTGCACTTACCGGTACAGCATTGTTTCTAATCAGTACGTTCGACACATGTCTAGCATTATTAACCCCTTGCCTATCTCGAGCCAGTTCACAGGAAGTCTCTATGTTATCCATGTGTGGGTCACCTGTTGGTATGAGTCATGTGGCCAAAATATCCTATCTAATGAGGCCTAAACCTAAGCCTGTGGTTGCATTTGTTGATTCCCCATTTTCTCTAATGTCTAATAGCTTTTGGTACTCCTGTCATGTAGACAATGCTTGCATGTCTAATAATAGACAGACTGTAGCTACTGTACTTTCCTAATGGGAATGATGTCCAGTTAAATCTCGCATTTCCATTATAATTATGCTGGAATAAGTTTATACCTTTTCCAGATTAGTATCTCTGGTTCAATGTATGTCAACTAATTCCTGGCTGAGGTGTAATTTACTTTGCCTTCGGTAGATGGTTTGCCTTTTATGGTCTGGACAACTCAATATAAGGTGCATTTGTTTTCATCAATTCTCTGATTGGGGTCATTCAGGATTTCTGAGCCCGTGTAGTCTTGCCCTTCGTTTTATTTCTTAATGTTAGTGCGGGAATATCCAAAGATCTTCACGCACAGTGTACTTGTTGCTTTGTTATGTTCACCAGTTACTAATAAAAGTGGAGATAGAAATGATCATTAATAGATTATCAAACTTCCGTTAAGTGTCATGCCACTTTCCCAAACTCTAAGAATAAAGAGTCCACCTTGGTGTTCAGCTCACCTATTTTGGATTTCATTTCAGCCAATTCCTTGCAGAGGGTTGTATTATGCTAAGAAGTTTGCTTACCTTTCTTGAATAAGCAGCCATTTTTGGGGATTCTAGGTGTTCCCCTTTACTACATATCTTGTTTATGCAGTTACCCCTCTTTGGTTACTTCTATCAATTGTTTAGATGACTCTAAACTCTCGTTGATTCCTTGTGGACTTCCACCAGTACTCAAAAGCTATCTTTTCCTTGCTTGGCCCAGAAATATCATGCACATTCTGGGTGCAAATGTACTAGCCGGCTGACACCATTTTCATTTTTGGTACATTTCATAGTTATACATCAGGGTTAGTTTTACGTTCAGCCATATTTTCAATGTTCAGAGTAAAGTGCTACTTTTAAGAAGAGCCTTATTTCAGAGTATGTAATAAAGTGCACAATCACAAATCACCTAATGTTACTGTACCGTTGGAATAGTAAATAAAACAATAAAAAGTCTATCATAAATAAAAAATATAATTAAACAATATTTTCAATCATATTTTAAAACCACTAGTGCTAGGCACCGGTGAACGCTCAGTAGTATTACCCGGCACAATTCAAGAGCAGCAGGTTCACTTATAAAAAATACTCTATGGAATCTCGGCTAACAATATTACCACTCGTTCTACTCGTATTTGACATTAACTCCTTTGATTCAGCACTTCCAACAGCTTCAGGGTTGCCCATTTCACAAGTGCCCCCAAATACCACTAGAGTTTCCATTGTTTTAACATTAAGTTAACAGACCACCTCATCAAATGTTCAGATGTTCAAAACCTTGCCACAACCCCAAGGTTTCGCAGGAGTCCAGTTGCCATAGCAATGAAAAAGTTCAGAATAGCACATTCAGTTCCCTGCCGATGTGCCACTTGTAGCACCTGCCCGCCATCCTTCGGTTGCACCTATGAATAGGTGCTAATTGCACAGGGTCTCACATATAATGTGGCTCCAAGGCAAACAGCCACTCTCAGTCACCACCCTAACTTTATTAGGTGCTAATTGCACTTGGTGTCAACCCTGGAGGGTAATATTATCCCCACCAATAATATTTCCATGTATACGGTCGTCGGAAATGGCCGCAGGCGATATTATTAGTGGGGATATTCTTTGCGGTAAATGGATGCAGGGGTTGCGGAGGTGTCCCCCGCTCCCTTTAAAATTATATGGGGGTTGCGGTTGTGGGGGTGTCCCCCGCAGGTTCCATGGAGTAATATAATCGCAAAAATATGGCAACATTCTTGTATGGCGATATTTTTGCGGGGATATTATCACATGGAACCCCCTGAAGTTGTTTCAACGCCCACAGATTGCCTGGTCTATATCCCTACTATGCTTTATGCGCACTTGGTGCCACTCCTAAAGCAGTTTGAAGACAACAGGCCCCCTAGCAACCAAACACAACAGTTGCTAATTTAACGGTTCTACATTGAAATACTGAAGAAAAAAAAAACAACGAGGCACAAAACAAAGAATTCGTTTCAGTCGAATTTCCCCAAAAATGTCAATTTTTTGCATTTTTGTTTGTTAAATTGCAGGGGCAGAACCCCGGACCCCCAAATCCCCCACCTCATTTTATTCCCTTATCCAACCCCCATCTCTTTATTGTAAAAAGGTTAAAAAAATCTGCCATTTTTTCAACCGAAATAATTTGTTGTTTTTGTCCTCGTTGTTTTTGTATTCGTTTTTTCCAGGCGATACCAATTTAACACCCACATATTCCATCCACCCTTAATAATACCACAATATCTGGAAATATTTGGGAACAGTCAACAATTGGAAGACAGGGGGAAATCACATGTTAAACAGTTCAAATGTATGTGTGTAGAGGATCTATAAAGCACAAACTTGGCTAGGAAGCAACAGACTGCTGAACATGGTACACACACCCAAGGGACTACAAGAGCAAGTGCAGTGTCAGCAAAAGAAATGAGATAGATATTGGGAGCAGCAGAGAACCACCAGAGGAGGTGATTTTCGGTCGAGTGGAGGTATCACTGATTGTCAAACTGTTCTTTGAAGAGCAGAATTCTTTGAATCCTTCCTGAAGTGTAGGGTGCAGTGGGGAAGTCTTAGACATGTTTCATCTTTCTCCCTCTTACTGTTCTTTGTTTCCAGCCTGGTGAGGTTATGGCTTCTGGAGGTGTGCTGACTAGTGGAGAGCTTCTCGGCCAGTTACAGTGGTGTTTTTGTTGTGATTGCCTTCTAAGTGAGGCAGGCTGTCTTGTGCATGATTCATGCTTGAAGGGGCGGCCGTTGCAGCAACTTGGGAATGGGGATGATGTGGTTAATTGAATTTTTAGTCCTTTGATGAGACATGCTGCAGCAAGACGGGCAGCTCTGAGAGGAGCTAAGGTGGCATCTGGGACTCCTGAGAGTAGGGCAGTGCCACCCTCAGGTGTGAGATGACCAGCGCTAGGATGACTGTTCTGAAAATTGGGCAGGCTTGAGATTGCATCAATATACAAGCGTGCACCATGCTGCATGGATCTTCTTGGCAATGAGTCAGTTGCATGAGAAGTCACAGTTGATGATAAATCAAAGATGTCTTGCAATGGGTGAAACTTGAGTCATTACTCCATCATGCTTCATGTCTGTCAGCCAACTCTAGACTTGGGAATGCTTGGCGTCATTTTCTTTGAGAACGACTTAGTGTTTGTTGGGTTTAGATATCCAGGATTGGATGAGGAACATACAGTTCTTGAGTCGATGCATGTCCGTAATGCAGTTGATCGTTTGGAAATGCTCTATGCCTTGTGTGTAATTAAGAATCTTGATGTTGGTGTTGGTGTTGGCAAGAAGTTTCCTCAGACGTTTCTTGAAGAATTCGCAGATGAAAAAGGATTTAGTGAAAAGGGCAGCTGAGGGGTTGATTGATGGCAAATGGTAGTTATCTAATGAAGCAAAACTCCTTGCCAAAAAGAAAGATCTATGGTCATCATACATTTCCAAAATGCTCTTTGATTTTATACAAGGCAGACAGGAACCCAGGTTGCTGCTATTTCTCCCCTTTGCCTTTCCCATATGGCTATTTCGAAGGAGTGCACTGTGACAGTGTACCGAGGCCAACTAAAATGGAAGAAGGAGGACTACATAAGAACACTTGACATTACATTTACCAATAATGCATATTGTTGTTCTAGGTTTTGGTAATTTGCTTTGCTCAGTACGACAAGTGGAACATTCTTATTATGACTACAATATATAGAGGAATATTCTTTAAGGATGCCTGCATTACCTATTGGGCAACAACTACTCGCACACCTGCCTACCTATATGCAAAACTATGTGGCTCTGTGGGTTACACTCCCCCAGAAGCTAAGCCATTGCTAGACTCCAGTCAAATCTAGCATGCAAGAAAAAGAACAGGAAACAGACCTCCTCTTGCTTTGCCTCTATCCAATGGAACTCCATCCCGGCGACAGTCTGGATTCTGGTAACACTTTCACGTTTTAGGGAGAACCTTACAAGATCACATTAGGTGTCATCTAGGCTCCTTGTGTTCTCACATCACATCCCAGCCCCATGGCTGGAACATCCTTTTTTCACCCTCAACAAGATGCACAGTGCACAATTGTTTCACAGATAGATTTTATGTTGTATAAAACACAAATACATATACAAATGCAAATACTGGAACTGACCATTAGAAATGTGCATTGTACAATTCTAAAAAGAGACACTTTAAAATGTTAGCGCAACAAAATAGTTTCTTCTTATTTTCATACTCATTTTGCTGAGAATACACACCAATTTTTCTCTAAAAGATGTCTTTACTTTTTGGAAACATTTGTTGCTTAGATTAAAACTAATGATATGTCTTTCGGAACTTCTGCAAATCCCTGAAGACCCTGTCTGCCCCTTCCTCGTATCCCCCATCAATGTGATGTTAAAATTCCCGCAGGACAATATGAATGTCTCAAAATACCAAGCCAGTCCCCACCTCCGGGTGCCTCTGTTGCTGCTGCTCTCATTGTACTTGTAACCCTTAAAAAAGCAGCCCACCTTCAACATATTTGTGCTGTCTTTGGTCACATGGCCGCAAGCAATGGCGAGCCTGCTCTAGTAATCAGGGAGTATGCATTGTGATGGGAGATAGTGGCTGGGGAGGTGGGGGTGCAGGAACCACCCCTGTACCATGTGGGACAGTGCTAAGAACTGCCACTTTGGAACACTGGTGGAGTTGCTCTCTGCCTGCACATCTTCCAGAATTACAGCGTGTAAGAATTGTGAACAGGCACGTTTTAAATTCAGCTTCATGCAATAATGCATTGACGGCATTCTTATGATCTCTACTGGATTTCCAGATTGTTTGATCGCTGCCAAAGTTATGCCATTCCTCACTAGAGAATATCCTATTTCCTCACCCACTCCCCAATGCTGCAGCACTGTAGTTCTACTTTTGTTTTAGCTCAACGGTCAAATTGTAGTATAACTTTTATTTTTGTGACTTGTCCTGGTTTTTGATGCTGAAAATCTGGAAACCCTACATATACAACAACCATTTACCCTCTCCGCTCCTCCTTTACAAAGGTCAGCAAGGCTCCCTACCTCACATCCCACAACACAAGTGATTACTTACAGACAGCAAGGATCTTGGTCAAGTATAGCTCTGCTCCTCTGCACAGTGCCTCCTGTTATTACATCCTGGAAGGCCTTCAGATAGAGGGAGAGGAAAGGTTCTGGAAGGCTCATGCAGTAAAGCTCAGGCATAGATGAAGAAATAAAGTGAGTGAGAGCGACTCCCAGTGAGAGGAAGAGAGGGAAAAGGAGACGAGGATGAGAAAGCGAGGCAGGAAGAGACAGATAGATATATATTTATATTTAGCAAGAGGGTGGAAGCCCCTCGACTGAGGATGAACATGGTTCATATAACCTGTTCTATGGATTTTCTTCCACTCAGGAGGGTCTACACCACGTTTTAGCTCACTGCACCCTTCATAGAGGAGAAATAAACATTTTCCTATCAGTCTGGTCCCACCCACATGGGCAGTCCAGCACCGTAATGCTAGGCAATTCTCCTCTGAACAAGAGTGTTATCAGCAATCCCAGAGATATGTTTCTGGCTTGTTGGGCCTCCTCAGCGAGATGAAGCTGTGCCACCCTAAGGCACAGTGAGCAAAGGGTCCGCGTCTTGACTTCCCTTGGTAACTAAGGGTGGAACACAAAGTTTTGCAAATTCAGCAAGAGTTTGGGATCCCCTCTACTAAGGAAGAACATCAGGGCTGGACTGCCCCACCGGGACACCGGGACATCCCCGGTAGGCCTCAGGCCTGCAGGGCCTCTTTTTGAGCGGGAGGACACAACTCGTTAAACACATCAATCGCAGATTTTGCCTCGGCTCCGCATGGGTGGTTTGCCTTGAATTGGCTGCCACCACAGTGCGACTGAGGCAGGCGCTGCCATTTTTTTTCTTCCCAGCAGCTGGGCTGGGCCAGTCCCGTGCCTGTGCATGATGGCCTCCTGGGCTGGGCACCAGAGGAACCGCACGTGCCCCTGGCCCCCTGCGGCAGCTCAGGCTGCGTCACTGAAATGTGTAACAGACAGACTGAACAAGGTGGGGCCCAGTCACTTTCTCGTTCTGCGCCCTCTCTTTCACTCTACACCCCCAGCCCCTACCTCTTCCGCTCTCTTTCTCACTCTGTCTCTACGGTTCCTTCTCTCTTTGACTCGCACTGCCTCGCGCTCTCCCTTGTCTTATGTGCTTCTCCTAAGATGTCGCCTCCATGTTCCCCTGCGCTGGAGCTCTGCTGCCAAACCCGAAGATTGTACTGGTCCTGTCCTTCCCCAACCCTGTGTGTCCAGAGCTCAAATTTCACAGGAGGTCTGTCTGAGCCCTGCACTCCCCCAGCAGCACCCCTTCTGCTCTCCCATTAGGCTGTCCACTCCTCCTCTGCCCCTCACACCGGACCACACATTCTCCTGCGCCCGGGGTCACTCTCGCTCGCTCAATCCCATTCATTCAAGACCTGTGTGGCTGGAGCAGTCAGCAGGCAAACAATCAGCAAGACGCTGGCAGCAAGCTCTATATTCCTGTGCATTTCAATGAGCATGCACCCAGCTGTAATAACGGGTGCATGTTTTACAGAGAACAGATGGGCTCATTTTACAAAACATGCATAAGGTGCTGTTACGACCCCTGCATGCAATTTCCAAACAGAGTCCAAATATAAAGTGTAAAAACAGGCAAACCCCCACCTTTACTCTTAGGACAGGTTTTGTAAAAGATGTACAGGCGGCCTGCACATTCCGCCTTGCAGATGGGGTGCAATGGACTCCTACCCGGTTCCATAGGAATGCATTATATTAGGCTAGCATGCAGTACGAGAAGAAAACATATGTGCAATCCTCTTTCTCGCTCCACTTGCAGAGCCTTTGTAAAACTTCCAGCAGCGGCATAGCAGGGCGTAAATGGTGTTCCGGCTCGTTCTACTGCTCCGCCTCCGACCGTTTGTGCAATGGGAGCATTTACGAACACAACCTGCTGCACACAGAGGTGTCCATTTAATAACGGGGTACAGAAAGGCCGGTGTGCTGGGCTTCGCTAATGGCAAACCACGTGACCACATGCGCTGCACTTCATTTTTGCCTGCTATTACGGTTCTTCTGATCAAGTGCCAACAGTTATCACCCGGGCACACAGGTTGCAAGTTCACCAACATCGCTAGAGGACTAGATCTCCTCCCACCACATAAATAATGCTGAAGCTCTTATCTGAAGACTTTGCAAGCTCCTCACACTGACGCACACACTCTCACACACTCCAGGTTCACGCTTCTACCATAAGGGAAGAAGTTAGCATCACTGCAAACTAATCTACAGACATCCTATCAAACGTTTTAAAGGACTTCCCCTTGAAAGTCTTCAGTTTCTTTGTGCACTTTTAGTCGAACCGACCAATTGCATATACATATTTATGTATATGTGGGGGTAGGAGAGTAGGAGATGGGTGTTGGAGGCGTGGAGGAGGGAGAGGGGATTTAAAGGGCAGGTAGATAACACAACAAAAATAACGGGTCTAATTCAGGTCGACCAAAAGTGCACAAACAAAATGCATACTTTAAAATGAAAGTCTTTCTAAGCATGCAGAACCCTTTTACATGATGATGTAATGCCATCTTGTATGGTGCCCTTCTGCCATTTTGGTGGCTTGGCTGCGTTTGGCCCTGTAAGGGATGAGGGTTGTTAGTGGGATAGAAGCAGTGGTGGCTGGTGAATTGTTTCATTGGAGGGGTGTTCATATTTCCCACAAATATGCCAGAGCGACCAAGCGTAGCAAGTGGGCCCGAAACAACCAAGGGGGACTTGGGGTTGGGGGTGGCTCTCCCTTCGAGAACACATCTCACAGGCCAGAAAAGATGCACACTGGCTGCCTATAAAAGAACGCATCCTTTTCAAAACACTGGCCATAACACACAGGTGCCTCTCCTCCGATGCCCCACCTTACCTCTCAGATAGAATCACCCGCAACCTTTTCAACAGACCCACTAGATCTCACCTGGCCAACCAGATCTACGTACCAACTTTTAAGAGAACCAAAGCCGGAGGTTCCATTTTCCAATACCCGGTCCACAAAAATTGGAACACATTGCCCACAGCTCTAAGAAATGAGACCTCATACCTTGCCTTCCGCAAAATGCTAAAAACCACACTATTCTGCAAAAACATTACTTGTCTTTGATAAGTACATGCCGCTATATGTACCATCTGTTTTTTGTCTAATTCTTGTAACCTGAAGTATTATGCACCATATGTTAATTGTCTAACTGCTGTCCTGTCAAGCCGAACCCTCTGTAACACGGGCCGCTGCTGTGCTTTATAAATGCAAATAAATAAATAAATAATATTTCATATTTTTATAAGAGTGATGCGGGCCAGACATGAAGCCCTGATGGGAACATATGATTGCATAACTGGTAAAAGTGTTAGAAGTATGCCTTAAAAACAAGCATTGTTAAAGCCAACTGTTTTGGCTTTTGTGTAGGCATGGGATAGGCATTTGCCAGGTAGTGCCATAATGGTACTAGCAGGGCCTGTGCAGGCTGTAGCACTACATGAATGCAGAGCAACAACAGCAAATGGTTATACATTGTTACAGAGAAGGGAGGGCACACACACTTCGGCAAGTTGCCATGCGCTGCCATGGCGCCAGAGCCAGTCACGCCCGCCACACACTCACGGCTACCACTTGTTATTTATTTATTTTGCAGATATAACGGACCATATGAATGGTAATGTATCAATTTTGTGGTAGTGCTTATTTACTCTGTTGTGCACATGGTGCCTTAATTTGTGTGGCCTTGAGTTGGCACAAAGGATGTGGCAATGCCAGAGCAAGCACATAGATCAAGGTTTTAGTGGGAGATGGTATGATTATACATTGGCCTTTTATAGTAGCAATTTTATACTTATTTATATTATTTAATTTTATATGAAGAGAAAGGCATTATAAATGGGTGCACGTTCCTGCTCTGTCACGTTCAAGCAATAGCTCAGTCGGTCATGTTGCTGTTTCAGGTTAAGGTAGCCAGGCCACCTATTCCTCTGGCATTTCTTGCAGTGCGTTGCTGGATGACCGATTGGTAATTGGGTGGACTCATTTATTATCGTATGCGTTTCTCATCTGTTTTCTTTATGACTCGTTGCTAATACTTGCACTTTAATTTTGGCATCATGGTTATTGGTTTTCTCTGTGGCCAAGGGGCCAGACTTGGGGTTTTAAGGGCCGGTTATTGGGGCGATAATCGGCAACCTTTGGACACATTCTACAGGAGCAAGGAATTGGCCCACGAGTTTCAATTGCCAGCGGGAGGGGGGGAACAAAAGGCAATCGGAAACCAAAGGGATTCAAAGCAAAGCGATTATCAGAGAAGGCATAGGTACTTTCACTGCAGTCAAGTGGAAGGACCCCATGTTAGTTATTGGCCTGGTGACACTGCGAAATATATTCTTGCATGGTTAATTTACTTTAAATAGCGAAGAGTCTTCACAGGGAGCGTTGTGTCCTGTGCAGGGAATTACAATTTGCGAGTGTGCGGCATGCAATGCACCGATTTGACTGCTGTGTACAAATCAGGCATGAGTCAGTGGGTTGTGGAGATTGATGGAGTGAGTTGTGTAATTACCCACTAGAGTGGACCTAGCATCTGTACACATCTTTTGTATCTGGAGTTGTCTGACTTAGTAAATAGTTATGTTTGTGCTACGCTTAAGGTTATCAAAGTATTCTTGTAGCTTCTTGACATCACTGTCCTGTCTCGCTGCTGTTGTAGTTGGTGAAATCCCTGCTAAATATAGGTAAAGGCAGAATAGAGTGGAATTGAAGCTAGGACCACAAACCAGGATGTCTTGCGTGACAATCCGGCAAATTGACCCAGCTAAATATACATTTTTTGTAATGAAAAATGTAGCTATTGTTTGAATGTGGGGTTGGTGGTCAGCAAGCTGTCACACTCCATGCAATCCACCTGCTGGGAGGTGAGAGTGACCTCGTACTGGTCCTTTTGACTCATCACCTTTCTTTGTGCATCTGACCTTTCTACAATCACTCGTTCCACCGGAGGTCGGAGCAGCCTTGCACTTTCCCGCTAGTGACAAAATGACTGCTGCCCGCAGAAGTACAAGGATGAGTAGTATCTAGCCCGCCTACTCAGCCCTCTCACTTCTACAAAACAACAGTGATTCCAATCAAAAAGGTGAAATGGGCACAGGTAAAAAAAAAAAACCACCCCCTTCGCCGCATGTATTGTGCTGAATGAGGCCCCAAACTCTCCAAACACATTGGCATTGGCGAAGTGGAGCCACCGAAAAGCAAACCACTATGGTTGAAGGCACAGGTGCCGAGCCACTTTGTCGGAACATTGTGGGTGCTTCATTGGCATGACTCACTGCTCTCATACCAAGTCAACCTTTTATGTGCCACCTATAAACTGAAACTATTGCATTAGAGTACAGCTAAGAAGAAAGTGCATACATCTTGTTTGGTTATTTACCCACCCATTCACTGCCCATGGCTGTGCTAATGCCTATGGCCATTTCTACCCGCTTTCTGCCCCTCTGCCCCTCTTCACCCAAAACACGTCCTCCTATGCTGTATTTGAGCTAGCTTTATCAAGCCTTACCATCAAACTGTGTGCCTAAAGTGCCTACCAGTGTTTTCTCAAAGCAGTCTTCTGAGAGTTAATGATTTTATTGGAACTGTAAAAGCGATACTTGAGAAATAACAATGTCGACCAGGTCTGCCTTCAGCCACTCGATTTATAAGTACAATGCCTGTCCTTCACTGAAGTCCTGTTAAAAACAAGCATTGGCAAAGCCAACAGTTTGAGCTTGTGTATCAGTATTAGGCAGTCACCAGGCTGTGTTATTATATGCCCACGTACTCTCACCACTTTGCAGCTGCTACCATCAATAGACAGTAAGCACCACTACGAATGTGCCTGGCAAATGCCTTTCTGATGCCCACACAAAAGCCAAAACTGATGGCATTGCCAATGCTCGTTTAAGAATGTCTTTTATCTGTGTGCACTTAACAGCACGGGAATGGGATGAAATGGATTAGGGACGCATGTTGTCTGGGCACCTTTAGTACCAGAATTAGTTTTTCATATCTGCAAAATCTGTAATGTCCCAGGCCCCTCTATCATTGAAGATCTACTTTGAGAGATCATAAACTAATTTAAAACTAAGTTTTTAATCCATATATCTTTAAAACATCCTTTAAATGCACACATTTTGACTAATTTTATTCAACATTTTCTTGGAGGATACTGCCAATACCCTCATAGAAGGGTTGGGCTCACACGCTGTGTTCGCTAGTTCAGCGCAATATGGGGCCACTTTTAAAACATTTTGCAGGGCCACTTTTCGTTCCCAGTCCGGCCCTGAAGAACATAGTTCAAATAACCCATTCTATGGAATTTCCTCCAATCATTAGGGTCTACAGCCACGTTTCATGAATATATAAAGTTGGAATCCTTTTCCTTTGCCCTCAGATATTTTGAAGCTTTTTGAAGCTTAGAAAGTAGAAATTCTTCCAATACCTATACTCTCTAATAGATTAAGAATGTGTGGGTACTCTTGTCTCTTCCTCAAAATGCATTTCCCGTTCAGATGGTTGGGTTCAGTTACTCCTTGCGTGACTTTTAAGATGCTATTCCTTTTTTTAAATCCATTTAATGATTGATAGCAGTACACATTCTTACAGCACCATTAAAGCAATTGATTGTTTGGAAAATCACATTGGTTTCATCCAGAATGATAGCTGTAGATTTGACATGCTGTAGTCTTTCATAGCATGCACGAATTTGATATTATTACATGCTGTTAAACTATATTGAAGCATGAAATGGCTAAGTCTATACATTCAGTTACCAGGCTCTTGCCTGCAGAAAGACATTGCCCCTGACTTCAGCATATTCAGTAAAGAATGCGGCCCCTAGTCACAAAGAAGGTACTGTAAGTTACTCCTGGAGAGGGCTGTTTGATTAGCAAAGACATTTCTATGAGTAAGTCCAACGTACTCCTGACTTACTCTTAGAAAGTCAGACTTACTTTGCAGAAGTCAGGAGTAAATTGGAGTTCCTCATGGTAACATCTTGGTGAGCTGGCCTCAGGGAGGTCTGATGTCTAATACACCCAGGGCCTAATTCACTTGGCGTTTTATAATAGCAAAACCCCATTGGAAAACGCTCTGTAATTTAGGCCCCCAGTGAGTTCGTCATGTAATCACTTTATTACCAAATATGAAAGCCAATTCTTATGTTGATGATAATTGTCCTGCGTACCTGCTAATATGCATTCTGGGCTTCCTCTGCACTTTTTGGCTTCCATGAATCAATGCCTCATTTAACTAGGGCCTTTTTCTGGATTCTGTGAAAAATTGTCCATTATTTCCCTTGCTGAAGAAAACGGGCTTTGACCCCTTTGATTTTGTTAAATACCGACCCTTCACCAATCTCTAATTTTGGGGTAACCCTGTGAGCGGTCTGCAGCACTTCAACTTGCCCAGCACTTATCCACCCCCTCTCTTTTAAGGGAATATGGATCGGAATTGTGACGAGTGTGATACTGAGAAAGCTATGCTCCGTGTGCTGGAGAATGCCCTGGGAGTGCTGGATTAAGGGGGCATCTGTCTCCTAGTCCTTCTTGATCTGTCAGCATCATTTGCCATGTTGAGTCACAGGGTTTTGAATGACATCTTATCTGCCTGTATGGGGTTGAGTGGTTCTGTTCTGGTATGGTTCTCCTCCTTTCTGTCTCATCTTACTCGCTGTGTGCAGGGGGATCATGCAGGCCAGATCACTTACCCCTATGTTGCAGAGTTCCTCAGGGCTCTGGCCTGTTACCCATATAACGTATCTGCACGGAACCACTGTGAGATTTACTGACTGGAGTGGATATCAAGGTACATCAGTAGGCTGACAATCAAGAATTTCTAACAGTGTTGCCTCCAAGTGATAGCTTCAATGTTAGGGATTGCCTCAGTGCCATTGAGGATTGGCTGTCTCACCTCTCTTTGAACCAAAATCTGTCTAAGTCAACGTTTCCCCTGGTTTCTTCTTCCTCGTTTTTAGGAGTGGCTTGCTCCAATCTCTTCATTGGGTATCATCCGCGTCCCAGGTGTCCTGTGTATAATCTTTGCATTGTATGCTTGAATCTAGTCTAATCTTCAAAGCACATCTCCCGACTTAGAGAAGATTGTTCCAGTTGGCCTTGATTTGTAAAGTAAACCCCTTTTTCCTCCTTCGGACGTCCACATTGCTTTTTAGGTTCTAGTCTTTTCTGGACTGTATGGCGCAAATGCTCTCTTCATGGGCATACTGGCTTACACCTTTTCCCATCTGAAGGCAGTGTTTCATTCAGCCACCTGTGTAAATACTGGCATGCATAAATCCAAACTCATGACCCCCACTCTGGCTTCTCTTCATTTGGCTCCTATTCACTAATCTCCACTTTTCAAGATTTTTTGAGTTGCCTACAACAACTCAAAAACAATGGTTTGGGCTAATCCTTCTTCTTTAGCAAATAAATTGCTAATTTCCAGGGGTCAGAGGAAGATGAGGACTGCTGATATTTTACATTTGGAAATACCATTTTCCAACATACCTGTTATTCGGCCTAAGCACTTAGTTTCATCCACTGCTCCTCAGACCTGGAAACTTTGGCTTTAAAAATCTGCCGTTTAACTTCTCTTTTAGAGTTCAGAAAAGTTATTAAAATGTATTTTTTAATATTGCGTCTTTTTAGGCTAAGTTATTTTTCTTAACCTGTTTTTTTCTTGCAATTTACCTGGTTGACTGCACCTCATTTTTCCTATTGTTTGTATTGTATTCCTTTATTTATTTATATAAATTCCACTTAATTGTATATGAATTACCATTCATGATTTTATTGTACAGTGCCCGATGTCTTCAGGCCAGGATATTTGTGGTTTATAAATGCAATAAAAAAAATATATAAATATCAGTGTATCTGATTTTAGAGTTGCATTTCATAACTTGATTTGCTAATTTGTTTCCTAATTTCATTGCCACTACTTCAAAAAGTATTTTTTGGGAGAGTGCGGAATAATCGCTTTCTCATTTGGGGGGAAGGTTTGTTCATTTATTATTTATGTATGCATTTGTTGAGAGCCTTAGACCCGGAAGTACGCTGGAAGCAAGTACACAAATAGAGACATAGTAAAAAACAGACCCAACCCACAGGTACCAAATGTAATAAAAAACAGGCAAATATAAAACCAAACGAGATAAGAACAATACATCACTAAACAATGCAATAGGAACACAACAACATGATAAAACAGTAAAAACAGATTGAGACCAACAATAAAAACAAGTTTCTAAGTCCAATAAGAACACACAATTTATGTAAAGAAAAACATGTTTTGAGCTTTTTCTTGAATGCCTCAATAGAGATCTCAGATTGAAGAGTGTCATGTAAACCATTCCAGAGCTCGGGGCAAGATAGTCAAAGGAACGTTTACCTGCTCGATCAAGTTTCACACGTGGCAATTCTAACCGATTGTTGTTGCTTGATCAAAGAACCTGTCTATTCTGTTTGATGTGCAATCTTTGTTTCAAGTACACAAGGTTCTTGCCAAAAAGACACTTGTGTGTAATAGTAACCAGCCTAAATGTGTTGCATTTCCTAAACAGGGAGCCATTGCAAAGACCGCCTGGCTGCCATCACATGATCCCTACGGATAAGGCCTGCTACCACCCTGACTGTGTCATTCTGAGTTACTTGGATCCTGGAAAGGTTGCAATCAAAAATGCCGACCAAAGGGCTCCCACAATCAATTTGTGCTTCTGTTTGTTTTGTTTGTTTGTTTATTGAATTTGTAGTGCGCACCGGACCCGAAGGTAGCAGGGCGCAGCAAGGGGATGCAAAGCTTACAAAGTTACATAATGGTAAACAGTATACATTGATAAGTGAGATACACAAAGTAGAGCTCAGAATGTGTTGTTACAAGATTTCAGCCAAGTTGTTTACATTGTAATGTGCAGAAGTATAGAGTGGTATGCGTATGAGGTAAAAGTACAGGGAGATTTATATACATAATAGTATACAGAAGTTTACACTCTATGGGAGGAGTGCCATGTAGTACTGAGTTAAAAGGGATTAGTCTTCGGATAGATTAAGGTGGGTGATAAGGTTCTTTCTGAAGAGTGGATAGGGTAGGTCAGCTCTCAACTCGTTTGGCAGTGAGTTCCAAAGTTTGGCGGCCTTCACAGGGAAGCTGTTGCCACCTATCTTGGAGGACTTAAATCTTAGTACCACCAGACAGTTTGAGTTGACAGCTCTAATGGGCCTGCTGGAAGTTTTTCTGGACAGTTTATTAATTAGGTAGCTAGGGGCAGCGTTATGTAATGCTTTGTGTGTCAAGGAGGCTATTTTTAGTTTAATTTTGTTGTGTGTGGATAGCCACCTAAACTGCCGTCTGATTGCAGTCATGTGTGCTCTTTTATTGATGCCCAGTACGGCTCTGAGAGTGTTATTTTGTAGGATTTGGAGTTTTTGGATACTGGCTTTGTTAGCGCTACTGTATAGGGCATTACAATAGTCTAATCTGGAAAGGATCAGAGCTCTGGCTAGTATAATGCAACTATCATTGGAGAGTAAGGGCTTGCCAGCTCTAATAAGCTTGCAAGTGTAAGCTGTAGAAGAGGCTAAGGATTTCAGTTGCTTGTTGAATGACATAGTGGCGTCCAGATAGAAACCTAAGGTTTTTACCTCCTTAGAGATGATAATGTTGTTGTCGTCAATGATAAAGGGGGAGTATTCATGGCCTAATTTGGATATGTTGGAGGGGGTGCCAAGGATTATCAACTCTGTCTTGCCATCATTCAGGCATAGGTCTATCATGGTCCTTGAAAGAATGGCACTATTTTCTTCTGAAATAAGTGGCCCGATCTTGCCAAGTAATCTTAAATGGTATGCTGAGAAGGAAACTACAACGTTAACATGATCCTTCATAGATAAAGTAGAATCAAAGTAAACTCCTAGAGTTTTAACTTTGGATAAAACCTCTATTTCACAGCCTGCTATATTAAACTTTTGGTATGACTCAGAAAGTGTATAACGTCTGTATAGAGAGCCAACCAATAACAACTCAGTCTTCTATTTATTAAGAGCAAGGCCATTATAGGTTATCCATCTCTGGATTAAATCGAAGACAGTGTAAATCCTGGCCACATCATGATCATAATTGGCAGACAATCTAAATATCATGTGTGTCTGTGTCTTCAGCGTAATTGGTATACGGGACACCTTGTTTATCCAGTAAATCAAACAATGGCCTCAATTAAATGTTAACAAGGGTGGGGGAGAGGCACAGCCCCTGGGGATGCCGCACTGTAGAGGAATAGGATGAGCTGACATATCTTCATAAACAACTCTTGCCTCTCTATCGGATAAAAAAGATGAAATCCAAGAGGCTGCAGACTCTAATAAAAAAGCATGGGAACAAATTCTATTTAAATGTACATTATAATCCTCCTGATCGAGAACAGCTGACAAATCTAACAGGAGCAACAGGGGAATATGCCCTTGATTGATTAGATAGTAGATTGGTTTTCAGGTCCAGGAGAGCAGATTCTGTACTATGAAGGCCCGAAAGTCAGACTGCTTAGAGTCCAACAGGTTATAAGCTTCTAAATGAGCTTGAATTGACAAGTAAGATACCTGATCTAACATTTTTAAAAGGAACGGGACATTAGTAATGGGTGTAAAAATCATGGGAATGTCTTGATCCAAGGATGTTTTCTTCACTAGATAAGCAATCCATGCCTTTTTAATGGAGGCTGGGGCTTGAGGATATAAAAAAGGAAGTGTTAAGAAAGACTGAAATAGCCGTTGCAAGGCATGAGGCACACTTCTTTATTACTCTGGAGGGACATGGATTCCCAGGACAACTCATAGGTTTAAGACTATGACGAATTTCAATAATTTCACTTTCTGTCACCCCTTTAAACTCAAAAGGCGGTAAAGTAGTAATAGGAAGAGAACATGTATCAATAATAGGTAGCATAGACACATTTAATTGTGCTGCAAGTGTTACACCGTTCCGTCGATGGTTGCTTTGGCAACAACGACGAGTGTGTATCATACAGTTACACCACTCACATAACATGGCCGACTACTCTGGCTCCAACTATTCAAGCAACGGTACAGCGGTTGCACGTTCTGTGTATCCGTACCGAAACGGTCACGTGACTCTTTATAGTGCGACCAGGAAGTCAAGCAATCGCGTCGCTATTCCGCAGCATGGCGCTTCGTAAGTTCGTCTCTAGGAACTCATGCGTACTAAACTTTTTCTTCCCTTAAACCAACTTCTGATCCCTATACCTTTTCTCTCATGTCATTATCTCATAGAAATTCTCTCCGCCTTAGCCTACCAACTGATCGTGTCCCATTACAGCACTCTGTTCCATTTCTGGGAAGTGAGTTTCCTGGGAGCTCCCATTAATCACTTTCCCTTTCGTCCTTACCCGTCTCCCATTGTGTATATTAATCTCTCGCTACTATTTTAATTTTTGGGAAAGGTCTTCCTCCTTCCTTAGGCATAACAAACCTCTACAGGTCGGTGACCACCCCGAGAACTGCAGTGTGCATTAATCTCCATTTTTGGAGTAAGTCTAGTAGCTATTCGATCGGAACACTTACCCTTTTCATATAAAATCAATACTCACTTCTCCTGTCTTCTGCTCAGGACTCACGCTCAGGACAAGCATGCCCACAGCCGACTCCTCGATCGCAATCATCCAGGACACCGGAGGTCGACTGCAGAACAGATCCGCCGCCGTGTTCCAGCAGGGTTTTTCTCCCCCGGAGGATTTTCCCTGGGAATTGTGTTTTCTCCCATGCTGAGGGTTCTCATCGGCAGGTAGGGAATAGAGCTTCCCGGGAGACCTTCCGGTTCGCCATTGTTGCTGCCCTCGGAGACTACCGGCTGCCCAGGTTAGTGGTTCCTACTACTTGTAAGCTTTGTTTCAAGTGTATCACCCTCGAGGCGTAACAGTTAGCGACGCCAGAATAATAAATAAAAAAAAAAAAAGGTAATTACGTACGTGGGGTAAGATAGGTGCTTTACGTACATTACCCACTGAGCAGCCGACAGCATTCCGATGGAGCAACAGATGCAGCAGTCTATGTTTTTGGAGTTGCAGTCTCTGAAGCAAGACAATACGCAATTACGACAACAAGTCGCTCGAGCCTTTTCTGAGACTCCTCCTACCACCCTATATACTGGCAAATACGATGGTGATCCTCACAAACTCAAAGAATTCCTTGATAGTTGCACGGTTCAATTTACATTTAAAACCTGTTTCTTCCCGACTGACAAAGACAAAGTGGGATTTTTAATCTCACACCTAACAGGTCCTGCATTGGCCTGCGCAACTCCTCTAGTGACTTCGGGGAATGCCGTACTGGATTCATACCCGGCCTTTACTAATAGTTTACGTTCCATGTTTAGTCGACAAGAAATATCAGTCACTACTCTGGAGAGGCTGTTAGCTTTAATGCAAGGCAATAAGGACCTCATGAATTACATCACCCAATTCAAACAACTTTCGGCTGAAACTGGTTGGCCGGACGATGGTCTCCTTACCCTTTTTCGCAGAGGGCTTTCAGAAGAGCTGAAGGATGAAATTGCCAAGGTGCCCCGACCAGCAAACTTAGCGGAAATGATAAAGCTTACTATGCAGGTTGATTACCGTCTCCATGAGCGCTCTCATGAGAGGAAGAAAGGGAAAAGCAATAGACCTATTTTCGAATCTCAGCCTTCTACTAGTAAAACTACGGTTACGGATGAACCTATGCAGATAGGGATGGCTCGGGGTCCTTTGTCTGCTAGCGAAAGAGAAAGAAGAATCAGCCATGGTTTATGTATGTACTGTGGCGCTTCTTCCCATGTACTCAGGGATTGTCCCATTGTTCCGCCTCGTCGGACACGGAATCCGATGCAGGGAAACGTCAAGACCCTGCCGTAAGGGGAACGACGGCAGGAATAACTAACCAAAGTTCCCCAAAAATAATAGGAGCGTCTTTGGAAGACATCCCTACCGAGCACCCTATGTTGATACTCTCCCTAATCATCACTCTACCAGGCCTGGAGATACAAGGAGTTCCGGCTTTGATAGATAGTGAGGCAGCTGGGAATTTCTTGGATGATCAGTGGGCAGCTAAACATGGCATAACCAGATCCTCCAAATCCTGTGTAACTCCTATTCAGGGGGTAGACGGGTACCGACTAAGCTCCGGACCCATAAGAGAACAGACTACCCCCCTAACATGTTCCATCGCCTCTCACAAGGAGACATTGATATTCGATTTGATAAAGACTGCTCATTTTCCCATCATACCTGGACTGCCATGGTTAAGGACTCATAATCCCTTTATAAATTGGGCTGCTGGAACATTATTTTTGGGTTCTGAATATTGTGTATCCCATTGTCTTTCTCATACCTCTGTTGGGATACAGAGTCCTTAAAAGTTGGTAGAATCCAAGGTAGATCCTTCGATCGGAAAGTTGGGCGAAATCCCAGTGTGTCACCAACGATTCAAATCAGTATTTGTCCAGCCAGAATTCCCTAAACTACCCCCTCATCGCAGGGATGACTGTCACATTAACCTACACCCTGATCAACCCATACCCTTTGGTCGAATGTACATATTATCACAGCAGGAAAAGAAGGCTCTCAAAGAATACCTCCAGACGAATCTTCAAAATGGGCTTATAGCCGAATCTAAATCACCAGCAGGGGCTCCTTTATTCTTTATCCCTAAAAAAGATTCGGAAGAACTAAGACCATGTATAGACTATCGAGGATTAAACAAAGCCACTATAACCGACAAATACCCAATGCCTCTTATCCCGGACATTCTCGAAGCCGTTCAAGGGGCTTCACTCTACACCAAGTTGGATTTACGTGGGGCATACCACCTGATCTGCATCGCCCCCGGTGATGAATGGAAAACGGCATTCCGGACTCCATTCGGTCACTATGAATATCGAGTAATGCCTTTTGGGTTAGTGAATGCTCCTGCAGTATTTCAGCGGTTTATGGACCACCTTTTCGCCGACGTCCTCCTTCATTATGTAATTGTTTACTTGAACGATATCCTTGTGTTCTCACAGAATTTAGAGGAACACATCAAACATGTCAATCTAGTATTGGACCGTCTTCACCAATCAGTTGTTTTGCAAAGCAGAAAAATGTGAATTCCACAAGGAATGGGTTACCTACTTAGGGTTCATCTTGTCTGCCAAGGGAATTTCCATGGACCCTCGTAAGATTTCCGCTGTGTTGGATTGGCCTCCCCCCACTAACATCAAAGAGATTCAACGATTTTTGGGGTTCACTCATTTTTACCGGAAATTCATTCCGTGGTTCTCAGAAATCAGTCTTTCTATCACCAATCTTCTGAAGAAGGGAAAGTCCTTTGTATGGGACGATTCCGCTCAAAAAGCATTCACTAAACTCAAGGGTCTATTTACTTCCATTTCTTTTTTACTTACTCCGGATCAATCTCGTCCCTTTATTGTTGAGACAGATGCGTCTCACTATGCTTTAGGAGCAGTCCTATTACAAAAGGACGATCTGGGGGAAGAAAGACCAATAGCATACCTGTCTAAGACCTTTTCTTCCTCCGAAGTCAATTATTCCGTCCTCGAGAAGGAACTGTTGGCAATCAAAAAAGCCTTTGAAGAGTGGAGACATCTTTTGCTTGGCTCGATGCACCCAGTGGAAGTTTGCACCGATCATCGCAAACTCAAGGTGCTGCAACAGGCTCACACCACTAACAGTCGACAGGCTCGATGGGCCCACTTCTTCTTACCATTCCGGATAGAATTTACTTTCCTTCCAGGTAATCAAAACCTACGGGCAGATGCACTTTCATGAAAGGATCCCCCTATCAGGAAATTTCAATCCAAACTGCTTTTTCTGAAAGCTAAGTTTCTGGTTTCGATCACTGATTTTCTACAAGCACTCAGACAAGAGACAGCCCGCCATGAGCGACTCTGGAAGGACCTGGCGAAGACCCATTCGCTCACCAAGGATAAGGAATACTATTTCTTTAATGATCAAGTTTTGGTCCCAACCCCGATGCTTCAACAAAACGTACTCTCCATGTGTCATGATTCCAAGGCGGCAGGACATCGAGGATATCAATCTACGCTTGACCTAATCACACGTCATTTCTGGTGGCCGGGTCTGACCAGGGACGTTCGTGATTATGTAGCCGCATGTACAATATGCCTCCAATCTAAGACTCCTAGGAGCCCGCCTTTTGGTCTGCTTACCTGTATGCCCATTCCGGACAAACCATGGCAGATCATTTCCACAGATTTCATTGTTGATCTCCCATTGTCGTCGGGCTACACCACCATCATGGTGACAATTGACTACTTTACGAAGATGGCTCACTTCACTCCGCTAAGCAAACTCCCGGGAGCAGCTATGATGTCTAAAATCTTTACCTCTGAAATTTTCTCCAGACATGTCCTCCCTAACACTATTGTATCGGACCGGGGTCCCCAGTATGTCTCGCAATTTTGGAAGGGTATTTGCAAGGTATTGGGGATAAAAAAAGCCCTCAGCTCGGGGTACCATCCTCAAACAAATGGACAAACAGAGCGCCTCAACCAAACATTGGAGGGCTACTTACGTTGTTTTGTTTCGGCTGCTCAAGATAATTGGTGTGATCTCTTACCTTTAGCAGAATACACCTACAACAATGCTAGACATTCAGCACTGAAGACCAGTCCCTTTTTCTGCTCTTATGGCTTTCACCCGTCTTTCGAACCTACGGTCTCTAAGTCCTCCTCCAACTGTCCAGGATTAGAGGACCTAGTTGACAGGATTCATAAGGGACAACAACTTGCTCGAACAACTTTGCAAGCTGCTCAAGATCGAGCTAAGCAGGTAGCCGACCGTCGTCGACAAGATTCACCATCCATCCAAGTTGGAGACGCAGTCTGGTTGTCTGCCCGATTTCTCCCTCGACATTTGGTGCCGTCCAAGCTATCACCCAAATATTTCGGTCCATTTAAGGTGGTAGCATTAGTTGGTCCTGTTGCGGTTCGATTGGCCTTACCTGCCTCATGGGTCCGTATTCATCCGGTTTTTCACCTTTCTCAGATCAAGCTGTCTGTGAAAGATCGATTTCAACGCACCTCTGTAAATCATCCCCCACCAATCATGACCGATACCGGACCAGAATACGAGGTGGCTGGCATTTGTGATTCCAGATATCATCGAGGTCGGTTACAATTTCTTGTAGATTGGAAAGGGTATTCCCCTGCCGAGAGGACTTGGGAGTTGACATCAGGAGTGCATGCTCCTACTTTGGTCTGGAGATTCTTCCATCTTCACCCGAGGAAACCGGGGTCACCAGCCCGTAGGAGGGGGCATACTGTTACACCGTTCCGTCGATGGTCGCTTTGGTAACAACGACGAGTGTGTATCATACAGTTACCCCACTCACATAACATGGCCGACTACTCTGGCTCCAACTATGCAAGCAACGGTATAGCGGTTGCACGTTCTATGTATCCGTACCGAAACGATCACGTGACTCTTTATAGTGCGACCAGGAAGTCAAGCAATCGCGTCGCTACTCCGCAGCATGGCGCTTCGTAAGTTCGTCTCTAGGAACTCATGCGTACTAAACTTTTTCTTCCCTTAAACCAACTTCTGATCCCTATACCTTTTCTCTCATGTCATTATCTCATAGAAATTCTCTCCGCCTTAGCCTACCAACTGATCCTCGTAACAGATCATCGTGTCCCATTACAGCACTCTGTTCCATTTCTGGGAAGTGAGTTTCCTGGGAGCTCCCATTAATCACTTTCCCTTTCGTCCTTACCCCTCTCCCATTGTGTATATTAATCTCTCGCTTCTATTTTCATTTTTGGGAAAGGTCTTCCTCCTTCCTTAGGCAAAACAAACCTCTACCGGTCGGTGACCACCCCGAGAACTGCAGTGTGCATTAATCTCCGTTTTTGAAGTAAGTCTAGTAGCTATTCGATCAGAACACTTACCCTTTTCATATAGAATCAATACTCACTTCTCCTGTCTTCTGCTCAGGACTCACGCTCAGGACAAGCACGCCCACAGCCGACTCCTCAATCGCAATCATCCAGGACACCGGAGGTCGACTGCAGAACAGATCCGCCGCCGTGTTCCAGCAGGGATTTTCTCCCCCGGAGGGTTTTCCCTGGGAATTGTGTTTTCTCCCATGCTGAGGGTTCTCATCGGCACGGAGGGAATAGAGCTTCCCGGGAGACCTTCCCGTTCTCCAGTGTTGCTGCCCTCAGAGACTACCGGCTGCCCAGGTTAGTGGTTCCCACTACTTGTAAGCTTTGTTTCAAGTGTATCACCCTCGAGGCGTAACAGCAAGCTTCAAGTTAGCAACTTTCTCAAATATAGCGGTTGTATCTTAGAACACCAGTCTTTATCCTTAGACACAATACGAGCTGGAGAAATGTCTCGCTTTTCCAATTCTTTCATAATCTTGAAAAGTTCTTTAGAATTGGAAGACATGTTACGTATACGACCATCAAGGTGATCCTTTTTAGCTGACATAACAGCTTTCATATAGAGGGTTGAAGCCACGCTACATCTATCTTTATCAATGACAAGATGAGATTTCTGCCAGTGTCTATACAACGTATTCATTTTGGTCCGAAGGTCTTTCAAGTTTTGTGTAAACCAAACCTGCTGTCTCAAGAATCCACTCGTGACTTTGCAAGTCTTGGCTGGGGCAATACTATCAATTGCGGCAGTAAGACAGTCAGAGCAACAAATATCTATTGCATCAGGTGCACAAAACACGCTGGGGCATTTAGTGGTTAAATGTAGGAGGCCACTGTGGTTGGAGTTAATTAATAAATACTGCATTTTACTATTGTAGCTCTGCCTGGATAAACTCGAGGGGGGACGGGGAATTTGGGAATAGGCAAATTAAAAAATATATAAAAGTGGTCTGACCATGGACAAGCTGCAATCTTAGGTTGCTCCACTCTAATATTAGTAGTGTACAGCCAGTACGGCCGCCTTTATGCGTGGGATCGGTCAATAACTGAAGAAATCCACAGTTAGAAAGCAGCTGGTCAATGAGAGCAGCTAAATTATCCTGTTGCTCATTACACTATCAATTAAAATCTCCCAGTAAAATAACTCTAATGGAGGGTTACAATAAAGAGAGGAGCAAAGAGGATAGCTGTACTTCAAAAAGTGGCATATTACGTGGAGGTCTATACGTCAGAATCAAATTATCCGTGGTGTGATGAATAATAAGCAATTTAACCATCAGGGCCTCAACACCATCAATCTCCTCTAAATCAACTATATTAATACTCGGAGAAGAGCGAAAAATAATAGCATCCCTCTCCCTGAACCTGTTTTTACAAACAATATAATAACCATCCAGAACTGCCAAAGATTGATCGGGGCCAGAGGTGTCAGCTAGCCATGTTTCCTTGAGAAAAACTATATTAAGTTTATCATCCGTAATGGTATTGGATATATGTAAGGCATTATTGGGCAGAGAACAAGTGTTGAAATATAAACAATTAAAATCTTGTAAATCAGCTGTAAAAGATAAATCTACGTCTTGCAACCCTTTCATATTTTCTTGATTCAAGGTATTAGACAGAGAGCAGGTGGTCAGATATATTATTGGCTGAATTTGCCTGGGACACTGGTCATTATCAACCGTCTCAATGGTGGGTTGTAAGTGGACCACTCCAACAGCAACATTAGCAATTGTGTTGCGGTTTTCCAACTGCATGGTTTCTATCTTCACCGAAAATGAGCCGTTGTTATTGACAGACTCACCTGTATTATTATCTTTAGCTGGTGTCCTAATCATAAACCGACCCGAATCTGGAGTAACGAAAACGCTGACTGCGCCGGGAGGTCTGTTGGGCCATGAGACAAAGTAACACAAAGCACAACAACCAGGAACAGTAGAAATTTCCAGAGAGCTACCTGAGAAGTGCCATATGCTGCCGACAGCACAAGACCAGTGAGATTATGGTCCTTTAGTAACGTGCATGCAATGGATGGGATTGCAGAGTAATTCTGAGTCCAAATAATCGAACCAACTCAGGAAGATGGCAAATGTACTGTTTTATTAACAATGATATAAAACAGAGAGGTTACAACAGACATCAACGGATTTTCATTCAGGCTCTCGATGGTTTTTTCATAAAAACATCCCTATATGCAAAAAATACATCAGAGGTGTTGTCATATTACGTGGCAAATAATAGAAAACCTATCAAGGGTTGCGATTGACTAAGGGAAACATCTAAATATACTTTCTATAGGGACTAGGATTGTGATTGGCTGCCCACTGTCAGGTGGACAACCTATGCCTACCTCTAAAACATGACATCTTTAACAATAATAAGTACACAGTTTATCATTGGTCTTTACACTATAAGGCCCTTCATTATAAGGCCCTCTACAATTGGTTGGCATGCTTGTGCCATGTCTTGAAAATTCGGTTCACTTAGCAGCACATAAGCTCAGACCCAGATGCCAGGAGGTGGACTTGACTTTACCTCCCCACCCAATTGGCTCAACATCTCCCATTACCCATGCCTTCTGCCATGAAGATTGTCTTTGCACTTGGTCTTGAAAAGTATCCTTGTCTATGGGAATATATGGGAGTGTTGGCTCTTCGTATTGTTGTTCTAGGACTCCAAGCTCAACTGTATTTCCACCCTTGGCTCACGTCACAGGAGACCATGATTTGGTCAATTTTGCAGCTTTTAAATGTCTTAAATGAATACTCTTGGTGTTCTTTCTTTGCACCTTAACAAGGGATGATTTATCCTTCGGACATTCACTGCTTTCAAGAATAGATAACCGACCTTGGCTGTTTCAGTTTTGATACCAGGCTAGAAAGCCGCGCCACTTGCTTCCACGATCTCAGCTTATTCTTGCTGCGACACAACTCTCAGCCTTTTCTCTCCACGGGTCCGGGCTCACTAAATTCATGACACTGAGGTCCAGCTCCTATACAATGGTGGCTTTGTCAGCAATCTATTCACTACATATAGCCAGCTTCTATGACGACTTAGGGCCTCATTCCGAGTATGGCGGTAGGGGGTTAACGGCACCGGTAAGGATGCCGGTGCCGTTAACCCCGTACCACCATATTCCGAGGTCCCTTAGCGGGCCCCAACAGGAACGGCTGGTCTGACCAGACGTCTTAGCGGGACACGTTAAGGGACCATGGAGCTAATAACAGGCCCGCAATTTGCGGGCCCGTTATTGGCTCCTTCCTCATTCACATTGAGCCCTATGCGGGCTCAAATGGGAATGGGGAATGGTTTTCTGAATGAGGACTTACCGGGTCCTCCAAGGTTGGAATGACCTGGTTAGTCCCCATTCAGAGACACTGGACCAGGGCCCGGGTTTGGAGGCAGCCATGGTGCTAAAAGCACCATGGCTGCCTCCAAACTCGTAATGACCCCCTTAGTCTACTTGCGTTTTCTGCGCCTGTACAATTATTGAACGGTTGATTTTTTGCAGCTCTTCGCACACGTGCAACCTTCTTTTCACATAGGAAAGTTTACTTGATTCTTACCTTCGTCATCAGTTTCTGTAAGATCCACGGATTCTTCTCGGGTTGTCATGCATGTATCTTTTGATGTCACTAGCGTCTCTCTTTGTTTCTTTTCATATTCCTTCAGGGAGTTCCACCTTCAGATTGTCGTCTCTTCGGGGAATACATTTGATAGGGCTTTCTCAGTGGATACATTCATTCGAATATCCACTGCATTATTGGGCCAACTGCTTGTGTCAAACATGGCACGATCTCAGGCCTCCAACATATAGGACGTAGGGGCGGGATTTCCTGTAGAGGCATGTAACTGCTCCTCTACACCAGCAACAGACCAGCGGCACCCTTCCTGATGCACCAGCGCTGACATGCCTGAAGTTAGTTACATAGGTGTTCAGGAACAAGGAATCATGGGGAGTGTAGTCCCAAATGGAAAGCAATTAAAATAAACTTAAAAGCAAGTCCCTACAAGTTCCTTTCTGTGTGCAAATTAAAAGGAGACAGTTTGAAAATGCTAATGGTTACAATTTAAATCAGACACACTATCTTTCTTGGACCCTCAAACAGAGCGCACTACACCGTTCAGCTCGTCACACAACACAGACCCTGGGGGTATGAGATGTTTTTGAACTATGTCTCTGCCATTGAGAGTGGACACTTTTGATTTGATTCTTAAAGCAACAGGCAGGAGAGTCTTTTATGATCTGTTTGATGTGATCAGATTTACATCATTTTGTAAAATATTTAATCACATCAACATTTTGTAGCTTATGCTAGTCGCGAGAACAAGTCTACCTTAGTAATATGTTACTATGAATAGAGCATTTCCTGATGCCAAACAACATTTGTGTATGCTAAACCTAAAGGATCGTTGCTCCTCTTTTTGTCCTATTGATGTTAGGAAAGTCACTGTGTTAACTCAATGGCCGACACACATTGCTATCTCAGGTTAAGCCACTTTTTTTCATAATCATGTAGGCACAATTACAGATGTTTGACACTTGCTGTACAGCTCGACTCCCAGGGCCGGACTGGGAACGAAAAGTGGCCCTGCAAAATTTTTTCAAAGTGGCCCCATATTGCGCTGAACTAGCGAACACAGCGTGTGAGCCCAACCCTTCTATGAGGATATTGGCAGTATCCTCCAAGAAAATGTTGAATACAATGAGTCAAAATGGGTGCATTTAAAGCATGTTTTAAAGATATATGGATTAAAAAGTTAGTTTTAAATTAGTTTATGATCTCTCAAAGTAGATCTTCAATGATAGAGGGGTCTGGGACATTACAGATTTTGCAGATATGAAAAACTAATTCTGGTACTAAAGGTGCCCAGACAACATGCGTCCCTAATCCATTTCATCCCATTCCCGTGCTGTTAAGTGCACACAGATAAAAGACATTCTTAAACGAGCATTGGCAATGCCATCAGTTTTGGCTTTTGTGTGGGCATCAGAAAGGCATTTGCCAGGCACATTCGTAGTGGTGCTTACTGTCTATTGATGGTAGCAGCTGCAAAGTGGTGAGAGTACGTGGGCATATAATAACACAGCCTGGTGACTGCCTAATATTGATACACAAGCTCAAACTGTTGGCTTTGCCAATGCTTGTTTTTAACAGGACTTCAGTGAAGGACAGGCATTGTACTCATAAATCGAGTGGCTGAAGGCAGACCTGGTCGACATTGTTATTTCTCAAGTATCGCTTTTACAGTTCCAATAAAATCATTAACTCTCAGAAGACTGCTTTGAGAAAACACTAGTAGGTACTTTAGGCACACAGTTTGATGGTAAGGCTTGATAAAGC
Source organism: Ambystoma mexicanum (assembly GCF_040938575.1). Taxonomy (NCBI): domain Eukaryota; kingdom Metazoa; phylum Chordata; class Amphibia; order Caudata; family Ambystomatidae; genus Ambystoma; species Ambystoma mexicanum. The sequence goes on from NC_090925.1 coordinate 1,076,328,366, forward strand.
TAGCTCAAATACAGCATAGGAGGACGTGTTTTGGGTGAAGAGGGGCAGAGGGGCAGAAAGCGGGTAGAAATGGCCATAGGGATTAGCACAGCCATGGGCAGTGAATGGGTGGGTAAATAACCAAACAAGATGTATGCACTTTCTTCTTAGCTGTACTCTAATGCAATAGTTTCAGCTTATAGGTGGCACATAAAAGGTTGACTTGGTATTAGAGCAGTGAGTCATGCCAATGAAGCACCCACAATGTTCCGACAAAGTGGCTCGGCACCTGTGCCTTCAACCATAGTGGTTTGCTTTTCGGTGGCTCCACTTCGCCAATGCCAATGTGTTTGGAGAGTTTGGGGCCTCATTCAGCACCATACATGCGGCGAAGGGGGTGTTTTTTTTTTACCTGTGCCCGTTTCACCTTTTTGATTGGAATCACTGTTGTTTTGTAGAAGTGAGAGGGCTGAGTAGGCGGGCTAGATACTACTCATCCTTGTACTTCTGCGGGCAGCAGTCATTTTGTCACTAGCGGGAAAGTGCAAGGCTGCTCCGACTTCCGGTGGAACGAGTGATTGTAGAAAGGTCAGATGCACAAAGAAAGGTGATGAGTCAAAAGGACCAGTACGAGGTCACTCTCACCTCCCAGCAGGTGGATGGCATGGAGTGTGACAGCTTGCTGACCACCAACCCCACATTCAAACAATAGCTACATTTTTCATTACAAAAAATGTATATTTAGCTGGGTCAATTTGCCGGATTGTCACACAAGATATCCTGGTTTGTGGTCCTAGCTTCAAGTCCACTCTATTCTGCCTTTACCTATATTTAGCAGGGATTTCACCAACTACAACAGCAGCGAGACAGGACAGTGATGTCAAGAAGCTACAAGAATACTTTGATAAACTTAAGCGTAGCACAAACATAACTATTTACTAAGTCAGACAACTCCAGATACAAAAGATGTGTACAGATGCTAGGTCCACTCTAGTGGGTAATTACACAACTCACTCCATCAATCTCCACAACCCACTGACTCATGCCTGCATTGTACACAGCAGTCAAATCGGTGCATTGCATGCCGCACACTCGCAGATTGTAATTCCCTGCACAGGACATAACGCTCCCTGTGAAGACTATTCGCTGTTTAAAGTAAATTAACCATGCAAGAATATTGCGCAGTGTCACCAGGCCAATAACTAACATGGGGTCCTTCCACTTGACTGCAGTGAAAGTACCCATGCCTTCTCTGATAATCGCTTTGCTTTCAATCCCTTTGGTTTCCGATTGCCTTTTGTTCCCCCCCTCCCGCTGGCAATTGAAACTCGTGGGCCAATTCCTTGCTCCTGTAGAATGTGTCCAAAGGTTGCCGATTATCGCCCCAATAACCGGCCCTTTAAACCCCAAGTCTGGCCCCTTGGCCACAGAGAAAACCAATAACCATGATGCCAAAATTAAAGTGCAAGTATTAGCAACGAGTCATAAAGAAAACAGATGAGAAACGCATACGATAATCAATGAGTCCACCCAATTACCAATCGGTCATCCAGCAATGCACTGCAAGAAATGCCAGAGGAATAGGTGGCCTGGCTACCTTAACCTGAAACAGCAACATGACCGACTGAGCTATTGCTTGAATGTGACAGAGCAGGAACGTGCACCCATTTATAATGCCTTTCTCTTCATATAAAATTAAATAATATAAATAAGTATAAAATTGCTACTATAAAAGGCCAATGTATAATCATACCATCTCCCACTAAAACTTTGATCTACGTGCTTGCTCTGGCATTGCCACATCCTTTGTGCCAACTCAAGGCCACACAAATTAAGGCACCATGTGCACAACAGAGTAAATAAGCACTACCACAAAATTGATACATTACCATTCATATGCTCCGTTATATCTGCAAAATGAATAAATAACAAGTGGTAGCCGTGAGTGTGTGGCGGGCGTGACTGGCTCTGGCGCCATGGCAGCGCATGGCAACTTGCCGAAGTGTGCGTGCCCTCCCTTCTCTGTAACAATGTATAACCATTTGCTGTTGTTTCTCTGCATTCATGTAGTGATACAGCCTGCACAGGCCCTGCTAGTACCATTATGGCACTACCTGGCAAATGCCTATCCCATGCCTACACAAAAGCCAAAACAGTTGGCTTTAACAATGCTTGTTTTTAAGGCATACTTCTAACACTTTTACCAGTTATACATTCATATGTTCCCATCAGGGCTTCATGTCTGGCCCGCATCACTCTTATAAAAATATGAAATATTATTTATTTATTTATTTGCATTTATAAAGCATGGCAGCGGCCCGTGTTACAGAGGGTTCGGCTTGACAGGACAGCAGTTAGACAATTAACATATGGTGCATAATACTTCAGGTTACAAGAATTAGACAAAAAACAGATGGTACATATAGCGGCATGTACTTATCAAAGACAAGTAATGTTTTTGCAGAATAGTGAGGTTTTTAGCATTTTGCGGAAGGCAAGGTATGAGGTCTCATTTCTTAGAGCTGTGGGCAATGTGTTCCAATTTTTGGGGACCGGGTGTTGGAAAATGGAACCTCCGGCTTTGGTTCTCTTAAAAGTTGGTACGTAGATCTGGTTGGCCAGGTGAGATCTAGTGGGTCTGTTGAAAAGGTTGCGGGTGATTCTTTTTGAGAGGTAAGGTGGGGCATCGGAGGAGAGGCACCTGTGTGTTATGGTCAGTGTTTTGAAAAGGATGCGTTCTTTTATAGGCAGCCAGTGTGCATCTTTTCTGGCCTGTGAGATGTGTTCTCGAAGGGAGAGCCACCCCCAACCCCAAGTCCCCCTTGGTTGTTTCGGGCCCACTTGCTACGCTTGGTTGCTCTGGCATATTTGTGGGAAATATGAACACCCCTCCAATGAAACAATTCACCAGCCACCACTGCTTCTATCCCACTAACAACCCTCATCCCTTACAGGGCCAAACGCAGCCAAGCCACCAAAATGGCAGAAGGGCACCATACAAGATGGCATTACATCATCATGAAAAAGGGTTCTACATGCTTAGAAAGACTTTCATTTTAAAGTATGCATTTTGTTTGTGCACTTTTGGTCGACCTGAATTAGACCCGTTATTTTTGTTGTGTTATCTACCTGCCCTTTAAATCCCCTCTCCCTCCTCCACGCCTCCAACACCCATCTCCTACTCTCCTACCCCCACATATGCATAAATATGTATATGCAATTGGTCGGTTCGACTAAAAGTGCACAAAGAAACTGAAGACTTTCAAGGGGAAGTCCTTTAAAACGTTTGATAGGATGTCTGTAGATTAGTTTGCAGTGATGCTAACTTCTTCCCTAATGGTAGAAGCGTGAACCTGGAGTGTGTGAGAGTGTGTGCGTCAGTGTGAGGAGCTTGCAAAGTCTTCAGATAAGAGCTTCAGCATTATTTATGTGGTGGGAGGAGATCTAGTCCTCTAGCGATGTTGGTGAACTTGCAACCTGTGTGCCCGGGTGATAACTGTTGGCACTTGATCAGAAGAACCGTAATAGCAGGCAAAAATGAAGTGCAGCGCATGTGGTCACGTGGTTTGCCATTAGCGAAGCCCAGCACACGGGCCTTTCTGTACCCCGTTCTTAAATGGACACCTCTGTGTGCAGCAGGTTGTGTTCGTAAATGCTCCCATTGCACAAACGGTCGGAGGCGAGCAGTAGAACGAGCCGGAACGCCATTTACGCCCTGCTATGCCGCTGCTGGAAGTTTTACAAAGGCTCTGCAAGTGGAGCGAGAAAGAGGATTGCACATATGTTTTCTTCTCGTACTGCATGCTAGCCTAATATAATGCATTCCTATGGAACCGGGTAGGAGTCCATTGCACCCCATCTGCAAGGCGGAATGTGCAGGCCGCCTGCACATCTTTTACAAAACCTGTCCTAAGAGTAAAGGTGGGGGTTTGCCTGTTTTTACACTTTATATTTGGACTCTGTTTGGAAATTGCATGCAGGGGTCGCAACAGCACCTTATGCATGTTTTGTAAAATGAGCCCATGTGTTCTCTGTAAAACATGCACCCGTTATTACAGCTGGGTGCATGCTCATTGAAATGCACAGGATATAGTGCTTGCTGCCAGCGTCTTGCTGATTGTTTGCCTGCTGACTGCTCCAGCCACACAGGTCTTGAATGAATGGGATTGAGCGAGCGAGAGTGACCCCGGGCGCAGGAGAATGTGTGGTCCGGTGTGAGGGGCAGAGGAGGAGTGGACAGCCTAAGGGAGAGCAGAAGGGGTGCTGCTGGGGGAGTGCAGGGCTCAGACAGACCTCCTGTGAAATTTGAGCTCTGGACACACAGGGTTCGGGAAGGACAGGACCAGTACAATCTTCGGGTTTTAAACAAAACATTTGGCAGGAGAGTTTGGCAGCAGAGCTCCAGCGCAGGGGAACATGGAGGCGACATCTTAGGAGAAGCACATAAGACAAGGGAGAGCGCGAGGCAGTGCGAGTCAAAGAGAGAAGGAACCGTAGAGCGAGAAGGGGAGAGAGACAGAGTGAGAAAGAGAGCGGAAGAGGTAGGGGCTGGGGGTGTAGAGAGAAAGAGAGGGCGCAGAACGAGAAAGTGACTGGGCCCTACCTTGTTCAGTCTGTCTGTTACACATTTCAGTGACGCAGCCTGAGCTGCAGCAGGGGGCCAGGGGCACGTGCGGTTCCTCTGGTGCCCAGCCCAGGAGGCCATCATGCACAGGCACGGGGCTGGCCCAGCCCAGCTGCTGGGAAGAAAAAAAATGGCAGCGCCTGCCTCAGTCGCACTGTGGTGGCAGCCAATTCAAGGCAAACCACCCATGCGGAGCCGAGGCAAAATCTGCGATTGATGTGTTTAACGAGTTGTATCCTCCCGCTCAAAAAGAGGCCCTGCAGGCCTGAGGCCTACCGGGGGATGTCCCGGTGTCCCGGTGGGGCAGTCCAGCCCTGTCGACTCCATCTTTTCTTTGACTTAATGGAAAGTGAACATGATTGTGACAATCACCCCTATAGTGGAGAGCATACCTGGCTGGTAATAACCGACCAACCTGAGCATAGGCAAGCCAGAGCAATGCAAAGGCCTTGACAAGGGTTCAGGACCGTTACTGGCCAGTTACGCACCACCGAAAAGGCGGTAATAGCTATTTCCACCCCAGGGTTCGTCCAGGTTTCTTTTTTATTGGAGTGGGGCTCTGCGCATGTTGCGCAAGCCCAATCTATAGGGGGAAAAAAAGATGGTCTCTGCCATAGTAACAGAAAAGGCATTGTCAGAAGCCCTTTCCAATGGTGGCTGAATATGGCACGGAGCTCTATGACTGGAGCAGAGATTTCCGGTCCAGCAGGTAAGTGGGCTAGGAGGGAAGGTGATGGGATTCCTTTAGGGGGAGGCAACATGGAGGGGCTCCCTGTAGCCTCTGCAAAAACAAGATGGTGGCAACTGGGAAGGGCTCAGGTGGCTGAAAAAGCGCGAGTCGTACACTGAGTTCTCACCCACGTTTCCCGCCACCTAATGGACTGAGCACCCTTTCCTCAGGTGCACAGGGCATTTTAATGGTACGAGGAGTTGTTTGGCAGAATATCCATGACAAATGTAATGGGAGGATGAAGAGGTTAAAAGTAAGATTTAATCGCAAAACCCAGGTCCACCAATAAGAATCCTACAAGATCATATGAAGGAGAGATCAGAGAATACCCTTCTTGAAGAAGCTAAGAGCTAAGAATAGGGCCCAGGAATCGATCCTGACAAAATAGCTAAAAGGAAAACACAGATCCAGAGTGGGTCATCCTAACAGACCACTGCAAGCAGGGGGAATGTGTGTGCCGTGGCAAATCTGAGTAGGAAATACAGGATTCCTGGACACTGTAGCAGAGATCAGCATTCTGCCTAGCTCGCACCTGACATTGGGTCACTATTTTGTTGCATGCGCAGACTTCCCGCCGATTTTGGAACCCTCCAGAGGTCAAACTGTTTTCAGTAGCACAGCTTACATAGTCAATATCCCAAATCACAACTGCACTGAACAGTCCTTTGACCGCATACCCACAACCAAGTAGTGGGCCTGGACAGATGGAGGCTCCAGGCAGACATTTCTTGTCATAACATCTTACAGTTATCCATGCAGACCCTATAATTCAGGGAAACTGGCACCTTCATGGTGACAGGTGTGTATTCTTGCTGCTCGATGCTCAAAAGCCAGTGTGACAAAATGATGTATAGGGGACAGTAGTAAATAAACCACCTGCACAGCTCTCACACATCTACAGACCAACAGTGATCTCAAACATAAAAGTAAAATAGACACAGTCAAGGGATATACCTCTTTTGCCGTTTGTGGTAATGTGGGCAGAGAGAAGGCTATATTCTTAAGAGGGGTGTGAATGTGATTCAGTAGTGACCCAGACAGAAAGTATCACAGCTCAAAATAAAGGGAATGTCGAATCAAGGTCATATAAAGGTATATGCACTTGAATTAAACACACCATCTGCACAAACACTAAATAGAAAAACTGTACAAAAAACCACCACTGAGGAATGAATGGAAAATATACAGAAAATAGAGAATGCAGCACACTGGGTGAGACTACAGAGGTGAAAAACAATCTCAACTACCACAATGTTCTTTGTAAAAAGTAATTCTTAGGAAAAAGGTGCACAAGTGATCTAACAAGTCTCTAGGGCCCAAAATGAACCAAGGGGGCAGTTGTGGGCCAATAGTATCTGCTTGGTTATTTGAGTACAGAGAACCAAGCTGTGTGATGCTGTTCCAACGGTTTGAGGCTGTTTAACAGTGGTGGTCGAGGTGTCCTAGGTGGGGATTAATGTCGAGTAGCGGTTGAATGGGGCTTGTTGCGGTTTCGAAGGTGATGCATGTAGGTTAGAGGATCATGAGGACCACAAGTGATGGTTGGACGGTTAGTTCACAGAGGCCGGTGACTGAATGCACTGGGCAGCCATATCGGTTTTATGAAGCGCTAGAAGAACTGCTGCTGGAGTGCAAGGGCCACCAGGGTCGGTTTCTCGATCAGGTAGCTAGAAAAGACGCTGACAACTGGATATGCAGCTTCTGTTTGAGTGGTTGGTTGCAGAGTCCGATAGTTCGGGGCTCAAGGATCCACCAGGTTAGGTCCGACTGGTGATGACGATTAGCTGCAAAGATGCTGGCAGAGCAAGCAGCGGTTTTAAGGTGGCAAATGCAACTAAGAGCTTTTTGTTCAAGCTTAGGCAACAATGAACTCACCTAGTGTGGTGTACAGAGAACAGGTTTAAACGTGCAGTTCGAGGCCAAAGAGTTTGGCGAGTAGCAAAGACAGCACCAGAGGAACCTGATGTTTTGGGATGAGGTGAACCCAGTCCGATGGCAGTTGATCTGTTGGGTTCCAGAGAACACAGTGCTCTTGGCTGTCTTGGTTCTCAGGGTGCTGTGAGTTCCACTATGGTGTCTCAGGAAAAAGTGCAATCTTTTTTCTCGGGCTCCCAGCAAGGGAGGCTGGTACACTCCTTCAGGGGGATTTCACCATGAGGAGCTGCTGACAGCATTTTCACTGGTAGTTATGCCGGTCTTGTTCCACCACCAGCAGAAAACAAAGATTGCCTCTGCTTTGGACTCTCAGTCTTCACCTGGTGTAGGGGCTCTGGAATTCCAACTCTCCCAACAGAGATCCAATGAAATTCTTCTTAGATGTTTGCTCTAAAGTGAATCTCAGAATTGGGTGGAGACCCCTTCTTTGAAAGGTAAAAGCCCCCAGTGATTGGAGTAAAGCTCGCCTGCTTTAGGTGGTCTAATACATGTCCTTGAAACAGTGGACTTTGACATCACACCGAAAGCACTTTTTGCTACATGAAATGTGGGGCAGGAAGGAAAGATAGAGTCTGAGAGAAACAAGATGGTGGAGCCTTCATCCAGTTGTAAAGTGTTCCCTCCGTCTATACTAAACCCTGCCCCTTCCCTTCTCAATAGAATTAAAGGTGTCCAGATATGCAGATCCCTGGGGGGTAGCTACTCCTGTCTGAATGGGTGTGATCCTTTGATTCCTGTTCCTAGGCCAGCTTCCTGTGGGGTGACTGTCTTCTGGGAGGGTCTTACCTGCACTCACTAAAATCCCCAAGGTTACAGTCTTGCCAGCAGCAGCAGAGACAGTCTTGCCTGGGAAGAATGTGCAGAGTGCTTTGACAGCTGGGCTCACATGGATGACACGTGTGTGATTTTAAACTGTTGTGGCTGTAATAGTTATGAGAGTTACCATCCACCATTCTATAACTCAGGTATGGCTTATATTTAAAGAGCCACAAGAATAGTAACTCATAATCATAGGGTTTTGGTACAGGGGTGCAAGTCTTAAATTCCACGCCTGTGCTGTCGGGACTTAGCTGTCACTAAAGCTGTCTGATGGGTACCTGTGTCTGGTGAACCTGCTCTGTGCCGCTGAAGAACAGGTGCAGCAAATCAGGCTACCAATGCAGCAGGGCATACGTGTACACTATGCTTTTGCCACAGAGTTTAAGAAAAAAGGGGAATCTGATTGCCAGATTTCTCTTTTATGTATGGAATTACATGCATCATTTTATTCATAAGAAAAATGCAAAAAGCAAGGAATTCTTCACCCTTGCCAGATTACAATTCCTCAGCCCATTAGGTTACCCGCTTGTACCTTTCAGCAGTGGGGTGGGGGGGGGGGGAACTGGGTTACAAAAGTAGCCTTGGAATTGTTTTTTTAAAAGTGGCCCCATATCATTCTCTGCTAGCAAGCCCAATCCCTCTAAATAGAGTTTGATGGGTTCTCCCACAAATGATCGAAATAATGAATTTTAAAGCACATTTGGCACTTCTGGGGGATTATTATGTTAAGAGAGTGGAATATCACACAGGAAGCTTTATAACAAATGATTTACTTCAAAGCGACGTGGAGGATAAGGAGAGATGATAGGAAGGGGGTGCAGTGAATGGATAAGAAGCAGTAAACCAGGGTATTCACCCCAAAGGGCACCGTGGTGCATAGACCCATCGGGAAATCTCACAAAGCTCCCTGTAGGCCTGTCCACCCCTACCTTTCAGTGATCATTGGCACAGTGGAATGCAGGCACCCTGTTATCCTTCTCAGTGTGGCACCTGGGACTGGGAGCAAAGGTTTTAGAATGCCTTTCATCTGTATTATCTGAGTAAAGTCAATTTGTTGATAGGAAAGATGTCCAGGGGTCATGTTAAAAAGCCTGGTACTCCAGAAACAGCACAAGCCTCTGTGTCCAATAGCTGTAGGAACAGGGGGCTCTCAAGTTCTCCCACAGAGTTCGGGACTGACACACTTGTTTTCTAGGCTGCAGATCGCCTTCACCCTCAATAATGATGTCAGCGCAGCTCATTAGCCAGGTTGAAGAGCCGAGCGCCTATTTGAAGAGAACCTGGCTGGGAATACAGTCCATAACTGCACTTCTTGCATTGGCGCCCCCTTTGTGATCCTTGTGTCCCTCCTTTTCCCATTCAAATATGCTATGTGAGGTGAGCAGTGCGTTGGAGCCTCTGCCAGGGTGCAGCACATGTGCATGCTTTAATAATACAAATGATGCCCACTGCCAGTGGAATCACTCAGTTACATGAACCACACTCCCATGGAAATGAGGGAACGCCCCCATATACCAGGCTTGCAATCATTGTTGCATGAAGTCTTATGTTCCCTTCTGTAACACACCGGGAAAGACCCCGCTCCAATCCTCCTCAGAGAGGAAGGCTGCCATCTTCCTTCGCCGGGTAGGAGGTAGGTGTGCTCCCCCTGCATCCCTTGCCCCTTCCTCCCCACCCCACAGTCCTTTCCACATATTCAACCCTGCACCCCCACCACCCTTACCTTTTCCCGCCTCTTCCCTCTTTGGCCCGGGAACACTAGTCTTCTCGGCATGACCGTGGTGTCCAAATGGCTGCCATGGAAAGGGAGAAGGGACTGCCTGCATTTCCCTTATCCCCGATCCATGGTGGTCATCTTTTTTGTAGTTTTACTTGAGTTGAGAAACGGTTAACATGCAGCTTCAGAACTCGAGAAAAATAAACTATTAATACCCTGGTACAACGTGCTGGGATACGAATAGCAATAGAACCGTCAGATGGCAGGCATTACCGGTCTGGTAATAACCCGGGGCTATCGTTAAGGCCCTAGCTTTGCTTGGGCCTGTAACTGACAGCCCAGGGCATTACCAGACCGGCAATGCCCCCTCCTTGGGTTCCATTGCTTAATTAGTCCACAGGTGGTGCAAAGGGCCTCTATTTACTAGCATGCTGGTGACACATCATTACATAAGTAAATGTCCTTAGTGGATGATGTCCTTTTCCTGAAGGGTTTGACTCTCCTACAGGTAGGCCTGGATAAAGACATTGGTCATTACGAGGTAGGCGGTAAGGGGTTAACGGCACGGGTAAATGTGCCGGAGCCATCAACCCCATACCGCCCTATTATGAGGTCTCCTTAGGCGCCTTTAGCGAGTCCCGCGAGCAGATCAAGGTGCTAACAACGGGCCTGTAATTAACGGGCCGTTGTTAGCAACCTCCCCATTCCCATTGAGCCCTATGGGGGCTTAAGTGGGAATGGGGATGTACCGGGTCCGGGTTCCTTGAATGAGGAATTACCGAGTCCTCCAAGGTTGAAATGGCCCGGTAATTCCTCATTCGAGGAACCCGAACCCGGTAGCCGGTAAGGGGGTAGCCATGCCCCTAATAGAGGCATGGCTACCTCCAAACTTGTAATGACCCCAAAGTCTGCTCTTTCTGAAAACAAGTATTATACAAGCATTCAAAACTGGTTAATATCAATGGCACTGGAGGACTTCTGCACGATAACCCTCACGTACCAAATCGCTAGACTTTCATATTGATGGCCATCTCAGCTTTACAGATCAATAGAGTAGTTAAGAATGAAAATTAGTTTCAGGATGTGTTCCAGCAACCCTCAGAGACTGCATGCAGCCTTCCTTATTCACATAGGGGGCCGGTTTGCGTAGGAGAGCGGGAGATATAACAAAACTTTCCTTGAAGCACATCCATTTGCATAGCTGAAAGTCTGGCACATATGTGACATTCATATAGACATTGGCATCCTCTACATGTATGCTGCTGTTATATATTTCTGGTGAAAAGTCCCTATTTCTGGGGTGGAAATCTAAAAAAAATGAATACAAATGCTCCTGCCGTATGTGAACGCATGGCAGGCAGTTGTGTGATAAAGAAAACCTGTGTTCTTTGCATATTCCCTTGCGCCTGGTCTTCGAGCAGGAAATAGGAGTAGTACTAGTAGTTTGCCACTTATATGGCACCTTTATCCCATTAGGAATGGCCTCAACGCACTTGTGAGTGAACACCCTCTGGGACCAAAGTCCAAGCGCGTAGATTGTTGGAATGAGTAAAATGCGAGTGCACATTAGGCTGAGATACTGGTTAAGTGGGCTGGCTATACTACATTAAGCAACACAAGATGGTCAGGCATATGGATGGGTGCTGTCGAAGGTCAGGAGGATTAGCGAGTGCAAGAGATTCGCTATGTGATCAGCTTGACCGAAATTTGTTGCAAGTCGATTTTTGTCGTAGGTCGTAGCTACAGTCTGATGGATGTTGCGCTTTATGTATTGCGGGGGTGGGGGTATGGATGTGGGTGCATGTGGGTGGGTTGCCATGCCTGTGGCTGGTGTACACATAGTAGTGTTTGACTACGTACCTCGATGCTTCACTTGGCGCTTTGCATTTGATGTTGTTGAGCGAATCCGATTCGTCATGACTGTTTTGAGGGTTGTACTTTACCTTGCAGTGGGAAATATCCTGGATGTAAAGAAACTGTTACAGAGGCGTCTGGTGCCATGACGAGAGAGAGGGGGAGGGAGGAAACCTCAGGTTGCCGCAGTGAATAACTATGTTTTGTGGGACTTTCTGAAGGAGAGGAAGTCTTCTTTGCAGGTGGATGTGTTTTGAAAAGGAGATCCAGATGGTGGGGGATTGGATGGAGAAGGCAGAGCCTCCCATTCTGCTGGAGTTGTAATGGGGGGAATAGAAGGAGGACTGCAGAACCAGATCTAAGATTCTGGTGGGTTGGTAGCGTGTGAGCTTGTCCTGGATGAATTATTTGCAAGTATTATGGATGGCGTGGTGTGTGATGCACATGTCCAGCTGATAGGAAGCCACTGTAATACTGTAAGTGCTGAGGTGATGTGTTCTCTGGGTGACAGGGCGAGGAGGAGGAGTCTGGATGCAGAGTTTTGGATTTGTTAGAATTTCCTGAGCTGATGCACTGTAGAGGCCATAAAGAGGGAGATGGCATAATCTAAGCAGGAGAGGATGATGGCAAGGATTCCACAGACTCGGCCTGGGTAGGAGAGACAAGGGAAGAGTCTCCTGAGGATGCGTAGGTGGAAGTGGCAGGTTCTGCACACAGTGTTGATGTGGTGAGAGAATGATAGGTCAGAGTCCAGCATGCATCCCGGATTCTTTACAGAGGTGGATGCTGTGGATGGGTCTCCTAGGAAGTGTGTCCAAGGAGTTGGTTGGGGGAGAGAGATGTTTTACCACATATTAGGATTAGTTTTGCCTGGGTTAAGGAGGAGGTGGATAGCCATCATCCAGTGGTCGATTGTAGAGAGGCAAGAGGTGAGGTCAGGGCGGGGAGGAGGGCAGTGACTTGGGTATCTTGAAAATGATCTGGGTGTCATCCAGAAGACCGTATTCTGGGGCAAAGTGCTGCAGCAGAGCCACATGCCAGCGTGCAACTTTTTGAATAATAGATGCACTCTGGAAACAACAACTGGCATGCCCAGAAATACAAAGGTTGTGTTTCAGACAAGCGTAATGTGCAAAAGACTGTGTATGCATTTTTTTCAATTGTGAATTGACCCAAACACAAAATGCGTAGAATGTCCACACTTTCGTGAGCTGGCAGAGGCAGGCGGGGGAAATACCCCTATGGATCAGTTGATGAATGTCAAAGGAAAGCTGAAAGTACTTGGTATCAAGTATGTTATGAAATCAAGCAGTATACTTCTTATTCCGTAGGATATTTCCGACTGCTGTAAAAGCCCCGGTTCCCTCTCGCACTTGGATGCTGGGAATGCTCTGTTACCAGCCCCACTGGAAAATCACCAGAGTTCCCTGTAGGCCAGTGCACCACTGGCCGTATTAGCAGACCCACCAGGAAATCTCCAGCGATCCCTGTAGGCCAGTCCACTTGGACTGTTAGCAAGCTCAACGGGCAATTTCCAGAGTTCCCTGAAGGCCAGTCCACCGCTGGCCGTATTAGCAGGTCCACCAGGAAATCCCCAGAGATCCCTGTAGGCCAGTCCACTTGGACTGTTAGCAAGCACAACGGGCAATTTCCAGAGTTCCCTGAAGGCCAGTCCACCGCTGGCCGTATTAGCAGGTCCACCAGGAAATCCCCAGAGATCCCTGTAGGCCAGTCCACTACTGTTTCTGTTAGCAGGCTCAACTGGAAATATCCAGAGTTCCCTGTAGGCCAGCCCACCTCTGGCTCTGCTAGCAAGCCCACCGCGAAATCACCAGAGTTCCCTGTAGGCTAGTCCACTCGTACCCTCTTAGCAGGCCCACCGGAATATACACTGATCCATTTGGGATCTGATGGAGGATGTAATATGCAGTTTGTCTGCCAGATAAACTGACCAATAATCAAGAATTAGCCGTATCCCCTATAGTAAGATTGTAAAGACAGACAAGCATTTCCAGGGTCTAGCGCTAGAGCTTGTAAAACTCGCTCCTCTGCACCATATTGGTGATTCGCCACTGCTGTAGTTCAGAAAAGAGCTGGAAACCTTTCAGACAATAATTTGCACTTCATACATCTTTAAATAAACAAAGATAGAAATATATGTATTGATTGCAGGTTCTAAAGCGCACCTGCCGCCCGAGTACTTCAGAGCCTTGGCAGTGAACGGTAGAAGGGAGAGCTTAGGTACAGCTAGCAAGATAATTGCCTACGGCCAGAGAAACATTGATAAAATCCTCTTTGCTTTTGGGAATTGAGGCCATTGCCTTGAAGATGGTTTGGGGAAAAGTGAAAAGTGGTAACAGAATAAGAAGGGGCAAGGGCGAAGGGTTCGGAGACGGTGAGTAGCTGAAGGCCATGCAGTGTCTCCATACTGTGTTTGACTGGGTTTTCCTGGCATCCTGGCATGACATCAACTGGGATTGTATAGCACACTAAAAGACAGCGTCATAAGAGCGCTTACACTCGTGCAGCTAAAAGGAAAGACAAGCTATGTAATCAGGACAATGATATTAAAAAAACATACATTTAGATAGAATTGTGTAGATGAGCCAGGCAGCACTTTTAGATACCTTTGTGAACATTAGCCACCCGTCATCACATTTAGATTGACTTGTGAAGATTAACCATGTATCACACTTAGATTTGTGAACATTAGCCACCCATCACACTTACATAGAATTGTGAAGGTTAGTCTTGCGCCGGAGTCCATAGAATGTGTGTGGACTAGCCACATAGAAGAACTTAAAGAGTAGCTAATGTTTAACCACCCCGCTCTGCTTCCTCCAACACACCACCCAAATACTGTACACACCCACTGGGTAATCAACCTATACACTAACACACACCTAACACAAGTAACAAACGCTTACGACAAACAAACCTAGACACTGGACCTTGCCCATATGGATAGAACAAGTGAGAGCGCACAACCTTAAATACAAGCCATTCTACACATAAAACACACAGACACACCACAACACAACAAACAGTCACATAGGACCCAACCCAGGCATTGGACCTTACCCGTGCGGATACAAGCTAGTGTGCACAACCTTAAATAACAGGCAGTATACACATACAACACACAGACACACCCCAACATAACAAACAGTCACATAGAAAACAACCCAGGCATTGGACCTTACATTGGGTGAACTGCAGGCTCCATACTAAGGTATTAAGCCCCTCCGTGGGCCGTTGTATTTTGTAAAGGCTTGTCTTGTTCCTTGTTTCCCCTTGTTGTGTGCCCCCTTGCCCCCTCTCCCCTTCCGTGGTGTTTGCAGGTTGTCTCCTCCCTCCCACCTCCCACCCCTCCCAGCCCTCCCAGATTGGCTGTTTGCCATCCCGGGCCAAGCTAGGTAGCCTAGAAGTTCACTGCGCTCGCCACTTACATCCAGGGCTGAGCGGGTGAAATGCAGGCTCCATACTAAGGTATTCAGCCCCTCTGTGGGCCGCTATATTTTGTAAAGGCTTGTCTTGTTCCTTGTTTCTCCTCGTTGGGTGCGCCCCTGGCCCCTCTCCCCTTCCGTGGTGTTTGCAGGTTGTCTCCTCCCAACCCTCCCTGATTGGTTGGTTCACATCCCCCCTCCTTATTACAGGTGTTACCAGGGCAGCCCCACGGCTATGGGCCCCTTAGGCAAAGGGCGGCTCCCACGGTTGCAGTTCTTGTTGTGTCTGCAGGTGTCTGCAGGGGGTGCCAGTTGCCAGTCAGTCTCCCTGGTCAGTCCTACTAGCCTCCCCACCTTCAGACTCTGAAACACGGCTGTTCGGACCCCTTTGTTGCTGTAATATGCACTGTCTCTGTATTTAAATATTTTTTGCGCTGTGAAAACTGGGCCTTTTGCTCCCGTTTCAGGATTCTCAAACTTAGTCGGCTTCTCCACATGTTGCTGTAATACGCACTGTTTCTGTATTTAAATAATTTTTGCGCTGTGAAAAACTAGGCCTTTTTCTCCCCTTTCAGGATTCTCAAACTTAAGCGGCTTCTCACTGGTTCTAAAGTTAGCATTGTGAGCTTTTTAACCCTGAGAATCTGTCCTATTGCGCAACTTTATTGCTGCTTGTTTTCTTGTCTGCCTACTCTTGCCAGTTCTCCCCCGATCCCACCTACTCTATGGTGCTCTCCGTGTCTCCTATCTTTTCTAACTGCTTCTCTATCGACTATCCTGCTCTCCACAGTAAATCTGGTAGGAAGAAGTTTAAAAAGGACATCCTGGTCTCCAACCCAGGCCTCCCTATCGCTGACACCTCCACCAGTGCCTCCTCCAAGGAAACTCTCTCCGACATCCTCTTTGTCGTGCCTTCACCTGACCTATGGACCCTTCATATGGTCTCTGTGCTCTCTCCTTTCTCCTCTTCTCCCATTAATGGCGGCACCCGTTTGGACGTACTCCTGGCTTCCTTCCACTCCTCTAAGGTCATCATTAATGTCTGCTCTGATGGGACGGTCTTGGTCCAAGGCTCGCCTTGGCAGAGGTACGTTTTTGCCCTCCTCCTTCTGAGATTTCATGGTGCAAACCTGGCTGCCATATCTCAACTACCTATGACAGGGGGGACAGCGCGTGTAGGCCTTGTCCACCCAGAATCCACAGGTCTATGTGTATGTCTTGCGGTGAGCATAGGAACATTTGTACGGATAAGTCCACACATTTTCCTGAGGTTGATCTACCATCATTTAATTTCATATCAAATTTTAAAAAAAGCCCAGGTGAGCGCAAACCCACTGGGCGGATGGTTGAATTCCACACATGCCCCCAGCCTCAAGATGTGCACCACCACCCTACTGAGGGTCTGGTCCATCATCAAGGTGAAAGTACCAGCTGAGGCCATCTGCATTTCCATGGCTTGTACTGGATGTCCATAGCTAATCATTCAAAATGACTTCCTATCAAACTTGATCTAGTAACATTTGGGAATGTAAATAGGATATACTAATATTCTGTCTTCTTGGACTTAGTAGTCTGATAGTATTCAAAAATCAAAAACAGATTATCAGAAAAGAATTTTAATTGCTGTGGCCACAGCCGACACGTGTTTCAACTGAGGTCTTTTTCAAGGCTGGATCTTACATTATCACATCAACAATAATATACATAGCACAGCCAATGTTGGGGGAGAGAAAAAAGATACAAACAAAAGACATATAAAAAAAGTAAAGTTAAAATACATCATATAAGGCATCATGTATGTATGAAATTTAACATTTTACATGTTCTATAAATGAGCCATGCCTAGTGTTATCATTCATCAAGTTGGATTCTGTGGGTTTTTGAAGCACCCAAACATCCAAAAGCTAACATTGATATAAACAGTGACCCAATGTAAAAATATTAAGGTGTGCCATTGACTAGGCAACAAATTCTTATTACTACACCCATGCAAGATGCTATCCATCTATGAGTACATAAGTAATAATCTGGTGTCCCTATACCTTACTTTTTACTTAATCTGGTGCATTTTTCATTTGCTTTATTTACCATTGTTATCCCATCGTGTTGACAAGAGTGAGAGATATACACTCACCAGATGTCTTAGTTGAGATGTTCTGAAATTTGTATTGGGAGAATGCCATTAGCTTGTTTGCACAATCTCCTCTTGTCCCTCCATCGATTAAAGATTAGTATGGGCATACATGTACCCATAAGACTATAAGTTTCATTCCTTAAAATGTTGAGCAGGTAATTATAGGATTTAACCAAGAATTCTTCTTCACTGCTGCCTAAAAATTCAATCAAAGTGGTTTCGCCATAAGCTACGTAGTCTCAATTGTTACCAAATATGGCTTTTTGAAGTATTATAAAGTCTTAATTTAGCTTACCCCTTGGGAGAGCTGTTGTCATTCTGTTGAAATAGTTGCATATTCAGTATATAGTTGTTCAGTGAATATAGCACTTGAGCTGATGTTGGAAGTGGCTGTGGCTTTGGCGTTCACGTGAGAAGCTCTGCAGTGCAGCTTGACACTTGGTCTCTGGTTTCTGCCCTGGTTCCTGTCCTGTGTCAGTGGGTCCTCTCCTCTAATACGAATGAGGAATGTGGAATGAGGAGGAAGGAGGAAAACTCCTCAGACATTGGGCGCTGACAGCAGGACGTTTTTGAAAACCTCTGGGCCTGCAGTGTGTTTTTGGTGACCGGAAAACCTAAAGCTTATCAAGGTGAACAGCGGTGTGCGCTTAGCTGTGCTCAGATCCGCAGAGCTGAAGTGTGGCCCGCAGAGACAGGAGCGTTTCAGTGGGTGTTCTGCCATGTTCTGGTACTCTGGCTTTGTAGGAGACAGGGGGTCTGGCCAAGGGGGCTGCTTATCAGGATCACTAGTGGGACCTGCAGGCTTTTTGCCTTTGACCCGCTCGTTTGATCCGCTCGCCAGATGATACGTTAGGATCAACTGATCAAAGGCAAAGCTTACCATTGTTCACTCAATCCTGATATAGAGTTGGTATTAGTTTTCACTTGCGAGCAGCGAGAGACAGGGAGACTGTGGGTGCATTGCCTTTGATCCTAACCTCATACAGTCACATAAGCGGCTCATACTGGCCACGTAACGCAACTGAGCCTTTCAACTTTAGCTCACCCTTTTATCTATTCAACCCAGGACAGGTCACGGTAGAGGTACCTTTTGTGTTGAGATATTGAGACCATGCTTTACTAGAGATCAAAATGCCATCTATAAGAAGAGCTCACAACCAAGGTATAATTTACGCAACCAGAAGGGTAACCCCAAAGCACAAGTAACAAGTGCTGTGGAGTGTGTAGATGAGAATGTGAGACCAGGCAGAAAATCCAAAAATCAAATCTCGCCAAACCAAGGAGTAATCACTGGCTTTTTCCCCTGTTAACCCTCAGCCTGAAATCAATTCAACGGCATTGGAAGAAGCTGAACCATGGGTCCACAATGGTAGGAATCCCCAGGATATGATGAGCTTTGGGGATATTGATAATGATTCTCTGCTCAAGCTATGCTTAAGCATGCAGAGGGGTATGACTCCAGCACTAACAAAATTACAAAGCAATAATTCTGACAACCAGCAAGAGACACATGATAAAGAGTCTCCTAATCCCTCTCTCCCTTCTACCAGACTATCGGCTTCACCCAATTTAGCGATTCATTTGGCAGAAACTGCACCTGAAATAGCATTGGAAGCAACCGGTAATTCCTTCCCATGTTTGTCCGACTTAGCAGAGATACAGTCCTCTATGGCGGCTTTGCAATTTGCCTTACAAATATTATTGAAAATGTGTGGACGCATTTTGGAAAATACAAGTAACATGGCCCCAATCAGTGGCTCAGTTCACGAAAATAGAGAAGAACCTGGTAGCAATTTATCCGAAGCAGCACAAATTCTCGAAGATCCGGAGGCTAATCTTGAGCCAGCTACAGATTCAAATATAGCAGACACTTCAGCTATATTATACTCAGAGAAACAACGTCGCTTGGCAAGAAGGGCTGCCATGAGCAAAACACTGTGTGTGGCAGCATCACCGTTAGCTGAAACTGAACTGCCTGAAAAACGATCAAGAAAAGCTAAAAAAAGGAGCCGCTCGAGCCAGAAAGTGTACTGAGAATGCCGAGTGTTGCCTAATGAGTTGGCTCATTCCAGATAACGGGAATGACTCAAAGGAAGTGGAAATATCCAAAACTGTGTCACCACAACCCAAGGATGAGGATAATAATTCCTCCACTCCTAACAAGAGTCAAAGACCAGCCTCACTACTGAAAGAAGCATCTACACCATCTGTCTCAAAGAAAGTGAATATGGCTGAGACATCTGGCAATCGAATTTGCCTAATTAAGAATCTATACCAAGAAAAGGAATGCAGATGGGTAAAGAGATCTGAATTCCTAATTAGGCTACACTCAGTACCACAATTGAGGGTGCTGAAGTCTAATGACTTTGAATATGTGGAGCCGCTAGAAGAAATAAACTCAAATGTATCAGCAATTGACTAAGTTCTTAGCAACAGCCTAATTGCTTAGAGCTTACAAAGAGAATTTGCTGGTGGTCGACGTTGAATTGGATGTTGGATCTGGATCAAGAAGATCCTAACTGGCCCAAAAAGGGTAAAGAAAAGGTAAAGAGTGGCGAAAGAGCACCACAGCTCCTTATAGGGAAGAAGGTTGGAATGAATGATATCCAGAACATACTGAAATGATTAGCAGCATCCCTTTCAGAGGTTGCCCTAAAGCGCTGAGAATTCATAATAATATTGTGGAATTGCAGAGGCTTCTCCCATTTGTTCTCTCCCGTGGGCTCACTTGCATACATCATTACTCATACGTGCATATGTTTGCAAGAAACATGGTTTACTTCACCCATGATATTAGATAGCTATTTGATCTATCAATCATTAGCTAAGAAGGGCCTACAAGGGCGACCTTATGGGGGTCTACTCATTGATGTAGCTCACACGGTAAAGTCATGCTGTAAAAACACTGACTTCGACGACAATCTCATTGCTGTTGAGGTGGAAAGTTACTATCATGATGAATTGGAAATAATTCTGCTAATCAGCCTGTACATTGCTCCAGGGGCTGATATAAGAGGGCGAAAAAAGAAAAGGATTCAACCTAGGAATCCTCCCGTCCCCTGCACACTTTTGGGTGTTTGGATCAAGTCCAATACTGTTATTTTTATACATCAACAGACTGTTTAAGGAGGAATACCTCATAAAAAGAAATGTCAATAGACAAAATTATACAAAAACATTTTTTATATATCACAAATAATGTGGTTCAATTCTTTCGACATGAAATTTACAACATAAAGAAGCACAAATGGTATCAAAAGATCACATCAAGTTTGGAGAGAAACATTTTTTGGGGAAAAGCGAAAAAGGATTTTTTCTGAAGAAAGAGATGTATGCATATGGAGTCCAATTCACTTGTCGACGCGTTTCGAGGATACTTTCCTCTTCTTCATATGGCCCAAATTGGATTCTTAACACAAAAAGAAAACATTCATTCAGTTGCTTGTAAAAAACAAAAAACTATTATTCCATTTCAATGAATTATACAGTTACATAGTGTACAAATGTAATATTCCATGACTTTTGATAATACTGAATCTCTTCGTTAACCGAAATTCAAAATTACATAACTTATTCTTATACAGTGATTGCGATAGTATAATGTTGTTCATGAAAACATGAACATTGGCTCAGTACTCATCATTCTGTGGGACTGGCAACAGAGTCATTCAATTGCTGTTTTCAGAGTCACCGGTTTTAAGTAACCGTGGGTTGTGGTAGAAGCATGAATATTGAATAGAGTAAGGAATGGTAAAAAAGAAAAATAAAGAGGAAATATATAATTAACTGTGTATATTACTGGTTCCAATCTCAAGAAAACAAAGTGTTAAGAGGGGATGACTATTGTCGATATTCAGAAAGCGCTATGTCTGAAAATGAAAAACTAATGAGCAAATGGATCAAGAGGAAATGGATCAAGAGGTCAGTAAAAGAAACTGGCACATTCCCTTACTCTGCAGGCGCCCTTGCACGCTTGTTGCAGCGCTCACTGTGACCTGGACTTGCCGTCTGTACAGCAATACTGCTGAATTGATATTCCTCCACCTGTCTACTGAGCTAGACGCACCATTGAGGTACTTGTTATAGCAACTACTTATTTATTTACCAGAACTGTCTGTGCCAGTTTCTTTTACTGACCTCTTGATCCATTTCCTAAACCCATATACATAGGTTGGACTTCTGAATGCTGCCACCATCCGCTAGCATCATATTGAGTTATACCATGACCCTTTCACCGCTCATCTTTATTTCATCACGTTTCATTTTTTGGTACGTCTATTCGTTTTTTTTTCAGGTTAATATATTTGCTCATTAGTTTTTCATTTTCAAACATAGCGCTTTCTGAATATCGACAATAGTCATCCCCTCTTAACACTTTGTTTGCTTGAGATTGGAACCAGTAATATACACAGTTAATTATATATTTCCTCTTTATTTTTCTTTTTTACCATTCCTTACTCTATTCAATATTCATGCTTCTATCACAACCCACGGTTACTTAAAACCGGTGACTCTGAAAACAGCAATTGAATGACTCTGTTGCCAGTCCCACAGAATGATGAGTACCGAGCCAATGTTCATGTTTTCATGAACAACATTATACTAACCTAATCACTATATAAGAATAAGTTATGTAATTTTGAATTTTGGTTAACGAGGACATTCAGTATTATCAAAAGTCATGGAATATTACATATGTACACTATTTAACTGTATAATTCACTGAAATTGAATAATAGTTTTTTGTTTTTTACAAGCAACTGAATGAATGTTTTCTTTTTGTGTTAAGAATCCAATTTGGGCCATATGAAGAAGAGGAAAGTATCCTCGAAACGCGTCGCCAAGTGAATTGGACTCCATACGTATACATCTCTTTCTTCAGAAAAAATCCTTTTTCGCTTTTCAAAAAAAAAATGTTCTCTCCAAACTTGATGTGATCTTTTGATACCATTTGTGCTTCTTTATGTTGTAAATTTCATGTCGAAAGAATTGAACCACATTATTTGTGATATATAAAAAATGTTTTTGTATAATTTTGTCTATTGACATTTCTTTTTATGAAGTATTCCTCCTTAAACATTCTGTTGATGTATAAAAATAACAGTATTGGACTTGATCCAAACACCCAAAATTGTGCAGGGGACGGGAGGATTGCTAGGTTGAATCCTTTTCTTTTTCGTTTTATGTGTCGGGTTTTGTGCCATGACTCCAGTTCCTCCCCAGCACCTAAAATTATCTGAATACAACTTCAAACTACCAAACAATCTTTATTGAACCAGAGGTGTGCACCTATACTCAACCTTTCTCGATATAAGAGGGCGACTACGCGAAGCCATGCCTGACCTCCTGGTACATTGGACTCTAACTCCTGGGAATGGAGCTGTAGTGGTTCTGGGAGACTTTAATTGCCACATGATAGGGGGGGGTGGGTATACATCAAATCCTGATTTAGAAACTAAGAGCACAATGGCTCATTCTGTAAGCAACCCTGCAGGATTGTGCTGGCTGAATTTTTATGAGAATTGGGCTTTGGAAATGGTGAATGGAAGGGGAGATAAGGGTAGACCTGGGAACTACACCTGGAAAAGCGGTAATCGCCGGAGTACATTGGACTACAAATCTGTCAGCCCAGTAATGGCATCACGGGTGAAGGTCATGAAAGTAGTCCCGAACATGTTAAGAGATCATGGGCCTCATTACGAGGTTGGAGGCAGCCATGGAGCTATTAGCTCCATGGCTGCCTCCAAAACCCTACCGACTCCGACCCTGGTGAATGGAGCAATTACCGGTCCATTCAGAGGTCGGAGGGACCGGTAATATCCCATTCACCAGGGCCATTGCCCATTCCCATTTGAGCCCCCATATGGCTCAATGGGAATGGGGAAGGCGCTAATAACGGTACCGCAAATTGCGGTACCGTTATTAGCTCTAGAGTCCCTTTGCAGGTCCCGTCCTTAACGCCTGCAAAAACCAGGCATTAAGGAAGGACCCGCAAAGGGAACTCGTAGTAGGGAGGTAAGGGATTACTGGCACTGGTGCCCTTACCGGTACCGGTAATCCCTTACCTCCCACCTCGTAATGAGGCCCAATGACTCACTATACCTTACATTGGGAGTTGACGAAAGTCATCCCAACTGTAAACCTATTGGGAGCTTCCATGTAAATCATGCAGCAACGCGCATCTGCTGGTCAGAGAAGAACATACGGCAAGCTGCTTGCGCTGTATCGGAAAAGAACATCCCAGATTTTGATATATTCAGTAATTAGTGGTGGTCTTGAGTTCTCCAAGGTCTGCCATGTTGGCTTGTGAATTACAGGCTACATGAGTGCCTATATTGCATCATAGTCTTTGACTTGGGATGGCCAAATAAATCTTTTGGGGGCTTTTGGGTGCTTCATCTGTCCACATACATCTATTAAATTTTTATTAGACATTTGTAGTGTTAGCTTCTACTCTTTGTTATATACAGAAACACTAGTCTTCTTCCACAACAAATTAAATACTTAAATTAAAGTTAATTTAATGTTCATCCAATTGGTAGCTATGTTCGTAATATGGCACAGATGCCATTTTTCAACATGCGGGTGTATATGTGCATAGTTTAAAGCATTGTGAACATTCTAAACATTCATGCTGATACGAACCTGCCTATATTTTAAAGTGCTTGGCCATTCTGTTAACATAATCTAAACATAGCAAGTACTTCATCTTCTGACATGAGTCATATAACGGTATCTGTGACAGTTTGTACATGTGTTACAAGAAAGGTTTTTCTAGTAAAGCTAGTTCAGGGACTTTAATCCAATTTATTTACAGAAATACATACATCTCATGCTCTGAATTGAGCCCTTCTATTGTACTAAGAAGTCTGCATATACATTTTGCCTCCATCTGTCTTAAGGTGAGTCTAAGGTCTCCACCACGCTTTCATTAGGCCAATAAATCTGAAATCACTCTTATTATCCAATTGGTGGCATTCCTGCCAGTGGTGTGCCAATGGTAACCTTGGCTCTGGATTAGAGTGGCTAGAGAGGTGTTCTCTTATACACACTCGTAACTGTCTTATTGTACTGCCAATATATAGCTTATTGCAGATGAATATTATGGCATAAACAACATGTGTTGTTTTACGGTTTGTGAAGTCTTTGATTACTATTTCATTGCCTTCTTTGTAGATGAATGTATCTGGATCCTTGTGTGCATATTTGCACATGCTGCATGTGCCACATTTATGAAAACCTGTTGTAGTTTTAAGCCAGTCAGTTCCACAGAGTACTCGAGTTTTAGCAGTATCCAATAAGGACGGACATAGTTTGTTTCTAATAGTCGGTGCCCTAGTAAAAACAAAACTAGATTTATTGTTAATGAAAGGCATAAGTGCTTTGTCCAGGCAAAGTAGTTGCTGATGTTTCTGTACTAACATATAAAGGACATGTTAATCTTTTGAATAAGGTGTAATAATGTCAATGGGTTGTCTTCTTTCTAACTTACTATCAGAGGCTGTCTCCATCATTCTAGTTCGATCCAGGTTCTTCATCTTGTCATGTGTTCGCCTAACATTCACCCTTGAATACCCCCTTGCCTGAAATGTCTCTAAGAGCAATTGACATTTCTTCTCAAAGTACAGCTCTTCACTGCAGTTCCTACGAGCTCTATGGAACTCCCCTGCCGGTATGTTATTGATGGTTGATATGCTGTGACAACTACTAGCATAGAGCATTGAGTTAACCTTGGTTGCTTTTTCCAAAAATTATAAGTTTGAATTCTTCCTTTGGAAATATAAATGTGCAAGTCCAGAAAATCTATGCTAGCATTGTTACACAGTCCCATTAATTTGATACCAAAATCGTTTAAGATATTGTACATATTCATTGAACAATTGTTAGGAACCATTCCCCCTATACTAATATCATCAATATATCTTCTCCATATAATAATGTGATTATCATAATCTTTATTTTCAAGTGCATGTGTGATTTCAAAGTGGCCCATAAATACGTTTGCCAAAGCAGGGCGTATTTAGCCCCCATTGCAACCCCCTTGGTCTGCAAATTATAGGCATTGGGCCTCATTACAAGTTTGCTGGTACCAGTAAGCTTGCCGGTACTGTAGTTACCAGATCGGAAAAGTACAAGTTCTGCTTGCGTGTGCCTTTTCACCCACCAGTACTGGGCGGAACGGCACCCACGAGCATAGCATGTTGGATGCACCAGCACCATTCTGACCTCTCCAACCCTATAGGGCTCAATGGGAATGGGGAGTAAAGGTTTCCGGCCCCTGGTAATGGGGAAATACAGGGTCCGCCAGGGTTGTAATGGCCCTTTATTTCTCCATTGCCAGGGGCCGGAAAAATTCACAAGTTTGGTGGCAGCCTGCCGGTTTTACCGATTTTATCATTAACTTTATTTATTTGCATTTGAACAACAAGCAATCTCTGCAAAAAGACCAAAAAGAATACATACACCATTTAAATTAAATTTCATAAAATTCAAATTCATATGTCACAATCAAGCAAACAGCAATAAACATCATCAGTTACCATAAAGTAAGTGAGTGATTTTATGTTGCTCCATAATAATGCAAATGTGTATTTACATTTAAATGATTTGCAAATGCAAAGACTGGTAGTGTCCCTTAGGCCCTATGCAGAACTTAACATGGGTGAAGGCTGGCTTCACTCATGTGTAGCTCTCTGAAAGGCATTAGGGAGTCCACGGGGGACGTCACACCTTTCAAGATGCCTCTGGGGCACTGGCGAATCCAGCCCTGGAGGCATCCTGAATGCATCATCACCCTTCCATCTGCCTGTCTGTCTCTAGCCAGGGGCGGGGTCAGAATGCTGACCCTGCCCTCTGCCTGATAGAGGAAAAGGCAGGAGGAGGAGTGAAGGGTGTCTCCTAACCCTCTTCCTCTAACGTTAGACCTTACAGAGACGATCACTGCCTTGGCCCGCTCAGGTTAACTGTTCAAAATTAAAAATTGTTGTGGTGGTTTGTATGTATGTCTGTGTGAGAGAGATATTGTATTTTTGAAAGAAGCTATATGAGTGTGTGACTTCGTGTGTGTGTGTGTGTGTGTGTGTGTGTGTGTGTGTGTGTGTGTGTGTGTGTGTGTGTGTGTGTGTGTGTGTGTGTGTGTGTGTGTGTGTGTTTGTGTGTGTGCGTGTGTGTTGATATAACTGTGTGTATATGCATGAGTTCTGCTGTGCGTTGTGTGAATGAATCTTTCACAATGCGCCCATCAGAACACTTACTAAGGTAGATGCACATATTCATGTATACATGCGCACAACCAGTCATACGCCCAAACCGTTTCTCTCAATCATTCACTGATTGAGAGAAGCTGTACGGGGCCATGACGGCTTGTGTGCATGTATATAAGAGAATATCTGTGTGAGGGAAGTGTCCTGGCGGGTGTCAGGTACATGAGTGAGAGAGGTTGTATGTGTGCATGAGTGCTTGTGTGCAGGTGCATGTGCATATGAATGTGTGTGTTTGGATTGGGTTTGGAGGGGACATTGGAGTAGGGCAATACCAAGGAAAGAAAACATGTCCTTACTGACAGTGTGAACTGCATGTTGCCAGCAAGAATGTGTTTTCTACCTTGGTATTGTCCTGCACCAATGCCCCCTCCGAGCCCACACATATTCACATACACATGCACATGTACAGAAGCAGTTACACACCCATGCAGCTTTCTCATTCATTCACACGTCACCCACTAGAGCACTGCAATCACACAGATACACACAATCACATATCTGTGTGAGTGAAGTGTTCTGGTGGGTGCCATGTGCATGATTGAGAGAGGTTGTATAAGTGTGTGACTGCTTGTGCACATGCGGATATGACTGTGTGTGGGCTCTGCCTTGGAAGGGATATTGGGGCAGAGAAATATAAAGGTAAGAAAACATGATACGTCTTATTATGTATCTAGAAAGACCTACATTGATGGCATCGGTCTGGCCATGTATTCTTCCTGTGGGTCAGCAGCATTTTCTACTGGGAATTAAAGGTACAGCAAGCATGATAAGTATTATTACATTGTAGAGAAGGAGCCAAGTACCACCAACTCAACCATCTCACCCATATTGCCTGTATGTTGGGAACCAGAGTTTGAGACACGTGCAGTACTGATACAGAGGAGAATCCTGGAGGCAAGATTCTCATTAAGAAAGCCATACGTGCATACAAGACAGTATGATGGTCATTTGAATGAAATTCCAGAAGAAACAGGACCAATGAATGAAAGAGCAGATTGGTGACATCACATGAGGTAATACTGACACACCGAGAAGAGATGCAGGTACGAGAGAGTGATGAAGATATTCTATAAGGCATCAAGAAAGTATCAAAGATAAGGGACATCTCAGGCTCGAGATGAAGAAACTTATGCCACAGAAACGATGAAGATATCAAGTCATTTTATACGTGTACAAATGCAACAAAGCAAAACGCAAGCAGACAAAGTATTATTGAAGCTAGCTATGTAGTGAATAGATTGTGACATGTGCCAACGTATACATATATAGGAGTAAGTAAAGAATGAATGTGTCCATGTGTTATAGCAGACCTGGACCAGAGAAGGAAGGTCTTTTCCAGTGTGTCGGAGTTTAAAAACAACAAAATTACAGAAGTGAATCTCAGAAAGGCAAGGCTGGATTAGCCGCAAGAAGCCAAGGTTTTATTGGACTGGGATGAGCAGACATTAGTAACATTTGTGTGAAAGAATGAAACTCTTGTTCAGAGGTAATGGACGAAAACAAAGAAGACGTCAGAGTTTAATTAAATAGTAGTATTTTAAATGCACCAGAGCTCAAATTTGTGGTCTTCAGTCACAAACATGACGAACCACACCTACGCAGAAAGGCAGAGTGTGACTCTACTCTCCTGTATTCTCCAGAGCAAAGAACATTTCCAAGGCCGCGTTCAAAGCCTTAATTGACGTGCAGACTACTGAGGGGATGATAGATGATATGCTAATTGGTGAAAAGCTATTGTAATGACCAGCTCACCAGCACCTGGAAGTCCAGGCTGTGTGCTGCTAACATGGGTGGAAAAGTACTGACAGATTTAAGAGTGCCAACCAATTGTAGGGTGCTGCGTAATTAAGAGCCGTATAGTTTGTTAGTTAGAGATGCAAGGGAGAAAAAGATAAGGCTGATGAGATAGCGCTCATACAGAACGAATGAATGGGTGGCCAGATTTTTCTCAAACTTGATGAGCATTGAGGAAGTTAGGCAAAAAGGAAGATCGAGACGAAAAGGACAAAAAAGATAGGGACAGAGAGGTACAATTGAAAAAGATAAGGCAAGAAGGAAGGATAGACAAAGATGAGGAAAGGGCAGAAGAACAGAGCAAATATGACAACATACAGAGGGCAATCAAAGACAAGAAAGGCTAGAAAGAAAGAGAGAGGAACAGGAAGAACAAAAATTAAGGGTTAAAAGGATACAAAGACGTAGAGACGAAGAAATATGAAGGGCAAATGAGAGAAGAGAGATGAAAAGAAAGGAAGAAGAAAGAGGGAAAGAAGAAGCAAGGAAACAAATTGAGCTTGATGATGAGATAGAACAAAAGAGAAGACCGAGAGCACACGACATTGAGCGTGTAGAAAATGAATTAATGGACCTAATCGAGTAGTAGCATGGGAGGACATAGAAGAATTCTTCCCTGCACATGAACCGATGCCAGGTCCATCTAGAGCAAATTTAGAGAATGTGTTTGACTCTAGCAGCATTGGGGACGCAATTGATAAAGTCCATCATGATATGAGGACTAGGCAGGAATCTAAAGGAAAGGGTAAAAACGATCGACTCGAGAGTACACAGTTATACGACAGAGAGGGAGGGAAGGAGGGAGGCTTGTGTAGTTTTAAGCCTAAAGAGGTGTCTTTAGACAGACTAATTCTGAATAGAGATGAAGAGGAAGGAAGACACACAAGTTGGGGACAGGATATGTCAGACGAAGACAGAGAAACCTTCCGTGGGGAGGAGGGAGGTAACGCGTGTGGTCCCGAGGGATGTTCTCCAGTGGACAAAGAAGTGAGATGGTCAGATCTCGATCTACCCAAATCAATGGCATCAGAATCTCTGGCGTGACTAGATCGACCTAGAGGGTGATGCCATAGTGAGAGGGGAGAGTCACCACCTTATGTGAGCAGGTGAAGATCAGTGCCAGGAAGAAGGAGGTGGGGAACCATTGTCCCTGCTATGGAAAGACAGACTGATGGGGGATGAGTGTGAATTTGGGATATCACAGTTTCCTTTGTTAGAGAAAGGAGAATCCAGACCACAATATATACCATCGCCACACACGGATAAAGATAATTTAAGGTGTAAACTCCTGAGTTTGACTTCTGGCGCTGGGAAATGCATACATGAGTTCGAAAAAATGACAGGAGTAAACATGTTAGCTATAGGAGACATTGAAGGTCTTCTAGCCGCTATCCTTGGGGAGAGAGCATACGATGTTTGGTCGAGAGCAGGATACTCGAGTGTCACTATGCAGATACGGCTTACAATGGAGCACCATTTAATAACTGTTGAACGGCAGTCTGGAAAGTGCTCAGAGTGCTGTATCCGGACACATCAGATATGGGAGCTATAATGAAGAAAAAGATGCAGGAAGGGGATGATCCTCTTGTGTACATTCAAAATTACCAAGAGCAGTAGTCTTTGGAGACTTGTGAGCCTTGGGGGAAATCTATACCTGTATTTTATCATATATTATGCCGAGGGCTGCCAGTGCCAGCACAGCAGCAGCTAAAGAAATGCACAGGACAGCTAATGGTCACTAGGATAGGGGGTGTCACTGTTGAAGGAGAACATCCTTTCACAGGTACCGGAATAAGCATATGCCCACAATAGGACAGACCATTTGATGAGTTTTTATTCAGGCCAAAGATACCTCTGGATGCAGAGGGAGGACGCATTTTTCCCTTTGAATTACAATCAGCCATAGTGTGGGGAGAAATGGCTTTGCTTGATAGAACTGATTATGAAGGAAGATGATGGTGCACAGTCATTACCATTGGGGAAGGTTATAGATTGACGTCACTGATTAAGATATATTTAGAGACCATCCGTCAGATGATGAAGTAGTATTTCAAATGAGTATTACTAATTGGGTAAGAGCAATTAAACACGAGGGTCCTCAAAATATGATGCTAGCATTGAAACGCCCCGAGTTTTTCGATGAAGATATGGCAAAGGTGCCAGCTTCATTATAGACAACAGGCCTCTATGATGTAGACCTATTGAAAGGTGCTGGAGAAATTCAGATTAAATTGAAACCAGGAGAAATGTTACCTCAGGCATGACAGTATCCCATGTCTCGACAGTCAGACAAAGGTATTTTCAAGATGATATCCACCATGATGGAACATGGTATTTTAGTGACGTTATAGTCACCATGTAAAACGCCAGTGTACCCTATCAAAAAATCTAATGGGGGATTGTGGTGTTTAATTCAGGATTTACGCACGATTAACCACATTGTAGAGGCCAAATTCCCTCTAGTTCCTAATCCTGCAACAATCTTATGTGTTAGGCAGAATCCTGTGCAGTGCACTGTAGGATTGTTTAGCGTGTTTTGGGAGCACAGAGCCCAGAACCACTGCACAGGATCAATGTATAGCATGTTTTTTGAAGTGCAGCGCCACTGCATGGGTTTGATGCATTGATATAATGTGGTACAGCAAGACATGTGTTATTGAGCATTTTTTTTATGCAGCGCCACTGCATGGTTTTAATGCAATTGCTTCAAGCTATGTGTTGCCAGTGCAACATATGGATATGCAAATGAAGACAGGCTACACAGGCTAAAAACAAACCATTTTCTCATTTAAAAGCGCATTTTATTTTTCATATTCAAAATGCACACCATTTTTTTTCTTTTCATCTGAAATGCCTATGTTGCAAGAGACACATTTGAAGATTAATGAACTAATATAATTAACCGTACTAACATGATTCTAACTTCTTAATAATATAATGTGTTCTACACTGCAAAATGAGGCAGGCTGAAACTCATTTCAGACTGTGTGCAGATTTTTTTCTTCTTCTGGTTTTTCTGTGCTGCTTTGTCCATAGTATTTGCAGGAAGCAAGGATTCGAATAGCAGGAAATCAGTTTTGTTACAGTTGCTTACTGTAAAAGATTTCTATTGTATGCAGATGGTGGATAGGACATAATAGAATTTTATTGGTTAGGATCCTTTGGTAGGAGATAACCAGAGTTTTCTTGTATAATCTCAGGGAAGAAGCTAGAGAGACGACATTTTGACACAGCTCGGAGAAGGACTGGGTTGATAGCTGGGAATGCCTGATTCCTAAAGCAGATTCAATACTGCTACAGATAGTGGGATTTCCAGTCAACAAGCCCCAGTTTGAGCGACAGCAAATGCTTGTCCTTGCTGGGTGAACCCCTCCAGAAGGCGACCAGCCAAAGAAGTTACATGCTGAATAAGCCTGGTAATTATCTCGCTGAAGTGTGGGAGCTGTGCGTATGTGTGTGAAAATATTCAGTCAGAGTAGAAGAGGAGATTCCTGTGTTTTAACCACATGTTAATGTTGCAAATTGAATTCTTGTTCCTCGCCACTCTCCTTTCATTGTGTTACATATAATGTTGCTACTGTGAGCTTTCCATTTATTTCTGTAAAAAAAGAGTAAGCCCGTGTTGAAATGCAAGTTTTATAATACAAAAAAAATTATCTGAAAGCAGGCAGAAAGTGTGTTTCATTTTATCTTGTCCTTTGTGCATCTATCATTATAACACTCGTAATATGGGAAGATCTTTGCACAGTGCAATTGTCATTTTTAAAAGTTGCTGAAAGATAAGACATGGCAGTAGCTGTGTGCATGAATCCATTCAGTATATGAGTGTGTGTGTGTTTTCTGAATGGAACATAATAATAACAAGATGAAATAGCCGGCTGCCGAAGGTCTATGAGTCGGCAGGAAGAGAGGCCCTGGACATAGCTCATCAAACGTAAATAAATTGGTGATAAATACCACATATAGCTTGCTGTCGTAGATAATCAGTGAGAACAGCCCATGGTGGCACTCCAATTGAAAATGTGGTGTTTCTGGAATGCAAGCCTGAGGTCTCTCTAGTGATCACACGAACAAACAAGCCCCAGATCTATACAAAATACCCTACATATTTATGGTGCGTTGCAGGCCGGGAAAGTGATCACAGAGCACCTACTGGGCATGGCAAGTGTGTCTCACACTGCCATCTGTACATTAAGGGAACCCATTTTATAATAACAGTGTGTTACTAAAAACGAATTTCAGAATGTCACAAAGGGAAACCACATTCTCAGACCTAGTGCATTATTTAGAGGCAAAGTTGTTTGCACATGGGATGTGGTCATCGAACACTACCTTGGAATCGCATGACCGCATTCAGGGTGAGGTGCAGAAAGAAAAACTAGACAATATTTTTGCAGAAGGCAGCATAATTCAGGTCTGCCTTACAAGGTTATTGAATGCAGCCGATAAAACTGCAGAGAAAGACGGTTTAATACGGCTATGCGCCAAGATCTGGTTTATTTTGAATAGGTCCCTGCGAATGCAAGAAAATGATAACCAGCTAATTGACAGGTTAAAGACTGATTCAGATGGGGCAAGCAAAAAAGAGGAGATGTTAAGAGCAGAATTGGATGTATGCCAAAAAGACATGCAATTAAAATGCAGAGATTTTGATGCTCAGTTGTCCAAAAGCAAGAAACAATTTGAGGCCAGTGAGCAAGAATTGGTACACTTAAAAGCCTTAGTGGACCACATTAGACAGGATAAAGATGAGATTGTTTCAGAAATGCAGATTTTACAAAAAGAAAATTTTGAAAAAGAAAGTGATCTCCAAGGTGCAGAGCAAGAAATGGTTAAAATGATTCAAGAAAAAGACAAGAGAAACAAAGAATTCAATGAATGCCAAATGCAAATGTGCGACATGCAGGCGGTAATAAATAAAATGAGTGATGAAAACAACTATCTGCAAAATGAAGCACGCAGGCTCCTTATAAAGTGCAAAGACTTAGAACAACAAATGTGCATTGCCAGGTCCCAGAAGAGGCGGCAGGGTACTACATTCAATGGAGTGGAGGTGAATTCTAGTTCTGCCCAAAGAGCTAGTGCTCCAGAGTACTGGGCCGGTGACTGAACTTGGTTGCAGCGCCCTTGGGGGATTTGATACTCCCATTGGGGGCAGCCACCAATCCCATACACCTGAAACCAGGATTGAATCACAAGGTGGTGCAATTCCATGTATTGCAACAAGTAGCCCCATAAAGATAATGAAATCCATTAAAGCCCTGATCAAACCATTTAAAAAGGAGGGGAATGCTGCATAGAGGATCACTTAGAAGCGGTTCATGACATATTTAAAGCCCTCCAGATACCTAAGGAACAATACAGTCAATATTTTCATTTAACCTTAGATGCCCCGACGGCCAGCATCATAAGGGGATTAAATGAACAGCAGAATATGACAAGGGTGGAGTTTGAAAAGGAAATTATGCGTCATTTTTCTCCTTTTCAGTCATTGCAGGAGGCAAAGAAAGTCGCTTACACAATCACTGCTGGGCCTAACACATCCCCTCGCCAATTTTTACAGGACTTAAAAAGAGCATTTTCTCACTTTGATGTATCTTTTGACCCCAATTCCAATGAGTTTTAAACTGCCTACTTCTATGGGCTACAGAAAGACATCACATCACAATTGGTCCGTGAATTTGACGGTGACAAGTCCCTTGAATGGATTGTACACCAAAGCAGAAAACTATATGAGGTACTCTATTGTCAGGGTAGAGAAAGTGATAAAATGAAAGATATTAGACCTAAATCTAAAGAACCCTCAGCCACAGTGATGGAAATCAGGTCAGCCAAAATGTCCCTTGAGTCTGCTCAAAGTCCAGGCAAAAATAATTCGGCACCTGAACAAAGGGTTAATCAACAAATGTCATCACACTCTGCACCAATGTTCCAATCACATGATCCTAGTAATAGGGAGAGCTACATCAGCACTAGGTATTTAGGAGATAGGCCCCGGGCAGGCTATCGGCCTAATATGTCCAATATGAACAATAACCAGAGACAAAATCAAGATCAAAGAAATGATGGTCCCTACCAGACATTGGGGACACAGAGCAAATTTGATCCCAACACCATGATATATGGTAATCAGGATAGACCCTGATATGTGGATCGATTTTAAGATAATGGGAATCAACATAGGGGTCAGTACCCACAACATGAGAGACAGGACATGAGACAGAACATGAATTATACTCCACGTCAGTACAATGATTCCCCACCAGGGGACTACAACCAAAGGATGAGTGCACCCCGCTCCTCTCCACAAGTGAATCAAGAGTTCAGGAACCATCCCAATAGAAATCACTCACCTGAGAGGTATCAGAATAGATCCAATCAGGGGGAAAACAACCAATATCGACCTAGGCCACAGAAAGAGGATTCTAGAGAGATGGAAAGGTTCCAGTGCCTCGAGGCCCAAGTGAAAATGTTAGCTGAGCAAATAGGGAAGCTCTATACAGCGCAAAAACAACCATCCAAAGAGGGGGCTGATGGCCATAGCAATGACCGGGGGGCTTCTTCTGAAAAGTGACTAAGTACTCATGATACCTACAACGCCAAAAAGACAGATTGCCCTAATGTAAGTTTGCATAATGACTCTGAGATGCCCAATGATATAAAAGTGAAAGCACCAATGAATGAACAAGTAATAGAAAGTGCAAATAATTCTAAAAGAGAGGTACGGTTTAACCTAGAGCTAAATCAAACATTGGAGATTTGTACAAATGAAATAAGAAAACCTGAAACTCCAAGAGAACAAAGAGACAGATTTAAGAAAAATGACTCATGCATGGGGAATACCAGTGAACAGGGAGTAAGTGGGGATGCTATAGCTCCTTCCCTGGACAGTCAAAACGGTGCACAAACACAGACAGAAAAAGGAAATACTCAAAAGGAGGGTACAAATCAATCACCTGAGGAATTCTTTGAGCCACATATTTTTGAAGAAGCTGAAAGGGCTGGTACCACACTAAATGATCACAAATGCACAGAATTAAACAATGACAAATTACTAAATGATGTTGTTACACATGTTCAGTTGGAAGGTTGTAATGTGGTCCCTGATGATACCCAGATGGGTGGGCGAACAGTGGTTACACTCCAGAAAACCTCTGAACATGGAGAAATGAATAAAGTCTCTTGCGCAGAAATGGGTAAAAAGGAAGGAAAAATGTCTTTCCATTTACCAATGTGCTTAGCCAAAAGTGAAAAAGGCCTGGGAAAGGAGAGCCCTGAAATCAGTAAGAATTCACACTTCTTATGTGTATTAGAGGAAGTTGAGGACAGATATTATGCACCCATCACTGTAGAAGAAAAATGCCAAACATTTGCTATGATTGACACTGGCGCACAGGCCACAATTATGTCCAAGGAGCTGGTAAGAGTATCAATGAAGGGAGACCCCCACAGAATCAGATCACAGTGAAGGAAAATCAAGGTCCAGTGCATAACCTTAATGGGGAGGAGGTGCCCATCATAGGTGTAACTGAGGTTGACATAAAAATAGGAAAGCACAGAATGAAACAAGAGGTATTGATCACATCTATTTGTGAAATTCCATTTCTGATGGGGACAGGTTGCCTGAAAAGATTGTCTCCTCTCATAGATGGGGTGAATGGAGTGCTGTGGTCCTTAACCAAAAAACCATTGAGACCTAAGAAACTAAAATCACAAAACAGCAACATAAATGAATGTCACACCGTTGCCAAAACAAATGATGCTGTGGAGGTATATCTCCAGAATAGTTGCATACCTAGTGTCACGGTTATATTAATCTGTCAAGACAAAATGCAGAGCGACAATGAAAAACTACCTGTACAAATATACTTGGACCCAAGGAAAAATTGGCAGACTGCCATAGATGAGCACACATTACGTTTTTATTTAAAAGAGAAAATAATCAAACAGAATATTGCTCCTAAAACAGATTCAGAAAAACACATTACCACACTTGCTAAAATACACATGGAAGATGAGCAACCATGGGTTCATGTTGGTATAAATGACTGTTTTAAAACAATAAAAGCCACTTTAGCGCTGAAACAGGAGAGGAGCTTCATTAATGAGAAATTGTTGCAAAAGATAATGGAGAGGGAAAAGATCCCGAAATTTAGGATTAAAAACCAATATGTTTCTGGGTTGGACAGTCCAGACTTTGAAAACCAAATTGCAGGCAGATGCATGCTTAAAATTAGCATTGGGCAGAAAACAATTTACCATAATGTATGGATAGTGAGTGGAGCACAAAATGACTTTTACATGGGCAATGACATCATGCACAGAATGTGTATGGTGTTAGATTTCCTTAATCAAAAATATGGTCACGCCTCGGTGGGCCGGCACCTGAATTTGAAGACAAAAGAAGGGATTATCATTGTGCACAACTGGTTCCTTATGCAATTGAATTACAAATGAGGAAAGATACTATTATTCCTGCATTTACAAAACAGTTTGCAATAACACTGAAATGCAAAAATGGACAGCAGATGAAAGACTCTGATGCATTTGTGTGTCTGAATGAATCCATAAAACAGCAAGGCCTGGATTCTCTTCCTCATCGTGGGGCGAGGGCAGGAGCCCCCCCAGCACCCCAGCCCAGCAGAGGAACCACGAGGAACACGGACAGGGCCTGCCTGACCCTGTCCCCACACGCCGCCTGACTCGCGCATGCCGGGCGCAGCGCGGCCTGAAACCGAGGCTGAGCCTCGTTAACATCAGCTGTAACCGCCGGCAGGCGGATCACGCCGGCGGCCAGCTCCAAGGCCACTCTAAGGCCTGTTGGGTGCCTGTTTGGAGCATCAGGAGCCAGGGGCCAGGAACTCTGCCCTTACCGCTCCAGCCGCAGCAGCACACCTCGGATCAGGGGCAGGAGCTCTAGCCTCCTGAGCCGAGGAGCATCTCCAGCTACACACGGCTCGGCCGTGCGTCTGATCACCCTGCCTCACCGATTTTCCCTCAAGGGCTAGGGTTGCCATTGATCTCCAGTTGCTCGCCGATTGCTAAAGCGCAACGCTTCTTGCAATCGACTGACTCCGTCAGACTCTTCCGCCTGGCCCAGCAATGGCGGGCGCATCGCGGCACCAGAGCGAGGCTCTGGCCGCACGAATCAGCTGTTGACCTCCCCATTCATAATTAGCCCCTCCGCCGGCAGGCGGGAACGCCGGCCTCTCAACAAAGGCCCGCACTAAGGCCCCTGTTCGCCTCCGGAGCCTTGGAGCCAATGTCTACTCGGACCTCTAATCCATTGTGAGTAGAGGGGTTACCCTCAGTCTACACTACTGTGCTTTCTGGTATGTCTTCTGCTACTCCGCAATCACATACATTTAGACTCGGTTTTTCTTCACCTCGATAACTGTTTGCTACATACACTTATGCCGCCAACTCTGTTGCCTCTTTGCGTTACTGCCACCTCTCATTAGTTCAGTCACTTTCTGCCCCTAATGTGGTATGTCTCATGACTGATACTGGCTGTGCCCTTTGGTCGTTAACCAACCACTGCAACTGTGTTGTGCCTTATGGTCATTAACTGACCACTGCCATTGTGTTGTGCCTTATGGTCGTTAACCAACCACTGCCATTGTGTTGTGCCTTATGGTCTTTAACTGACCACTGCAATTGTGTTGTGCCTTATGGTCATTAACTGACCACTGCCATTGTGTTGTGCCTTATGGTCATTAACTGACCACTGCCATTGTGTTGTGCCTATGGTCGCTAACTGACCACTGCAATTGTGTCGTGCCTTATGGTCATTAACTGACCAGTGCTACTGTGTAAATGTCATATGGTCGCCCTCGCTCTCCCTACCATACTACGCGCGCTTAGACTCTACCAGGTCAACATGCCCCCCACCAACAGTCTAACTACTGCAAACTCACCACTGTACTCTTTCAGTACACTACTGACCAGACTGCTGCCTACCCTTCTCATCCTTATACTGCACCCTGGCTGCACCGCACCATACCATACCACCACCTCTATTTACTACTCTTACTTGCATCTTACCTCAACTATGCCATCCCACACTCACCACACCAACCCTTATCTTAACAACCCAGCCCTCTGGATCCAGCACTTCGCCACCAGACCTTTACCTAACCTACCCTGCTCTATCTCCTTGAGAAATGCTAGACTTGGCTCGCGTCTCACCCACGCTTCCCATCACTCAGCTCACCGCATCAAACTGCCTCTCCCTCTGTCACCACCTACACTTTCACCTAATCTACCACCATCTTCCAACTCCCCTAACTTAAACAACATCAAAGGCGCGCTAATCAACGCCAGATCACTCCCGGCTCACGCCCTAGAAGTAGCTGACTTGATCCTCAACCTTGACCTCGACTTCTTAGCAATCACTGAAACCTGGCTCCACCCAGCTTCAGGTCCTCTTCTCTCCCTCGCTATCCCTCCTGACTACAACATTATCAGACATGACCGTAATTCCATCCAATCTAAAGGAGGTGGCATCGCCATCATCCACAAAAACGCTTTGAACTTCCACCTCTCAGCCACACATCACTCCTCCACTCTGGAAGCACTGTCTGCTAAACTAGCTCTCACACCCAACCATTCTATCACCTTTCATCTACTCTACCGGCCACCCGGCCCACTATCTACCTTCGCGGAGGACCTCTCCAACATCTTCACACACAGCACCAAAGTTACCTCCCAGGTTATGATACTGGGGGATTTCAATTTAGGCCTCAACGACCCCAAGGACACCGCTGCTTCGTCTATTGACAACATCCTCACTAATGCTGGATTCACTCAGTTCCTAAACCAACCTACCCACAACAAGGGCAGAACCCTTGACTGGCTAGCCGCCCTCAACTGTCCCATCAACATCACCTCTAACCAACAGTGCGCCTGGACAGACCACAACTTAATTACATTCAATATTGAGTCCAAACCTATCAGCCTCCCTCACAACATTGCCCCGGCTATGGCCACCCGTAACAAACGCAACATTACCTGCGATAGACTCCTACCCCTCCTCCTTCCAGCTCTTAATGTTCTGGATCCATCATGCTCTGACCCTACGGCCCTGGTCGACACCTTCAACCGGGCCATGCTTACAGCCTTAGACACCATTGCACCCTCGAAACTGAGAAAATCTAAACCTCGAGCCCACCTAAACTCCTGGTTTACTCCCCATCTCAGAGCACTACGCAAAGAAAAACGAATTGCAGAATCCCACTGGAGAAGCAATCACTCTCTAGCTAACAAATCACGCGTACTCCTGGCCACCCTTAACTACAAGGAAGCTATATTCCAGGCAAAAAAAGACACATATAACAAACGCATCGAGCAAGCCAAATCTAACACCAAAGAATTGTTTAAAATTCTAAAAGAACTTGAAACTCCTGTTACCCCACCTGACACATGTACCAAAGATAGCACCTGGTGCTCCAAAATCCAAGAAGCTCTCCTAGGTAAGATTGCCACTCTCCAAATTAAAATTAACAACAAACAATCTAGCCTTCAATCCAACCCTCTACAGATCCCTATACCTACCACAAACCCCTCTATCACAGACTCTCTGACTCCTTTTAGCTTCTCTCCACTCTCCATTCTCGAAGTGGAAAAGATTATCACTAGCCTTAAACCGTCCAATTGTCAGGGTGACCTCTGTCCTGCACCTATTATCAAGGAAGCTGCTCACGACCTAGCACCTTTCATCACTACGCTCATCAACTCCTCCTTTAGCTCTGGGATTGTACCGGACAATCTTAAGGATGCATGGGTCATCCCGCTTCTGAAAAAACCTACCCTCGATCCCAGTATACCCACAAACTACAGACCAATTACCACTGTACCTTTTTTACTAAAAATCCTCGACCGCGCGGCCTACCTACAAATTCAGGAATACCTTGAATCTAATAACCTTCTGGGACTCAGGCAATCAGGCTTCCGGCCTCGCCATGGCACTGAGACCGCCCTTATTGACTTAAAAACGCAGATCGAAGATCTCAAAGACAAAGGCAAACTGGCATTATTACTTCTCCTGGACCTCTCTGCTGCTTTTGATCTCGTCAATCACAAAATTCTCTGCCATCACCTCAAATCAGCCGCACACTTCTCAGAAAATGCCGCCACTTGGATCAGATCCTTCCTGGATAATAGATCTATGCGTGTATTCTCCCCACTTGCGGCCGCACCACCCGCTCCGGTCGCCTGTGGTGTGCCTCAAGGGTCTTGTATCTCGCCCACGTTATATAACGTGTTTACCAAACCCCTTTTCGATATTTTGGATCACTTGGGCGTCACGTATACCAATTACGCTGATGACACACAGATACTCATCCCCATCACAGGCGATTACACAACTGACTCCCTTGCCATCAACGCCATCTACCAGGTCATCCAAGCGTGGATGGCCCAGCACGGCCTCTGCCTAAATGATGAAAAGACAGAGCTCCTCATTCTTGGTTCACCACAAAAACTCACTAAACTTAACCCTGCCTTCAAGTCTTTCACCATCGATGGGAATACCATCCCGATTGCTAAGGACACGAAAACCCTTGGGATTTACATCGACTCAACCCTATCCTTGACTAGACAATCCAACGCAGTCTCATCTGCAGCAGCGCTTACTTGCAAGCTCATCACCGCCTGTCGCCCGTTCCTAACCACTGCCAACTGCGTAACCTTGGCCAGGACCCTTGTTCTATCCAAGGTTGACTACTGTAATGCCCTCTATCTAGGTACTAATCTCCGCAACTTAAATAAGCTACAAATTGTCCAAAACAATGCGATCAGAGCGGCCCTTAACATTCCTAGGCGCCAGCATATATCTGACACCAGGCGCAACCTGCACTGGCTCTCTATCCCACAGCGCATCTCCTTGAAGTCCTTGGCTCTCACACACAAATGCCTCCACAACCAAGCCCCTCGCTACCTGGCAAACAGATTCTCTTTCCACAATTCCACCAGACCTCGCAGAGCGGCCCAAGCCAACTGCCTTGTCATCCCGCGCTTTAATCTCCTAAGATCTGGTGGAACCAGCTTCCCCATCCTGGCAGCCAAACTTTGGAACTCACTCCCCAATGACCTTAGAGCAGAACCTTCCTTCCTGAAATTCAAATACCTTACCAAAGCATGGCTATCCGCCCAAGACTGCTAACATCAGCTTACTGCCCTACTTGCACTTTGACCTACTCGGCATCCCTTATTAACTATCCTGTAAATCACTGCCTTATCGATATTCATTTGAATGTATATGTTGTAAATTTTGTATATCTTCCTGTAATAATCTTGTAATACTCTGTCACATTGCCTTGTCATGCTTTCATCTTGTTGTAACTAAGTTAAGCGCCCGGATGCCCCTGGGCCTGGTGCGCTATAGAAATAAATAAAATACTAAAAATACTAAATACATTCCATTGGTAGACATTGGTGAAGGATCTGTACAAATTATGGTAAATAATAAAGGTTGTCAGGATATTCATTTAGAGGGCAGAGGAGATACAGAATTTATTTTCCTTTACATTTGACAGGACTCAATACGCCTGGCTTAGAGCTCCGTTCGGGTACATCAATAGTGGGAGTGAATTTGGCATATTTTTGAGAAAGGCCATGCCAGATGCAGCGGAAAGAGGAACCATAGTTTATGTGGATGATGTCCTGATAAAAAATGAAAGCCTGAAAAGCCATTTTGATGAAATAAGACATGTGCTTGGCCAATTGCAGAAAGCAGGCGCCAAAGTGTCTTTACATAAAGCACAATGGTGCAAGAAAAAAGGGAATTTTCTAAGCCATGAAGTGACTGAACATGGGCTAAATCCACAAAAGAAGAAAATAGAGGCCATACAAAAACTAAAGGACCCTAAAAATGTGAAAGAGGTAAAACGTTTATTAGGGATGACAGGCTATAACAGAAGGTTCATTGAAAATTATGCTGAAATCACTCAACCATTGACTAAACTGCTTAAACTGAATACACCCTGGATATGGGAAAAAGAGCAGTCTGAGGCAGTAGCTAAATTGAAGGAATGTCTTGTAAAGGCACCATGTTTAGCATATCCCATATAGGGTAGGGATTTCTTTATAGAAATAGGGTTCTCTGAACATTGTATGTCAGCAGTGTTATCACAAAAACATGATGTGAATCACAAAACCATTGCATATGCAAGTAAAGCATTTTCCCAAGTTGAAATGAAATTCAATGAATGTGAAAAGCACCTATTAACCACTGTGTGGGCGCTACAACATTTCCGCCCTATTGTTCAAGGAGAAAAGATGATTATTGAAACAAATCATCAACCTGTGAGTTTTTAGAGAGTAAAAGAATTAGGTCAGGTAATCTAGCGCAGTCCAGAATCACTTCATGGATGCTGGCATTACAAGGTTTTCCTGTAGAAGTGAGATATGGACAAAATAAAAAGAGCCCAATTGCTCAAGGGTTAGCTGACTTACATGACTGTGCAGCTGAACAAGTATTAAACGAAATGGAAGTGGAACCTAGTTTGCAGAAATTTGAGCAATCACCACACAAAGCTTTTGATGAAAAAACATGCAAGGATCTGCCAACTGTATATGTAGATGGTTGTGCTTTTCACATTGAAAATGACAGTAATAAACAAGTAGTGTCAGGAATAGGGAATGTCTGGTTGAAATGTGAAGGTGTCCCCAGTGTAGGGATGAGGATTGGAGCTAGAAGCAGTCAAGTGGCGGAATGGTGGCCATTTATAAAGCGATTGCTACTGCAGTTGATAATAAATTCAGTGAAATTGTCCTGGTGACTGATTCTGACTATGCACGAAATAGCTTTGTGGAGTATTTACCTGGCTGGAAAGCGAGAGGCATGGTTACATACAACAAAAAGCCACTTAAACATGGAAAAATGATACAAGCCATAGACAAATTGGTGTCAGAAAATGATTTGACAATACAATGGAGAAAAATTTGTGGGCATTTAAAAACACCCGGAGAGGATAAGGAGGGAAATGATAAGGCAGACCACCTGGCTAAAATTGGGGCTGTGATGGGAGAATTGCTACCTATAGATGATTTACTGGGTGAAATACAAATTGATGCAATAACACGTTCTAAAGCACCAAAGGAGGTAGATCAACCAGTGGTACAGTGGGGTCATGATATGCCAGACTAAGATTTGATGGAGGCAAAGAATGATCGAATTTTGGGAATCTATTATAATCATTTGATAGATCCTGAACAAAACCCTTTAACAGAAAATGATTGTATGGGAAAAGAAGAGTTGAGGGTGCTATTAAAGAATAAAAAACGAGTTAGACTGCAGGATGGACTCATGATTAGAGAGTCCATAACAGGACAAATACAGTGGGTGGTACCCCTTTCATTCGGAGGGCTAATGCTACAACATGCACATGATGCAATAACTGCAGGCCACAGAGGTTCACAAAAAACATTGGAAATACTAAAAGATGATGCTTACTGGCCACATATGTCCCAAGATGTGGAATTATATACTAGAGGATGTCTAGTATGCGCCCAATTTAAACCTGCTTCACCAATGCATAGAGCCCCATTGATGAAAAGAGGCCTAACTCTTCCATGGTCAGATTTGCAAATAGACTATGTAGGCCCTTTAAAAAGGTCAAGCAGAGGAAACCGTTACATTTTAAGTGTGATATGTTTGATGTCGAAGTGGATTGAATGTATTCCTGCACCAGATTGTAGTGCGCAAACAGCAGCCACATTGCTGGTGAACCATGTGTTCTCAAGGTTTGGGTTGCCACAAAGAATT
Organism: Ambystoma mexicanum; assembly: GCF_040938575.1. Classification (NCBI taxonomy): domain Eukaryota; kingdom Metazoa; phylum Chordata; class Amphibia; order Caudata; family Ambystomatidae; genus Ambystoma; species Ambystoma mexicanum. The sequence continues at coordinate 1,076,372,427 of NC_090925.1, forward strand.
GAGTCAGACAGAGGAAGTCATTTCACAAGTACTGTAATGAGTAAGGTATGGCAAATACTGGGTGTGAAAAGGAAACTACATATCGCATATCGGGCAGCCTCTTCAGGTGGAGTTGAACGGAGCAATAGGTCTGTCGTGGACATATTAAAGAAATTTGTGGCAGAAGCAGGTTCCAGCTGGGATTTACGTTTACCGTTGGTTTTGATGGCAATCAGATCAACTCCTGCCAAAGCAACAGGTATTAGTCCACATGAAGTCTTAACAGGTAGGAAAATGGTGTTACCACAACACCTACTATACAGAACACATGAGCAGACACTTGTGAGTGCAACCACAGTTCATGAGTACATTGATGAATTGAGGAAGCATTTGCAACATGCATTTGCTTTTGTGCAGAGAACTCTAGATAGAGCTGCTGACAGTGCAAAGTCATACTACGATAAAAGAACATCAGTGAGAGAATACAGTGTAGGGGATCAGGTGTATAAGTTTCATTTTGGAAAAAGTAAACAGAAAAATTCTTAATTTCTAGCAGCCTGGCAGGGGCCATTTCGAATTATAGATAAGGTTTCTCCTGTAGTTTATACAATTTTAACGACTGAAGATGAAACAGTAACTGAACAGTTTGTGCATGTAAATCAGATTAAGACATGCCATCCCAGACACGAGATCAGGCAGCTTGAGCATGTAGAAACAGATAAGGTCCCTTGAACATAAAAAGGTGGAGTGACTATGTCTAGTCAGGAGGCAGTGACAGAGAAGTTTAAAAAAAAGATGGTTGAAATGGTACATAAACACTGTAATATATGTAAATATATATAAAATATAAATAATATAAAAAGTAAATACATTTTTTAAAAAATAATGGAAGCTCATGGTCGGTGTGCAGAATGAAAATGCATTAAATATTGAATGTTGTTTTATGTATGCTTGTTCTCTATAACCTGTGTTCAATTTCAGAAGGCGAAAGAAAAAGGGTGAAATATTTTAGAAGGCGTGTTTTATTTTGGCAAAAGGGTGAAATTGGTATTGTGCTATATACTTAATCTGTTTCTTTTCTGTTTGATTTAGAATATTAACATATTTGTACCGGAGGTCACAGGAGACGATGGAGTCCTGGAGTCCCCTGGATGAAGACCAAAAGATGCCTGCCTCCGGGTGGAGGTGAAGACAAAATAACCGGAATGCCAAAGAAAAGATGACTTCTATAGAAAAGGATCCAAGAGTACCAAGATGAAAGAGTACCCGAATGAACCAAAAGAGGCAGACAGGTGTCCTGGCATATGGAGTTCCACGTATTTATTATTTTAATTAATTGTTTTAATCTGTTATGTTAATTATTTGTTTTAGTTAGTTGTTTTATTTTATTATTTTCAATTGACTTCAAGTATAAAATTGAAACACTGGACTATGGACACTTCCATTGGGAAGGCAAATGTAGAACATTTTATAAGAATTGATGAATTCAGATGAATTTTAATATTATGTTGATTGAACAGTGATTTTTCAATTTCATCTTCACAACAAGAATGTTAATTGTATTGGATTGTTACATTTTGAAAAGAAGAAAAGAAGCAGGTTGTTTTTTTAAAATTGGCTTGGATCATAGCCAAGTTTAAAAAAAAGGAGGGTATATGTAGGATTGTTCAGCGTGTTTTGGGAGCACAGAGCGCAGCACCACTGCACAGGATCAATGTATAGCATGTTTTTTTGAAGTGCAGCGCCACTGCATGGGTTTGATGCATTGATATAATGTGGTACAGCAAGACATGTGTTATTGAGCATTTTTTTTTATGCAGCGCCACTGCATGGGTTTAATGCAATTGCTTCAAGCTATGTGTTGCCAGTGCAACATATGGATATGTAAATGAAGACAGGCTACACAGGTTAAAAACAAACCATTTTCTCATTTAAAAGCGCATTTTATTTTTCATATTCAAAATGCACACCATTTTTTTTCTTTTCATCTGAAATGCCTATGTTGCAAGAGAAACATTTGAAGATTAATAAACTAATATAATTAACCGTACTAACATGATTCTAACTTCTTAATAATATAATGTGTTCTACACTGCAAAATGAGGCAGGCTGAAACTCATTTCAGACTGTGTGCAAATTTTTTTTTTCTTCTGGTTTTTCTGTGCTGCTTTGTCCATAGTATTTGCAGGAAGCAAGGATTCGAATAGCAGGAAATCAGTTTTGTTACAGTTGCTTACTGTAAAAGATTTCTATTGTGTGCAGAGGGTGGATAGGACATGATAGAATTTTATTGGTTAGGATCCTTTGGTAGGAGATAACCAGAGTTTTCTTGTATAATCTCAGGGAAGAAGCTAGAGAGACGACATTTTGACACAGCTCGGAGAAGGACTGGGTTGATAGATGGGGATGCCTGATTCCTAAAGCAGATTCAATACTGCTACAGATACTGGGATTTCCAGTCAACAAGCCCCAGTTTGAGCGACAGCAAATGCTTGTCCTTGCTGGGTGAACCCCTCCAGAAGGCGACCAGCCAAAGAAGTTACATGCTGAATAAGCCTGGTAATTATCTCGCTGAAGTGTGGGAGCTGTGCGTATGTGTGCGAAAATATTCAGTCAGAGTAGAAGAGGAGATTCCTGTGTTTTAACCACATGTTAATGTTGCAAATTGAATTCTTGTTCCTCGCCACTCTCCTTTCATTGTGTTACAGATAATGTTTCTACTGTGAACTTTCCATTTATTTCTGTAAAAAAAGAGTAAGCCCGTGTTGAAATGCAAGTTTTATAATACAAAAAAAATTATCTGAAAGCAGGCGGGAAGTGTGTTTCATTTTATCTTGTCCTTTGTGCATCTATCATTATAATACTCGTAATATGGGAAGATCTTTGCACAGTGCAATTGTCATTTTTAAAAGCTGCTAAAAGATAAGACATGGCAGTAGCTGTGTGCATGAATCCATTCAGTATATGAGTGTGTGTATGTTTTCTGAATGGAACATAATAATAACAAGATGAAATAGCCGGCTGCCGAAGGTCTATGAGTCGGCAGGAAGAGAGGCCCTGGACATAGCTCATCAAACGTAAATAAATTGGTGATAAATACCACATATAGCTTGCTGCCGTAGATAAGTCAGTGAGAACAGCCCATGGTGGCACTCCAATTGGAAATGTGGTGTTTCTGAAATGCAAGCCTGAGGTCTCTCTAGTGATCACACGAACAAACTAAACAAAAATAAGGGGTTCTGGATATTGTGGTCACATATAAAAAACAAAGGATTTATGCTCACCCATAAATACCACCAATAACGCATCCCAACATAATGTATACCACTAAATGTATCAGTGTGCTGAAATAATGTTTGTATACTATAGTACTATATACCAAATGTAATCTGAATGCAAAGAGTGATTATTACTGAATTATTTTCTTTTTGGCGGTAAGAAACTACCGCTAGGCCCCAGATCTATACAAAATACCCTACATATTTAGAATCCTGTGCAGTGCCCTTAGGGCCCACTACACACTAATAAGACCACAGGTGGTAATACAAGTTTTACCTTTGGTACAAGCCTGTACTACTAAGTTATAGTGGTAGCAGTAGCAGAGCAGCCAAGCCTATCTCAAGAATATATGAGCAGTAGCAGAGATTACACAAAGGGACCACAATTACTGTGACTCAAGCAAACACTGACTCAAGGTTTCAGGTAAAAAAATATAAGTACATTTATTTTTAAACCATCAGTTATAAACACAACACTTCTATTAACCTTTAAACAAAACCACACGTCAAATATACTACAACTAACCAATTCACTTTGTACAGTATGTCTCAAGTTAAGTACCCTGTGTTTGAATGAACCGGTGTTATGAACAAAACACGATACCGCGGATACGGTTTCGATCACTTTTTGACAGTTCGGTCAGCTAAATAAAAGCGTATCCGTGACATGAAATGCTACCGGGGCAAAAACACACTTAGCACCTGAGATACCCAGAGGGAGTTGGAGGCAAAAATCACAGGCAATATTTAGGTTAGGCAGACAGCATTGAGAAACACTCAGAAACAGGAGTTCAAAAGTCAAAGGGCCGGAGCCAGGATTAAGTGACACCGGAGACCTGTTGCCGAAGATCACACCATTAGACAGTTCACGATTCAGCGTAGCCCAAAAGTACTTTGATATTGTCAATGTTCGGAAGCAAAAGTTATAAGAAGGAGGGAAGACAAGGACGAGCTTTGAGGATAAAGAAAAGGGATTCACCCAGTTTCCTCGAGCAGGACACAGTACCTTATTCCAATGGTGCAGCTGGTGCCCTGGCAGTTGTTCCTGTTGGTTTCCCGCAGACCCACGATTCCTGGAGCTTCGTTGTGAAGGAGGATGTCTGAAGGGGGTCTGCACCACACAGGGATGAAGCCGGCAGTAGCGACAACGAATAAAAGGTGCGCTCCTTAAAAACAGGAGAGGCTCGGCAGGTGGCTATCCGGACCGCTACAGCAGTGTGCAGCGATTTTGACCATGATGGAGACCTCTATCTGAAGAAGATGAGCTGGTTATCCCCACCAGGCTCAAGGGAAGCAGACTCCCGACTGGATCTACTCTTAGTCGTCGAAGGGTAGATAGCTCAGGACTGCAGCAGGGCTTCACTGGGACGGGGTAGTTGCAGCAGCTGTCGTTCTCTCTGCTTCTCTTCGGTTCCTTGTAGTTCCAGAGGCGACTCTGATTTCTAGCCCAAGAGACCTGCCTTTTATGCGCAAAACCCCCATTCACACAGCCTGGCAGTCAATCACGCAGCAGGGGGGTTGTCCAGCCGGGACAACCACCCCAGCCAATCATGGCAAAGTGCGACTTGGGTTTCCTAGGATACCCTGTGCAGGGGGTGACGACACCCCTTCGCCACATTCAGTCTACCTAGACACCCAGGCGCCAAGAGGAGGGCTTCTCTGCAGAAGCCTGCCAAAAGACGGTGAACAAAGAAGGCAAACCTAGTTTACCGCGCAAAGTAAAACACAAGAAGGACTTTAACAAAAAGAAATGGCGAATAAACCCAACCGGAGCTAAAAGAAAGACGATTTGGTCAAGCGGGTTTTGCTTAAGGCTGTTAAAATAGCCAAAAGTATTACCACGTTTATCTAATATAGTCGCAGTAGAAAAGTTAGGGTAGATACCACTGCCACCTGCCAAGTCTAAATGTTAAAAGAGCGAAACAATGCTCAGGGAGGTACAGACAGAAAAGGGGTACAGATTAGCCCTTTCCAGTACTCCATGTAACATGGGGTGTACTGGGTCTGTGGAAAAGGTGACTATGTAAAGTAAATGGCAACTTTACCTTTCTCTGGGGGACAGTAGTCAGCCCCAGCGAAATGGAGTCAGAGGACAGTCTAAAAGACAACCCTGGGTTACTACATTGAGGGTGCTGTGTAACCCATACAAGAACAGGGGCACCTGGAGTAGTGTGCTCCAGTGCCCAAGATCACACAATGAGTAAAAACACATAGGCCAAAACACATGTAAGAGTGAAAAAGGATGTACACGCTTACCAGGTGGAAAGAATAGACTCCAGAAATCCAGCAAAGCTTCTGGGGGACTGACTAGGTGAAGGAACTTAGCCCTAGAAGGAGAATTCTCCCTAACACTCGCCCACCCCAGACTAAGGGACAGGAGGATTTAATCCACTTCTGGATGGATCTCATACCTCTAGTCGGTTACAAACATCCTAGAGAGAGCATCAGCATTTTGGTGGTGACTTCCTGCTCTGTGCTCAATGGAAAAATCAAATGCTTGCAGGCAGATTGACCATCTGAGTAATTTTGGGTTTTCCCCTTTCATTTGCATCAGCCATCTCAAGGATTTGTGGTCAGTCTGAATGATGAAGGTAGATCCATACAAGTATGGTCTAAAACTCTTCAGTGACCACACAATAGCAAAGCATTCTCTTTCTATTGTTGCCCACCTTGTTTCCGGATCCTTCAACTTCCTGCTGATGAAACAAATGGGGTGTTCCCTACCTTTCTCATCCAGTTGACTAAGGACTGCACCTATACCTACATTAGAAGCATCAGTTTGTACAATGAAGGGTTGGTGGTAGTCAGGAGCTCTTAGGACTGGAGCTTGCCAAAGGGCTTTATTTAGACCTTCAAAGGCTTGATTGCACTCCTCATTCCACCTGACCTTTTTAGGAAATTTGGGAGAGGAGATGACATTCAAGGGAGAAGCTACGGTCCCATAGTTCTCTATGATGTTCCTATACTACCCAGTAAGGCCTAGGAAGGTTCTTACTTGGGTTTGAGTAGTAGGGGTGGCCCAGTTTTGTACAGCTTGTACTTTGCTAGGCAATGGCCTTATTTCACCTCCTTCTACCTCATGTCCAAGGTAGACCACTGAACTCTGACCAATTTGACATTTGCTTGCCTTTATGGTCAGATGGGCCTGTTCCAGAGCCTGCAATACATAACCTAGGTGTTCAATATGTTCTTTCCATGTAGGGCTGAACACTGCAATGTCATCCAAGTATGCCATGCAGAAGTCCTCCATCCCATTCAGAACTTGATTGACCATCCTCTGAAATGTAGCAGGTGCATTCATTAGTCCAAAAGGCATCAATTTGAATTGGTCTGTCAGGGCTATTTGCCAATAGCCTGACATTAGGTCAAATGTGCTGAGGTACTTGGCTGCACTAGGTTTGTCCACCGGCTCATCTTTCCTAGACAAAGGATGGGCATCAGTCGTGGTGACTGCATTTAGAGCTCTATGGTCCACGCAGAATCTCAACTCCTTGGATCCTGCCTTTGGTACAAGCACAACTGGGCTAGACCATGGGCTAGTAGAGGGCTCTATAACCCCGAGTTCAAGCATCTTGTTGACCTCATTCCTTATGTGGGATCTGATATTGTCTGACATTCTGTACCCCCTGCTTTTGACAGGTAAACCGTCACCAGTGTGTATGTCATGCTGGCCCCAAGGGGTCAAGCCTGGTGAAAGTGAGAACAGCGAGGCAAACTGATTCAACAGTAACTTGCACTCATCCTGCTAGTCATATGTGAGACTGGGAGAGAGATTAACTCCTTCCACTTGCTCATCTAAAAGTAAGCCTCTGAGGGGGTCAGGCAGAGATTCACCCTCCTCCTCCTCCAGAGCTGAAGCTAGAAGCAGAGCTCCTATGTCAGGTCTAGAGACTTGAGCCTTTAAATGTGAAAGACTCTGAGAGCCTCCTTAGGGTTGCCTACGTCCACCAGATAGTACACTTCTCCAGGTTTGCCCACAACCTTGAAGGGTCCTATCCATTTGTCCTGCAATGCCCTCTGCCTTGTGGGGACCATACCAAGAACAAGCTGGTCTTGAGTAAACTCAACCATGTTAGCCTTCTGGTCATGCCAATGCTTGACCAGAGCTTGACCAGCCCTCAAGTTATCACTTGCTTCTGCCATCATGTGTGACATTCTCCTCCGGAGACCTATCACATAGTCAGACACTCTGACTGGCTTGGGGGAAGGAACACTCTCCAACCCTCCTTAATCAGGGCCAATGGACCTCTGACTGGATGGCCATAGAGAAGTTTGAAGGGACTAAATCCTACTCCCTCCTGAGGGACTTCTCTATAAGCAAAGAGAAGGCATGGCAGTAGAAGGTCCCACTTTCTTCTAAGGGGTTCTTCTAAAGCACCTATCATGCTCTTTATAGTTCTGTTAAACCTCTCTACCAACCCATTGGTTTGGGGGTGGTAGGCAGTTGATAACTTGTAGGTAACTCCATAGGTTTTCCACATGGTTTGCATGTAGTGGGACATAGAATTTGATCCCCTGTCAGATATCACCTCCTTAGGAAAACCTACTCTGGTATAAATACCAAGTAGGGCCTTAGCCACAGCTGGAGCCGTAACAGTCCTCATGGTAATGGCTTCAGGAAATCTAGTGGCATGGTCCACTACAACCAGGATAAACCTGTTGCCTGAAGATGTGGGAGGGTCAAGAGGACCAACAATGTCAATCCCCACCCTCTCAGAAGGAACTCCCACCACTGGGAGAGGCACTAAGGGTGCCACATTCTTGGACCCACTCTTGCCAGAGGTTAGGCAACTGTGGCAGCTTCTGCAGAATTTGTCCACTTCTGTACCCATTTTAGGCCAGTAGAAGTGCAGAGATAGCCTTTCCTTGGTCTTCTTAAAACTTAAGTGACCAGCCAAAGGTACCTCATGGGCTAACTGCAGAAACTGGAGTCAGTTCACTAGAGGTACTACCAGTCTTTTGTAGTCTCCAGGGATTGACTCAGTTGGTTCACTGTAGAAGAGGCCATCTTCCCAGTGCAACCTATACTTCCCAGGCCCAGTCCCATTGAGCTGAGAAGTGGCCTGTTGGCGAAGACCTTCCAAGGTAGGACACTCTCCTTGTCCCTTGCTGAAATCCTCCCAGTTGGGTCCACCTTCTGCCAGTAAAGACTGCAGCTCAGGATGGTCAACAGGGTCAAGACCTCCTGCCAATGTAAGATCCTCTTCTAGATCTGATTCCTCAGTATCTAGTTTGACCAGACAGGGTTGAACCTCACACTCAGCCTCAGCTGATGTGGGAGTCACAGGTGTGACTTTGGACAGTCTCAGGGATGTCCTTCTGGGCACAGGAGTGCTTGCTGGTTTCTTGCTGGTAGACTTAGGTTTCCCTTTTGTCTTCTCTTGTCCTGCAATGGCGGTAAGTAAGTCCTGTGGATGTGGGGTGATAGCTTCCTCTATCATGTCCCCAGGAGAGCCTCTTAAGGTTCTCTCCCTTGCAGACCCTGTGAGCTCCTGCTTCCTTCTACTGGGGGGCCTGGGGATACTAGACACAACTCCAAGAGTTTAAAGGTCATTACCCAACAGGACCCTCTCAGGTACATTATTTTGCACACTTACTGGTATCCTGACAGTCATGTCATTACACTGGATGATAGCTGGTAACTGGGGAACCATTTGCACAGGGCCTCCCGCTATCTTGGTTAGGTGTTTGGGTGCCTTAGCAACATCCCCCACCTTGAAAAAAACATTCATCAACCACAGTTATGCTGGCTCCAGTGTCTCTGATGGCAGAGGTCTCCTGACCATTCACAAGAACACTATCTTTGTAATACTCTTTAGTATTATCTGGGATTGAGTTATAGACATCTACGTTCTGTTGTTCCCAAATACCCAAGGGCACCAATGAAACACTAGCTGAGACTCTCATGGGCTCATCAGCTAGTAGCTGAAAGTTTCCACTTGTCATAGGTACTTCATTCACCTGGGAGAAGGCCAAGGAGTCAGTGTTGATCCCTGAAGGTTTACCCTTACACTTGGGATCTCCTTACACATGGCCAGGCAACCCACAAACAAAGCACTTCCCAAATTCTCTCTGGAATGGAGGCTTGCTCTGACCTCCATCTGGTGTGGAACCAGGTGGTACACTTGCCTGATTCGGTTTACCTTGTGGCTTACCCTGGTTATGTTTGTGGCCCTCTTTTGGATTTGAATTATTGGAATTCTCCTTGTTGTCTTTCCTGGACTGCTTTGCCTCTTCCTTCTTCTGAGTTGCCCCAGAATCCTTGTGAGTAGCCCTGTTGGCAACCCACAAGTCAGCAGCCTTAGCTAACTTCTTAGGATCTATCTCCTTTGAATCAGCCAAGTGCTGTATAAACTCAGGAGAACAGGCATCAAAAATAGACTCCAACATTACAAGATTCCTCAAACCTTCATAAGTGTTCACTTTGTAACCCTTAACCCAACCATCTAAGTTTTTTCAAACAGTGACACACCCAGGTAGCCCAAGGGGTACCATCATACTTTTTGAGGGTTCTAAACCTCTTAAGATACTGGGAAGGGGTCTTCCCAAAACTAGCTATTAATGCTAGTTTCACACACTCATAATCCTGCTTATCTTCCTCCCCCAACTCCATTACAGCATCACTTGCAACAGGGGGTGCCTAGAGAAAAGCCAGGGAATCAACTGATTCCCTGAGATACCTTGAATCCCATGATTGTACTCAAACAGTGCTAACCAATCCAAAACATCAGGTTTAGTCTCATACATACCAATCATTTCCTTTGGCATACAGGGTCTCTTAGGGCTGGAAGACCTATAAGACTCTGGGAGAGAAGCATTTTCTAGAGACAGTTTCTTGATTTCTAGTTCATGATTCAGCTCCATTTCTCTGAGCCTTAACTCTTGATGTTTCATGGCAGTTTGTGCATCAATACGTTTCACTTCCAATTCAAGTCTCATTTTCTCAAGTGCAATAAATTCAGGAGTAAGTGTAGGACCTGTGGGGGTCCCTGTGGACAGAGGTTGTGCATTCTGAGCAGGCAAAGGAGTTGTAGGGTTTCCTAACAAGGACTCACCTACTTCTTCTAAATTAACACTCTCAGAATCAGAAACATCAAACTCCACATTGGCTGGAGTGGCAGGCCCTTCTGACCCACTCTCCAGACTTTTTCCCATTAACTTTGCAACCAGTTCAGATTTCTTTCCTTTACCAGAGAGATTCTTATCTCTCTACATGGTTCTAAGAACCTTAGCAGTACAGAGTAAAAGACTCTCTTCGTTGTAGTTTTCCATATTTGAAATTATTTCTCAGTTAAATAGAATTAGTGGTGTTAGCCTTGTGGTTAGTTGAACCCAAGCAAAAGCAGCCCTCTAAGTGTAATCACTCTACTTTCAAATCCTCACCGCTGTACACCAGTGTTAGGCAGAATCCTGTGCAGTGCCCTTAGGGACCATTACACACAATTAAGACCACAGGTGGTAATACAAGTTTTACCTTTGGTACAAGCCCATACTACTTAGTTATAGTGGTAGCAGTAGCAGAGCAGCCAGGCTTATTTCAAGAGAATATGAGCAGTAGCAGAGATTACACAAAGGGATCACAATTACTGTGACTCAAGCAAACACTGACTCAAGGTTTCAGGTAAAAAATATAAGTACATTTATTTTTAAACCATCAGTTATAAACACACCACTTCTATTAACCTTTAAACAAATCCACACGTTAAATATACTACAACTAACCAATTCACTTTGTACAGTATGTCTCAAGTTAAGTACCCTGTGTCTGAATGAACCGGTTTTATGAACAAAACGCGATACCGCGGATACGGTTGCAATCACTTTTTGACAGTTCCGTCAGCTAAATAAAAGCGTATCCGGGACATGAAATGCTACTGGGGCAAAAACACAGTTAGCACCTGAGATGCCCAGAGGAAGTTGGAGGCAAAAATCACATGCAATATTTAGGTTAGGCAGACAGCATTGAGAAACACTCAGAAACAGGAGTTCAAAAGTCAAAGAGCCGGAGCCAGGATTAAGTGACACCGGAGACCTTTTGCCGAAGATCTCACCGTTAGACAGTTCACGATTCAGCGTAGCCCAAAAGTACTTTGATATTGTCAATGTTCAGAAGCAAACGTTATAAGAAGGAGGGAAGACAAGGACGAGCCTTAAGGATGAAGAAAAGGGATTCATCCAGTTTCCTCAAGCAGAACACAGTACCTTATTCCAATGGTGCAGCTGGTGCCCTGGCAGTTGTTGCTGTTGGTTTCCCGCAGACCCACAATTCCTGGAGCTTTGTTGTGAAGGAAGACGTCTGAAGGGGGTCTGCACCACACAGGGATGAAGCTGGCAGCAGCGACAATGAATAAAAGGTGCGCTCCTTAAAAACAGGAGAGGCTCGGCAGGTGGCTATCCTCACCACTACAGCAGTGTGCAGCGATTTCGACCATGACAGAGACCTCTGTCTGAAGAAGATGAGCTGGTTATCCCCACCAGGCTCAAGGGAAGAAGACTCCGGACTGGATCTTCTCTTAGTGGTAGAATGGTAGATAACTCAGGACTGCAGCAGGGCTTAACCGGGACGGGGTAGTTGCAGCAACCGCCGTTCTCTTGGCTTCTCTTTGGTTCCTTGTAGTTCGAGAGGCGACTCTGACTTCTAGCCCAAGAGACCTGCCTTTTATGCGCAAAACCCCCATTCACACAGCCTGGCTGTCAAACACATAGCAGGGGGGTTCTCCAGCCAGGAAAACCACCTCAGCCAATCATTGCAAAGTGCGACTTGGGTTTCCTAGGATACCCTGTGCAGGGGGTGACTACACCCCTTCCCTACATTCCGTCTACCTAGACACCCAGGTGCCAAGAGGAGGGCTTCTCTGCAGAAGCCCGTGAAAAGACGGTGAACAAAGAAGGCGAACCTAGTTTGCTGCGCAAAGTAAAACACAAGAAGGACTTTAACAAAAAGAAATGGTGAATAAACCCAACCGGAGCGAAAAGAAAGACGATTTGGTCAAGCGGGTTTATGCTTAAGGCTGTTAAAATAGCCAAAAGTATTACCACGTTTATCTGATATAATCGCGGTAGAAAAGTTAGGGTCGATACCACTGCCAACAGCCAAGTCTAAATGTTAAATGAGCTAAACAATGCTCAGGGAGGTACAGACAGAAAAGAGGTAGAGATTAGCCCTTTCCAGTACTCCATGTAAGATGGGGTGTACTGGGTCTGTGGAAAAAGTGACTATGTAAAGTAAATGGCAACTTTACCTTTCTCTCGGGGACAGTAGTCAGCCCCAGCGAAACGGAGTCAGAGGGCAGTCTAAAAGACAATCCTGGGTTACTACACTGAGGGTGATGTGTAACCCATACAAGAACAGGGGCACCTGGAGTGGTGTGCTCCAGTGCCCAAGTTCACACAATGAGTAAAAACACATAGGCCAAAACACATGTAAGAGTGAAAAGGGATGTACACTCTTACCAGGTGGAAAATGAAAAGCTCCAGAAATCCAGCAAAGCTGCTGGGGGACTCACTAGGTGAGGGAAATTAGCCCCAGAAGGAGAATTCTCCCTAACACTTATGTAGTATCCCTGTTGAGGCACAATATGTCACAGTGATTGACTTGAAAAATGTGTTTTTTGCAATCCCATTGCATAAGGTTTCTCAAGATCTGATGTAATTTACGTTTCGTCAGACTAAGTTGAAAAGCTCAAGATTACCTCAGGGGTACTGTGAGTCTCCATCAATTTTCAATAGAGTCTTACCAATGGACTTAAGCAATGTTGATTTGCAAAGTGTTGTGTTGCAATACATAGATGACATATGGGTCTGTAACATCTCAAAGGAAGAGTGCAGATTTGACTCGGTTCAATTGAGGATTATTCTTGCAGAGAAAGCATATGAAGTAGATAAGGATAAATTGCAGTATTGCCAAGAGGAAGTGTTGTACATAGGTCAGTTAATTTCGCATGAAGGAAAGAAAGTTACTCTTGAGAGAGCTGAGGCTATTTTGAAAACAGAAAGCCAAACACGATAAAGCATTTGCAAATATTTTTGGGACTATGCAATTATGTGAGAGCATGGGTCTTTGATTATAGTTCATATATAAGGCGCATGTTGCAGGCTCTGAAAAAAGCACAGGCAACTCAGGAAAAAATTGTCTGGACTGAGGAAATGGAATAAGGGTTTGATGAGTTGAAAAGGGAAATTTGCACAGCTCCAGTTCTAGGGATTCCCAATTATACTGAGGAATTTTTCTTATTTGGCACAGTTATGACGGCAGTACTCAAACAGAGAATCACGTTGGGGTACAAGCCTCTTGCATATTATTGTGGGATCCTGGAACCAGTAATGAGGGGGTCACTTTCCCTGCGAACAATCTTTGGTAGCCGCCACGTTCACCATTGAAAAGGCTGATGGCATAGTAAAGTGATGTCCCATGACATTATTTGTTGAACATGCTTTGTTTGCCATTTTGGAAAAACCAAAAGGTAAGTTGACTTCTCAAAGGGCTTCAGCCTACAAGGTGGTCATATCAAATCCAGTGATTAAAATAGTCAGATATAGAATAGCAAACCCTGCCCTGTTTATAGCAGAACCACTGGCAGAAGATGAACATGCACATGATTGCTCGAACTATGAGGACTTCTATGATGAGATCCCGAGAGTGAAAGAAAATGCGTTGGCAACTGGGGAGATTCTCTTTATTGACTGTTCTTCTAGAATCGATCAAAATGATGGACAAAGATATACAGGTGCCGCTGTGGTGAAGCACAAGGCCAATGGGGAGTTTGAAGTATTGGTAAGTGTACGACTACCATCTCACTTTTTGGCACAGGCTGCAGAATTAGTGGCTCTGATTGTCACGCTCGAGAATCACTCAGACCAGGAAGTAACTGTGTACAGTGACTCCGCCTACGTGACTTCAACGGTACACACAGGGCTAGCATGTTAGAAAAGGAGGGGCTACCTCTGAGCAGACGGCACTCCAGTGCAGCATGACGCCTTATTGAACAGACGTATTAAAGCACTACAACTCCCAGTAGCAGTTGTAGTCGTTAAATGCCCTGCTCACACTAAAAGGACAGACTTTATTTCACGTGGAAATCTAGCTGCAGAGGAGGAAGCGAAACGTGTTGCATGTTCAGACAATATTATGAAGTTTGATACGAGTGAAGGTATGGTGGTAATGATGAGTGTGCCTGATTGCTATAACAATTTGTCTAAAACACAGTTAATGGAAATTCAAGGGGAAGCGCTGCAGGATGAAAAAGACCTGTGGACGCTGATGGGGTGCTCTTTAACTCCTTCTGAATCATTGTGGTGACAGGAGAGCACTGGTAAACCGGTGATGCCGGTAGCCTTGTTATGGGTAGCGTTGGAACAGCTACACTAGCCTCCGCATGTCTCTAGAGAGCCTCACTGCAACAATTTCACAGGACTGGTTTGTTAGAACATGTTGCATTTTATGTTTTGAACTGCATCGAATGTCAAACGTTTACTGCTGGGCACATGCTGCAAACAGTTATAGGAGTTATCCCGAGGCCTAATGGCCCCTTTCAGCATTTACATATCGATTATGTTGACATGTTGCAGGTCTGTAATTGATACAAATATATGATAGTGGTAGTATGTCCCTTTTCAGGGTGGATTGAACCTGGTCCATGTACATATCCTGATTCCACCTGTGCAGTGATGTTTTTAGTACGAGAAGTATTTCCTAGGTGGTGAATATGTGAAGTATTAAGATCAGATAATGGCCATCATTTTGATAATGAGGTCTTTGAAGAGATAAGCTTGTTGCTCAGTATAAAGCACAAGTTTTCATCGGCTTATCACCGCAAGTGGACGGGATGTGTGAGAGACTCAAAGGCTTGCTTAAAGAAAGAATAGCCAAATTGAAGCTTACCTTGAAGAAAGGATGGTTGCATTGTCTACCATTGGCATAGTATGCGTTGAGAAATCAACCAGGTTCTGACCACCTTCTTAAGCCCCATGAAATAGTGACAGGGAGGCAGATGAGGACACCCCTCACACCTCCATCTAGAACTAATGCCCAGACAACAGCAGAAATGTTAGGAAAGGAGTTACTTGGTTACTTAATCTGTATTACTACAAGTATCTCTGTCATTTAAGATCAGCTCAAACAGAAGGGGTGTGGGGCTCAGAACACAGATGTAAACAATCCAACAACCGGATCTGAAGTATTACGTCTTCCCAAACTTTTCCCCGGTGATCAGAGCCTGATCAGGAACTTTACGCGTTGATGGCACGAGCCACGTTTTAATGGCCCATTTGTCATGGAGGACGTAACACCATCAGCAGTGAAAGAGCTAGGAAGACGCGTGTGGATATTCCTTGGAGAGGTAAAGATCTATGCCGGCGAACCCCTTTGACCCCCACCTCAATCGGAAGCAAGCATCGGGGAAAAACCTCAGCACGTGCAGACGAGATCTATGATGAGGAAGAAGGACGCAGAAATTGTCAAATAAACAGATACAGAATACTGTGGACTGTGGCTTGTTTTGGAACACTCTTTTGAGCTGCCAAAAAAGGAGTGAAAGAAGGCTATTTGTTCATAAGCCACAGGAGCTTGCAAATCATTGGACTGAGACATGTTTAAGTCTTGATCGGGAAGGAAAGAATGCCAGATTTGGATTTCCTTGAAAAGACAACAGTTCCCAGATTCCTTTCTCTCTGCATTTCTCTTTTGAAGCGCCCATGGTGGTGCCTAATTACAACGTCCATTGGATCATCCTTGCTATTTTTCTCTACATTCTTCATTTATGTCCTTCATTGGTGGGGATAACTACTTACATTCGTAATTTCCTGCAAGATCTAAGAATGCTCCTTTCATGAGGCGATTGCTTGCAGCCATAATAGAGCTAGTTCTCGAGCTTCCCGAGTACAATGGAGAAAACACAAATGCCCCTATCTGATGAAAATGCTCATAGACTAGTAGGGTTGGTTTTCCACTACCTAATTGAGGAATGCCCACATCTTGTTGGAAGACAAACTGATGTTCGCACCTTCTTGAGAGATCCAAGGAATACAGTGGCACTTGCTACGTGACATAATTGAGCAAGTTAATCTATTTTCTGAGCGAACACTGAGAACGTCCTGAATGAGACTTTTGGAGGAAGAGATCCATATATGTCTTGGGATTCATCCCTGGAGGATAGCTCAGGGGCAACGTGCTTACATTGGAAGCAAGATGACACGGTGCAACACGGGTTCGATCCCCGGGTCCTCGCTTAGAAATGTCTGGGTATTAAGCACGTTATAAATAACCTATCATATCATGTAGTCTTCTACTTCTTGCTGGAGAGGCATCCACATTTTGTTTGGACAACTCTTTTCTATACATAAGGAACCCTGTTAATCGTCCTGCAATAAGCCAGCAGTTTTAGGAGTTTGTTGAGGAGATTACAGTATTGCCAGAGTACTGCCTGATGTTGCACGAATAAAAGTTTATTTTTCCTTCCTTAAACAAAGATTAAGAATGGGCAGCATCAATAGTAATAATATTATGGCCGACAACAAGAGACCTCCATGATGTGAAAGAAGCTACTGCTGCATGAAGTGGGTCTACCTATACATCATTTATACATGCATTTAGTTTATTGTGATCTTTATCTCGCTTACAGTATGCACTGCTTATTATTTGGATCCAAATAAGGCAAGGATTCCTGTGTATCTTCCTATTCTGAAGGAGGGTACAAATGTAGCAACTACAAGGCCCCTGAGACCTTATGTGATTGTCCCCACTCCAGTAGATTGTGAAAAAAATTATTGGATCTATGACAAATGTCACTAGACACCTTTCCTTAGAAACGGGTGTTATAGAGATTGTCATTGAGCACCAGAAACAGGCTTGAAAGGAAAGGCAAAGGACAGGATCCTCTAGGAGAAAACCTACACAGATAGCACATGTGAAAGCACTGAGTTTACTGACAAATGTTCCTATGATTGGTCCAGTAAGAAATAATTATGCTGATATGCTTCATGAGATGATTATAGACATTCATAAGACAGGAATGAGACCTAAGAGAAGTGTTAGGAAGGATGATCACGAGTTAAATGATTATCTGGATAGTACAGCACACTTGGGGAATAACATATGGTATCAGCATATGAACGAAGTCTGGAAGGAGAACCTCGAAGAAGGAATGCTTTGTATGTGCACTCCTGCCTTATAGCATGGGGAAGTCTAACATCTTCATAGCTATTGAAATAGACGTCCAGACAGCACATTGTCTATCACACGTAGCACTCTGCCGTACACATGGTCAGTTCATGGCCGAACAGCCTATCTCAGATGGGCAACTGAATGGACAGATGCAGAAGAAGATGATTATGTTCATGATACAAAGACAAGGCTAAGAGCTCATACCAAGAATCACATGATCAGACACAAAAAGCCCGGAGTGAAAGGATCTGGAATCAGATGGGAAGTAAACAGAAGACTGGAGAGTCCAGGAAAATCTGCAGAAGAAATTTGTAGATGGAAGAACAGAGGACAGATGCAGATTTGGGGATCGGTGCTTTCACCAGAGGGATGGGAAGAAGAAGTGGTCATCTGCAGAGCCTGGGTGGTTATTGGTATCTATCAACCAACCAGTGACATAGTGCAGAATGGATGCAAGCCCCTATGGCCTAAACTGGCTAAACTACTGACATGGGTTGAAGAAAAAGGAGGACCTTTTCAGATAGTGCCTTTGGAAAGTGCAAAACTGTGCTTTAGAAACAATGGCACAAGAAAAGTTGGAGAGAACCAGAACTGTGGTTGAATCTTTGATGCACCAGGAATGAGCATTGGAACAGCAGTGATAATGGATCACTACTGGGCATGTGGATCCAGAGCTTATATGAATCTGCCCAAGACCTTGGGAGGACGATGTTCCATAGTAAATGTTCATGTTCCAACGTTGGTGATTCCTAAAAGTGACTTGAACATTGACAACTTTCCAGAAGCAGATGCTCACCTAAGGAAGAAGAGGAGATCTGTGGAACTGATAAATAGAATGAAGAGAGAAAACTATTTCTCAGGTAAACCAATAGAAGCTTTTGATGCCATTCCATATGAACACAGACGGTTCAGCCAGACGTCATCAATATTTAAGTTGATCTTTATGCCGAGTGTCCAGGTTGGGGCAAATAGTAAATGGTTACAAATTACCATATGGGAGTTGTTGCAGACAATCAACACTACCATAAAGGGATCACTGCTATCAGAGAAGAGCTGAGAGCCATACGATTGACAACTCTTCAGAATAGATACATCCTTGACATGATCACAGCTATGGATGGATGTGTTTGTGCAAAAATTGAAGAATCATATTGCACATTGATACCTTCTAATGACCAGAATGGTACCTTGACAGGGGCCATAGAGATGCTGAAGAAGCTGCAAGTCCAAATGGTGTACGAAGTGGAAGAGATTACTAATGATACCTCGTTTTGGAGCGCTCTTTTCTTGAGTTCTACAATGGATGGCAGATATCTTCAAGTTTCTTGGAGCCCTGATAGTGTTGCTGTTGCTTGGATTCTGTGTGGTAAGAATAATAATCGCACAATGCAAAAAGACTGCAAAGAAAGCTATAGGGATAAAGATCATGATTGATATTGAATCAGGATAGAAGACTAAAGATCTGACAGATAAAGAAATTAGAGATTTCGTGTAAGCCAGCATCCATGCACCTGAAGGAACAAAATTCCTATATCCAAAGAACCATAAGAAATATGTGGGACGATGGATCTATTGCAGTCCAAGTGGTCAGTGCATGCTCATGACTTGGAACAAGGTTAAGCATGTGAAATCAGCTGGATGCCTGAAAGGAGTAATCAAGATCTGGGTCCCAAAGAAGCATTTCTTCAGACAAGGATGTCTAGATGTGAAGAATGATGGGAGAGTGGTCGATGAATCTCCTGGGGGAGGGTGTGTAGAGAAGGAGCCAAGTACCTCCACCTCAAACATATGACCCATATTGCCTATATGTTGGGAATCAGAGTTTGAGACACGTGCAGTACCAGTGAAAATACTGATAACAAGGAGAATCCTGGAGGCAAGATTAACATTAAGGAAGCCATACTTGCATACGAGACAGTACGATGGTCATTTGAATGAGATTCCGGAAGAAGCAGGACCAATTAATGGAAATAGCAGATTGGTGACGTCACACGAAGTAATACTGATGCACCGAGAAGAGATGCAGGGGCGAGAGGGTGAAGATATTCTAAAAGGCGTCAAGAAAGTATCAAAGGTAAGTGATATCTCGGGGTCGAGATGAAGAAACTTATGCTACAGAAACAATGGAGATATCAAGTCATTTTATATCTGTACAGATGCAAGCAGACAAAGTATTCTTGAGGCTAGCTGTGTAGTGAAACGATTGTGGCATGCGCCAATGAATACATATATAGGAGTAAGTAAATAATTAATGTTTCCACAACATGGTATAGCAGAGCTGGACCAGAGAAGGAAAGCCTTTTGCAGTGTGTCGCAGTTGAAAAAGAATGAAATTACAGAAGTGAATCTCAGAAAGGCAAGACACCCAGGTCTTATTGGACTGGGATGAGCAGAAATTAGTTACAATCGTGTGAAGGAATGAAAATCTTGTTCAGAAGTGTGATGCTGGAAATACATCAGAGGGACAGGGCCTCTGAATCCTTGTCCTTTACTGCTTTTTATCGTGTGTTCTGTCATGTTTTCTGCCCAGGGGTCCATGTGGGACTCCTGGCAGTGCAGCTCTCTCTTTTGGTTTGGTGAACAGACCCATGGGATACCCTTATGGCTCCCATGGGTAGGGGTACAACCCTGTGCCCCTAGTGTATGTTTTTGGGCACCTGTGGGTGGCCCACAGAGCAGGGTATGGGCTGGTGGCAGCTCTATGCTGAATTTGACAGGTGCTCTGGGTGTCCTCCATTTTGGGATACCCAGGCCCTGCCATTGGGATCAGTTGATTCCTGATAGGAAACAAGATGGCCCCTCTGGCCTCTTGCTTTCTATTGCCTGTTACCTTGTTTCCCAAAGTCCTGGGAAGCCCTGACTCTGTCCCTTCCCCCTGACTGGCTGTTGGGTGGAAGTTCCATATATGGTGTTGTTGTGAAGGCCCAGCTAGACTGACTGGAGCCTTCCCAGTGACTGTATGTTGTGGGTACCTCCTGTGGGTGGGACCTGGGTGAATGGAGTGTGTGACCAATATACACTCCTTGTTGTGGTTGTCTGGTTTCTGGCATGAGAGACAAAGACTGAGACAGCCCTGCCCGAAACTGGCCTGAATGCAGTGTGTAGTGTTGAATGGCTGGGTACTTGTCCCAATCCACATTCCTTGTTGTGAGTGTCTGAAAGAGAGGAGTGTGGCCTGAATGCACTGTGTGCCTGATTGGCTGACTGACTGCATGAATGCCCTTCTGTATGATTGGCTGCTGAGTGTGTGCCAGCAGTGTGGATGAGAGACAGAATAGTATATCTGGGGACCTCTCACCAATGGTAATTGTTCAGAAGAGGTCAGAAGCGTTCTGGAGCTGAGTCTCCACTCCAAGAGTAACTGGAACTGCTGATCCTCGACGTCCAGCTGGAAGAAGAAGACTTGCTGTGGCATTTGCTTCTACTGATCCGAAGGCTGCCGAAATCGTCGAAGACTGACCCGAGAGAGGACCTGGTAAGGCGCCCTCTTCCCGTGCTCCGAGGGACCATCGAGCACCGCTCCATCTTCGCCAAAGCGCGCTGGAAGACAGACCCTCGAAAGGCTGCCGACCCGAGACGGGATCGCCGAGGAGATCGAAGTGAAGCACCCGGACATCGACGCCGTCGAAGTCCATTGCCATCGACCAGGGTTCGCAGGTTTGTGTAACCGCTGGAGGCCCCTCGAAGTTGTGTTGCCCAGCCGTGGGAACCACTTGACGCTGTGCCGCCGACGACCGGAGCCGCCCGCTCCTTTGCCTAAGAACATTCGAATCGAAGGACTCCCTCGTCCGCACCGTCGACCGCTTTATCCTGCCGGAGAAAGTCGAGGACGACCAACGCGCCGAGGAGGAACCTGCCGGTGGGTTTCCCGCCACCCGAAGACCACAAAGACTCGAACGACTCGACGCCCTTGCTGGGCCTCCGTCTCCACAATCTTTGCGGTCCA
The DNA here is from genome assembly GCF_040938575.1 of Ambystoma mexicanum. Taxonomy (NCBI): domain Eukaryota; kingdom Metazoa; phylum Chordata; class Amphibia; order Caudata; family Ambystomatidae; genus Ambystoma; species Ambystoma mexicanum. The sequence continues at coordinate 1,076,393,791 of NC_090925.1, forward strand.
GAACTATTGTCACCGAGGTGCCCCGCACGCCTCTGCCTTGCAGGACGGCGACGCTCCGATGCCGACGAGCACCGCTCGGACGAAGCTGCCGCCTTATCGACGCCGTTCTACCCTGTTTGTCGACGGACGTTCGACGCCCCGTGTCTCCCGCTTCAAAGGGAAGGCATTCAAGAAGGGCCGTCGATTCCCCGCCGCCGAACGCCGAGTTCCTCGACGCTTCTCGACGCCTCTCGACGATCCGTGACTCCCGCTTGAAAGGGGGTCGCTCAAGAAGGATCTGTCGACGCCTCTTCGAAGAACTCGACTCCACCAGGTACATTGGGGGGGTAAAAACATTATAGGAGGGAATAAGACTTGCAGAACAATATATGGACTGGGCTTGTGCTATATCTTTATTTTACAGGTTGCCCATGTGGGGGGATCTCCACACAGAACTGTGTCTAGTGGTAGGGGCCAGTATTCTGCCTACTGCTCAACCATCTTATTTTCTCTCCTCTCTCTATTGCTGGTTTCACTCTATTGATCTGTGTGACATTGTTACAGTATTGTTGATGCACTTTAATAAGATCTAATACAAAGGGTGGTACCACTTTAGAATTGTATATATTTGCCATTGTTGATTTTCCTAAGTACAAAGTGAGTTATAATGATAAGTGTACATAACCTTGAATATTGATTATATAAAGACTGTGTTCTAACCAATACAGTGTGTGGACATTCCTTTGTAGGGGCTTGGGGACTACACTGTACTTAAGAACCAGCCTGCATCACCACCCGAGAAGCTAGGCCATGATTGCTCGTCCATTGCTACCGTACTAGAGAATCTTGGCTGGGGTCTTCTGTGCCTCTCTTCTACCATATAGAGAGCAGAAGTACAGACACCCCCCACCGGTCCTTTACAGCTGGTGGCAAGCGGTGGGATGCTTATGGTTTTAAGAATCAGTGTATAACCGTGCCACTTACAAAGGATATCTGCACTTTATTAAATTAAGGTTTAGTTGTGTACAAGATAACTGCATTACAAACAATGGAGTCCATTGGAAATGGCAAATTGACTCGGATGAGCTTGGAGGCTCTCCAGAGTGCTTGTGAAGCCAGGGAGTTAGACTTTATGGATAAGTCTAGGGCTGAGCTGATAGCTGCCCTGGTAGACTACCAGACTGATGGTGAAACTCTTGATGAGGGGGGGAATGCAACCAATGAGGAATCTGCCCCTGGAGTTTCTGCTGAATCTGTTTCTGGGAATGCCGCCATTCCTGCTGCCTCTGTTCCAAACCCCAGCAATTCCTTGGAGCTTGAGTTATTAAGGATGAAATTGGCCTTTCAATACCGCAAGTTGGAAATAGATGTTGAACTTAAGAAAGAGGAGTTGGCTCAACAAGTGGAGATCAAGAATAGGGATCTTGAACTCAGAAATAAGGACCTTGAACTCAAGAGTCAGGACACTGAATGTCAGAGAATCCGGCTAGAGAAAGCTAGAGTGGAGACTTCAGCTAAAACCAGTGAGAGTGTCAGGTCCCCAGCCACCAAGTTTATGAAAGATTTGGTTGGTGTATTTGTGGAGGGTTCAGATATCCTCCAATGGATTGAAGCGTTCGAAATGGCTTGTGCGATTCATGATGTTGATAAAAGAGATTGGGCTAAGTGTTTGTTAAGCAGAGTGCCTCAAACTGGATATGACTGTATTCTGAAGCTGAGTGTGGAAGAAAGGGGTCAGTATGAGTGTATGAAGTCTGCTTTGATTGCCAAGTTTGGCAAGACACCTACCCAATACCTTAGAAGGTTCAGGGATTTTAAGAAAAGAGAGAATGTGTCTTGGGTTGACTGGGTGAGTGCTGCGCACATGAACATGATGGGGTGGATCGATGGATACAAGGTTAAGACTTTTGTTGAATTGTCCCACCTCTTGTTTTTTGAGCATTTTTCTGAAGCCTGTTCACCAGAGCTGAGTCGGTATGTGGCTGACCAGAACATTTTGGACCCCTTTAAGCTGGCTAGGTTGGCTGACAAGTGGGTCTCCCACCGGGTGTCCCCTAAGGACTCCAGTGGGAAGGACAAGGACAAAGAAAAGGGGGCCTCTCAGAAAGCTGAGGAGTCCCACAAGCAGTCACAGTCGGGCAAACCTAAACCTTCCTCTCCCAAGACCCAAAAATCTAGTGGGGATAAGTCATCTGTGGGTGGGAATAAGAGTAGTGGTCCACCTGCTGCAAAGCAGGCTCCCAGTGGTTCCAGTACCGTACCCCGCACTCCTGGCGCTTGTTGGGACTGTGGGGCTCTGGATCACAAAAGGGGTGACTCCAAGTGTAAAGGTAAGGCACTTGGAGTACAGGCTGTGAGCCTGACCTACCCTTACCCCGTGTCTGAGGTGGAGGCCACTGTCCTCCCCTCCTCTACCGGGATCACATTTGGTGCTCCGGTAGAGATTTCCTTAGTGTCCCTTGGGGCCTGGGACCAGTATGCAGAAGTACTGGCGACTATCCCACAGAACACCCGTAGGTTTTTGAGAAGTGTCCTCTTGAATGGCCAGCCTTCTACTGGTTTGAGAGACACTGGGGCAAGCATGACAGTGGTGGACAGGACCCTGCTCAAGCCAGAGGACTATGTAGGTGCTCCTCTGAGAACCACCAGGTTAGCTGGTGGGCCTCCCAAAGTATCGCCTGTAGCCTTAGTCACACTCATGATTGGAGACAAGACAGCAAAGCTTCCTGTCCTGGTTCAGGACAATGTCCCTGCTAACATTCTGTTAGGAAATGATCTAGTAGAGTTGGGGTTGATCTCGGATGGTCTTCCCATGACTGCTGCTGCAGTCACTAGGTCACAGGTGACACCGGGTCTGGCTGTGGGTCAGGTACCCGAGCCAAATGTGAGGCCTAAGGCAAGAAGAAGGAAGACCAAGAAGGCCACCTCTTTGGAGGGAACACCTTCTCTTCCTGCTGTTCCGACAGCACCCATTGGGATCCATGCTCTGGACGGGCTGGGTCCAGTGGAAGACCCAAACTCAACTCCTGTGGGAGAAGAGACAGAAGACTTTCCTGTGGGAGAGGTTCTCAACCCGGAGGATCATCCCGACCTTCAATGCTTGTTAGCTAAAGGGGGACCCTCCCGGGCAGACTTCTGTAAGGGACAGAGAGAGTGCCACTCTCTCGAGGGACTGAGGAAACAGGCCCTGTCCCAGGCACAAGGAGAAGTGCCTAGGACATTCCGGATTTATTGGGAGGGTGAGCTCCTTGTTAGTGAGCCCACTAAGCCTGAACCTGGTGCCCTCAAGAGGTTGGTGGTACCCCAGGTTTACAGGCCCTTCCTACTGCAGTTGGCGCATGAGGTGCCCTTGGCTGGTCATCTTGGGACCAAGAAGACTAAGCAGAGGCTCTCTGCCCATTTCTACTGGCCACGGATGGGAGTAGAGGTGGAGTCCCACTGCAGGACCTGCCCAACTTGTCAGTTGTCTGGCAAGACTGGAGGCAGTGTCATTGCCCCACTGCAGCCATTGCCAGTGGTTGGCACACCATTTGAGAGGGTGGGCATCGACATCGTCGGTCCCCTTGACCCTCCCACTTCAGGTGGACATCGGTTCATCCTGGTCTTGGTAGATCATGCCACCAGGTACCCTGAGGCAATACCCCTTCGGACTGTTACTGCCAAGGTGGTTGCCAGGGCTCTCCTGGGCATTTTCACCCGTATTGGATTCCCCAAGGAGGTTGTCTCTGACCGAGGATCAAACTTCATGTCTAGTTACATGAAAACCATGTGGAAAGAGTGCGGGGTAACCTACAAGTTCTCCATCTCTTACCACCCCCAGACCAATGGTCTGGTTGAGAGATTTAATAAAACTCTCAAGGGCATGCTAGGGGCTTTGGAAGAACCCCTAAGGAGGAAATGGGATCTCCTCCTGCCATGCCTGCTGTTTGCTTACAGAGAGGTACCTCAAGAGGGTGTTGGTTTCAGCCCCTTTGAGTTACTCTTTGGACATCCCGTGAGGGGGCCCCTCGCCTTGATCAAAGGAGGCTTGGAAGCCACCCCTCCAGGTCCCGCCAAGCAAGTGGGGGACTATGTGTTAGGCCTCAGACGGAGGATGACACAGATGATGGGTCAGGCAACAGCAAATCTCAAGGCCAGCCAGGAATTGAATAAGTACTGGCATGACCTTAAAGCCTCGCAAGTGGATTGGACTCTGGGACAGGAAATCCTTGTGATGGAGCCTACCAAGCCTAGAGCTTTGGCAGACAAGTGGACTGGACCCTTCAGGATCATCTCCAAGATGGGCGAAGTCAATTATCTGGTTCACATGGGAGCCTCTGGGGTAGCCCCTCAGATATTCCATGTCAACAGGCTCAAGCCTTTCCACCGGCGAGCAGAAGTCTCATGTCTCTTGCTAGCTTCAGGGCAAGAAGAGGATGAGAGTGAGCCCCTTCCTGATTTGCTGCATAGCAACCCTCAGGATGGCTCAGTGGAGGGAGTACATCTCTCTCCGGATTTGACAACAGAGCAACAGAGGGCCTGCAGGGCTTTGCTCCAACAGTATGCCTCTCTGTTTTCACTGACGCCAGGCCTTACACCGTGGTGTAGGCATGAAATTGACACTGGTGAAAGTGTGCCTGTCAAAAGCAGGTGCTACCGTATGTCAGATACCGTCAAGAACCACATCCAGGCTGAGGTCGCCAAGATGTTGGATCTGGGTGTTATTGAACCCTCAACCAGTCCCTGGTCCAGTCCAGTGGTCCTTGTCCCCAAGGCAAGTTCCCAGGCGGGTACCAAGGATTGGAGGTTCTGTGTGGACTACCGAGGAGTCAATGCCGTCACCAAAACTGACGCGCACCCATTGCCCAGGGCTGATGAGCTCGTGGACACCATAGGTGCTGCCAAATTTGTGAGCACCTTTGACCTTACCTCAGGCTATTGGCAAATAGCTCTGACGGACCATGCCAAGGAAAAGACGGCCTTCTCAACACCTGAGGGACTCTACCAGTTTAGGGTCATGCCTTTTGGGTTGAAGAATGCCCCTGCCACCTTCCAGAGATTGGTCAACCATGCGCTCAGTGGGCTGGAAGCCTTTTGTGTGGCTTACTTAGACGACATTGCCGTCTACAGTTCCACCTGGGAAGAGCATTTGACACATCTGGATAAGGTGTTGCAGGCCTTGAAAAGGGCTAACCTCACTATCAAGGCCACCAAGTGCCAGATAGCTCAGGGGAAAGTTACCTATCTTGGTCATGAGGTGGGAGGGGGTCAAATCCAACCTCTCTCCAGTAAAGTACAGGATGTACAGAACTGGGAGACTCCCACTACTCAAACCCAGGTGAGAGCCTTTTTGGGCCTCACTGGGTACTATCGCAATTTCATGGCAGACTATGGAACCATAGCTGCACCCCTGACAGCTCTAACTTCACCCAAACAGCCTAGGAAGGTTAATTGGACCGAAGACTGTCAGAGGGCCTTTGATGGCTTGAAAGAAAGTCTGTGTAGGGCACCTGTGTTGTGTGCGCCTGACTACAGCCGACCCTTTATCGTCCAGACGGATGCCTGCGACACCGGAATTGGAGCTGTCTTGTCCCAGTTAGATGACAAAGGGAGAGAACATCCTATCATATTCATCAGTAGACAACTCAAGGGTAGAGAACTTAGGTGGGCAACTGTTGAAAAGGAGTGTTTTAGCATAGTTTGGAGCCTTAGGCGTTTTAGGCCCTACCTTACGGGGTCTACCTTCAAGGTCCAAACAGATCATAAGCCCCTGAAGTGGCTTATGCAGATGAAGGGTGAGAATCCAAAATTGCTCAGGTGGTCCATTAGCCTGCAAGGGCTAGACTTCACCATAGAGCACAGACCAGGGAAGAGTCACGATAATGCAGATGGCCTTTCCAGAAGGTATGTTGACCATCTGGATGAGGGTGTCTATCCCGTGGGAGATTAGACACCCTCCACCTCAGTCTGGGGGGGGGCGACTGTGATGCTGGAAATGCATCAGAGGGACAGGGCCTCTGAATCCTTGTCCTTTACTGCTTTTTATCGTGTGTTCTGTCATGTTTTCTGCCCAGGAGTCCATGTGGGACTCCTGGCAGTGCAGCTCGCTCTTTTGGTTTGGTGAACAGACCGATGGGATACCCTTATGGCCCCCATGGGTAGGGGTACAACCCTGTGCCCGTAGTGTATGTTTTTGGGCACCTGTGGGTGGCCCACAGAGCAGGGTATGGGCTGGTGGCAGCTCCATGCTGAATTTGACAGGTGCTCTGGGTGTCCTCCATTTTGGGATACCCAGGCCCTGCCATTGGGATCAGTTGATTCCTGATAGGAAACAAGATGGCCCCTGTGGCCTCTTGCTTTCTATTGCCTGTTACCTTGTTTCCCAAAGTCCTGGGAAGCCCTGACTCTGTCCCTTCCCCCTGACTGGCTGTTGGGTGAAAGTTCCATATATGGTGTTGTTGTGAAGGCCCAGCTAGACTGACTGGAGCCTTCCCAGTGACTGTATGTTGTGGGTACCTCCTGTGGGTGGGACCTGGGTGAATGGAGTGTGTGACCAATATACACTCCTTGTTGTGGTTGTCTGGTTTCTGGCATGAGAGACAAAGACTGAGACAGCCCTGCCCGAAACTGGCCTGAATGCAGTATGTAGAGTTGAATGGCTGGGTACTTGTCCCAATCCACATTCCTTGTTGTGAGTGTCTGAAAGGGAGGAGTGTGGCCTGAATGCACTGTGTGCCTGATTGGCTGACTGACTGCATGAATGCCCTTCTGTATGATTGGCTGCTGAGTGTATGCCAGCAGTGTGGATGAGAGACAGAATAGTATATCTGGGGACCTCTCACCACTGGTAATTGTTCAGAAGCGGTTAGAAGCGTTCTGGAGCTGAGTCTCCACTCCAAGAGTAACTGGAACTGCTGATCCTCGACGTCCAGCTGGAAGAAGAAGACTTGCTGCGGCATTTGCTTCGACTGATCCGAAGGCTGCCGAAATCGTCGAAGACTGACCCGAGAGAGGACCTGGTAAGGCGCCCTCTTCCCGTGCTCCGAGGGACCATCGAGCACCGCTCCATCTTCGCCGAAGCGCCCTGGAAGACAGACCCTCGAAAGGCTGCCGACCCGAGACGGGATCGCCGAGGAGATCGAAGTGAAGCACCCGGACATCGACGCCGTCGAAGTCCATTGCCGTCGACCAGGGTTCGCAGGTTTGTGTAACCGCTGGAGGCCCGTCGAAGTTGTGTTGCCCAGCCGTGGGAACCACTTGACGCCGTGCCGCCGACGACCGGAGCCGCCCGCTCCTTTGCCTAAGAACATTCGAATCGAAGGACTCCCTCGTCCGCACCGTCGACCGCTTTATCCTGCCGGAGAAAGTCGAGGACGACCAACGCGCCGAGGAGGAACCTGCCGGTGGGTTTCCCGCCACCCCAAGACCACAAAGACTCGAACGACTCGACGCCTTTGCTGGGCCTCCGTCTCCACAATATTTGCGGTCCAGAACTATTGTCACCGAGGTGCCCCGCACGCCTCTGCCTTGCAGGATGCCGATGCTCCGACGCCGACGAGCACCGCTCGGATGAAGCTGCCACCTCATCGACGCTGTTCTACCCTGTTTGTCGACGGACGTTCGACGCCCCGTGTCTCCCGCTTGAAAGGGAAGGCATTCAAGAAGGGCCGTCGATTCCCCGCCGCCGAACGCCGAGTTCCTCGATGCTTCTCGACGCCTCTCGACGATCCGTGTCTCCCGCTTGAAAGGGGGTCGCTCAAGAAGGATCTGTCGACGCCTCTTCGAAGAACTCGACTCCACCAGGTACATTGGGGGGGTAAAAACATTATAGGAGGGAATAAGACTTGCAGAACAATATATGGACTGGGCCTGTGCTATATCTTTATTTTACAGGTTGCCCAGGTGGGGGGATCTCCACACAGAACTGTGTCTAGTGGTAGGGGCCAGTATTCTGCCTATTGCTCAACCATCTTATTTTCTCTCCTCTCTCTATTGCTGGTTTCACTCTATTGATCTGTGTGACATTGTTACAGTATTGTTGATGCACTTTAATAAGATCTAATACAAAGGGTGGTACCACTTTAGAATTGTATATATTTGCCATTGTTGATTTTCCTAAGTACAAAGTGAGTTATTATGATAAGTGTACATAACCTTGAATATTGATTATATAAAGACTGTGTTCTAACCAATACAGTGTGTGGACATTCCTTTGTGGGGGCTTGGGGACTACACTGTACTTAAGAACCAGCCTGCATCACCTCCTGAGAAGCTAGGCCTTGATTGCTCGTCCATTGCTACCGTACTAGAGAATCTTTGCTGGGGTCTTCTGTGCCTCTCTTCTACCATATAGAGAGCAGAAGTACAGACACCCCCCACCGGTCCTTTACAAGAAGGCATGGACGAAAACAAGGAAGACGTCAGAGTTTCATTAAATATTAGTATTTTAAATGCAACAGAGCTCAAATGAGTGGTCTTCAGTCACGTAAAGGGATGAACTTGGACAAACATGACAAACAACACCTAGGCAGAGAGGCACAGTGTGCCTCTACTCCCCTGTATTCTCTAGAGCAAAGAACATTTCTAAGGTCAGGTTCAAGCCTTAACTGACAAGCAAACTACTGAGGTGACGATAGATGATATGGTAATTGGTGAAAAGCTATGGTTATGACCAGCTCACCAGCACCTGGAAGCCCAGCCTACGTGCTGCTAACGTGGGTGGAAAAGTACTGACGGATGTAAGAGTGCCAACCAATTCTAGGGGGCTGCGTAATTAAGAGCCCTATAGTTTGAATAACCAATAGGATGTCATGTATTTAGTGATGTTCATAGTGACTTGTTTGAAGGATGGGCTTAGTGTGGGGTACATTTACCAGCCCAGAAGATCTCCTCTGCCCCACCAAAACTGTGTTTTAGAAGTTGCAAAAGTAATGGCTGTGCTGGCTCTGCTGAGCAGATATGGGGTGAGATGGAACATAGAACACCCCAAGAATTGCTGCAGTTATTTTCTTCATGTGTCCCAAAAAGAAGAATTCAAAAGCAGCCTGGCTGACTTCCAACTGAAAGAGAACATTTTCTGTGTTTAAAATGACTTTGCACTGGTGTTATTTCCATCTTCCAACATTACCCAGTTTGGTTCCAGTAAAACATATCGATGCCCATCTATCTTCAGGATGAACACCATCAAAGGAAGACCATTCCTCCCTGAAAGATATTGTGTGTCAAGGCATTTACTTTTGCAACAAATGAACACAGGCAAATCTCTTCACAAGAAGCTCTCTCTCCCTTTGCTTATGTCAGTTTCGAAGAACCCTTTTTTTTAACAGATCCCTGTTAATAAGAAATAGACCAGAGCTAGGGAAATGTTCAGAATGAAGATCTGAGGAAAAATCACATTTGTAAATGACCAGGGAAAGTAAAATGAACCCTGTGTTGCACTGCTCTGCAAAGCAGTGAGTTGATATTGTACAAGCTCAATGGAAATAATACTGTAACATGCCCAGAAACAAAACTATATATGTTGCGAAGAAAAGCTGTCAAAATATAGGTACATTGTACTCTGTGTAGTTTCTTTTTCCCCACAAAAAGAACTTCAACATCCTGGCTAGGCCCCGAAATTTCTGTCAAACCAGTTTTTGCAAGGCAGGCACTTCTAAAGTGCCAGTCCCACGGGAAAGTAAGTTCCTTTACCACATGAAAGGCCCAGAGTTGTGGGAAGTGGTGACTTTGTCAGGTGGAGCAGAATTGCTGCAGCATGGTACAATGGACAACCCTGTCACTAAAGTGTGAATTCCTCTGACACCTCTCCTCAGCTTCAACTACGTAGGATCAAAGGGGAGTCATAGCAACCTCTGGGCAAAGCTGACCAGAGCATGACATTTGGCTTGGGGGTTTAAAGGACTGCCCACATTTGGGAACAAAGCTGGCCCATGTGATTGAAAAGACTTTTCATATAAGGACATTTATGTCAGTAATCTAAAGAAGCAGCAATGTAAGATTTTGACAGCTTGAATGTAATTTTTGCATCATGAAATTAAGACGATGTGGATCTTCCTAGCATGTGGAGGAAGCAAACAGCATTTAAGTGACATTTACGGGGAAAGTGTACATGGTACAGTTATGAAACGTAAATGCAAATATGTCCGACACTGATAAGCTTCTGTGTATTTATTTGCAGATTTTTAGGGGAAATAGTTTCCATACAAATTGCAAAAGATTGCCAGAAGGACTAAACAGCATCATACAAACTTGGGGTTTGGAATAGTATATTCCATTTGAAATAAAGTATTTGCCTATCTAATTTTTATAAGGGTGACATTCATAAATATAAGTGTTTTGTTTCATAACTGATTTTGGCAAAATTATCTGTGGTATAACAATGCATATGAGTCACTTCCTTCAGTCCAATCTGATTACAGGGATGCGGTGACATTTACAGCATGACCTATCCCATCATAGAGTTATGTCCAGCTTAGTTCTGCCAACATAGTAAAATCCCCTGATGTCATCCGGCCTATATAAGGAGGAGACATTCAAAATTCAAGACATTCAAAAAAATCCAGCATACATAAATCTAAATCTGCAGATCCAGACATTCCACATTCTCCCTGCAAGATTCCAGTCTCCACTGCCAGGTCAGGGGTAGCTGATCCAGATCCATGCAGTACCTCATATCCAGGCAGAACCACCTATCCAGAATTAAACCCTACAAAAATCCCAATAATTCAGGGAGAAAGGTGGAAAGGCTGCTGAACCCTTTTGGAATTATCAGGTAACCAGACCTGCTTTGCCTAGTTGTGGCACCCCCCTGTCCACTGAGACCAGACCCTGGTGGCCTCGCTGTGTCCCTAGAGGAGAGCCGCCGCTGCGCAGTGTCCAGACTCTTGTCACGCAGTCCAGAGACCCGGCTGGCTGTCCAAACTATTCCACTCAAGTGCTTTTTGTGAGTATCACCCTTCCCCAGTAACCAAAGAAAGCTGCATAATTACTTTGTTACCTTGTAGTAGGTCCAATCCCATAGAAATCCTATAAATAACATAGTAAAACCTTTAATTGTTAGAATCCTCTGTGTATCTTGTCCTTAGGAAAATCTGTGTTAATCTCCATGTGTTAGCGCCATTGTTTCCAAATCATTTCAGTCTGCTGTATAAGTCCTTAGTACCATTTGGAATAAATTAAGTAATTCCCATATAAAGAAGCACACATCATGAATGGGTTAACATTGCAAATGAACCTTCTCGCGGGCAGTGTCCTTCTTTAATAATCTAGCCACTAAAAGAATTGTCTCAGTAGAACCTGTCATTTTCCTTTTCAAAACGATTTTGCCTGTGTAACTGCTTTCATTATAAAATCCGATTTATTTTTCCTACAAAGAATCCCATACTGTCCCCATCCAGAGTCACCCTTTCACTTTAGTATCATACCTGGTATGTGCCTTTGTACATTAGCCTTTAAACCGATTTCCAATTATGTCTGTTTAGCTCATTTTCCGAGCCGTTTTGATATTTTAAACCAGTGAAAGGAAGCAAATGCAATTTTGCCACGTGTGATTCTTGCTGCACTGTTTGTCCTTCGAAGGTCGATTTTCTAAACTGTATTCCCATTGTTTAGTACACTGCCTTGTAGCTCGTAAGTTTTCTTGCCTTGTTAGTACAGCCACACATATTGTTGCCTTATCCGTTCAACCGCATATGTACAATCACCATTCAGTAATTCCAAGTGCCATTTTGCGCATTTTTCAAGGGACCTTTATTTGATTTTGGTCTCCCATTCAGGGGTAGTAGGTCGGATTTTTATGCTAATTGTGGTGTAGTATACTTAACTCCTTTCCGCTCCTCTCCACCCACACAAAATTTGATTAACAGGGGTTTGAGGGAGTGTTGCACGGAGAATGCCTAACTGTGTTGCTTTTTGTAAATACTAACCGAAAAGTAATCATGCTTTCATTCATTTCTGCATTGTGTATCTTATGTTAGAAGGTTAAACTATGTGTATCCTATAATTTTATTATGTAATTATCACCACACTGGTGATTGCTGCCCTATATTGAATGTGTTTGATTTATATTAAAAAATTCAAAATAAATAAATCATTTCATTATTAAACAAAGGCCCGGTTCATGGTCCATTGCGACACAGGGTATACGTTAAGGGTGGAGTGGGGGATTGAGACGGCTGCCTTCTCAAAAATGTAATCTGAAAATAACAAACTTAAAAGCATTTTAATTGTACGCTGCATCCCTGACCATTAGAAAGAGTCCTGGTCTGGAGTGTGCCGCACCTTTAATATCCTTAACATTAGTAGTCCCGCCTGATGTTGAAGAACCTATCACTTTCTAGACTAGTATGGAACGTATACCTAGATGTTCCCTCTAAGCCCATCACATTTGCCACTAGGTTTTTTTAGTTTGCCACGTAGGATGATGTTAGTGAGTACCTCGGTTAATGTCATCAATGACAAGCTTTTACTATAAGTATGATGTTTTTTGTTTTAAGCATTTAGAGACCATGCTTCGAGACGTCCCTTGATGTCCGTTGTACTCCCTGTTTTAGATAATTGATAATAACACAGTCAACTTTGCCAACTTCCTGAGTTGTTTTGATTAGTGATGTTTGAGTAACTTCTGCATCCCCAATCATCTCAAAGTATTGCTACCTCGTCTTAACGGGCTGGGTCAGCTGTCCCGGTTCAACGTGGCTAGAATGCCCTATGTTAATGGCAAAAGTCTGTATACATTTTATTACTGTGGCATGACATTTATTACTGGCCCTCAAGAATAAAGCATACATGTTTAGAATGGCATACGTTTGTAGCACCAATCTGGCCATATATTCTTACTGTGCCATGGCAAATCTTACTGGTGTTACCAGTTTGGGTATATTTTCTTACTATGGCACAGCATTTTTTTACTGAGCATCAAGAGTAAAGCAAACACGATAAGTGGTATTATGTGGCTAGACTGGCCTACGTTGGTGAAGCAAGTCTGGATATATTTTCTTTCTGTTGAATGGCATTTCTACTGGCAAAGCCAATAGGAGTTTGTTCTCCCATGGGGATACTGGCAAATATTGGCATAGCCAGCATGTACATGTTTTTGTGCAGTATCATTATGGGCATTGCGTGCAAAGAAAACATGAGTATGTTCATTTATGGGAATACTGTCATATACTGATGCAGTCAGCATGCATATGTATAGCCACAGCAACAATGAAGCCAGGTGCTGTGTGAAGCAGCGCTGGGCGGATCTGTCGCTGGTGACAATGTTGACAAGTGCCTGGGGGATCAACGGTGTCGAAGGCGGCTGAAGGGTCAGTAGGCCCGGAAGGCCGCTCAGTACTGCGCCATCGATGACCTGGCCCTTCCTCCTGCTCGGAAGCTGGACTGGCGGTCTCATGGGAGGCTCCTTTCAGTGACTCATCAGGGAAAGTTGGAGTAATGATGTTGAGTCGCCTCTTTATCTTCAACAAGGCACAGGCTCGGGGGTGAGAGACCCAGCCTGCCTCAGGGAGGACATTCCGTCTGCTTGTGAGAGAGAAGATGTGTATGGGGGTAGAACTCAAACTTGCTTGCAAGCACTTTCATATTGTCTGGCTTCAAAGGCACACTTTTTGTGTTCATAAAAATAAGAGGAACTGCGAGCACGGGAACAAAAGTGCAGAGGAGTGATTTGTGTCCCTTTAATGAAGTGTATTTGTTTCGTTTGGAACAATGTGTGTGTGTGCGCGCCCATGTCCCTGAAGCTGTCGTTCTTATCATGCTCTGCCTTTTTCCCGCAGCCTGGGCTTGTCATGGGACCAGGATCAGCAGTGCCGCCTCCCGTATATAGGCTGCCACTGCTCTGCCTGCTCTCTTCAGAGCTCCTCTGTGTGTCTGCCTGGGCTCCGGCGACCCCGGCTCTCCGCTGCACCACAGTACTGCTGCCCATCGCCTGCCCTGCTCTCTGCCCGCCCGCTCTCTGCCAGCAGCACCGCTCTCTCTCTCTCTGCTGCGTTCGCCTCACTCTCTTCCTCTCAGCTGACAAGACCCGCCACGTCCTCTCTCTCTGCTATACCTCCTCGCCAGAGCAGCCCCCCTCACTGACATCTCCTCTGCTGCCTTCCCTACTCTATCCTTCTTGCTTTTCTTCACTTTCTGTGCCCCGTGGTCCCCACGCCCGTCCTGATCCTGATTGTACGCCCCCTCCCCCCCCGCCACTGCCCTCTTTCTCCCCCCTTCGTGCTTGCTCATTCTCACAGCCCCAGTCCCACCTCTGCCTGTATTCTCGCCTCCTCTCACAGAGTGCAACTTCTCCCCTCCTCCTTCTCCTTCTCTCACAGTTCAAGTCCTCCTCGCCCTCTCTCGGATGCACTCTCCCTCCCGGCTCGGAGTATCAGCCCCAGTCTCGCTCACTGTCTGTCTCGGTGTCACCCACCTCCCTCCCCCCTGTCACGCTCTCTGCCTCCCCCCTGTCACGCTCTTTGACTCCAGCCTTCTAGCCCCGTTCCCTCTCGGCTCCAGCCCTCACCCCGTCCGCTCTCTGCGTCAACCCAACACCCGCTTTCTGTCACTCCTCGCCCGCAGCCATGTCCTCGGGCAGCAGGAAGGTCCAGGACGGGGACAAGGAAGAAGACCTGCCCTTCTATCTTGCCCGGCCGGGCACCACTGCCCAGGTGCCCCGTGTGAAGTACGGGGGGATGTTCAGCAGCGTGGAGGGGGCCTATGAATCCAAGACCCTGGACTTTGGTTCGCTGGTTGTCGGACAGAGGGGGTCATCCAGGAGCCCCCGGAGTCCGACCAAGGCTGATGGCCCCCCGAAGAGCCCGCAGAGAACGCCAGGGGCACTGAGCCCTCAGACCGCTACCGGCAACGGTACCCTGGGCGTCGAGATCAAGACGTCAGCAGGGAAGGAGCTGCTGCAGAACCTGGGCGACGTCAAGGTAGGGCGCTCCCCGCAGCAGCGCGCATATATGTATCCATGTGGCCCCAACTCCCTGCAGACACGACTCCTCCCTTTGGAAACAGCCCGCTGCAGGCGCATACCAACTCCCCGCGGGCAGGGGCAACTCCATATAGGTACACCTCCTTGAGGAGACCTAGCATTGCGGATAGCACTCCCTGCAGGAAAAGCTCCCTGCGGGTGTAACCTCCAGCAGGAATCACTCGATGCTGCCTGGGGCAGCGCGCGGCAGACACACCTCCCTGCAAGCGCCACTCCCCAGTGTACAGTGCAGACACAAGTTCCTGGAGGCACAGCTCCCGTGAACACAACTGATGCAAGGCCCAGCCCTATCCGAGAGCAGATGCATGCAGGCACACATCGCTGGCTGTGGATGCAGCTCCCAGCAAGCATGGACCTCGAAACAAACACAGCGCCCTGCCTGGGATGCAAGCTCCATATGGGCCAGGTTACTCCAGTCGCGTGACCACGCTCGTGGTAGGCGCCCGGCCACTCTCATTGACCCCTCCTGTGTGCTCAAGAAATAATATACACAATAATGATATCAACAGGCTGCACCCGGGATCGAACCCTGGCCTCGCACCTTTGAAAGGAGGCACTTAAGCATAAGATCACGGCAATCATTGGGTGTGGAAATGCAAAATCTCTCAAATTAACATCTCACCATACAGGACATGTTTTGTTACAGGCTCTCACATTTAAAAGGTGCATACGCTTTATACGTATGCAGCAAGGTAACATGCACTTCTGTTCTCTTGGCTGATGCTTTTTTGCTGTGTGTGGTATTTACAATCATGAAAGACACGCCTGCATGAAATTTGCATATGTCACTTTGACATCCCGTGACGTCACTTCACAACGTCCCAGCTCCCCGGTGACAGACCTGCCCTTGGCCGCCTCCAAGCGTCCTGCAGACACAGTGCAGATCTGGTAGGGTTCAGTGCATTCACAACTCGCTGTGGGCACTTACCTTGCACCCACAGCTCCGTGTGGAATGTATTTCCCGTGGCCCCGTTTTCAGCACACAGCAACATCCTGCAGTTGCATCTCCATGCAGGTGCAGGCCTCTTCCTGCAGACAGCGTTCTTGCAGACTCTAGTTTCTGTGGAATCCAGACCCTGCGAGCACATCTCCCTGCATGCACAACTCATCGTGATCACAATCGCCTGGTAGCCCAACTGTATAAGGACAGAACGCATAAAAAAGGCATTTGAAGTAGAAATATTTACAGTCTCGGCTTCAAGCTTAACTCAACTCGGTGCCGCTACAACTCCCTGCCTACACAGCTGCAGTACACAGCTCCCTTTGGCACAGCTCTCTGAAAGCGACTGGCAGCAGTTGACACATCCCTGCGGGGCAGTAGTTTGCTGTGGACGCAACACTCTATGCAGACACTACTCTGGGAGCTTACGTGGGCACTAGTCGCTGAGGACACATTTCCCTGTGGGGCTATCACTCTGCTTTCTGAGCTCCCTGGCGAGTAGCGATTCAACTTTCCATTGGCACACCTCCTTTTATTTATTTATTTTATTTATTTGGATTTGTAAATCGCACTACAGCCCTTAGGCATCAAGGCGCTCTGGCATGAAGATGTCTTAGTTACAGGAATATGCGGGTGTGCAACAACAACAGGTGACATTACAAGGGTGATATGTTACACAGCCAGGCAGGCTAATTTATACAAACAACCATGTTTTAATGGCTTTCCTGAAGGCTGTGTGAGAATCAATGCATCTTAGACGGGTTGGTAGTGCGTTCCATTGTGAAGCTGCGATGAAAGGAAAGCTCGAACCTCCTGCGCGTGACCTCAGTGCTTTGGGGCCAATGACCATGTTGGAGTAGGCGTATCTTGTAGGTCTGTCCGAAAGGGATTTAGAAAACTCTTTGTGGACTCATCTGTCTGTTGGGGCATGCCAACATCCTGCAACCAAAACTCCCTGCAGTAACACTTCACTGCGGACACAATTCCATGCAGATAGAAAATTCACGCAGGTGCAGAATCCATGCAGACACATTCCCTGCATAGGCTGTGCCTCGCAGACTCTGCTACACAGGGCCTCTGCTCCCTGCAAAGACACCGCTCTGCACATGTCCCCGTGGACCCCTGACCCCTACCCCACCGGATCCACTCCATGCGGCCACAAGTTCCAGCAGAAACACAACTCAGTGCTGGTGCAAAACTCCTTTCAGCTACAAACCCCCCTTGAAAGCCCCTATTGGTGGACACCACCTTTGTCAGACGCAACCTCCTGCAGACACAACCTCCTGCAGACACAACCTCCTGCAGACACAACCTCCTGCAGACACCACCTCCTGCAGACACAACCTTCTGCAGACACCACCTCCTGCAGAGACCACCTCCTGCAGACACAACCTCCTGCAGACACAACTGCCTGTGGGAAGAACTCCCTGCAAGCATGCATGCCATGCTTCAGCGAATCCCATCAAGCACATTGCCTTGCGGGCACCAAACTCCCTGCAGGGAAAACACAGTGGGGACAAACATCTCTGCCAGGCTAGCTCCCTACAAACACATTTCGTTTAAGGCAGGGGTCAGACATCGTTTGGCTCTCCAGATGTTTTGAACTACAAAAAAAGCCTGACCTTGAGTCCCGTTATAAAGCCACACTGTGTCTCCTCTTGTTGTCCAAACTCCTCTGTGTTCATTGATAATCTCACAACAACTGTGCTGAGAATGGTACATCTCAATATAAAATATACGGCAACGCATATTCTTTTAATAACTTCATGTGCTGTGATTTCTTCTTCTTAAAATATGAATCTACACTAGCCCAGTCCTTGTAATGTGATGCACAGGGGTCTGTTTAGTGCACCTGTGGCATTTTGGAGGCCTAGTTGTGTGTTACCCCGCAAGGGTGGGTGGGAGTGTTAGTGGTGTAGGGAGGGAGGCAGAGACGAGCCTTGAGGTGTTGAAGTGTGAATGCCGGAAGTACCCAAGTCCAGTGTCCAGTGATTACAGAGAAAACAATAACAGAAAGGGAATTTATAACGAAACAAAAACAGCAAAAAATACACTGCATTTTTGAGGAAACATAGATGTGGTGGAGTAAGGGGATAACACTGGTAGGGGGTTGGGGTGGCTTATTTATGTTTTAGGTTTAGTTTAGTTACTTATATAGCGCGCCTAACTCTGGGGTATCTTGGTGCTTTTTGCTTATGAAAAAAACGAGTTACATGCATGTGATACAAAACTCAAATTACAGACATATAGGTAATTCAACACATAGAGATAGGCGGTTATCTTGTGTTACACATCAAGGTAGCTGGCCTTATCTAGCATGAGGGTTAAGTGCGGAAATAGAGAGTTAGCAGAAACAGGAGTGGTGCCTAGTGTTACATATGGAGGCACAGATACTCAGATAAGCAGGGGATGTGTGCTATAGTGGTTTGTAGTCCTTAATTAAGCTGGGAGAAGAGCCACGTTTTTACCATATTTCTAAATGACCAGAACGAGGGTTCGGCTCTACTGCTGGGGGTAGAGATTTCCAGGTTTTGGCAACTAGTACCCACATCCCTCTCTGCCTGCGTGCCAGTGTGATTCTCAGTTGTTTGTGGTGGTGATACTTGGGTATGAGTTTTATCCAGAAGGGAGAACCCATGATCAGTCAATGAAAGTCAGTGCTGCAGGCGCGATAGAGCGGAAGTAGCGAGAAGTGGCATTGCGGCACAAAGGTGATTGTGGTGTTAACAGGCAGATCGGCGCCACGTGCGAAGGTGGTTTGTGCGTGGAGCGTGAGGTCGTAAGAGGTGGAGAGGTGAGTCAGTTGCGGGTAGGTGGGGGAAATTGGACCAGTGGGGACCGCATTCACTGGGGTTTAATCCTACACTGATCCGTCTGAGCTCCAGTCTGTTATCGATCTGAGGGCGGCAGTCTGTGTCACGCTGTTGTTGTGCACCAGGATGCAGAGTTTACTTTTCTGATGTCCATGGAATAGGAAAAAGACAGAGGGATCCAACCGACTGAGTCTGATCTATCACGTTCTTTACTGTGACCTTGTATGTGGTCCTGTGTGGCATGCTAGTGAAGGACCTTGTGTGTGGTCCTGTGGCATGCTAGTGTGGGACCTTGTGTGTGGTCCGGTGGCATGCTAGTGAGGGACCTTGTGTGTGGTCCTGTGTGGCATGCTAGTGAGGGACCTTGTGTGTGGTCCTGTGGCATGCTAGTAAGGGACCTTGTGTGTGGTCCTGTGGCATGCTAGTGAGGGACCTTGTGTGTGGTCCTGTGGCATGCTAGTGAGGGACCTTGTGTGTGGTCCTGTGGCATGCTAGTGAGGGACCTTGTGTGTGGTCCGGTGGCATGCTAGTGTAGTGAGGGACCTTGTGTGTGGTCCTGTGGCATGCTAGTGAGTGACCTTGTGTGTGGTCCGGTGGCATGCTAGTGAGGGACCTTGTGTGTGGTCCGGTGGCATGCTAGTGAGGGACCTTGTGTGTGGTCCGGTGGCATGCTAGTGAGGGACCTTGTTTGTGGTCCTGTGGCATGCTAGTGAGGGACCTTGTGTGTGGTCCGGTGGCATGCTAGTGAGACTAACAGGGGAGGCGCCTGTCTCTGCTTGTACTGATGTCATTGCATTGCCTCAGGTCAAGTGCAACTGGCTCAGAGTGTAGTTGACTAGAAGTACTTTAGGAGCTTGACTTCTGAAACCCGTGGCAAGAGAAAATAAGAATGTCTGCACTTCAGACAATGGCACACAAGTAACCATTCATCCTGTTGCCAGTTGTTTCGTCATGACATGATTTTCCCTGTCTTCTACCAGACCTTACACTTTCGTGTGCATAACTTAACTTCCTACTTTAATGGACACTCGGATTATGCATGTTCTAGAGTTAGGGCCCGATTCATGGAAGTTTTAGCCCGGTTCAAAGTGAATTTGCTCTGCTGAAAAGTGACTTTGCACTGGCGACACAAACCCTGATTCATGGAACTGTGCAAAGAGTATTTTTGCAGTGCAAAGTCCGTGCCAAGTCATTTTGTACAGCAAAAATACACTTTGCACAGTTCCATGAATCAGTGTCTGTGTTGGCAGTGCAAAGTCACTTGGCAGCACTGCAAAGTCACTTCGAACCGTGCAAGAAATTCTATGAATCGGGCCCAAGATACACAAGTCTCTGCAAGCACAATTGACAAAATGCATAGGCAAAGGTCACAGGGAAACACCTCTGTACTGCTATAACTTTCTGTGAAAAGGAAATGGCCGATCAGGGGAGTGAAGGGTAGGGGGGAGGGGCTGCAGATTGCCTCCCACTCTCACTGCTTTCTACAGGAGTAGTTTTGTCAGAAGGGGCCTGTACAAGCGATTTTGTTCTGCCTGAAAAGAAAAGGAAATGCCCTGCAGACATAACTCCACTCAGAAGTATGACCCTGCAGGTACAACTTTCAGTCGCAAACTTCCTGCAGCTGAAACACCTTCTTGACGCAACTCCTGGCAGATGCAACTCCTCATAGAAGAGGACTGCAGCCTCTGGCTCTTTAGATGTTTTGGACCACAACTCCCATCAGCCCTATGCAGCATAGTTAATAGTGAGGGATCATTGGCGCTCTAGTCCCAAGTTTTTGGTGGTACACATGATGCAGAACTGTGTAGACATGAAACTACCTGCAGACTCAACTCCACCCACACACAATTCCAAGTGGATACGGCTTTCCACTGATACAGCCTGTGGAAGACACACCTCTCTGCATAAGGAACTTCTATCTACCTAGCTATTGGCCCATGAGACCCCACACAGACATGTATCCCCAGCAACCGGAAACCTTACATGTTCTCATCCTGTGTACTCAACACCCGGCAGACATATCTAGCTTGAGATACAGACCCCTGCACACACAACTGCTTGCAGGAACACCTCTGAAAATCCAACTCCCTGCAGCAACAACTGCCTCCAAACTAACAAAATAAAATCCTTTAAAGTCAATATGGACGCAAGTCCCATGGAGTATATCCCTGTGGAGCGGCTACTCGCGATTGACAGAACCCTAGGCCACCTGGATCACAGCGCAGGGGCTTCATTCTGGATGTAAGCCTCACTGCTACACTGAAATCTACACCTGGTACGTAATAGACAATGCTCTGCAAGTGGCAAGGGTTCAACTCAAAAATGCAGTGGCTTTATTCATGGTAAACCACTCCATGTTCTCACCACTCCCACTGCATGCGTGGGCATCCAGGCGCAGACCTCACCTTCACTCCTCCCTTGTGGAATGCTCCTGGATAACCTGGAAGTCCTACTTGTAACTCGGGCAGATAGCTCAGGGGCAACGCGCTCGCCTTGGACACAAGACAACGCGGAGCAGCACAGGTTCGATCCCCGGGTCTGCGCTTAGAAACCTCTGGGTATTAAGCAAGTTATAAATAACCAATTACAATTACTCTAAGGCTAGGAACGCAATCACACACAGCTTTAACATTAGGCCACTGCCCCCAATGCATCCTATGACTTAAAAATTGCCTGGTGATCATCCAATCATGAATGAACCCCCGGCCCCACCTACTTGAAACATACCCCCAACAAAATCCAAATCTATCACCCCCCGAAACGTCAAACAAGGCAATAGATCTAATGCGGCTTCTGAAAAGGAACCATAATGGTAGCACCTCTAACCTCATCCACTGTGCTGAAGCCCCTCAATTTCCTCAAGGCCATACAGTTCTCGTAGGTCCAATCTCCACGGTGAGCCTGGTGCCAGCCCTTCTTACAGAGAAAAATAGAACCTTTTTGATACTGCCCCACCAGTTTCCAAGCAGAAGTCCAGAAAAGGTTGCCTCACACACAGGTGCCAGGCGTGTCCTCCACACAGGTCTGCCTGACTCCTCGCTGTAGGCCATTGGCACAGTGTTGCAGCCATTTGCATCATGACTTGCTCCAGCCATTTCATCGAGACTCACCCAACATTCACAGCTTTTCGCCGGTTACTTCTCCACCATCCACGCTTTTCATGACCATGCGCATTCGCGCACAGACACCCTCACAGCGATAACTATCAAGAGTAGTGCAGGCTGCTTATGTTACATGAAACGTAGGATCTCCCAAAGTTTAAGTTTTCCAAAGATTCATCTAGAAAAGGTCGAGGTCGCCCCGGGGTAAAAACTAGTTTCCTCGACGGCAAGAAAGCCTGCGGCCATCTTCCACGGGTTCAAAACACTGGGATGAAAACCTAAAGACTGGAAATTGGTCCTTTTTCAACTAGACTGCCAGGGACTGAAATGCCAGAGCCTTCCATATAAGACTAACCCCCATGGCGACCGCCATTAGACAATAGCTCAAAACAGTCCTCTTCAAACAATATCTCCCGCCATAACAAACCCTGAATGGTGAACCAAAGCACTGACCAACTCAGCATCCTCTCGTCTTGGGCCTAGTCACCGAGGACGATTCAAATGCCATGTTTCACCCCTCTCCCCTGGGCTTATGTAAGCAATCTGTGAATTGCTCCCTCCCCCTTCCACATGTAAGGTCCCACCTCCCTGTCTACTCCCCTTCCATGTGCCGGGACCCATTTTCAGCTCATTCTAGGTTTAAATAAAATAATAACACAAGCCCTACTAGAACCAGCCACTGGCAGAACTCCTGCAGGCAGGAATCTAGCACGAGACACACCTATCTGTGATTATATCTGCCTGGGGGCTTAACCCATTGTAGCCACAATTACCTGTGCATAAACCCCACACTCTGGGCCCCCAAGCACAGGCTTCCATACCCTGTATCCAAACAGGCCCTATTTACAGTGCACACTCAACCCTTTGGCCCTGTAGTTTCTCCTGGGGAAATGCCCTGGTCTTGCACTGCACCTGGGGGCATTGCGCAACGTGTAAAGAGGCGCAGCTCCAACGAGGCTTTCCATTAGACGCTTGTAGTCCACCGCCATGTGCCCCTCTCCTTTCTATCTCCATGCTCTTGGCTCTGGTAATTACTAATCTCATTATGAGCAAAATGTTCCTCTCCCCCTGGCCGGGCCTAATCAGTGGCCACTACCGGAGGAAGCGCGGGCTCTGTTGCTGTAAACCGTGGTTTCCGGCAGAGCACGGAGGCGTCATTGTTTGGGGGGGGGGCGTCGGTGGGAGCAGGAGGTCCTTGTGTATCAGCGGAGGATGAAGTAAGTGCACTCATTTTAATGAGTTGGGAAGGGCTGTCGGTGCTGCACCCACTCCCATTGTACTGTCGGGAGGAGATCCCATGGGGGCGGGACCGGAGTTGGTTCTGTCCAACAGCCTCTTAATAATTCATTGAACAGCTCCAGAGTAAAGTCACCCACTAGCTTCTAGGAAAACACCAGACTCCCGACCCCCGACGGGAAGACGCAGTAGTGCCATTTCCAAGTTGCCAAGTGTGAGCACGTACATTCTGCCAGCAAAATAATAAAAAGAGGAAGCGTGATTGTTTGTTGCTCTTTTTGGTGATCGCAATGGTGATTACAAAAATCTGTGCTGTTTGCAGAATCCGTGTGTTAGCTTTCCAAAATGGCTCCCAGGCCTTGCAAAGTTTACCTACATTATAATAACAATATGGTGGCAGGCACGTTTGAGAAATCTGGGTTACGTTTTGCTTTTTTTCTGGCTTTGAGTCAATAATTAGGGAAAGGAAAGGGCTGTCTGTTAGGCAAGTAGCCTTTGAACCACTAATATCACTGTGCAGCTGCATTGTGAGTTCTTTTTTCTTGTCAGAGAGAAATTGTGAGATTTTAGATGTAAACATTGTGTGGCGTAAGAGGACGATGCATCTGTTGAACAGACGTCAAGTGTGCTGTTTCGAAACCCAGAACCAGACGTCCACTTTGGACAGAAATCGTCAGCTGGGACACTTGGGACTAAACTTTCTCTGTGAATAGGGGTGTCTCAGGACCAGCTGGAACCCGTGGGGCCCGATTCAACCTGATATTAGGGGCCTCCTGGCCTACAGCTGGGAAAAACACTCTGAAAAACCTGTGGGGCGCTTACATTATAATGAAGACATAAAGGAATACAGCGAGGGGGTTGATAGCTGCAGATTATTGTGGCACAGGCAGCCAGCGGGGAGCTGAAATACGAAGGGGCTGATTTACAAAGCTTTTTTTAGTGGGAAAGTACCATTAAAAAACGTTCTGTAAATCAGGCCCTAAATGTCGATTGAAAAGCTATTAGTCACTCCTTGTCAGTAACATGCTAATGTGACAAAACCGAATTAAAAAGGCAACGAGGGGGAAAGAAAACTGCTGGATACTACAAGAGGCCAGACGGAGGTGATGCCTGAAGGCACCAGCAAAGACACCCTATAACCTTCACACTGGAAAGTGTACATTTAATGTCCTGAATTAGAGAGGTGTCTGACAACATGCAGGCATATACTTGCCCCACCGCCCCCCCCGAGGCTGAGGCCCATTTCAATTGAAAAGAATGGAAGTCCCTGACGTGCCCAACTTGTAGACTTGGAAGTGGAGTTACTCCTTTTTTTTTAATTTATTTTATTTTATTTATTTTATAGTATTGTTCTTTTTGTTTCATCTTCATTTTCACAAGAATATGAGAAGTGTAATTGTGAAAAATTAAATTTGGATAAAACACAAATTTAAAAAAAAGAAAACAAATGTACTCCTTCCTTCCCAATACCTACAGGCTGCATATGTGTAAATGAGAATTGTCCAAGTGCAAATGTTTCTCCGAAATTACCAAATTGTGTATATCAACATGTGCATCAGACCCTCCATTTGTCATCACTCACCCTGATCAAACATAGTCACGCAAAACTCTTTAAGACGTTCGAGGTTCGACGTAGCAGAGAACCTTTTCATTGTTTTGGAAGAACACATATTGACCACAGCAATGCTCCACTTACCATCGGGTGTAAGGCTTTAAAACATCCCCCAGTGCCACAGGTGGGCTTGGCCAGACATGCACGCCAGTGGGGCCTGTTTCCCAGACAAACTACGCTCGAAAGGGAAATTGTTATTTTTCTTTTTCTATTGCGTGCAAGGAACCCAAGTTACACCTAGAGAAAACACAATTTTTTAGCACGGACCACTAGAAATAGAAAAGGGGTGCACAAATACAAGAATACATCATATTCCTTTCAGAGGCTGGCCCACAGTGGAAATAGAAAAGATGCTGATTCATGGAATTATTTGCCCCGAAAATCTGGGATTTGTGCGCCATTCTGCCCGCAAATCCCCATTTGTTAAACAGGGATTTGCGGGCAGAATCGCGCACACATCCTCGATTTTCGGCGCAAATAATTCCATGAATCCTGTCTTGCAACCGCAGTATCAAACGTCTTTTCTCTATTTCTAACCGGGGTTGCCTGTGCAGGATCAGCCAGGCGGCTCCTTGGCCATGCGGCCCTGCCCGAAAGAGTCTAATTAATCTGGGCGCTTGTTTCTGTTAGCATGTGGGCTACTCCTGGGACCAGATTACAGAAACGTTGCACCAGTGCAAGTGCAAAGTTTGCACGGTATTAGCACTAGGGCAAGGTTTGCCCTATTTTTCAAAACACTGGGACACATAAAAAAAAACATTGCACCTTGACAAGTGGTTGGGCTTATTAAAAGCACTAGGGCTAAAATTGCCCTGGTGCTAAAGGGATACATTTTTGATGCATTTTTGCATCAAGGAAAAGTTTGCCCTAGTGCTAATACCGTTCGGTATTAGCACTAGGGCAAACTTTGCCCTGGTGCAGAAATGCCCTGGTGCAGAAATGTCCTGGTGCAGAAATGTCATCTTTTTTGCACTACGGCAATTTTTGCCCTGGTGTTTATACCATGCCAAACTGCACTTGTCAAGGTGCAATGTTTTTTTTTATGTGTCCCGGTGTTTTGAAAAATAGGGCAAACTTTGCCCTAGTCCTAATACTGTGCAAACTTTGCACTTGCACTGGTGTAAAGTTTCTATAATCTGGCCTCATGACTTCATCATACTCTTTCAGGCAGGGGGACTTGAAACTGCCATCTCACTGGAGGGAACGCTTTGGACACACAGGACTGGCTCATGAACTCATGGCTGTGATCCTAATGAGATATTTTTTCTTGATTATTCGTCTTATTTCTGTCGTTTTTGTAATCATGTTTTGAAAATAGAGTGTTCACGCTTGCACATATGTATTTGCTATCATTTAGAAATAACGCAATCCCAAAAAACGATTCAGTTTGCTGTTTAACGTACTCTAAAGTGGTGCAACATTTTTATTTTAACTGAGTATTCTGAGAATATAAACTGAAGGTACAAGTAAAGAGATCAACTGTCATCATGGTCTCTCACAAACTTGCATTTCATTTCTTACACCTGCATGCACGCCTCGGACCAATAATGACCATAAGCAGGTGACCTTATCACAGATGGTTGTATTGCTTTAAGGTAGCACAATCCAGAGCTGTTTTAGGCTCAGTCATAAGACTTTGCGTTATGCTACTTGTAGTCTTCCTTTCACAATGGGAAATGAAAGCGAGAATCTTACTCTTTTTGCGTATTTTGTTTTTATATAGATTTTAAAATATGTATGCCGGTCTGATCTATCTTGATTTGTGTGGTAAACTGAAAAGCAGGTCAATAAACCAGAACATTGTTTCAGTCCCTGTAACCCAAATATTCTCAAATAATTGCAGCTTGCTTTATACATAGAGATGCAAAACAAAGTGGTCAGTTGCCGAAATTAAAGGCTGGACCTAAATCCCAGCTTCAGTGCTTAACTGAAACGTGTGATCCTGTGTAACTCAATTAAACCTGCTGTGCCTTACCTTCCAAATGTGAGAGAGGTGTTTTAGTTCACACGGTACACTATTCAAACAAGTCACACTCGTAGTTTAGTAATGTGGGCCACAGTTTCATCTCTTCATTTTTATGGTGGATGAAACATGAATATGTGCTAGTCACCATTGAATTCATTTGTTTGGGAGGAGTCGTTATATGGCCTGCTTTATGCCAAAACATCCGACTGAAATTATGCAAAGATCAAGCTGCTGCTGGGCGTTCTTGCCCATGTGTGCTGCCTTGGATTTGCATGCACTGCTAGTTTAAAATCAAGTACATATTCGGGAATTATAAGGTGCTTGAACCAATGACTCACAATATGATGGTCATGAAAAATAATGCTGACGTTGATACTTATTAATGGCCCTCACCAAGCTCCACTTGGACCGTAATCATTTTGCACGCCCTCACTCATGCTCTCCATGCACTGATCTACTCTTTGCAATACCCTACACACCCCCACTCATGCCTTGAACATCTCAAGCCACACCCAAGCACATTCTATAGACCGCCCAGCCCTTTAGCATACACTGAGGCCCCTGTGCACACACACACACAGCCTGGCCTTCACAGCCTCACCACCACCCCAAACAGGTCACTCTGCATCCCCTCTCCCTCACTCTCCAGCCTGTCAGGCACCCTTCAACAGAGTGTGCACATTGGTAGTGAGACAATGCACTGCCTCGGCTATCTTCTGCACGCTCATGTCACACTCTCCACACACTCAGGAGGGCCGCAGAAGGAGGAAAGTTGGTCACAACTGAGAAATCTTGGGGTGAAGTAGCAGGGACCGACAGTGGGGCCTGGAATGAGCTGATGTATTTTGCAGGGAAGTAACAAGGAGGACAATTGTACCTTCTTTTATGAAATTCCCCCCCTGGAGGGATCTGGGGGGTCCATGGGCAGGTGGATGCTCTGATTATTGTCTATTGGCTCTTAACTATCGTGTTAAGCGCTCAACTTTGGCGTGCCGCAATCCTTCACTTCACCAATTCAAAACTCGATAGGGCAACTCACCCAGCCATCCTTGCCAAGGTCGATAAATTGAGTAGTGGGTAAAAATAGCAGATATCCTCACACTGCTTAGAAGCATCTGGCATAATGCACTATATCACAACTGATATTAACATAATGTGTTCATCTCTTCCTGCAAATAAAGAATCAAGGGAGAAATCCATTAATTGGTGAGCAGAAAACGATAGAAACTCTTAGTAGACACTGGCCATGATAACTCAAGGATCTAGTGTGAGGACCCTGGCACTAATGATGGGAGACTATGCTAACACCTGTGGGAGAACCATGGGAATAGCGAAAGTAGACTACCCGAACGGCAAAGGGAGGACCATGACACTAATAATAGGGGAGTACCCTAGCACCAGTGGGAGGAACAAGGCACGAATAATAGGAGACTACCCTAACACGGGAGACTACCCAAACACTAGTGGCAGGATCATGGCACTAATGATAGGAGATTACCCGAACACTAGTGGGAGGACTGTGGCA
This sequence comes from Ambystoma mexicanum, assembly GCF_040938575.1. Classification (NCBI taxonomy): domain Eukaryota; kingdom Metazoa; phylum Chordata; class Amphibia; order Caudata; family Ambystomatidae; genus Ambystoma; species Ambystoma mexicanum. The sequence goes on from NC_090925.1 coordinate 1,076,421,919, forward strand.
CTAATGAAAGGGGACTACCCAAACACTAGTGGCAGGATCATGGCACTAATGATAGGAGATTACCCGAACACTAGTGGGAGGACTGTGGCACTAATGAAAGGGGACTACCCAAACACTAGTGGGAGGACAGTGGCACTAATTATAGGAGTCTACCTGAACAGCAGTGAGAGGACCCTGGCACTTATAATACGTGATTACCCTAACACTGGTGGGAGGATCCTGGCACGAATAATAGGAGACTACCCAAACACTAGTGGCAGGATCATGGCACTAATGATAGGAGATTACCCGAACACTAGTGGGAGGACTGTGGCACTAATGAAAGGAGATTACCCAAACACTAGTGGCAGGATCATGGCACTAATGATAGGAGATTACTCAAACACTAGTGGCAGGATCATGGCACTAATGATAGGAGATTACCCGAACACTAGTGGGAGGACTGTGGCACTAATGAAAGGGGACTACCCAAACACTAGTGGCAGGATCATGGCACTAATGATAGGAGATTACCCGAACACTAGTGGGAGGACTGTGGCACTAATGAAAGGGGACTACCCAAACACTAGTGGGAGGACAGTGGCACTAATTATAGGAGTCTACCTGAACAGCAGTGAGAGGACCCTGGCACTTATAATACTAGATTACCCTAACACTGGTGGGAGGACCCTGGTACGAATAATAGGAGACTACCCAAACACTAGTGGGAGGACCATGGCACAAATGACAGGGGACTACTCGAACAGCAATGAGAGGACCCTGGCAATAATGATGTGAGACTTCCCGAACACTAGTGTGAGGACCATGGCACTAAATATAGGAGACTACCCGAACAGCAGTGAGAGGACCCTGGCACTTATAATACTAGACTACCGTAAAACTGATGGGAGGACCATGGCACGAAAAATAGGAGAGTACCCAAACACTAGTGGGAGGCCCATGGCACTAATAATATGAGGCTACCCTAACTGAAGCGTCAGGACCATGTCACTAATAATGCAAAACTACCCTAACACTGGTGGGAGGACCATGGCCCTAATAATAGGAAATTACCCAAACACTAGTGTGGGAGGACTGTGGCACTAATGATAGGAGAGTACCCTAACTGTAAGGACCCTGGCACTAATGACAGGAGACTACCCAAACAGCAGTGCGAGAACCCTGGCACTAATGATGGGTGACTACCCTAACACTAGTGGGAGGGCAAATGCACTAAAAATAGGAGACTGCCCAAACTCTAGTGGGAGGACCATGTCACTAATGATAGGAAACGATCCTAACACCATTGGGAGGATCATGTCACTAATGATAGGTGACTACCCAAACACTAGTGGGTGGACCATGGCACTAATAAAACGAAACAAAGAAGGGGGGTTTTCCAGTCTTGCTGCGCCGACACCAAAAGATACTACAAACTGCTACAATTGCAGGTTTATTGTGGTTTGAAAACAGCCTGACACGTGTTTCGAGCGATTCTTGCTCTTCATCTGAGGCTGATGGGTTTATACATAATACATTTAAGCAAAAATAAATTGAAACGTACAAACAATTATGTATCATTGCGAAATTAATTGAAAGAAACATAAAATACAAAACACATGGAGGGGCAGGACGACAAAAAACAACCAATGTTTTGGGGAAATATCCATACAATAATACAAAAAGACACGTAACAACCATAATCAAAAAAGTTCAATTAAACACGTAAAAATTGGGAGGGAGAGGGAAAAATTAAATGAAAATTCATTTATACCATACCATTCAATTTTGATTGCAATTGTTGTTGATACATACGTGATTATAATTGATGGGTCCCGGTTGGGATTAGAGAGATTTATAGGCGGAGAATAGAGAGAGAAAAAAGAGAGAGAGAGGGGAAAAGGAACAGAGCAAAGCTATTAGAGCATTGTTAACACAGGCTTTTGAGGTCTGAAATGACCAATTGGTTAAGATAGACAGTGCTAAAAGATACCTTAAGGTTGTTTAGACGAAACGTTGGCTTGCAAGTGTTATTTCTGTTAGAATACAATGAGAAAAAGGAGGATTGGTATGTTTACATGCTTGCTATACTTAAAGTAAAAATAGTATCCCAGTGTTAACTATCAATTCTAACATACCTTATTAATTCTATAGCTCATTTGTAAATACAGGACAGTCTATTCTGGTCTTAACTCAGAGCATGAGCTTGCAGTTTTTTTTATAAACTCTTTTCTTTAAATTGGTTCCACATTTACAATTTACCTTTGGAGGTCTTTAGAACTGGAAAACATGCAATATTTTCATTGTTCCTGCACTTTTATACTTGGTCTTTTTTACATGTATATCCGTAATCCACTATGCAATTCGTGCTAACACCTATAGCAATCCAAGAAATGCACATTCAGATTATCCTGCTATATTTCTCAGGCGTTTATAGAACAGAGCATTGAGAGTTTAAACTTTTAATCAGAGATGCACTGCTTGGACTAACTGTCCCCTTTTTATCACTTTCATTTCTATTGTTCAGCCACTCTGGCGTGGACCCGACACCTTGCCGCTAGTCCAATATATACATTTCTTTTCAATCGGTTCGCTTAAAATAGTTCGATTATCTTTTTTCACACAATTATATGTAATTCTCTCTACATATAGAATTAGGCCGACAATCTTAAGAAATCTTTGCAACAATTGCAATTATCGGGCTGTGTATTCTTATTAATCCTTGCCTTGCGCCCAATGCTCACAGTTTAATTAGTAACTGGGAAATGTCTTATGTCCTGGGCATTCCCTTCATGCGCCGACAGCAATAACACCGCTTCAAGATGGCGAGTTCGCCCGCGGACGCTGCCGGCGCTTAGGCTCCTCCCATTGAGTTCGCACAAAATATCACGAATCACCAGGAGCAGACGCGCGAGAGGGGCTCGTTCCGTTCCGTCATTTTAGACCACCAGGGTGAGTTAATTGCATACAGTCCCTAAGTCTACAGTCATATTGGAATGAGCGCACCTAGTCAATCAAGCACCAGAGGCATGGTTGAAGGCCATGTGAAAAGCTTTCAAATTCGTACCCTTTTATCCCCTTTCTTTTTTGCTCTCCTTCTACCTACTCCTTACTGGGATTCCCCAATGGATGTTCCTTTGTTGAAATTGCGCAGTCTAAACTCTTCACTGAAGAGATTTCCGCAACAGCGAAGCTATAGAATTAATAAGGTATGTTAGAATTGATAGTTAACACTGGGATACTATTTTTACTTTAAGTATAGCAAGCATGCAAACATACCAATCCTCCTTTTTCTCATTGTATTCTAACAGAAATAACACTTGCAAGCCAAGGTTTCGTCTAAACAACCTTAAGGTATCTTTTAGCACTGTCTATCTTAACCAATTGGTCATTTCAGACCTCAAAAGCCTGTGTTAACAATGCTCTAATAGCTTTGCTCTGTTCCTTTTCCCCTCTCTCTCTCTTTTTTCTCTCTCTATTCTCCGCCTATAAATCTCTCTAATCCCAACCGGGACCCATCAATTATAATCACGTATGTATCAACAACAATTGCAATCAAAATTGAATGGTATGGTATAAATGAATTTTCATTTAATTTTTCCCTCTCCCTCCCAATTTTTACGTGTTTAATTGAACTTTTTTGATTATGGTTGTTACGTGTCTTTTTGTATTATTGTATGGATATTTCCCCAAAAAATTGGTTGTTTTTTGTCGTCCTGCCCCTCCATGTGTTTTGTATTTTATGTTTCTTTCAATTAATTTCGCAATGATACATAATTGTTTGTACGTTTCAATTTATTTTTGCTTAAATGTATTATGTATAAACCCATCAGCCTCAGATGAAGAGCAAGAATCGCTCGAAACACGTGTCAGGCTGTTTTCAAACCACAATAAACCTGCAATTGTAGCAGTTTGTAGTATCTTTTGGTGTCGGCGCAGCAAGACTGGAAAACCCCCCTTCTTTGTTTCGTATTTCACAGTGGTATACCTGGGCAAGGTATCCTCAACATCCAGTCCACTGCAGCCCCCCGTTTATCTAATTTATGGTGCAAGCGCATCGTTCTACTTTTGGTTTGTTTTGTCCACCCACTTTTCCAGTTATATTTTCAAACCTCTTAGAACGTGCAGCTGCACAAGTGATGGCAGAACAAGCCGAATACCTCCTCACTAGAGAAGATGATATTAAAGCATTATTTGCACCACAAGGTTACACTTTAAACCCTTTCAAAAGAATTACCAAAGAGGTATCGGACCTACGTTCCCTTTTTGTTAAATTGGAAAGACTCAGTATTAAGGAAATCAATACATTTTGGGAAAAAAACACACTTAGCCATTATCTACGAGAAAACAAAATACCTCAGGGTTTAAGAATTGTCATCTTACCTGACTTTGAGGATCCGGAAGACTTAGACCTAATTGCAGACTGGCAAAGTAATCTAGAGACCAGCTCCAATAATATGATGAAGCTTTTGATTGAGCACGCCACATGAGAACATGCTCGTCTTGTGAAAGAGATTGACAAAACCAAAGAGGAAATAAACCTTTTGATTGCTCCGAGAACAACAGTAGACAAAAACTTTCAAACTCTTTACAATATACTCAGAAAACATCAAGATGAAGTCAAGTTGCGCAAATCACGCAAATTCTCCAGAGATGACAGAGACTATCGGGACAACCGAGTATATACATATCAGCCCAAATATGATCAAATCTCTAGATCTAGATCAAGCAGTGTAGCGTCTTCGGCAGCTAGCTCAGATCCTGAAAGTGAAACTGACGTGCAGATACCCATTCAAGATGACACCCCGCAAACCGAATCATCAGTATCAAATCCTATAGAGGAAGATAATTTGACTTGCCCCTCAACCATACCAAATGCTTTTTTAGAACAGATCCAGCGGTACAAAAAAGGCAACCGTCAAGCACAAATAGCCAACGCAAACAAAAAAACAGTACGTTTTCAAATTCCAGCTTCATCAAATATGCCAACCCCAAACATTCCAATAGGGGCACCAGGGGCGGCAAACAACATCGGCGTAAACGCACCACCAGCACCCCGCAGACTCACAAGAGCCTTTCATCAACAACAGTTGAGGAACTTGAACCATTGAATCTGGTATGCAATTTGAGTAAACATCTCCTATCACCTGCTGAACACTCCGTGCTTAACAAAGGCTTTTCCTTTGTACCATCCAAAACGAATGATTTTGTCGACATCCAAATAGATATCTTCAAATTCGTCGATAAGATAAAACTCAAGAAATTCTTCGCTACACAGATTAAAATCTACAAACCTAAAGAATCTGTTCCAGCACCATCGGATATTACATTACAGACCATGCTTAACACGCACATCCTGATGTCAATTGAAGATGAAAATTCCCAATCAGCAACCAGCATTTCTCAATTACTAAGTGAATTTGACATTGAACAACAAAACCTGCATATGAAAGAATTAAGATCAAAATCCAAATTTACACCGGTTTTTGGTCAAGATAACATCATTGATACGTTCTATCAAGCCATCATCAAAGACATTCACAAAACCATTGATCAGACTAGACCGAGGCATTCTAAAACTGGCAAATCTTCGAATCTTAGTCAAGCAGAAATTATAGCTCTTCAAGGACTGTCACAAAACCAACAACTTATAATTAAGGAAGCAGATAAAGGCGGCAATGTGGTAGTTATGAATAAAGTGGATTACATCAACATGGGACTAACACACCTTGAGCAAGAAGGATGTTATCAGAAACTTTTGTCCAATCCGATAACTCAAATTACATGTGCAATCAATCAGTTGGTTCTGGAATGGTACAAAAAAGGTGTCTTATCAGACACGGAAAAACAATCTCTCACAGTAGATTGCCCAATAATGGCTACAATCTATTTTCTGCCCAAAATTCATAAGGACTTCATTAACATACCGGAGGGCAGACCCATTGTTAGTGGCCGAGGGAGTGTCCTGGAGCCCATGTCACTATATATCAATGAATGTCTCTTGCCTGCCATGCTCACTACACCAGCATATATTAGGGATACCATGCATGTTCTTCAAATTTTAACAGAGGTAACTTTTCAACCGAGTTTGCTAATGGTTACTCTAGATGTTAAATCATTATACACCTCTATCAAACATGATATGGCCATATCAAGTGTGGACTACATTTTCAGACAATCTTCTGCCTCATTTTATGTGCATATTGAGATGCTCAAACAATTTTTACTGTTCACACTTCAAAATAATGTGTTCCTTTTCAATAACTACTATTACAAGCAACTCATTGGGATAGCTATGGGGGCCAGCTTCGCCCCAGTGCTTGCTAACATCTTTATGCATTTCTTTGAACAGCAGTTTGTCTACATTAATCACGAGTTCAAACCTCACATTTACCTCTGGAAAGGTTATATTGACGATGTTTTTATGCTTTGGTCAGGCAATTCGCGGCAATTACTTTCATTTGTCAAATACTTGAACGGTAACTCATGGGGCATCCAATTCACTTGCTCTTACAGCCCTAACACTATTGATTTTCTGGACCTTTCAATCACTAACAGCGATTCTGGATTCATAACCAAGACTTTCCGCAAAAGCACTTGAGTCAATTCAATCCTACATGCAGACAGTTGCCACAAAAACCATGTCATCACTAATATTCCAAAGGGAGAACTAATTAGAGCTCGACGCAACTGCACAAACCTTAATGATTATGATTCTGAAAAAAGACTTATCCTAAACAGATTTGCCCAAAGAGGCTATAATATCTAACAGATATCAATCACAGAGGAAAATGTCAGCAGGTTAGCCAGGAGGGACCTACTCCAACCAAAAAACGCATCGATTAGATTAGGAATACACAAGATTCGCCCGATTACCAGATACAACCAAGACAGTCACATTCTTTACAGAATTCTGAAAAAACACTGGCACCTCTTGCATCTGGATACGGACATTTCCAATTGGATTGACCCATCGCCCAACCTCACATTCAGCAAAGGGGTCACCCTTAAGAACACACTCAGCCCATCTTTTATGCGCAATGAAAAACACCCTCAAACATGGTTAAATCAAGATCAGTTTAAAGGGTTCCATAAATGCAGCAACTGCTCTATGTGTCCATATGCATTGGAGACCTCCAACCTTGTATTTAATTCTAGTCAGACACATCGGATTGAAACTTTCATTAATTGCAATACCAAGTTTACAGTTTATTGTATTATCTGTGTTTGCAATAAAAAATACATTGGTAGCACCATCAGACCACTTAAAACGCAGATAAGAGAACATCTATCTACTATAGCCAGACAGGATGCTAAATTTCCGCTTGCCAGCCATTGGCAAAAAGAACATCAATTGGATCTGAAGCAAAACATTAGATTCGTAGGGCTTGTTAAAGCAGAATTGCCCCCAAGAGGAGGCAACTTGATTCTTAATCTGCGTAGACTTGAAGCGAGGCTCATTTGTAAATACAGGACAGTCTATTCTGGTCTTAACTCAGATCATGAGCTTGCAGTTTTTTTATAAACTCTTTTCTTTAAATTGGTTCCACATTTACAATTTACCTTTGGAGGTCTTTAGAACTGGAAAACATGCAATATTTTCATTGTTCCTGCACTTTTATACTTGGTCTTTTTTACATGTATATCCGTAATCCACTATGCAATTCGTGCTAACACCTATAGCAATCCAAGAAATGCACATTCAGATTATCCTGCTATATTTCTCAGGCGTTTATGGAAAAGAGCATTGAGAGTTTAAACTTTTAATCAGAGATGCACTGCTTGGACTAACTGTCCCCTTTTTATCACTTTCATTTCTATTGTTCAGCCACTCTGGCGTGGACCCGACATCTTGCCGCTAGTCCAATATATACATTTCTTTTCAATCGGATCGCTTAAAATAGTTCGATTATCTTTTTTCACACAATTATATGTAATTCTCCCTACATATATAATTAGGCCGACAATCTTAAGAAATCTTTGCAACAATTGCAATTATCGGACTGTGTATTCTTATTAATCCTTGCCTTGCGCCCAATGCTCACAGTTTAATTAGTAACTGGGAAATGTCTTATGTCCGGGGCATTCCCTTCATGCGCCGACAGCAATAACACCGCTTCAAGATGGCGAGTTCGCCCGCGGACGCTGCCGGCGCTTAGGCTCCTCCCATTGAGTTCGCACAAAATATCAAGAATCACCAGGAACGGACGCGCGAGAGGGGCTTGTTCGTTCCGTCATTTTAGACCACCAGGGTGAGTTAATTGCATACAGTCCCTAGGTCTACAGTCATATTGGAATGAGCGCACCTAGTCAATCAAGCACCAGAGGCATGGTTGAAGGCACGCGCCATGTGAAAAGCTTTCTAATTCGTACCCTTTTATCCCCTTTCTTTTTTGCTCTCCTTCTACCTACTCCTTACTGGGATTCCCCAATGGATGTTCCTTCGTTGAAATTGTGCAGTCTAAACTCTTCACTGAAGAGATTTCTGCAACAGCGAAGCTATAGAATTAATAAGGTATGTTAGAATTGATAGTTAACACTGGGATACTATTTTTACTTTAAGTATAGCAAGCATGTAAACATACCAATCCTCCTTTTTCTCATTGTATTCTAACAGAAATAACACTTGCAAGCCAAGGTTTCATTTAAACAACCTTAAGGTATCTTTTAGCACTGTCTATCTTAACCAATTGGTCATTTCAGACCTCAAAAGCCTGTGTTAACAATGCTCTAATAGCTTTGCTCTGTTCCTTTTCCCCTCTCTCTCTCTTTTTTCTCTCTCTATTCTCCGCCTATAAATCTCTCTAATCCCAACTGGGACTCATCAATTATAATCACGTATGTATCAACAACAATTGCAATCAAAATTGAATGGTATGGTATAAATGAATTTTCATTTAATTTTTCCCTCTCTCCCTCCAAATTTTTACGTGTTTAATTGAACTTTTTTGATTATGGTTGTTATGTGTCTTTTTGTATTATTGTATGGATATTTCCCCCAAAAATTGGTTGTTTTTTGTCGTCCTGCCCCTCCATGTGTTTTGTATTTTATGTTTCTTTAAATTAATTTCGCAATGATACATAATTGTTTGTACGTTTCAATTTATTTTTGCTTAAATGTATTATGTATAAACCCATCAGCCTCAGATGAAGAGCAAGAATCGCTCGAAACACGTGTCAGGCTGTTTTCAAACCACAATAAACCTGCAATTGTAGCAGTTTGTAGTATCTTTTGGTGTCGGCGCAGCAAGACTGGAAAACCCCCCTTCTTTGTTTCGTATTTCACAGTGGTATACCTGGGCAAGGTATCCTCAACATCCAGTCCACTGCAGCCCCCTGTTTACCTAATTTATGGTGCAAGCGCATCGTTCTACTTTTGGTTTGTTTTACCCACCCACTTTTCCACTAATAAAACGAGACTACCATAACACTAGTGGGAGGACCATGGCTCTAATAATGCAAGGCTACCCTAACACTAGTGGGAGGACCATGGCACTAATAATTCGAGTCTAACTTATCACCAGTGGGATGACCATGTCACTAATGATAGGAGACTACCCAAATGCTAGTGCAAGCACCACAGCACTAATGATAGTAGGCTACTCTAACGCCAGTGGGAGCACCTTGGCACTAATTATAGGAGACTACCTGAACACTAGTGGGAGGACCACGGCACTAATAATTGGAGACTACCCAAACACTAATGTGAAGACCATTGCACTAATAATATGAGACTACCCTAACACCAGTGGGAGGAGTATGGCACTAATAATTCGAGGCTAACATAACACCAGTGGGAGGACTATGGCACTAATAATTCGAGGCTAACATAACACCATTGGAATGACCATATCACTAACGATAGGCAACTATCCTAACTCTAGTGGGAGGACCTTGTCACTAATGATAGGAGACTGCCCAAATGCTAGTGCGAGCACCACAGCACTAATGACAGTAGAATACACAATTGCCAATGTGTGGACCATGGCACTCATTATAGAAGACTACCAGAACACTAGTGGGAGGATCATGTCACTAATGATAGGAGACTACTCTAACTCTAGTGGGAGAACTATTTAACTAATAATACCAGACTACCCTAACACCAATATGAGGACCGTGGCACTAATAATACAAGACTAACCTAACACCAGTGGGATGACCATGTCACCAATGATAGGTGACTATCCTAACTATAGGGGGAGGACCGTGACACTAATTATAGGAGACTACCTGAATACTAGTGGGAGCACCAATGCACTAATGATAGTAGACTACCCCAACGCCAGTGCGATGACCATGGCACTAATTATAGGAGACTACCCTAACCCCAGTGGGAGGACCATGGCATTAATGATAGTTCCTACCCGAACACCGGTGGGAGGACCATGTCATTAATGATAGGAAACTACTCTAACACTGATGGGAGGACCATGGCACTAATGATAGGAGACTACCCTAACACCAGTGGGATGACCATGTCATCAATGATAGGTGACTATTCTAACTCTAGTGGGAGGACCATGACACTAATTATAGGAGACTACCTGAATAGTAGTGGGAGCACCAATGCACTAATGATAGTAGACTACCCCAACGCCAGTGCGATGACCATGGCACTAATTATAGGAGACTACCCTAACCCGAGTAGGAAGACCATGGCATTAATGATAGTTCCTACCCGAACACCAGTGGGAGGACCATGTCATTAATGATAGGACACTACCCTAACAATGATGGGAGGACCATGGCACTAATGATAGGAGACTACCATAACCCCAGTGGAAGGACCATGCCACTAGTGATAGGCCACTATCCTAACTCTAGTGGGAGGATCTTTTCACTAATGATAGGAGACTGCCCTAATGCTAGTGAGAGCACCATGGCACTAATGATAGTAGACTACTCTAACCCCAGTGGGAGGACCTTGGGACTAATTATAGGAGACTACCCTAACCCCAGTGGGAGGACCTTGGCACTAATTATAGGAGACTACCCCAACATCAGTGGGAGGGCCTGGTTTCACCAATGAACTCTCTGACACTCATGGGAAGTTTAAGTGCCCACACTAATGAGAGTAGTCCGGAACTACCGCAGAGGACGAATGTTGAAATTGGTGGCAGTATCTGGACAGTAAAGAGACTAAACGTTTTCTGATAGCAAAAGGATTAATTGCAACCTGACTTAATCTCAGGATGCAATTCTACCTAGAATGGCTTCCATTGCGCTTATGAAAGACCATGCGCAGATGAGCAGCGGTGAGAAAAACAATGCAAGTTGAGGCAGACTCCCATACCATCCCCCCTCCCCCACTGCAAAGTGTGCCAACATTCTATTTTCTAAATGTGCTCTGTCTCCCGCGTGGCTTTCCTTTCGCCTGGTTTATTTTTCGGGCCAGATGTGCCCGCGAGAGAGCTGGGCATGTAGACATCCAGCAGGTGCCCCACTTGAGCTAATGACTCGCAGCTGGGAGCACTCCAGCTCTTTCCATTTGGGGCACCAGTGCAGCAGGATCCGCAGGGCTCACTGGGCAGAGTGCTCCATGGCCGAGTTATTCCTTAGTACCCGCCACAGTGCAGTCTGCTACACACGCAGAATGCCATGGACGCATCCGGGCAAACACAACTGCATGCAAATAGCTTGCCTTCTGCTGGGCCTTGACACAGGTGGATGCAGCGTAGCGTGTATTTTCAGAATCTGCTCTGGATTTTCACACAACTGCCAAAGTTTATCTGGGATCTATATCTGTGGCTGGGTGGTTCTATGTCCCGGGTGAGGCATGGCAATGAAAGCAGTAGCGTGGGGCCACGTGCAGAATATTATTGTCCCAATTAGAGTGGTTGCAACATGCAAACGCTCCACATTTCAACATCTTTCAATTGCCAGAAACTGGGAAGGCACTGCATCTAATGGCAAACACACACTCACTGCACACTTTGCTGAACCTACCTCGTGGTCTCTTACATCCCAGCCAATGAGCAGGCAGTATTAAGACCATGGCGGGCCAGTGCCATGTTACTGTAAGAATTCACCCACATGAATGTAAAAACATTGATTATCGCCCAGCAGCTGCCTCTGAAGAGAACATATTCCATCGCGGAAATGTTAGCTCTGTGCGCAATCCTTTCCTATCGTGGGACCGCCATTAAGTTTCTCTCCCTCCATAGTGAATTCATTCTAAAGCTTTTTACCTGGAAAACCCTTCCACAAAACTCTTGTTTGTGTGATCAAAGTCTTTGTAAAGTGAAATCAAATACTTCCCAGACTCGTTTTTTGTTTGTTTAAAAGATTGTTTGAGCCTTTCCTCATAATCCAGTCCCTCTGTCTGTGCCCCCTTCGTGACCCTTTTTTCAGATTCACGGATATCATTTTCATCTCTGCTCCACGCGGCCCAGTGGAACACATACAGTTGAACTGGGCGGGCCTTGTGCGGAAGCGAAATGGCTTCCCTCCCTTGTTCCACTTCCTCTGCACTTTTTAATGCGTGATTGGCGTTGCCCCGCTATGAAGGCAGCAGCCCATCATGAAGCGCTATTCAGCGAGGTATCCAGGCGCACACCCAGGTGCTTTTCCTGGTTTTATGCTCAAGCACGCGCTGTCTCTTACTTACTCCTCGTCGCATCCCTGACCCATGGCTTTTCACTCCTATCAGTTGTATACCTAGTTACTCTATTGGAGTAATCAGGCACCCCCGATATTCCTTCATCACCCCTTACAGACCTTGACATAGGGTGACCAGATTTAAAAAGTGAATAACCGGGATAGGGCAACTAACATAAAAGTAGGACTGACTCTTGAAAGTAGCTGTCAAGGCACTACACTTCAGTAGAGGTTGGAGGAGAAAGGGGTTTAAGACGTCACTGTTCAAATAAACACATATTATAATCAATTTATCACAAACTAACACTATCTTAAGTTGTAAAATGCAGAATGTCTTCTGTGTCAGATTGTGCATTCATGCCTGCCAGCTATCAAGACCGACTACCAAAAACCGGGACCATGCCGTTTCCAATGGGAACATAATCTTGAGAAAGGGGGACAGAGCACCAAAAACCAGGACAGTCCGGGCAAAACCGGGACGTCTGGTCATCCTGCCTTGACAGGCCTTGACGGCTGGACTGACAGCTATGTTTGGATTCACTTATCACCAACTAAAGCTACATGTGAGGATAGCTCAGGGGCAACACGGTTGTCTTGAAAGCAAAACAATGCAGAGGGTCGCAGGTTTGACTCCCTGTCCTGCGCCTTGAGGCTTGTCTCTGGCATGATATAAAACCTACATTTCTGATTATTTGGTATACGTATCCATTTCACGTTTTCTTCTAAGCAATATCCCGCTTTAACACAAGTACCTTCCTTTCTTTTCTCCTTGGGGCACCCACAGGAGTTGGGGAGGACCTGGGCAAAAGATATGGTGTCACCGCTTGACTATTTTCTGCACTGGCGCCAACAACAGTAGTTGCAAGAACCCTTCTTGGACTTTATGGATGGAAGAACCAGAATTTGTTTACTTTTCATGACCTCAACATAAAAGAAAACGAAGCCGTGTTCTGGAGAATTATCAAGGGAAGGCTGCATATATGATATGATATGATATGGCATTTGTAACGCGCCTATACACAAGTGTTTCAGGGCGCGACGAGGCAGGAAGGGGGGGAACAAGGGGAGACAGACAAATGATCCTTCTAGGCCAGGTGCCACTCAGATCGCGCAAGTGCATGGGTAGGGGGGACGGGAAAAGTGCAAGGGGGAAAGGGAGAGGGCAAAGTGCAGTACAAAGTGATTAGTAAATACAAGATAAATAATAAGGGCCAGCTGGTGGCAAGTGCAGGATAAGTGCAGACTAGTGCTGGGAGGGGGGGCTGTAGGGATACAGAGACAGTCCCGTAGTGCGGGGGTTGCCAGGGAGGCAGTGCATGGGAGAGTGCCTGGGCCAAGGGGAGAGTGGCTTGGCGAGTGGCCCTGTTGCTGATTCAGTACAGTTTCAGTGATTTAGCAGGGGAGAGGGGAATGAAAGCAGAAGCAAAGAGGAAGGTTTTGAGGTGCTTCGGGAACCGGAGATGGTTCTCCTCAAGTTTCAAGGAGGCATGAAGGCTGTTCCAGAGGGAGGCCCCTTCTGCGGAGAGAGATCTCCCCCCAACTCGTTGCTTGGAGAAGCGGCTGACCCTGAGGGAGTTGGAGGCGGATGAGTGAAGACACCTCTCAAACTCTAACCAAACACAACCACAAGCCTAAAAAACAGCAATCAGCACAAACTTCACTACACTGCAACAACAAAACAAACCACACATAGACTTGCACAACAGCACACAACGACTACCGACCGTATAACACCCCAAGCCCAGCCAACGGACCCACCGGGCTGAGGCTGCCAACAGCACATCACTGCTCTGTTGCACTTTTCCAGCTTATTCCCACTAATTCGCCCCCCACCCCCATTTTTCAGAGGCGCCAGAGTGCCAGGGGACCACTCCGGTGGTGATAGTGCGCGATACAAATATCCTTTAACATTAACATTAACATACTAGTTCCATATCAATGTCCATCAATCAAGACCACCAGCCACCATTAAACACCAACAACCAGTTCCTTGATGGAACTGGAATCCACTCTTTGGGTGTCCTCGATAGTGCGAAAGATGACCAAAAACACACATGCCACCAAATAGATCCGGTGAAAAGCATGGGTTTCCAATTGGCTGGAATTTCCACCAAGGTGCAATGAGGGCCAGGCTCCAATCGAGGTTCACTTGAAAGCCAGGAGTATGCAATGAGCAGGTGTCAAGCTCATCACTGCCCCCACGCCCCCAGTTGTCAATAAGCAGTGCCCTACTCCCTCTCCAACTCTACAAAGAACCCTTCTTTAGAGCGGGCAGACACGCCTCTGCCGGATAGGTGCCAATTTCGGGAGAACCCCCCCTTCACTTTATGCATCCCTGTTATTGTTGCACCGCCTGATGCTTTGCTAAGAGGAGGAAAATGTCGCATTGGGACCCAAATACCCCCAACCCAAACCCAAATAGTCCCCAATTTGGATTTTTTTGTTCTGTGGTGCATCAGTTTTGTGTCAGATTGTTTTGGGACTTTGCAAAACCCACAACGTTATACGAGTAAAAATACTCTGACCATGGACAGTAAGTTTCTTCAGCATGGGCAAGGGTTGGTTGCCCCATGCTATTGGCAGATCCCTTCTGGTGGCATTCTTATTCCTGCCGGAATGATACAGCGACATGGTTGGAACCCTTGGATTTGGCGTACAGGATCGGATTTCCAAATGGAAATATTTATGTCATAAAAGCATGCATCATAGAAAAGTGTTCCATACAGACAACTCCCTTATTGTGAGAAACCTTGGCGGGCATTTTATTTGTCTGTAGCAATTGGTTTCTACTGGCTCCTGCTGCAGCATATGGTGGTTTCACATGAAACAGCCATACACATCCACATGAAAGACTTTACAGCAACATGACACATCATTACTTCCCTCCCCTACCCACGCCCCCTAACCCCCGCCCCCGCCTCCATGCTATACCTGAAAGACTTCCTTTGAAGGCTGCAAGCAAGAACCAGTTGTGAAAATGGAAACTGACTAGAAAGATGCTCAGGGGGTACACGTGCATCAAATGTTATGCCTTTCACATAATGCCTATTGAAGGTACAGGGGCATTCCAAGAGTACGTATTCCCATTACTTTTAGGAGCAGCAAGGCCTTTTATTGTGGAAGCATGTTTAAGGGTATGCTTATCACAGTGTGGATATTACATATCATGAATACATGTTTTGTGATGTGCATAAAAAGAGAGCCTATGTGTTTCCTTCCACTTCTAGATAGAGTGTCAAGTAAAGTATATGTCAGCAACTGGATCCTGTAGAATCCGCTTGCCATACCAGAGCAACTCCTGAATTCATTTCAAGAAAGGTCCAGGGGTAATTGTATTTCATCAGGCGAATTCCATTATTAATACCCATGTGCTTCTACTGGATGCAGTAGAAACCATGTCTTAGATATTAATTGGAAGTTTACTAGCAGCTCACATATGGCCACATGTGTCATTCCACCCTTGTCGTAATTGCGTCTGGTGTCTCAGGTGTTTTTCTTGAAGACAGAGCATCATGTTGTAAATTCACTCTACTGCTGCCAAATAGTTTCTACTGGACCCTGTTGCTGACATCTGACTTATTGTGCATCTCCTGAAGACTTTTATGAATAGTCGTGTGATGGTTGTTGTCCCTCCAAGTGCACTGCAATACCTTTCCTCTGCCTCATCATTCACCCGCTGACAGCTCCATGACGGCTCCCCTCTTTCTTCAATAACCACTTCCCCCCTTTCTCTCGCTTTTCTTCGCTGTTCCTTCCCGCCCCCCGTACTGCCTCATTATCGCAGCCACCCAATGTCTCACTCCTCATAGACAACCTTTGCAATGCCTATACCTGAGTACCCGGATATGATTGCGTCCTGAACAGATTACAGTACTGACCTCTGCTTAGTGTCGTTTGTGGAAAGCAATACAAGAACATGGTGAAATCTTGGCATCGAAGTGCTTAGCTTGAAGGTCGGTCACATGTTTATGTCCTGGAAGGATAGCTCAGCAGCAATGTGCTCGCCTTGCAAACAAGACGACACGAAGCAACACAGGTTTGATCCCCAGGTCCGCACTTAGAAACCTCTGGGTATTAAGTGTGTTATAAATACGCAACTAAAGACAAATTCCTGTAACAGCTCGATGCCCCCAGGCTGTGTGAGCGCTTTAAAAATGCAAATAAATAAATATACCAAAGGCAAAATGAGTGCTTTTACCAATGCTTGTTCAGTTTTCATATAACTCTTCTTCAGGTGGTCACTGTTCTGTGCACTCCCTATTTTGACACCTAAGTGGACCGAGGCACAGAGAGAGAAGATCCTTTGCTCAGAATCGCATCATGTTGATTGAGTAACGTATCCAGCTACCCTGTTTCCAAATTATACACCTTGCTCCTACAACAGTTCTGCAAAACTGTAAATTGTCATATCAAGCAAACGTACAGAGCCTCTCACTAGAATATTTATTATCCAGTGGGTTAAAATTGGTATTCAGTCATTTTACCGAAAAAAAATTCAGAGTGGTAAGTGGGGTAAGGGGTTAAAATGGTTGGGGATGGGGTAAAAAGGGTAGGCAAATTGGGTGGGGGGTTTGGGGGACACCCACAAATTAAAAAAAAGTACCACTGATTTTTACTTCTGTAAAATCACATATATCCGTTAAAATGTTTGACATAACTTTGTATGGTTTACAATCCTCGACATAATCCCCCTCGCAACACACTTTATAGTGTATAATGTGCTTGATTTCTCTGTGAAAAAAGCACGGCTCATCAGTAGACCTGACAATATGTAAGAGGTCAGAAACATGTTAGGCAAAATCAAACATGGTTCACTTTTGAAGAAAGAAAAGAGCACAGAAGAGAATACTAGGATGACCGGATAAAAAAAAGAAGAAATGGGACAGGTGATAGAGATAAAAGTAGGACTACAATAACACTATAGTTCTACTTCTATGTCGCTGGCCTGTTGCGGGACTTTGAGGGTGTGTGCTCACAGGCACACTCCTCTCATTGGAGGAGAGCGCCAGGGAGATTAAGGGGGAGGAAATGGGGGCGGAAAAACATTCACGCCCCCATTTACACATGTCGCGCCAGGACCCGATTTCAGGATTTCGAAATCGGGTCCCGGCAAAAACCAGGACGCCACCCAGCCTTCCAAACCGCAGACTGGGTTTGGAAAATGAAAACACTCCTGGGACCCCAGGACGGAGGGTGATTTCCCCAGACTGTCCCGGGAAAACCGGGACGTCTGGTCACCCTAGACAATACACATCTTCCAAAGGCAACACAGTAATATACGTGTACTAAATCATTATAAATGCATTTTTAATCTCCAAAGTGGAATGTGCAATGTGAATTAAGAAGATTTGGGAAGGTGACAAACTTGATGAAACAAAACAGGCGTTCAACTTCCCCAAAGCAAGAGGTTCCCCATAGCAAGAGGTTCCCATAGCAAGAGGTTCCCCATAGCAAGAGGTTCCCCATAGCAAGAGGTTCCCCATAGCAAGAGGTTTCCATAGCAAGAGGTTCCCATAGCAAGAGGTTCCCCATATCAAGAGGTTCCCATAGCAAGAGTTTCCCCATAGCAAGAGGTTCCCCATAGCAAGAGGTTCCCATAGCAAGAGGTTCCCCATAGCAAGAGGTTCCCATAGCAAGAGTTTCCCCATAGCAAGAGGTTCCCCATAGCAAGAGGTTCCCATAGCAAGAGTTTCCCCATAGCAAGAGGTTCCCCATAGCAAGAGGTTCCCATAGCAAGAGGTTCCCCATAGCAAGAGGTTCCCATAGCAAGAGGTTCCCCAAAGCAAGAGATTCCCCATAGCAAGAGGTGGTGAACTGCTGCATTCCAATAGAACATGAGGCCCACGGCGGCGAGGCTCTTGCTTAAGCCCAGTTCCAGGTCGCGTGGCTGACACTTGCAGCTCCACTCCACTGCGGTCTGATGTCCAGGGGTGGTGAATGGCCCAGCCACTGAAAGAAATCAACACACGGATGGGAGTTGGAGGGGAGAAGGTACAGCAGCTCGAGGCGCCTTGTCAGATTGCACGATGATAAAAGAGAGCAAATGACTTTGCGAGGCCTCCTCCCCTCCCCGCTCTCCTATGCCCGTTTACCCCGCGAGGCCTAGGGCAAATTGCCTCCCTGCCCCTGCCTCACGACGGCCCTGGCTTACCCTTATCTAAGTGCTAAAGTTGCCAGACGACTCCATGCCACCAGAGAAACCCTACTCCAGTCCTGGCATTTCCTTATACTTTGGTTTCATTTGAGTCCACGTTGTTCAATTCACGTGACTGAGATGCCAACTGGAAGAATGCAAATGATGGAGCAGGGAAAGCGCATGGCTGGGGCATTGTGTTCAGGATCGCATGGAGTCATCGGGTCACCCCATCCCTCTGTGGAACTCCCCTTGAGCCTCTCCTGGGCCCTTCTTCCTGCGTTTTACGATGACGCTTTTGGGTAATGCTGTTAAGTTTGCATTTGTGCTATTTTGCATTTTATATGGAACAATGGTCATACATGAACAGCAGCAACATTCCCCTGTTTTGTTTCCTTCTCCCCTACTAGGCCTACGCACATTTGGATTCTGTTTGTGGCTGCTGTTTTGTATATATAGTGTGTGCTCTTTGCACTTACCTGTAACATCTGCCTCACCCTCCGCTGTTTATTCTGTAAGCGCCAGGCCTAAACAAGCCGAGACCGATGGCTGGCGCCTCCCTCGCTTTCTGTAAATAAAACTCTGTCTCGGCTTCTCATGCGCAGTATTCTGACACACACTGCACAGCACTTTAAAAATAAAAAAAAGGGTTTCCCCCATTAAGTTTGCACTTGGTCCGTGTATAATATGAACCGACTTTCACCGTATGGTCACAACCTTCTTCGCCTTTAACATCATGTTTTATATGTCTGCCCATGCGCCAAGAGTGTACCGCGCGGTGGAGTAGCCAGAGCTACACAACAGGGGGATTGTACCATATACAGGCGGGAAAATGGAGGGGGTCTCCATTAAAAAAAAGGTACTCATTCATGAACCGTGTAAAAATGGAAGGCAGAAAATACCCTGCCAGTTCTCTGGAGAGATACTTATTGGTGAACCTGGCACCATGGCATGCCCCCTCTTAATTGGCTTCCCCTACCCGTTACCCCTCCCTGCCAGGTTTCCCCAGTTCTATACGTCACACTTGAAGACAGTCCTGGTTTTTGCTTCCAATTGCATGCTGGAACTTGAAGTTTTGTTTAACTCATTGCAAGGGTGGGCATTCAAGGCCCAGCATGCAGTGTGAAAAAAACAGGTCTGGCTCAAAGATTCTGGAACTGGGAAACTTGGTAGTTATGGTTACCCTGACCTTTCCATAACATATTCTCGTTCTCTCTCTCTCTCTCTCTCTCTCTCTCTCTCTCTCTCTCTTTTTTTCTCTCTTTCTCTTTCTGTTTCTCCTTTCTTTTCTTTCTCTCTCTCTTTCTTTCTCTCTTTCTCTCTCTCTTTTCTTTTACGGTACAGTTATCTATTGCTTGTTAGTACCTGGCGAGGGACCAACAGATTTTAACAATCAATCTGACTGGCCCTCGTCTGGTTGTTACCAGCCTGACAAAGGCGTAGCTGTTCTCATCCTGTGCGCCGTGTCCCTCGTTCTTCCTACCCTTTCTGTGACAGGCAACCATGGAAAGTGAGAAGGGACTACTTATAGTCCCTTCTTCCTGATCCATGAAGGCCATTTATTTATTTATTTATTTTCTCTCGAGTTGATAAACATTTTCCACGCCGCTTCTCAACTGCAGAAAAATACCATTAGTATCCTGGTACAACGTGCCGGCATACAAACAGGGATAGAACCCTCGGATGGGGGCATTACCAGACCGGTAATTCACCCCTCCTCGGGTTCTATTGCTTAATTAGATATGTGTGTGCTATTTGAATCTCATATCTACCTGCATTCAGACATGCATAGGTACAAGTTATCGCTACACCCACACAGCAGTAATCTGCATGAAAAATAGCTGGCACTGCCCTTTTCTCATGCATCACCTTCATCGCACTATTATTTGGTAAAACATATGCTGAGACGCTGCTCTAAAAGCATTTTCTGCAAATCCTGGCAATTGTAAGCATAAGTCATGTTTAATTCATGTACAGTTTATACACCCAGGACCACAAGTATCAGAATGCAACATTATGTGAGCCCAGAAGGGTTGATTATTTCACACCTTTCATGGGACACCCAGAGATCCCGCACAGTGAGGTGTACCCCTTTCAACACGTAGACACCCCCCAGAAAAATCTGTGTGATAGTTACATGGTTGTAGTCATTTTGTGACACCGGCCTTCAGTTTGGCTTTATGGATGATGTGCATAACATTTGAAGTTTCACAAAAATCAAATCAAAAGTGTGCCCTCATCATCAGACGGGAAGAGTTCTGGCACCAGTTCTGCTGTGTAGGACTGTATATCAGTAGCACATGGGATGGAGTCGGACATTGAATAGTTTGTTATGTCATAACCTCAGCAGCAATAACATCCTTTAGAATGCCAATCAAGATAATATGAATTTGTAAACAATTTCCCCAACTGCAAGTCATGCATTTAAAGCACTGTTGCATTGGACGGAATTCAAAAGGTGCCGGTACACGATTCCATCACCAAGTTATTTGGGAAATGTGTACGCAGAGAGCCACTGGGAGCAGTAGTCCAAAGTGGTCGTTATTATCAAGGTTCTAAGTGGTAAAGGGGTGTTTCTGCAGACCCCCTTCACCCTGTCCTCTCTTTACCTGCCTCCTCCCCTAACATAATGATTGCTCTCCGTTTGCTAGAGCCACCCCAGCCGTTGCTGACTGTAAGTGTCAATAGAGAAACAACATACATTTATTTGAAGGAGGGGCTAAAGCGTGTTGTGTTTTTCATGGTTAAAGGTCAAACGAAGGCCGCAGTGACAGATGCATTGCCTGAGGTTGGGACCAGCCTGGTTTTGGAAACATACTGTGTCAGTATATGTGCCCTGCAGGAATGCCAGCATCAATCTGAGGGTGCAACCTCAAAACTGTGAGGTGAAGGGGATGCAGATAGGTTCAGCACGGGATGCTGGGGTTTGGACCTGCCTGGTACGGAAGCAGAGGACCAGGCTGCAGAGTAGGTCATTGCACTTATGTTCTATTTTTTGTTTCATTATTCATGTTTGTGCATACTGTAACGCATGCTTCAACAACTCTACCAACCAATCAGTGACCAGCACGCAAAATTAAACATTTCCTTTGTGCTCATTGAAGAAACAGATCACTGGTCTTAATATGAACTCTACCATTTCAAAGAGAGAACAGCATTTTGGGAGGAACACAATGGTGTGCATTCTCAGCAAAAGAAGCTCTTAAAAAGGAAATTATTGAATTGCTGTAACACTTTACACTGTCTCTTTTTAAAAAAAATAGTATGTTCTTTTCTAATGATACATTACACTTGTCTTACTGAACAAAGGAGGATATCTCGGGATTGTCTCGGGAGGATAGCTCAGGGGCAACGTGCTCGCCTTGGAAGCAAGACGGCACGAACCAACACATGATCGGCTCCGCAACTTGGAAACCTCTGGGTACTAAGCGTGTTATAAATAACCTATTATCAAAGCACATTAACAAAACCTAGAATTATCATTTATATTTTTCCCTATTGTATCTTTTGAAATATCCCTATGTGAAAGTGGAAGGGGGCAAATAGAACCAATTAATGTTCCTGGCTGCATTGTGTGTAAAACCAAAGAGAATTTAGGAACATGAGTATGAGCACCGATCTTTATATGTTTCCTAGAACATAGGTCTGTCAAAACATGGGTTCTATGCTTCAATCACTAAGTGCATAATAGTGCTGTTCATTTCATTTTTCTCAACACTCGCATTAACATTAAAGTGTTTGTAACCCTGAACCATATATACTAATTCAGGAACCTCAAGAATTGGATATGGGAATAAAATGATTGTGACATCTATCAATCGGTGGGGTCCCATTGACATTCTCCTTCGATCGCTGGGGCCAATGTGCCTCATTACAAGTTTGGAGGATATCGCTTGGTAAATCTGACACACTTGGATACTGTTACTGCCACTGGCAATGGCAGTATTGCTTCTGAATTAGAAGTAAATGCTCCAAATTCCGAGCTGGTCTTTTCTCCATTATGGAACCACATGGAACTCCATTGGTGTTAGGACGAGTTACTGCCGGCGGTAAAGCCGCTTTTTTTCTGGATGTTTAAACCTCCACAGACTTAGAAGTGCTGCAGGATTGTCGTCGAATTTTTCTGCCTGGTCGGAATATGGTGATACCGTAAAAAAGACATAATTTACATTCCTAAATCACACACAAAGACCGGGAGGAAAGACTCTCCCAGCTGAATCAACACAAACTACAAAAAAATATATATGTAAAAAAAATGCACATGATTTCTATTTCATAGTTAAAAAAATAAACAATATACATGAATAACTTTCACATTTAGAAAAAAAGTGAATTGTCTTAACAGTGTTCTTATATAAGAGAAACCACTCTACAAACACATCTGTTATCTGTTTTCTTTTCTTTGTTTTTGCCATTGAATTAGTAAACGTTAATTTGTGCCCAGCCTCTCTGGTTCAAACTCCACATATGCTGTGCAAATTATCCTCTACCTAAACAGACATGTTAGACTTTACTTGGCTGGAACTACACACATGTTCAAATTACCCTCTCTCTAAACAGACATGTGTACTGTTAGACTTTCCTTGGCTGGAACTGCACACATGTTCAAATTACCCTCTACCTAAACAGACATGTGTACTGTTAGACTTTCCTTGGCTGGAGCTACGCACATGTTCAAATTACCCACTACCTAAACAGACATGTGTACTGTTAGACTTTCCTTGGCTGGAACTGCACACATGTTCAAATTACCCTCTCCCTAAACAGACATGTGTACTGTTAGACTTTCATTGGCTGGAGCTGCACACATGTTCAAATTACCCACTACCTAAACAGACATGTGTACTGTTAGACTTTCCTTGGCTGGAACTGCACACATGTTCAAATTACCCTCTACCTAAACAGACATGTGTACTGTTAGACTTTCCTTGGCTGGAGCTACACACATGTTCAAATTACCCACTACCTAAACAGACATGTGTACTGTTAGACTTTCCTTGGCTGGAACTGCACACATGTTCAAATTACCCTCTCCCTAAACAGACATGTGTACTGTTAGACTTTCCTTGGCTGGAGCTACACACATGTACAAATTACCCACTACCTAAACAGACATGTGTACTGTTAGACTTTCCTTGGCTGGAACTGCACACATGTTCAAATTACCCTCTACCTAAACAGACATGTGTACTGTTAGATTTTCCTTAGTTGTAACTCGCCAAATGTTTAAATTATCCTTTGCCTAAACAGCCGTTTACGGTTAGACTTTCCCTACACACATATGTTTCTGTCTGTATGGATCTTTATTCTGGACATTCTTCAGGGAATAAAGTGTCTAGTGACTCACGTGGTATATCACTGAGCCATTTTCATTAGATTTTGCTTTTCGTCTCAGGGATGGATTCTCTAATGCGTCTCATCACCTGGCTCGCAGACACGTACCTTACTTCTCCTATACATTCTAGAGGAGATACATTCCTGAGGCTTTAAAACTCCAAGGGCAATGTAGACTCCATTCCATTCCTGCCATTGTGCTGCTACACCACCACACTCGGAATAAAGCATAATGTGTTCTCTAAGGAATCTGCAATGCACAGACATCCTTAGGGAATTGCTTGTATAGGGCCTTTGAACAGAGGTGTCACATGTTCAGGAGTTTCATGCTAAGATCTCCTGCGCATATCAGGGTAACATTGCACACACACTGTGCGAGAGAACCACGCTGCGTAAATCAAACCACATATTTGGTTTGCACCACTTTTTGAATTGCAATGCTATGTGTTATTAGAGGAGGGCCCTTCCAGTCCCTCTTGATGCAGAATTAAGTGAAGAACATCTTTTGTCAGCAGAAACAATATGGGGAGTTGGCCCCTCTTTTGTACTGCAGTGATTCCCATGCCAAAGACGGCTTCCCCATTCCCCCATGAGAACATATGCCTGGGCTATACAACTCAGAGTACAGTGCTCAATGTAGCCCAAAATGGAGGGTGGAGAGGTGCATTTCAGGACACTATCCTCCACCCTTGTGGGTTCTCTTGAGAGGTTGCAAGGGTTGTCTTGGGGTTTGCTGGCTTATCGCCATGCAGCATGGTGATGTACATTATGATATGTTACCCTGCTCCCTGGCCGGGTAGGGTACAGGGGTACCCAAACCCATTTAAACGGCTGTGGGGGGCCCTCTGGCAACCACTAACAAAGTGGCAGGTGTTACTGCCCTTCTCTAATAGTAGGCCTGCACTCATGAGTGTGGTCACTTGGTGCTGCAGCCTGCTCTCCAGACCGGGCAGTATCTTCATAATACAGTCCAGCGAAGCTCTTACTCAGCATCAGGTGCAGTTTTAGGAGGCGCACCCCTAATGTCTGTTCTGCCCACTTGTTGGACTTCAGCACAATAGTGAGAGCGAGAACTAGTCAGAGGACTTTCAGAAAACCAACCATGCAGTGGCAGCGCTGCAAACGTGAAGCCTGGATGCTGTGGGTTTCCTGTTGATGCCGTGTTGCAAAAACTTGATTCCTTTATTAAATTGAAATGAGACCGACTTGAACGGATGAGTCAAAAGCGTAGCAGGCAATGACAAGGCTCTCCTGCAAAACTGCTGCCGTCCTCTGAGATTGCCACCATCTTCGGTGTAACTGCGCAACTGTAGCATACGCACGCCCTATGCCCACCCATGGTCTCAGTTTAACTAATAGTGAGATTCACAACAAATAGAGTGTTGTTCTTGAATCTATGTGGTGGACCAGTGTGGCACACCTAGGAAAGTACATTACACCTGCAACATTGGTCAGCAGTTTGAAGGACTTTAGTACCACTGTACAGAAGGATAGGGGGGTCTCCCGCACTGAATCTCTGGGCCAATTATTAGCAAATGGTGTACTTTTATGAACATTGTAGAAGAGACATTGACAAGAACCTGTTAGGATTTAAATACTTCTTTATAGAAGCGTTGAGGGGTTCTCCAATAAGGGAAAAGTGAGTGAAAATGAGTGCATTTGGGAGCAGATCATGCAGTTCATAAACACATATAAACATGTGAAAGCTACATAACAGGATTGTTCTCTATTTAGGAACCATTTTTAAAAATGAGCGGCAAATGGTGAATTTTAAGGCACCTTTGACCAGTAACATTTACATTTGATTGGATTTGTAGCGTTAAGACGGAATACTTAACTCGCAAATACCCACCTGATGCAGAACTCAGACCTTAAAGTTTATGAAGTGCTAGGGAGCATTTTGCTCTTCCTTCTGGGTAGATGAAGACATATGGGGCTAAGAGAGCAGACACTGAAACTCTGTGTAGGGAAAGCACAGAGCGCACGCCCCATAATCCCTTACCATATTACTGCCAGGAGGAGGCTCTGAAGAAGCCTTGGTAGACTACAAGCGCCAACACTGTTAACTTCGGGAGTTGATAGACCCCCCCCTCAACCCTTGATCTAGAATACGAGATTAGACAGATCAGACACCGTTCTGAAGGATCTCAGAACTGCTCTAAAAACCAAGCCAAGAACAATAGATTGAGGGCAAAAGATGAAGCCAGTAAGGGTTTGAACACCTACCGTAAGAAGAGGCCCAATCAATCTGTGATTTTGCCAGGTGGTGAATCGATTCAGCTGACTGCCTCCTCTGCTGCCTACGCCCTTGATGACTCAAGAAAGAATACCTCTTCCCTGAGCTTCCAGTTGAGTGTCAGCCTGGATTTGGGAAAGCACTGGTGCCATTTTGGATTGGTGAGAATTAAGCAGCCATCCAAGCACTGGTATCCTATCACCTCAGAGCATCCTTCACAGGAACCCCTCAGCTTGTCTGCCTCACCCCTGTGAAGTGGCATCCCTGCCCAGGCCGTGAGACCAGCAGCCCCTGGATCCGACCAACTTCATACATATTGGTTTCAAATCTGTTTTCTGCCTCTCCACTGTGTCTTGGGAGGGTAGCTGATGGGCAACATGCTCGTCTTGGAAGCAAGACACCATGAATCAACACGGGTTCAATCCCCAGGTCCGCGCTTATAAAACCTCTGGGTATTAAGCATGTTATAAATAACCTATCATATCACTGTGTGCCGCTCCTACAGTGCCCAGATGCACCAGAACCCTTTCCGCTGTAAGCTGCCTTTCCTGGCCAATCTGTTTCTGCTGCCAAATGATCAATGCAATAAGGGCCTTTTTTAGTAGAGAAAATTGGTCCTTTATTGCACCCAATAATGCCCCAGTGTGAAGCCTACATTACCACCTTAAAGTAGCGTAGTCCTAGCAAAGCAAGGACGGCTAAAGCCCAGGTTGACCAGTGAACCGATCCTGTCAGTATGGACAGTGCTCAGTTTCAAAGCCTTTGACGAACCCAGAGAACACATTTAATAAAAGCAATTCATTAATGTTTTTGTCAATTTCACAATAAAGTTTCATGGTGACGCTTTAGCTCCTCTGTTTTAGTCTAACCTTTGTCCCATTCGAGGTTTCCTGTGCCTGTTAGAAGGCCAAGATGTAGGTCGTTTCTGCTTCTTCTTCACTCGGATGATGTAGCAAGAGGGGGGTTACCCAACATCACCCCCAATCTATCAAAGAGGCAACCCCTTTAGTTACTCATCCTCTTTATCCTCCACCTCCTATACCGTCGTCGCCCCCTCAGGATGTATGTGTCTTGTCACCAGCAATGTGGCGTCCTGATATGGTACAGTCCCTGGGGTTCATTGCATATCATCCCAGTGTCAGCTCACAAGGGCAGCTTGTGCAGTAGCTTGGGACTGAGCGAGAGGCACCTGCGGCACAATCCCAGCAAACTCAACTTTACCAGAGTTTGCATTGCCAGTAATCAGAGATTGCATTCAGCCATTTTCCAAGTTCCAAAGTCTCAGGAGGATAGCTCAGCGGGAGCGTGCTCACCTTGGAAGCAAGACGACATGGAGCAACACAGGTTCGATCCCCGGGTCCGCGCTTAGAAATAACCTATCGTATCATATCAAAGATATTGTTCGTTTCCCGTTGCCCCAGTGAAGAGATTGTCTCGCCCCTGTGTTTCCTCCAGACAGTGCGCCCCTAGATTGTACTTCCTTATACTGCCCAAACAGGAGAGTGGTGGTTACACAGCACGACTGCCACCAGGGAATTATGACATCAAAGAAGATGTTTGTATCTGCCAAATTGCTGGAGTAGCAGTGTGATATGGTAATTGGCGTGCGTATTAAAGACATGTACCAGTGGTGTGACTATGTAGTTCGGTTATCCTGTCATCAGCATGTACATACCACGTTGGAATTGGCTTTCTGGTGCATGTATAATGATAGCGGATGGTTCCTGGTTGCCTGGGCATCCGTGCCACATCTTCCTGCATCCTGCCCTCTTTTCCACTAAGCTTTCTCCTCATATCTTGTAGAACTGTTGGGCATGCACCTTTGCCCCACTAGGCATCTTTACTATATAAAACGCTAGTCAACTGGATTTCCCCACCCTAGAAGACACAAGCATGGCTTGATAGCAGTGCCTTCATCTCAAGGGGTCTTCAATAGGGCACTTCTTCAACTTTGGAGGCCTTCTGTGCATGGCCTGCAAGAAAAGTGGGACAGAGAAGCGGATACACATCGTATGGCGCGCACGCTTGCAGGGCGGAAGTTGAGGGCTGAGCGTTGCTGGGTTCTAGGGGGGCAGTGGCAGAGAATCTCGGGTGTGTGTTTCATCCAGAAGGGAGAGCCCAAAGTGTATCATTTGTTGTCAGTCAATGCCCCGTTATCCACTGGTGTGGGGGGGGGGGGGTGATAGTGGCAGAGAAGTGAGCAATGATGCTGCTCATTAGTATTGCGTGTTTGCATGCAAGTGTGGTCACGTGAAAAAGTTGATTGTGTGAATAGTGTAAGGTGGAAAGATATGAAGATGAAAGATGGTTGGAAGTCTCAACTTCTACTCTCTGCATTCCTCTTCTTCTTCTTCTTCCTCTCTTTGCACCATTGTGTCATGTTTTTCAAAGGCGTTCACCCCTTATAGATTCCCCATTGCAGACAGTCTACTCCTGTTACCCAGAACCCCTGCAATCACAGTCTACATACATATCCGCCATGTTCTAGCTCTTCCTATTAATTAAATCCCAAGCTCGTGCTCCTCAGCGACCAATCAGAAGTTCCCCACTGCAACTCAAAACCAACCTGACTTGGGCATGAAACTTCTCACCGAAACCTGTCCTATCCCTCCTACTCCAATCAGTCATATCTTGGTTTCTCCTGAATATGCCTAGATAGGAGGGACAAAACAGCATCCCTCTCTCCTTCTGTAAGGCCTAATCTTTAGATTCTCTCTGATTCACGCTCTTTATTTCAATGCGTGTGTTGGCAAAACTACCAAATCCTCTTGAAATGCTCTGTGATGTGGAAAAGGTATCCACACACCACTGCTTTATTATTCTGGACTATTATCCAATCAAATATCAGCTTACATCCCTGCTAACGCTGCTGCCCATCACATTTCCTCCTCTAGAACTGTGCCCTTTTCATCTATTTGGTTTCTGATCTCGTTTGACTGCCTTTTGATGTCCTCATCAAGTTTGAATGCAGCTCTGACAAAAGACACCAAACTGCAAGAAAACTCTATTGTAAAGCGACATTCTGTACCGCTGGTGGTGGTGTTCCCTGTACACAACAAGAGTGCCCTTCAACTGGACTTTTGGCTCTGCAAGAAATCCAACTATTCTGCATAAATCATCTCTAAAATCCTCGCCAATGATAATCGCATTGCCCCTGGCCGCCTTTTTCTCCCAAGCACTTGCTGAAACCCCATCCCGTCTGCCCCTTCTTTTAAACACACTGGGCCTGATTCACCAAGTGGTTTCAGACCCTCCGTATCTCGTGCGCCTCACGTGTCCAGATCAGCAAGCCACTTGTGTGACTGTTGACCTCCTCTCCACCAGATTTACCAGCTGCCCCCTTTCCTTATCCCTCCTATCACACATTACAGTGACTGTTCTACCAGTCCGTTTTCCATGTTCATGGAAAGTAAACCACACCCTCTGTGGTTGGGTCGGAGTTATTGTATTCCAAGTTGTTTCCCCCTCTGTGTTCTCATTGCATTCCTTGTTTTAACTTCTCTCTGTTCTTGGGCATTCATGCCTATTCCTGAATTCAACAAACAGTGCAGAGCCCCCCTATATCTGTCATGCAGACATGGGGAAAACAAGATCAAAAACGTGAATTAAGTTTCATAAGATAGGGTTTTCTTTAGTACTTCACAGTACACGGAGTTTGTGCCAAAATAAAATGGAGCTTATTTAGTGACAGCATAACAACCACATTTTACAAAACCCAAGGAATTCCTTACCGTACGTGCCTTACACACAGGGCTGTGCCCCTCTAGTATCACAGCATGCTGGCCAGAGATTTAGTGGATTATACAAAGTCTTTTCCAGGATGCCCTTATGGCTCAGCACTGTCTGTTTGCCAAATTGATTGTTAACCGTTCACCTGACATCCAAAGTCCATCAGGTTCTTTCTTCTGACCAGTCCTTCAGCAAGTGTTATAAAGAATGGACCCCAAAGTGTGAAACAAATTTCCGGAAGAGTTATTTTCCCCTCTCCACCAATTCACATCTCCAGAAAACAACAGTCTTTGTCCAGGTATTTCTGCAAGGCCACTCATATTCTTTAGGCCCTCACTCCTCTGATGAAGGGTGTCTTGTTGTGAGTGGTCTCTTCCAGTAGCCCATTTGTTTGGTAGATTGGTGAGATATCTGAGGTGTTCGTGCTGGAGTACTATGCCTAGTCCAAGAAAGGTCCACAGAGTCTTGCGTAGCTGAGGCAGATGAAGAGGGTGTCGGATTGCCAGGTGGGGCTAGTGCTCACTTCACTGTTTTGGGATCAAGGAACGACTACAAAAACCTATCTTGCTCACCTCCACACTGGGCCTATGCTCATATGTGCCTGTCAATTGGCCTAGCCACTGACCCTCACGCTAACTGATGTCTAACCTCCTCAGCTTCTTGCTGCAAGCTCTTTCCTCCTCGCACTTCCGTTAGACAATGGATCTGCAGGTGTTTTCTAACACACTGGCTTTTACGGTCCCTACTCTTTCAAGGGTCCACCAAACTTCCCGTAGACACACTGCTTTGAACCAATCGCTCTTATTTTTGGACGTTTTCATGTTGCATCCCCAATATATTCTTCGGATGTCCTGCCAGGTGTTTCTGGAATGGTACACCCAGTGTTCTAATCTTACTAAGCCTGTGAGGAACAACCAGAGAACCAAAGAAGTGACTCACTTTTGCATGGTCATTTACCAAATGGAGAGCCCCCTGCAGCCCTTAACAGCATTTGACACAAACATTATAAAGTTATAGGATTTCTATTGGAGTTCTTATTTTCCTTCAGAATGTCTTAAATCAATGGTAGGGGTTGGTGTAGACTGCCATTGCATGTGCATTTCTCTGCTTTGGTGAAGATGTGATGACCTACAGAATGAAGTGTTCCTTTGTTGTTGGGGTAACATTTACCACAAACCACTGACACCTCAGTTGGTGATACATAGTTTCCAAGGTAATGTGAGCCATGCAGTCACACGATTACATCCATGGTGGTGTATAAGTTCTGGGGTTCAAGAGAAGGGTGACCAATTGCATATATTGTCTACTTTTACCAACTGATGATTATGAAGAGTAGTGTATTAACTATGTTGGGGTTTGAGTAAGTTTATGCAGCATGTTAAGGTGCACTGTTTGTTTGTTATGAAACTAATACAATGTTTACCCCAAAAAAACGATGTTGTCACAAAGCAGGCCATACTCGATTCCTTGAGCAGCCCATATATCAATATGTTTTATTATTTATCACAGGTGGAGAGTCTGAGTTCTGAAATTGTTGTTACATTTCTGGGTGATATTAGTAGACTTGCTCGAGGTCTTGCCAAGCTTCTAAAAGATAATGTTCCAAAATGGACATGTGTGTGTCGACAAGTGTATACAACTGCAACATTAAGATTCATTAATCCCTCTTTGAAATGTTGTAATCCAGGGAGCCAGTCAGGATCGCGGACTCCAGGCAATATGAGCATATAACCACGGATCCTGTATGCCACCGGCATGCTACCCAGTGTTAAGGGCTCAGGGTGGCCGGCTCATTGTGGTTGCTGCATTCGCGAGGGCAAATGAGGCTGCACAGGTAGTAGTAGTCTGCGTCATGACTGGCAAGAAGGACGCCACTTGCCTCTATGTATTGATTCCTTACACATGACCAGGCACACACCCTAGTGGTGATGTTCTGTAATCGCAACATCCCATGTCAACCCCAACAAAACAAGGACGATATAAAATACGCCACGTCCATTGTCAATTGGGTGGGCGCACGACTTCACAATCCTGCCTTTGCTCTCGGCTGGTTGTTGTGGTCCCTCGTGGACTCATTCTTCCGGACTGCGATGGCGTCAGTATGGCCCACCTCCTTGGCGCCAGTTGGTGGCGCGCCCGTGTAGACAGGCAGTGTGTGGACATGTCAGGCAGACAGTTGATTTGGTTGCAGAGACTTTCACAGTTTTGGCCAGTGCTTTTATGTAGAAGCTGTGTAAAGAACCATGTACGCCACCTCGGTGACACATCATGGCTTCTGGCGTTATCATTGTTCACCCCCGTGATGCACTGGGACGGCGCGGGGTGTCGATGCGATGTAGGGCGGATGAGGCCACCACCAGGGGATTCAAAGGGCGGGATGGGCCCGCATTAGGGTGTCCGGATTGATCGGGCCTCCTCGTGCCCTCTTATCTCTCAGGGGCCCTGCCCTCTAGGGCCTTTACCTTGTTGCTCCCATTCGCCTGGTATTCTCCAGTCCCTTTTCAGACATGGCTCCACAAGCGATCTCTTATGGGTAGTGCCGCGGCCAGGTGAGCTGCTATATGCAGATGGAAAGGCCAGGTCCATTTCTCTGAGGTGGTGGAGGGGTTTGTTGGACGACCTTGTGGCAGAGTGCTGCCTGCCCGGGAGCATCGTGGAAATGCCCTTCCTCTGGGAATTGGGCCTGATGAAGGTCCATCTTGCACGTCGAGCATTCGTGTCTGTGGTTAAAGCCAGGGAGTCTGGGCACCAGGCAGGCTAATCCGAAAGCCAGCCATCTAAGGGGCACCGGGATAGTGCAACCCAGAGCCAGCACTACACAGTGTCTTCTGTTGCTCCTTTCCCGAGCCGCCTCTGGGGCATCAGTCAAGGGAGCCTCTTGATGTTGCATGCCGGGGAGGCCAGCGTCGGATGCCTGCCGGTCAGGGACATCTGGCAGGTGTGCACAGGGGAGGCCAGCGGTGTGTGTCTGTGATGTGCAGGCCACTGTGGGTCTGCTGCAAATGCTGCCTCCCTTCTTTGGGGCACCATGTTGTGGCATGCCAGGGAGTTGGGCAACTTATGGGGAAAGCCCTTTTCTGTGTCGCCTCCTGGGAGATGTGGAGTGTCGAGCGGACTTACTGTCGGCAGAAGAATCTAGGTTGGCCGCCACGGGAGGCCCAGCTGATCGGCCACAGGACGTGCAGCCGTTAAGTGCACCCATCGGGGAGTCCGACGTTGTGTGCCATTGGTGGGAGGCATGGGGCAAGTCTGAGCACTGGGGAGGCAGTCACGCGGTTCGGTAGTGGGGGCCACCATCTAAGTATGCGCTGGGGAGACCAGCAGTGTGAGGAACATGTTGATGGACGTCTGGGGAGGCCGACAATCCTGCGGTTTTGGGGCGGACCTGATCCCACCTTCGTCGCCAGTTGTTAAGGTCGTGAGGCCGCCGGCCCATTGATATGAAGGTATCTGTGTGGCAGGTCTTCTGCCTTATGGTCGCTGTGCCCGCTGCACCAAAGTAGACTACACAGGCAGGAGTCAGAATGCTGCTCACCTCTTTTTATTGAAACGTTACACACGACTAGGCACACACTCTAGTGGTGCACGTACTGAAGGCACAGCACTCACTCACCATTCAGTCCTCCTTCTGCCCCTCCCCCAAAATCATGTCTGATTACCCCCTTCCCACTGCAGCTCCCACTGCAGGTTTGTCTCGTCTGTTCTCCTAGCATACTGCTCTTTCTCGCTGTGACTCTTGCTCCCATGAAAAGCGAAAAGAGACTAGTGCTGGCCGGCCGCTGAGAGACCGTTGCTCAGATGGCATTCTGGAATGATGTTCTCTTGTTTTCTGCTCTCACTCCTCTGCAGCCCTGCCAGAAACACCTGGACTCACGGCTGGGTGATAATTGCAAAATGTCCTGCATGCACAAAGCGAAATATCTTCTTATGAGCCCTTAACTTTCTTTATATGCACCCACACTTCGATCAGAAAAATAAATCGGGCTTTCAGGATCATAAGAAGTCATACTGCGCGCAACTAGAGTTAATATTGCTCAAGTGTCAGCTTTTTGTTACCCAGGTGCTAATGGACTGGTAGAGAAAATCAATTAGCATATTTGTGTGACTTTTTGAAATTTTTCATGAAACTATATGACCATATAAAACTTCAAGAGTTCTTAATTGTTCTTATTAATTCATATAAAACTTCACAGTATCTCACTATGACAGCAACACCTTTTTGATTTTTTAATATTTTTTTTATATGGAGAATTCAGTAAAGTAAGTTATGTCTTCAGTGGATGAAGCAATCTAGAGTAGTTCCAAACAGGATTCAGACTGCACAATAAACTAGGTGATAGCTAAGGAAGTAGATAAGGAAGACACTGTAGTCTGTGACTAAGATGCACTGGGCTCTTCACCAAAAAGACTTACTGCACATAATCCTAATTTGAGGATGCAAATGAATGAGAACAGCATTATAGACAGAGTGAGGCTAATTACTAGTTTGGCGGTGCAGGAAAAAAGTGGACGTAATACCGTTTAGCTTAATTTTTCCCACACTGCCACACTACAAGTTTTCTGGTATTACCACTGCCGGTATTACTGGTTGGTAATACTGGCGATATTTAAGTTAAAGTGGAAGAGTTACACATCCACTTTAACTCCAAAAATCGCTGGTATTCTGGTGTTAAATCCTCGGAATACCGGCCACCTGATTACAAGTGGCAATTTAGAACTCCATTGGGGATTTTTGCCGGTTTTACTCTCGCCGGTATTACCCCAATGGAGTTCTATGGACTCCATTAAATGGGGATTTACACCGGCAAACTGCCACTTGTAATCAGGTGGTAGTACCTCCAGAGGTAATATTCCGGCAGATTTAAAACCAGAATACTGGCAGACTCGTAATGAGTCCCCGTGCTTCATTATGAGTTTGTAATGCGGCAGTAAATACGAGGAATTCTTGACAAATTAACACCACTTGACCCAATGGAATTACCAGAGAATTGCGAGTGGTGGTAGGGTCGCGTAAAGCCCCTATTTTGATGTACATTGGACTCCATGGGAGTTTTCAATGGATTTGCTGTGAGCAGTAATACAGGATGGTAAATCCACCAAGCGGTGAAGTGGAGGATTTACATTCAGCAAATGGGGTTGGGCGGATAATTCCTCCGCTTAACCCCAAACCCATAGTACGGCGGTGCGGAAATGTGGTCGTAAAAGGATTATCACCACTTTACCACCATTTTTACTACACGGCCATACTGGTAATGAGGCCCATTTGAGTTTCAAGCTGGAATGCTTGTACTTGCAGGAAAAATGTCTGAGGATGAACATTGAACTACACACAACCATTGTAATCGCGTGAGACTCAGATACTTTGTACTGTAGTGATTATAGAGTAGGCATTTATTCTCTTTGGTCTATATCAGGAAGTAGGCGGAAGGTGATCGATGGGTTGATGGATAGGTAGATAATGGGTGGATCCACACCTCCCTTTTCCTGGAAGTTGCCAAAAGTGACACTGGACATGGTAGATAGGTATTTTTATCTTGACTATCCAATAAAATCTCGTCCTGTCCTCCAATACTATGGCGAGTACATTATGCCATGCGCCATTAGGAAGTTGGATGTGATCAAAACATGTATTGCCATCAAGAGAGGCTTTAATATATAAGGGCTACTCAGTATATATTGTGAAAGCATCATACATGGCTTATTATACGGTTTTGCAGCATTGCCAACCGTTCACTCCACTTGGCTGGAAGCTGCGGAGGGCAAATTGCTGCCTGCCCTCCATCCTAGGTGTACCCAGTACTGTACCTGTGGCAGCATTATGCCTTGAGCTTAGGTTACTATCCCTTAAATCTGTACTAAATGCCCCCTTACGCTCCGTCAGTAGGTTACTACTAGCAATACCTTGTTGGGTCTGATAGCGATGCACCTGTCCGATGGTATACAGAATCGGTTCGCTTGAGATCTGCAAAATTCTGCACTTGCCCACTTGCACGTGATTGGCTTACCCCTAGATCGTGCTCTTACCCTCCCTAGTGTGCACGCTGTATTAAAAAAACAAAACAGGGAAATGGGTCCTCTGTGTAAATCTGGATACTCTCCAAAGTAAGAAGCGGTATGCAGAAGGTTTTTACGGGTCGTATCCCTCGTTCCTGTTTGACGGAGCTGTGTCCCCCCAAGTTACGGAGATTTATTGATTACCTTCGTTTTAATAGCCTCCCCACCAACGAGTATCTTGGATTTTGCGCCAGATGGAAATAGAAACGAGCCGACATATATTGACACAGTGCTGTGAACTAAATACCCGCACCAGTGTAACCAGTGAGGAAGGTATTCAGTCCGACCAGTTTGGGAGCACGATCTTTGGAGCGGAACGATTGGTGATTGTGGCCGCAGCCTGTTATCTATGGAGAGAAGTTTAGGCACTCCTTGATGTTGCATTTTAGGACACGGCACTGGGAATAATGAATTTGGCACAGTTATCGCAGCACACACGGGGTACGTAACGTGTTATCATTTTGTTTGACATGTTATTAATGTTAATATGGATTCAGTTTGACAAGGTGTTTCATGATAAATTGATTGTTGTATAGTGTAAAAGGTTTTTATTTTAACCAAATGCGATTAATAAAAAAATTAAAAAAAAGAAGAATGGGGCTAAGCCAGGATTGTCCAACTCCAGGCTTCAAGGGGCAGAAACATGTTGGATTTTCAGGATACCCCTCATTTATATTCATGAGATAAATTTGCATACAATGATTGCAAATGTATGCACAGTTGTTCTCATGAATATTAATGAGGGATATCCTCAAGACCAGTCAGGATTGTGGCCCTTGAGAACTGGAGTTGGACAACCCGGAGAGTGCGCACAGTTGCGTTTTTGTGTGTTGGAACGGGTGACTTCCCCCAACAGCTAAGAAGAATGGAGTGAGGTCATGGCAATGATGCATTAGGATACTAGACCAGGCATTTGGGCTTGTTGGAGTAGCACTTCTGGAGGAGTGATTGCATTATGTGGGGATGTTTATCACTTTTAATGGAAAACTCTGCATCATCCCTCCAGTTCACCAGTTTATAAAGTCGAGTCCATTAGACACGAGACACAGAGCATGCTGAGGCAGGATTTTGCTGCCAACAGCTGCACTGTTTTGCCTCTATAGCTCTCTCTCCAGGAGCTCTGGCAAGACAGCCAGTGATCAGACAGTGGGCTACGTTTTTATAATTGCAATTGCATTTCTCATGGCATCGTCAGCGGCGTAGCACACAATGGAAATGGGCACCATGTGCAAAATGCGGTAGTTTACAACATGCGATTCCTGACACCCATAAACATGAAAGATGGGGCCTCCTTACAAGTTGGCCGGTCCAGAAATAAAGTGCTGGTAATAATGCATATCAGCATGTTTGCTGGTAGGGTGGAGCTCAGAGCTGGAGGTATATCCACCACCCTATTGGCAAAAAACTGCCAGTATTACTGGCCCAGTTACACTTGTTAAGGATTCTAATTGGGCATCACACACCGGACCAGGACTCTTGATACAAGCCCAGCCTGCAGTGCACAATTAAAACACATTTACTTTATTTACTAAGATTTCAGATTGAGATGGCACCCAACCCGTCTTACACCCCCTTTTACAAATGCTGCGTGGCCACAATGGACCATGAACCAGGCCGGTGTGTGGTATACAATATTTATTTATTTTAAAATCCAAATGAAATCACACAAATTTTATATTGGGCAGCAATCACCAGTGGGGTGATAATTATACGGTAAGTTAATGGAATGCACTTAGTTAGACCTTTTCATGTACGATAAACACTACACAATTGAAAGGAAGCAAAATTAACTTTTGAGTGGATTTCTAAATGGTATCACAGTTCATCATTCTCCCTGTAACACTCCCTCAAAACCCTATTAATCAAACTTTGCATGGATGGGGAGATGTAGCAAGGAGTCAGGTACACTATGCAATATTCAAAATTAAAATCCGACTTACCCCCACTGAATAGGAGGATTTAGCTCCCCTGAAAACAGAGCCAAATAGCCTGCAAAATTACTCAATGGTTATTTTACATGCGCGGTTGAATGGATGAGGTAGAAATGAGTGTAACATTATCAGAGCTGTAAGAACACCAGCAAACTACAAACCAATGTCCTAACAACAGGCATACAGTTCAGAAAATCGACTTGGGAATGAAAAATAAAGTGCAGCCAAATCACACGTCGAGAAATTGCATTTTTCTTATTTTCACGGGTTTAAATGAAAAAACAGCTCGAAAAACGAATTCAACCGACAAAATCGGAATGCAGTTTTTTTGCTAGGAACAGATACACATCACAGCAATAATAAGAAAGTGAAAGGGGAACTCCAAATGAATAGCAGTATGAGATTCTCAAGGGGAAAGGAAATTTGGTTTTAAAAGTGGAAGCAGTTGACAGGGAAAATCGGTTTGGAGAGGAAATGACAAGTGTTATTACAACTATATTTCACAACTAGATTATCAAGAGGAGAAACACTGCCCGTTGGAAAGGTCAGACTGCAGTCTTGACCCCCCCTCATGCTGCGCATCTCCTTATGGGGGAATTCATTAGTTTATTCCAAATATTACTAAGGATTTATGCAATGGACTACAAGAATGGGGAAAAATGACGCTCACACTTGGAAATCAAGGAACAGCATACACAGAGGGTTCTGATAATTTCAAACAGTGACTAGTGTACTTTCAGGATTACTTATAGGGTTTGAACAAAGGGCAAAGTATCAGAATGGGATATCCTACGTTTTTCTATGGGATGGGGTGATACTTACAATAAGCACTTGAATATGGAATCCTGGACCGCCATCCGGGTATCTGAACAGCGGGGCAAGGGTCTGGTTATGGCACAGTGGCACATCAGCTGGATAAAGCACGTAGCAGGGCCAGCAGGTAGCGCTGGATAATCCCAATGAGGATCCAGCCACCTTTCCCCTTCCTCCCTGAATTAGTGGGATTATTGTTGGGTTTAATTCTGAAGGGTGGTTTGGATAGGAGGGTCTGGATCAGCTATCCCTTTCTTGGCAGTGGAATCTGGAATCTGCAGTGTGGGTATGAAATGTCTGGATCTCTGGATATGCTGAAGCTGGAAATTAGAAGAGTCATTCCCTTGTCACTCTGAGCCTCCACCTTTTATAAGGAGGATGAGTTCACAGGATCATACTATGGGGGAAGACTTTGGCTGGACATGCCTCTAACAACTGGATTGGTCAGGGGTTATTTTCACTGCCTTCCTGTCAGCCGGTTGTACTTCAGGGACATGACATCAGTTTTATGGTGTGTGCTTACAATGTGGCATGGCCCTCCCAAAGTTAATTTTGCCAAAATCAGTTATGAAATAAATTGCATATTTTGACAGCAATGGCACTTTTACAAATCACGTAGGCAAAGGCCATATTTTACACAGATCCTGTCATTCCAATTCCCAGGTTTCTATGATGTTGTTTAGTCCTTCTAATAATCTTCCACAATTTCAGCTGGGAACCGTTTCACCTAAAATTCTTCAATTTTATATATGTGTACATATTATCATAGAGCATGTTTGCATTAATTTCCAAAGTTGTACCATGTATACTTTTTCCATGAATTACATTTTTCTGCCTTTTGCGTCCGCAACAGGCTAGGGAAAGCTACAATGTCTTATTTTAATGCCACAAAAATTACATTCAAACTGTTAAAATTTCACATTACTGAGTTTTCCAGTTGCAAAATTAAAAGTATTAAAGTTTATTAAATAAGAAAAGTCTTTTGCCCCAGATGGGCTGGCTTTATCTTCGCAATAAGGGAATTCTTCCCAACCCACAGCCAACTGTCAGGCTCCAGTCATCCTTAGTCCAGTGTTGCCATGGATTTGCCTTTGAAGTTCTTCAGTTTGAGTTGAGTAGAGGTGCCACCAGAAAGTCAGACCTATGTGTCCTGGAAATCCTTTGTCCAAGGCTGGAGCACTGCCGCTTTGACTGACGAGGGTGCAAGATCCTCCACTCTTGCCTATTGATATGCCCCAGGGGCTGGTCCACTTGGGGAGAGGTAGATCCTGTTCCCAGGAAGCAAGGTCCTTTGAAGCCAGGGCCTGCAAAAAAAAACTGTTCTGCTGGCCTCACAGCAAATTTATTTATTTATTTTTCTTTCCTAAACCAGAAAGCAAGTCTGTTGGAATTAAATATCGTATATATGTTTTAAAACAAACCCCCATCACATTTCTTTGCAAGGACAGGGTGTTAATTCAACATTTCACTCTTAAACCGACTTTGGGCCTCATTATAAGTTTGGCGGTAGCCGTGCCCTTATTAAGGGCACGGCTACCGCCATACTCGCTACCGGCCCCTTCACCCGCGAATGGGCCATTACGGGCCCATTACGAAATTAATGGGCCAGTAATTGCCCATTTGTGGGTGCCGGTATGGCCGTCCTTCCTATCCCCATTCTGCCTATAGGGCAGAATGGGGGTCGGGGGCATGGTTGCACCAGCACCGTTAATAATGGTGCCGGTGCAATCACGAGTTCTGCTCGCGGGTGCCAGTCTGCAGGCATGGTCAGACCATGCGTGCAGTCCGGCACCAGCAAGCAGAACCCGTAATGTGGCGGAGAGGTAACATCGGCGCCGGTAGCACTACCAGCACTGCTGTTGCCTTTCCGCCACATTCGTAATGAGGCCCATTGTCTTGTTTGTAAAAAACACCATTTTACACATGGGTTAATGTTCCTGGGCTGTCACTTTACAATGCAGCCTTCCTCGCATCAATTTTCTAAACCTTTCCAAAGCCCTAGTCATGTTTCTAATGCACAGGCATCTGTTCAAATAAAAGGTCCTTTGAAACTGACATGAGATAGGAGATAGAGGGGTCCTTTTTGGAAGAGTTCACCTGTGATATTCTGTTGCCAAATAGTCAAACTATTGCTGCACCGTTTGGAGTGCAGTTCTTTGCTATTTCACAGCTCTTGCCTGACACAGCCTTTCATTCAATGAGGAATGGCCCCATTTGCTGGAGCACAACCTGAATATGGAGGAACAGAGCAGGCTCTGAATGGAACCAAATTGTGTACAGTCTAAAGGGTGGACAGGGCATCAGTGCTGCAGTCATTTTTAAATGCCAAATGTGTTCTTTTTCAATGGGAAATTTCTGAGCTGGCAGCATAGCAGCGCTGCCTTTGACTTCTTTTCTCTGGTGCAAATGAAGAAATTACAGGCAGCAATTCTCAAGGTGTTCTGTGTTTCCTCTTGCCCCATATATGTCTGGTGAGACAGCGCACCCATTATTTTGGTGACTGCTGAAGTGTAGTTTGGTGAGGTAGGGGAGTCTGCTTGGCTGGTAAATGTACCCCACACACTGGTGCCTGTAACACCGGCAAATTCCCCCAATAGAGTCCTTTTAGACTCCATGGAATGGGGATTTACCTGTGTTTTATCTGCTTGGAATCTGTTGGTAATTCCGGCAGTTCAAGTGGCGGAAACGTTATTACAGTTTACCAGTATCCCGCTGGTAAAACCTGCGGCATACCGGAAAACCTGTAATGAGCCTCATAGTTGCTGGAGTTTACTGAATAGTGGGAAACCCCCTGCACTGCAGGGACCCCCATTACATCTGTGGATCCGATGTCAGTGACAATTTTTTGGGGTATAGTGTAAGCATCAGTGGGCAGCCAGTGCCGAGCCACTTAAGAGACATCACTTCTCCCTCCCATAATGTGGGTTATAGGAGTGTGAAAGTCACACAAACTATACACTCTAGATATTTTCCTTCAACTCTCAGTCACTCTGAGAACATTTTTATAAGTGATTTGTGAAGCAACCCCACAACACTAAAAACCACTTCGGAGTGCTGAGAAGTAAGGGGGCTAGGGGTGGCTCATCCATAATGGGTGAAAGGGCATCAGCTCCACATTTTGGATGAGCTACTACCAAGTCAACTCAGTAAAAACACTGAGCATTCCCTCAGCTGCAATAAGCAGCCGAGGGAGTGCACCTGGGCTGGCTTCTTGATCACACGCCTGCGCGCATGCCCAATGGGCCATGCAAGGCTGGGGCAGTTTGCTTCCCCATCCTTACATGGCCCATTGGGGATGCAGGCTGTTGTATTGCAGCTATGAATGTGTAAGGGGGTGCAGAGCTGTTAGGGTGTCCTCCAGGCCACTTACTGGTTCCTGTCATGTTGCTTGGAGCTGGCCGTCATGGGACCTGAGGTAGTGGATTCTGGACAGGCGTGCTTGCAGGTAAGAAAATAAAATGTGAATGTGTGCATTGCTGTGTATATGAGGAATTAGTCTATATTTGTGTGCATGGCTGCGTGTATGATGATTGAGTTTATATTTATGTACGTCAATTAAGGTATGTTGTGTGGGTTCATGTGTGAATGAGAAAGTGAATAATGCATATGCGTGCATGAGTGTATGTGTATGAGTGTGTCTCAGGAGGATAGCTCAGGGGCAATGTGCTCGCCTTGGAAGAAAGACGATGCTATCAACACAGGTTCGATCCCCGGGTCAGTGCTTAGAAACCTCTGGGTATTAAGCGTGTTATAAATAACCAATTAAAGAAAAAAATACACAACTCTGATTTGGGCGTGCAGGAGGAGGGAGTGCCCTCAAATCAGATGCCCGCTCATCAGCATGCTGCTTTGCCACCCACCAGCCTGGTGGGTGGCACTCATTGTGCTGGTGAGCACATCTGTAGCAAAGACGGGCCAGTGATTTGAGAATGAATCAAGAAGCCTGCTCACAAGCACGGTGAGCAGGCCTCTGATTTGGGCCCTTCTCTCCTTTCCCCTCCACCCCAAATGATTTTTGGATGCGGGGAAAGAGAGCACATTTTTTACTGGGCATCAATGTAAAGGCGATGCCTAAAGTCTAACCAGACTGACTGCAACAATGCAGACCTGTCTAGCCATATAATACCACTTACCATGTTTGCATGCCATTTGTGATGTCATCTTTGATGTCCTGACTGTAAGCAGTGGTCGAAGTGTACAAAAAGAAGTAATGGAACTATGCTCCCTGCTGTCCTGTCTCCGCGCCCCGCAAACCCCATCGCCACCCCCCTTCCACACTCAATACAAACCCCTAAACAAATGCACCTGATGTTTAAGGGAGTACGCTTCAACTTCTTCCTACACTTTTATTTTAAAACGAAACCATTCTGGAACAGTTTCTTTTTAAAATAAAAGTATAGGAACAGTAATCTTAATTTTAAAAAGTAGAGGAGCACCGCTCCCAACCGCTCACACCCACCTCAACCACCAGGTGTAAGTCTGAGCAGTACATGGTGGGGACGTGAGTTATGGTTGCATAGCTTACCATAACTGGTGATTTATTTTGGTTTTTTTTCAATTTTGCACAGCAACCATTACATCCCTTTAACAAACATTTAT
The DNA here is from genome assembly GCF_040938575.1 of Ambystoma mexicanum. Lineage (NCBI taxonomy): Eukaryota > Metazoa > Chordata > Amphibia > Caudata > Ambystomatidae > Ambystoma > Ambystoma mexicanum. Next base: position 1,076,465,327 of record NC_090925.1, read on the forward strand.
CTCTGAAATTAAGTGATTTTTATTAGTTTCAATTAACCAAAATTCCCCTTTAACAATGTTTTTCTATGAATTATATATCTATACAAACGCATGCACACGCCCACGGTAGTAGGTATAATGCTTGAGCAAAAAAAGGTAAAATTATTTTATCACATTAAAGCCCCAAAATATAGGTGGTGAGTTGTGGTCAGGAATATTGGTCGGGTTTTAGGGGAAGTTGCAGGGTGACCACCCACACAATCTGTGCCCAAAAACGTGGAAATAAAATATTTGAAGAAAAAAATGTGAGCTTTTTTATCATTAGACACACAAGCACACACACATGCACACACACAGTCTTGCCTCTCTGATCCTCACTGCTCCATTGCTCATACATGGGCTTCTGCTTACGATAGTGTGTTTTCTTTTGCAAAATATAAAGTAGAACACGTAACCTGAAGCTGTCCGTGCCCTGTTCATAGGGCGGCCATCTTTAAATTGTATTTCGAGACTGGACCCTAATGTCTTTCTCTCATGCACTAAACACTAAGATTACCTATCACCGACCTCATGCTTAGTATGACTAGCTTTAGTGGTGCCTAAGACTGGGGGTACTAAATGTAATTAAATGTCCCTAACTGAATGCCTCAGCACTGGTATGCACCGTCAACTCGGATTCTGGGCGATTTATCACTGTAAATGTCCCACCTAGGCACCAACTTCAAAATGAGAACACCCAAAGGTATTCCAAAGAACAGTAATTGCACACCAAGAGGACGACCACATTACATCCAAAATAAACATACTGTTGTGTGCCAGGAGTTTGCAACCTTTGGCTCTCCAGATGATTTGGACTAGACCCCCCTAAAGAGCAACAGGTTGCAGACTCCTGCTGTATGCCTTCAGGGCATTCACAGGACACTGGGAACTTGCCAAACACCCAAATGATACCCACAATGTACGAAACAACCCTCAATTGACACTAATGGACACCCCATAGCCTCCCATAGTACACCCAGAGAATATCTACTTCATATAGGGTAATGACAGGGCTCCAATAAGTAACCATTAAAGACAGACAAGTGACAGGACAGCCACATGGCGCGCATAGGTCACTCGAAGGACAACGACGGGATGCCTATTTGATGTTTAGAAGAATGTTTAACGTGTACCCAAAGCACGCATCCACATCGCTTCCAGTAGACATCCAGATAACACCAGCAAATGACTAAATACCCATAGGACACACTCAGCAAACCCAATGACCCAGGCCCCGGGCTGCATGAAATGTGGGACGATAGAGGGTCTGGGAGTTTAGGCGCGGGGTGGAGGAAAACGGCGTGAAAGCGTAGGGAGGGGCGTCCGAACGGCGCCACAAGAAACAAATGCCCAGGAAGGGCAGGAAACAGCACCTGGGAAGGTGCGAAATGTAACAGCAAGGGGTAAGGGGGGTAACCCGGCTGCCCCCAGGAAGGAACAAAGGGCCGGGGGGTATAAGTAAGCCTGGAACAGGAGAGACGCCACAAACCAGGTAAGAGCTCACCTCTCTCGGGTAGGCTCTTAGTGCCTGGAGAAGGGGAAGGAAAAACGTTTGCTCTTGAGGGCTCACACATTTTTCTACCTCTCTAAATTTCATTCTGATCGCAGTGGCTACAATGGTGCCGGAGCAGGAGCAACCCAGAAGTACCAGCTACAAACGAGCAAAGGACTTTTGCCGTGTTCAAACGAGTAGCGGACCGACAGAATTCAGACGAGAAGGATGGCGGAAGGAAGAGCGAAAAGGGCCCAAGAGTTCTCAGAATGGGCGAGAAAGGCGGAGAAGGAGTATGGGGCACAATGGGTGCTGGAAGTAATGCAGAAAGAAGAAAGGGAAAAGGCAACGTCACCTCTGCTGTTCATAGAGCCCAGCAGCAGCGAAGGAGAAGACGAGGTTCCGCAAGGACAGAAAAGGGGAAGAGCGGAGTCGAAGAGATCAGAGGGACAGATGGAGGCACCGACCAAGAGAAAGAAAAAAGATAAAAAGAAAGGTACTGTGAATAATAATGTGGGGAATAAAATAGTAAAAATGTTAAAAAATTGTGTCACGGTTTTGGGTAAGTCACCCAGAACCAATGACAAGAAGAGCAGACTGGGGAAGAAATCCATGGAGGAGCAGCAGGGGAGTTCATCAGATGAATCAAACAGTGATGACGAAGAAAGGGATCATCTAAAGGCTTGGGTTAAATGGAGAGGAGTGGTGAGCAGGGAAAGACAGAGAGGGGTAGGTGGGGGCAGGGGCAGAACCCAGAGAAGCCCCGGTGCCGGCACCACAGGGGGCACCAGCAGAGCCCAGGTAAACCCTTGTCCCGGCACCACAAGGGGCACCAGTAGTCTTGGTGCCGCAAGGAGCACCAATGATCCCGACACCACAAGGTGCACCGGCAGGGCCAAACATAGGGGAAGGGGCCACACCACCGGGGGCAGCACCGACGGTGGCAGCGGCAGAAAATGAGGAGCCACTCATTACGAAATATGGCAGGCCAACCATGGGTAAAGATGCACAGGGCAGGTCGATGTAAACAATGGCTTCGTACATAAATGATAAAGTAAAGGAAAAAATATGGAGGAAGGAATTGATCGATATCTTTACATTGTTAGATTGTCAAAAGAGGGGGATGAATGTGGCCCTTGAGGACATGAAGGAGTACGAGAAAAGCTTACTAAAAAAGGGTGCCAGTAGTGAGGAGTTTTGACAACTGGATGTCGGCCTTCACCATAATGTCTACAATTATATTACAAAAATTCCCGGAAGACGGGGTAGCACTAGTTGCATATCAACAGAGGGTGCTGAAGGTCCACGCAGCGTTTGAAGGGGACGCATGGCTGGAGTATGACCACGAGTTCAGAAAGGAGATGGACTGCTTTCCAGATATGGGCTGGGATGAAGAAAACTTCAACCTCTACATATTTAACGTGCTAAAGGAGAAATGGGATTCCAAGGAGCGGAGCACAGGGGGACAGCAGAGCAGGCAGTATTGGCAGAATGATTACAAAGCGGATTATAGATCCAGTAGCAGAAAGTACGAATCCAGCTATGACAGAAACAGAGACCAGAGTTTTCGGAGCAGAAGTTACGGGTCACAGAGAGGGTGGCAGAGTAGCCTGCCCCCGACAACACAGGGGTGGGGGGGCAGTGGGAGCACGGGGACAGCATGAGCAGAATCAGGTCAATGCAGGAGCTTTGAGAAGGGGGTACCCTGTAGCTGGGGATGGAAGTGCAAGTTCAGCCACAAGTGAGAGAGATGCAAGGGTGACCACAGCAGCTCCAAGTGCACAAGGGCTGCAGCTCCAAACGGCAGAAGAGATGAGATGCGGAAATAAGAACTGGGGCGGGAAAGGGGCCACGCCGGTAAAAATCGAGAGGATGGAAAGGTGGCTCCAGAAATACCCCGACCAAGAAGCGGCAGAACAAATCAGACAAGGCTTTAGAGAAGGTTTTAACATCCCGTTTACCGGGCAGGGAGCGCAAGACATTCCTAGGAATCTAAGATCGGCAATCGAAACAGGGATATAGTGACCAGTAAGATCAGGAAAGAAGTAGAACTGGGGAGGGTAGAGGGCCCTTTCACGGCCTTACCAATCGAAGAATTTATATGTTCACCACTAGGGCTGGTGCCGAAAAAAGACGAAGGGGAATACAGGCTGATACACCACCTATCCTACCCCCTAGGGGCCTCGGTGAACAACGGCATCGCCCAGAGCGAGGCAACGGTATCATATTCAGACTTCAAGGAGGCAGTGGAATTGGTCAGGAAAGCGGGGGAATGGGCATGGATGGCGAAAGCAGACATTAAATCGGCATTTCGCCTGTTGCCAGTCAACTGCGGATCACAAAGGTGGTTATGTATGCTTGGGAGGGGGAATATTTCATCGACAAATGCCTCCCGATGGGGTGCGCCATCTCATGCGCATATTTCGAGAGGGTAAGTTCATTTTTACAATGGGCAGTAACACAGGAGATGAGGGAGTCCATGATGGTGCATTACCTGGACGATTTCTTATTTGTCGGGCCCAAAGATTCGGAGCTATGCAGAGCAACCCTGGACAAATTTGTGGAAATAACAAGCGAGTGGGGTTTCCCTCTGGCGGAGGAGAAAACAATGGGCCCAACACACATTGTCCAATTCCTAGGTATAGAAATCGACTCAAACAGGGGAAGGTGTCGGATCCCGGAGGACAAGGTGACAGAGCTGCTGAAGGCAATAAAGGAACTACAAAGAAGAAACAAAGCGACAGTGAGAGAATTGCAAGCGCTGGCAGGAAAACTGAACTTTGCAGTTATACCGCAGGGAAAGGTGTTCCAGAGAAGTATCGAGCTGAAAACGAGAGGTGCTACCTAAGGGCACCACAGAGTCAGGCTAGGGGGAGGAATCAAAAGAGATCTGGAAGTGTGGGCAGAATTTCTGAAAAACTTCAAAGGGGCGGTAATATGGCGCTCACCGGTGAACGAGGAAGGTAAAAGGGTGTTGTTCACCGATGCAGCAGGCGGGTTTGGTTTTGGCGCAATACTGGGGAAAAAATGGTATGCAGGGAAGTGGCCAAAATCATGGCAAGGGGCAGAATGGACAAAGAACATAACGCTGCTGGAGCTCTTCCCGATATGGGTCGCGTTATGCGCATGGGGGAAGAACTAGGGAACAAGGAGTTGGCAGTATGGTCAGATAACATGGCAGTGGTGCACGTGTTAAACAAAGGAAGTGCGTCATGCATGATAGTATTAGAATTAAGTAGGGCAATCACACTGGAAAGCCTAAAAATGAATACATGCATAAAGGCGAAGCATATCGCTGGGGAAGACAATGTGGTGGCTGATGCAATCTCTCGCTTTCAGTGGGAAAAATTCAGGGAGCTGAGACCAGACTGTCATGATGCCTACCCCCGGAGCACCAGGCCAGGCCCAGCACCCCCGGAAGCAGGCATCATGCCCTCGGGTAAAAGCCCAGCGGCCCCTTGTAGGGGCTCTTTGGACTCAGTCCTGGCGCCTTTGGTGCCAGGCTCATGTTGGACATCAGTCCTCGCGCCATAGGTGCCAGGCTCATAAAGGGAGGTGTTTTGTGCACTTACCTGATGCAGACCATGCTGCATGCTTCAGGCCTCCCTGAGACCTGAAAGGGACTATTTTTTCATAGGGACTATTTTTTCACTTGGGCGTGGCCAGGGAAGGATACATACCTAGTTGGGGAAGGAGACATACCTGGGACTTCTTTGGAGGCTATTTAAGCCACGCCCAGACAGCAGCTCATGCTTCGCGTTGTTCTGCTTCCTGCAGCTTAACGCTCACCGTGTCTGCTCCTGCTCCTGGACTCCAGCCACGCCCGCCTCGAACCTGGAAGACCTGCAAGGAAGGAAGAGAAGAGAAAGGTGAAAACCAAGGACTATTTCAAACTTCTTACCTGCATCCGGAATCTTCTCGCCAGCATCCCTGAAGAAAGACTTCCATTTGAAAGCATCGCGTTGCTCGCTGCAGCGCCACGCTTCACTCACCTGTCCTCGAGACATCTCCCGGCTCCATCGCGGCTGTCAGCATCGGACGCCATATCTCTGCATCTAGGGGAGAGAGGAAGAAACAAAAGGTGAGCAGAAGGAACACAGAAGGAAAGCCTGATTAACAGCCATAATACTTACCGGCTTTTCTTCCACATTTTGTGTCGGCGCCGCCCCGTTGGCAGGTACCGTACCCCGGCCCCTATGGGGAAAGGACAAGAGACATTTCTGTGGAATGATAAGGACATTTAGAGGGATCGCCCTCATCACTACTCACCTCGGCAGTTTAACCCCTCGACGCATCGCCTTCATTCTGCACCTGAAATAAAGGACAGATCACAGGTTAGAAAGACAACATAAAGGGGGCCTCACTTGAACTTTCATACTTACGGCGCATCGCTCAGGAAAGTCAAGTGGATTTTGCCAGCGCCATTCTGAAAACCAGTGAAGTAACTGGACGAACACGCGCCCCTGCACCAGAAGCAGGATGGAGAGTTCATCCTTCCAAACCAAAAGGTGAGCTTAAACCGGGGTTTGGAGGAAGTTAGAGGGGGGGAAGGGGGAAAGGGGGGAGCTAGCACACTATTCTGCAGACTGTTAATCCCCTTTCTCATCTGCAGAAGGATATTCCTACGGGCCAGGCAAGCACGATTTGGAGGTCCTGTCCAATCGGTGTTCTTGGTCCTGCGCATCACGCTAGAAGAGGCCACAGAAATCCAGACTAGACCAGCGCCCCCGTGGGAACCAGGTGAGCGTTACACAACGCAAAGCCTTCCTACAAATTCCCACCCAGGCGCTATGGAAACTTCCGAAACTGACCAGTTGGCCCAATAACTCGGGGAATTACGGGCCGAAGTACACGCCGCTCATCAAGAGACTAGTGCCCTCAGGAGGGAAGTGATTGTAATAAAGGATAGAGCTGATGACCTGGCTAGACAGATTTTGCAAGGTCAAGCTGGACAAACTCCTTTACCCGGTTCCGGGGGGAACCCCGCTCCTGTGGTTTCCATTAACCCGGTGCAGATTAATCTACCTGGAAACATGCCGCTGGCCCCACCTGAATGCTTTGCTGGGGACCCCAAACGATTCGCCGTATTCATGAATCAGTGTCATTTGCACTTCCTATGCAGACCTGGGGCCTTCCCTAATGATCAGACCAAGGTAGCCTTTGTGTTGTCATATCTCAGCGGCTGTGCTGCCGATTGGTCAGTCCCACTGGTAACTCAAGACCCGATTCTTCGTGATTTTCAAGGATTTCAAACAAGCATGGAAAGGGTATTTGCTCAACACTCCCAGGGACAGGCTCTGGATGACGAACTTCTATCTCTGCGACAGGGGAATCAAGACCTTCTATCCTACGTTGCAACCTTCAATAGACTAATTGTGGAAACTGGTTGGCCAGAGGATAAAAGAATCACGTTATTCTATCGAGGTCTACGCGGAGAACTTAAAGATGTCCTGGCACAAGTTGTAAATCCGCCCCAAGAATGCACTGAATATATAGACTTAGTGGTCCAATTGGATCACAGGCTGCAAAACAGAAAAGCAGATCAGTCCAAGTTTGAAACCCGGGTGTTGGCCAAGACCCACGCTAACCCCAAGGGGGCTGATGCCTCGGAGCCTATGTAAATCGGAGGTGTTAAAGGACCCCTAACTCAAAAAGAACGGGAAAGAAGACGACAGATGCAATTATGCCTTTATTGTGGGTCCTCTGGACACTTTCTACGAGATTGCCCGGTTAAGCCGCCCAAGAAGGTGGTAGGAGCCGCTGATAAAATCCATGGAAACTCTGTATCGGGAAACGACCACGCCCGGCAAGCGTAGGGGTCCGCTTGCCGAGCTTGAAAACTAACTCTCAGACCTCGCATTTCATTGTGCCAATGGTCCTCGTAGATCCGGGACAGCCTAAACGGTTGCATGCTATAAAGGCATACATCGATAGCGGGGCTATAGGAAACTATGTGGATCGAGAATTGGTCTCTAAGATAAACCTCCCTCTGCGTCCTAAAACCAACAAAGATGTCATCACCACAGTAGATGGAACCGAAATTGCCTCTGGACCGGTAACACATTCCACAGCTGAGGTGACACTTGTAGGTCCGGATGGCCATCGGGAGGCAGTTGTGTTTGATGTAATCAAGGCTCCACAGTTTCAGCTTATTCTCGGAATCCCTTGGTTAGAGACACATAATCCTCAAATTGATTGGCGAGCGAAGAGAATAACCTTCCCGGATTGTGCACAAACCTGCTACCCAGAAAATCCAAAGATTAATCTAGCATCAGTAACCTCTGTCCCCGTGCAACTACCTCCAGAGTACCAAGACTTTCAGGACGTCTTCCAAAAGAAACAGGCCAACACGTTACCTCCCCACAGATCGTACGATTGCCAAATCGATCTGGTGCCCGGTGCACAACCCCCTTGTAGCAGGAGTTACGCCCTTACTGAACCAGAGAATCTGCATTTGAGACAATATTTAGATCAATATCTCGCCAATGGTTTCATTCGCCCGTCAAAGTCCCCGGCATCCTCAGCTTTGTTCTTCGTACCTAAAAAAGAAGGCGACCTTAGAACTTGTATTGATTACCGCGCATTGAACCAGATAACTGTTAAAAATCGTTACCCTCTGCCTCTGATCCCTGAACTCCTTGACCAGGTGAAGGACGCTTGCGTATACACCAAGTTAGATCTCCGGGGGGCTTATCATCTGATACGAGTAAAAGAAGGTGATGAATGGAAAACGGCCTTCCATACAAAATATGGACTATTCAAATACCAGGTGATGCCTTTCGGGTTGTGCAACGCGCCTGCAGCCTTCCAATTCTTCATGAACGATGTCCTTCGGGAACTCATCGATGTCTGTGTTGTCGTGTATATCGATGACATTCTTGTGTACTCCTCTTCGGAATCTGATCACAGAAAGCATGTCAGGGCCGTCCTAGAGAAACTGCGCCAGCACAAACTGTTTTCCAAGCTGGAAATATGTGTTTTCCATACCACCGAGGTTGAGTTTCTCGGATTCATCCTGACACCTAAAGGGGTCCGAATGGATTCACAGAAAGTGGATGCCATCCTCAAATGGCCATCACCTAGTTCGGTGAAAGGTGTCCAAAGCATGCTTGGTTTTGCCAACTTTTATCGCAGGTTTATCCCAGAGTTTTCACGTGTTGTGCAACCCATCACTGCACTCTTGCGAAAAAATAAACGTTTTGAATGGACCGAGGAAGCCGAACAGGCCTTTCAGGAGTTGAAAGCTAAGTTCACGTCCGCACCTATTTTGAAGCACCCGCGTCCCGATCTCCCATATATAGTCGAAACTGAGGCGTCCAGCTTAGCCATGGGAGCTGTCCTGTCTCAGAGAGACCCTGAAACCAACCAACTGCACCCCGTAGCATTTTGGTCCAGAAAGTTCTCGCCGCCGGAGATAAATTATGCGATCACCGATAAGGAACTATTAGCCATTAAGTCCGCCTTCAAGGCTTGGCGGCATTATCTCCTCGGCGCCCGGCATACCATCACCGTGATCACTGATCACCGAAATTTACAATATTTAAAAACTGCCAAGGCTCAATCGTCTCGACGGCTCCGATGGGCTTTGTTCTTTGCTGAGTTCGATTTTGTAATCACCTACCGCCCCGGCTATAAGAATGGTAAGGCGGACGCTCTATCCCGAATTGGAATGGAAGAAATAGACACAAACTCAGAACCTGTGCCGATAATTCCCGAACAAAGAATTTTGGGGATAACCACTTTACAAACCCTTGAAGACATTCAAGCACGAGTGAAACAATTCCTGGACTCTTCAGCCTTGCAGGATTGGATCAAAAGGGGGTCTAACTTTTCAGTCAAGGATGGCTTACCTTACTTCCAAGGACGCTTATTTTTGACAGAAAAGGAATTGCAAGAACTGGTTATTTCCCGTCATCATGATACCCTGATGGAAGGACATCCTGGCATTGCCAAAACAGAGGAAAAGGTTAAACGACAATTCTGGTGGCCTTCCTGGCGAAAGGATATTAAATCTTTCGTGATGTCCTGTGGAGTTTGTGCCCAAAACAAAGGTCAAAAGACAAGACCCGCCGGTCTTCTTCAGCCCTTAGACATTCCACCAACACCTTGGCACACCCTGTCACTAGATTTTATCACGGACCTGCCCTCTTGTAATGGTTACAATACTCTTCTGGTCGTGGTGGATTTATTTTCCAAAATGGCCCACTTTATTCCGTTGAAAGGATTACCTTCAGCCTTTGTTCTTGCCAAAGAATTCCTCGAAAATATCATCCGTTTGCATGGATTCCCGTCCATACTAGTCTCCGATCGGGGAAGCCAGTTTATTTCTCATTTTTGGAAAAAGTGTTGTCAACTGGCACAAATCGACGTAAGACTCTCGACCAGCCACCACCCACAGACCGATGGTCAGACGGAGAGAACGAACCAGACCCTTGAACAATATCTACGATGTATGTTGCACCAATCGGAGGGTAATTGGAAGGACATTTTATGGGTGGCAGAATATGCATACAATAACTCGATACACTCTGGAACTGGTCAGAGACCCTTTTATACCCTATATGGACATCACCATCGTACTTCAGACTTGGACTCACCTCTAAGCCTTGAAATGCCCGCAGTGGACCATTTGCATTCTACGATTACTCAAGCCTTCAAGGATGCAACTGCACATTTGCAACATGCGAAAGGGAAATACAAAAAGAATGCGGATCTGCATCGAAGAGAGGCGCCTCCATACCAAATAGGGGATCAAGTATGGTTGGCTACCAAACACCTTTCACTCAAGGGGCCTCGAACTTTTAATCCAAGGTATTTAGGCCCTTACTTGATCAAAGCTATAATCAACCCAGTGGCAGTCAAGCTCGATCTACCAGCTAACCTGCGTATTCACCCCGTTTTTCATGTGTCACTTTTGAAACCAGTGCACCCAGGAACCAGATTAACAAAGCCACCAGAACCGATTCAGATAGATGGGGAGCCTGAATTCGAGGTGAAGAACATTTTGGATTCTAAGATCTCAAAATCAAAACTTTTCTATCTAATTGATTGGAAAGGGTACGGGCCTCAGGAAAGGTCTTGGGAACCCAGTGATCACGTACATGCACCTCGGCTGGTAAAAAGGTTCCATCGGAATTTCCCAAACAAACCGAAACCTCCAGAAGGAACGACCTTGGGAGGGGCCTTGGGGGGGAGTGCTGCCATGATGCCTACCCCCGGAGCACCAGGCCAGGCCCAGCACCCCCGGAAGCAGGCATCATGCCCTCGGGTAAAAGCCCAGCGGCCCCTTATAGGGGCTCTTTGGACTCAGTCCTGGTGCCTTTGGTGCCAGGCTCATGTTGGACATCAGTCCTGGCGCCATCGCCAGGCTAATAAAGGGAGGTGTTTTGTGCACTTACCTGATGCAGACCATGCTGCATGCTTCAGGCCTCCCTGAGACCTGAAAGGGACTATTTTTTCATAGGGACTATTTTTTCACTAGGGCGTGGCCAGGGAAGGATACATACCTAGTTGGGGAAGGATACATACCTGGGACTTCTTTGGAGGCTATTTAAGCCACGCCCAGACAGCAGCTCATGCTTCGCGTTGTTCTGCTTCCTGCAGCTTAACGCTCACCGTGTCTGCTCCTGCTCCTGGACTCCAGCCACGCCCGCCTCGAACCTGGAAGACCTGCAAGGAAGGAAGAGACGAGAAAAGTGAAAACCAAGGACTATTTCAAACTTCTTACCTGCATCCGGAATCTTCTCGCCAGCATCCCTGAAGAAAGACTTCCATTTAAAAGCATCGCGTTGCTCGCTGCAGCGCCACGCTTCACTCACCTGTCCTCGAGACATCTCCCGGCTCCATCGCGGCTGTCAGCATCGGACGCCATATCTCTGCACCTAGGGGAGAGAGGAAGAAACAAAAGGTGAGCAGAAGGAACACAGAAGGAAAGCCTGATTAACAGCCATAATACTTACTGGCTTTTCTTCCACATTTCGTGTCGGCGCCGCCCCGTTGGCAGGTACCGTACCCCGGCCCCTATGGGGAAAGGACAAGAGACATTTCTGGGGAATATAAAGAACATTTAGAGGGATCGCCCTCATCACTACTCACCTCGGCAGTTTAACCCCTCGACGCATCGCCTTCATTCTGCACCTGAAATAAAGGACAGATCACAGGTTAGAAAGACAACATAAAGGGGGCCTCACTTGAACTTTCATACTTACGGCGCATCGCTCAGGAAAGTCAAGTGGATTTTGCCAGCGCCATTCTGAAAACCAGTGAAGTAACTGGACGAACACGCACCCCTGCACCAGAAGCAGGATGGAGAGTTCATCCTTCCAAACCATAAGGTGAGCTTAAACCGGGGTTTGGAGGAAGTTAGAGAGGAATGAAGGGGGAAGGGGGAAAGGAGGAGCTAGCACACTATTCTGCAGACTGTTAATCGCCTTTCTCATCTGCAGAAGGATATTCCTACGGGCCAGGCAAGCACGATTTGGAGGTCCTGTCCAATCGGTGTTCTTGGTCCTGCGCATCACGCTAGAAGAGGCCACAGCAATCCAGACTAGACCAGCGCCCCCGTGGGAACCAGGTGAGCGTTACACGGACGCCGACAAGGAAAGAACGCCCACGCCGCGGAAGGCATGGGTCCCGTTGGAGGCACTAGAAAGGAAAGCACGGTTGGCCACAAGGTCGACTCAAAAGAAGTGGGAGAAGATCGGAGAAAAGAAAGGGTCATCGACAAGCTGACCAGAAATGCCCTGACGTACAAAACGGGTAAGCAGTACGAAAAGCATGTAAAAGATGTGTTGGTGGAAACAGGTGGAAAAAAGGTGGAAAAAATTTCAACAGAAAAAATGTGTGAATTTCTCGAAGGGGCATTTGCCAAAGGGAAAAAGAAAAGCTGGGCAGCAGCGCACCTGGCGGCGGTGGCATATACCACAAAAGTGGCGGGCATACCGGGCCCGGCCGACAGCGCTAAGATAAAATACGCTATGAGGGGATGGGCGAACTTAGAGGGGAATAAACCAGATAGCAGAAGGCCGGTAAATTTTGGGAAATTGATAATTCTGTTAAAGGTGCTGCAAGACACATGCAGCAGCACGTACGAAACCGCGCTGTTCAGGGCAGCATTTGCGCTAGCATACTTTGGAGCTTTCAGAACAGGGGAACTGGTGGCCAGGAATACGGGGGCAGGAGACAGCCTGGCAAGAAAAGACGTTAGTATGGGTATCAAGGGGATGTCTATAATGCTAAGGAAATCTAAGACAGACCAAACGGGGAAGGGGAGAGCAATAGATCTCAATTGCATCAGAGAGAAGGACCACTGTCCCAGATGCATCACCCAAGAATTTCTAGATCGGCGACCAGATGTCGACGGACAGATATTAATTCATAGGGACGGCAGCGCACTCAGCAGGTATCAGTTTCAGGCAGTGTTGAAACAGGCGGTGGCGAAAGCAGGATGGGATCCAGCCGAATTTGGGACACACTCTTTCAGGATAGGGGCAGCAACCTCTGTGTGGGCAGGGGGCCTGGGAGCAAAGGGGGTGAGAAGAATTGGGGGATGGAAATCGCAATGTTTTAAAAAATACATAAGGGAGGAACTGATATGACACTTATCTCCCCCGTTTCCACAGAGGCCGGACCATACAAATCGACATGGATAGTGGGGCACTCTTTCGTGACCCAGGCGGGCAGGTGGCTGGAAGAGGTGAAACAAGGACTACATTTCAGTAACACAATTATGTCCTGGTGGTGCCTCCCGGGGATGCACTGGGAGGACATCCACAACAGGCTGAGGACCTGATAGGTTTCAGGGACCCCTCCGAGTACCTGGTTATACATTTCGGGGGGAACGACCTGGTGAGCACAAACGGGGGTAAATTACAAAGGAACATCTGCGAGTCGCTGTATGGCATAGCCCGCAGCTGGTGGAAAACCAAGATTTTTATGTCAGAGATAATACCAAGAAGGGTCTGGTATGGGGCACAGAAGAGGCACGCAATCGAAATAGCCAGAAAGAAACTAAATAAATCAGTAGAAAAGTACTGCAAGAGCACAGGGCTGCATTTCATAAGACATGGCTTACACCGGAACAATCCGGACATGTTTCACCAGGATGGGGTGCACCTATCAAGGAAAGGGATGGGTTTTTTTTCCCACAACATTTTTAGGGCACTCCAAGAATGGGGTTGTAGATAAGGTGCTTTTGGGGGGGACCTGAGCGGGCGTAAGGAACACCCGCTCAGGTGTGGCAGCATGTGCCCAGGAACGAAGGCCCAGGGATAACAAGGACTCAGGAGGAGCCTTGGGCAACTTCGGGACTGGACACAATGTGCCCAAAAGCATATGGCAGTGTAATTATTTTGTTGTGTTATATTTTCTGTAAGAAAATAAAATGCCTACGGCCTACAACTTTTCCATACACATAAGTTGTCTGTGATTTATTACTTAGGTAGGGATCTGGTAAGAGCGGCAAAGTGAACCCACACTACTCAGCCTAAGACCCAGGCCCCGGGCCGCATTAAATGCGGGACGATAGAGGGTCTGGGAGTTTAGGTGCAGGGTGGGGGAAAATGGCGCGAAAGCGTAGGGAGGGGCGTCCGAACGGCGCCACAAGAAACAAAAGCCCAGGAAGGGCAGTAAACAGCACCTGGGAAGGTGCGAAATGTAACAGCAAAGGGTCAGGGGGGTAACCCGGCCGCTCCCAGAAAGGAACAAAGGGCCGGGGGGGTATAAGTAAGCCTGGAAAAGGAGAGGCGGCACAAACCAGGTAAGAGCTCACCTCTCTCGGGTAGGCTCTTAGTGCCTGGAGAAGGGGAAGGAAAGACGTTTGCCACCCAACCCACCCTACAATAATAACGGAAGAAGAGGGGTGCAGGCAGGAGCCGAAACGCCGAGTACGCTTTCGGTACACGGTCCAAGAAAAGAAGGAGGAGACAGAAGAAGGAACGCCGAGTACTCTTTCGGTACACGGTCCAAGACACGTCGTAGGCGGCATGTGCCCAGGAATGAAGGCTCAGGGATAACAAGGACTCAGGAGGAGCCTTGGACAACTTCGGGACTGGACACAAGGTGCCCAAAAGCATATGGCAGTGTTATTATTTTGTTGTGTTGTATTTTCTATAAGAAAATAAAATGCCTACGGCCTACAACTTTTCCATACACATAAGTTGTCTGTGATTTATTTCTTAGGTAGGGATCTGGTAAGAGAAGCAAAGTGAACCCACACTACTCAGCCTAAGGACACTCACACAAAAAGCCCACAGAAAACAGACCCACCCTTCCTTCCTTCCTTCCTTCCTTCCTTCCTTCCTTCCTTCCTTCCTTCCTTCCTTCCTTCCTTCCTTCCTTCCTTCCTTCCTTCCTTCCTTCCTTCCTTCCTTCTTTCCTTCCTTCCTTCCTTCCTTCCTTCCTTCCTTCCTTCCTTCCTTCCTTCCTTCCTTCCTTCCTTCCTTCCTTCCTTCCTTCCTTCCTTCCTTCCTTCCTTCCTCACCTCTCTCTGTCCCTCCCTTCCTTCCCCCCTCCCTTCTCCTCCCTCTCTCCTTCCTTCCTCCCTCCTTCCCTCACTCCCTGCCTCCTTCCTTCCTTCCTTCCTTCCTTCTTTCCTTCCTTCCTTCCTTCCTTCCTCCCTCCTTCTTTCCTTCCTTCCTTCCTTTCTCCCTCCCTCCCTCCCTCCCTCCCTTCCTCCCTTCCTTCCTTCCTTCCTCCCTCCCATCTTCCCTCCCATCTTCCCTCCCTTGCTCCCTTCCTCCCTTCCTCTTACCTCCCTCACTTCATGCTTCCTTTCCTCCCTCCTTTACTTACACCCTTCCTTCTTCTTCCCCCCTTGCCGCCCTCCCTCCCTTACATCCTTCCTTCTTCTTCCCCCCTTTCCGCCCTCCCTTCCTTCCTCCCTTCCTTCACCCCTTTCTCGTGCGTTCTTTCCTTTTCACTCTGTCCCGACCTCCGCCGAGTCTCTCCCTCTATAGCTCTGTGCCCATCCGCCATCCGTTGTAGGATCGCGCCTTACATCTGCAGAGGCAGACAGACATAATCTGATTGCGAGCCTCCTTACTAGACAGGCTCAATCAACAAGGCCATAAATCGTCCTCATTAGGGGTTTAATAGGATTACTCAAAACCTGCCCTCAGTTCTGGACTGCTGGTGAAGTACAACTAATGGCTGTTTGAACCGCCTGTCATGCTTGTGCGGGTCTCAATAACTTACATTTCAGAAGCAGTGCCCCAGCCTCATGTCCCAGGGCTAGCAGACAAAAGTCAAGCATTGCGTACTATGCGCCAGGTGTGCAAAGCACGAGAAGTACACCACTGACGTGCACTATTGGAGAGTGAGCTGCACATGAGATGGGAGGAATACGGTCCTAGGCTATTGAGTTGCGAAAGGGCCGCCCAATACTGGTCTGAAAAGTTAAGGGAACCTATCAATCGCGCCTATCAATTTATTTTTGCAATTTGTACAGCGCACCGAACCTAAGGCATCTAAGCGCCTAGAAACACTTGTGTACAGACGCATTATAAATGCTGCATCATATCCTATCACATCATGTCAATCAGCGACCCCTTCCCAGGTCCGGAGCCTCGTTATTGTATCATCTACATTCTACACACTGTGGACCAAGGGATCAACACTGCAGCAGTGTGAGTAGCGTGATGCTTCCCAACATGCAGGACTTGCATATGAATATTAGTGCTTTACGGCAATGGGGGTTCCCACCTGCTGTGGATGTAGGGTGGAGGGGGGTGTCTGAAGAGATGGCTGATATCGGACCCAGCGAGGTGCACAGGGCAGGTGGGGAACCCAGTCCTTTCCCATTCGTGTGTTTAATTTTAGAAGGTACACCTGGCTTTCGTTTTCTTTCACCCGGACATACGCACATTGCCTTTCTACAACAGGCAAGCATCACGGAAATTCCAAAGGAGGTGATCTGTGGGCGGGGGCATGGAGATTGTCTATTGGCAAAATGCCGTACGCCCGCCTACCAGTGGACGTAGGCCTCTTTCCGAGATGAAAACATGACACCATGTACATTGGTAACAGATGATGGGTGAGGACCAACGCCTTTGGCACTGGCTGCACTGCCGCAACAACCTAACCGTAGCCTCTGGAATCACTAAGTCACCATCAGATTCTGACAGCATGCTGCCGTGTTACCACCGGCTTACAGTGTGTGTTGTGGGCAGGGAAGGAAGTCCTTTGATAAGTGTCTCTGCAGCGAGTTACAACAATGTCGAGTTGAGTGAGGCCATGAACTCTGATTTCCTTGTAACCCACTTAAAACGAATGTACAAAAACACCCCTACAAAGTTGCATTTAAACCAATGCTACTAACTAAGAAACGATGTAACAACCCTTTGTTGTTGTTTTGGTTTTGGGTTCCGTTTTTGATATTGATTATGATGTCGATCTGATGCTCATTGTGGGTGCGAATGATTCTGGATATCTTACTATCCAGCTCTTTGTGTTGAATATTTCTTAAATTAAAAAAAGGTTTCTGAACACAGGCGAAAATACAAACAAGTATTTCCCCCACACCTTGACCTAGGCTCTGGGTGGTGGCAGTGCCCTCACCCGTGCAATCATTTCTTATTACTGTAATTAGCGGGAGTGCGACATGAAGTGGGTGGCAGGTATGACTGACGGGTTCAGCATTTCTGGTAGTCATGTGGCGCTGGTCAAGTGTTCGGCGTTTGGTGTTGGGGCCTGAGGGAATGCAGAAGCGCTGTCTGAGGCTTCCTTTTCTAGCAATGATAGTTGGGGGCAGAGATGGGTAGCGCAGGCGGAGGGTCGCTTGCAAGAAGTAATGTTTCCACTTTGAACTTTATCTGCTGCCGCAAAATGGCTCCAGCCCAGCTGTGATGCAAGCCTTGTGGGGCTCTTACAAATGATTGGCGGTCATTTTAGATGCTGTGGGACCACGGGGTTGCCTGCCAGGGTTAATTGGTCCTCAGTGTAGTCCGTGGTCTGAGGAGACGTAGGTTCATATGGTTATTTATAGGTAGTTCGATGGGATTTGCCACATCTATACGATGATATATGTTATTTATAACACGCGTAATACCCAGAAGCGCGTACCCGGGGATTGAACCGCTGTTGCTCTGTGTCGTCTTGCTTCCAAGGGGAGCACGTTGCCCCTGAGCTATCCTCCCGAGACACGCTTGTTTAGTCTGCTATTCGGTATCAGTGGTTGTTCCATGGTTCTGCAGTACCAGGTTAAGGGAAAGCAGGGTTTCTATTGTAGATACCACCTCCTCGAACTCGTTGCCTAAGTCAAACCCCATCATTGACAATGGATCTGCATGCCATCTACAGCATTAGGCTCACTTGATGCTTATAGAGCAATGTGGCCTCTTTGGTAGTTGGTTATGTGTTACTAAGCTTCACAACACAACGCAAAATAACACACGATTACACAATTAGTGAATGCCAGGAGCAGAGCGTGGGGCATCAGCACACTGACGCTACTCCCTTATGCTTCAGTGATGTCATCTGGAGACACGCAGGTGACATCATCAGGTATATATGAGAATGGCAGCAGCAGGCCGAGGTTTTCATATGGTGTCAGAGGCAGGGATTATGAGGGCATGAGACTGTCATCCCTCCAACCTCCCAGCACCGCAGGTGGCAACGTCCACAGCCGTACACATGTAAAATGAATCTGTTGGTTGACACATAACAAAGGGTGCTTTAAGAAGGCTTGATATAACTTTGTTTTAAGGGTGGAGTACCCACCTCTAGGACTGGCTTGGGCAACCCATGGTTGTATTAAAAGAAATCAAGATTATTCTTTTCCGGCTAAAGATTCTGTGGGAAGCGGCTAACATACCAAGCACCAATGCCCAACACGGATTGGGTCTCTTTGTAGCACTACTGATGGATGGGTAACTCTTGAGAAGTACTGAGATGGACAAATCCTTATAATTGGTTCAAAGATGAAGACATACCAACAGGGACAACATTTCACCAAGGGTAGCAGAAGTGGCATCACATGACCCTTGACCTCAGATGACATCACAGGAAATGATGTCATTGGACCCAACCCCCAAAGTGACATTGCAGGAAGCGATGGAGCACAAACTTCACCCCTTGACAAAACAGGAAGGGGCATCACATAACATTGTTCCTAAGTACACAACGAAAAATATGGGAACGATATCACTATAATGTGATATACATTTCATACAAGAATGGATCACCATATGTATCGTTCATGTCAGTGTGTATAGGCCCATGTTACCAAATTACTGTGAACACAAGTAGACGTCCAAGGCCAAATGATAATGTTGTGTTATTATAAAGCACTTACGCTTAAGAGCTTTATATAGGACAAATATACATAAAATAGCACCCATCCTGTGTTGGTACTAATTTATTGACCTCAGAAGGATGAAAGGCTGAGTTGAGGTGTTTAAGAACATATTAAATCAGTGACTCACCCCCTGAAGTGTGCTTGAAATAAACTTAGCAATTATTGTACAGAGTTCCAGAAAGAAAAAACATTTGTTATTCCTATGATTTCTTTTTTGGGGTCACTGCTCAAAGTGTTACACTTGTGCAACCCCCTGTTTTTTTTGTTTTAAGAGGCATGAACAAGAATGCCAGCCACTCCAGAAACAAAGAGCCTCATGGTGCTGGCCACAGCCAGCCCAGAAGCTTACATTGAAAAAATGGGGCCGCAAGGCAGACCTCATGGGTCGCAGTTGAGACCCTTGGCTACCCCAAATGACACATCTGAGGGCAAGGGAAGCAGGACATATAACAACACTGCATATCTGGGAAGTCTTCTACACTGTCACTGTGAACTATGCATAAGGACGCATATAAAAGCGTGTATATGCTTAATAGATTCTCCCTACAAGATTCGAACCGCCAAATGCTTTGCAGGTCACAGGGTGTGCAAGACATCAATAGAATGACAGAGCCAGTCACAAGGAGGACATTTTGTGTGGAATGGTCCTAGAATGTAAGAAAAAGGGTGGGCAGATACTAGCATGGGTCCAAGAAGTCACATCCCCTATCCTCGCGTTTCATTTACCGAACAAATGCACTCAGGGAGTCTTTGCTTCAGTTCAAATAATTGGGCTAAAATGTCAAATTTATAAAACAAAAAAAACAAAGTCAGGGATTGAAAAACTATAGTCGGGTGACGTGAAGTCATCTATTTGTTATGTGCCAAAAAATGATCATAAGATTCCACGCATGAATTTGTTTTCATGGGGTAGTGGTCCGAATTGTGTGTGTGTTGTGTGTTGTTGTTGCTTCTGTTGATTTCAACAAGCCATTGCTTCATTCATAGCCCCCTTTAAAGCTTTTGTTGCATACTTTTGATGCCTGTGAAGAATCTATTTCCTGGGATTCTCGTTATTCGCCGCATGATGCAGTGCTAGGCGTGGAAGCACGAGACACCCCTGATTTCCGTCCCAATCGTTGCCTGGTGCAGCGTTCAGATCTACAATGTGTCCACGGACATCAGTAATGGCGGCCGGACGGCATAACAGCAGTTGCCTACAAACTCTGTCTGCTCTTCCCAAGTACAGAAAAGCAGGCAGGGTCTGCAGGAGCTATGCATCTCCAACGTGCTGATGTCAGAGGGCACGCATTCGAGTTCCATGCCGGAGTGGGGAAACGCAAGGAGCGGGTATCATGCCATGCCTCCAGCTCCTTGTTGGGCAACTGTATGACAATGGAACAAAGTTGTAAAATCCGTGGAAAGTTTGCTTCTGCGCATGTTCTTGCATCTGTGGCATATTTTCAGGCAGGGAAATGAGGTCTGTAGCCTGTTATCAAGGCACGCCTCACCAGTGAGTTCCAAAAGGGTGACGTACCTTTTGGCTTGCTGCTGTTTCTGTCCAGGGGGAATACACTTGACGTGACCTAACAGTTCAGGCTCGACTGCTTCTCTCGGCGCAAAGAGGACATCTGGCTTGAATATAGCAGGATGCCTTTTCTGTAAGGTTGTAGATGACCTAAAACATAATGTAATGATTATTTATTTTTAGATTTACAAAGCGCGCAAAAACCCTTGGGCATCGAGACGATGTTACAACCAGTTACACACACATGAATGTCAAGAAAGGGCTCGCGGGCAAAACGGCTGTTAGTGGCCTAATCAAACAGCCACGTTTTTAAGGCCTTTCTGAAGGCCCAGTAAGATTGTTCAGCGCGCAGGCTGCGATGGCGAGAGATCCATTGTCTTGCTGCCACCATGGGGAAGCTTGTGCCACCACTTTTAGCTTGATGGAACTTCGGTTGGACAAGCCAATGTGCGTAAGCCAGTATCACTGGCCTGGATGATTGGACCTTCAAGAACTTTTATGATAGGTATAGAGGGGCTGAGTTAGAGAGGCATCTAAGTGTAATGGATAATGTCTTGAAGATGATCATTTCTCGGATGGGAAGCCAGTCGGCCTCTTTTCTGGCCATTGAGATATGCTCGCGTTTGGGAATGTTAAGGGCTGCACAAATGGAATTGTTCTGCATCACCTTTAATTTACGGATATTAAATGAGGAGGTGCCGGCAAAAAGGGTGTTATAGTAATCAAGCCTCAACACAATGGTAACTCTAGCAATGGTGAGGCAATTCTCTGAAGATAAAAATGGTCTGGACGCGTTGACCAGCATAGTAGTGTAAGCCGTGGAAGAGGCAACGGTGTTAACCTGGCATGTCAAGTAGACAGAGGCGTAGACAGGGTAGGGCCAATAAGAGAGTGGCATCAAGGTGGATGCCCAAGGTCTTCACTGAGGAGGAGACCGGGATCTGGAGGTCATCAATGTTGAAAGTGTAGTACAAAAGTTTGAGTTTTGTTGATTACTGCTGGTGGCCTCACCATCAGGATCTCTGTCTTCTCGGTTCCATGTGTTAAAATCGCTGCAAAAATGGCCGTTTATACAAAAACCGCAGCAAAAAGGCCATGGACACCCCTGCAATCCCCAGACCCATTATACCATATAAGGGTAGCAGGGGACACCCATGCAACCCCCACTCTCCTTAAATGGTATAATGGGGTACACCTTTACTAGGTCAAACCACAGCATTTTTGTCATGATTTTGTGTAAAGGTGACATTTTTGCTGCGATTTTTTTACTGCGTACCCTCTTTGCATCATTCAGATAGAGGCCGTTTGTCACCATCCAGGCTCGGGTGGTCATTTAGATTAAGTTTACGGTGAGTGAGTCTTCAGTATAGTTGCCAGAAAGGGGTAGGAGGATTTGGGTGTCATCAGTATAGTTGGTGTGTGATATGCTGACAGGGTCAAAGAGGGGTTTGGTGAATATATTGTAGAGTGTAGGGGAGACACATGAACCTTGAGGCACTCCGCATGAGAGGGTTGTAGGGGGACACAAGCCGTCTCAGAAAATACTCTGCTAGTTCTGTCAGCAAAGAAGAATGCCACCCAAGTGGTGGCTTCTGGGGAGAAGTTGGCAACAGAGGTCAAGTGGTGGCAAAGGATTTTATGGTTGACCAAGTCAAAGGCAGGCGAAAGGTCCAGGAGAAGAAGGAGGGCCTGCTTTCCCTCATCCCAAGTGTAGGAGGGCTGATTCTGTTCCATGGCCTGGTCGGAAGCCCGATTAGTGCATTCCTAAAATGCGGTTGTTATTACTGAATTTGAATGTATGCCGCTCTGTCAAGGATTATTAGTAGGAAGGGAACTGTTGTGATTGGGCGGTAGTTGTTGGTGGGTAGGGGGACTAGCGTGTGTTTGTTGAATAGTGGAAGAAACCAGGCTTCCTTCAGGCTAGTGGGGACTTGGCCAGAGCAGAAGGAGGCGTTGATGAAGGTGGTGATGAAGGGAATCAGGACTTCAGCACAATCCTTGACGATAGTGGCAGGGCAGATGTCCACTTTAGACCTAGATGAGTTCAAGCTCTTGAGGATGGCTGCAACTTCCATTTCAGCGACATTGCAAAAATTAAATGTATGGGGTCTAGGAGAGTGGGGATTAATGGTCTTTTGGCGGGTGTTGGTAGAGCTGAACTTTTGAGCAGAGATTGTTTGGCATGGATTTTCTTCTGTAGGGAGTCAATTTTGTTGCACATGGCTTTTTAGATATTTGTACACCACGTTTTGTCTTTAGTGAAGGTTGGCAGTGAGGTGGCTGGGGCTTCAAACTCCCTAAGTATAGTGAAAAGCTGTTTGGTGTTGGACTTAGCATTGGCAATTCTGGAGATGATAGCTAGTTTATATTGCCTTGAGATGGATCGGAATAGCAATTATTTGGTGACTGATGGGAACATTTTCCAGTTTGATTCTGCCTGGTGTTATTTGAGTCTAAGTTCTTGTAGGTCGTTAGTGAACCAGGAATTAATGTGGCCCACGAGCTAAGGCTTACGCGGTGCAAGAGGTGCCACTATGTCAACTGCAGTAGTCATTATTTTCAAGTAAAGGTCATCGAGAGTGCTGGGGTCCTTTGCTAGGTGCTCGAGGTGTTCTGGTTGGTGAGCTTCCAGCAGGGTGGAGATGTTGTCTTTGCTTAGTTTTCGGGAGCTCTGGGCCCAAGTTGGAGGCAATGGGAGGTGAGTGTGTTTGATGGACAGGGAGGGTGGGATAGTAAAGGAAGCAATGTGATGGTCAGACCAAGGGCAGTGGGGGACACCGGCGACTGCCACTTGACAGTTATGGTTGGCTATCCAGTTAAGAGTGCATCCTTTTATGTGGGTTTGATGCAGCATTCAGGCACAAGGGCTCATTAAAGCCTAAGTTAAAGTCTCCTTAAAGGATAGCTCTTGTGGTGGGTTTTATGTTGTAGCCAAGGGAGTGAAAGAGGTCTTCTTCAAAGTTCACAGGTGGGCGGTAGACAATATGGAGGGATAAGGATTTGGTGGGCGATGTGGACAGTTTAACAGAGAGCAGAACACAGTTACCCTCCATTGCAACATTGTATTGCCTAATAGCAAGGGAGTCTTTTGAGATCAATGCTACCCCACCTCCTCTGGCTTCAGGCCTGTCACTTCTGTGAATGGTACACGAAAGCAGGATATTAGGGCCAGGGTTGGGCCAGATGCAGCATGGAAGTCAAGGTGTAGCATTGTGTTGAGGTCACATATATCCAATGCATGAGCAGGGATGGATCTTGCATTAATCAGGGCGCCTTTTAGCAGTGGTAATAATGCTTTTGGTGGTGTAAAGGGGTGGTAGTGAAAACAGGATTGGTGGGTGTAGGCCGAGCAGCCTTGGAAACCAGTGCTTTAGGCAGAGTAGACTCTGGATTGTGGCAGTGATTTAGTTTAAGCATGGTGAGTTTCAGAGCTTCAGTACAGTGAGTTACGGTCTGAGCATCCATTGGGATTAGTTCTTGGTCAGGTGTTGTTAGAAAAGCCACACTTTGAAAGATTTGTGAAATTGGAGTAATTGTGGAGAATATTTCTATAGATTTTGTGAGAAAAAAAAACCTAAGGATAATACGGATAAACAGTATAACACTATTCTGGTGGTTATTGACTATTTCTTTAAACAGGTGCATTTTATTTCCTGTATTGGAATTCCGAGTGCTGACAAAGTAGCAGAGTTGTTTTTGCACAACATAGTACAACTACACGGGTTAACGCACACAATTGTATCTGATCGAGGTGTGCAATTTACCTCACCATTTTGGTGAGCATTTTGTCGGTTGCTGGGAATCAACTGTGCATTACCCACCAGTTATCACCCACAAACAGAAGGACAAACAGAACGGGTGAACCAAACCATGGAACAGTACTTGAGATGCTTGTTAGCTGAGTGATTAAGTTCCCGGGTACACGCCCTTTGGGTAGCTGAATTCACCTACAATAACTCTGAACATACCTCCTTGGGAATGTAGCCCAACATGTTTATTTGGTCCTGAACATCTTCCAGGACAGTTAATATGCCAGCACTCATGGAGCGATAACAGGTGCTTTCAAACATCATGTAAAAGGCACGCCAACATTTGGAAAAAGCTAAAGCCACATACAAGGGGTATGCTGACAAGCAAAGGCAGGAATCCCCTAAATATAAGTCAGGACATAAAGTGTGGCTCTCTACTCAGAACATTCATATGGTGGGTCCACGCAAACATATGCCACAGTTCATTGGACCATATGTGGTGAATAAAAGTGTGTCTGATTCAGCTGTTAAATTAAGATTACCTCGTACTTTGAAAAAACATCCTGTGTTTCATGTATCTTTACTTAAACCTGTAGCCCCTTGTACGTGGCCCAAGCAACCATCTATCATTTTGGTGGATGGGCAAGAAGAATATGAAGTATGAACAATACTGGATTCCAAGATGCGTTACAAACACCTGTGTTACCTGGTGGATTGGGTTGGCTATGGTCAGGAGGATCGTTCCTGGGAGCCGGCAGAGGCAGTGCATTCTCCAGGGTTGATTAAGTTGTTCCACAAACAGCATCTGGAGAAACCAGATCCTATGGAGACATCTAGAAGAGGAGGTACTGTAAGAATTGGAGGATGTAGAGTGTAGGGAGACCCAGAAACTTAATTTCCCAGGGAGCCCGGCAGCAGCGTGCATACAGCACCTGCCACCCGAGCTTGAAAAGGCTCACACCTGCCCGTGCTTGGCGCTGATTGTTAAGACCTTCAGGGGTATGGGCTATGTGTGGTGTGGTGAGGCCGTAGTGGATGAAGCAGGTTTGGAGAGAAACAAAGCAGGATAGCGGTATCTTGGTACCCCGGGCCGTGGCAGTGATCCTGCAAAGTGTTTGTGTCCCCAGGTTGTGGCGTTGAATGTTGCGCTGTCTACCAGAGCATGTGTACTCGCCTTCTGCTACTCACTCAGGGTCGCCGCATGACGCTCCTGAGTCAAAGATAACTACAAGCCCTGAATGCAAAGCCAGAGTGTGTTGGCTGGATAGGGTTGGGCTTCATGTGTAAACAGTGTTACAAAACTAAATCTCTATGAAGGAACAGGGGTATTTCTTGTGCTTTTGTTTGTGAACCTTTCTTTCAATGTCGGGATGGGTGTCAGGAAAGTCTGACACAGGTTGCTAACCGAACAATCGCACAATATGGCAGAGCTTACTGGATTGGACAGTGGCTGGGGAAAACTCCCAACGAGGTGAGTCTCTGTGCGAACCCTTCCCATCAGACAATCAAGTAGGGCAAAGGATGAGAAGACTACTCATGCTGAATCATTCATGTTCATTTGTCTTATGTGAATTATGTGTTATCATGCATGGTCAATGGTAGGAGAGTTGCTCTCTGTAAGAGGTTTCAACCCAGCACTCCACTTAAGTCAATGCCTAGCATGAGATGCCCAGCTGGAACCCTTAATTATATATTTTTATGTCTAAAGTACTTTTATTTTTGATTGTTGTACCCTTATATCACACCCCTCTCTTTGAATCCCCCCGGTCTCACTGAACCAAGAAGTAGGTTGTTTTGCAAAGTTAAAAGATTTATTTGATGGATTTGAACAAGATATATATCACACTTTTATGAATTTAAACAATATCTAGATATCACACGATTAATATGTATACAATGATCAGTGTTGGGTGATATTACAATCAACAATCTCTTTAATCAGTAGGAGTATGGATGACAAGAATACTGTAGCACAAAATAAAACTTTTTGTGGGTTCAGTCAAATGCAATGATAGAAAATTAATACAGCACAGAAATAGAACTTGATATGAATTCAATCAAATGCAATGTAATCACTCTTTCCCCCTGATACCGCTCAATCCCCACTAATATGCAATATAGAGATGGAAGGAGAGAAAACAGGTTTCAGAATAAACACTCTACAAATGCAGTTTTAATCCCAATTTCCCCAGCAAGCTTAGAGGGAAACAGGAATGATTTCAAAACAGGTCAATTGTTTTTGAATGTGAGTTTAAATGAATGGGAAAAATGCTAAAAATTGATTTAATTCTCTAAATGGGAATCAAAACTAGTGGGAGCCGCTTTGGATAGCTTCAGGTAAACACTAGCAATGATGGTTGGATAACTAGCAGATAGGAAACTGAATTCAGAGGTTGAATGCAAGAAATAGCTATTTTACATGTGTTGAAATTGAGCCAAATGCAGAATCGCAGCAAACTTTTCAGCGCGCGAGACACACGATTACAGAAAAACTACATTTAATTTCTAGCATGTACGGTTCAGAAGTTATGAAGGTTTTAGTAGAGGTCGATTCTTTTCAGAAAGAGTCAAGGTTTTCAAATGAAAGATGCGCTATTGAATATTACAAACAATAATTTTCTTAGCACTAAGGAGGCTATGAAGATGCAAGATACCCAACGGTACAGCCACCAGAACAGGGTGCCTCCGCTCTGACTTTTACCCACCGAGACACTTGTCTTTCTTCAGCAAATATACTAGCGCAAAGATGATATTATCACTGCAATTAACAAAGGACTATATGGATGAGGGAAAGATTCAGAACAGACAAAAGAGATTCTACAATGCAGTTCTGGATTTGTTGGAATGGGTTGGATAGGATTACTTAAGGATGAGAGATTGGCTATGGACAATTCTATGCTAAATATTCACAACTATGGTTTTGGAATAGGGCGGTCAGGATCTGGTCAAAGTTTTGGACTGGAATTCTGCTAGCCCACCAGACAGGATTCAGGCACCCGGTTCTGCAGTTAGCAAAGCACTCTGGTCTCTGCACGGCACTCTGGACTGGATCTGACGGGTTGGTTCTAGAGGTTACAGCTATCTGGTTTCAGCTCCGCTCTACTGGTTTGGATCTCTGGGTCTGGCAAAAGTTCTTGGCTAGAAGCAGAAAACACCACAGGCAGGCTGTTAAATTTTTGATGTGCCCCTTGGAAGTCTGGGGTTAAAATCAGGTTGCAAGATTTTAAAGGCCAGCTGAGAAGGGTTCAGCTTTGGAATGGGCCTTCTGCTTTCAGAGTTCTGGAGTCTTGGATCTGGGTTCTCCTGCAGAGTGCCTCGCCAGTAAATCAGTTGATGGGTGAATGTGTGTGTGTGTCTAGGTCCTAACACAGTCCCTATTTATGTATTTCCCAGAGGGCCCATAGGCTGATTATACTAAGCCCACCCTCTAGAAATCTGATTGGTCAGAGTATTCCCGCTCTCCTGATTTGAGAAAGAAACCTAGTGTCATAGTGATGCTGCAATTTACAATCCAGGGAAAAACCTCCTCTATGTTTCTACACAGAAAATCTATTTTTCATAGAAAGCATATCTACAATATCACCAACCTGCTAATAATACATATTCACATCACATATTTAATAAAGCACGTATCCGCCCGAGTCCCATCTTCTTGAGAGTTTTGGTTCAAAACTGACAGTTTTTCACGCCTTTAGTTGGTTACCCAGTGTCAGATCTCTGCACATTTTTCCACATACATGCGCATGACATCTGGGCATAATCCTGTAAACTTTCATATTCCTATCATGATCACAATTGCTACAATATCAACATTTTAGTAGTCCGGTCTCTGAATATCGCACAGGGTTCAGAGTAGTTTCAAATTGTGAGCATCATTTTCATATTAACAACCTATAAAATACTGATTTTTCCAAATTGTTCACAGTTTTCTATGAGTCTTTTTCCAAAAAGATATTTCCTTGACGTTTCAGATACACATATCAGTCTAGCTCTGCCTCCAAGGTTTCACTGGGCCAAGAGCAACCTGAGCCTATCTTCCTTAGCAGTTGGTTTCTGTTGACGCCCGAATTTGCATTTCCTTTCAGTCAACGTAGCCTTTTGTCCCTACTCAGAGCAACAGGCCACAATCTCCTACCACTTCCCTTAACAGCTCAATGCCAGTTCCTGAGCAGAGAGCAGGAAGAAGATTCCTTTGTTTGGGGAGAAGCTGTGGAATGTATTTGAAGTCCAGTGTAGCTGACATCAGTCCACTTTTAAAAAACAGTTTAAAATGGTCCTTTCTAAAATACAATTTACATTTTCTACAAATAGCCACACAAATCTCTTCAATCCAGTCTTTTTAAAACATAGAAATGGAATTGTAGCAACCCATATTGCTTTTGATGGCAAGTCTCTTCTTTTCCACAATTTGATTTTAAGACACAAGTTTTAAACTGACAGTATAAGTAATGAGAGCATCTGACACAGGCGAGCGGCGGTACTGCCCCCATATCTGACACATTTTTCCAACCAAGCACCTTTTGAATGTGGATTTTTTTATGATGAAAGGTGTTTCTCCTGACATTGTGCTTATGGGGATTCCTTAAATAAGGTGATGGTGAACACCTCACAAGGATGTTGGATTTTCTCATGTGTTTGGGAGCCATGATTTTGCACTTTCAACAGCCAAGGGAAAATGGATTTTAAACACTTCTGGATTTACCACTGACATAGGCAAACATAGATTTGGCAGCCTATTTTTCAGGTTTCCCTGCGCACTTCTCACAGATTTTTAGCGCACATAAGGCTTTTTGGTGGCCATACTGTTGTTTTTGATGAAAGCAGCACACAGTGATGTTGCAGGGCAGAGCCAATGGGTCAGAACATCCCACATCTCCATGTGTTGTGTGGCTACATCATCTTCATTTTATGTGCTTACATGTTTACGGTAGTTAGGAGGCAGACAGGTAGCAGGAAAAAGAACAGGGTTGCAGGTGTTAGGCATCTGACTCAAGCATCTGACTCAAGCAGGAAAGGCTCTAGACTTTCTGGAATTTGCACGTATATGGTATGGTTTGCTTTCCCTGTACGCATCCATCTTTGCATCCGTAACCCTCTTTGTGGTGATCCTAATCTCTCCCTACCTATCCACATCCTCTCCCTAACCCTCTACCTCCCATTGACTGTCTCGTGGTGACCTGTTTATATACATCAGGGACCCATGCACAACCAAGGTGGGAGGGTAGTACTCCCTTCGACTTTGGTGGTTAGAGAGGGGTTGCGCATACCCCTTCAGGGGTGACACCCTGCTCCCACCTTCCTTCCCTCTCTCTCTCTCTCTCTCTCTCTATCTCTCTCTCTCTCTCTCTCTCTCTCTGGCCGCCCTCCTTGGGTACCCTCCTCCCACCCTCCTATGAGGCAAAAACTTGTCAATAAAGCCAATTTCCAGCTGCACATGGGTATTCTACCTTTCCTCTCCTTCCGCCAGAAACTGTCTCCAGAGCTCTGTTTCTCTCCAAGTTGGACTATTGCAACTGCCTCTTTCTCAATCTTCCTAACTCTACTCTTCGCCCTCTTCAACTAATCCAGAACAAGACTGCAAGACATATCCTTGGCCTCAATCCCAGGGAACGAATTGCTCCTGCCCTGAAATCGGTGGGCATGAGGATCAAGTTCAAGACCCTCTGCATCCACCACAATGCTTTCTCGTGCCAGGGTTGAGTGAGGGTGTGAGAGAGTGGGGGGTAGGTCTCTCTCCTCTGCAGGTGCGTCCCTCTGGAATGGTCTACCTGCCCCTCTCAGACTTGAGCCGGACCACCTGAGGTTCTGGAAGCTGCTCAAGACCTTCCTTTTCTCCTCTTCCTTCAGTCTCCCTCTCCCCTGCTTATCTATCTGACTGCTCATCCTGACTGGTTGCCCTCAGAGTCACACAGGGTACCATGCACCCCCCCTTGACCAGTCACCCTGCACTGCCTCCTGACCTACTCAGCACTCCTGGTCTGGGCCCACACCCGTGTAGTCCTTTGCCGTACCTGCACTAACTTAGAGCCCTGCTACCCTGACTGCGATTCCCCCTTCCCTGCACTTCGCCCTGCACCTTCTCCCCTGCACTTCTCGTTTGCACTTGCACAATCTGAATGCCACAAGGCCTAGTAAGATAGTTTGTCTTGTCATTTCTCTGTTCCCCTCCCTTGTCTTGTAGAAACACTTGTGTAGAGCCGCGTTACAAATACCAAATCATATCATATCATATATCATACTGCACTATTGTTAAAAGATGCCAGACCATATGCCAGCTAGCCAAGCCCTGCACAGCACTACACTGCTCTCCAGCTAGATCCATGTTTTAAACAATGAAATAAAAAATAAACAAATATTATTACTAGTGATTTATATAATGCTTCACAATAGACTCCCGGCTTCTTAGCGCTTCTCACATGGTGCACGACATCATCCTGCTCCCCAAGCAAGTTCATCGCCCCTAAGCTTGTCCCCTGGATATATGCGATCATGTGAGTAATGTTTACATCATGCTTGCGTTCCAAAGTGTTGTATGTGAATTAGAAAAAAAGACATACAATATTTGCTTTATGTAAGCAACAACTTTTTGCCCTGAGCTTTGTGAATCAATCCAATTGGCATTGTGAGATCCACTCCGAAACCACCAGAAAACATAAAGCGTGAACTTGATGACAGACGCAGAGCCTCATGCACATTCACCGTGCTCACTTTCTTCTTGCTCTGGCCACACACATTCTATTTGGTCTCCAACTTTGCCATTTTGACCTAAATACCATTACTCTAATATTTCATTACTTCACACTTTTTTCTTGAAACGTGCGCTTGAAATCAAGTTGGCCCTGAGATTTTGCTATTTCTCCAGGGGCCAGTGCAACGATCTATGTCACCCTATGCCGAGTGATATTGTGTGCATCCCTATATCCGACATGCACTGGGCCCATATTATGAATGAACTGAGACTAACGGGCCCCTCTGCTGGCAGCGCCCTAGGCATTCACAAGGAATGGACTTGCAGTAGCCAGATCTCCATTGTGTGCATGTGTACATGGACACACGTGTGCATACTCGTATACTCGTATCCGACAAACAATCCATTAATAAATAAATAAACCGGGTCGTGGTCTGTTCCACTCTGCGCACGACGTGGTTAATTTATTTATTTACGCATTGTTTGTTGGATACACGTATCCGACCAACAATGCATACATAAATAAACCATGTCTGTTGAAGGAGCGAAACGAAAAGTGGTGAAAAGAAGCGATGCAAAGAGGGGAACAACAGAGAGAGGGAGATAAAAGAGGAAAAGAAACTGGGAAGGAGAGAATCGACCAGATTGATGAAAAAGAGAGATAAGTAGGGAAAAGCTGTGGTAGAGGTGTTTGCAGGTGTATCCGATAAACAATGCATAAATAAATAAACCTGGTCATGCGCTGAGCGGGAACAGTTCTTGGGTCACAAGGTCTCACCTCCATACACGACCCAGTTTATTTATTAATTTATGCACTGTGTGCCGGGTGGACAGGCTGATTTATCTATTTAGTTTCTACCAAGCAGACTGTGTTGCGATATGCATTTAGTAATATAGGCCAGACCATTTTTACATGTTTGTCTTTAGGCCACGCCCATCAAGTCTTAGACCACGCCCATGAATGAGGGCCCCCCCTCAATTGCTTACCCCACTTAAAGCACTGACTGAGCCCCCTGATGTTCTGCATTTGTGGTAGGTGGGACGGGGAGTGGAGGGCGCACAAATCTAGCACAGGGCGCTGGCAGACCTTGGGCCGGCACTGCCTGTGTGCTGAGCAAGCTGTCGCTCACCTGCTCCCTTTCGCCACCTTCCCCGCATCTCGCCAGCATTTTCTGCCTCCCTCTCCTTTACCTGCATCATTCTCCCCTCCCCAACGGCAGGCCCCATATCAAGACTTCATCATATGATTGTTACAATTACTGGATCCGTGTATCCATCCCTCTTCAGGGCCTGGCCATCAACATGGAAACATCACTTCTCTTAGAGCTCCCTTTGCCATATTCATGGTCGCCATCTTGGAGCAGCTTTTTTTTTTTTTACAGCATATTAAAAAAAAATCTTTGCTCTTGTCGCAAAATCTGTGTATTGTGTCAACAAATGTAACCATCAGCAACCCAGAGCATATCTTAGACGCGTAGGTTATAATGGGTATATCATTGAAATAATGTCTTCAGTGGCAGGCCACACTGGGGGATAATGGACCGCCGCCCTAGATAAAGGCCCTTGCGTTATGAGCAGGCGCAGGACCAGCAGCTACAGTGGTTCACGGCCTACTCTGCAAGAGTGAACCTCACTCTAAACTGAATCAGGTACCCAGGGAAACCGATTCCAAACAAAATAAGTTTCACAATTTAAAAAAAAAACCCAGGCAAAGGATTTTTGGCGAAGTTCTGTAAATGTTAATGTTAAAGGTACTGCGCACCGTCACCACCAGAGTGGTCCCCAGGCGCTCTGGCGGCTCTGAAAAGGAAGGTGTGAAAAACGGGGAAGTGGGGGTAAGTCAGGCTTATTTTAAGGTAGAATGGCCATTGGGATATTTACGGCTTTCATATTTAAAGCAGCCTGAGTTCCCGACTGGTATGAGCAGCCTTAAACCCGTTCAGAGCCCTGAATCATCATCGGCTTCGGCCTGCTGCACGAGCTTTGATTGGTGCATTAGAAACCAAAGGATCTTTGCATAACTACATGACCTGGTGCTCGGTCTGCCTGCTTCCTGGGACGCTCTGTATCATTACTTGACTTTCCGTTCATTCTGGAAGTTCTGTGCCCCCTACTAAGCATTGAGGTTTGCTCTGGTGCCCAAACACTTATGGAAGAAGAGGGGTGAAGAAAACGAAAGAGAACTTCTATTATTTGGTGTCCAAGACTGAGATTTTCACGAACTATAAGAGCAATCAGAGAGACAGGCGGGCATCCTAGCGACATCTGTACGTTGGTAAGCACCTAAGACCTTTGGCACATTTTCTTCATCCCCAGGGGGCACCGGCATTCCAAATGTGTGGCGGGTGGTGAACATTTCTAATATAACCCCCGAATAAGCCCATGTGACCAAGCGTAGCAAGGGAGACCCGAGAAAAGTAGTGGGCTCAGGAAGGGCCCGTCCTTTGAGAAATGTTTTGAAGCAATGGGCGAAACAGTTAATTCAACAGCACAATTTGAGAAAAATGGGCTAAAAGGCTATGTATTGTAGAATTGGTCCTGTAAGCTAACACATACAAACACTTGATAGATGTTGGGTCATCAACAGTACACAGTCACATTTTCATCATGCTGCACTCACCTGTATGCCAGCCAGCAGTGGTAGTATAGCACACTTGCATCATTCTGAACCCACAATATATGGCAGAATTCCCACTGTGCACTGTATACAACATAAGCCAGTATTCCCTCTGGAAACATGTTCATGATGCTGTGCCCACAATATATGCCGTAACTCCCACTGGAAATCACTTTCATGATGCCGCTCCAACAATGTATTCTAGTATTGCCAGGGTAAATCACTTTCATAAATCTTCTGCACCCGCATGCACACATTTCCATGATGGGATGCATCTGGCCTCCTCCCCTTCTAAGCACATGCAGTCACATTCCCTCATACACCCACTGTCAGTCTCTCTCTCTCTCACACACACACACACACACACACACACACTCTCTCTCTCTCTCTCTCTCTCTCTCTCTCTCTCTCTCTCTCTCTCTCTCTCCTAGAAACACGAGTACATACAGAGAGATTGAAACATGCAAACACTCAATTAAACTTGTACTCGCGCATTTCATTATATTAAAATCACAGACGCACAGAACACATACAAACAAAAAAACTTTTTAAATAAGGTAAGATAGTAGGATTCAGGCAGCATGGCAGTGTGGCGGGCTGCATTGGAAGCAGTAAAACATGTCCAGGCTGTCCAGAGCAGAACTGTGTTGCCTCGCCACCTGAGGTGGAGTGCTGATCCGTTCTGTAACGGCAGCCATAGGGCCCCAGCACTTCATGTTGTTGTAATGTGGTTAAGAATCAAACACAAAAAAAAGCGTAGTGCAGCTATGTCCCATAAACGGCAGAGGGTGCTTGGGTAGAATAATCATTCCCTGGGCTAATTAAAGGCTGTGCATAAGAGATATACTACTAAATTGATGGCACATTTCATCCATTAAGGGAGATACATATTTGTAGATGTGAAAGGCAGGGTTGCTCCTATCTCTCTTACTATGATCTCTAAATCGATACCATTTTGCAATTATGATACAACCCACCTACTAATGTATGCCACAACTATTTCTTAGCCCCTAAAGGATATTAGGATGGGAGATAATTACCGATATATCTGGGTAATACCTTATAAATAATGTTGCTGTAAGTTAAACTTGAGACTGTTCAAATGGAGGGACAAGTCCCAGCATTCCACTTTCAGTCTCATGAGTTGTGTAAAATGGTTGTTCTCCTGCGCCTATTGTTCCTTTCACACAACCTACCAAGTAGTTCTAAATGTGTATTTCCTAAGGACGATCAGTCTATTGACATTAAGATATACATGGAAGAAGCAATCGCCCTGCCTAAGTCAATAGAAGCTAGATTTGATATTTGTCGAAGGCAAGTGTGTGCTTCCAGGTATGCAGTGTAATAATTGGGCTACAACCTTACATAATGAACACAGGTTATTAAACCCTTATGTAACACAAACATTTGGGGCCGGATTACAGAAACCTTGCACCAGTGCAAGTGCAAAGTTTGCACGTCATTAGCATTAGGGCAAAGTTTGCCCTATTTTAGTGTGGCATATTAAAAGCACCAGGGCAAAAATTGCCCTAGTGCAAAAAAGATGCACTTTCACTACATTTTTGCACTAGGGCAAAGTTTGCCGTAGTGCTAATACGGAATGGTATTAGCACTAGGGCAAACTTTGCCCTGATGAAAAAATGCATTGCAATGTTATCTTTTTAGCTCAGGTTAATTTTAACCCTGGTGCTTTTAATATGCTAAACTGTACTTGTCGAGGTGCAATGATTTTTTAATGTGTCCCAGTGTTTTGAAAAATAGGTCAAACTTTACCCTAGTGCTAATACCGTGCAAACTTTGCACTTGCATCGGTGCAAAGTTTCTGTAATATTTGTTGTGCATTGAGGGGACAATAAAGCTTCCACTGTTGCCGGATTAAGCCTGGAAATGGGGTAAAATGGCAAGGGCAAACAACACCCCTAAAAAGTTGCCGCATGAGTTCCTCCACGTAAGAATCATCTTCACCCCCTTTTCTATAATCTTGTCCTTTTAGAACAGAGTATATACCCTGTGATGCCCGTGACCGCACCAACCATGCCCATTCTTCATTTCCAAGCAATATAACTCCTATTCAGTCCCTCTGATAGCCTCAAAACCTATTAATCAGGAGATTTTATTGAAAACAAATACTGTCAGAACAGAGACGTTTTTATGGGACGACAAAAGGTTCACTTTGTCCAGGGCCCCCACCTTGGAGGGGGACCCACAATGCTGCCTGACCTAAAGAAGTAAGATTCCTTTGTTCACCAGAATTAAATATCACACATCAGGATATTTTATGGCATGGTGCTGAGGCTCTAAACCTACCGCCTGTTTTGGCAAGTACATTCTGCCGCAATCAATTCATCATGTAATGCTTTCTTTGTTCACTGTGGTATATATATAGTTTGTGTGTTTGTGCCTTGTGGCACAACTCCTGTAGCATTCTTTCCTTCCTGTGGGAATTATGTTGATCATGTGCAATAACCAAATTTGGAATGCATTTTGGTAAATTGAGTGCCACAATGGTTCAGAAGTTAGCTCAGTGTGTTAAGCACTCATTTCAGAGATATGTGTGCCTATGCAAGATTTGAATAGCACATTTCCTGTAAGGCATGGCTGAGCCTTTCCTATGTCTGAAGTGTATAAACCTGCCTGCGTATGTACTTGGTCTTGCAGCACAACAGGTGTTATTATCAGCATTGTGCCCTCACCAGATAGGGGTTTCTATAGAAACGAACATGCCATCCTTATGGTGAAGGTCTAGAAATTGGTTTGTTTAGATGGGGTATTGTAAAACCTACGCAATCACCTCCAACAATGAGCACAAACTTTTAGTCCAAGAGATGAATAAGTATCCAAGCATTCATGCTTGTGTCCTGGTTTTGCCAGCAGA
This sequence comes from Ambystoma mexicanum, assembly GCF_040938575.1. Lineage (NCBI taxonomy): Eukaryota > Metazoa > Chordata > Amphibia > Caudata > Ambystomatidae > Ambystoma > Ambystoma mexicanum. The sequence goes on from NC_090925.1 coordinate 1,076,501,566, forward strand.
CAATACAGTGATCCTGGTCAAATCATTTAATATCTCGTACATTACTGTACAGTCTTCTGTGAAGTTTGCCTCGTTGCATGCTGGGGGCATCGTTTAGCCCATTACTAGATCTTTCTTCATATGTAGGCCATTTGAGTGGAGGGGGTGGTAGACAGAAGAGAGTGGACCAGATGGTGCAGAAATCGGGCAAGCATATTTTAAAGTCTGCTCGTTTGACACAAAAAACGCTTTGCATTTTTGTAAAAGTCAAAGGTTTTTCTGCATTTTTATAAATGACAATTTCACAAGCCAGTGTTTTGAAACTATGTAAAGCTTAAAAATACAAAATACCAACCCATATTAAATCTGTTAAATTTCACTGATTGGTATTCTGGTACTTAGTTACTTCTCTTGGTGATGAAGATAATGAAGCTCTTACACCCTTCTATAAAGTTTAGTTTTTGAAACTTGTCATGTTTAGCAATGTGATTGGTGTACTTTCCAAGTCAATTTAAAAAAATGATATTATTGTAGTTCATGGTAAGAACTGGTAGTGAAAGTGTTCAAATGACAAAATTGCAGAGTTGGCACAAATCCCAGATTCACCCCTTAACCAGTGTATGTAATGCTGGGCATCTAATTTAATCTTGTATTGCCTAGCCTCTCGAAATTGCCAGTCCCTAAACATTTCAAAATTTTCAGCCCTTCAGACAGATTTCCTACTCAGGGTATGATCCTCAAAACAGCCTCACTCGTGGTTTCACTGGCTATAGTGTTGCTTCCACTATAATAGTGAGCATTGATATATTGCACACCACGGGCATTTTATTCTTTGATCTCTAATGGAAACACTATTTGAAAACCATGTCCCACTTATAATCTCAGTCTGTCTGCATAGTGACACCTTCCTGGTAGCTTCTAATCTGCATCCCCTATCCAAGCTATGGTATGTATAGCTTTCTCCTTCCTACCAATTGGTCTCCTCTATCCATGCTTGAGCAGATTTGCATTCTGTGGGGCAGCAAATGTGAGTTCTGTCTATTCTGGGTTACATGTACCTTTTACATACAGTCCTGCATTCATACTACAGGCTGCATACCTTCCTGGATTCTATTGATAAAAAGTCTTCTGCATCTATGTTAGAACCAAAGTAACCTCTCCGTAGACTGATAATGTTGGCCATCAAATGGTACTTGTTTATCAGTCTGATGTACCCATACAGTTCCCCACCCACTCTTCTTCTGCACTTATCAGTTACACCCTATCTGACTAACCTAGCACCTTTGCCACTTACAGGCTGCACTACCACCGTCATCACCTTATTTATTTATTTACTTAGCATGTATTTTGTTATCTCACATACTTTGCTCTTTCCCCCTTTTCCCTTCCCCTTGCACTTTCCCCCTTTTCCCTTCCCCTTGCACTTTCCCCCTTTTCCCTTCCCCATGCACTTGCACGTTCTCAATGTCACTGGGCCTAGTAAGATTGTTGTGTTTTTTTTTGTTTCTCCTTATTTTTAATGCTGTGAGGCAGCATATCAACCTATGGGTTGTGATTTGCGGCAGGGGGGTTCGGGGGCGGGACAGATATTCTTGATCACTTAATTCCTTTGGTTTGGTGGAGGGGGGGCCCACAGATGTCCGTGCCCAGGGCCCCAAAAGTGCTTAAGATGGCCCTGTGTCAGAACGACTGCAGAAATAATTGAAACTGACAGCTATTATATTTTCATTAAACGTCCAAATAACTTACGTTCTAAGTTGCGCCTTAAGGGGAAACCTATGCACCAGGGGTCTGCAACCTTTGTCTCCCCAGAGGTTTTGAACTACAACTCCCAGCAGGCCTGCATAGCATACTCAAGGGCAAGGTATCATGGCAGTGGCAGTCCAAAGAAAAGGCGAGCCACATGTTGCAGACCCCTGCTTTGCACCATTGAATCCGTTGTATACTTTCCACTTCACCCTATCTTTATTTCAATAGCATATGCAAAATCAATTCTCCCACACACCAATTTAACAATATGCATTTCTCTACGTCATTTCCTGCACAGACCTCAAGTGTTGATTGTGGCAAAAACAAATGCATGTCAAGTATCCGCATGCATGTCAGCTTCTGGAGCTCACACTTTGAGTGCATACCGAGGAAGTGGGGTTCTAGCACCGTTGCTGATTAAGAATATGCAGGAGTCCTGCTGCTGAAAATGATGAAATGCACAGGGTTTTCACAGTGCAGCGAGGCTGGCCTTCTTAACCAGAGGAACTTGTTACCTGGGCACAACGGGGAAGTGACACCACACTCTACTCAGCGCTATCATCTGAAGCCGAAAAGACATGTCAGTGTCCACAACAAAAAGACATGTCAGCGTCCACAACAAAAAGAGTGTGACATAATGCGTTTTGCACAGGGAGGAGCGAGGGTGGGGGGTCGTTAAGCACCTCCAGATGAGTAAGCGTGCTCAGGCTGAAAGCTTGGCTAAGAGCTCATAAAGGAAAGTCAGCATAGTTGGGTGGACTCTAGTGTGGAGTTCTGGAGAATTGATGAGATGGCAGCATGCAAGGCCAGCGATACACTCGAACACAATGCAGAAAGGCCTGCAACTCAAAGGCAGAGGGCTTGTGTGAGAATTTGCAAGGGAATTATGGTGCAAGACTCTCAAAAGCAGTTGTCAAGTTTTTCCTGCATCAAATGTAATTTTGCCATCTTGGTAGGCCAAGAACGCACATGTCCGTTGAACTGTCGCTGCAAAGACCGCAAGCATCAGTGCTGTGTTAAGTCCGAATGGGTATAATATTCTGGCCCAGGATCGGGGCTTATATCCTAATACCTAATGCCTAATATCTGCATTTGACCTATCACAAAGATTACATTGATGCAAATATTGACGTTTCGCATAATTCGGCCTAAATTGAAAAGGGCGGGCCGGGGCTTTGTCCCCACTTGACTGTTTGTCCACCTGTAGAAACATGGAGAAAACAGGAAGTGAGCCAAAGAATAAGAACGTAGAGACTAGAGTGTGAACTAGCATGTGAGCGGGAGCCCCCCTCGGTATTCTCACATTTAATCCACAAGAATGATCTGAAGCAGAAATCCTCCTGCCAAAGATAAAGAGGAAGCTCATGCTGTATTATAGTCCAGCTAAGTTAATGTGAAACCTTTTTTATCCTATTGTATTGAGAAGATTCAGACAGATTGATCGGATTCCTAGGGTGTAGCTTGAAAATTAATGATCAGCCATACTTAATGTCCCACAATTACTGACACCTGATAACACAACCGGTTTCAGGGTGCTTAATCCCCACACTATAAACAGAACCATTGTATGCGTGTCTGACAGACTTTGTCAAAAAGTGATCCTGTTACATCAATTTCACAAGCCGGGCATGCCAACCTACCTACCCCTCCCCCCCCCCCCACACACACACACACTCACCAGCTGCACGCTTACATGGTTGTAGATGCACTTTTTCAAAAGCATAAAAAATTAAGCAACCCACTTACAAGCCGAGTCTACTTCGTCTTGGGAGGATAGCTCAGGGGCAACACGCTCATCTTGAAAGCAAGACGACACAGAGAAAGACAGGTTCGATCCCCTGGTCTGTGCTTAGACATCTCTGGTTATTAAGCGCGTTCTAAAAAAACAATTATAATTTCAACCTTTTTCAACCTTAGAGATCCCATCCTACCTGACGTGAAGCACAACCGAAAGACTCACATATTGTAAGGGGGTTTGCCATAACTTACTGCCCACTGGGCATCTGGATCAAAGGACATTCTAATAGGAGCCAGGGGCCCTGCAGAGTATAGGCATGTGATGAACAATTGAAACCGAATGCCCCTCTAACCATTGGACTAAGAGATAAAAAAAACCCCGTGTTGATGCATGTATTTAGGACTGTCCCACAGGAACATTCCTTCTAAATGCTGAGGTGAAAGCTAGGGAAACACGGCGGTGTTCATGAGTGCCGGCTTGGAGTATGATTGTGTGTTCAGAAGAGCACCCTTTCACAAATGCCCAGATCCTGCAGATTGAATAATCCTCATTTGTATATAAACCTAACATGAGATTTATTTCTATTGTTAACTCATGATAGAAATTCTTGAATGACAGCTGTTGGACATTTATATGATTTTGGTGACATCCTGTTATCCTTTTTTCCTCAATTAGTCCCCGGCTATGAACAATACACCATGCAGGTGTAACATGTGATTTTTTCTTTTTTATACCCCTGTGTATATTACATTAATACCCAATGTCCCTTGTCTTTCATCCCTATTCCCTACTACAGCCGACCCCCATCATACACTGGTTTCATTCCCATATCATTTTCTTATGTAAGGCTCCCACCCGCTGTAAGGATTGCTTTTAGGTATGTGTTTCTGATTGCAACTCCTCGTCTACTGCAATGTATAAATACAAACAATCATGATCTTACATGCGGGACTTGCCCTGTCTGCTTCCCTTCTCTTGCCTTGATACCACCCTTCTGTCTGTGTTGATACTTTTCATTGCTGTGTGTGATGACATGGACAATCCGCATGGTGGGTGTGGGCTCGCCTGGGCTTTTTAAATGGATGATGGTAGACATGCCTCAGGAAAATGTGTGGGACTAATCCACACACATTTTCCCTCGCTCACACCACAACAATGGCATAGACATCTCAACTCCAGCATGGACATAGCCTACAGTTACAGTCCGTTGCTGTCATATTTAGCTGGAATATGACAGGAGAGTAGAGCACAACGTCATCCAAAGGAGGGGCAAAAAAGCTTCCCCCTGCCATGGACAGCCTGATTAACTGACAAGAGTTCCATGGAACTGCCCTGCTCCTTTGTTGGTCCTGCAGCTGGTGGCAGCGATTAACATACCAGTACAGGCACTTTAAACAGGTGTCCATGCCCTGGCTGCAGAGAATAACAAAGGAGACAGGAAACCCAACATACCTTTTATATGTAACTGAGTCAACCTGAAGGCAGCTCCCGTCTTTCAGTATCAATGACAGCGTATTGACATGTCTGAGTCTATTGTTGCAGTCATAAGATACAAGAATGTGGTTCGCAGAAGCCAGACAGTCTGGTCTTTCGGCATCTTCAAAGGAGATCTGCCACTTTAACAATGAACCACACATGGGGAACCATTAACCAGACTCTTTGATCACAGCAAACAAGAAGGTGGGTGGGAACTAGTACCACAGGGGAGTGAGCCCAGAACTCTTGCTGTTGAAAGAAGGGTGCAGTCATATTGTTTCTGGGACCCCCTTTGTTCCTGTGGGGCTCCTTACCTTTTCCTGTTGCAAACCACTCTGGTTATTATCTCAGACATATCGTACATTGTTGGTAGGAACCCCAGGATTGGTTCACTAAGGTAGGCTCAGCCTACACCAATCACTGTTCCGCACTTGGGTTTAAGGGAGGGCTGGACCCTGGCTGAAGATATAATCGCCTTGCAGCTTCCACCGGTGAAGAAAGTCCAGGAACAGCCAAAGAGGGAAGCAAGATCCCTTCCCTTAACTTCTCCCAGGTAACAGAGGGGTAAAAGAACTCAGAAGAACCATCCAGCACTTCAGAACCGGTACCCAGCCAGCACACAGCATGCCCTGCTAGGCCCTGCAGTAAGCTCCCTGAACAGGGTGTGCCAGAAAGTCTCTGAATACAATACCAAGGACAAGTCAACTGCCTGGAACAGACTCCCTAGTCATGGGCCATCCTCCTTAAAGGAAAACCCAAGCCTATTGAGGAGGCGGGTAGAAGTGCAACGAAAAGCACTTGCCGCCGTCCACCTTAAAGGACATTCTCAGGCCAGAGGGGTTTGTCGATCCGCAACCATCTGAAATGCTGACTGCCGTCAAGCCTCGAGCTACCGCTGTCAAGCCGCAGTCGGTGAATGAACCCGAGATGTCCGACCAGTGCTTCAGAATAGCCGATCAGCACTGAGACAACGATTCCTGACACTGAGTCACTGTGGACGGCCATCTTGAAGCCATTCGCCAAGCTTCGCTCACCGAACCATCTTGCCACCTGATACCCGCTGCTGACTTCCATCTCGAATCTGTCGCAGAAGCCTGAAAAGTGCCTTGAAGCCGACTCGACGATGCCGAGCACCAAGAACAACTTCAGCAAGAGGTACAATGTGGGTATGTCCCCCTAGTCCTTCCCAGAAGGCCCCTAGAGACATTTTAAGACCCTTTCTCCCTTTTTGCTGAAGGCAAGAAGCCTTGTAAAAAACTATTGTGGTTATTAAACAGACCAACTCCCTTCCTGTCAGTATCCAAAGTGCATCCCTTTTCCTTCTTAGAAACTGTCTGTTCTCTGCATTCTTTTACAGGGTGCTTTGTATTCAGTAGTGTTATTAGATTGTCTGTTGTGATAATAATAAAGTAGATGTTTGACTGGACACTCCTTTTATCATTGGGTAATAATTTTATTTTCGCTGCAAATAACCAACGATCCACGACCTTTAGAGGAGATAAGCCTTCTGTTCCATCCACGTTACCAAAAATTGGAACAGGAGGTTTAACATTCTAATGATATGAATGTTTAAACCAATCTGTTAGGATCTATTCTGATGTATTAGAGGTGTGGTGATGATTGATGGTTTAGAAACCGATATTCACCACTGATATCCCAGAATTTGTTTTGTCACACTGTGACTAGTTTCTACCTTTTCCAGTTGTAGCTGGTGCTATGAGCATTGGCTGCATTAAAAGGGCCGGCATTACTTCCCATATCCTCCACATGTGGATTCTGTTCTCACCCACTTTTCTACGGAATTGTGTATGGATGGATACCTCACTCCGGGCATGTTGCAGGAGTTCAGCCCGAGCATCACTGTGAGGAATTCGACCATCTGCACAGTGGGTGTGCGCTCACCTTGGCTTTTTTGAAATCTTTAATGAAATTGAATGATTGTAGATCAACCTCTGGAAAATGTGTTGGGCTAATCCACACACATTTTCCTATGCTCACAGCACGACAAGCACATATACCTGTGTAATCTGGATGGACAAAGCCTAAAGGTACAGCCCCCTGCCATATTTAGTTGGGAAATGGCAACCAGGAGTACACAATGCATCTCCAAAAGCAGGAGGACCAAATCTTCCCTCTGCCATGGCCAGCCTGATTAGTCTCCAAGGATCCACCCTGCTCTTTTATTAGGCCCTGCAACTGGTGGCAGAGATTTGCATACCAATTAGAGGGTAATTCAAACAGGCCCACATGGGGCTTGATTGCAGAGGTTAAAAAAGGAGTCATGCAATTCCAACAACCTTTCATATGCAACTGGGTCAACCTCAAGCCAGCTCTCGCCCTCAGTATCAATGAGTGAACTGGCATGTCTTTGACTGCCTGTTTACAGAAGTCCACCCTACCGGGATACTCCATTTGTAAGGTACAAGAAGGTGGTTTGCAGGATCCAGAGAGTCTGTCTTACTGCAGCTTCAAGAGAGACCTGCTTCTTTAATCAGGAACCACAGAGAGCTCGATTAACCATAGAAACCCTTTCACCCACAACAGACAGGAAGATGGGTACGACTTAGTATTACATGTTTTCAACCCTTTACCTTTTCTGTTGCAAAGCACTCTGGTTATGACCTCATGCATACAGGAGATTGGTGGTGGGGACCCAGGATTGGTTCATTAAGGTAGGTTTAGCCTACACCAATCACTGTGGCCCTTTTGCCTTTAATTGAGGGTCAAGCCCCTCTTTTAGGCAGATCATCTGAAGACTTCACAAGGAGTAACAAGAAGAACTCTGCATTGGACCCTGGATGAAGGTACAGTCTGCCTTACAGCTTACGCCAAGTGAGGAATGCCAGACTTTCCAAGAGGGAAGCAAGATCCCTCCCCTAAACATCTCCTAGGGAACAGAAGGAGATACTAAATCCAGAAGGCCCTCCAGCCGCTCCAGACCCGATACCCAGCCAGCACAAAGCGGGCCCTGCTAGGCTATGCAGCAAGCTTCCTAGGTGGGACGTGCCAGAGAATCTCTTAACCAAACCAAGGACAAGTCTGTTGCCTGCAACATTCTCATCAGCTTTGGGCTATCTGCCTTAAAGGATGACACAAGTCCAGTGAAGAAGCTAGGAAGAGTCCATCGACAAGCATCAACCAGTGTCCGCCTTAAAGGAAATTTTTCGAAGCAGTCAAGCCTGTCAAGCTGCAACTGACTGCACTGCTGAAAGCTGTCATGCCGCAGTCACTCACGCCATCTGAGATGCCTCGACCAATGCTTCAGACCCGCCAACCAGAACTGAGACAACGATTCCTGACTCTGAGCAGCCGTGTAAGCCAGCATGTACTCATCCCTCCAGCCTCGAATACTGAACGGCCTGCCGCCTGATACCGGCATCTGTCTCTCGTCTTGAACTCTGTCGCAAGAGCTGCAAAGCACCCTGAAACTGACTCGACCCTGTCAAGCACCAAGAACTTCTACAAGCACAAGGTACATTGTGGTTCTGTCCCCTGGTCCTTCTACGAAGGCCTCTAGTGACATTTTACGACCCAATGTTCCCCTTGTGTTGAAAACGTATCCTTGAACTATTGAGATTATTTACTTTACTGACTACCCTCCTGTCAGTATACAGAGTGTATCCCCTTTCCTTCTTTGAAACTGTCTGTCCTCTGTGTTCCTTTGCAGGGTGGGTTGTATTTTGTAGTGTGCTAGAACTGTCTGTTGTGATAATAATAAAGTAGAGATTTGTATACAACCTTGACATGACAGTCCCTTTTATCGGTGGGTAAAAATTCTATTTTCGCTGTGTTGCAACTAACCAACAATCCACAACCTTGCAGAGATAAGCCTGCTGTTCCGTCCACGTTACCAAAATTGGACAAGGAGGTTAATCATTTGCTTGTGTTTCCAATCTTTTCAGATTCCTTCTGGGGTACTAGAGGTGTGGAGCTGATTGATGGTTTAGAAACCGATATTCATCACTGGCCCTCCATGGATCATTACTCTGGTACTCCATGGAGATGAATCATAGCACTTTGATTAGTAATCTTGCATTGTACATGGAGTAATTCTATTGCTCTGATCATTACTCTGGTACTCTGTGGAAATGAGCCATAGTTCTCTAATAATCTTGCATTGTATATGGACGTAGTCCATTACTCTGGAATTTAGTGTAGGTTAATTCCCATGCTCTGAATATGAATCCATTAATATATGTGCTTCTGCATTATATTAGACTGCATATAACTCCAGTATTCAGTGATGCTGCTTTTGATTGCTCTAAGCATTCCTACTGCATTGTATATATATATGGATAACCCTAGACTAAGCACTCTTTTTTAAGGTATATTCTATTAAATCAGAGAATACTTCCACAATGGGTCTGGCCAGAAACTCTACAGTGCTTTTCAGCAGCGTAGGAACACCTACACTGGCTTGATATTACTTCATAGAATTATAGCAGTCTTGGGCATTCTCAGGGTATAGTGAATCCTAAAACGTGGCAAAGTGACCTTAGGATCACTAATATGTGATCCTGCTCAATCTTAAATCGCCACAATCTGCCCACACTCCCCTTGACTAGCAGGAGTTCTATCCCTTCTCATCCGAGCACATTGCTTCCTCGCTTAAGATTGGTAGCAAGATGTAATCACTGCTCAAATTAACATCATGTCCTCTGCACATTTGCCTTCTGAGTTACCAGCCCAAATCAATATGCAGTGTTCAATTCCAAAATAGTGACATGCTCAAGGAAATAAATTCATGCACTGTGACATTGATTTGTGATATCTATAAATGCAATTGCTAGCAGTAACCCCCCTAGAGACCACCGTAATGGCATCCCACATAACCACACATGGCGCAGAATTATCTTCTACAAATGCTGGCATGTCTTTCCTAAATAACGTGTAGTGTAGTGTAGTGTAGTGTAGTAGTACTATGTTAATTTTGCTCAAGCAATCAAACTTTCCTGATCTCGCTCTGTATACCCCGTTTGTGTTTATCATAAAAGGGTAAAAGGGTTGTGGTCTGATATGGATATGCCTAATGAACTGCACTAGTTATATGCACCAAACGTGAAGAAAGGTAGAGTAAGGGGGTCATTACGAGGTAGGTGGTAAGGGATTACCGTCACCGGTAAGGACACCGGTGCCGGTAATCCCTTACCACCTTATTCCAAGGTCCCTTAGCGGGTCCCTCCCTTAACACCTGATTTTACCAGGCGTTATGGAAGGGACCCGTTAAGGGACTTCAGAGCTAATAATGGTACCGCAAATTGCGGTACCGTTATTAGCTCCATCCTCATTCCCATTGAGCCCTATGGGGGCTCGAATGGGAATGGGGAATGGTTCCCGGAATGGGGACTTGCCGGGTCCTCCAAGGTTGGAATGACGCGGTAAGTCCCTATTTCGGGAACCCGGACACGGAATGCGCTAAGGGGGTAGCCATGGTCTAATAGCACCATGGCTACCTCCAACCTCGTAATGACCCCCTAAATCAATTTTTGAATAATGCCAGTGCGAATGCGAGAAGAAGGAAAATGCTCTTCTTCTGGCTGGACATCTCCACATTGGCATCCAATTATTCTCTTGCAAGACAATGAACTGCAGCCCTTGGTTTTGAGGTCACACGCAAACTCCTGGGGGATTTTTTGTCCACCTATGTGGGCAGGTATGTAATTACTGTCCACATATTTGTTGAAACGTATGTGCCAATATAATGTGGAGTAACATGAATAGGATAATGTATAATCCAGACTTAGAATTAACAAGTATGATAAGAGGGTAGAGAAAGTGTAACTTTAAAGAAATATTTTACTGCTATCTGTAGAATAGACCTGGTTGATGTATTAAGTGACAGACCTGCCTAGCGAAAGTATTACCATGTATGTTGCACCGATCCACTTCTTCATACGTATTTCAATTTTGCTTTAGCTTAGTTATTCCAAGACAATTTGTTAGAATGTATAACATTTTACCAGTATGTTTGCAAAGAGAAGGTTTCTCAAATGTAGTCAGAACTAGATAAGGCTGACCTGCTCCAATTATAGCTACTTGCAAATGTGACAGGGGTGAACTTCCCTCCCCACTCACCCAGGAATTGGAGAGTTGACAATTAGTGACAAGTTAAGTCCCCACTCTGAATTTAAGCTAATGAGAATGAAAGGTATAAGATACTAAGGGCCTCATTACAAGTCAGGCAGAATGGGTTAACGGGGTCCGCTAATGGGTGCGGACCCGTTATTCCCATTCCGCCTGATTACGAGGTCCCCTCGCGGGACCCGGTAAGGACGCCTGGTAAAACCAGGCATCGTTAGCGGGTCCCGCGAAGGGACCAGGGAGCTAACAACGGGGTGGGCGTAATCGGCCTGTTGTTAGCTCCCTCTCCCACTCCCATTGAGCCCTATGGGGGCTAAAATGGGAATGGGGAACGTCCGGGCCCGGGTTCTTGGAGGGCGGAATTACCGGGCCCTCCAAACTCGGAATGGCCTTGTAATTCCCTATTCTGGGAACGCGGACCCGGCCCGGTTTTGGTGGCAGCCATGCCGCCAATAGCGGCATGGCTACCGCCAAACCCGTAATGAGGCCCAATCTTTTGTGGGGAGGGGTGTTCGTGCACTTTGGATCTGCCCTGGAGTACGGTACTGTGATGTCTGCTTCACTATGTATGCTGTTTGCCTTTAAAGACGTTTAATAACTATCCTGACTGGATTATTTGAAGAAGATTTCCTTTTCACCACAAATAATGAAAGGGGTGGCCCAATGATACAACCCTCTAATGAAGAAATTAAAGATTTCTGGATTGTTTTCAGTGTGTACATTTAAAGGGCCCATTGCAAAGTCTATTCGGTATCAGGTAATAATGTCCCCATACATAATGTCGCCGGGAAATGTCGTTGGCGACATTACATATGGTGACATTATGGATGGGGACAGGTTGCAGGGAGGTCCCCTGATCCCATTGTTAAAAAAAGAAATCGGGTTGCATGGGGGTGCCCCCCGCATGTTCAACCTGCATGTTCAATGTAATAATGTCCCCGCAAAAAACAGCGATTTTTTTTGTTTGGGGACATTTTTGCTTGGACATTATTACATGTAACCGTCTATTCTTCTGTAACTTATCTGAAGTGAGGCCCATGTGGCGGCGTGGAATGAAACCAGACAAAGGCATAAGGGCAGATTCTTAAAAACTATCACACAAAAAAAAATAACAGCAAAGAAGATACACTTCCCTACTTGTGCTAGTTTGAAAAATGGACAGCCCACCTTATACTCAGAGGTGACAAGCCCACCTCAGAGGGGCTGGGCAGCAGCACAAACGGCGTGCTGGCCAGCAGCATTATATACATTGGTGGCAGCAGCATACTCCTGACACTTGTGTACGATATGCTTTCAGCACCCACATAGGTGATGTGAACGCATTTCACAAAAACATCCCCTTAAAGGAATGTTCATTGTGGAATGTAAAATAAAAACAAACCACAAAGCATTTCTGTGACTGTTTGAGGGATACAAGTACAAATGGGACTGCAGCGATTCAAATTGTGGCTAGTCCACTTTATAAAACCTGCACAACAGGCTCAGGAGTGAACGTGTGATGCATTCACCAGACCTGTGTTCCAAACAGCTGTAGTGGAATGTGGTTAATTTATGTGCATTTTAAAGAAAATCCCATTTCTATTTCTATACTTGGGATTCACATTGAAATGTACAGAAAGGCACCCGTAATTGGGGAAAGGCATAAAGGGGTGGGAATGAACATTAGACATCCTTTGTGAATAGTTCACACCGTGTTCGCATCTCATTACTAAAATGTTTTTAGAATCTGCCACATTGAGTTCAAAGGTTTTTAATAATACCATGTCAGGTTGACAGGCTGTTTGAAAGTCTACTCTCTGGGCCTCATTACAAGAGTGCCGGAATGGGTTAACGGGTGCCGCAAAAGGATGCAGACCCATTAACACCATTCCGCCACATTACGAGGTCCCCTCGTGGGACCCGCTCTGCACGTCTGGTTTCACCAGGCGTGCAGAGCGGGTCCCGCGAGGGGAAGAGGGAGCTAACAACGGGACGGTCGTAATCAGCCCGTTGTTAGCTCCCTCCCCCATTCCCATTCAGCCCTATTGGGGCTGAAATAGGAATGGGGAAGGTCCGGGCCCGGGTTCCTGGAGGGAGGAATTACCGGGCCCTCCGAACTCGGAATGGCCCGGTAATTCCCCATTCTGGGAACCCGGAACAGATTTTGGCGGCAGCCATGCCACGAATAGCGGCATGGCTAGCACCAAAATCGTAATGAGGCCCTGTGTCTCTTTGGTCGCTGCAATGCTTGTTTTCGTTGAACCTCAGAATGACCTACGAGTCCCTTCATGCAAAAAGTCTCTGTGAATTCACTGATTCTCAGGGTGATTTTGGAACTCTCATTCTAAGTCCAACAATGCAACCCTTCTCTGTAGCAATGCTTTGCAAGACTTTGCAAGGTGATTTTGAACTCCTGACTCCAAGTTCTATCATGCAATAGTTCTCTGGAGGACACGTTTTCAGTGTGGTTCTGCGAACTTTCAATCCAAGTTCTGTGTGTTTGACAACCTCAAAGTGGATTTTGGGTAGTTGACTCAAAGTTCCAAAATGCTGCAGTTCACTGTGTGAGGGGTCAGAAATGCGAGGCTGACAACTTGATAAAGGTTTTTCAGAAGTAGCCATTTTATTAAATTACAAAGGTGTGACAAGCGGCTTGCTTTCCCTAACCTAGCGAGGATGTCCCTGCCTGTAAAACTAAGACTGAAGGAAAACACTCTAACATCAAAAGGTATCTATCCCTCACACTTATACATACAACACAATCATACAGGTATTTATATGACTGTTCAAACTGAGCAAAATAACATTTATACTCAAATACAAACTTTATAACCAATTATCTTTGTATCTAGGGTTGGATCCCATTGCCCAGGATTAGTGCAGGATTTTCCAAATAAAAGTTCCAATTAGCAAAGTTCTTTTACAATAGCCAAGTCTGCTTCAAGGGCAACACAAAGTTCCTGTCCTCTTTTAGGATTTTATTTGGCACTTGGATTATTTTATGATTAAACAAGGTTCATCATTCTGCAAAATAAAGTTTCCGAAGGCTCTTCTTTATCAAACCAAAAAGTCTTTGCACCTCATCACGAGTTGGACAGTATGCCGGTGGTTATACCGCTGGAATACCGGCAGGGCTATTAGATTTACTGCCAACCCCCTGGCGCTATTAGCGCTGGATCATGAGTTTGGTTGAACGGTAATTCCCCATTCCCCATTGGGCCCATTCGGGAATTCCCCATTCCCCATTCAGCCCAATGGGGAATTTTCAGTGCTACTACCGTCGGCGGTATTACAGCTGCAGTAATTGTGCCAAAATTCTGCAAAACCGCAGCAGATTTACCCCCATCTTAGAGCTGGGAGTAAATCTTGCCAATCCCCTGATTTGGCAGACCCTTAAATGTGGCAGTAATAGCATTACCACCACCTTTAAGGGTTACCGCCAAACTCGTGATGAGGCCATTTGCCTTCACACTTCTGGTGAATATTCCAAAATCACATCACCTCTTTGGAAAAGACAACTATTTCTCATTTCTTCTTTATAAACAACAATGTTTCTGTCAGGATGGTTTTACCACAGTTCATCATTGCCACTGCCACTTTCTTTCCACCACAACCCTTCACCACAATGCCGTACTTCAATCTCTTCTTCCTGGTCCACTAACCTACCAGGACTACCACTAACAATCCCTTTGTTATATATGCCAGCCAGGATACAACTCCTACCACTAATATGAATACTCTATGAATACTTCAAACATTAGCAACGTTTTTGACTTTCAACAATATTGGCATTCACAACTTCTTCCACCAGGATACAACACTCATTGATGCTGTTTGTTCCACTGATTTGTTTGCCACATGCAATGCAAGTTATGTTCTTAGCGCCCTTGATACCTTCCACAAGGAGGGCTTTCTCTCCTGCCACCTTTGGGTTTCTACTATCACACCAGGTAACTTCTGGTAAGGTTTCTCATTCAGGTTGTTCTCTTTAAGAAAGCAGAATCCCCTTTTATCTGCAAAGACCTTTCTTTGGCTTAGACAATTCTGGTTGTTAGTTGGCTTAAATATTGCCTTCTCTTTACTTTGGCAATGTCAGTTACAGTTTGGGTTCAATATTGCCTCCTCTTTACTTGGGCAATGATAGTTGCAAACCTCCTCCTCTCGTTTCCTCTCAATATGAGTATTATACCAAAAATGCTTTCTTTCATTGGTTCAGCATTTCAAACATTTGTAAGCTGCCAGCAGTCCCGCGCCTTGCACCACAGCAGCCTGCATTGCTCCACGCGTTCTCCGATGCTCGCCAACTGCAGGAGTTAGGCACACAATATGGAGAGCTTCTTTCTTTCACGGGGTAGCCTGTCACAACAACGCTTCCCACTGTGCGACCTCTGCAGTTCAGGCTTTTCACTCCTAAACTCCCTAAGCACCAGAATCCATTACACACACAGCAGTGGTCCCAGCATCTTCATTTCTCTGCTCTGGCTGCATACACGACTGCTGCCTACTTCTCCTACTGCTTCTCGTTATGGCCTGCACCTGAAGGGGCTTTAAATAATTAAAAAGTCCTGCTCAGGTGTGGGCCATTAGAAACACTAGACTACATACTGCAGTTCTGTCCCTCTGAGCCCCTCGTCCTCATCCCAGTATCTAGGGCGTTATGGGACTTGAAGTCCCTAATGTTCTTATTCCCCTTTTTATCAAAGGTTTCAATTGTAACCTCATCTAACTCACTCTGTTTACAGAATGTACTTCTAGGAAAGGGCTTTAGAGTAATTAATGGTTGATTCTTGATTTCATAGTTCACAATAAAAGGGGGAATCACATGCATCAGAGGTAACGGTATTGATGTTGTGATCCTTATATGTTCTATTCCTATGTTGACCACAAGGGTTTTTGCTACTAACACCTTGGGTGCTTTGGAAAGGGAAGTCTTGCTCTGCCTGCACACCATTAGCTATTCTGGCATTATGGAAGCCTCGGCCTCCAAAGAAGATGAGTACTACGTCTCTAGTCACCCTATTCCCTTGGTGGCCTTCTCCTCCCAGGTGATCTGCCCGGCTAACACCACCTTAGCATGAGGAAGCATCTGACTTCCCCTGGACACCTGGGAGGGGACTTTAGGCAGGGATTCTGTGAGGAATCTGCAGGATTCCTCATAACTCTCGGCGCACACATTCTTGATGGGGCTTTTGGAGAGCATTCACTCTAGCTTGCACCACTGCGAGTTGTGTTCACTTTCTCACAGGTTTGCTTTAGGCTTTCTTATAGGGTGTTGTTGATAAAGCATGCAGAGTCGCTTTGTGTTTTTTCTTTTGCACAGGTTTGCTTCAGGCTTTCTAAAAAGGTGACCTTTCAAACGCTCTCTCATGGGGATTTCCTCTTTGCAGACAATTTCTCACGCGGTTGCCTTTAATCTTTGAACCCAAGTTCCAGCATGCAGCTGTACTCCTTGCATTCAATTTCTCAATTGTCTAACCCCCTAACTGCTGGGCTATTATGCATGTCTATTAATGAGCTTCTGGCTCTAGTTTCAAGCACTCCCCCTTGCTGATATGCCTTTCTCTTGTGCTGAAGGTTCATTCACGAACTCTGGCTCCTGGACTTCTGTTTGCTCTCAGAGGGCGGGGCCTAGACCTGTCACTTTATATATCTTGATGCATTCGTTCAAGGAGAAGCAGATCTGTATCTTGAGGGAGAAAGGCTCCATTTTGCCGGGGTCTTGTTGGGAGCTTAAGTATTACATTGGTGGTTTTAAGGAACAGGGGGCAGAGCTGCACCTCCAGTGGCCTATGTGTTTGGACGCTGTCTAGATAGTCACACATGTTTTCCTGAGAATCAAGGAAGAGGCGGAAAGCCGTGAAAGTCTGAATGGGGATAGGCTAAGTTGCCATTGCGTGATTAAGTCATGGGAAATATAGGGTGGAATTTGGAGGATTTTTTGGTAGTGGTGGCGGGGCATTCCTTTGTAAATCTCTCTCCTCAATAGTAGCATGGAGGATGGTGGGTCCGCAGGGGTCATGGAATTACGAGCTAGTGGTAGTAGAAGGGCGCGATCAAAGTACTTGAATGCATTGTGAAGTATATAGACACACGCCTTTTTTACATATAATGGCTAAACATGAAGAAGGCGTGGAATGGGGTGCACCCAAGAACAGGTTGTAGTGATGTTGAATAACCTGCTAATTCTTGCATGGAATGTGAGCGTCTTGATGCTGCAGGCACAGGGAGCAGAGGGCTGTGGCAGTCTTTCCTAAAGTCCCTATTGAACTACTCTGCTAGCAGGACTGCTGGTATAGCGCCAAGAGACCATAGGCTTTGCTGTGTGGACACATTAAGCATGAACACATCACCTATCCTGTAAAAAGTAGGGGAAATGCCTGCTTGGTTGAGGGCTGCCCTATATTTTGATTGTGCACAGATGCAGTGAAGATGTGTGCTCAAGCGGGTTAGATAGTAATTGTGCTACCAGCAGATCCAGGATTGTATTAAACTTTCCAAGGTTCCAACGGCCACTAACCCGTCACTAGAGCACACAAGGAAATAGTGATAGTGAACAATTGGTATTAAGCTTGCACGTGCCCTCACCCATGGGCACTGCCTTTACATGACATTATGGCGTCGGTTCCCACATGGACTAACGACCAGCAGCAAACCTTACGTACTACCTAGCCTTGCTCTCTTCTCCTGCTTCCTCAGCTTGAGCCCATCATGAGGTTCGGGTCGCATTGCTCTGACTCAGCCCATTACCTGCGAAAAGCCCAGAACATGTTGCTCTCTGTCAGATTAAACCACTTCGTAAAACCCTAAACATTTGAAAATACCTAGGCACAAAACCACTAGCCATGGCCGTTTATTTATCTTTTAAACAATTAAAAGTAGTGAAATCAGATTTTCCATGGATTGTCTCAAGAGCCTGCAGACGTGGTTGCTTTCAATCCACGCAGGCACAGCTTATACCTATGGCACTTTAGTACTTTTTCTTCTAAATAGGTAGTGCTTATATGCAAGGCAGCGTCCATCTTATATCAAGGCCATGGCATTCCATTTTGTATCTGTTCACTGCATTTTAAGCTTTGGACTGCTTCAATAGATAATGTTAGTGGCCTTCGTGTTGTGGAGCTGCTTCTTGAATCCATTAGGACATTAAAAATAAAATATGCTGCGGCTGATAAAACGAAGACAGATAGTCCATCCCTTATCACAATGCAACAAGGACATCCATATAAGGTGAAGGTCGCAGAGGATGAGCTGCAGTACTGGCATTGGTCCAGATGGCCTATGCAATGAGTGGACATCCTATATATATTACAGGGTGGCAGTTGCTGCCCCGAATAGTTAAGGTAAGTCATGAGTTACATAGGAAATCGAAACAATGAATTGCTAATACCGCGAGTTTAGTTTACATTTTGCAGACAATTTTGTGCACCCAACCCCCTGTCCGCTCTCCCTGCACAACCGAAACTCGAAAGGTGGGAAATATTGGTTAAAGTATAAAGAAGTTATTAAGAAAACAAAAAAAAACACTTTTGGCCTACTCCCCATTCATTTTTCCATAGACAAAAACGGTCAATGTTTGCCCCACTGCACAGCCCAAACCACTGGACGGATTTGGACCAGGTCCGAAACAACTTGGCACGAAGTGTTGTCTCGCGATCCTTTTGTGGTTTGGGGTTATTCTGTCCAATAGTTTATTTTTATATTTGACAGAGAAGGGGGTTCCAAAATTATAGCTATATCCCCATGATGCATTGAGGCAGAGCGGCTTTTTAGATGCGAGAGATAACCACTGCTATACACGGGGGTACCCAGATACTAAAAGCAGAAAAATTGCATTTAGAGGTGAAAAATAGTCAAATGGCATCAGGGTAGAGGTGTGGGCGGCATGTGAAATTTGGTAGTTGGAGGTGGGTTAGGGACCGAGTTTTCAGCACAACCCTTTCCCCGTACTCTAGGGTATTCAGTCTGATACCCGTGGCTACAAGCAAAGACGAGATTGGGAAATGAAAATGTATCACACAGTACAACAAGTTTTTGAGGGGCTATTTAGGAGTGTTGAGGGGCAAATGTGAGTTTGTGGGAGTGGGGGGGCCTTGCTATGGGGAAATGGGAATTTGCTGTTTTTTTCAATAATCGCAGCTATGCAAAAACGGCAGACAATTGCAAAAACTGCAGTTATAGCTGCAGTTATGGAAGAAAGGTTATCATTGGCCACGGATTAAATGATCTAATTGGACTAACATTTTAATCTGTCTATTTAAAAAAAATTGCAATGGTAATTTCTAATGATCACTTCATGTATATATTGTAGGGAAAACTTGAATGTTAGAATTGTTTTATTGAGTGAACCTAAGTATTAAAAAACTTGAACACATATATAGATTATTTCCTTTTGTACCATTTTGAAATACCGCTATGGGGAATGTGAAAGTGACAAATAGCAGCAATGAAGGTTCCTGGTGGCTTTGCATAAAATCATATGTAGATTCCTCATACTATTTAGTACAGATGAACATGAATGCTATGAAGTTAATGGAAGCAAACATAATGCTTCTGAAACTTAAGTTTCAACTTCCAGCAAGTAATTATGCAGATATAATTACATTTACCTGCAAAACATTGAATTTCTGGTAGTTATATGTTTTTACAAAAAAACAAGTAGCTCCAGGTCACATGAGTATGCAGTCCAATCTAGTAAGTACTGTCTCTATGACCTCATATCCTGTTGAGGACACACCTTTTTTCTTTGGTGCCAAATAATTATTGCAGCAAAAAAGTCCAGCTCTGCCATCCACGAAAAGACCCACACGGCATGTGGGCCATTCAAACAAGACTATACTTTCATAGGAAATACCAACAATTGGCACAATGGCAATGTCCCTGCAAACAAGACATCATCGACAAGAGGACAGTAGGTGATCACGAAGCCTTGGGACCAGCACTAAAAGGAAACAGCAGTGTTGCAATAGGGTGGAATAGGAGTGCAACCAAACCATGAAGGCAGAAAAAAACAATCAATGTAATGTTGAATTTAGAAAGACCACTCGTAGCAGTCTAAGAGCGGTCTTTCTAAATTTCCGTTAGAAATAAAATGAACAAATGTCTGCATATCGCTCCTTACTGCATTTGCCCTTCGATTCAGACCAGGAAGGTGTTTGCTCAGTGGCAGTTTGGCAGTTTTATCTTCCTGGTGCATTTTCCTGCAGTACCTGATCTCGCATGTGGATCACTCGGGCTTCCTCTCTATAACTTCCGGTCAGGGGATGGTGAAGCCTCTTCCATGTCTTCATATTGGCTGTGACTCAGAAGAGCAAAAGAAGTGGCTGTCTTTGGGATGAAGATTGCTTGGTGGGTTGGCCACCAACTCTCCATATCTGTGTTTAACCTGCACGCCAGTGAGGTGGGCTACATTAACATCATTTATTAACGTGCAGCGACTCAAACAAATCGGAGTGATTTGTTGTCCCTAGGAAAACAAGCAGCGCCTCCAGAATGTCTGATAATAGGCGTGACGTGTTTGAAAACAATCCCATTTCCGATCATACACATTGACCGCGCATCACTCCAGGGCTCTGTGTTCAGCGGCCATGCGTTTCCCTTAGTTACTGGTAAAACTGATTCAGCCAGAAAGTATTAAGGGCCTGATTCACAGAACATTTTATAATGGCACAATCCCATAGGAAAACGCTCTGTGAGTCAAGCCCGTAGGGCTTAAATGCACACTCCAGCCAGCACTCTTTACACATCAATGCACCATTAGTCTGACTTGTGCTATAAGAATCACAGCATACTCCATTCATTATTCAGTGGCCAGATGGGCAGCTCCAAAAGAAGGGTCTGCGTCTCTGGTATGAGCAGCAGTACACATGAGGGTCAGCACACCGTTATAGAGGAACCTAGGGATATGTTGAAAACACCAGACACCATTCCAGGGAGATTGTGGCCTCCTCTCAGACAAGATATCCCATCTGGAGAGGAGTGCTGATTCAGTTACTCTCATAGGTCTGAAGCCGACTTGGGACTGGTAAAGTATTCAGTTGCTTTGCACATGGTTGAGGATTTCTTTGTAGACGTGGTTCACTAGGATTTTCGCGGTAGATTTGATATCGGTCTGTTGTCTTCTGTATTTCCCATCTCATCTTTTAGAAGGGGTTTGATGTACGCTGATTTGAATTATTTTGGTAATATTCTTGTGTTTATGGATAGATTCACTAGTAGTTGGAAGTATAAGTCTGGTGTTTTGTGGTTGCAAAATCTTTTGTAGATACCCATTAGGCATGGGGCTCTGGGGGATCGAGCTATGTTGTTGTCTTTTATTAGTGTGTCAAAACTTTCCTCACTTATCGGTTCAAATGGATTGAGTGTTGTGGTGGTTGATAGAATGCTGGTTTCTGGTAGGTTGTTTGTGGTACTGCGGCCTTCATCAATGGTCCGTTGTATTGCTTCAATTTTTGCTGTCAAATGGGTTGTGATGTCACATAGGGTTTGCGATGTTACGAAGAAGTTGTTGCAAGAAGTTGGGTTTTCATTTCTTTGATGATTTTGAGCATTTCTTTTTGTGGGTTTGTTGCTAATTAGATTCTTGCTTTGTAGTATGCTTTTATGACTTTCAGGATTGCTGATTTGTATATTTGAATTTGTATTTGGCAGTTAGTTTTGTTTGATTGGTTGTAGTGTTTTCTCTATAATTTTTCCAGTTTACACTGTGCTTTTTTGGAGTTCCTTTAGTTCTTCTGGGAACCATCTCTCTGTGATATTTTCTTTGGCGTGAGTGCTAATTGATCTAGTGCGTCTGTGATCCAGGAGCCAAGCTTATCTTCCACTGAGTCCTGTTTCATTCTAGCTGGGAGGTGTCGGGTTTGCTAGATTCCAGTATATCTGTTAGGGTTCTCATGTCAAGTCCTCTCTCACATTCGGGTTGGAGCATTGAGCATCGGTTCTTCGGCTTTCTCTTGGGTCAGCCTGTTTTTTGTTGGGTGCATGGGTGAGTCATCTGTGCTTTTGTTGCAGAGTTCCATTAAGTTGTGCAATGGGTTTCTCTGTTCTGATTCATTGAAGTGGGTTGTTTGGTTGTCCGTACATTCCTTTTTTCAATCTCTGTTTATGTGAGGTGTTTGTATGGTTAACAATTCTAGCTTAGCTCTGCTTAGTTTTGTCTAACCAGGTGCACTGGTGGTGAGCCAATAAGGATGGCAAACCGTAGACTGAGACCAACATCCCAGGTTAAATGAGGTAGAGATTAACCAGCTCTCCAAATTGCTTATCAGGAAATACTCAAGAGAAAATAACTGTCTAGAGCCTTCATACTACTGGATATATCAGCCACCTTTGACACAATCAGACACACAAAGCTAACAAAGAGCCTGGAGGAATGCAGCATTGAATGCTCGGCACTACAATGGCTTAAATTGTTCCTTTACAACTAAACTGAAAGAACATACCTACTGGCATTTACATCAAACACTACAAATATCACCTGCGGTGTACAAGAAGGATCAAGCCTCTCCCCGCTTCTCTTCAACATCTACATGACCGCCCCAATGAAACTCATTCAAATCCCTGGACTGACAGCATACACCTTGCCAGACGACACCCAACTCATTTTCAAAATAACTTCCGACCGATATCCTGAAAACACCTTCAACAAATGCCTCACTGACTGACATAATCACCTGGATGACAAACAATAATCACAAGCTTAATCCAACCAAAACAGAAATAATAGTCTCCCCACCGAAATACAATGTAACACAGGCATACAGGACCTGGCGACCAAACATGGGAACCCAACCAGAGACATTGACAGTGATAACAAATCTAGGAATCTTCATGAACAACGGCCTATCTTTGTAACCATAAGTCAGCGCAATAGCAAAAAATGTGACTACCTCCTGCGTTTAATAAGAGGGATCCTCCCTTACCTCAATTTCACACACATACCTTTTGTGATCATCTATTTGGTATTATCAAGAAAAGATTACGAAAATAGTCTCTACCTTGGAATTCCATAATGCCTCATAAAAAAGAAATACAACGTATCCAAAATACCACAGCAAAACTACTCCTGAGATTAAATAGAAGAGACCAAATCACACCAGGCCAGAGACGTCTCTACTCTGGATACCAGTAAAGAAATGCATTAACTTCAAAGCCCTCTGCATTGCTCATAAATCCCTACAAGGAGAAGGAGTTGATTTCCTCTAAACTAAATTAATCCCTTACCAACTAGGAGGAGCCTTATGATCGAGCAACGACCTCCAAATAGAAACAAGGCACTTAGAGAAAAGGAAATTCGGAGGAACCGCCTTCTCTTATTTAAAGGCTAAATTATGGAACTCAATACCGAAGGAAATAAGAATAACAGAAGACCACCGTACATTCCCGAAACAACTAAAAACCGGGCTATTCAATTCAGTGAGATAAAAAATAGACATGCGACCCTACAAAGCATGCACCTGGACTAAAGCAAAAACCTGACAATACAGAATTAAGAACTAACAATAAAACTATTAAACACCCAGAGAACACCAGAAACCAACTAACCACCCCTTATTCATTTTCACATCCCCACACATCACACATACTACACACTCCAAGAGGGCTAGTGAAACAACCCACCAAAAATACGCAAATCACACACCCCTCTATAATCATGCTACAAACCCAACACCTGCAGATAACAAACAATCAGACACTGGATGCCACCCTTCTGGACAGAGCAAGCTTGGTGCAAATAGCAAATCACACCTAGAAAACTTGCACACACAAACACCAGTTCCTCCTGGTTCTGTGTGCTCCAACAGATGAGCACAACCTCTATTATATCCCTCTCTCGCCCACCAACTAAACCTACCCACTTTTCTTACAGAGCCACTTGAGCACCTGTAGACCGGGGAAATGGCAGCGGTCCATGGTATAAATCAACAGAACATAACAAAACCCTTCTTATGTCTCTAGGGAATTTTTTCAGGGAACTGTTTAGCACTACAAGGCCATCGAGCTTCCTGGACACTCTGCAGGCTAAAATTACAGGTGCCTAAGTACCATTTCAAAGAACTGACCGGCCACATCTCTTAGTCAGTGTTGCCTTTAAACATATGTCAGGTCAACTGAGCCTAGATGAATACGAAGCACTGCAAGGCTGCAGATCTTCGGGATAGCCAAACGATCTTGGACCTACTCCAAGAGTCACATACATTCACTAAACCGCCTCGAAAGCCCTCAGATATGTTGCACATTTTCTGTAACAACCAGAAAGGGACTTTCTAGCCTCAAGCTTGCAGAATTGCTACCACTAATGAAGGAGACTTCCCTGGATCCATTGTATCAAAGTGACTACCGCCACATATTCCAGCTCCTCTTCCTGGGTATGCTGATCGAAACGTCAGTCACTGAACAACTACAGCCATTGGAAGAGGGTGCCCTACTGCGCAAGCAACACCTGATATTCCAACCAGGTAGTTGCAGTAAATCAATGCTGGTTGCTGTGGTAGATAGTATCAGGAGGACAGTGGATGTTGATGATGTAAGAGAACTGATTCTATTGGATCTGGCAACAGTTTCATACACTATTGACCATGGCATTATCCTGAGTCATCTGAATGGAATATGCATATGACAGTAGACCTAATCTGGGATAGATGCTTCTTTGCTGGGAGAACCGAGTCGTGGGCCTGCTTCGATGTGTGTACACATCTAAGGAATTATCAAGTGGAGTCCCACATCGTTCCTTTTTCAAACTTTACTTCATGTCCTTTGCTGAACTTTTTGAACTTACATTTGAACTTACATTATACATGTATACCAGTGACACCCAGGCTTTTCTCCGATGTGTAGGCTTTCTGGGTGCAGAAGATACCAGTATGGTAGACGTGATGAGTTAGGTCAGGCTTGTCCAACTCCAGGCCTCGAGGGTAGGATCCATGTTGGATTTTCAGGATATCCCTGATTTATATTCATG
The DNA here is from genome assembly GCF_040938575.1 of Ambystoma mexicanum. NCBI lineage: Eukaryota > Metazoa > Chordata > Amphibia > Caudata > Ambystomatidae > Ambystoma > Ambystoma mexicanum. Next base: position 1,076,526,525 of record NC_090925.1, read on the forward strand.
AGATAAATTTGCATTCAATGATTATAAATGGATGCACATTTTTGCTCATGAATATTAACGAGGGATAGATATTCTGCAAACCCATTGGGTTTCCAGCCCTCAAGACCTGAGTTAGATGAATGAAAGCAGACGTAGTTTAATCCTGGTAAGAGGTCATTGCCCTCAACTTGAATGCCCCACTCTGGGATTCTTCATCTGGCGTGGAGAATGTGCCCCCTCCCCAGTGCTAGGAGAGCAGGTTAGAAATCTAGCAGTAAAATTAGATGAATGGTCATCATTTGTCGCTCTGATAAATGCAGTGTGAAAAAGTCGTGTTTTTCTTATTCACTACATTCGAGGGAGAGTGAAATATTATTCAATTTAATTAAATCATTGTTCTCAACAAAGCATGCATTTCATCGAGATTAGCCTACTGCAATGCAATTTACTTCAGCCTTCAGAAGGTTACTTTTCGTAAAACCAGACCACATTTCTTCATCATAACAGTGCCCTTGTGTACGATAGGTGGACAAAGTGGCACTGAAGACCCGCTGCGTAGTGCACAGTGACTACCGTAAGAGTGTCCTCATGTTTACCATCACTCAATTTCACAAATATGAACCCTCTTGTATTTTCCGTTCTTCTCATCTGCATCCCTTATTGATTCCATTCTGCACTTGCTCGCAGTTGGAAGGACGCTCCTTTTCTGTTTGGGTCCCAAAACTGTGGGACATCCTGCCGGGCACAAATTATTTAATGAAACATCACTAGTCTTTCCATAATACCTGAAGACTTGAATCTATCCCTATTAATAGTTAATAGTTTTCATTGTCTAATATTTTCAGACCTGTCCGGGTCCCAGTTTGTTACTATTAAGCCAAAGAGCCTTCATTCACATTTTTATGTTCAGTGAGTAAATAAAACTGAAATAAGAAACTAAGCTCTGTCATCTGACTACGTTGAAATATCCCACAGAGACTTGGTTGCTTCCATTATACTAACTATCGACCTGCCTTCGACATAAAGTCATAGAGCGATGCACTCCAGTTCTCTAGTACACACAAGCCTCAATGATAGCCTTCACAAATACTAGAAGGTCCCTAGTCAGATGCTCACTCCTTCCCATTCTTGCCTGATCATATCTTGTGGACCGTCATCTCCCAGTTAAGGTATTCCTCAGTCCTCTCCTCGTGTCCTGATGCCAGCTGTCAGTCAACTCTGCCAATTCCATTCTGTCAGCTTCTCGTCTCACACTGCCCCCCCCCATGCAGTCAAACCACAGACCTAGCACCTCCACACTCTGTTTCTGCAACCGCATTTAACGTTGTGCCACAGGCAGTCCAGTCCCCTAACTTAGAAAAGGGCACCCTTTCTCTCCTGAAGTGCACTGAAATGGACTGATCCAAATCCTGCTATTAGGAATGCCTGGGAGGTGGTTAACCTCTGTGTTCAGTCTGGGAAAGGCCTATTGTCACAGCTTGTGCAGCATACGACACTTCCTGTTTCAGGGACTAGACCGGAAGTAGGGTGCAAAGGGCACTCTAGAGCAAGACAGAGGGTGATGATCCTGCAGACTAGCTTCTCCAGAAGAACGTTGAAATAACATGCAGCGCACGTACGATTGGCTCTGTCTCTCCAGCACTTCAGGAAGGCAGTGGAAGGCCTTGCGCTTCAAGGTTTGATCCCAGGACAACACCGTCCTCCCCACCCCCCACTTCCTTCCCCCAGCTCTCCCTGTCCTCGCGCTCTCTTGCTTCTAGCTAGGATAGTGCTCAATACATTACAAACATACATATGCAGAGATCAAACATGCAGGAACGTGGCCTCTTGAAAATAAATGTAGTTAGTGGAATGTAACCTGACTCTGTATTCGTCTTTGCATCATCAACAAGCTGATCAAAAAATGCCATCTAGTAACACCATGGAATTGTGCTCTGTATGCCCTTATAACAGCATTGACCATTTCATAAAGCACACACCACATGGATGATTCATTGTGACACTTGGGGTTGCTTTAATAATGTTCTCCAAAACAATAGTGCACATATATCGGACCCATGGGAGTGTGATCACAATGCCCTGCAAGGATGTGACCATGTGAACACATATTTGACTGCAGCAGGCCCACGCCCGCCTGAGCTACCTTCCCCATAGGTACAGAGAGACAAAGGGGCAGCTGTCATTTTCTTCAGCATTGCGGCAGGAACTTCCTGTCCATTGTATCAGTTTCCCGCTGGAGATGAAGGACCTGGTTCTCCTTTTCCGTTATTTACAAGAACGGTTCTGTTGACAATACAGTTCTATTGACCAGTACCAGGGACCCACACACCTATTACATTCTTTAAAAGATGCATGATGAGACATGAGGATCAATGCTGGAAAGATATCTTAGCAAGTTAAGTGGCTGATGCTGAGATAGAATATGTGCAGGAATGTTTGTCAGTAAATACTACGGCTTTTCAAACATGATTTTTTCTGAAAAAGATTCTGTAAAATGCCCAATTTCAATGCGTTATTTAGAAAAAAAAATCCTGGGGGTCGTGCCCCCTCCTTTTTCTCGGTCAATTGCTCGTGTACAGGTGGGGGTGTGGGGGGTGAGAGGTAGTTCTGCCCCTGTAGTGCAATTCAAACGTCGTCCCCCAGGATATTCTATCGGCTCCTGGGTTGTACAGTATGATACGTTTTTGAAGCCGAGATATGGCCGTCGGTGTGATTCCGTGTGGGAAATCCCGCGTGCCCCGAGACTCAGAGGCAGTGGGAGGAGGAACTGAGATGCATGAAATCTCGTTAGACTGTGGCAGAGAAGGAACAGCTTGAGCAGGCGTTTAGCAGAAGCCGGACTGGCTCTAGCAACATACTTTGCATTTTTTGGCCGATTGGACATTTCTCTGAATTCTTTTTGGCCAGTTCTGCCACTTTTTATTTTTTTACCACAAAAATCAGGGGGAGTTCCCCACTCCATGCACTTTGCCCCCACTTCCTAAATACCTTACCCAAACTTACCATCTATATTTTTGTGGTAAAAAAGCAGCAAAGAATGCTGCAAAAAACAATTCAGAGAAATTGTCCTTGGCGGGCGGGAAGTGGCTTACACCGTCGACTTACATCAGTGTGACGTTTTTATGTGGAAATCTAGACTGCAACAAGAAAGACTACAAACATATAGAGCAAATACGTACTTTTTTTAAATATAGTATTTAGACTGTAAAACCTAGTAAAACGACCTTCTCTCTGTACACACACACTCCAACCCTTTCTGGCCCTTGGTATGTACTTTGCCCGCCAGCATGACCCTGGGTATACCCCCGTCAGCTAGACACTACCAAATTCTCCTTGCAATGGTTGGTGTGTGAATGGGTGCAGACTGGGAACCCTCACACCCTCAGATCCCACCCCAAAATCACAATCTTCCTATTTTTGTAAGCTTCATTTTGCAGTAAACGTTGCCATGGGATACAAAGCGAGACACCGCTAGCAATGCTGAGTTTTTTGCTCCACATAGGTGCCTAAGGGCGTGGATGGGTCGCATTTCAGCTGTGATCCGAGCTTTAACTCCGTTATCGGTGGGTCCCTGCAGCCCAGTTTCTTGGCCCGGGCAAGCGGGTAACGGCTGGGGCGCAGAGATAAATAGCTCTGGAGGGGGGGGTGCAATAAGGGGCCCACCCGGCTCACTTAAAAAGCTCTGATCTTGCCGGAAAAAAAGATTAATCAGCCTGCTGTGCCGGTGGGTTCTCCTCTGAGATGTTCGGCCGGCTGCTCTCAGTTGACTTGTAGATGACGGGGATGCGTTCGGAAAATACAAACAATGGAAGACATGTTCCAAATGCAGCATGTGAGATGCTTTGGAGACGCGCACCCTGTGCCCCTCATTCTTTGTGTTGACAGTCTTTCAAGTGGGGAAAGTGATGGCTCATTTAACAAGCCATAGTTTCTACACAGCATGTGCTGAACATTTCAGTGTTAAGCACTGAACATGGGGCATTTTTACTCAGAAGGCCAGGACAAATATTAGCTGACCAAACCTTTGCATTCTTCAAAGAGAATTAAAATGTCACACTGAAAAAGTTGTAAACTATTTTCTTTATTTTCATGTCTCTTTACTTCACACACCAAAGTGTTTGTTTTTGTATATCTCTTTTTAATTACATATGGTGCATTCCTGGGAAGGTTAGCTTTCATTTTCTTGCTTAGGTATTCTAGGGGCTGCTTTGGGACATGGACTAAATGCATCTGCTGCATCTCAAAGGTCTTTTACTTGTCTAAACAAGCCACTGACTGCCTAGAACACCCCAGATGGCAACTCAATGTCACTTGGCACCTTGATTAGGAAAGAAGAGTTCATTGTGTGTCACCATGCAGACAGTAGTCCATGGCAGATCAATGCAGTGATATGTGTGCAGCTTGTGCGCTGCACAAGCCACCACTCTGCTGGTTAATGGCGTCTATGTGGCCCTCCCATATGTAACAGCACAGATTCCTGTTTTTGAGTGATGTGTTCAATATCCATACAATAGCATACTGGAACGTTGAGTGTATGTCCCTCTGACGAGCATGCCATACTGTGCCCACACTTAAACGCATAAAGCCATCAAAGACATTTCCTCAAATTGTACATCCACTAGGCCAAACGCCCTTTCTACACTGCCACACCATGATTTTCACTAGCTGCAGGCCAGCACTAATAAGAGATGCTAATTCCAGCATGGGGCTGCTCTTTTTTGCTGAAATAACCCCTGAGGCCTGTGTAATAGTTAGGAGGTAGTGAATGAGGAACTGTGGACCCTTTACCATGTATTAGAAGCCGGTTGTGTTTGAAACGCTTCATCAGCTTATTACTGGTCAGGCTAAAGTTTGTAAGATGTACACTCCTTTCTGTGCGTTGTTTATTTGGTCTCTCTTCTACAGTATCCTGTCATGTCTATAGATATACTTCCCAACAGATGTTTCTGTATTGGGGGCTGGGCATGCTCAAACTGAGACCCAGCCCTGCTCCATCTCGAATTCTTCGGAAGAAAAAGAGCCGTTGTACCCCATTTGAGTTGCTGATGTTGCAGCCATTTCACACTCAAATCCAAAACCTTAAGCTGTCCAAATGAGCGTGTATGGTTCATGGTTACACAAGTTTTAATGTTAGGGTGAATGTTGTGAACCGTGATGTGAGCCATTATGAATTTAGGGATTCACATGTAACAATCCTTTCATCACAGATGCGTTTATCCAATATAGAGATCTCTGATCACTGTTATAGTCCTGAAATGCTCTGTGGTTTAATGCAAAGCATACAGGAACCCTCACTGGTGCTATGTGTCCCATTTCCCAATCTCAGAGAGGTATTTTGAAAAAGTACAATAAGAGTATGTCAGACTGTCCATCTTGGAATGATAACGTTCCACAAGAAAATAATTAATATAGTTAGTCTAGTATTGCCCCTTGCAAAATGCAAGTGAGGCGGTGAGAACAGAACACCTGCAACACAGGGCCAGTGGTCAGTGGGCCCTCAGACCCCGTTAGGATGGTCACACCGGAGTAAGCCAGTACGGACAGTTTGAAACTGCATTCAGGCAAGGCCTTCCCTAAGAGCAGGTGACAGAAGAACGATTTACTTGGGAAGCAACAGCTGTGTTTTCACATTAGAATTCTTCTGTAAAGTACTTAAATTACAATGGCCCTCATTACGACCCTGGCGGTAAGGGGTTTACGCCAGCGTTAGCTGCGCCGACCCCTTACCGCCAACTACGAGTTCCCAGAGCGCCATGGTCACTTTTCCGCCCGCTTTTTGCGGGCGTAAAAATCCATGGCGCTATGGGACCTCGGTGTTAATTACGCCACCGTAGTGTACGGTGGCGTAATTAACACCTTCCCCACTCCCATTGAGCCCTATGGGGCCGAAATGGGAATGGGGAAGGGTAAATGGGTCAATGGGGACTTACCGCCCCGCCGACCTCGGAATGGGGCGGTAAGTCCGCCATCCGCCATGGCGTAAAGGGACTTTGCGCCATGGCGGAAAAGTCCGCCGATGGCGGAAAAAATCCGCCAGGGTCGTAATGAGGGCCAATGTAATGAAACCAGCTTCATTTATATAGCAATTATTTATTCATATTCAGGAGAGGTTTTGTCGCACGAGACAGAGGTGTAGTTTAGGAGTGACGTGTGCCAGAGTAAGGATGGAGGAGGGGGGCGCGGCGCTTTCTGGTGTTTCACTCTGGGCACCAAGTTGGCTAGAAACTGCCCTGCTCCATGGATCCCCCTAGGGAGAATATTAGAGGACAAGGACGTGAGAACCTAGTTGATTAGCCAGGCCAGAGGCAGACTGGCGTATTGGTATAGCAAGAATTGACCACTGACTCCTAAAAGAAGAAAGCCTGAGATGCAGCTGTCTCTGCCCCAGCCCTTCTGGCTACTCAATGACATTTCCCTTTTTGGAAGGAATATTTCAGAGTTGGCATCTCTTGCTGGGCATGAACTGGACACTTGGGTGAGTGTCATCTGGGTGCAGGTGAATGGGCACTGGACTTAGTCCTTCACTTGAAACTAATGAGATGGGAAGAGGCGAATGAGAGGACAGGAAGATGATGATCAGAGTTCATGTTGTCAGGATCAGGCAAACTGGCATGCCCCGAGCAGCTTGGCAGGATGAGACTTCAGACTTCTTTGAAAGCCATATAATATTCCCTCCACACTCCCCCTCCTAGAAATACCGAACTTGGCTAAAACAACTAACCAAACCAACCCCGTCTATAGGTGGCCCTCAGAATACGGATATATTTACTGTGTCCCTGCCAGGTCTGTTTCTCGAGTTATGCCCGATCACATTACAAAAGAGTTTTAAAAAAATGTCTTCTTCGGTGAATACCTGCATGGAGAACAAGATCTTGAGACTACCATGGCCTTACTGTCCTGTATGCCTCCTGTCGCTTGACTGCCCTAGCTTACCTTTTCTACTTGCACCTAGACAACCCTTGCCTACATATCCTGCCTGCCTCCAGTCTCCAGACTACCCTAGCTTACCTCTCCTGCCTGCCCCCTGTCTCTAGTCTACCCTGGTTTACCTCTCCTGCCTGCCTCCAGTCTCCAGGATACCCTAGCTTACCTCTCCTGCCTGCCTCCAGTCGCCAGACTACCTTAGCATACCTCTCCTACCTGCCCGTGTCTCTAGACTAACCTGGCTTACCTCTCCTGCCTGCCTCCAGTCGCCAGACTACCCTAGCATACCTCTCCTACCTGCCCCTGTCTCTAGACTAACCTGGCTTACCTCTCCTGCCTGCCCCCTGTCTCTAGACTACCCTGGCTTACTTCTCCTGCCTGCCCCCTGCCTCTATACTACCCTGGATTACCTCTCCTGCCTTCCCTAGTCTCCAGACTACCCTGGCTTACTTCTACTGCCTGTCTCTAGACTACCCTAGCCCACCTCTCCTCCCTGGCCCCTGTTTCTAGACTACCCAAGCCATCCTCTTCTGCCTGCATCCTGCCGCTAGATTACCCTGGCCTACCTCTCCTGCCTGCCTCCTGTATCTCCTGACCTACCACTCCTGTCTGCCTCTCATCTCTCTTGACCTACCTCTCCTTCCTGCCTCCTGCCTCATCTCTACTGGCCTACCTCTCCTGCCTTCATCCTGTAGCTCCTGGTCTTCCTCTCCTGCCTGCCTCCTGTCTCTCCTGGCATATCTCTCCTGATGGCCTCCTGTCTCTCCTGGCCCACCTCTCCTGCCTGCCTCCTGTCTCTCCTGGCCTACCTATCCTGCCTGTCTACGGTCTCTCCTGGCCTATCTCTCCTGCCCTCCTCCTTTCTCTCCTGGCCTACCTCTCCTGTCTGCCTCCTGTTTCTCCTGGCCTACCTCTCTTGCCTGCCTCCTGTCTCTCCTGGCCTACCTCCCCTGCCTGTCTCCTGTCTCTCCTGGCCTACCTCTCCTGCCCGCCTCCTATCTCTCCTGGCCTATCTCTCCTACCTGTCTCCTATCTCTCCTGGCCTACCTCTCTTGTCTGCCTCCTGTTTCTCCTGGCCTACCTCCCCTGCCTGCCTCCTGTCTCTCCTGACCTACCTATCCTGCCTGCCTCCGGTCTGGCCTGACCTACCTCTCCTGCCTGCCTCCGGTCTCGCCTGGCCTATCTCTCCTGCCTCCCGCCTTTCTCTCCTGGCCTCCCTCTCCTGCCTCCCTCCTTTCTCTCCTGCCCTACCTCACCTGCCACCCTCCTGTCTCTCCTGCCCTACCTCACCTGCCACCCTCCTGTCTCCCCTGACCTACCTCTCCTGCCTGCCTCCGGTCTCACCTGGCCTATCTCTCCTGCCTCCCTCCTTTCTCTCCTGCCCTACCTCTCCTGCCTCCCTCCTATCTCTCCTGCCCTACCTCACCTGCCAGCCTCCTGTCTCTCCTGGCCTACCTCTCCTGCCTGCCTTCTGTCTCTCCTGACCTACCTCTCCTGCCTGCCTCTGGTCTCGCATGGCCTATCTCTCCTGCCTCCCTCCTTTCTTTCCTGGCCTACCTCTCCTGCCTCCCTCCTTTCTCTCCTGCCCCACCTCACCTGCGAGCCTCCTGTCTCTCCTGGCCTACCTCTCCTGCCTGCCTCCGGTCTCTCCTGGCCTACCTCTCCTGCCTGGCAACTGACTCTCCTGGCCTACCTCTCCTGCCTGTCTCCTGTCTCTCCTGACCTACCTCTCCAGCCTGCCTCCAGTCTCGCCTGGCCTATCTCTCCTGCCTGCCTCTGGTCTCGCCTGGCCTATCTCTCCTGCCTCCCTACTTTCTCCCTTGGCCTACCTCTCCTACCTCCCTCCTTTCTTCCTCCTTTCTCTCCTGCCCTACCTCACCTGCCTCCCTCCTTTCTCTCTTGGCCTACCTCTTCTGCCTCCCTCCTGTCTCTCCTGGCCTACCTCTCCTGCCTCCCTCCTTTCTCTCCTGCCCTACCTCACCTGTCAGCCTCCTGTCTCTCCTGGCCTACCTCCCCTGCCATCCTCCCGTTTCTCCTGGCCTAGCTCTCCCGCCCCCTCCTTTATATCCTTCCCTACCTCCCCTGGCAGCCTCCTGTCTCTCCTGGCCTACCTCTCCTGCCTGCCTCCTGTCTCTCCTGGCCAACCTCCCCAGCCAGCCTCCTGTCTCTCCTGGCCTATCTCTCCGGCCAGCCTCCTGTCTCTCCTGGCCTAGCTCTCCCGCCTCCCTCCTTTCTATCCTGCCCTACCTCCCCTGGCAGCCTCCTGTCTCTCCTGGCCTACCTCCCCTGGCAGCCTCCTGTCTCTCCTGGCCTACCTCCCTGGCAGCCTCCTGTCTCTCTTGGCCTGCCTTTACCCTGGCAGCCTCCTGTCTCTCCTGGCCTACCTCTCCTGCCTGCCCCTGTCTCTCCTGGCCTATCTCTCCTGCCAGCCTCCTGTCTCTCCTGGCCTACCTCCCCTGGCAGCCTCCTGTCTCCCCTGGCCTACCTCCCCTGGCAGCCTCCTGTCTCTCCTGGCCTACTTCCCCTGGCAGCCTCCTGTCTCTCTTGGCCTACCTCCCCTGGCAGCCTCCTGTCTCTCCTGACCTACCTCCCCTGGCAGCCTCCTGTCTCTCCCGGCCTACCTCCCCTGCCAGCCTCCTGTCTCTCCTGGCCTACCTCCCCTGGCAGCCTCCTGTCTCTCCTGGCCTACTTCCCCTGGCAGCCTCCTGTCTCTCTTGGCCTACCTCCCCTGGCAGCCACCTGTCTCTCCAGGCCTACCTCCCCTGGCAGCCTCCTGTCTCTCCTGCCCTACCTCACCTGGCAGCCTCCTGTCTCTCCTGGCCTACCTCCCCTGGCAGCCTCCTGTCTCTCCTGGCCTACCTCCCCTGGCAGCCTCCTGTCTCTCTTGGCCTACCTTTACCCTGGCAGCCTCCTGTCTCTCCTGGCCTACCTCTCCTGCCTGCCTCCTGTCTCTCCTGACCTATCTCTCCTGCCAGCCTCCTGTCTCTCCTGGCCTACTTCCCCTGGCAGCCTCCTGTCTCTCTTGGCCTACCTCCCTTGGCAGCCTCCTGTCTCTCCTGGCCTACCTCCCCTGGCAGCCTCCTGTCTCTCCTGGCCTACCTCCCCTGCCAGCCTCCTGTCTCTCCTGGCCTACCTCCCCTGCCAGCCTCCTGTCTCTCCTGGCCTACCTCCCCTGGCAGCCTCCTGTCTCTCCTGGCCTACCTCCCCTGGCAGCCTCCTGTCTCTCCTGGCCTACCTCCCCTGGCAGCCTCCTGTCTCTCCTGGCCTACCTCTCCTGCCTGCCTCCTGTCTCTGCACTGCACATATGCAGCTTGATTCTCTTCCTTCCCATGGCTACAGGAGATTGTGATAGAGCATCTCTGCAAGACCATTGGCCCTTAACTGCTTTATGCCCCTTACCTTCCAGTAAGGAGCTCATTATGAGCATGGCCCGAAGAGCAAAAACAGGGAGTGCTTGGGATGCCACCTACGTTTGCCCACTATATTCTTTACGGGTATTCTGGTATTTACATTATGCAATAAATGGACCATGTGGTAAACACCACCTGATTATGGTATGGAAATGCATGTCCACCCAAATGTCAAAGAGACTGCTCACCCGCTGCATGAAATTCCCTTCTTTTTCAGTCCAGAGAGCTGCGCAAGAGCCACATATGGAGTAAAAATGTGAGCATGTTTGAGAGTCACATTTGTATCACTTTTATGCCTAGAAATGCACAATGCGCTGGCGGCTAATTGCTGACCATTCTGCACAGTCCTTCTCCACATGACAGGAGTGGGGCAAATCGATGCTGTCCCAAATGCATTCTCATCAAGCTTTAATTGAAATTAGTACTGGGGTGTGGCTTTGTCCTCCCAGCCAATGGGGAGGCTCTGAGTGGGGGCATTATCACACAGTAATCCTGCAGTTCTGGGGCTCTGCAGAGCTTGAGACCACCATCGAGCCTGCTGGGGAACAAGATAAGTGCCCCTCCCACACACCCTGCTCCCCTTTGCCACAGATGTCACACCCTACCCCTCCCGCCCCCTTACCTTTCTGGTCCTATACTGTGAACAGTAGTGTTCCCGGTGTGTACACTACTGATCTGCGACATGCCACCATACGTAGTCCCTTCTCCCTGTTTGATGGCGAGCATCTTTTTTTTCAGTTTTGACAATAGCGTTTCACAACTTCCAGAAAGAATCTATAAGTACCCCGGTCTAACGAGCCAGGGTACTAATGGCAATAAGCCCCTCGCTGGGAGTGGCATTACTGCTTCAGGTAATGCCCCAGGTAGTGCGCCAGGCCTTGTTAAGGCCATTGCTTTGCTGGGGCTTGTAACTATGGGCCCCAGGGCATTACCACAAGCAGTAATGCCCCCTCCCCCGCAGATCGCAACTTATTGCTTAATTAATTTATTTATTCAAAAACTGACATGGATTCTGAAATAGTATGTGCAGAATTTCCAGAATTCCCAATTGTGGCTTGGTTTTTCCACTCTAAGTGCCTGAAACTCAGGGGAGCCTGTGAGTCCCTCTGGATACCACATGCCGTAATGGTAAATAACCCACAATGACTCAAACTGGGAATATCACTAATCCGGTATTAGCCCCCTTAGTTAACCTTCGCCACCTGCAAATGTTACCATAAACACAGTACTAACAGTACAAAAACAGCAAGGCCAGACGCCCTCAATCTCCCTGCTTGCCATAACTGTCTGGATGAACTCCAAAGTCTTTCCAATGCACTAAATGTAATACCATGTTATTATTACACCTACTAATATCTTCACGTCAATGTCACTTGTTTTGCGATTAATTGGACACAAATCATGCTCAGCACTACTGTAAGTTTTCATGTCAATTTCTTTTGTCTTCTCCCATCCAACAAATGTAACGTCTGACACTATTGGCATTCCAACTGTATCTACCTTTTCAGATTGGGCTATTGGGTGGCTGTTAAGTACAAACTATTTCTTTGGAATACAGATAGGGGGGAAATGACATGTGAGGAGGGGCACACAGCTTGTGGGTGTGGTTTGGTAATTTAAACACACATTGGCTGACCATGGCCATGCTAATCCCAATGGCCATTCCCAGCCACTCTTTGCCCTCCATGCCCAAAACACATCCCCTGGAATCTCTTTGGGCTGGCTCTATCAAGAAGTAACATCAAGATTTACCCTGCCCGTGTATTTCTTAACAGTCTACTGGGAGTCAATGGCTTCATTTCAGCTGCAAATTACTACTGCTGTAAATAAAACATCTTAACCAAGTGTGCCTTCAGTCACTTTATTCATATCTACCCCTTGCACTGATGTCCTGTTAATAGCAAGCAATTCCAAAGCCAATAGTTTTGGCTTGAGGTATTAGATAGGGATTTGCCAGGTACTGAAATCATATGCCAAGTAATCACTCTATTTTACAGCTGTTGTGGTCTTATGGCCAGGTAGTACCTATCCCATACCTACATGCGCCATGTTATTTGTATCTTTAATTACGTGTTGAGAAATTCATCATGGGTAGCAGGTGCAAGTGGATCTAGGTCACCTGGCCTAAGCCCCGCCCACCTGGTGCCTTCCTGCCTGCCGCTCTTTTTCACCACTTAGCAAGCCCCGCCCACCTGGTGCCTTCCTGCCTGCCGCTCTTTTTCACCACTTAGCAAGCCCCGCCCACCTGGTGCCTTCCTGCTTGCTGCTCTTTTTCACCACTTAGCAAGCCCCGCCCACCTGGTGCCTTCCTGCTTCCCGCTCTTTTTCACCACTTAACAAGCCCCGCCCACCTGGTGCCTTCCTGCTTGCCGCTCTGTTTCCCTACTTAAGGAGCCATCCAGCTTCTTTTCCTTTTCATATGGGGAACAGGTGCAAGTGGATCTAGGTAACCTGGCCTAAGCCCCGCCCACCTGGTGCCTTCCTGCCTGCCGCTCTTTTTCACCACTTAGCAAGCCCCGCCCACTTGGTGCCTTCCTGCTTCCGCTCTTTTTCACCACCTAGCAAGCCCCGCCCACCTAGTGCCTTCCTGCCTGCCGATCTTTTTCACCACTTAGCAAGCCCCGCCCACCTGGTGCCTTCCTGCTTGCTGCTCTTTTTCACCACTTAGCAAGCCCCGCCCACCTGGTGCCTTCCTGCTTCCCGCTCTTTTTCACCACTTTGTAAGTCCCGCCCACCTGGTGCCTTCCTGCTTGCCGCTCTGTTTCCCTACTTAAGGAGCCCTCCAGCTTCTTTTCCTTTTCAGATGGGGAGCAGGTGCAAGTGGATCTAGGTCACCTGACCGAAACCCTGCCCACCTGGTGCCTTCCTGCCTGCTGCTCTTTTTCACCACCTAGGAAGCCTTGCCCAATTGGTACCTTCCTGCTTGGCGCTCTTTTTCACCACTTAGCAAGCCCCGCCCACTTGGTGCCTTCCTGCTTCCCACTCTTTTTCACCACTTAGCAAGCCACGCCCACCTGGTGCCTTTCTGCTTGCCGCTCTGTTTCCCTACTTAAGGAGCCCCCCAACTTCTTTTCCTTTGCAGATGGGGAGAAGGTACAAGTGGATCTAGGTCACCTGGCCTAAGCCCCGCCCACCTGGTACCTTCCTGTCTGCTGCTCTTTTTCACCACTTAGCAAGCCCCGCCCACCTGGTGCCTTCCTTCACCATCACTGTCTTGTGGCCAATGCTGGATTTGACTTTTATGGACTTCATTCATTCACGGTGCGTCACTCTTTCTCAACTCTCATGCTGGACTTCCTTTGCATCTTGTACTCATGGTGGCCCTGGATCATGCTGTTCCCATCTTCATCTTGTATCCTGGCTTGCAACATTATGTGTTACTAATGACTTCTGCAATTATATTCGCTCTCCACTCTTGCTTCCTCACTCTTTTTGACTGCTTACTCTCTTTTCTCTCCTCCTTTCCCTTCTCCCTTTTCTTATCTCCTGCCCTTACTTTCTTCTATGCACTTACTCTATCAGAATTGTCCCTGGACCTAATATGATAGCAACCTCGTCTGTTTCCTCCACCCTCCCATTACTGTTTTTTTCCTCCCCACCACGCCTCCAGCACAATCTGAAATGTTGTCAGGCCTAGTATAATAGTCGCTTGTTTTGTTCCTCCCCTCCCTTTCTGCACCCCTCTCCCTCACCTTTTGTTTTTCTCCGGCTCTACCAGAAATGTCGTCAGGCCTAGTACGGTAGTCGCCTGTCTGTTTCCATTTCCTTCCCACTCTCCCCCTCCCTTCCTTATCTATGTCTTAGCTCTTGCACTATCTGAAATGTCGTCAGGCCAAGTACGATAGTTAATTTCATATCCTTACTGTTCATGGCCTGTAAGAATGTTGTATTTTCCCTTGTTCCCTCCCTTGCATTGAAGCGCTTTGAAATACATTGTGTATAGGCGCTATATAAATAAACGATCATATCATATCACACATCCACTGCCTGCCAAGTGTCTGGCTGCAGATTTGAAACATTAACTGACCAACACAAGTCCAACCACAAAAATGATCTGGAGGTTTACACAGAGCTGTGCCAGCGGTTATGAATGATTTGAAACCTTCCAACCATCGCCTTTCTTATTTGATTATTTGGTAAGTAACCCACAGTTTATATTTGTTAGATGTGAGATAAAGGGGAAGGATGTGTTGCAGGTCACAATAATTCCAGGTTTTTTAAATTTTAAAATGTAAACAGCAGCAGCAGCTCCATGACATCACCCCTAGAAAAGGCCATTTTTATTATTCTTGTTGGTCCTCTATATCTTGCTTAATGCCAGCCTCCTCCAGCTTCTAAGCACTGGAACAGGAACCAATCCCAGGTTGCACTGCATTCTCTTGTTCCCAAAGAAAGTGCGTTGCTCCTTAGCTGTACTTCCAAACATATCTTTTAGTTTTTGTTTGAGGAATTAACAGATGGTTTATTTCAAAGGTGGAGCTGGACTTCATGTAAATTAATAATCTCACCTTGCTTCTATCTACAGTGTGCCTGTGATGCAGGTCTGACACATCTGGGTCAGGTCACCCAGTGCCCAGGCAGGATATGTGGCAGAAGCCACTGGGGTACACCCCTATCTTCACAGGCCCAGTGGCTCACTGTATGTGCAAAGCAAACAACGGAAAAATGCTGATGAGATTTGCGTTCATGCTGTGCTGTCACTGAGTACTGCGGGCTGCTCTTACCCATTCCATGCTAGCTAGACTTAGCCCTCACTCCCTTCCTGTAGCTGCAGTACTGGGTATGAGCTGCACAGACAGCGCTGCCTCTGATCCCAACCATTCAGGCATTCTTCACTAATGGACTGCCAACCTGTTAGCGATGGCGGCTTCATGCTTTTTCCTGCATCCCTGTTATTTCTCCAGCTAACGAGATCTAGATTCCAGGTGAGCAAGCGGTGGCACATTCAGCTGCTTTTTCAGGTGCAACACAGATATCAGCTCTTGGCACTGCCTCTTTGTCCAGTGGCCCACGGGTAGCAATGACAGGTCTACGGGTAGCAGTGGGGTAGTCAGGGGTAGCAGCTGCTACCCCTGGCGGCCCCCAAATGACATCCCTGTACCTCTGGCAAACTACAAAATCTTAGTACAATGTTCTAGAATACTGCAAAATACTGCAAAAATACATTTTATGTGCAGAAACCTGTCTGCAAAGGTCTGTGGATGAATGTTCTTTCTCAAACACACGCGCGCACTGCATGCATACATGCTCACACAAACACACGCTCACACACACACGCTCACACACACAGCATATGCACACACACGCGCACAAACACAAACACATGCTCACACACACACGCTCACGCACACAGCAGATGCACACACACGCGCACAAACACATGCTCACACACAAACGCTCACGCACACAGCAGATGCGCACACACTCACATGCTCACACACACAGAAGATGCACACACACGCGCACAAACACATGCTCACACACACACGCTCACGCACACAGCAGATGCACACACACACACTCACACGCACACAGCAGATGCACACACACGGGCACAAACACATGCTCACACACACACACGCTCACGCACACAGCAGATGCACACACACACACGCTCACACACACAGCAGATGCACACACACGTGCACAAACACATGCTCACACACACACGCTCACGCACACAGCAGATGCACACACACACACGCTCACACACACAGCAGATGCACACACACGTGCACAAACACATGCTCACGCACACAGCAGATGCGCACACACACACACACACTACAACGCTCACACACACAACAGATGCACACACACGCGCACAAACACATGCTCACACACACACGCTCACGCACACAGCAGATGCACACACACACTCACACGCTCACACACACAGCAGATGCACACACGCGCACAAACACATGCTCACACACACGCTCACGCACACAGCAGATGCACTCACAAACACTCTCACACGCACTTTTACCTCTGACCGAGCTTGTTCTGTGCATGGGATTGTGAAACCTAGATCTCAGCAGGAAAGGCTTCACTCTATAACACATCTGAGCCTCGTGTAAAGACGACGGCGAGTCCGTGGACCCCTTACAGGTGTGAACGTGGGCAAACGTTTATGTGGCGCAGCTAATGACCCATTATTTGAGTGCCTCTGTTAAGGCGAGCCTGTTACTGATAGGGGAGGGGAGAGCGGTTTCACTCGCAGTGAAGCAGCTCTTAAGCAGGCAGGGGCAGCCCAGGCG
The DNA here is from genome assembly GCF_040938575.1 of Ambystoma mexicanum. NCBI lineage: Eukaryota > Metazoa > Chordata > Amphibia > Caudata > Ambystomatidae > Ambystoma > Ambystoma mexicanum. Next base: position 1,076,543,098 of record NC_090925.1, read on the forward strand.
GCTTTCAAACGGGTGGCCCCTCTGCCCAATGAACTTAATGGCGAGGCCTACCCAGATCCGCCATCATGAATTGAACTCCCAAGTATCGCGTAGCTGCACGTCGTCGGTTTGATTACAGAGACTGCTCCGGGAGGTGCTAATTAAGACTGTTGCGTCACATTTCCCCTCTCTGTTACTTTGGGGTTTTTGGGTCACTTGTGTCACCTTAGCAATGCCAAGTGTAGCCGGACGTTATTTCTGTGGACAGTGGAAGATGGCACTGTGTGTGCATAAACATCCACCTTTGGGGTATTCCGCAATTCCCTCCTTTTGTGATTTGCTGGAAGGTGAACATGCTGTGCGTGTTGTAGGGGTTGGCTTTGCTGTCTAGGGACGAGGCATCGTGTTTTTATATGGTCCAACCTTTACAGAGCTGCGCTGCTTCCGCAGCTCGTTCTATTTGAAGAATGGGCCTCTCTTATGTTTAGTATTTTAATAATTGCCACTCATAATGGTGTGAACTTTACTGCTGGCATTTCATCGTGGTGTGAAATGTGTTCGTGAAGGACTAAATTGATGTCGGGCAGACAAGACCTATAGGCTTGGCCAATGATCATGTGTAGTAAACGGGTGTTCACACTGACGGTATATTTAAAATAAACTAACATAATCTATGTAGAAAGTGGAACTGTCGCTGGCACATTTTGCTAGTAACATGTGCCGTGGTCCTTTGTTCAATTTACTGCCACAGTAAGAAAATAAGACACAAAATGCTATTTATCACAACAACCCTAACTTACACCACCTGGAGAAACCTGCACACTCCTCTCCATGAAGCCGCTGCTTCTAACATTCCTTGGTCTTTACTCTTAAGAACTTGCCATGTTACTCCTCTATCCTCTCCCACTGCCCCCTCTGCCCCCCCTGCATGCTCTCCATCGCCTCCTAAAATAAAACTCCATCATATCACGTGGGAGGCTATCTCCTACTTATTGGTCAGATCTAGTTGGGTAGCAACGCCTCTATTATGGAGATTGCTGCCACTCAGGTCCAAACTACCAGGAGCAGAAAAAACCAGGGAGCCAGTTTGGGAGCCCTCTTGTGGCCGAAGTGAGAACTACATCCATAAGGGACACGCCGGGTACTACTTGCTGCCTCTGATCACTAACTGCCGAGAGGCAGGGCTCGGTATAACGTTTTTGAACAGTAAGATAGCTCAGTGAGAAAACAGCCGGACAAGCTGCCTGTCAAAGGTTTAAATTCCAACTCACCGGTTCCCCTTTCTGATGCTGATAAAATGTGTATGATAAAGTTAATTAAATCGCACCGAATCCATTTGCATTTGGTTATTAAAATGTGTATATATATATAATTTTAAGAATTATGAAGGGGCGGTGCTTCGGGTTTTGATTTCCATGTGGGTCCAGTTTACTAACACTTAGAATATAGTGCATCGCTAAGAGACCACGCAAGTGGCAACAGTGCACGGTACAAGACCCATTCACATTAACAGTTCCTTTGTTCTGCACCATTATCCGGCAAACCCCTACACATCAAGAGAACCAGATTGACATCCCAGAGCCAGACAGGGGGAGGGCATCACGTTATAGGATGAAGGGAAACTGACATTGCCGAAGATGCCACCCCCCCTCGTCATTCAGCAATGGCACCTCCCAGACCAACACCATTGTTACTGGGACCAAGGTGCAGATGGCCAAAATGGAGCGGTTAACATGTCTGCCATCTGCATCGCAACGTGTAGAAATTTCCTGGAAATCACTACAAACAGGGGGCATGAATAATGGGTGCCACTGGTCCAAAACTAGACAGCGAAAGGGCCTGGTGACAAACTGAAATAACCTGAAGAGTTGGTTGTTGAGCCGTAATGCAAAGAGATCTATCTGGAATGGGCCCCGGCTGCTAGGAGAGAAAAGCTAACATGGTTTAACTTTCAGCTGCTGGCGTCCACCCCATGGTGAGAACTCCAATCCGCCATGAGATGGGCTGTCCCCTGAATGTATTCTGAATGTACCTTTGAGTGAAACCTGAGGCAAAACTTCCAACATTTCATCACTGGTAGATCAGACCAGCTCTGGTCTTTGGTCCTCCTATCCTGTTGATGTAATGGACAGCAGAAATATTTCCACAAGAAGGCACATGTCACACAAATGTCCCCTACAGTCTCTAAATTGATGTTCCGATGAGACTACTGACGTGACCATAGCCCCCTAGTCCAAAAAGAACTGCGCCTGGAGCACCAACCGCTCGCGCTTCCATTGGATTCTAACTATGCACCTGAGTCGTCAGAAAAGGTAGGCCTTCCGTTTCACGCATACATATTTGGTAACCACCAAGAAAGCCCTGCCCTTACTTCTGCTGGAATTGGTACCCAATTTGAATAGTCTAAACCTGTTCCTAGTGCCTGAATTATTAACCCCTGGAGGGCCATGTAATATAGCATTGTTGGGAGAATAGCCTGTATTGACAGAGACAGGGCCTCTGTGATCCTGACCGAATACCCAATTGAAATACCTGGGAGAGAAACGATCCCTTTTAACTCCTTGATGATTCATTTTACCTAAGAAAGGAGAAGGCTTAATCAACATTGTAAGCTAATGCAATCGGACTGAAACCCCAAAAATAGTACAGTCCGGGAGGGAACAGCCTCTGACTTCTCCCAACTGATTGCGAACCCAGCCGATAGAACGGGTCCAACATCAATTTGAGATATCTCACAGGCACCTCCCTGCACCTATCTTTGATAACAAAATCATCCGAATAGATCAAAATCCTCATCCTCCCTCCCTTTGCTCCAATAAGGCTGCCAATGGCCTGAGGAGTTTGGAGGAATGCCAAGAGGCAGAAGACAGTCCAAAATGGAAGACCGCAAACCAATACGAAACCCCCTCCCAAGAAAACCATAAGATCTTCCTGTGACCCCTGAGGATCTGTAGCATCAGGTAAGAGTCTATCCTGAGAAGGCAGCCTCCCAGATGTAGGAAGTCTTTCAAGTGGGCAATGGACTAACTCTTGAGGTGAGGATAGACGCTGAACCGTTTGAGGCTGCTGATACTTGTCACCAGGCGCAACCCCTTGTCCATTCTGCAGACCAGAGGATGTTGCTTATTAGTCAGCCACATAGAAAAGGAACCCTCTCAATAGTGCCCTTGCTCAACAGCTGTCTCACATCCTGAGAGATCAGTTCATGTCCCTTGGCCAACACTGAAATCTCTCTCTTGTGGCAATGATGCTGAGTGAGAAGGCTGAACAAACTCTAGCCGGACACTGAACTGTTTTTGAGAAAGTGCAGCTAGTGTTCCAAAAAATGACAAATCCTCCTCTTGGCCCCCACCCCCAGAGAATTACCTGACTGAAGCTCTAGAAAATGGCTTCCCTTGGGAGAATTGAACACAGCCGCCCTGACTATTTGAGCCTTTGCTGCAATGTCCCTGACCCCAATGGATAAAAAGGAGGGTTTGGGTACTGCAACTCTTTCTGCCCTGATCTCTACTGGGAGGAAAGGCCTGAAGCTCCGGAAAACCAGTGGAACGAGTGCACCTGTGCTTCTCCCGGCCCTCAAAGAGACGCAAAGGGTAACATTGAATGCAAAGAAGCCTGTCCTAGATCTTTTGCAGTGAAAGCATTACCTATTTGCCTGGACCCTTGACAAAACTTCCACCAAAGAGGTTAGGTCTAGCTGCGGCAGTATTAGGTGAGTCCATCAGACCCCCCAGCTTATGGCTGATCTTTGGAAGGATACCCATCTACTTTGCGGGGCCATGGGCTCATTGTCGTCACCAAAGTAGACAATGCTTTTTGTACCTAATAGCTTTATATCCGAGGAATAGAAACTCTGTCCAAGCCATTTAGCTTATGCCACAAGATTGAGAACTTTAATGAGGGACCAGTGGCGAGGAATCCATACCCTGACAGGGGTACCAGGCCGGCCTAATAGAAGAGCCACAGGAAGGTGTGGATGCCAGCAGTTGTATTTCGAGATGCAGGGACTTCTACTTTAGGAAGGAGATAACAATCCACAACCTCTACCGCCAACTGAATAGGGCATCCCTCCCAAGAAGGAAGATGCAAGATAGACCAGCAGTTGAACAGGGGATCCCTCAATGCATCTTGGAGACCAGAAGGCACCTCCCTGGATCAATGTAATCATTGTCCCCATCCTCATCGACAAACAGAGTATCAGCATCATCATCAACCCGGGAAAAATAGGAGAGGGTCTATTCCCGGTGTCCCCAAGTAACAGGCCTAGAGCCAACTCGGCTCTCTAAACCAGATTACGAGTCTCCACTTGTCCAGCGGGCCTATCATTAATGGACAACCCCACGGTTTTGGTTGACCTGGGGTCGGTGGGCGGAGGATAATCGTTGCACACACCCCTTGTGTAAGCTGTGCTTCCTCTTAGAGGGGGGCCTTATACCAAGTGGGAGCAAATCCCACATTGTGGGCTTCCCGTGCCCTGACCCTCTGGGCACCTGCACCGGGTATGACCTCATTTATTCTAGCCTGAGTCTTATCTAGGGAGTCATACAAACTTTAGATAGAGCTTCCACCTTCGTATCAAATTATCCATCAATAGCAACAGCAAACAGCAACATTCATAGAATCATTACGCCAACCATATGCGTCTTCCGAAGTATTGTTAGCTATTACACCGGCACGTGCGGCGTCAGCTGTCCTGGGAAAGTCCAGGCTGCCTCGAGGGATCCATATTTTCCTAATTTAAGTAACCCCAGGAAAATAATCTGCAGCGCTGTGCCACGGGCATATGAGCAGCAGACTGCATCTACCAAAGTAAAAACCGCCGGCCACTCTAAGCTCAGCCAGCACTTTACACGGAAGCATTGTCTCACGCCGGAAGGTGCTTTTCTCAAAAGTGGAAGCAAAAGTGGTGGCTTCCAGCGGCAACCCTGCATAGAAAACCAGAACTCCTTTCAAGATTGCTCAGTGGCAAACACGCCTGAGGGCCCTGCTATGACTTCAGTCTGTACACACATTTAAGTTAAGTTTAAAGTCAATATAAGTGAGTAGAGAGAAAAGGAACTTATCTCGTGTGAGCACTGTTACTAAGGAAAGATGCTAATAGTTGAGGTTGTACTTAAATCAATGGCAGTTCATGGATTGGTGGAAAAGTAGCAGTACACTCTCGAACTCCCCAGAAGGTTTATGGGACTGGTAGTTTGCAGGCAAGTTCTTTGCTTATTTATTTTCTTTCTTGTGTGTTCACTTTTCCTACTGCCGAGATAACATACATGTCATTGTATAATAGGAAGCCTCCGTGCCATGCAATAGACTTCATCCTGGCACTGGCAATCATGGTGCAAATACACATCCATTGATTATACTTCTTGGCTGAATAGAAGGCAAACCCCCACTTGCTTTTCGAGTGTATTCTACGCACGAAGGGCTGGCATTTGTCACGATCTGCCCTCTGTTGGTTGTAAATACGAACAGCAGCTAGAGGGGATGTGGAGAATTGGAATGTATGTTGCCCATGAAAATTAGGCGTCTGCCCAGGATCACAATGTGTTCACGTGATGAATCTGGGATAGAATCTAGCCCCTCCCGCCCACCGCCATTTCTACTTTTTACATACATCTCATGTTGTATCCTATAGTTATAGAAAGTCTGCATTTATACATGTTTTGGGTGTCACTAAGTCACCAGCCCTTGCTCCTCTTAGCTTGGGTCAGCTGTGGTGGTGCACAGGTGAGCAGCATTGCAGTGCATAGTAGTTGCAAAGTCTATCGAATGGGCCAGAATTGGAACAGCAGCTGTAGTGCCCCTCCCAATTAATATGAGAGATATGCCAAGAACCCCAGAGGGCGAGTGGGAACTTCAAGAACACAGGAAAACATGGTTCATCTAAACACTGCTCTGCGTCTAGGAATCGCGCTTCTTGTGAGGTAGCTTCGGTAGTAGAAATGCCATTGTGTGCCCTCTAGTGGTAGAAGGTGAGATGGTATTCTATCTGAATTCAGAGGTCTTGGTGGAAACAATATGTAGTGTTCTGCCCTCTAGGGGCAGCTGTTAGGTACAGCCGATAGCGCCCCTTATGATCAAGTAGCTTAATGGAAAATGTGATTGTCTGCCCTCTAGGGGCAAAAAGGTAGGAATGATTGCCGTCAGGTCTACTGTAGATTAGCAGGACAGGTCGCGCTCGAGTGGGGGAGTGCAGCCGACAAGAAAGCATGTTCAGGCATTTTGATTGTAAAGATGTAGTCGTCTTCCTTCAAGTGTCTCGAAGTGATTGATGACTTGCGCGTCCTATTATGGTAGTTTAATGGTAAGCATGCCCTAATTTGCCCTCTGGTGGAAGGAAGTGGCAGGCTATTGCCTATGTTCTGATTTATTTCTTAGTGACAGGAGGCAACAGTAGTTATTCAATAAAAGACGACATAACCCGGCCTGGTCAAATGGTGGGCACTTTACTCCTTCTACCATCCAGTGGCTGAGAGCAGGTAGGATAACACAACTTTTTATAATGGGGGCGAAAACAACATGGCAAATTGTTAATAGGCCTGTACCGGACTTCTGCTTTGAGTAACTATTCAGGTGAATTCCATCTGAAATCTAGCTGTTTGGCACCGGCCGAATAGTTTCTTGTTATTCGGCTCCAGCCGAATACTTTGTCTTCTCAATTGAATGCAATGTAACAACTCAGAGAGGAAAATATGGAGTTTATATTGTAAAAGAGAATGAAAGTAAGCACTGCCTGACAGCGTTCCTTATTAAATGTAGGACTATGGGCCTATGTGCTTATTGGAGAGAAGAAGTGATGAGACTGAGTGAGAGGTGAATATGGCTTGTTGCTATGGGAAATGCCAATGGATCAACATTACCAATTCAATACATGTGGTCAAAAACAGAAGAAACAAGGTCGTTTTATGTCAGACAGAGAGACTGTACCCCACCTAAGAGGGCTTTCTGACTTCATTTTATGAAATCTCTCATGTTCCCCTGTGGGCCAGTCTGCCAGAGGGCGCACAGATAAGTGAGTGATATAACTGCTCGTTTGGGACTTAGTCAAAGACCTATGCTATACTGCTGTACATGGTAGCAGGGGAGGATGTTCGGAAATTGGACGACATTCTAAAAGGTGTCCTGCTCCTTCTAGGTCAATAGGGCTGGGGATGAGTCCGGTACGTGTCAGGGAGTGCACGATGCAGACATTTCCCGACCCATGTCGGGACTCATGGAAGAACTTATTCATTGAAAAGTCTTGCAAGTCACATGACCAGCTGTTCTGCAGACCCTCCAGGATATTGTAGCATGAAATAGAACATTTTGCGGCATAAAAAAAGGAAATGTTGTGGCACAGAACTATTTTTGCTCAATTTTTTTGCAGCAGGTCTTTTTATTGATTGGTGGGTCTGAGAGAGAGCCAGGGTGCAAGAAAGACGCAGTGGGTGCGAGGTACAGGAGAGTCTGGTTGTCACTTGCACCTCTTGCCTCTGCTAGCAAATTATTGGACACAGTCCCAGATGTTCCAGGACGGACAGAAGAATGCTTGGTTTGCTCTACTATTTATATGAATTGTATGCCTATTTTATATCTTTAACTGTATTGATCATTATCACTTGGAATTGTGCAAATATCCCCCTTCTACCGTCTCCAATTCCTCAGTCACCCCCCCCCCATGCTCACCAGCAATCCTTGCACTCACTAATTCACCATCAGAATGTGCAATCCCAAACCTCTCAATCTGGCACTTACACACATACTCCCTAGAACTCAAACTGCCAAGTCTCAACTCACCAGGGGTGGACTGGCGTATAGGGAACTCTGGAGATTTCCAGGTGGGCCTCTTTTGTGTGGTAGTTCCAAATTTTCTCATAGGAAAATCGTTGGGCTTGCTGAAAATGTGTCATATGGGGCCACTTTGAACATTATTTCCAGGGCCTCTTTTGGTCCCCAGTAATTATTTCCAGGGCCTCTTTAAGTTCCCAGTCCACCCCTGCAACTCACCCTACAGTCCCTACCACACTCCCAATCGGGCACCCAAGTGGCATCTTATACTCGTTCCTCCTGCAGTCCGCAGTCCTTCATTCTTCCTCCGTCTCTCACTCCCGCCTCTTGCGTCCTGCGCTCTCGCTCCCAATCTGCTCCCCGCTGCGTCTCTGGCCCAGCAACGCAAACTCTCTCGTCCACTGCTACCTCTCTGTTCTCTGGATCTCTGGCCCGTCAACCCCTTTTTCCCTTTCTTTCTTGTCTCTCCCTCTTAGCTTGACTATATTTTTAAAACATGCAGAATTTGTTTTTGCTTTTCAAAACTGCTGTTTTCACTGGTGAGTTTTCGAAGTGGCTGATGTTGCTTTTTTTTAAAAAAAAAAGGCTAATTTGTCAGTCATTGTTTCGATTGCAAAATCATAATAAGATGGAGGGTCCGACTGCACCAACAGCAATGATGTGAGAGATGAGAGAATTCTTCTGCCGGTGTTGGGGGGTAGAGGGTTGAAGAGTGAGAGACATAAAACAAAGTCATAGAGCCTTGCATCCTCTAGTATCCTCTAGCATGCTAGAAAGGGGGCGGGGCAAAGCGTACGTGGATTCCGATTGGACAGAATTGAGTGACTGCCGGACAGGCAAGTGCCTTCTTAGAGCTTGTTGGGCTTGGGAAGATATAGCAGCATGCCAGGCTATGTTACATGCGATTACCCTCGCTTCAAGCCTATCTGCCTCCCTGGGCGAGTCCTCTCCCACATTGACCTATGGTGTAGTGAGTCCCCTCTTCACTCTCCACCTATTTCTTGCATGAATGGGCATAAAGCAAGGTAGGTTCGAAACACCCAAGAGACTGCAACGTGCCAGATTCGCAGTGGCAATCAGGAAAAGCAGTATCTATGTTCTTCATTACACCCCAGCACTTTGCATCCGTGAAGCCGGTCACTTTCAGTAGCACTATCTTTGCATATGTAATTGTTAATTTATAACGCGCTTAATACCCCGAGGTTTCGAAGCGCAGACCCAGGGATCAAACCTGTGTTGCACCGTGTCGTCTTGCTTCCAGGGCAAGTGCGTTGCCCCTGAGATATCCTGCCGAAACTATGCGAAATTCATCCGTATATTTGGTACCTACTTTTTTGTTAATGTTTTGTTTTATGGCTTATATGATTTAAATAAGGGTGATACGTTCATTGAAATATATTACACTTGGGAGAGCTTTTAAAAAAGAGCTATCATTTTTTAGTGTGTTTTTTAGGTTTAGTACAGGCTAACTTGAATAAACAACTATTTGGATCCATATTCAGCTTCAGCCAAATACTTGACAAACTATTCGGTATTTGGGCTAATACTAAATACCCTATTCGGGACACCCCTAATTGTTAAGAACAGGACTGGGGGAACGTATGTTTTTCTTTTCGCAAATTGTGTAAAAGTGTTCCTTCACTGAACAGCAATTTGGCAAATGCATTCCAGACCCAATCAAGTAGGGCTTATTTGTTTTAATCAAATTGAATTCTAGTTGCAAAATCGGTTACTTTTAACTGAGAATCATTTCATTTTGTCAAATTCTGCTTTTACAAGAATCCATTTTAAGAAACCTTTTTTTAAATGATTATAGTATATATTTTTTAACAATGGATGGCCTCTGTCTCGGTCTGAAACATTCATGGCAACTTTTTGGCCCGTAGACAGCTTTAGGAGCACTCTGGGAAGGAGTCACACAATTCGCCCATGAAATGAGTTGAGAGGCCAATTAACCGCGTCCAGCCGTGGCGAGAGAAGAGGAGCGATTCCTCGCCCCGCCCGTGGGCCCACACGTGCTCGAACCATGAGGTTTCCTTTTCCTGTTTAAGAGTGCCAGCCAGTCATGCTGGCAGCATCCCTGCCACAGCCTCTCGGTTCAGACGTGACTCAAGCTGCCCCAGTGCCGCGCGCGCCGGGGGAGCTCAGACCACCGCCCCGCGCGCTGGAGAGTCACTGGAAACGCTTTCTTTCCTACTTTCTTTGGAAGCAGAAAGCCCGTGGTAATCCCAGGCCGGACAACCCATCAATGCCGAAGAGGTGCAATTTCCCCAAACAAACAGTGGTTGCCATGGAACCCTGGATGAAAGAGGGCCAAAATAAAACAAAAACAAAGAGACTGGAAAGGGCCTTCCTGGAGACGGCTCAGGGCCTTGCTTGCTGTACAGAGGCCGAGAGGGAGACAGCGGTAAAGGGTTGGTCACAGAGGCCCCGTCCGTCACGTACGTTAGCATCGCTGAACCAATTCCACAAGGTTTCACTTCAGATACAAATATGTTCAAAATGGTTATGAACGGTCTCGCTTCCAGTTACACCAATTTCACTTCATCTACGCAGGTGTTCTGTGTACAGTTACACAGAGTTTGACGTTGGTTACGCCCGGTTACATGGGCGGAGTGGGACGTCGCGAGCAGCACGATTAGTCTGAGCCCTTAGCCCCGGGGTGAAACCCTTAAAATAACTCCGTCCACACACACACACCCTTGTGAACGCCCCTGCGCTCTCAAGCGCTAAACGTCCACACCCAAATGCCTTTATCACCCGGTAATTGCACAATGTTCTCTCTCTCTCAAACATTTTGCCCTGAACCACAACAAAATGCACAGAGGACCTGAGAAAGGGGCATTGCAAATGTAGACGTGACTGTTGTTCATGTTTTTATATAGCGCTTGCTACCCAGCTTCGCTGCACTGGTGCTAATATTACCCATTTTCTTTTTTTTTCTTTCTTTTTATTTTTCTGAGGCCCCTTCCGCGTTTAGAGACCTGCCAAAAACTGGGTTTAAAGCCTGTTGTCACTGCCACACAGAGTGCAGTAGCACACCCGCTGCAGAATAACGCGAAGCACATAGTACCCATTTTAATGATATACAATGTATAATTACCGAAAGGAACACAGGTCCAGGGGTGGACTGGCCCATAGGGAACTCTGGAGATTTCCCGGTGGGCCTCTGCACCCTGGGCCTCTTTTCTGTGGTATTTCCACATTTTCTCATAGGAAAAGCATTGGGCTTGCTGAAAAGGTGTCATACAGGGCCACTTTGAGCTTTATTTCCGGGGCCTCTTTTGGTCCCCAGTAATTATTTCCAGGGCCTCTTTTAGTTCCCAGTCCAGCCCTGCACAGGTCCCAGCAGCTGGCACCGAACTCTGGCAGCTATATATCCAGTAAGCATTTCTAGGTTGGGCTCTGTATGGGTGCCTAATAGTATCTAGCAATCGCTTTGCAATCATGACTTTAAACTTAAATGGGGTGGTTGGGAGGGGAGGTGCTACAAAACTAGTTGCAGGTTTCAGTTATGCTAATGTGTGATCGCATGGTTGTGATAGTGTGAGCAATTCGTCATGTGTGATGGAAGGCGTCCCAAGAAGCACTAACGAGAAGAAGCATGGTTGTGTTGCTGCCGAGGCAGCTCATAGCTTGATCGCGAATGTGGGGGGCGAGGGGAGGGTGTGGCTGTGATCCATTGCATCACGTCAGCCCTAAGCCAGCAGCAGGGGACCACCCCCGAAGGCTTTGATGTTGCAGCCCAGCCAGGCCCTCGACTATCCACGTAAATGTCCAATTCCCCCCAGATACGGCTCCTCTAAAGGTACAAAAGGTTCCATTTCCCTTACACATGGCTTCATTCTAGTTGCATACGGCTCCATTGTAAGTACACATGCCCCCGTCCTATCCTCATTCCTGCAGTTGGTTTCTCCGACCTCAGTCGCCTGCCTCTCCGTGTCCTCTTTCATGTTTCTCCGCCTCACGTCCATCTCTAATCCATGTCCACAGCACCGCCCCAGCCAGCACACTGCCCCCCTCCTCTCTGTTTGATCATGCGGTCCCAAATGTTGTTTTCCCATTAGCACCCACTCTTATTTTGCTCTGGTCTTCGTGTGGTTGGTAATACCAATAATGGCCTCGGGGGTGGGCTGTACCCTTTGGTTATGGCCCATCATAACATTACTCTTTACTGTGGGATTGCCTTCAAACACAGCTATTTGGCTCACAACCTCCAGCCATTCCTTTACACTGAGTTAATTCCTCTGTTTGAGTGCATAAAAAGCAGCCCAAGTTAAGATGGGTGTCTTTTCCTTTTCACAGTAAGCAGAGTAATTAGCAGTGGTGAGTCCAAATCTATTTTTACACCCAGATACTAATGCGACACTAGTTAGATAGAGTCAATGTGTCAACATAAGAGACACCAGCAACACATATTATTTTTTTATGTCTCCCTACAGGGAGCCAATGCCCTACATCTATGGATAAATACGAGACTAGATGCCCCAAGTGTTGAAATAATGACCAGCAGAGCACACAGAGATTGCAGCAGTGAGTGCTCAACCCACTGATTTATTTTATTGGCTCTGATACCACAATCAAGCAGGCAATTAAGGAGAATCTAGCTTTCACACCCCAGCTGTGGGGCGCACATGGGGTTTAACGGCCCACCAGCCTGAGCTTTGGTAGGTCTGACCTAAGCGAGGGCCTCAGCTGGGTCTGCATGCCGTTAAATCGCATTTCTGCCCCCCAGCGGGGTGTGAAAGCTATTCGCACCCGGGGATTTACTGGGGTTGCATAGTTTTCATTTTTTTTCATCCAATGGGAGATGAGCTCTGCGTGAGCCCATCTCCTATTGGAGAAAAAAAAATCCCCAAAAAATGGGCAACGCCATTGAAATGGGGAAAGGCATTAGGTCCCTTTTTGGATGACGGTGGCCCTGGAAAACATATTCCAAAATGGCCACCGTCACCCAAAAAGGGACTTAGTCCTTTTCTCTATTTTATTGGCAGCGACCAGACAGAAGGAGCACCAGGGACTGGAGCTCAAGGATCCGGTCTCACAGGAAAGTTGGGGCGAGAGGAAGGGAAATTGGGGTTTTCTAATGTGGGGAGGCAACAAGGAGCGCCTCCCTGTTGCCTCCCCAAGATAGAAAAAAAAAGGAAAAAAGCACCACCCAGGCAAGGCCCTTGGGTGGCTGGAACAGCGGGTGGGGATTGTGTATTCTCGCACGCTGTTCCAGTCAACTGATTGGCTGAGCGCCCTTCCCCAGGTGCGAATAACATGTTCCACATTGTCGAAGGTTGTAGATAGCCCACAGCACCACCAATCTCAATCATCAGGTGTATATCTACCAAAGCCACTAGGGCAATTGACTCAGTATTCAGCTAGGATGAAAGGGGTAAAGGGTACCAGAATTTTGAACGAAGGTCTGGAGTTGAAGCTTGGTAGCAAATTCAAGAATTTTAGCGGGCAGAAAACAATTGAATGGGTCAGTAGTTAGCTGGTACCATGGAGTCCAGAAAAGATTTCTCAACAGATGAGTGACTTACATAGATTTCCTGGAGGCAGGGAGGACCATGGCAGAGGCAGTAATGAGAGGAAGCAATGCCTCACAGCTGGGAAGAGGCAGAGTTTCAGAGGGGCTCCGTTCATGTGAACTTGGCAACACAAGTAGATTCCACATAATCAGTGTAGAATGGGAATAGCTCTTGACTGAACTCTATAGAGTGGTTTGCAGAGGATGAAGAAACAGAAGGAGTGTTGATTAAGGACTGGATCTTAAACTTTCCATTGATTATATTTGTGACTGTTCCACATGTAATGCCATAAAAGCCAGTATTAAAAAGGGTTTGGGCGCAAACTGGTGCAGGCTTAACAGCCAAAAAACAAAATGAGCAGTAGTTGAGCACACCCTCTAAACGATAAAATACAAGGAAAGATCTCCCCGATTGCCAATTGCCTTGCTTCCATAGATTAAATCCCTGGGAATTTTCTGAGATCCCCTTTCAGATATGTCTGCTGAAGTAGCCTATAGAGTAAACTGAAAAACTTTATAGCCATACGTAGACTACAATCAAATGCAAACACAACAAAAAAGTGTTACACAATCATATTCCCACTATTGTGCTTATTTCTTTTTTTAGTTTTGTATTTTGGGGTTTTATACAGTGCCACATTGCAGTGATGACTGCTTCAAGGTGCTTATTTGACGACAAGGACACAGGGAAAACCGTAAGATATGTTGACAGAAGGGCTGGAAAGGCAAAGGATAGGAAACCGTTAACTTAAATTAAGATGAGGATGTGCAAGATACATGGTTAACATTCACAGTACACAGTCTAATGGAAAAGAAAATACTGTAGTTCAGGAGTGAAACAGCTAGATCAGAGAGTTGCCCCAGGTAATAAGAGGAGTCAGGCCTGGACGAGGAGATGTTTTGGAACGAGACAATCATTCAGTTTGAGAGGAGAGCCAGGATTTTAGTCTCTGTTTAAATCAGAAGACTGGATCTTCCAGTCTGGTGTCAGATGGTAGAGTGTTCCTGTTCTTGCCCCTTTCCTTTATTGGCACTGCGTCAGCTCTACGTAACCTTCATTGGCTACTCGCGCAAGCATGTATTACTTTAAGGATCACTGCTTTAGGACACCAATGCATGTATCCAACACACTACTCTATCTAACCTAAGATCAGAAATAGTCCATATCTTCGTTAACAAGCCCTGGGATCATCCGAAGACCATATTTTACTCGCTCCCCGGTGTAAAATGAATTCGGCAGGAGGAAACACCATGGTGTACAGGGTCCGAGCACAGGGAAAATCTATCTCTGGAATTCAAACTCAACATAACTTTAATAGCTTTGCAAAGCAGTTAAAGATGCATCCTCTTCAATTGCACGCAAGCTCATATTTGGAACTTGGCCCAAAAAGCCCATAGGTTCTCTTATGTATCTGCATTTACCACCACTTAGTGCTGAAATGCCCCCGGGACATTAATGCGTTATAAACATGTGCAGACATGCACATTGGCATAGTTCTGTGGATGAGGTTCACGACTACTCTGTTAAAACAAATTCAGTATTGCTCTTTTATACTGTCATATATTTGTAGGACTGGCCTAGTTGAAAAGCTGATTACTTAATCCATTTGGTTTTCAACATGACCAAAACATATGATGTTATTCTTCATGGGAAAAAATTAAATGAGAGTTTTGAATCCATTTTCAATTTAGATATTATGAAACCGTGGCTGGGCTTCTCGATTCGGTGAACATCCATTTGGGTTTTTACTTTTAGGCACCGAGAGCGAAGTTGGTGAGCCTTGTATGGGGATCTGCACTCTTTTTATCCCTGAAGATGTGGAAAATCTCCCAGTCAAGGGATTCACTGGGAAAATCACAGTTCCCATTGAATCCTGTTGGCAGAGGGATCCATTTGTGCGGTGGCAGTGTACCAGCTGGGAGCAGATGTGTTGGTCTGCCGTGTATATGCATGTAGGAGCAAACGAGGGAAAGGGGGAGTGATGGTCTGCGTTGTACCAGTTTATTGAGAGACAACCCTCAACATGGCGAGTTCCTTCACTGCCCAAGCCAGTTATCACACAATAAACTGTTTAATGTTGATTCTTTATTCGGCCCTATTTCAGACTTATATAATGCCCCTGGGATCCCTCCCCCTGAGCTACCAATGAGCCAAGAACCAGGCCTGTGTACAGGCAATATGTTTCTGTTTATCTGAATAATTGAAAACGGAGATCACACTAAAATGACACATGCCATTCTTTGTGGCTTACAATTAAACTTCTTGTTACATAACATAAATAAATCACACAAATTGGTTGGGGAAAACACAAATCACAATAGTTTACTTCCTTCAGAGCTCACTTCAAGAAATAATCAACACTGGTCAATGAGCAAAATCAATTTACATATGCTATGCTGTGCAATTTCGATGTTCCTGTGCGCTGAAAAGGCTAGCAGTTTGATTTTACAGATTATGTCACCCACACGTTTGCTTTAAAATAAACACAGGGTGATTAGCAGTTGGTTTTTCAGACCCCGTACTTTGGTTTGTGTTGGGGAAGTCGGACAGAAAAATTTGAATTATTTGGGAATTTTGGATTTCATACCCTCCTCCACTCAAAGCTCAGTGTGGGGGAAGCTGGACAGAAGATGGGGATGCTTTCTAGGAATTTTGGATTTCAGATCCCCCTCCACTTAAATGCCTGTGTGGGGGAAGCTGGACCAATAGGATGATCGAATCACAGGCTATAGCTTTCAGCACACACTGGGAATGAGCTTTGTTAATTTCGAATTGTAACACAAATCACCCTGTGGTGTTCCACCAATTGGAGAATTATTTACATTAATATCTTTAGTTAAATAGGGAAAGGATCTATACCGTGTTGCTCCCCCGCCCCCTTGCTTGCTATAAAGGGAAAGGATTTAAGGCAAGCCAACTCCCCCACCTTTTTTTCAAATGGCTCAATTCTACTTATCTTTAAAACCTCTGCTTAAAGTTCAGGAAAGCCAGCTGCATTTCAGGATCCTCTTGTAGGACAGGGCAGGGGTCTGGTCACACCACTCTCAAGGATGGTCCCTCAGCTCTTCACCATAGGGTCCAGTCCGGTGTAGGCCTCCCCAGCAATATACAGCTACACCCAGATGCAATTTCAGCAATCTCCTTTGGTGTTTCCTTGTGGTTGTCAGATGGTAATTTTTAGCAGCTCTTCCCTCCTCTCATAGTGCATCCTCTTTATATTCCAGTGATGACACCATCAAGATTTCAATATGGGGCGTGCAAGAATTACTGCAACGGGGATCGGACAGTTACCGTTCGCTCTACCCCCAAGTCCAGCCTCTCTCTAAGGATTGGTTTAGGACTCTAGAGCAGAAATATGGCAACTCCCATTTGAAATCCTCTTTTTGTTTTCATGTGAACGTTTGGCAAAAATATAGTTGTATGGCAAAACTTTGTGACTTACTAGTAACTGTTATAATGTATAAATTTTCTGATTCAGCTAACCATGGGGAATAAAATAAAACAGCCGGGTCGGCACTATGTTACACAGTCGTTTGACAATTTTCTGCCATTTTTCCAAAAAGCATAATAGTTATGAACATGCAATTTACACTCCAAATGCCTAATTTTACCCTCCACCAGTTCCCCAATTCTTACATTCGGAACATGTTCAGAGCAGCCAGAAACACATTTTAGCTTGCCATTACAGTTTGTTAAGTCGCAGGTGGACACATTTTATTTCAACAAATCACCTTGAAATTATCTAAAAAATGAAACATACATGCATACAGTGAGACTGGTTGCTGATAAATGCAACAATTGTGATAGTCCATTTAAACTAATGGGAAACCTTCATATGTCTGCAAATATGAGCTCCCCCTCCTCCAGGCCATTTGCCATTCTTGGCCAGCATGTGACCAGAGCTTCCTGGACTGTGTTTTTATTATCCTATTTGTTGTTTGAAGTTAGCAGGCTGCAGTTCGTAAATGCTTGTGAGGGCTCAGCTACATAGAGATCCCCTACTTCAGATAATGAGCTAGGCCAGCCCTGTGCTGTCAGAGGTACTACTGACATATGGCATTCTGTCCTGTTATCTGCAGTGGACCACCATTTCAAACTGAATACCTCCTATGTTCTTGTATTTGTTTTGCAGAGTTTCAGCTTCCCTTGTTTGTAGCTCCTCCCACATTCCAGTCACGCACTGGCTATGAAATTGTCCTGCACAGAGCTGAGGCTTCAGAGGGAGCAGGTCTGGGGAAAATTTGTTTGTTTTGTGACCTTCAAGCAGGTCACATTTTATTGCAGTTGTAAATATTTGGGATGCATGAACCAGGCATGCAGTAGCGGAAGCCATTTGCAACTTCTGCCCAGAGACCCACTGATTGTACTTGGCTAAAATGAACTCACATACGGCATACTTGTAACATCAGCCTTTATTCTTTGACATACTGTGCGTTTTACTGATTAGGGTTCACTTTGCTTTTGCATGGATGGATTCTTCTTTCTTCTCACAGAGCATTGTTTTTTTTTAAGATGACAGATGAAAGTGCAGGGCTGTTTCTTTCAGTCATAAATAAAATACACTTTTAATCATGTTCTCTTTGTTTTTATGCTGAAAAGTGGGCCAGAAATGTCACAGTGCACCACTCTTTGATGGGTGACAGTGTCAGTGAAACATGCTGCATTTATTTCTCAGCCAGAAATGTGATGTGCTTTTCCAATCTGCACTTGTATTACATTTTTGTTTTAGGTTTCTCTGGATTTCAACTGCAGAAAGACACCCATATAGTCTGCCTAAAGAGGCCCATTTTCAGCATGCAGATTTTTGAATGCTGGCAGGTCATTTTCCAAGTGGGCCCTTCAGTTCTGTTTATTTGAGGTCTTTGATTATATCCCACAGTGTGCATCATAAAAGGTAGCATTTGAGCATTGTGATGAATCAAATTCCAAGGAACCAGTTGTCCAGGGGTGAATATTGGGTTCTACACCATAAATCAGGCCTGCACCTCTAATACACCAGAATGAATCTCAACAGACTGGCATAAACAGGCATACAATTAAAATGATAAACCTCCTTCTCCAATGTTGGTAATGTGGATGGAATGGCAGGCTTATCTCCTCTAAAGGTTGTGGATTGTTGGTTAGTTGCGACACAGCAAAAATACAATTATTACTCAATGATAAAAGGATTGTCCAGTCAAGGTTGTATACAAATATTGACTTTATTATTATCAAAACAGTCTACCAACACTATGAAATATAACACAATCTGTACAGGAATGCAGACGACAGACAATTTTAAAGAAGGAAAAGGGATGCACTCTGGATACTGACAGGGGGTAGTCGGTATGGTTAATAACCACAACAGTTTTTTAAGGTTTCTTGGCTTCAGCACAAAGGGTGGCAAAACATCTTAAAATGTCTCCATGGGCCTTTTAGGAAGGACCAGGGGCACAGAACCACAATGTACCCTTTGTTGTTTGTGTACTTGGTGCTCGACAGGCAGAGGTATAAGTTAAAAGCTAAACAATAAGTAAATGGACCAGTGGTCACCTGGCAACTACTCTGCCTGCACTGGCACAGTAGTCATTTGGCTCTGGAGTGGGAGAGAAAGGGACAGAAAGAGGAGGAGAGAGAAGCACTGTGAGAGAGAGATAGAGAAGGCAGAGACAGGGAGAGAAAGATAGTTGTTTTAGTGTCTGCTTTGATACGCATTTACGGCTTCATTATGAGGTTGCCGGAAAGCCACCGGTAGTACCGTAGTTTACCGGCAACCTTCGCTTACCGTTTCTGCCACCCGATATCCCAGTATTACTGGGCTATTACGGGCAGTGAAGGAACAGTAAGTTCCCATTCCTATGGTGTTACATAGGACTCTATGGGACGGGAATAACTGAAGCACCAGCACCGTTGTTAACGGGGCCGGCTCTTCAGTGAATAATCTGCCAGTAGGGCCTGAACTATGTGGCCTGGTGTATCGTAAGGACCTGTTAATGTAAAGTACTTCTCCACACTCAAGGGCATTCTCCCCCACTTTAGGAATGTTATCATATTGTTCCATGTATGCTGTACAGTCGTGCACATAGTCTCCCTCTTCTACTGGTTCGGCTAAACATGTTGTTGGGTTTACAGTTCTGCATCTTACTACACTTGTCACTGTATTCAAGATGATTACCTTGTACCCAGATGCTCTCTGGGTGGTCAATGTGCTTTTGGGTTTTTCGAGGATCACAAAGAGGGCATGCTCCATGTAAAGTGTGGTGCTGCACCCCTTTGTGATACTTGCCAACTTCTCTACTGCAAATGCAGCAGCGGCCAAAGCTTGTTTGCACAGATAATGTCCTCTCATCACTGGTTCCAACCGCCCACTATAGTAAGCCATTGGTTTTTGCCTAAGGTTGTCTTTTGCGTGAGCACACAGTCATCACTGATCTGTTGGAGTGTGAGAACAGATAGAATCTGTTATGGTAAATGGGAATCCCTAACACTGTAGCTGTGCATATTGCCTTCGTCAGTCATTTTGTGTATCCACAATAGGCTACTGCCCCCTCTCTGTCCCTCATGAAGCCCACTAAATAGGGGTATTGTATATGTGTTGTAGTCAAACACCCAGAGTCTGAAATAATTACAGAGACCCACAAATAGCTCTATTTCTCTCATTGTCTTTGGCATCAGCTTTCTGAATTTCACCTCCACCCTTTCTGGAGTTACCTTTTGGCCTTGCTGCGATATCAACTGTCCATTGTACAACACTTCCTTCTGGCAATATTTTAATATCGCCTTGTCTACTTTGTAACTGTCAGCAAGTGTACTGAGTTATTTCAATGCTGCTCTTCAGATTTGCTGCAAATCCAACTGTCGTCTACATACTGAAAGACGGTACTCTCATCTGTATGTTGCTAAGGTCCATTTGAAGGACCCTATTAAAGAAAAAGGGTGACTCACAGTACCCCTGTGGTAATTGTGTGTGTTTCCATTTCTGGTTTCTATATAGGAAGGGAGTCAAGTCCTGTGACTCTTTGTGGAGTGGTACAGAAAAGAAGGCATTCTTCAAATCTATTACCGTGAAATGTGTAGCTTCCGGCGGAACACTATATAGAATTGTTGCTGGTTTGGGAACCAATGGAAATTCTGCTTCAAGAATTTGATTCAAAAGACATAAATCTTAAATAAAACGCCATGATCCCCCTGCCGCTTTCTTCACCAGGTACACACCTGTGCTACACTGTGACTCAGAAAGGGAATAAAATGCCTTGCTTTACTAAAGCAGCGATCGTGTCATAAATGTCTTCGTCTGTCTCTCATAATATGTGATATTGTCTTGCCCTCAATAAAATAGCCCCTGGCTGCTTAATCTTTATTTTGACAGCCTCTATCCCTTTTAACTGGCCCACGTTATATGGACTGTTAGTCCATAGGACACTGGGTACTCACCCCAAGTCTTCCTCGGGAAATGGTGGTGGTGCCTTTTGCAGCAACATGATTCTCTGGGGTATGTATCTCCCTGTAATGTATCTTCACCCAATGTATAAAGCTCATAAAAAACACTGTCTCATGATCTGAGTGGTCATCTCAAAACAGTTCCTCATCTGTCAAGTCAGTAAGCCTGTGGCCTTCCCCTACTGCGATTACTGTCCTACATGATCCTTACATGTCGTCAATCCCATGCAAATACTACTCTCTATCCTTCACTATAACCACTTCTAGTTCTTTTGGTATCACCTGTCCATCCTGCTCCTCTACAGTAACCTCCGGTCTGAAAAAGAACTTGTTGGGTATGTGTGACAATTTGCCTTGTATCCCCGGAAGCCATGCTATAAGCACTTCCACTACATATTGCAAAAGCTCAAGATTCGCTGGCACCCCACTCTGTACAGTCTGCCCGCAATGTGCCTGAATGAGTTCCCTCACACTCATGTTGTAATATCCTGGTGTCGAGCACACTATACTTGGTCATTTAATGAAATAGTCATCTTGTGTCGGCTCATCATGTCCCTACCCATTATGTTTACTGGTGTCTGTCGGGAATATAACAATGGCATATTCAGGTTGTGTTCTCCTATGGGAATCAGAAGTCCGTCAGTGAAAGAAACCAAATCTGTAGCCCCAGAGTATCCCTGTGCATTCATGGCAATCCCTGACATTGGGTATCTTCACTCCTTAATACAGAATTGAGTCGCCTGTGTATCTACGAGAAAGAAGAACGTCTTGTCACCTAGTGTCACCCCTATACGTGGTTCCTCGTTCGGGTTGGGTTTAACAGATAGGATTGAACATGTCACATTTGTCTGTGGGCTGTCCTATTGTGGATATAATGACATTCCTGTTCCTGTAAATGGATTGCCCCCACTACAGTCACCTCTCCCAGTTTTCATTTAGGAGTCTGCTTCGTGGAGTCTATGTGTGTCATTGCTTCAAAGTTCTGCTGCCTTGGCGCTTGCTATGCTTCTTGAGGTTGCTGCATATTTTCTTGTGCTTGTGGTGCATATACGTGGATATGGATGCACTTGCATGTTTTGTGTGTGCTGGGAGTGGTGCATATGCCAGCACTTGCATGTGATCATGGGCATAATTGTGGGCTTGTTCTGTCTGATGTGTCAGCTGATGTGGCATCCCCCCTTCGGTTGCATTCCGCCCCTGCTTCTGCACATTTTAGCTATGTGACCTATCCTTGCACATAGCCAGCATCGTATTGGAACTGCCATTGTTCTTGGCTGCTACCATTAAATCCATCTCCACCCTGCTGCATCGGGTATCCTGCACTCCTCCCCGTCCCCTTGGCCAGTTGTTTGCATCACTGCTTTATACAAAATCTCCTCCTATTTCCTGTGGTCTGTTTTGTATACTCGGAGTATCTAAGTAACTACTCCCTCTCCACTCGTCAGCATCGCCCCTTCCATTGTATACTTCGATAACTTCTGCTGCAATAACGTTGCTTCTTCCTGCTTTTTCTCATGCTTCTTTCTTGCATTCTCTTGCAATAACTGACAATAGTGCACTATTGGATTCCGGCCATGGCTTAGCCTCCATCCCCACTAACTTCTTCAGTTGTTTCTGTACCTGTTCTGGCAACCCGTGACATAAAATGTGATAAAATAACCCCAATGTTCTTGAATCTCCTGAATGTATTGAAGTGGATCTTCATCCTCTCACATTTTCCGTGTCTGGATTGCCCTTATATCAGATGTGTCTGGGTACTGTACTCTTAGAGTTTGTCATACTGCCGCTCAGCAGTTGTTGAACAGTGAACAATTGTGCTGTTACTCCGGAGTATTTTTCTCTAGTAACCGGAACTGCACTCGTCTCATTGCTCCATCACATCTCTCTGTCTTTAGTGACTCTAAATGCCCTTGTCATCTCTGCTCCTTTCCATCCTGACAGGGTTCTGAGCATCTGTGCATAAGGGGTTATTTCGTCTGCACTGTGTGGTCTGTCCCTAGGACGTCCCAGTCGTGCCTCGGGCTCTCCAGCTTCTCTTCCCATGCTTACCCCTTCTCCCCACAATGTGTCTCTGTCAGGGCTTGTTTCACTGGAGTGGCGGCGAGGCCTCTCCCCCCTCGTCATCGTCGTTTTCCTGTTGATCTTCATCTGACCCCATGGTCCCAATGCTATCCTCACTGTTTTCTCCTGTTTCTTCCTCGAAACTAAGCCTCCTTATCATTGGTTTCTGCTGCTGTTTCCCCTTCACTTGATCTGAAAAACAGCATGCCCCCCTCAACAAGCTCCTTTCGTACCCATACTTGTCTTTGGAGCAACCGAACTGTCTCTCCTGCTCCTGAAAAGTTCCCCTTGTCTTCTTTGTATCCCTTACCTGTCATTGTCATTCAGACATGTCAAGTCCATTTTAATGTCCACTGCTTTCTTAGAATGTCTCTCCCTACTTTCGTCTCTTTCCTGCTCATGTCTCCAATCCTCCTCTTCTTCTCTGTGTCAGTTCTCTTTAATGAGTCGCTCGACTTCCAGCCTTCTTTTCACCCTCTTTGTTGGCAATTGTCTCTCCTGATTGTCTTCAGCCTTTCTCCTTGCTGTCTCCTCTAGCTCTATATGCTTTTTCATCTCTCTCTCCTCTCTCTTTCTTCTGCTCGATCCCGTTCTTTTCTCAACTTGTCACATTCTTCATTCTCTTCCCTTTCTTTTCTCTGTACTGCCTACATTATCTCTGCCCATTCTTTAGCTTCTTCATCCGTATCTTTACTATTTAGAACTTCCTCTCCCGCATGTCCCATCTCGCCTGTGGTCTTCCCGTCCAGTTTAAGCAATATCTATCCACCTACGCATTCATTTGTTGGGACTATCGCCTCATGACCTCGGCTTTGTTCTTTCTTTCTTTCCCACGTCATCTTCCCTCAGTTTTGCTTGCAATTCACTGCGCTCCTTACATTCGCCACTGTTAACCTGCCCTTTTTTATTCACCTGCTTCACTCCACTAAGTGTGCCTTCGCTACTAGATGTTGGAGGTACCGAAATAGGATTGGTTTATCCGGCTGCTCCTTTCAACTCCCTTAAGGGGTAAAATCCTTGACTTTCTGCTGTTGGGCCTATGTCTGCAGTTTGAGTAGGAGGAGGGGGAACTGACAGCGGTTTGCCTTCGGTATCGCGTTGACTCAATACCCATTGATTTTGGATCGAGCCCCCTTGCTCATCCTGATACATTTTCCATAGCTCTAAAATAGCCACCTGGTTATTTAATGATTTCCTCTTATAGGCTGCATGTAAGTATGTGGTCATATATTGATGCACACATTTGGAAAAGTTTCCAACTTTGGGCCATGGCTTCACCACTTTACCCTCGGTATTGCGAGTCCATTCCACAATATACTTGCGTATTTTGTCTTGATAGCACGGGATTAACTTGCACAAATGTTGAATGGTGTGTCCCTCATTTTGAAACTCTATTTTGTATTCATCAATACTTTCTTGACATCAAATCGTGATTTTTCACACGTTCAATTTACCTTGTCAATTTGCAATTTATATAATTAACATTACTTTTTGATCACATTTCTCCAAGCTGTAACAACACAAACATCGTTTCAACAGCTTCTCCAGTTCACCACCATGAACAAGAGCCTGTTCCGCACACCGGGCACACTGTGTTTTCCGCCTTTAAGACTCAAACCACGACTGTACTAATATGCTCCTCGAGCACCTCCCAAATGGCATAACACTTTGTATCGATTCAAGCAACAGTTCAATCAAATGAAATCCACCAACTCCTGCACACCTCGAGTCCTATTCAACAACCTCACAGGTCATGTCACCAACTGCCTACAGGAAAAGCCCTTAATACTTCACTATATAAGTATGCTTTCCACAACATAAACCCAATAACAAACATGACATAATGCATGGCCATCTTCCCGACTAACGGTATCCTCAAAAATCACATGGTCCCTCTTCTATACCGCTGCATATAGGAGCACATCTCAGAGAGATACATTTGTTAACCACCTTCTGTGATATCAGATAGCTTCTCCTGCTAATACCTATACACAGGTAACCGTACATAATCATCCATGAACCAACGTAAACTGCCTAACCCATTGGTATAATATTATTGTATTTGTTTATGTTTTTCATCCATAAACCAACCTTGTGCCTTGAATTTAGGTAACCTTTTTTTAATATTCGGATCTTTTTCATCCATAAACCAAATTGACTGTCTAAGCTGACTGCCTAAACTGACCGCCTAACGAACGGGTAACCTTTACACTAATAAACAAAACATGCAATCACAACACTAAGCGGAATGTTCCCCTTCCCCCATGTTTGCAATATAGTTGAGTCTATGTTTACACTGCATGCTCCACTGAAGCCCCTCGGACACCGACTGGCAGGAATTTCCTCCAGTGCAGGTTCTGTCAACCTCTTCACTTGTTTCCATGCGTGGTATTGGGGGTCGGTTCTCGCGGGTCGCTGGGCAGCCCTTCAGTCATGCAGCGGAATGAGGCAGGCTTAATGCAGAAAAGTCTTAGCGACCATCCTCTGCTGCCACTTGTAAATGAGTGGCATGAGTGCTCTTAGCAAACACCCTGACTACCAGCAAGAGGATACTTGGGCCCCAACAAAATCCCCCAAACAAGAATGGAAGGCTCAACCATAGGGCAAAATGTACTGTCTTTATTGTCCATCAAAACGTACAGGGATGACACTAGTACAGCATGTTGTTTCCAGAGCTCTCATCCTCCAAAGGTGTGTCACACTGTTCTACCCATAAGTGACATCTCAAAAACAAGTTACGTCCTCCAAAACCTATCAGGGATGTGGATTGGTCAGTTTAGGGAAACTACATATATGATGCATAGGGGTTAGTTTGGTTATTGGATCGCCATATCTGGTGGCTTCGCCTAGGACCACCTCTACAGGTAACAAATACAAAGTTGCAGGAAAGTGGAGAAGCTACTGGCCACTGCAACATAATACGTCTTAACGTGAAAGGTGGCTATGGATTGTGTAAAACGTGTCTTACCATCCTTGGGATGTTGGACAGCTACCCGACTGAGTGGACCTTTTCAAGGCGATGGGAACGATCACAAAGGTGCTGTGTGTTCCCTCCATGTTGCCATCTCTAATCGCGTCAGCCCTGAGAGAGTACATCCAGTTACGGACCTGTGTAGCAATTGTATCTTTTCACCTCTGTGTCGATGGGAACAGCTTCCCTCCATCTAACCCAAGTGAATAAGCATTGTCCTGTTCTTCCAGGTCACATGTGGAAATACCGCAAAATGGAGCTCTCTTGCTTGTAATTATGAGGATTTTAAACCAATGTCCTTGCAGGTCTGTTATCGTCTTGGCAAACTGGAAACCTTCTGTCTCTGCTTGTCCTTGTCTAGGATGTGCACTGTCTCTGCACTGGAAGCTCTGTCTGCCCTCCTTCAGCTGAATCAGGCTGTCAGCCTATTCATGTATTCAGAGTCTGTCTCTCCTTCCCTATTCACTTCAGTGCACCTATAGCTACCATATGTGCTCTTATAGCTTTCCATGTTAGTTGCAATTAAGCATGTGCAAGCTGGATATATGTATTATTGGCATCTTGCTGTTTCTGCTTTAGCAAAGAATATATATATATATATATATATATATATATATATATATATATATATATATATATATATATGTGTGTGTGTCACTCATCTATCTGTGTGACTGATAAGCATATGTTTCATGTCTGTCTGCGAAAAACAAATGTATTTGCATGTAGCTTTGTGCATGGATGCCTATATGCTTCATGTCTATTTGCACCTACGTTGTGATGTCAGTGATGACATCAAACACTTTCACGGTTGTAGCCAGTCAACTTGTTTGTCTCTCCTCCATATTCTCAGTCGGGGATGGTTTGAATGGCTGTCTAAGCGAGTAACATTTCTCACCTCTGCGATATATCGACGGTGGTGATGAAGGACCCAAGAGTGATGTACACCTATGATTTCACTGCCTTCGGACTGCGAGTTGGGTGGGGGTCATGAGGGCCACACTTGAACCTCTGTATTCAGATGAGTTCTTGTGAAGTCTTCAGGTGATCTGCTTAAAGAGAGGTGATCTTTTAAAACCAAGTGAGCCACAGTGATTGGTGTAGGCTAAGCC
Organism: Ambystoma mexicanum; assembly: GCF_040938575.1. Lineage (NCBI taxonomy): Eukaryota > Metazoa > Chordata > Amphibia > Caudata > Ambystomatidae > Ambystoma > Ambystoma mexicanum. The sequence continues at coordinate 1,076,569,926 of NC_090925.1, forward strand.
TACCTTAGTGAACCAGTCCTGGGGTCCCTGCCAACAATCTTCTGTATTTGTGAGGTCATAACCATAGTGCTTTGCAACAGGAAAGGTAAAGGGGGAAAACAGGAATAAGATGTGCCCCAGAACTAATACGGTGCAACCCTTCTCTCAACGGAAAGAGCTGTGAGCTCACTCCCTTGTGCTACTTAGTCCCACCTGTCTTCCTGTCTGTTGTTTTCAAAGAGTCTGTTCTGGTTAATGGTCCTCCTTGTATGGTTCTTGTTGAAGTGGCAGATCTCCCTTGAAGCTGCTGAGAAACCAGACTCTCTGGCTCCTGCAAACCACATTCTCATACCTTATGGATTGGGGTTCCCCTAGCGGATTGGCCTACTGGAACAACAGACCCAGACATGACAGTTCACTGCCATCGATACTGAGAGGTGGGAGGTGGCTTCAGATTGTCAGTTCATCAGGCTGACCATAGCAGGGGGAAGGTTGGTCCTCCCCGTCCTCAGATGACATTGTGCCCTCTTTGGCTGTCACATTCCAGGTGAATATGACAGGGGTGGACTGTGCCTGTAGGCGGTGTCCAACTTGGAGTAAAACCTTCATCATGGTGTGAGCTTAGGAAAATGTGTGTTGATTAGCCCCACACTTTTTCATAAGGTTGCTCTACCAAACAATTAAAAAAATAAAAGCGAGCACCCGCCCACCATGCGGATGGTCGAATTCCCCACAAGCACACTTATATTAAGCAGGGATAGTAAAATGAATTCTGCTCATCATTGGAAAGTCTTTTGACTATGTCTATGCTTAATACAATAGTGTGCACATTTTTCAGTCTTGAAATGTTTGCATTTACTAGCTATATGGGCATCACATAAAAGCTCTTAGTGAAATTCCAGATAATTTAGTGATGGTGATTTGAAATCTCATAATGTGTTGTAATTTGATAAAGAATAGTTAAGTAAATAATGCCCTGGCACCCAGGGAATAACTCTCAACTATGAAAAACGATTGCAAGTTAGGATTTGCACCCTATTACATTAAGCATAGACATAGTTAAAAGACTTATTTTCAAAATGGAAGTCATTTTACAATGGCTGTGCCTAATTTAATAGTGTACAAACATATCCTGCATGCATTATATTCTTTGTGAAATTACAGCACATTTTGCGATGTGGATTTCAGAACATGCTGTAGTGGTTAAATTATTTAAATAAAGCCCATATTCTCTGTAAATATCTTTTAACTTTGATAAATGTATGCAAGTTAGGGCTTGCGCCCTATTGCATTAAGCACAGACAGATTAGAAAGACTTTTGTTCACCAAGGTAACGGTGTGATACGGTGGCACACGCTGCCGTGTCTTTTGGACACCGTTTGCTGAAATATGCATATGATTTTTTACAAGCATTATACAACAGAAGCAGCATATGTTGCTGGGACTGTGTGCTGATCATGACTTAAGAATAGGCAGGCACTCTGAATCAATGTAGAAATGTCTTGAGCTTAAGCAATTTAAATGTATCCATCTTACTCAAGGCGAAAAATGGATCATCCTGTTGACCAGTATATTAAATGACCCTGACGATGAAACCGGTTGGTGACACATTCAGGCAAATGGTATCACTAAAAAGAGAGAACACCCTTCAGGATGGTGACTTGTGGGTGTGAACTAAAGATGCAACATTGTTCAACATCCTTATTGGAGGTGTGAGGAGTGTGCATATTTATTCATTTTTGGCAGGTTAGTTATAATGTCATGTTGTATAGGATTGTATTATAGATGACATCTGTGCATTATTGAATACATAGTAATAAGGTTCAATTTAAACATCACGGACCTCATTACTGGTTTGCTGGTAACCGGCCAGTAATTTGGCTGAGTTACCAGCAAACCTGCATTACTGTTACTGGTGCCTGATATCCCAGTATTACTGGGATATTACATGGGATGGGAACAGTGGTACATTCCCATTCCATTGGATGGGAACTACTGAATTACCGTCACCGGCATTTGTGGTGCCAGTGATTCAGTCATGTATCTGTCGGTGGGTGTCTGATCTGCCGGCTGGTCAGGCCTGCAGGGAGACCCGTTCCCCCACCGGCAGACACGTACCTTGCCGCTCCGGAACAATTGCTGGTGCCGGAATTACCGGCCTTTGTTCCGGACCAGCAAAGTTGTAATGAGGCCCTAGGTGTTCATGGTTCTATGTATGTTTTTATGTCTTTATAATAACTAAACACCTTTGTGTGCACAATTGTTTTTGATATGTTTGCTATTAGTAATATATGTATGTTTCATGTGTGTACATTATTAGGGCATTGATTTACTTCTGGGTGTTTGTTCTTGTTGATTAATTCATTTTTAAAATGATTATGGAATCATGATTTGGTTTAACCCATGTGAACGTTGTTCTATGCATATTAAGGTTTCCCGGTTTAACATTGTGCAAGCGATACACACTTTTGAGATTATATACACATCCCATAATATCGTATTTCCCCTCAGTGGCATGTCTGACAGCACATGCCGGGGCCATGTGTGACAGAGTTGTCTGTGTGAGGACAGATGACAATAGCATGCTTGCAGAGCCTTTCATATTGCACATTTGCAACCCCGAGTTTTCACCGAAATAGTCCACATGTCAATGGAGAAACAGTGACTTTTCTGGGTTGTACTTTCTTCACTTCTGCTGAGCAGTTCCTTTTAAATACTGCAGCAGTGCATTATTTGTTTAATAGCACGCAACATTAAAGACACCATCTATTCAGTTAAAAAGAACACCTACTGTGACAGAGCTTAGAAACACGAGGAATCTAGAACGAGGCACTGCATTACCAATGCTGGAGAAATCCAGCACAGCATGGTATGGAGTCTTGAATGGACCAAACCCGATATTAACACTTCGTCAAACTCGTTCTTTCATTTTGAAATGCAAATGTAGCATTTCATGAGAGGTTCCAGACACGGGGATGTGTTGTCTACTCCAGGGACATGATGCAGGCTCCGGCACTGGCATAAGGAGCTTCTACTACACTCCACTGCCGTGTGCCAAACACTTACTCTAGAGCAGTGGCATTCAAACATGTTCATCCTGAGCCCTCTCTTGAGGGTTTGGCCTCCATAGGGGACACCAAGGTTGTCCTCAGGGACAAAGATCTTTAAACATGGATTGAGGTGCCTGCTTTTAATAGAATATATAAGAAGTAGAAAATCTGCTTATATTGTATGCAATGCAATTTAATATGTATGGTAATTGGGCATTTATCTCGGGTAGATTGCTCAGGGGCAACGTGTTCGCCTTGGAAGCAAGGCGACAAGAGCAATACGGGTGCGATCCCCGGGTCCACGCTTAGAAACCTCTGGGTATTAAGTGCGGTATAAATAACCTATCATATCATATCATATCATATCATATCATTAGTACGGTCTAAAAGCGTTATAGGTGGAACGCCCCTTGGGGGACCGAAGTCCATGGAATGGGAGAATCGTCAGAGGAGTATAGAATGCTTGTGTGCATTTTAGCCAATACAAAGGTAGGTAAGGGTGGACAAGTCCCTTTTAGCGACCCATGTCTAGCTGGCATGTGGTTGGGTGCTCGTAGCTGTTAGGGAGAGTATGCTAGTCCAGGAGACTGATTATGTGCCAAGCTGGCATGTGGATGGGTGCTCGTAGCTGTTAGGGAGAGTATGCTAGTCCAGGAGACTGATTATGTGCCAAGCTGGCATGTGGATGGGTGCTCGTAGCTGTTAGGGAGAGTATGCTAGTCCAGGAGACTGATTATGTGCCCTGCTAGACCACATTTTCGACTTTGGACTTAGCTGCATTCCATTGGCAGAGGTGTTGTGCGATGTGTCTTCAAATAGCGTGAGATTGCAGATGCGTGCAGGTGGGTGCCGTGCCTACGGTTGTCTCCCCCCGCTATGGTGTGTGATACGAACCAGAGTTTCTTGTTTCATTTGTTGCATATTCTGTCTGCGTCTTGCATGCGTCCTTTCTCTGTGTTGTTTAGTGCTTCTTTTGAGTGTCCCTTTGCTGCCCCAGCCCGAATTTCATGTATATTAAAAACAGTCATCTTAATCCATTTTTAAACAGTCTGCCTCCCAAGCCCCACCCCCCTGACCTTCCTCCTGCCAACCTTCGGTTCCCCCTAGCGGGGGCCAGCTCCTCAATTTGAAGACCAATGCTCTAGAAAGACCCCCATCTGGGGCAAGAGAGGCTGGTGTGAGTTCTACACCCATCCCATCATTGACCGTCGTGCATAGACTGCCAAAAGCTTCAGTGGCCGATTTCTGTTACATGCAGTGGTAGAAGTGTATCGGAAAAAGTAGTGGAACTGTGGTCTTAGCAAGGGGGAGGGCAGGCGGATGCCTAGTGCAACATGTGACAAGGTGTTGCAGCCGGGGCATAGCAGTAGTCTAAGTAACTAGCGACTAAGGCTCATATTATAACTTTACACTTGCACAGCAACATGAATGGACAAATCCTCTGTATAGAATGGTGAATAGTGTCGTAAAAATTAGAGGAATGGTAAACCGAAACACTTAAAAGCAGTGGAACGCCGTTCCCGACCGTTCCCATTCACTTTGATCAGTGGTTAATGGGAACTGGACTCAGGCTGCAAATGTTCTTTACATGTTGTGTTATCTTTTGCAACAATTGGAACGCTTATTTATAGCACCGATGGCTTCCTAGAAACAAGATTCTGCTATCTGGGTCACCAGCTACATCGTCTGGTTCCTGGGCTGCTTTCAGATCATTGACTTGTCCTGATCATGACATAGGAGCCCTGAAACAACTGCAAAGGTGATTTGGCCCACTATATAAGGCTATTAACATACCACAAATAGAGGGAATACCAAAGCAAAGAAGGTTCCAGGGAGGAAAGGCTGACTCTCTGATAGGCCCCGCCCACCCTTCTGCGATCTCATAATTGGAAGGATATGAGAGTCGCGCGCGGCGAGGGCCCTTCCTGTAATACGCTGCGGAACAGCACAGTAATGACGTTAGGGTGCAGCCGCTAGACCTTCAAGCGAAAGACTCTTAAGTTGGAGCCGAACCCGTTGAGTCACCCATTGCCTCCAGCGTGCATTTACTTCTAATAAAGCAACCCTTTTCCACAGGCGCGCTAATTCCCAGCAAGGTCAAGGATGTCTTGTTACAATAAAGCGTGTTAGTTTTGAGGCGAGCCCACTTTGCAGCGTTGGCTCCGTGGGCTTGGTTCTCACTACCTCAGGCCCAATGCTGCATTCTTCCATTCCTGCTTAGGTCTGTGCCCCTCCCCCGGCCCTCTTGTTTGGTACTGCAAGATGTTGTCGATCATATGGAATTCATTTTGTTTGTTTCAGTGACGCATTGCCTCAGTGCTTGGCGCGGGGATTTCATGGCGAGGGAATTATTTATCTGCCGGAGCAGAATGAGTCTGGCGCCGGAAAAGTTAATGGACTGCGTTCCAGGTACGCCCCAGAGGACTTAACCCGAAATAATCGTCTAGCCCTTTTATTAAAGAAATTACCCCGCCCTTCCCAGGCTATTGTGTTGGCAGTGACGTCCCCCATAAAAAAATAAGTAGTCCTTGTGAGGCCAAGTCTTGAATACACCTTGAGGTGTCCAGGATGCTGGTCCTGCACTCACAGAACCTTCTAGAACACAGCTCCCCGAACCCAGTACTGTTTCTTCTCATCCTCCTCCCACATCTGAGGTTTCCTCGAAGCCATGTTGCCATGCAGGCTGTGGAGCAGTGGAAACCCTTATTGTCCCAGGCATTTCCTCTCTGTATGTGCACATATTTTTCATATCCCTGTGCATATCTACTTACAGTATCTCTCATAGCGCCCTCTTGTATCATTTCGAAAGTACATTGTAAATGGTTATTTATAACCTGCTTAATACCCAGAGGTTTCTAAGTGCGGATCAAGGGATCGAACCCGTGTTGCTGCATGTCGTCTTGCTTCCAAGACAAGCGCTTTACCCCTGAGCTATCCTCCCGAGACAATTCTTCGCCTCCCTGCCATCAATGTCCTGGATTCCAGTTTGACATGTGTTAAAGCAGCAGTGAGAGATGCTTCCCTCTTTTGCTGGTGACCACATCCCTATTGCGTCTGCTACTAAGCACAGTGTGCTGTGCACGGAGTGACAGAGCTATGCAGCGGAGTGCGAGCGGCAGTCAGATGTCATGTGGGACCACCCTGGATGTCAGAGTCTGACTCAATCTTAGCCTCTATGCTTGGAGCAGTGGCAGGAGCCCAGATCGAAACTGACCCCTCTCTGTACACCAAAGTCATGAGCCCAGCTTTGCCAGAGATGGGTAGTGCCAAGATGCACATATCATTTGAAAATGTGGCCGATTTAAGTACTTTACACACATAGACTTTTTGGCTTTTGAGTTCTCCTTTCTTTCCTCAAGGGGCCGGACCTCAAGGAAAGCAATGCTGTTGTTATGTCAGAACTTGTCTCAAAGTTGGGTAAGATGTTACATGCTTGGGTAAGGGCAGAGCAACAATATCCTTACTTAGGGAGAACTGGCATGACGTTCTGCACCCCAGTTCCCCTCGCCCTTACAGTAACCAGCACAAGATGTCCTGTTCGGAATGCTTCATGTTTCTGCAGGCTAATTTTCTTCATCTATTGGGGTCGACCATCTAGGGTCGCAGTTGCAGCGACATAACAATTTATAGAATAATATTTTGCATCCAACTAACTCTAGACCAAATGGAGCTGGGCATCATTGTATGTTGCTTGTGATGCAGCTAGGACTGTGGCATAAAGCCCTCCAGTTTCTGGGCGCTGGGACAGCAGTTCTTTGTATTACCCCCATTTTTATGGTACTTGGGTTATTGAGCTCAGCAACAAGGAAGGCTAAATCGGCTTTGCCTCAGCACTCAAACTTGGAAATTCAGACTGTGCTCCTTTCAGAGAGCGCTGCTTTACTAGTGAGTTATCCACCCAGAGCATAGCTTTTACAGGAAGGAAGGAAGGAAGGAAGGAAGGAAGGAAGGAAGGAAGGAAGGAAGGAAGGAAGGAAGGAAGGAAGGAAGGAAGGAAGGAAGGAAGGAAGGAAGGAAGGAAGGAAGGAAGGAAGGAAGGAAGGAAGGAAGGAAGGAAGGAAGGAAGGAAGGAAGGAAGGAAGGAAGGAAGGAAGGAAGGAAGGAAGGAAGGAAGGAAGGAAGGAAGGAAGGAAGGAAGGAAGGAAGGAAGGAAGGAAGGAAGGAAGGAAGGAAGGAAGGAAGGAAGGAAGGAAGGAAGGAAGGTTAGAGAGGTGTGAGTGGTTGAATGGATAAATAATGGGCAGATGGAGAAATCGAAGCTGGGCAGAAGGACATAGCATTGGTGTGTTGGTGTGTAGGTGTATAGAGGATTCACTTAGGGAGTTTCTAAAGAGGTAACTCAGCACACGGGATTCAGACAATCCTGAAATAGAATTTGAAGTTGAGCCCCACTACATCATGAAGGTACTATCAGGACATTCAGGGACATTCAAGTTATAGTTCTAGAGGTCGTTCTTTAGAGCTTTGTACCTGAATTGGGTGACACAATGAATTGAGGACTAGATGGAGGTTCGCATCCAGTAAATGAAAAAAAGAGGAGCCTTAGAAAATGGGTTTAGTGAGGAAGACGCTAAAGGTCCTGCGTTGTAGTTAGGCCATGGGAATGTTAGATCATCCCCCCAAACACACCCCGCCGTACTCCTCACCAATTACAACACCATCACAAGGCACTCAAAAAAACACCCCCCTCAAACCACAAAAACGTCCTAACCCCTACAACAAAGCATGGTTCAATCGTTCTCTCCTCACCAAGAAACAGGAATCAGGTGCCTTTGAAAAGCATGGGAACTGATGCCTCACTACCAGAAAACCCCTCAAACACTGCTTCAACACATACCATATGACCATACTCAATGCCAAACCAGCCCAATACCACCAGGAACTCCGAATCTACCCCCAATTGCACACAGAAACCTTTTCAGCATTGCCAAATCATTCTCCAAACCACCACCCACACCTTTTACACCCCAATCCACTGGAGTATAAAACTCTCCCCTAGACTACTTCAACTCTAAAATACATATCAGCAGTTCCCCTGGAATCCCACGCCCGTCTCTACTCCCATACCTGCCATCAAATGGAACACTTTCCACCTCATTGACCTTCAGACCCTCATCACCCTCCCAGCAAAGACAAATACAGCACATTTTCTGGGGAATATATGCCTACCCAAAGCCGCATCCAACTGCATCACCACCCTGGATCCACATTGGCTCAACATCATCAACTCCTGTATCACACATGGTACAATCGCCTAGTCACTCAGAACAGGGCAAATATCAAGAAAAAATCCTTTGGCTCCACGCTCCCTGGGAGCTACAGTGTGATTACTGTCCTGTCATACCTCACCGCAATCATGGAAAGCTTTGTCACCAGCCGACTCCAACAATACATCATCACAAACAACCTCCTCAACTCCTTCCAATCTGGCTTCCCACCTAGCCACAGCATCCAGACCGCTACATTCACATCCTTGATTACCTCCACAACATCATGCAACCCTCCACATATTCTTTGACCTCCCCACAGTCCTTGATACCATCGACCACACCAGTCTCCTAAACATCCTATTCCACAGGATGAAACTCTAAGGAACTGTTCTCATCTGGTTCACCTCTTTGTCTCCAAGTCCGCCTATAGATCCTATCGCACGTCAGTCAAGTACAGGGTTCCACAAGGATTCTCCCTGTCTCCTCTTCAATCTATATTAAGAATTCCTTAAGCAGGCCCTCAGCAAACACAAGATCCATTTCCACCAATATGCAGGTAACACACAGATGTGCTTCTAAATCCAATCCCCCTCATAACTCCACATCCTCAAAAGCTGTCTTGAATGTCCACCCACTTCCTCAATCTCAGCCCCTCAACAGAATACCTCCGGATCTATGCCCAGGCACAAACCTGTTCTCACACCGTGAATCAAGGAACTCACCACTGACAACGTACACAGGTCCCTATCCACACCTGTCAATTCTCTATGCTTTACCATCAACTCTCGCCTTACCTTCAGGTGCCATATAGATGACATCATCAATGCATGCAACCTACAACTGCACCTTCAGTGCAACATACAACACATACTTCCCCCTCACAACTTCTGCACTGCAGTCTAAGCACTAGTTCTGGGCTATGGGAACAGTCTCCTCACCAGAATCTCCAACAGCACCCATGCCCCCCTGCGAGCCCTACAGAATGCAGTGGCAAGAATCATCCTGCAACTACCAAAACACTCACACATCAACCCTGCTCTTTCCCAACTTCATTGTTTCCCCATTTGCCAGAGAATTGCTTCCAAGGGACTCTGCACTGTATAAAAAAAGTTCATCCTACCTCCACAACAAACTGAAACCAATCACCCACACAAACAATAGACACGCTAGCCAACATATCCTATGCTTTCCACTCTGCAAACTAGCATGCACACAAAACGAGCATTCACCCACTGGCCACCCAGAGCTGGAACTCCCTACCACTCCACATCTGCACTGCACCCTCCAACACCAGTTTCTGAAAAAGCCACACAACCCTTCCCTACCATCGCCTGTCTATCCTTCCTTCCAAACCTGTCCTGAAAAACGTTAGGACTTCAATTTCACCTACCACCTTCTGAACCTTTGAACCCTGTAAGGTGCTCCAAGACCCAATGCCAACCCCGGCCAATGCTGGACAACAATTCAAATAAAATGAAATAAATGATCTTAGAGCATATTATTTGTTTTGGCCTAATTGTCACGGGCACCGCTGGGTCTTCCACTAAACTATTGTTGACTCCTAGATGGAAATAATGTTCTTATCCTTGCAGGCAAGTGGGTTGTCACTGATCAAATGCTGTCTGCACTGTCTAGGATTGAAACCTTTTTCTTAACTTCAGAAGATTTACAGCATGTGTTGTACAAGCAGATTTCTGTAAGGATATCTCATACATGTTTGTGAAGTCCATATGTGTTGCATATAGGTTTACTTGGTGCAATACATGCAATAACTTGCAGTTCTCTGTGGAAGTAGTGCAAGTAGTCGTTTTACAGGAGTAGGCTGATATGTAATGTATTTGCGCCTTTTGTAAATTGATTGCAGCAATAGTGGTTCAGACTTCCCCATTTTGGGATTCGTACTAAAGCAATATTATCACCTACTGAGTGCCATGCTGGGTGATTCACTCTGGGCGTTATTATTATTATTATTATTATTATTATTATTATTATTATTATTATTATTATTATTATTATTATTATTATTATTATATTTATTGGGCACAGACCTAGCTTTGAGAAGCAACAGAGCACTTTACAGAGTTATACACCAATACAGAAACATAACAGAGAGCTTTATAGAGGTATACAACATTACAGATGTATTACGCTGCGCTTTTAAGTGGTAACAACAGAACAGATATAAAGCGCAAGTATGATACAGAGGGGAACAGAGGAGGGGTACAGCTGTACAGGGCGGTGGGAGGAGAGCGTTGGACGGCATCTAGCAAGTCAGGTGGTGTGGGGGTGACGGGATGGCCTAGGTGTTGAGGAGGAGAGACTCCTTGAAGAGGGGGGTCTTAGGTTCTTTTTTAATTGTAGTAGCGTGGGGCGAATCTGATGCCATAGTCTAGGGGTGTAGGCAGAGAAGGCTTGTTGAGAAGATGTTAACGAGAGCCAAGGGTCATTAATACCCCATAAAGCCCTGAGAACAGGGAGTTAATACTATTAGCTCCACAGGCCAAATGTCTGCGCTAAGGGCAAGTTGATATGGATAAAACATGGGTCCAAGTTTTCAGGAATAATAACATGGACGATGTAAATGGAAGCCGTGGCTCCAAGTGGAGGACCTCTTCCATTTCCATTAAATGAGCAGGAAGGTGCCATGAACGACGGAACACCAACAATGATGATGGGGCCTGTCCTGCTAGTGCGCCATTAAGAGGTCAGGCAGTGCAGAGGGAGAGGAAAGGGGTGGCTGGTGAAACAGGCAGGGTGATTGAGTTTGGCAGGAGAGCAGGGTTCCAGGCGAAGGATGAACAAGTGAACCCCCGATTAATGAGATCCCAGCCAGGAGCTCTGAGAGTAAATAAAGTCTCTTGTTTTTTGGTGAAGCTGATTTGCTTGTTTCGGATCCACCAGGTGCTAATCAATATGACCTTCCACCCACTCGCCATGTATTTTTCAGAAAATATACTTTTGTCTTTTTAGTTTAGTGGTATCACATACATTCAACGGGGAACACCCCCAAGGATTCTAAAACCTGTGTACTGCATAGTCATGGGTGATGCCTATCTAGAGACAGACTGCTCCACGAGGAATGCTTCCATATCCGGGGACCTAATGTTCATGTCTCCATCCACAAAGGGTCCCATTAAGCAGATGATGGCGAAGGAAAGGGTGCAAGCAAAGATAGAGGGCAATAACTATGTACTAACCCGAGAACTGAAGACAGCGGTGTTGTTAGGAGGCCTTGTGATGGTGAACCGTGACCATCACATGGGCAAAAGTATTCTGACACTTACCCTATGTGTGCCTGGGATGGCGATGCACTGATAACATCCGCGAGGCTGAGTCAGAATAGAAATCTTGCCTCCAAAGCTGCCTACGCCCACGACACAAGCTTAATTGGCACGTGAGTTCAATGAGTCTCATTCCTACAAATATACATAAGTGCAATGTTCATACATATGTAGTACTGTGTGTGTGCAATGTGTTCTACTTACACCTCACTGACACACACAAATTATGGAACACTGAGTGTACCTAGGAGGTGTGCAAGAGTTGACTAAGAGCACCAAATGCAAACGATGATGTCCAGCCGGCAAAGCAGCATATTCCAGGGGAGATTTTAAGAGGCATAAAATGCAAGCACAAGCTTTGCTAATTCTCTTTTTGGTATTAGCACCCGCCGAGGGGGTTGGCGGCCTCCCAGCCAATGAGGAGGCTCAGACTGGGGTCCTTACAACACAGGGAAAGAGCTTGTTTCGAACCGGATCAGAGCAGGAGGCCACCATCTTCCCTTGCTGGGAACGGAGGTAAGTGTGCTCCTGCATTCTCCTGCCCCTCTCCCAAACTCCACCCCCTTTTACACATATCCGCTCCCCACCCTATCACAACCTCACCTGTGCTGGTCTGTACCTCGCTGACGCTGGGAACAGTACTGTTCCCGACGCATGCCCGCCATGCGATTAGCCACCATGGAAACGGAGAAGAGCCTACATGTAGTCCCTTCTACCCGTTCCATGGTGGTCATTTTTTTTGTTTACTTTTTTAAATATCCTTTTAATGGCCGCCAGGGAAAGGGATACATGTAGTCTCTTCTCGCCGATACATGGTGGCCATGTTTTCTGCTTTTTTAAATCTTGAGTTGAGAAACGGTTTGCATGCCGATTCTCAACTCGAGCAAAAATATAATTAGTACCCTGGTACAGCGTGCCGGGGTACTAATAGCAATGGAACACTCAGACGGGAGACACTACCAGTCAGTTAATGCCTCTGGGGCTACTTCAAAGCCCTCACTTCACTTGGGCTTTTAACTATCGCCCTGGGGGGCATTAGCTGAGCGGTAATGCCCCCACCCTCCTTGGGTTATATTGCTTTAGTAAAAGTCTTTGGTCCTGACCTGGTGCACTTCAGGAATGTTCTCTTGGCAAATGTTAGGAATAAATAGGGGGGTTTAAATTGGGTTTTCATAAATGATGTATTTCCCACTTTTAAAATCAAGTATACATGCATGTTCATGAACAATTCTTGCCATCAATAATTGATGCTTATTGTTTAATTGTAAGGACATGTATGCTAAATAGAAAAATCAGGAGTACCCTGCATGTAGGCGTAAACATAAATCATGGTTAGTAAGGTACTTACATTTCCCAGGCCCTTTTTGATTGGCCCTCGTGAATTCTAATCCTCATGGACTCCGAACTGACATGACACGCGTTTTGTCAACAAGGCCAGTAAAACATACGGCGAAAATGACATAGGACTTTGTTATATATCCAATTGAAATGAAAGTACTAGCATGAAAAAATAAAAATAACTGTCAAGGTTCTTTCCTGCATCTTTCTAAAATAATTCCAAATCGATGTCAAATTGGGTGCGCTGAGAAGTTCTGTGGCATGATAACATACTTGCCAGTTCACCAAGAATCCCTGGCTGGCTCTCAGATGACTGGCATCAGTGCTTGTTTATTAATAATGTGGAGCTGAGTAGGCGGTTTAGCCACTTCTCATCCCTGTACTGCAGAGCAGTAGCCATTTTGTCACACCACCTCACTGCAGGATGGAATACATTTGACTCCATCCCCTCACATTCCATGACCTCCACTGGTGAACTCTGCACCCGTTTCAAAGCAATAAAAAGTGACCATAATATTAATAATAATAAGAAGAAGAAGAAGACGAAGAAGAAGGGGTTTTTATGTAGCCATTTTAGCAAGATGAGTAGCTCTTTTTGAACACTGACAATAATAAATATTATTATTAGATGGTTTGAAAAGAGCGAGTATTCTGACAGTGATGCTGCAGCCAGTCAAAAGCGCTGGATTCATTGTGTCAGGTAAAATGCAGACATATAGTGCCCGGCCTTGAAAGGGGCAGCCCAGTGAAGTAATCACGGGGCCCCTCTGCTTATCCCAGTATCTTCACGCTTCAGCGTGAGTGAGGATTCGGGAATGTCCCTTTGTTTGATAGCTTGTGCATGTCTCATGTGTTTTGACATCATTCACGGCACACTCCCTAGACTTCTTCGTCAAATGGCGCAGAGTGACGTCACAGGCTAGTGCATGGTTACCTCGCAGTACCATGTTTCCAGTGACTGCAATACAAGGTAGCAAAACCTGCATTTTGTGTGATTTGCAGAAAGTGAATGTTTTCATAATCTGTCCCCTGGCACCTTGCCTCCTTCCCACCAGCCTCTTCTCCCTGTACCATACAAACATTTTCTGACATCCTGCCCCCTCTCCATCCTCCTCCCAAATACACAAGAAGCCTACTGACCCCTGGAACCCTACCCTCCACAACAAAGCACCCTCCCCACCTGGCATCATGCCCTCCACAGCAAAATTACCTGGCATCCTGCCCACTTCCCACCCTCCTCCCAAACAACACAAGACCCCCACCTGACCTTCTGCCGCTCATCCCCAACCAATACTACAAGTGCACCTGGCAACCCCACCCCCCCACTTTCCTCCCCTACAAGACACCTACCTGTGATCCTGACACATTCACACTCCCTTCCCTCACTGTTAAGAGCAAGGAGGCCGGGCTCAGCAAAGGATTTTGTCAGGCAAGGGAGAGCCTTATATCTGGTGACCACATTTTCTAAATCAATAATCGGGAGAGGCAACCAACATAAATATAGGACTAGAATTTGACAATATCTGCCGATACAAAAGTAGGAATACACAGAAGCACGGGGACAGAGTTGGACAGAGTATGCTCAGTAGTTTATAGAGTCATAACTTGCAATGACTCCATGGCCTAGACTGCTAATAAGGACACCTGAATAAAAAAAAATCTATTTGCCAAATGCTAGTCATTCAATGAAAGAAGTGTTGCATTGAATTTAAAATGTGCCATTGTATTCTTGGTTTCAGCTGTAATTTGGGGAGATGTGAATGTAAAGAGATACTAGGGTCAGCAGTCCAAAATGAAGCTCTATTCAGGCTGCTTTTAGGGATAACAGACCGTTCTGAAGACCCTGTGCACCCTGTTCTCTCCGCGCCCCATTCTTCTCTAATACACTGTTTGTTCCCATTTTGATAGAACCACGACAGCATTGCGACCAGAGCTAAAATAGAGATGTCTCGAAGGGGGAGGGGAGCACTGTGTTTTTATAATTAAAGGTAGAATGACAGCAGCGGTAACAGATGCCTGGCATTGGGAGACATACGTCATCATCGCGTGTGTCCTGCAGGAATGCTGTCATCACAGTGACGGCCCATTGTTCGTGTCTGGCGAAGGTGAGAGGGCTGTGGATGGGCTGTGCAGGGATGCTAGGGTTTAAATTGCCAGGCTTCAGTGTCTGCAACTGAGCTTTTTTTATTTTCAATTTTTCCCTAATTATTAGTGTTTGTGCATACTAAAACAAATGGGTATCCGTAGGAAAAAAAAACGAATCAGAAAGAAATCGAGGAAAAAATGACCGAAATATTTTCAGCCGATTATTTTCGAAATGTTTGCATATTCTTTTTAAAACATAGATGGGGATGTGGGGTAAGGCTATAATCTGAGGTAGGGGGAATGGGTTGGGGGGAGGGAGGTGGCACCCCCCCGCATTATTTGTAAACAATAGTGCTAAAAAAGCCTAAACATATTTTGGTAATTCGACCAAAAAAGATTCAGTCATTTCTTCTTCGATTTTTGTTTTTTTCTCGTTTTTTTCCATGGACAACCAAACAAATGTACAGGGAAGCAGTACTACCAACCAATCAGTGGTCAGCACACACACTTAAACCTTTCCTGTGGTGTTCTCTGAAGAAACAGATCCTAGGTTTTTATCTGAATGTAACCTTTTCCTAGAAGGATGGACATGAGGAGGCATAAGATTGCGCATATGCTCAGCAAAATCTTTTAAAAAGGAAATTATTTTACTGTACCAAAATCATAAATTGTCTCCTTTTAAATTCTTATGATCGTTGCCATTATATATTGCAGTCATAAGAATGTTAGGCTTATCTTACTGCGCAAAGCACATTACAGAAACCTAAAATAAAGTATACATTTTTTCCAGTAGTACACTTTCGAGAAAGGGGTAGGGGACTGCTAGCACCAATGAGGATTCCTGACTGCTTTGCATAAAATCAAAAAGGTTTTGGGAACATATGAATGATCACAGATTTTGATATTTTAGGAATATGTCTTTGATAATAAACAGTTATATGGTTGAATCACGGAGTACGTACTACACGCAGGGCTAGGTGCGCATTTCCATTTTTCACAACATGTACCCTGCACTAGTTTGGACACCCACGTCATTTGGATGTGAGGATAAAGTGGCTGGGATATCTGTCATTGTAATGACTGCTAGCTTGGAGCATTGCTCTCCGTCTTTATGGAGCCATGTGCATGCCGGGGCCCCAGTGCACAGGCATCCCTAGAGAATTACATATGTAGGACTGTATGTTTTTGACACTTTTGGGGCAGCTCCCGAAGGAAGGGTTGGAGGAAGAGGGATCCCGTGCAGATAGCAGCCCTGAACTGGCACTCTTCACTATCTAATGAAGAAGTCTATAGCACTTTGACAGCTAATGCATTATTCCATCTCTTCTTAATATCTCCAGTAAGCCCAATGAAGTGTATCAAAACCTTAAGCGTAATTAACACTCGACTACCACAGCATAAAAACGTGCGTCATAATCCCTACCATTGTGCAAGAAAAAACAGAGCACATTATTGTAGCACCACCTTTGCTGCTTGCATGTCAGGGTGCCGGGTCTTGTGTTGTGTGCAGAGTGTAGGCAGAAGGCCACGTAGGGCTCTTGTTTGATTGGGTATAATTGTGGGGATAGGGCAGTATCCCAGTTAGGCATCTTGTGTTGTGGGGAGGATGGTTGGGTGAAACAGGACGTTATTCAGAGCTGGTGTGTTGGTGTGGAGGCCGGCATGTCATTTGGTGGTCTTGTGCTGTTTTGGAGCAGGTGGGGAGACATTGCAAGGCCACTCTTATGCTGGCTCGGCTTGTGTTTGGCTCTAGAGTCTAGCCCGACCACCTGGCTTGACTCTTGTTCGGCCCTACCCATGCATTCTCTGAATCCCTGCCCCTCTTCCAGAATCCAGAAATTTGCAGACAGCCCAATGCATCCAACATGGCGCTAAAGCTGAGCTCATCTGCCGCGCACACCGTAGACGGAGCCTAGCGGAGCGCCTATTCTGCCCAGCTAAAGTGTGCGGCTCCCTTAATAAAGGCATGTTCATCTGGGCAGTACACAAGGCCACCCAGAGAATCAGATATAAAATGGAATCCGCCTCATTGTACATGATGCAGCAATTGTATGCAGTGAACCTCAGCGTTAGCACCCCCTCATGCGATCTCTTTACTCTTCCATGTTCCTCCGCCGCGTAGAAAAGTAAACACTCCCTGCAAATGTGCTTTGCCAGCAGAGCTTACTAATGGATCTATATAGAATCTGCCTGATTTTACCCAGGAACAAAAACCAAGCAGATTCCAGGGGAATCCGTTTGTTTTACACCTGCATGAAAATCGGATGCAAGCATAAAATAAGGTGCTCACACGTGATGGAGGAGGTTAGCACAGCAGGGAGCTTATCTTCTCTCCCTGCCCATGCCCCATCTTGTGTCAGCAGGAAAATGGGCCATTGGTGGATATCGAGACATAAAAGGATTACGCCTCAAAGTTACGTCTTCATTTCCCCCTCCCGCCCGTTTAAAACCAGGGTGTGAATCTGCCTGAAGTGGATGAAAACATTACATTGGGGAAATGACCTGCCCCACTGCAGACCACATTAAAACATGTTTGAAATGCGCTCAGGTGATCTTGACCCACGTTTCCACACATTGAGGGCCTCCCGGCAAGGAATGCTTTTTTGTCATTTGATTAAAAAAAGCAGACACTGTCGGACACAGTGTGAACTTTCACACTTTTTTGCATGTTACCATCACAGTCAACGGATTGCGGCTGCCGAACTCAGTTATAATTGTGGTCTCAATATTAAGGGCCCGATTCATGAAATGTTTTGCACTGCTGAAAAAAGTGACTTTGCACTGCTGAAAAGTCATACACAACACAAACATTAAAAAACAAACATTCATGCACATCCGACACCCCCCCAGATGGGATTGTGTGTGCTGAGTTGGGGGTGGGGGGTTCAGGTCTGTATGGGTGCATGTTTGAGAGTGTGCTGATTTGGGGAGTGGGGGGTTCGGGTCTGTATGGGTGCATGCTTGAGAGTTTGTGTGCTGAGTTGGTGGGTGGGGGTTTGGGTCTGTATTGGTGCTTGCTTGAGAGTGTGTGTGCTGAGTTGGGGTGTGGGGGGGGTTTGGGTCTGTATGGGTGCTTGCTTGAGAGTTTGTGTGCTGAGTTGGTGGGTGGGGGTTTGGGTCTGTATTGGTGCTTGCTTGAGAGTTTGTGTGCTGAGTTGGGGGGGGGGTTAGGGTCTGTATGGGTGCATGCTTGAGATTGTGTGTGCTGAGTTGGGGGTCGGGGGTTCAGGTCTGTATGGGTGCATGTTTGAGAGTGTGCTGATTTGGAGAGTGGGGGGTTCAGGTCTGTATGGGTGCATGCTTGAGAGTGTGTGTGCTGAGTTGGAGGGTGGGGGTTTGGGTCTGTATGGGTGCTTGCTTGAGAGTTTGTGTGCTGAGTTGGGGGGTGGGGGTTTGGGTCAGTATGGGTGCATGCTTGAGATTGTGTGTGCTGAGTTGGGGGGTGGGGGGTTCCGGTCTGTATGGGTGCATGTTTGAGAGTGTGCTGATTTGGGGAGTGGGGGTTCGGGTCTGTATGGGTGCATGCTTGAGAGTGTGTGTGCTGAGTTGGAGGGTGGGGGGTTCGAATCCCTACGAGAGCACTTTCTTCAGCAGCAGCTGCCACATCCTAAACCAGAGTTTTGTTATAATAGCAAAACACTTATTTTTCTATGGTAATTAGGTTGGGACATGTACCTGGTTTGACGGTGTTTTACAGCACCAAGTGTAAACTGTACACTGCTCTTTATAAAAAACAATTATCATATAACCAGCAGACCATACCACTGCAGTACGGAACATTTCTAATAAATTATATGAATGATGGTTGGGAGTGAGGGGGCCATGGGGCATAGTGTTTGGTTGGTGGTGTGGGGGTCATGGGGCATAGTGTTTGCTTGGGGGTGAGGGTGCCACGGGGCATAGTGTTTGGTTGGAGGTGAGGGTGCCATGGAGCATAGTGTTTGGTTGGGGGTTAGGGGGTCATGGGTCATAGTGTTTGGTTGGGGTGAGGGACATGGGGCATAGTGTTTGGTTGGGGGTTGAGGGAGCCATGGGGCATAGTGTTTGGTTGGGGGTGAGGGTGCCATGGGGCATAGCGTTTGGTTGGAGGTGAGGGTGCCATGGGGCATAGTGTTTGGTTGGGGGTTGAGGGAGCCATGGGGCATAGTGTTTGGTTGGGGGTGAGGGGCCATGGGGCATAGTGTTTGGTTGGAGGTGAGGGTGCCATGGGGCATACTGTTTGGTTGGTGGTTGAGGGAGCCATGGGGCATAGTGTTTGGTTGGGGGTGAGGGGGTCATCGGGCATAGTGTTTGGTGTGGGTGGGGGCCATGGAGCATAGTGTCACACTCCAAGAGTGAACCCAATAATAAAGCTAAAACAGGCACAGTTAGGAGATGTTCATCCTTTTCTTTTTGAGGAAACCTGACTCAACGAAGGCCGTACTGCTCTTGGGTAACCCAAACAGCAAACTATAGCAGTCCAAAATAACAGAATGTCCAATCTAGAGTCAATAAAATATATATAATTTAATTAAACAGACGAGATACAATAACTAAATAGAAATAAATTATAACAATGGAAAATGTGTAGTACAAAATGTAACTTTGAAATGCAAATAAAAATCGTTACCCCTCAAAAACATATTCTTTTTCCATGTGTTTAATAGAAATTGGCGGTTGAAAAAGCCTCCTGCCATGCCCCGCCTACCGCCCTGCCCACATTTACTTTTCGGCCCACTATAGCCCTCATGTAAGGTACTTTCGGCCCTCTGTCAAAATCAGGTGTGCACCCCTGATGTAAACCATAGGCTGCCCATGGCGATGTTACTCCCTATGGTCGTTCCCACTTTCTACCTGCCCCTGCTAGCCCAAAAAATACCCTCCTGGAATCTCTTTGAGAGTTCGCTATCAAGCAGTAACATCAAACATTGGCCTGCCAGTGTTTTTTTCTAACAGTCTACTCAGCGTTAATTGCTTAATTACGGCTGTAAATATCTACTGGTGAAATACAAATGCCTTCTTCAAGTGTACCTTTAGCTAGTTGATTTATACCACTTCCAGTTAAACACAGGCAATGACAAAGAAAACAGTTTTGGATTGAGATATTAGATAGGCATTTGGTAGGTACTGACATCATACACCCAGGTGATTGCTCCAGTTTTCAACTGTTGCAATCTTATGACGAGTTAGCACCTTTACATTAATGCCTTGCAAATGCCTATCCCTTACCTAAATAAAAGCACAAACTGTTGGCTTTGCCAGTGCTTGTTCTCTATGGTCTTTAAGAGGCACCACTCTGTTATATGGTGCGTTAGTGCCATCTGTCTTGTCCGACAGAATATTTCACCGTGAGCAGTATCAGGCTCCTCTTTGTTGTCAGATTGAAACACGGGCTTTATTTGACTGTACCCTGCCTGTGAAGTGTAACATGGTGGCCGATGTTGGGTAACAGCTGCGGCCAGCATTAACAGGGAGATTCCCAAATATTGTCATTTTTATAGGATGGCTACGATACCGAAGTGCGTACATTTCTGTGGCAGGATTAGATGGGGCCAGTGTTTCCTGAATGTGGAAGCGTGTGAATGTTCAACACCCGTAACAACGCCTTGGAATATCTGACCCCATGACCCCATGTTAGCCACTGCGGCTGCTTCGAGCAGGGGGTGGGTGCAGGCAGAGCAGGTGGCATGACTAATTGGTATTGATTGGGTCCGCAGGACATGTAGTCTGCCCTAGTAATGAGGGTGTGCTCCACCCCCTAAGGAAACGGGAAGGGACTATTGAACCACTGAGTGTTCATAATTGTCCCTGTTAGTAGCCGAGGCAGTGCAGGATTCTGGGGCAGTCGGCTGTGAAAGCCGAAGACTACAGTCCTATCTTTATTGGGATTCTTGGCTTTTTGACATGTTCAAGCCCTCTATCTGCCGTTCCGTCGCATTTTTCGGCTGAAAGGGAATATAGCCAAAGCAACAATGTAACTGTTTTTTTTCTTCTTAAATTGGCCACATACTACCATAGTTTGTAGGGTGTCCAGAGTTTCAAAATAAAAAACCGGCACCGGCACAGACATAGAAGTAGGACTAAGCCCACATTCCTAATGATCTGTCAAAATTCGCTCCCCGCACCCACACTGGTGGTATCCCACAGTAAACTATTTGCATGTCTAGCACTGCTACTGGATATATATTGTGCGGATTTGGCTGTGAATCTAAGCATGTTAAAAACAAGCCATCTGTTTCTCTGATTGCTATTACAGGCCTTGCTGCGGATCCATTTCACGGCCAGTCTCTATGGCAAATCCGTGAATGCATGTCGCTGTTACCTGAAAGGCTGGGGCTTCCGTCCCATCCCTGTAATGTAAAAGATGTGGTTTAAATAATAGTGTAACATTACAAAACTATGATAATGGGCCTCATTCCGAGGCTGGCGCTATCCATGGAGTAAATAGCACCATGGTAAGCAACCATGGAGCTATTTACTCCATGGAAATCCGGCATGGTGAATGGAGTAATTACTGGTCCATTCCAAGGTTGGAGGGACCGGTAATTCCCCATTCACCATACCGGTTCCCCATCCCCATTTCTGCCCCCATAGGGCTCAATGGGAATGGGGAAGGAGTAAATTACGGCACCGTAAATTACGGTGCCGTAATTTACTCCAAGGTGCCTTTGCGGGTTGGATTTTTAACGCCTGATAAAAGCAGGCGTTAAATGCCAACCCGCAAAAGGGAACTCGGAATATGGTGGTAAGTGTTAACGGTCACCGTTGCCATTAACGGTGACCGTTAACCCTTACCTCCAGCCTCGGAATGAGGCCCAATGGCCCTCATTCCGAGTTAGGACTACACCATGGAGTAAATAGCTCCATGGTTGGCAACCATGGAGCTATTTACTCCATGGAATACCGGCATGGTGAATGGAGTAATTACCGGTCCATTCCAAGGTTGGATGGACCGGTAATTCCCCATTCACCATAGCCCTTCCCCATCCCCATTTCTGCCCCCATAGGGCTCAATGGGAATGGGGAAGGAGGTAATTACGGCACCGTAAATTACGGTGCCGTAATTTACTCCAAGGTCACTTTGCGGGTCCCGTAATTTACTCCTGCTAAAAGCAGGAGGTAAAGAGGGACCCGCAAAGGGAACTCGGAATACGGAGGTAAGGGATTACCGCCATCGGTGCCCTTACAGGCGCCAGTAATCCCTTACCTCCAACCTCGGAATGACCCCCAATGTCTCTTTAGTTTGTAACAGTTTGTTGTTATGTGAATCTCTGTGCAGTTGGGAAAATGTATGTGTTCACCCTCCCTTTCACCAACCCAAGCACAGGGTTTTTAAATATAAAACTATTTGGACAGGGGGAGAGAGGGCCCAATTCCAGGACCGTCACAGACTTTTGGTCCCCTATGTTTTCTCCTGTGTGAGAATTTGTTTCAGAACACA
The DNA here is from genome assembly GCF_040938575.1 of Ambystoma mexicanum. Taxonomy (NCBI): domain Eukaryota; kingdom Metazoa; phylum Chordata; class Amphibia; order Caudata; family Ambystomatidae; genus Ambystoma; species Ambystoma mexicanum. The sequence goes on from NC_090925.1 coordinate 1,076,592,289, forward strand.
GAAATACACCAAAACCAAACTCATGAATTGAGATAAGAGATAGTACGTCCTTCAAAAACGAGGGTAAGGTTCCACCTCTTATCAGTTGCGCCTCTGTAGTATACACCTGATCCTCACTGAACCCTCAAGCCAGGCTGGACAATATGTTTGGGGGCCAGGCAGCCCATGAGTTTGGATTGTGGGCGAGAGATTGGGCAGCAAATCAAAGCCACAAACCTCATTTAGGCAGGCCTCGTCGGGCTCCATGAAAACCTTTGTGACACTGTGTGTGAAACATGTACAAACCCTTTCATTTATCCGCACTTCACCCCTAAATCCAGCAGAAGTGCCATTACACACCTGATAACATCACAGGATGTGTCATCACATGCCCTTTGACACTGATGACAGCTCAGGAAGAGTTTTCATATGACCTCTATGCTAGAGACATTATACATGTATATACTAAAACCTGCAATAAGTGTAAGATTAACACAATAACAAAAAGTGCTAAAGTGGACAAAGGCAGTTTTAATTTCCCTCAATATATTAACTCTTGTGCTGTCGTAATATGCCATGGGTATAGTATGGTGTGACAGGTGCACCCGCAGCTGAACTGCGATAGTGCAGTAGCACTGCCCTCTTATGCCATTAAAGTCACATATGCTGAGTTACTGAAATCTCATGCCAGTTAACGCCTCAGAGGCCAGGCATCGTCATAATATGGTAAATATAGCCTGCATGCACAGTCACTCACTACTGCAATATGGTAAATGTAGCCTCATAAACTCATATGGTGCCATATGCGACGATTTATAGGGAGACCACACTCAACATAGGGAGTTCCTTCCCCCCACTTAAGAGAACCCACAATATACTCTAAGGCCCTGAATCATCAAATTATGTGCGTGTAAAACAGGGATTTGCGTGCCATTCTGCCGGCAAATCCCTGTTTGCCGAATGGGGATTTGCAGGCAGAATTGCAGCAAATCCATGTTTTACACGCAAATTATTCCATGAATCAGGGCCTTAGTTTAGGATCCAAATACGCCCTACTTATTAGAGACCTGTGGACCCCCCCCTCCCCTGTGCCAGCAATGAGCCAAGAACCAGGCCAGTGTAGAGAAATAATGTATATTTATTTAAAGTAAAGGTTCAGGAAATATTGCCCTAAACGGTTACACACACCTCCTTCTCTGTGGCACCAAAGATAACATCAACACATAAACAACGTTCTCTTTTTAGTTTCAGGTAAATGGAACACAGGCTACATAAACAGTTTCCTTGTCACCCGGTTTCCTTATCACCCAAAAGCAGTACACGCTCGGCACCCCCCTTGTTAAATACAATGTTGAAAGGGTGGTGACAATTGGGAATTTCATTTTTTTTGTGTCAAGGACACCTTTCTGTTTCAAAGGCAAGGGTTGGGAATGGTGGCAATTATCAATTTCGGTTTTTTGTGGCCAGGACACCCCAATTACTTTATGTGACTATAACTTTATTCCCGCTAGGAAAAAGGTTGGAAGTTTTGAACTCTTCCAATCTCCCCGCGTCAATCTATTTGGGAATTAATTAAATTAAGATTCCATTGAATATGCTAAGGGTCTACACAGTTTGCTCCCCACCCGCATTAAGGGAAAAGATTAAGGCAGGCAGACCCTCCCGCCCCCACTCATTTAGTTCCAAGTGGATCAATTGTACCTACATTGGACCTCTGTTTTGGGGCGCTCAGGAAGGACAGCCAGGCTTCTTTGCGAACCCACAGGGTGTGGTTGCTTCCGCAGTTTCTCTCTTCCCAGCAAAGTTTAAGGCCTCTCAATGTCAATGCCTCTCCTCCAAAGCTGGTTGTAGGCAGTTGTCTTAGGATACCTCCTGGGGCAGTTCTCCTTCAAGATGTTTGGCAGCTCTCCTTCCAAGATGGTTTTTAGGCAGGATCTCCCCAGTTCTGTCCTCTCCTCTTCTGCAAGGGCTTTTTACTGGATAAGCCACACCCCTAAAATCCTGAGATTAGGAGGTGTTAATTTATTTGTTCTGAATTTTCATTGAACATTTATTCTATTCGCCTCCCCAATGTCCAAACCCTCTATGTCCTGATAGGCCCTTGGAGTTGCAAAGTAGAGTTAATACCAAGGATGAATCCACCCACCAAAGTTATCATTTAAACTTTTCAGATTTCTCACCCAAAAAGTTCCAACATGGCATCTATTTTTAATTTCCATTGACCTGCAACAATAAATATATTTCTAAACTCAGCAAATCATGGCAGACTGGATCTAATGACTCCCGTGTTCACACCATGCTGCATGCACAATTGGTGATATTTCCTCTTTTACATGAAAAGAATACCAGTGATTATCATCAGGCTTTAGCACCAGTTAAGGGATCCACTTCGCCACCATTGTCCTGAGTTTCAGCTTTCCCCCACTTTCTGGGAAGCTGTTATCATTTTCACTTGGTACCAAAGTTCTAAAATTCAGATTTGTATGTGAATTACCCCCAAAGAACCACTGTGATATTAGCTTTAGAATGACAACAGTCCCAAGTCTATAAATCTATAAGTATAATTGTTAATCAATTATGAAATAAATTAACATTTACAATGTAAGTATATGGCCACATGATTAAAATATAGAATATTTTGTTTCACATCACAGTCCCCATTTCTAGGTTTTATTTCCTTGAAACCACATGATTCAGAGTCTGTTGGGCAGCAATGTTGACATAGTCGGCAATTAATCCATTAGCTCTGCTCTGTCCAGGGCTAATGGTCATTTGTATTGCTCCTGCCAGAGAACAAGCCTGTCAGATCCTTTGATCCTTACCTAAGGGTTCTGCATAGCAACAGGCTCAGGAATCAAAATTCAAAGCCATTTATTTCCTGGGCCCACAAAAGCTTTTCTCATTTCACCAGATAAAAATATCTGGTTCACTCTGTGGCATGTATTGTGCATGAGAGGCCCGTTGTTCATTTTAATACATTGTGTCTCGCCATCACACACGTTTTTTCCCTGATATTTTTATTTTAGCATGCAAACATTTTTCTTCATGTCTTGATTTAACTGCAAACGCACATGTAAAGAAAGCCCTTTACATGGAGTCCATTTCTGGGCTGGTGAATGCCACATTTCCCATGGAGAATAAGCCTTTCATTTTTCTGTGGCAGATAGAAGTTAAATGCTGCTGTTGACTCTCAGCCAACAAAGTGATGTGCCTTTTCCATGGTACAATGTTCCTTGTGTCAACTGCAGAAATACCTAAATCTAGATTTGCTTAGCACATTTAGCAGTATTGAAGTTTTAAGGCAGGATTCTCAAAAGTGGGCCTAGTCATTAAAATATGCATTTCGCAGTAAGGCCTGACCTGGCCTTTCAGTTATATCTGTTGGGGCTGTGATTAAACCCCACACATATTATGTCAGGCAATTCCTCATATGCCATGCATACTCATCATATGCAAAGTAGCCATTCATAAAACCAAGTGCTGTTATCATTTGCCAAGCTATGACATGTACTGTCATCATATGTAAGGTACAGCCTCACATACCCCGGAGTTTCATTGTATGTCAAGTGTAGGTTCATTTTCCCAGGTACAGCCTCGTCCCTCTAGGCCAACTATTCCCCCCACAAGTGGCGTATTTGGGACAAAAAAAGTCCAATAGTCCAGAATGTCATATGGGAACCAGAATGGGCATGATGACTGGTTATGGGGTTTCAGCAGGTGGTGGGGATAGAGTTAGGGTTGGGCTGTGTGGGTGTTACAATGGTGCATTTTATTAAATGATTCAGTGTGTTGCTTGACACTGCATCACTTTTAGGTGATCTCAATCTATGCAGTTTACTAAACTAAGAGCCTATGTGGAAAAGTGACTTTTCCAGGATCAAATAATTTATTTGGTCAAGAGAAGAATCCAGGATTTGACCCTGGTGTCCTAGTTCAGTCTCCAGTATACAAAGTATTCCATATCTCTTACCATATTATCTTCTCTTTTACATAAACATACTAAGATTTCTCCATTGTTTTCTTTTATGAAGAGAACCAGTTGCTCATGTGAGTACAATGTACCTTATAACATTCTAATTCACCCAAAAATATAAATCAAATGTTTAGCGAAATTTGTCGGGTAAACACGAGTGATTTATTTGCTTGTTTTCAATACTACGGTTGCTAAAATAATATTTCCTTATTTAGCACTGTAATTAGTAGATATTAATGCTACTAAGTAATGGTATTCAATATATTAACATTGTGAGGATGAAAGACTGATTCAAATCTGCTGCGATTCAAACATTTAACGAGTAGCAGGGTGAACACAATTAAACAGAGCAAGCACCTAACTCGCTGAGCTATCACCATCCCTTTATACATATCTTATTTAAAAAAAGCATATTTCTGAGATTTTTAAAAATACATAGAGATGAATGTGTCATGCTTAAGAAAAAGAAATAACATTTAAGCAAATTGCAACTACACAATCTCATGCTCACTTATGCTAATGCTAATGTACACTATTCCTATTTACTTTATGCCAGAGGGAAAAGCTTGCAATCCCGCAGGAACATTTTGTGGTGGTGGCTACCATTGAACAAGCTGTTGCAGTTCTGAAAAGGTGCATGGGATCGCAAAATTCATACTGTCAAAACAAACATTATTTACTTCAATTCAATAGTGTTTCCACATTATGGCATCTAATTGTGAAGTGCAGTAGGCCAGTGGTGACAAGGGCAGTACCCAAGGAGTCAAGGAGATCACTAGGGGTAGCAATTGCTACCCCTGGTCACCGCTAAATTATGTCCAGGTGCCACGCTTCACTCAAAACAATGGAAAAAACTAAAAATCCTTTGCAAAAACATTTCTGACACACTGAACTAAAAAAAAACTCTTTCCTTTCCTCTCTCTGCTTAAAAAAAAAGAAACCTGTTGCGAAACACTTCCTTAAAACAGTTGTGATACCTTTTGTGAATCCCTTACCTTTGTGAGCGTGAATTCCCCCCAAGAAAGCCTTTCGAGGAACCCTTTCCCTTAGTCTCTCAAACAAGCTGGTTCTGCTATTCACACCTTATTTGCTATGACTGTTGTTTTTTCTTTAGCAATGGATCGAGAAAATGCTTCTTTGGGAGCATTTCGTTTTTGGATAAGGAGGGGAGATGGCGCTGGTGAACGATGCGGTAGGAGAGTGGGCACTGCCCAGCCAATTTAGGGTGAAACCTCCTCTAAGGGTGAGGTGATTGCCTTTGGGTTTGAAGGTGCTGTGGCCTTCTTGCTCTTTTAAATATTTATGGCATGGTTGAGTGCTGCCATGCAATGGACAGCAAGAGTGTGTGGAGATGGAGACCTAAATGACAGAGGTTCACATTAGCATGGAGTCATGGGGGCCTCACCCAGACTGTTGTTATTGGATGTGCCAATGGTTGGGTGTTTAGCCGAGGAGAGGGTGGCTGTGTGCATTAGGGGGTGGCAACTGCAAATGGTTACCAGTCATAGCGGAGGCTGAGGGGCAGCAGGAGAATGAAGACAGTAAGGAAAACGCAGTGTAAGAGAAGGAGAATATGGGGAGGCAGGAGGATGGGGGCATGAGGATGGGGGCATGAGGAGGAAGAGATGGAGGGACAGTGGGAGCAGGAGGAGGGCGGGCAGCAGTAGGTGGAGCATGAGGCAGCTGCAGGGTAGGAGGAGGGTTGGCAGTGTTGTGACCTTTGCGACCCAGGACAGAGGCAATGATACAAAGGAGCCAAGATATGTAACAACCTCATTGTACTCCCTTTTGTAACTCCCCTTTCCTCATGTCCTTTCTTTTCTCTGCCCCCTACCTATCCGGGCCCTCCTTCTTCACTTACACTGTCCCGTCAAAGCCACAACATCTTCTGCCTTTTACTTGTCTAGTTCTATATGGTTTCCACCCATCGGCAAGGTCGACTAATCACGCTCCCTGATTGTACCTGGGATACCTGCGAGTCTGGTGTTGCGCTTAGCCCAGCCTCTTCAGCTGCTCTCCTTTCTTCCACTTCTTCTGATGTCCTATATTCCCCTTTAGCTGCAAAACTCTCTTCCTCCGATCCTTTGAATGTCTGGTAATATGATGCATTTCTCGTAACCGCCTTGTTCTCCAGAGCTACGGTGACCTGGGATCGCTTCTGTGCCATGATGGTAGTGACATCAGTCATGTATCGGGAATGCGCCTTCCTCATTTGTCTTTGCTGAACAGGGACTTCATCTCCAACATCAAAGTCTTTTTCTGATGGACCTCTACGTTGATCTGTGCATGTTTTCATTGCCAACTTCCTTTTGTTGTTTCTCTCACTGATCTCAACATCACCCTCACTTGTTAGCACTATATGACCCACTTGCCTTGTATTAAGGGGCCTTGCCATCATGAGTTTAGCCGGCGTTACTGCTGTTGATTGTCGTCCTGTACTGCCTCAACATCTTCCATAGTGCCTTTTGGAGAGGCATATTGTCGACTTATGCTTTTTGGGCCATCGTTTTGATAGACCATATCGACCTCTTGGCAATTCTGTTAGCATGGGTTCACAAAGGTGTTATTTACTGATGCCGAAGCTCAAGTGAGCTGCAAGCCTGGCAAAATCATGGCCATGGAATGGTGGGCCATTGTCCAATTTGATGATGTCCGAATGCCCCAATTGCTGAACACCTCGTCCATTGCTTGGGTTGTTGACTTGAAACTGTTTGATGATACCACGCTGGTGATAGGGAATCTGGAGTACTTGTCTATGTACAGCAGAACATATGACCCCTGTTTTGCTTCAGGTCATAAAAGTCAACAGCCACTGTGTGCTAGATGATGTACAGTAGATCCCTAACTACCAGTGGCAGCAGTATATTGGCTCTTGCTGTTATTTGGCAAGCTCAGGTTTGGACTGGCCTAAAGGGCAATAGGGCAATGCCGGAAACTAAAAACACAAAATGCTAATGTGGGCAAGTTGTATTGGTTAAAGTGGGCAACTTTGTTCGCCCATGTGGGCCACATTGATAAGTTACTTCACCATGCGGCTAGTTGGTTTGACCAGAATTACTGAATAAATATTCTTTAAAATGCAAAGCAAAATTTGCATCACATTTGATCAAAAACCACCCTCTCGGGTACTTCTCGAACAGTCTTTCACAAAAAAAAATGTTCGTACCCTAAGACTCAAATATTTCTTCGAGATATATTTACCAGAAAAACATAATTCCGAGAATGGCATCACGCAAGAACCAGAGATGTCACAAGACAACATGACGGGACTAAAACCCAGGTCCAATTTCACGCCTCCTCCTCATACCATCCCAGGAGAGTTTGATACCTTCGAGAAAATAGTCATCAAGACGTTTTCCGCAGGACTGACACAAAAAAAACTTTTATCAGGACAACTTGAACAGAGAAGAAAGGCAATCCCTCTGCGACCTTAACTCGGACAAAACCATAACCATAAAACCAGCCGACAAGGGTGGTGGGATTGTGGTCATGAACACCGAAGACTACAACAATGAATGCCAGCGACTTTTAGCTGACACCACGTCGTATATAAAACTGAACAGGGACCACACGCAACGCCTACAAGAAGAAATCATCAGTCTCACGAGACACGCTGTAGAAGAAGGGTGGGTATGCCCAGCTGAACGCCGTTTCCTCAATAAAACTCACCCCATGATACCGGCTTTCTACATTCTGCCTAAAATTCATAAACATGCCACCAAACCACCTGGCCGACCCATTGTTTCTGCATGTGACTCTCTTCTAGAACCACTCTCACTATACACTGATCACTTCATGAAACCTTTCATTGGAAAAATGCAATCCTACATTAAGGATAGCACAGAAACCATAGAAATTCTAGAAACCGCTAGCCTCACTTCCGACTCCATCCTTGTCACCATGGATGTCGAGGCCCTGTATACCTCAATCCCTCAACAAGAAGGACTGCAAGCACTTGCCATCTGCCTCAATAAAAGGAACGACACAACAACTACTCTGACGAATTTCATTCTTGAGTGCATTCGCATAGCCATGGGAGAGAACTTTTTTCTGTTTGGCCAACAAATCTATCAACAAATAAAAGGCCAGAGAATGGGGGCCACATTCGCACCGGACGTGGCGAATCTCTACATGGCCCAATACGAGGAGGACCATATCTACCACAGCAACAACCCATACAGAGACCACATTAAAATATGGCATCGCTACATCGACGATGTCCTCTTGATTTGGCAAGGCAGCAAGGATCAACTGCTGGCCTTCCACCACTGGCTGAATTTACGGAACACCCACATCAAGTTCACCATAGATTGGGACTTTCAAGCCATCAATTTCCTCGATTTACACATATACCGGTCCGGGGACCTGCTGAAAACAGAACTCTTCAGGAAACCTACAGACAGAAACAGCCTCCTTCATTTCTCCAGCTACCACCCCCAAGGGCTGAAATACAATCTTCCCTACCGGCAATTCCTCTGCATATGCAGGAACTGTACAGACAAAGAGAAATTCGAACTACACGCAAAACAATTGCAAACATTTCTAGGACAAAGGGGCTACCCAAGAAAATCCATCAAAATGGCCAAAAAAAGAGCGGCGAACACCGACCGCACAGTCTGCCTAAACACAAAAACCAAAGATCCCATAGACAGGACCGTCTGTGTCACCACTTTCAACCCTAGCAAAAGAAACCTTATTTGCTTTAAAAAAAAACAGAAACCTCAGAGACACTCTGGTTCACACGTTTCTTGAACCCACCAAGAGGCCCACTACTTTGTGCAATCTACCTCCCATCATTGGACATTACAGTTGCGGCCACTGCGTCGCATGCCGTTACACCGAAACTAGCAAAACCTTCACCCACAAGGATTTCATGTGGAACATGAAGAACCACACCAATTGTGAAGGCAAACATGTGATCTACGCCATCAGATGTCCATGTAACCTCATCTACATCGGAAAAAACTATCAGGCCCATTAAACAGAGGATTAATGAACATAGATCATGCATCAAAAATCTGGTACAAGATAAACCCTTGGTTGAACACTTCAGCAAGAAAGGCCACACACACGAACAATTCACGTGGACCGTCCTACAACAACTACAGCCGCATAGACCCGGAGGTGATATTAACCTAGCCCTCATCCTGTGTCGCAAAGGTCACAACACTGCCAACCCTCCTCCTACCCTGCACCCCACTGTTCTCCTCGACACCTGTGTCACACAACCTACCAACACCGGCTAAGCCACACAATGACCTTCCACTGGCACCTTCCCATGAGTCTATATGATTTTTAAATCTGTTACACTCTAGACTCATTCGGACACATATGCCACAAGAACAGATATGTAATGCATGTAATACCCACGTGGTACATAGTTATATATGAACGCTATTTTGACTACTTGTGAACGTTTGATTAGCCATTGATGGGCTTGTACTGGGTTGCCGTTTCTGCATATGTTTAAACTGTTTTGGAACATGCCACTTTTCATGGAGCTCTCCGCCCTCCACATACTGTCAATACACCAATAGGTTCTATTATGCATCAGGCTATTTTACCCAACAACATTTTAAGTCTGGTCACGGTACAATAGAGGTACTACCATATACCGCTATGCACTTTTATGACTACATTTCCCATGACTCTCTGGGATTTTGGTAGTTCGTACCGCTCTTCAGGATACTCCGCCTCCTCTCCATTACCCGAGGTAGCCTTTTTCACTTTCGCGTTGCGGCCCGGCCACGATTGGACACACGACTTGGTCACATGGGTAGTTATCTCCAGGGATTGGACCTGACTCAAACCCACTTGTGCGACACGTCATTGACGCCCACACCCTCAACCCCATTGGCTGCCCACCCTGCCGTGGGCGGATACTTATGAGGTGCACGTCCCGAACCCCACAGCAACCATTACATGATGTGTAACTTCGGTGACGCCTGCACCTTCAAGCAAACCGTAGGCACTTGCTGCCTCGTTTTTGCAGTGGAACCCCTATTCGGACACTCACTTTTTTGTCACATGATCACACCATGCATGTTTGGCTACGTGCTCTTTCACCTTCACGTAGGCTACCGGTTTAGTTCTTTTTCATCATGTGGCTATGGCACACATGCAGTATGCCCTCTTAAGGTGATCTCAATATGGCACAAACAGCACAGCGTGATTGCGGTCTTGACCCATCTCCCCTGGGAGACACACTCGAACTGACCGCATCACCATACATCGGCCCAGAGCTCCTTCCAACACACGTGAACTTAGCCACTCTGTGTCCTGGGCACCACCACCTCCAGTCACGTTTATAAACGTTCCCATGTTCCATTGTATTGTTGGATCTAGACACACATGCTGCCAACACGAGCACCATCCATTGCGGCTCGCAACACTGTGGTTAGGCGAGACCAAACATTGTGGTCTCACCCACCAACCGTGTTTTTGACTACACCCATGTGCCTATTGCCTTTAGCTCGCACAAGCACCATCCATCAGGGATATCTTCATCCACATTCAGATATTTCCATCTGAGTATGTCCTCACCCGTTGCCACTTTTGGCTGCGACACACTCAATGTCTTCCTCCAGGTCACACAAGCACTCACCATTGCGACTACTAACATGTCATTTAGGCTAGACTAACAATTTGTGGTCTTCCCCATTTTAGAATCAGGACCTACCTAGGGCCTCCTCCAGCCCTCTGGATCCTGAATCAAGTCTACCGATCAGGAACCCACAGCTGCCCCCGAGTGCAATACGCACCCAACAGTCCAGCAAACGATTAAGGATTGTAAATACACAGCATCACCACTGCAATACCAGCAGAAGGTAAGCTGTATACTGATACACCTTATGATGTATCGTCATAGCATCATTTAGCCAATTATTAAATAATTCTCAAATCACTCAAATATCCTGAGATCCTCACAGCTTCACTCTCACCCACAGATAAAACGGATAGAACTACATCTTGTGTCCATCCTAATGAACGTCAACACTATGACAGGCTTGTAACCAGCCCCCATGGCCGAAACACTCCAGTGTCGATCACCTGTGACACAACTGTATAAATCCCTTTTGTGTATGTTCGGTAGATAGTGTTGTGTACACTTTTTGTTAATCACCCCCTGGACCAATTACTGTCCCGGGTTGCACTTTGTTCAGTCGTAGGTTTACCCTACTGTCAATTGTGCCTGTGCCCTTGTGCAGAAATTTGACCTCGATATTTCAGAGGTTGATACTTATCTGTATTTCCGTTGTATATAATCACATCTGTCCGTTGTCACTTTCGTGCTTATCGAAAGTTTTGTACATAATTAAGAAATCTGTGAAAAAATTGGTTTGAAATAAAACTGTATGTTCAAAAACACGCAGCTGTATTTGGGATCTCTCATCCTGATTCTTTTATACTAATACTTGTCACAAAAAGAATAAATTGCCATTTGCAACTGTTGGCCACTTTTTCATTGGTACCTGAGACAATTGTATTCCCCAGTCCTACCATGGTATGATGCTGGGAAACCAGATGTGATGGCACAACAACCGTTTGGTGTTGGCCACTCCCCAGTGACCCTCATGTGCTACTTCTAAGAGACTTTAGCAACACAGCTGGAATGACATCCGTGTACCTCTCAAGAGCAGTGAGTCAGCAGAGACAGCTAGTTCTGTGTGCACACTCGCCAGTTACTTCAAATCCCCTGAGTACCAACACCAGTTGGGTGAAATTGTATGTATATTTGTTCTATATAAAGTGCATAAGCGTAAGTGCTATATAATAACACATCATTATTCTTTGGACTTTGACGCCTGCTTGCATTCACAGTAATTTGGTAATATGGGTCTATACACACTAATATTAACGATACATATGGTGATTGATTCTTGTATGAAATGTATGTCACATTATAGTGATATTGTAACCATATTTTTCGTAGTGTACTTAGAAACAATGCTATGTGATGCCACTTTCTGTTTTGTGAAGGGGTAAAAGGTCATGTTCCATTGCATCCCGTGATGTCACTTCAGTGTGAGGTCAAATGACATCACTTACTGTGATGTCATCAGAGGTCATGGGTCATGTGATGTCACATCCTCTACCTCTGGCATGAAATTATGTCCCTGGTCCTTGCCCAGCCAAGTCATTATGTTATAGCCATATTCCTGAAGCCACATACCCCACAGTTCAATGTGTGAGGCATGAGCGTGCAGGGGTTACCGAACAAGGAGAGTAACGCTTGGCGATCCATAACCATGCACAGTATTTGACATGGGAAAATGGTGAACATGCTCAAACAGCCACTCAGCCACAAGGCTCTCTTTTTTGACTTGTGAGTAAGCCACCTCTGTTTTGGAGAGTGCCCTGCACTATGCTACTATGCACTTCTCTTGTGATGCTTCCAGGGTGAACTGAGCAAGGATGGCGCTAAACCCTACAGGGCCGGTGTCCATACTGATTTTAGTGTGTTTCTTAGGATTGAAGTAAGCCAGGTGATGCGCATTGGTGAGGGACAGTTTGATAGCATTCTATGCCACATGGCATGGTCGTGTCCATTGAAATGTGGCCTCCGCTTTCAGTAGTTGCCTCAGCAGGTTCTAATAGTAGTGGCGTAGTCAGGGATGTAAATGGGACAATAATCTGCCATGACCATAAAGGAGTGCAGGTCGGCCAGGGTTGCAGGTGGCAGTAGTTGGCTAATGGTGTGTACCTTAAAAGGGTCAGGGATCATACTATATTCAGTAGAAATGTGGCCAAAGAATTTGAGATCAGGTTTGTTCATCTCACATTTTCTCAAATTTAGAGCGAGTCCTGCATCCATCAGCACCTGGCAGACTCTAATCAGTGCCTGATCATGTCAGGCTGGGTGCGTCCAAATACTAGGATGCCATCACTGTAGTGGAAGGATGGGGGAATGGAAGCAGGATGTGCTTGATGGTGTCATGGAAAATCACTGCTGCCGACCAGATCCCGAAGTTGAGTCTTTTGTAACTATATAAACTGTTGTGAGTTGCAAATGTAGTAATCCTTCTAGAGGATGGGTGGAGAGGGAGCTGATGGTACCCCTGGTTGAAATCTAACTTGATGGACTTCGTTGCACTATTCAGCCGAATGATCATGTCCTCAATGTTTGGACCTGATTGGTGTTCACATTCAATGCCAGTGTTCAGGACTCGCATGTCAACGCAGTGCCTGAGACGCCCTTCTCTGGTATTATGATGTTTCTCGGTACGTTTGAGGATCATTAGCTATTACATAGCACCAATATAGAATATACTTAGACGATGTGTTGTAATACATAACAGTTGGTGTCCAGTCATTTCATCGACTACAAAGGATCGAATGACAAAAAGTTCGAGTCAAAAGGATCTAAAAACAATTTTTCGAATGCATTTTTTAAATGTTTTTTTAAATTTAATATAGTTAAAAGAATGTTTTTTTTAAAGAAAACAGGGAATTGGGGGGAACGCCCCATAAAAAAATAAAAAATAAAAAAATGCATTCAACCATTTTTTCCGGTCCTTTTGACTCGAAAAAATGGCATTCGATCCTTTGTATTTCGACCCTTTAACCTATAACCATAACAGGGGAACACATAATTTCTGCTGCAAATCAGGTACTTAGTAATAACAGGGTTAGATCCCTTGCTGCAAATCAGGTACTCAGTAATAACAGGGTTAGATCCTCGGCTGCATTTCTGTGGTCTGTAGTTGTTCTCCTCCTAGCGCTTTCTTATCTCAAATAATCATCAGGGAGGCTGTTGAGCAGGTGTGTCTAATTAGACTCAAAGGATTCTGGTAGCTGTAGTGAAAACGTTTTTTTCTGTTCAGGTGACCAGCAACCGACACCCCTCCAAAGCACAAGTCCTTCACACCTGACTACCTGATTTGCAGCAAGGGATCTAACCCTGTTAATACTGAGTACCTGATTTTCAGCAGAAGCGATCTAACCCTGTGAATATTTGTCCATTTTGGGATGTGACCCAGCTACCTATTTTTTGCAACAGGTTCAATTGACCAGGACCGGGAGTGCGCGCCTCACCCACCTTCTCTTTTGTACTGAATGCTATGGGAGTCCCGGGCTCCAGAGGCAGCGCCACGGGGTGACTGTGCCCCACTTTGGAGAATCATAAAGATGGTTCTCTCCCCTCCCCCAAATTTGGGAAGGACTTGTGCTTTGGAGGGGTGTCGGTTGCTGGTCACCTGAACAGAAAAAAACGTTTTCACTACAGCTACCAGAATCCTTTGAGTCTAATTAGACACACCTGCTCAACAGCCTCCCTGATGATTATTTGAGATAAGAAAGCGCTAGGAGGAGAACAACTACAGACCACAGAAATGCAGCCGATGGATCTAACCCTGTTATTACTGAGTACCTGATTTGCAGCAAGGGATCTAACCCTGTTATTACTAAGTACCTGATTTGCAGCAGAAGGGATCTAACCCTGTGAATTTTTGTCCATTTTGGGATTTGACCCAGCTACTTATATTTTTTACAACAGGTTCAATTGACCAGGACCGGGAGTGCGCGCCTCACCCACCTTCTCTTTTGTACTGAATGCTATGGGAGTCCCGGGCTCCAGAGGCAGCGCCACGGGGTGACTGTGCCCCACTTTGGAGAATCATAAAGATGGTTCTCTCCCCTCCCCCAAATTTGGGAAGGACTTGTGCTTTGGAGGGGTGTCGGTTGCTGGTCACCTGAACAGAAAAAAACGTTTTCACTACAGCTACCAGAATCCTTTGAGTCTAATTAGACACACCTGCTCAACAGCCTCCCTGATGATTATTTGAGATAAGAAAGCGCTAGGAGGAGAACAACTACAGACCACAGAACTGCAGCCGAGGGATCTAACCCTGTTATTACTGAGTACCTGATTTGCAGCAAGGGATCTAACCCTGTTATTACTAAGTACCTGATTTGCAGCAGAAGGGATCTAACCCTGTGAATTTTTGTCCATTTTGGGATTTGACCCAGCTACTTATATTTTTTACAACAGGTTCAATTGACCAGGACCGGGAGTGCGCGCCTCACCCACCTTCTCTTTTGTACTGAACACAATAGAACATATGTTAACAATGCCAGCCGCAAGGAAAATATACGGGTATAGTATGGCTGTGGGATCATAGTTCAGTAGCCAAATGAAAACGGTACGCATTCCCCAGCATGGACTGGTACTCATAACTCATACTAAACATAATGGGTAAGATGTATGCACCAGAGCATATGCTTTCTGGCAGGGGTGTTGCTAGGGGGGGGGCTAAGGGGGCTATAGCCCCTGATCTTTTGGTTGTAGCCCTGGATAGAATCTCAGGAGCTACAGCCAAAAGGCTAGTAGCACCCAGTCCCAACAGTTCCGACATCAGCTTAGCCCCGGGTCTTTTCCAAACCTAGCAACTCCCCTGCTTTCTGGTATGAGTTATGTATTTAGAAGCTACCAAGAAGGTACATGTTCCCTGGAATGCCCGTGGCACACGGATTGGGAGCCACGAGGAAGCTATGTGAGTGAGCTCAAGTGCAAACAGATTACAGTGATTTGAAACTTTAAGGGCCGTACACATTGAAATGTCTTCGATGCAAGACACAGATGAGCGGTCTGACTGAATGTACACATGCTCAAGCATGGACACAGAAGACAGACTGGACACAGCGAGGAAGGTACACATAGCATAACACAGACAAAGGATACAGATGAGACGTTACCAGGAGGGTCCACATATCAAACATGGACTGAGATTTGAAGAGGCGCATGGTATTCAAGTAGTGTTTCCTTGAGTGAGCAAAACAACAAATGGCTTTGTGGGATGCAATGCATGAATGGTCACTATAATAGAGGTGAAGCAACACAATAGCGAGTTAAACCATGGGTGGGCCTTTTTTGAAGAGCATACTCCGATAACAAAATCGCATTCAGGGAGTGACCATTTCAAAAGGTTTATGGATTTACAATTTGGACACTTAATGCCATATGAGATTAAATGAATTCACAGGATCACACACTTCGGGTAAACAAAGAAGTTAGGATTTGGGCTTAGTCCGCAATACCAGCATTTGATTACATCGCTTCTTTGTTCTCGTAATACAGCAATGCACAATTATTTGAGAATCTCTTTCTTTCAAGAACTAAAAAGCTTGGGCCTGATTCATGGAAGTGTTTTATAATGGCGCAATCCAATAGGAAAACGTTCCGTGAATCAGGTAGGCCCTCTATGTTGTGTACATTTGTTTTGGAAAGTATCCAAATCGCAAGATGCACACACATGACAACATTTTAGAAATACTTACAGAAAGCTGTTATACAAAAGGGGACTGATTCTTGCTGTCCTTTGTCCCTCATGAAGCCTACAAGTAGCAGACTGCTAATTGATGTGAGTGTACACATCTCATCTTGGTGTCAGTGCTTTATGTGAAAGATTTGGTTATGCCCGGCATGTGATAAAATGACCTACTTGCAGCCATACGTTTGAACATCCATGAAGGGATGCTTGGGGCTGAGTTACTTGTTACTGGGAGCTTTGTGAAAACTGGCCAATGGATACATGGTGTGCCAGTGTCAGGGCTTTGCATGGGCCTCAGATGCAGTGTCTGAAAATTGCTCTGATTTGTAGACATTAGCTGAAAAATATCCAAATCAAATGATAAACTAACATAACAATATTTGTAAAATCTTTATCGGCATATCTTGTAGAAAAGGGCAATGACTCCAGCTAACCGTTGCCCACCATGAATGGAAGCCTGCAAGTAACAGATTACTAATTGATGTGAGTGTAAAAGTCTCATCTTGGTTTCACTGCTGCTTAGATATGCCCAGCAAAATAAAGTGTGTGATAAGATCACCTAACATATAGTCGTTGCTTGGACACTCGTGGTACTTATAAGTATTTATAGTGATACATAGCAGTATTAGTAGGAGTATTGTGAAACCTGTATAATTGACACATATTGTGGAATTGTCAGCGCTTTAAGTGGTCTGGGGCTCTGTGAGACTCAGCCGCAGTGTCTGAAATTGGCTCTAGACCTGGGAACCTGCAGACACTCCCCTGAATTCTCTAACCACTGAGGCAGGTTTAGAAAAGAGCAAGTTGCCTGTGCGATGTCCATATCTGATTATGCAATCGGGTTGGAATAAAGAAGGCCTGTTGTAGAAGTACTAAATTCAAGAGATCAATGTGGACATTTGCAGAAAGGTATTAGCAGAATCTTCCGAGTAGCAAAGGGCATCAAAATCTACTGGGGTAAATAAAAAATAAAACAAATAGGGGCCTGGACGATGAATTCAGGGGCACATAATGGGGACAAAAGAAGACTCCTGAACGTCCGAGGAATAACCAGAGTTTGCTGCGGCCATTCTTACAATAAGATCTGCAGCCATTGAAATTGGTCACTTGGGGCTGGGGTCCGCGAGTTCAGCGGCATGCCTACGGCTTCAGTACAAATGAAAACTTCCATAATTGAAATCCCTGGTGGAGACTTGGCAGAGAGACCAAAGATGGAATGTGCATGGAATGTGCATGGAATCTGAACTCCTACAATTCCCACTGGAGCATACGCTATTCCCAGGAATGGCCAGCAGCTTGGACACACCACATCAGGAACGGTGTCAGGACCTTTCAACTTTTTCAAATAAAAGGGTCCTCGAGCCTCAGCCCCCACACCCCAGCAACGACCCCCATGTTGCCAATCAGCAGTCTTGTGACATGCCAATATATTATTTTCTCTATTCTCGTTCTGGGGCTGAAAATGTGCGCTTTGCAGCCCTTGCATTATAAGCTGCATTTCCTGGAGCCGTTTCGGCCATCGCTACCCACATGAGCAGGGCAGTTTCTAGCCAACTTGGTGCCCAGGGTGAAACACTAGAATGCACCAGCCCCTGACTGGCACACATCACTCCCAAACTACACCTCTGTGTTGCACGACAAAACCCTTCCTCATTATCAGTAAATCATTGCTATATAAATGAAGCTGGTTTCATTACATTGTAATTCAAGTACTTTACTGAAGAAATGTAATGTGAAAACACAGCTGTTGCTGCCCAAGTAAATCGCTCTTTTGTCACCAGCTCTTAGGGAAGGCCTTGCCTGTATGCAGTTTCAAACTGTCTATACTGGCACACTGCGGTGTGACCAGTCTGCCGCTGTCTGAGGGCCCACTGACCACTGGCCCTGAGTTCCAGGTGTTCTGTTCATACCACCTCACTTGTATTTCTCAAGGGGCAATACTAGACTGACCATATGAATTATTTTCTGATAGAAGGTTATCATTCCAAGATCAACAGTCTGGTACACTCCTTTTGTACTCTTTCAAAATGCCTCTATGAGATTGGGAAATGGGACAAATAGCACAAATGAGTGTTCCTGTCTGCTTTGCATTAAACCACAAGAGCATTTTAGGAATATAACAGTGATTTGATAAGCAAGTGCCTGATAAATGGGTTGTATGTGCAAAACTCTAAATGCATAACAGACACATGGCTTGGTGCTCACATCACTGTTCACATCAAACACCATAACATTAAAATGTTTGTAACCTTGAACCATACATACTCCGTCAGACAGCTTACATTTTTGGATGTGAGTATAGCATGTCTGCAACATCAGTCACTCAAATGGGGAACAAGGGATCTTTTGCTTCTTGTTTCTGGAGAATTTTAGAGTAGGAGGGAATGAGTCTCAATTTGAGCATGCCCAGCCCCCAATACAGAGACATCTTTAGGGAATTATATCTATAGACAGGAAAAGATACCTTACAAGAGACGCCCAATAAACAATGCACAGAAAGGAGTGTACCTCTTACAAACTTTAGGCTGACCAGTAATAAGCAGATGAAGCGTTTAAATAAATCCGGGTTCTAATGCATGGTAAAGGGGCCACAGTTCCTCAGCCATTACCTCCACACCATTACGCAGGCCTCGTGGGTTATATTTGCAAAAAGAGAAGGCCCATGCTTTATCTAACAGAGATGGCATTAGCATCTCTTATTAGTGCTTGCCAGCAGCTAATGAAAATCATGGTGTTGCAGTGTAGAAAGGGTGTTTGGCCTAGTCGATGTACAATTTGAGGCAACTTATTTGTTTGCTTTATGTGTTTAAATTGGGGCACGGTATGGCGAACTCGTCAGAGCCACATACACAAAACTTTCCAGTGTGCTATTGTATAAACGGAGGATATCATAAAAAAAGTCATAGGTGCTGTTGCATAGACACCATTAACGAACAGGGTGGCGACTTATTCAGCGCACATTTCATTGCTGCACAGATATCACAGCATTGATTTGCCATGGAATACTGTCTACATGTTGACACCAATGAACCCTGCTTTCCCAATCAAGGTGCCAATTCACACTGAGGTGCCTTCTGGTGTGCGCTAGAGTGACAAATCCACTTCTGGGGGGCACCAGTGGTCCAGAAATGAATATCGGTTTGTAAACCATCAATCAGCCCCATACTTCTAGTACACCAGAAGGGATCCGAACAGATTGGAAACACAAGCAAAGTCTAAACCTCCCTGTTCAATTTTGGTAATGTAGACGGAACGGCAGGCTTATCTCCGCATTGTCGTGGATCGTTGGTTAGTTGCAAAACACAGCGAAAATACAATTAGTACACAATGATCAAAGGAACTGCCCAGTCAAGGTTGTATTAAAATATCTACTTTATTATTATTCAACAGACAGTTCTAGCACACTACAAAATACAACCCATCCTGCAAAGGAATGAAGAGGACTGACAGTTTCAAGAAGGAAAATGGATGCACTCTGGATACTGACAGGAGGGTATATGGTAAAGTAATTAATTGCACTAGTTCAAGGATACTTGGTTTCAGCACAAAGGGGGCAATGGTTCGTAAAATGTCACTAGGGGCCTTTGTGAAGGACCAGGGGGACAGAACTACAATGTACCATGTGCTTGTAGAAGATCTTGGTGCTCGACAGGGTCGAGTCGGTTTCAGTGCGTTTTGCAGCTCCTGCGACTGAGTTCAAGGCGGGAGACAGCTGCAGGTTTCAGGCGGCAGGCAGTTCGACGAGCGAGGCTGGGCGGACGGCTGCAGGCTGGCACACATGGCGGCTCGGGGTTAGGTATTGTTGTCTCAGTGCTGGTTGGTGGATCTGAAAGGAACAGAAATGGAGGATTTTTTTAACAAAATGTCATGTACA
The DNA here is from genome assembly GCF_040938575.1 of Ambystoma mexicanum. Lineage (NCBI taxonomy): Eukaryota > Metazoa > Chordata > Amphibia > Caudata > Ambystomatidae > Ambystoma > Ambystoma mexicanum. The sequence goes on from NC_090925.1 coordinate 1,076,612,384, forward strand.
TCATGTGTATTCACAAAGCACACACACAAGGCTCTCCCTGATAGGAAAGACACCCTGTTCCGTTCCTTTGTGATACCAGGTTAGCCTTAACGGTTGGTAAATACTGTGGACCCTATGTCCACTCACGATTGAGCCCTAGGTGTTTTCTGAAGCCCCGGTCGAGGTGTCTCGGACAACCTTAGCAACTACAGCATGACAACAGTCAGCGGTGCAGTCAGTTGCAGCTAAAGGGGCTCATAAATGTCCTTTAAGATGTATGTTGGTTGGTGCTTGTCGATGCACTCCTTCTAGCTTCTTTGCTAGGCTTTAAGGCGGATGCCCAAAGCTGAGGAGAGTGTTGCAGGCAACGGCCTTGTCCTTGGTTCAGAGACTCTGGCACTTCCCACCTAGGAAGCTTGCTGCAGAATCTAGCAGGGCATTCTGTGTGCTGGCTGGGTACCAGTTCTGGAGCTACTGGAGGGTCCTCTAGATTCAGTATGCCTCTGTTCCCTGGGAGATGTTTAGGGGATGGATCTTGCTTTCCTCTTGCCTCTTGAAAATCCTGGCTTTCCTTCACTGGAGGAAGATATAAGGCAGACTGTGCCTTCAGCCAGGGTCCAATTAGCTATTCTTGTTACTCATTGCAAAGTTTTCTGATGATCTGCCTAAAGAGGGACTCAACCCTCTTTTAAACCCAAATGGGCCCCAGTGATTGGTGTAGGCTAGGCCTACCTTAATTAACCAATGCTGGGTCCCCAACTAACAATCTCCTGTATGTTGTCGAACAGAAATCATATTGTGCCTCCTATACTGTATGAATATATGTATATTGATACGCCAAGCTGCTTATAAGCCGCTTGCGAAGAAAATCCATGTTGCAAGGTCTTGACCTTAGATCAGTGTAAGCCGCCATTTTAGGTCAATCTGCCATTTTAGATTCCCTCTTTGGAAGTCACCCTGTGTTCTAAAATGGTGAACAGTGTCATTCCGAATGTAACATGGGCGTCTTGACCTCTGTGTATAAGCTAATATGTAATCTGCCTGCAGGCCACATGTTGGGGTCATGAACTGAGACCTTGTCCATCGCTGACCTGTGTGTAGAGGATTACCTGTGCCAACGAAGCTAATCCGCGAGCACATGTTGAACAATGTATTCTAATACTGAACTGTGAAGACTTGTTTAAACTACATTGTATAGACATTTGAGAAGGTTTAACAACAAATCCGAAGACATACTGTTGCCATTGTGGCTTGTTAAGTGAATGTATTAAAGGTAAACCCTAAATGTATAGATGGATGAACTCGGCACGAGCCCTAGATCCGTGATGTATTAACTTATATTAACTTGAAGGAGGGCTAAACATCATGTTTTCGACAGTATATAAAGTGCGACTATTCTAATGTACAGGCGCACTCACTGAGCACACTGAACCACGCTGGAGTTCGCTGTGTTGTATTGAGTGCCGATAGCTATCTGTTGCTTTAACCTTTGAAACTGTTCAGTATAAAATAAAGATCTTTGTATTGTCTTTTGTAACCCGCGTTTGGTGTATTTCCTTTTGGGATACTCAGCCTCAATATCTCAATTTTGTTTTCACAGATGGCACCCGAATAGGGACCCTCAAGATTGATGCCAGCTCGTTGAAGGTTGACTCAAGCTATCGGACCGGGATCGGACGGTGTAACAAAAAGGGGCCCCTTTTCGAAAGAGATGCGACACCTCAGCAGCACTGCACGACCCGATCCCTGTACGGTGAGCTTGTGGTCCGAGTCGGCATCTTGACGAGGGTCCACTTATCGAGGCGGGCAGATTTGCCGAAATCACCAAACAGAGGTAATATTAGTTAGAAAAGAATCTTTGAAATCCGATCGGACCTCCTTAGGATTGATAAGGTGAGTCGTGACCCGATTCTTAAGTGTCCTGATAATTTGTTTTGGCGCATTGTATCTGCAAATACAATTATTGACCAGGTAACACCAGTGTTTTGATATGCGTGGGAAATTGTCTACCTACTTCAGGGTGTTATTCCGCAGTGATAGAGAATCTTTGGAATTTAGCCACCCGGCACCACAGGAGGGGTCGCCGGCTTGTACTATGAACTGTAAGCATGGCATTGGTAGTATAGTGTTTAATGTTATTTGGCACATACAAACTAGACATGCTTCCAAACTTCAGTGGCCAATCAATGGTAGATTTGAAATCCCTCGTATTGAGTATTTAGAGTCAATTTTATTAAAGAAAAAGACTAGACCTGCAGCATTCGATGTTTTACAGAATTGGAAAAAAGAAGCTTTGCTACAACTTAAGAGTATGGATAACCATGTGCGTCGTCATAAGACGAATGCCGAAAAAGCATTGTTATATGACTAAGATAAACAGTCTGAGTCGGCTAGGAATATGGATAGGGCTTTCTCACTTAGCATTCAGAAAATGTATCCTTCTAAAGACCTTCATGTTTCTGACGAAATGTTTGATAAATTGCTAAATGAACGAAGGCCTGGTGCAACTACGCCACCTCCGTATGTTCCTCTTCCTGCTGCTTTGCCTCTTCCTGCTGTTATTGCTGCTCCTCCTCCTCTGCCAGTTGTTCCTGCTCCTCCTGTTGTTCCTCTTCCTCCAGTCATTGTTCCTCCTTTTGTTGTTGCTCCTCTACCTGCTCCTCCGCCTCTTCCTATTGCACCAGTAACAGTACCTCCATTAAATTTGCCTGCTTGTCATCTTCTAAGTGGTCCTGCACCGCTTGTAGTCGATCAGGGAGCGGTATCGAGGGTTGTCACTCGCAATACTGTACCTCTAGAGAAGAAACGAGACTTGATTTCATGGCCTAAACATTGCATGGAGAGAGATGATCGAGCTAATGTTTTCGCTACACTTTCTAATATGGACAATTTTCCTGAGAAAAATGTTTCTATTGAAGGATTAGGGATTCACTTATGTGTAATGTGGGACAGACTAAACAATACAGGTCTCCCACAAGGGTTGAGGGATCAGAATACCTTAGCATTCTCTAGAGACACTGTGGAGAAAGTACAAGAGCATGTTGACAGGATATTTGAGTATAGAAAGGAGTTGGAAAGGTTACAGAATGAGGATGACGATGAGGATAGTATGTACGTACAGAAGCGGTTCCTTCGTTGTCGAAAATCGATATCCGAGGAAACACAAATTTGTATGAAAGATGCGATTAGATGGATCTCAGACATGTCGATAACTCCAGTTGAAGTATATGACACATATAGTCAGTATACGCCAGAAATGCAGAGGAAAGTGATACAGGTAATGGTAGAGTACCTGCAGGATGAATGTGTAAAAAGAAAGATGTGTTGTCCCACAGAGTTATTGAGTATTTATAAAAAGAGCTTTTTCATTTAACACCTCTTCGGCTGCTCTAGCGCTCGATTTGGCTCTGTTGCTTAGTAAGCGTTCGAAGTTGCCTACTTCTCAGTTGCCTATGAGAGAGGTTCCTCCGACACTTGTCCCAAAGGTTGAGATCCCTGCTGATGCTGTAGCGGGTACAGCTGCTGTGGAAATATCTGCACATTATGTGTCACAGTTTGTTCACGTCCCGTTCTCGAGACAGGAAGTGAACACTATTAGACAATCTATTCCCGACATTAGGAAAAATCCGACAGGATTCTATAAAGAAATAGAGTCTGTCTTGCAATCCTCAGTATTCACCTTAAGTGATATTGACTTGTTGTTTCCTGTACTCCTGCCCGTAGATTGATGGAAAAGGGTTAGGACTATAGACGACGTACCAGAGTTAGGAGATACATGGGCTAACATAATCAGACTCGATGGAGAAAGACCAGCTGGCAAGAGACCGCCTCAGGTGATACTAACTTTACCTGATAAAATCATTGCGAAATTGAAAACCATATTCCGAAAAGAGAATTATTTGGGACAAGCTTACGGCCTGTGTCCAAGGGAAGTCTGAGGGTGCTACCGAGTTCTTTAATCAGTTCGAACAGGTATTCTCGGATTTCAGTGGACAAGACCTAGGCACAGAGTCTGGAAAAAGATTATTCGCAGACAAATTTGTGCGTGGATTGCTGCTTGACATCCAGTTGCAAATGATGTCTTCTGAGAGCGCTTGGCAAGTGAAGTCTCAGTCAGAAGTACTGCACATGGCTCAGTACTATGAGAATTGTGTCAATAATGAAAAGGAAAGAGTCGAAAAGAGAAAAGGCGATTTGAAGACTAAAGTATTGTTACAGCAAATTGTTAGATGCCTTAGCGGGGGTAGTTTGCAGATTAGAGGTCAGTATGTTCCACAAGGAAATGCGCCCTTGGGTCCTGTGAACATTAACCAGTGTGCCTATTGTAGGCAAGAGGGTCATTGGCATGCACAATGTCCGGTCCTTCGACAAAGGTTAATTAACACATTTGGAAATATGGGTAGACGACCCAGAGGTCGCCCGGGTGTAGGGGGCACTGGTAGGGGTCAGTTTGAACAGGATCCACAGCAACCTTTTTCGCAGGATAATCAGGGACCAAGTGTGGATACTAGAAACATATTCAATCATCCTTCTGCCGCTTACCTCTCTGAAGATATTCCTTTTGACGATATTCTGTTTCGCTCGGATTGCCCGAAGCAGGGTTTGGAACCTACGCCTATTCCCGTTAACCAGAAAGGTCCCTACGTTGAAATGATAGTGGGAAATAGGAAACATCTGTTCTTGATAGATACAGGGGCACAGAAGTGTTCCATTGATCATTCTCGGGTTCCAAACATTCCACTGTTAGGGCAAACCAACGTTTCTGTAGGGTTTTCTGGCACACCAGTTGTCTGTCCGGTTTCTTTACCGGTACCTATTTCTTTGGGTCCCTTCATGGACCACTGTCCATTTCTTTTGACTTCAAATTGTGGAGAGAATTTGCTGGGGTTGAATCTGTTGAAGGAATTAAATGCGGTAATTCATTGTTCTTCTGATGGAGTGCGTTTGACGATTTCACCACAGCAACTTTCTGTCTCACAATTCTTAACCAGACCTTTGCCACCAGAATTCAGTGATGTACCAGAGTGTTTATGAGCAATTGACAACAATGATGTCAGTGTTTTGCAGATCGAGCATGTTAAAAAAGTTTTGAAGCATGGAGTAAAACTGCCACGTATTCCACAATATAAGATTTCAGTTGAGGGTGAGCAAACTTTGAAATGCATCATCTCCGATTTTGTGCATCGAGGGGTGATTGAGGAAATTGCAGGTAGTTTGTGCATTAGTCCAATTTTGCCCGTGTACAAAAAAAGCGATAATGCAATTCCATTTCATTTCATAATTGATCTACGTTCCATCAATAAGGTTGTCGCTCTGCAATTTCCAATTGTGCGTGATGTGATGACAATATTAACTATTATTCCGGCTTCAGCTACTTACTTTAGTGTTGTGGATCTTAAGAATTCTTTCCTTAGTATCCCTATACATAAGGACAGTAGATACTTGTTCGTGTTCACCTTAGTGGGACGCTCTTTCACCATTACCCGTGCACCGCAAGGTTACACGGAAAGTCCTAGCATCTATAGTAGGGCTTTGAAAGAACAGCTCGATACCCTTGAATTGCCCTCTACTTGTACACTGCTTCAGTATGTTCAGTATGTTGATGACTTACTTTTGGCTGCCGATTCAGAAAGCGCTTGTAAGGAAGGCACTGTGTTATTACTTATGCACTTGGCTAAACATGGACACAAAGCTTCGCTTAAAAAGTTTCAATATTGTTGTCAGGTGGTCGCCTATTTAGGCTATCTCCTGTCAAAGGAGGAAAGAAGATTGACACCTGAATGGATAAAACTCATTTCTAGCATATCTGTCCCAAATACACAGAGGGAAGTCAGAGCCTTGATAGGTATGGCTTCCTACTGTAGGTTGTGGATACCCAGTTTCTCACTAGTGATTAAGCCGATGTTGGCTTTGATGAAGAAGGGCATTTCTTTGCCACTGCCGTGGAACATGGAGCACCAGCAAGCATTTGATCTGCTCAAGACTGGATTGTGCTCGGCACCGGTTTTGGGCACACCAATCTATGAAAAGGCCTTTATGTTGTTTGTGCATGAATGTGATGGATGTGCTTTGGCTGTATTAACGCAGGAACATGGAGCGAAGAATAGGCCATTCGGTTACTTCTCTTCTGCCCTTGATCCTGTAGCATGCACTTTGCCAAGATGTTTGCGAGCTGTCGCTGCTGCTGCTGCGTCTGTAAAACAGAGCGAGGGAATGGTCCTAGGCCATCCTCTAACCCTGATGGTGCCTCACTCTGTAGATGTTCTATTAAACAGAACTCAAACGCAACACCTCACATCCGCACGGTTGACGAGATATGAATTGATCTTGTTTGCTACTCACATACAAATGAAAAGGTGTTTTGTTCTTAATCCGGCTGAGCTCTTACCTTTCCCGCAAGGTACTGCTTGCAGTGACGAAGAGTCAAATGGCTGTCTGTACACTACCGAACAAGAGACAAAGGGTAGAATTGATCTAAAAGGCACTCCTTTGAATAATCCACAAGGGGGGCTGTTTTGCGATGGCTCCTGCTTTAAACTTCCGGATGGTACATCCACAGCTGCTTATTCAATCACCAGATTAAGCACGGTCGTGGAAACCAAGAGAATCACGCATAACTCCGCGCAGGCTGCAGAGATTATAGCATTGACCCGAGCTTGTGAACTTTCCGAAGGGCTTACAGTGAACAAATACACTGACAGTCAGTATGCTTATGGGGTGGTTCACAACTTCAGTAGACTTTGGTCAGAAAGAGGGTTTTTAACTTCACACGGTACAAAGATCCTGCATGGCTCCCTAATAGTTCAACTGCTCTCAGCACTTGCACTTCCCACTCAGTTAGCTGTTGTAAAATGTGCAGCGCATCAAAGGATTGTAGATGATATAGGAAAAGGGGATGCTTTCGCTGATCAGATAGCTAAACAGACTGCCACCGATTTCTCACTAAATATGTACAATTCAAGGGAGACAGTGAATGCCTATGTAATGGATGAGGGTGTTGAGTCTGTAAGGGACATCCAAGCCGATGCCACACTAGAGGAGTCCAAGAAATGGGCTGAAGGCTTGGGGAAACTCGATAACAATGGGTGTTGGGTGGATATGGTTGAAGAGAAATGGCTACTTCCTGACGCATACGTAATGATGATGGTTGTCATGGCTCATGGCCCTACACATATAGGTGCCCGGGAGCTTACAAAAATGTTGGAGAAGCATTTCAACGCAATCCATCAGAAGAAAAAGCGAATGACAAAATCTCAAAAATAGCTCAGCGATATGTTCAGAACTGAATGATCTGTTAACAGCACAATGTAGGAAAGGGAACATCGACTCCCAGGGGAGGTTTTGGTCCACCTTCTGTCCCATTTGAAGTTATACACTTTAATTTTATTGAAATGGAACGGTGCAACAATTTGAAATATGTGTTAGTTGTCATTTGTGCTTTCAGTAAATGGGTTGAGGCTTTCCCTGTAAAAGACGCTACAGCCATGACCTCTGCAAAAACTATGTTAAAGGAGTATTTTCCTAGGTTCGGGCTACCAAGAGTCATCTTGTCGGACAATGGTCCACATTTTGTTGCTGCTGTAATTCTGCAGATATGCACGGGATTACAAATCGACAAATGGTTCCATTCGGCCAGACACCCTCAGAGTGCCGGACTAGTAGAAAGACACAACAGCATCATCAAGAACAAGCTCGCTAAGACATGTGCCGGCACCAAACTAAAATGGCCGGACGCCTTACCGATCTTGTTACTAGCCATGCGTACAACCCCTCAAACTAAGACTGGGCTCTCCCCCTTTGAGGTGGTAATGGGGAGACCTGCGAATATCTGGAATCTTCCGAAATGTCGTTCATTGAAAAATATTGAAAATGTACTTCTTTCAGATTACTGTAGCCAGTTGACTAAAAACCTGTATTTGATTTATCACCAGGTGCGAGAGGCTTTACCTGTACGATACGAGGGCCCAGGTCATAGCATTCAGCCCGGAGACTGGGTGTTGACAAAGGCATTTGAGCGATCCTCTTGCCTTGCACCTCGGTGGCGGGGCCCATTCCAGGTCTTGCTGGTCACACAGACGGCGGTGCGCGTCGCAGGCAGGAAAAACTGGATCCACACGACGCATGTCAAGAGGATTCCACGCCCAGTGCCATACGATAAGGAAGAAACAGAACCCCTCACTGATACTGCAACCAACGATCCCGAAGCAGTAAGCAGCATTGAGAGTGCATCGGAGATCCTCTCTGAGCCCATGAGGCCTGGGGAAACAGCCATTCTGTCTCCACACTCTCCAAAGGTTTCGCTTACGGAAACTGTTGTTCTGGATCTTGTATCTTCACCGGCTCTTGATACGTTGCTTCCAACGGGAAGTGACGACACGTTGTTCTTGGATCAATCAGTACCATGGACAACAAGGTACAATTTGCGTCCAAGGAAATAGACTTACAGCACGGTTCGGCTGTGCTCTCGGAAAAAAAAGAAGAAAAATCATTAGGGACTTGGTTTTGACCAAGTAATTGATTGAAAAAGGAGATGCTATTGGCTAGGGTTTTGGAAGGACTAAGAAGTCACTCGGCCAGGAGGTCGCCAGCAAATAACACCGTTTTTTTTCTTCTTTCATTTGAAGACTGCAATGCCTGCAACCGCTACCGTTCGTACAGGACTGATAAACGATCATGTGACCAGCTATGAGAATGGACAAACTGTTTGGGCCCCGAAGATGTACTGCTGTCTTTTTATAATGTCGATTGGGTTTTTGGTAGTAATTGTTCTGAGCTATTGGTACCTGGAAGAAGTGCGTCCATTTGAGACCCTGTTACCAACTGAAAATGTCCCCACTGTTTCTACCCCTTTCGTACATCTGCACACTTTATCTCCTAGAGATTCCCAGCATAGACAAAGATATTACAACAATATATTGTTACTCATCATGAATGCTACACATGCCATTTTTAATGAATCCAACTGTTGGATCTGTTTGCATTTACTGCAACATGGGGATAAGGGGCTGGGTTGGTATATTCATCCTTTACCCTTGACAATTGCTTGTTATGCTTCTCTTAGAGCATTGTTCTTTGGCCGATGGAACGGTAGCATCTCGGAGAACTTTGATGGTACTAATTTGAATAGTTTTGAGAAATGTGTTCTTACGCCCCTGGGATGCTCGCTCTTTGCGAATAGGAGCAAGCTCAACGATGCTTCTATTAGGCCTTCTGATAGACTGTCTCGTCCTTTCCATTCTTTGATCTCTTTCAAAATGGCTACGATAGGCAATAAGAATGCCATGCCTCCTTCTTACACTGTTAACCATAGCCCCGATTCAGTTTCTTTCTGCATACAGAGGAATGGAACTCAGTCAATGGGAGATTTTAAAGGTTGCGCCAACGTTGCGAATTTGACTGGGGAAGACAGAACTTTGTATGCGGTAATGTAGCATATCCATGGTTACCCAGGGATTGGCAGGGAACTTGTTATTTAGGGATCTTGTCACCTGGGGTATTCATAGCCAGTACGGTAGAGGTTTCAAAGGCTCGTCCACAGCAAGATGAGAATGGTGACACTCCAGCACAGGTTCTGGGTGACATAGCGAAATCCTTTGTGCCATTTTAGGGACAAATAGCGAACTCCGAGGACATCAGGAGACTAGCGAGAGTACTGGAGAGAACCAACAACCGGACCACAGACATACTCTATAATATGACATTAGAGTATAAAGCAATAAGATGAATAGCACTTCAGAACCGGATGGTATTAGATGTCATTCTGGCTGAAAGTGGTGGAGTGTGTAAATTGGTGGGGTCCACTTGCTGTGTTTTCGTGCCAGATTCCTCCCCAACTATCTTCAAGGCAATACAAAATCTGCATGTCCTTAGTTCAGAAGTGCATGTTCCTGAGGGAAACTGGGATCTTAGTGCTTGGTTCTGGGACTTCTTGCGATCTTGGGGTTGGAAGGTACTTTTGGTCTTACTGATCATTTTAGGAATTCTGTTGTTTCTTTGCTTCTGTATACAGTGTTTACCTAGTATATGTTCGATGTTAGGGGGGGTGTTGTGCATAGGCGATAGGTACATTAGGACACAAGGTATATGTCCCAGACAAGAACTCCAAAGAATATGTTCTGAAGGAAATTCTGATAACCGATCTAATGGCAATTGATATTTCTGATAGTGATTCAGGGTGTATGGACGTTGAGACGTGGAGTTGTTCATAAAGTGACCAGAAATAGTTTTAGCACTTGGCATAGGCCAAAAGGAAGGTTTGTCGAATGGGAAATCATATTGTGCCTCCTATACTGTATGAATATATATATATATTGGCCTACGCCAAGCTGCTTATAAGCCGCTTGCGAAGAAAATCCGCGTTGCAAGGTCTTGACCTTAGATCAGTTTAAACCACCATTTTAGGTCTATCCGCCATTTTAGATTCCCTCTTTGGAAGTCACCCTGTGTTCTAAAATGGTGGACAGTGTCATTCCGAATGTAACATGGCCGTCTTGGCCTCTGTGTATAAGCTAATATGTAATCTGCCTGCAGGCCACATGTTGGGGTCATGAACTGAGACCTTGTCCATCGCTGACCTGTGTGTAGAGGTTTACCTGTGCCAACGAAGCTAATCCGCGAGCACATGTTGAACAATGTATTCTAATACTGAACTGTGAACACTTGTTTAAACTACATTGTATAGACATTTGAGAAGGTTTAACAAGAAATCCGAAGACATACTGTTGCCATTGTGGCTTGTTAAGTGAATGTATTAAAGGTAAACTCTAAATGTATAGATGCGTGAACTCGGCACGAACCCTAGATCCGTGATGTATTAACTTATATTAACTTGAAGGAGGGCTGAACATCATGTTTTCGACAGTATATAAAGTGTGACTATTCTAAAGTACAGGCGCACTCACTGAGCACACTGAACCACGCTGGAGTTTGCTTTGTTGTACTGAGGGCCGATAGCTATCTGTTGCTTTAACCTTTAAAACTGTTCAGTATAAAATAAAGATCTTTGTATTGTCCTTTGTAACCCGCGTTTGGTGTATTTCCTTTTGGGGTACTCAGCCTCGATATCTCAATTTTGTTTTCACAATGTGTGTGGTCATAATCAGAGTGCTTTGCAACAGAAAAGGTGAAGGGGTGAAAATATGTAATACTAAGTCCCACACATCTTCCTGTCTGTTGTAGATCAAAGGATCTCTCTGGTTTTAAGCTCTCTGTGGTTCCTGATTAAAGGGGCAGGTCTCCCTTGAAGCTGCAGCGGGATCAGAATGTTGATCTCTGCCAAGCCAGAGATGGGAGCTGGCTTCAGGTTGACACAGTGCATATCAAACGTTGTTGGGGTTTTCCTGTGTTTTTTCAACCTCTGCAGCCAGGCCCCATGTGGGCCTCTTTGAAGTATACTCTATTCATATGTTAATTATGTTGATTGCAGCCACCATCTGCAGAGGGTAAACAAACGGACATGGCGGATCCATGGAGCCTTTAATAGGTAATTAGGCTGGCCATAGCAGGAGGACAGTTTTGCCCCCACCCTTCTGAGATGCATTATGTACTCTACCTGTCACATCCCAACTAAATAAGACAGGGAGAACTGCACATGTAGGCTCCGTCCAGGACATGGGTCTATGTGCATGTTGTGCGGTGAGCATAGGAAAATGTGTGCAGATTAGCCCCACACATTTTCCGGAGGTTGATTTACCATCATTCAATTTCATTTAAAATTTCAAAAAAGCCCAGTCGAGCGCACACTAAACTTGCGGATGATCGAATTCCTCACAGCTCAGCAATGGTTGGCTTCTTCAGAAAATGAAAAGAGCTTTGATGCAGAGTGGATGCATTCAGTCCATGCCCCAAAGCGGCTACTAGAATAACTAAAAAGTAATATACACACAAAAAAGTTTCATTGTGTCAGATAAAAAGACATGAAAATAAAGAACATAATTTAAAACTTCTTCTGTGCAGCATTTTAATTATTTTGGAAGAATGCGTAGGTTTGGTCAACTAACTGACGCTTTGTTCTGGCCTTCAGAAATAAAATACCCCATGTTCAGTTATTAACACTGAAATGTTAAGCACATACTGTGTAAAAACAATGGCTTTTTAAATGAGCCATCACTTATAACTTACCCCCACTTTAAAGGTTCTGTCAATACAAAGGGCAAAAGGGCGTGTTTCTCCAGAGCATCTCAGAGGCTGTGTTCGCAATATGCATTCCTTTGTTTCTAACAAAGGAATTCTTAACTTTTTCTCCAGCGGCTCAGAGGCTGCAGTCTGAGTGAGCCCATTCCTGCACCTCCTCACACCCAAGTATAGGCGTGCTCCCCGGGCAGTCACCCGCTTCCTGAACGCCCCAGGAAACGGGTCTGCACGCGATATAGAGAAGTGTATCACTTCACTGCCTTCTAACACTGGTTCCTCTATATCAGCCACTTGCTGACAAAGAAGGGTGTATAGCTCTTCAGTGGGCATTTCATGTTTAAGATCCGTGCTGGCTGGCGTTCTCATGATAATTGATGGCTATTGACCTTATGTTTGTCACCATTGTAAAATATACAACCCAGTGGTGCCTCTGACTGTTTTCAGTCTAAGCAGGAGGCCCCCAGCCATCATGTAGAAATGGGCCCTGCAGAAATCTTCAGGTGGACCAGGGCCACATCCAATGTTGGATTCTTTAAAGGTTAAATGATGAGTCATGATGCAGAAATCTGGACATTTCGCTCAGCATGTTGAGCGACTGCTGCTGGAATCTGTTTGATGCGTTCCGTGGAGGTTCTTTAAAATGAGAAATGATTAGCAAAGCTGGAGAAAAAGCTGAGCAGGTTGATTTGCCCAGCATGCCTTAAACCTCACCCCCTAAAAAAGAATGTGTGACTCCTTGATTCCTCCTCTCACGTAAATCCCTGGACATTGCCAGCGTTGGTTAATGCATGCTCACTGGTGGGATTGTGGATACAAAGTTCTGTATTTTACTGGGCCATTGTAAGCCTATGGGGTTTATTGAGGAAACAAAAAAGTGTGCAATAGGGACATTTTACGAAACTGGACGCTATGTGCTGATAGTATTTGCAGAAACTGATGAAGGTGTACTTTACTGAGGTTTTGTGTCATTTGGACACTCTTTCATTTTATTGTGATCCGGGAAAGTGTATATTACACATGTTTATTTGCGTGGGCCAAACCTTGACATAGAAAAGGTAACTTCTCTTCACATCGTGGACCTCACGCCTTGACTGATGATTTCAAGGGGGTTAGGGGGTCACTTGCATAATGGGCAGCATGGCAAAGATATGCCACCCATTTGGCAGGAGCAAAAGCAGGCCCAGTGAAAAACCTGTGCGCAATCAAGTGGGGCAGGCCAAGATGTGCATAGGTGAAGGACATGGAGGCTCAGGCATTTGAACATGTAGGTGTTACAGTAAATGAAGAATAAAGCTGGGGCTTTAAGTGGGCCAGGACTCTTTACTGCTCTTAGCCAGTGGGTGTCACTATAACCACATGCTTAGAATCACATCATCAGTTTCATACATTTGGAGGTAGACCCATTGTTTTGTACTATTTTTAAGTTGAAATATAATACAAAGAATACATTGTTTTGTTTTTGATATAATCTATTAAATGCAAGTCTTTCCATTTGCATGATTGGATACAATTAATACCTAACATTCATGGGTTTGCTTCATTATGGTCAATTGAAGTCTGTATTGATCTATTTTGATTTAATTTCCTTTTTTTATTTGAATATCTTTATTGTAGTGACTGTTTTTGACTGATGATTAAATAGGCTTTGCTCCCTTTCGTCCTAGGCGACTGTTAGGCTGTGCCTTTACTTGCACAGGCCACATGTCTTTTATAGGGTCCTTGGCTGCTCACGATTCTTCGGCAGCACCAACACCTCATAGACCCCATCCTCAGATATTGTTCTGTGGATCAATAGCCCTCCCACTACTCGATTTGTTATCCCTCTGTGAAAGGCAGGTATAGTCGTCCCGTTCTTAAAAGAAGTAACCAGTACACGAGACATACATTTCTTTCATCTGGCGTGTCCTCCGCTAAGTAGCTGCCTACTGATGAGGCTGGAGGCCCTGTCTGGGGACGCATGCAAGGAACAGGGGTTTATCGGGTGAGTCAGAGAGTGCTTTTCTTGCCAGATGTGGTGGATTCTAAAACATAAATTGATCCAGAAGGATGCGGCACAGGCAGGGGTAACAGCAGCTCACAGTTAGCATGGTTAAAGGTGGAGACTATGTAGGATATGTGTGCTGTTAGCTAGTAGAGAATTGGGAGACTAGGTGACCTGTCAGCCCATAACTCATATCATATTGTATGTATTTTTCATGAGCAGGTGCGTGTTCCAGTTGTAAGTTAGCACGGTGTGTTGGGTGCCTGCAGGGCTGGCCTTAGCTCTGACAGTGCCTGGGGCAAATGTGGCACCCCTACCAGGACACCCCTTCCCAAATGGGTCCATGGGGGTGCGATGTGCCAAATTTGCAGTTGCTTTTTTTATAGAGCGCCACTGCCAAACCAGCAGTGGCGCTCCATTCACTCCCCGCTCCCATGCTGGAGTGGGGAGTTAATCACTTCAATTGGACGCCAATGCTAAAGCAGCAGTAGCTTTCCATTCACTCCCCGCTCCCATGCTGGAGTGGGGAGTTAATCACTTCAATTGGGCGCCAATGCTAAACCAACAGTGGCACTCCATTCACTTCCCGCTCCCATGCTGGAGTGGGGAGTTAATCACTTCAATTGGGCGCCAATGCTAAACCAACAGTTGTACTCCATTCACTTCCCGCTCCCATGCTGGAGTGGGGAGTTAATCACTTCAATTGGGCGCCAATGCTAAACCAACAGTTGTACTCCATTCACTCCCCGCTCCCATGCTGGAGTGGGGAGTTAATCACTTCAATTGGGCGCCAATGCTAAACCAACAGTTGTACTCGATTCACTCCCCGCTCCCATGCTGGAGTGGGGAGTTAATCACTTCAATTGGGCGCCAATGCTAAACCAACAGTTGTACTCGATTCACTCCCCGCTCCCATGATGGAGTAGGGAGTTAATCACTTCAAGTGGGCAAGTGGGCGCCAATGCTAAACCAGCATGGGGCAGCCTTTCAGGCTTAGCAGCTGCGCCCTATTGCCATAAAAAGCATCCTGCTCATGTGCTGGAGCGCCCGGCGCCAGCATAAGAACGGGACGTCTTTCACTTAAATAGGGCCCCTGCCGCACCTTCACCCACCACTCCAGGTCGGGGGAGTCCTTGAAAGAATTGCCGAGCTAGCGCGGCAGGCAGGCTAATGTGGCGTCCCGTGCGAAGGCCCTTGTGGCACATGCCTAAAGCTGGCTGTGCGTTGTTGCAATGCACAGGTCAGGGCCGTGGAACCTAACATGGCCGACATCGACATTTGCCTAAGAGAGGTTGTTGTATTAAAAGCTCTTATTTTCAGATAACGGCCAGTATACAATCATTAGAACAAAAGACTCTTCAGAGTGTATGACAATTGCTGTACACAGGGTCAGACTGGGACAAGAAATAGGCCCAGTCACCCAAAAGAAAGTGGCCCACCCCATGTCTCAATAAAGTGTCCCACCCCTCGCCTCACGACCCTTGACCTTTGATGACATCACCGGAAGTGATGTCATTTAACCCCACCCCAAAGTGACATCACGGGAAGCGATGGAACATGACCTTTCACCTCTTGACAAAACAGGAAGTGGCATCAAATAGCATTGTTCCTTAGTACACTAAATTACTGTGAATCCAAACAGACGTCCAAGGCCAAATGATATTTTATTGTATAGCACTTTCGCTTAAGCTCTTTTTTTATAGAACAAATATGCATACAATATCACCCAACCTGTGTTGGTACGTATTTGTCAACCTAAGAAGGATGAAAGGTTTTTAGAAAAAAAAACCATTGAAAAACAAATTATTTTTTTTTCATTTTTTTTTTTTCAAACCGGGCCATGCATGGCCAGAAACCGGCTCCACTCCCCAGGGATGATTTCGGCCCGTAGGGGCCCATCCAACCCTGGCTGTACAAACGAGAACGTCATGGGATTTAGGGTGCGCTCGTTGGAAGGAGCACGTCTGGTTAGCCATGGGCAGCGAGTCCAAAGAAAAACGAACGTGCGCCTTAAGCATTTAGGCGTGGCGTTATTTGTTGCTGGTACTTTCAGGGGATAGTCACTGGGATGGGACCAAAAGAATCTGTTGCCATCACGAGGCTTGTTGTATTTCTTGGTCTGGCCTCGCAGTGACGTGGGCCAAGTCGGGGTGCAGGCACTGCGGGCCTATAGCGCCCTCTGCTGACCAGAGACCCGCAATGCAAGCTGCAGAGCAGCAAAGTGGGTGAGGCAGCTGGAAGAAAGAGACTAGAGACTTCAAAAAAAAAAACAGCAGCAGCAGCATCAACAGCACAATCAGGGGGAGGAAGCGCGAGGGAGGGGAGGAGCCGCCGAACGGCCATTCTGCCTCTGGATCCCAGCTGGCACTGCAAGAAGGGATTTACTGTTGTCTGAGCGGGCAGAGTCGGAGCAAGCAGCAACCCCCAACTCACATCCCCCCCTGCCCCCCGCCGGCTGCACCTGATCCGCAGCATCGCCTCCGCCACCAGACTTGCGGGAGATCGGGAGAGAGGAGCCAGCCTGCCAGCGCCACTCTTCAGCGTGCCACCGAGACACCATGTCCTACCAAGGGAAGAAGAACATCCCCCGGATAACCGTGAGTGCCCACCCGGCCCCTGCCCCCATCCACCCGCCCCGGCAGCCCTGGCCTCCCCAGACCGATGCCGTCTGCCCCTGATGTAGACGCCCGCTTCCTTCGGATTCCCGCTGTCTCCATCCCTTCCTCCTGCCTCCATCCCTTCACCCTCCTCTCCTAGCTCATCCCTTCTTTCAGCCGCCCCACCTCCAGGTCAACCGTGCGCCCCATCTCTATCCCGCCACCGCGCCCATCTCCATCTACGCCGCGCGCCACCCTGCCCCATTTTTACTCCCATCATCCATCCCCGCTGCCACTCCCTTCTCCCCGTCCCCTTCATTTCTGCAACCCCTCTGCCCACAATCCCCATCACCCCTCCCCATCTCTGCTCTCTTCCTCTGCCCACACCCCTCCTGCGTCTGCACCCCCACTGTCACGGGCTGCCGGGGTGCTCTTGCATTGCTGCACCGTGCATGGATTCAATGCCCATCAAAGGGGGGTGTGGGGGGCTATGCCCCCTGGGGGCTGCTTGCAATGTTCTAGGCTGAATGCCCATCCTATATGGCCGATGTCACCAGCCACCTTTTATATGTGTAAGGCCGGATTCGATAACCCCATATTTAATTTTGAAGTTTACTTTAAAATAAAAATGAGCATTTGTGTTTTCTGCACCGCAGCCCCGTGCGTGACCCCGGCCGGGGGTAGGGGGGACGGAAGGGGTGCAGCCAGGCTGTCTAGAGACAGGGCGGGTAGGGGGGCTGTCGCTCTGCACTTGAAGGCTGGGCGCTGGCGTGCATTTGCTCGGGGATTACCTGTGTGTCCTGGGGTGGAAGTCGCGACATGACCCAGGTGACGGATGGAATGGGATTATCGTCTGATAATCTTCCTGACACGCAGGACCTCGGCGCCGCCATTGCCGAGGAAGAGGTGCCGGGGGGGGGGGGGGGTTGCAGGGGTTGGCCGCTGAACTTAGAAGCTAGTCAATTGAATGATAGCTAGTCAACATTGCAATGGCCCTGGATTGGCGATCCGCCCCCTGGGCAAGGGCTATTTTATCTGGTAGCCACACCTGCTTCGCCGCCTGCCCAGATCTATTGGCGGCTCGGGGGGCATTGCCATCGGAACACTGATGCCAGGTGTGTCACCCAGGAAACGGGTGGGAGGAAATCTCGGCCCGCCACCCTTTATGAGAACCCCTCTCTTCCCCCAACACGCACACATCTGAATGCTCTCTCCACCGCCGATGGAGGGGGCTGTGGAAAGGAGCAGCTCGTCCCTGTGGACACATGTCATTTCATTAGGAATAACCTGCAGCCATTGGGCGAGTGGTTGGACGGCCCCCTCCCCCATGGCTTTGTGTGATGGGCATGGCATGAAGGCCAGCACACCCTGCTGCGGGGGTGCTTGGCTGGGTGGGTGCAGTGTCCCCCTGCGTTAGGCTCCGAATGTAGGCCACTGAAGATTTAATGAGGTCTGGCGGGGCGCTCCCGGGCCCCCAGATGCCCTCCCATCCAGGAGATGCTGCATTGCTCCCCCCTGTGGAGCAATGCAGTGCGCCAGAACCCCGCACCCACCATTCTTCAGGCACTCCCTGCAGGGGTGTTGCTAGGTCTGGAAAAGATCCGGGGCTATGCTAATTTTGGGATTGATGGGGCTCGGGGCGACTAGCTTTTTTGGTTGTAACCATAGAGCTTCTATCCGGGGCTACAACCAAACGATTCATGGTTATAGCCCCCTCATAGCAACGCCTTTGCCTCCTGCAAGCCCTCTCTGTGTGCTGGCTGCCCATTGGCACACTGATATGGCGCGGCCCTGCGCATCGCGCTGCGCGTGGATTGCTGAGCTGTGATTGGTTCTTTCTGTCCCGACATGGCATGCAGTGCTCGGCTGTGCACCCCAGATCCAAGGGCTGCTGTTGCATGTGCATGCATATGGAACTGGAAGTCAGTGCCTGTCAGTACTCCATTCCCATCTGCAGGGCAAGTCCTGCATTGTGCCTGTGTGTGGCATGCAGTGCAGTGGTGCCCCCTCTTCCCCTGCAGATCCATTTATAATATGTCCCTCTACTTGGACTGCAGTGCAGTGCTGGCCTCCCTGGGACCTCCCTCCCCGCTGGACCCCGTCGGCTTTACTGATGAACATGCAAAGCAGTGCAATGCTGGAAATCTGGGGAGCGCACCTTGCATTGGGACTGTTCGTGGCATGCAGCAAAGTGCTACGGCCACACCCTTCTCTCAGTGCAGGCACGCCCTTCTTTCCCTCTGCATGGCAACCGCAGCGCCGGTCCCTCTTCTCGCTTAGATGGCCATTGCCTACATTGTGCTTGCAGTGCACACACTGTGCGCCTTCCTGTCAGTATCATGCTCTTTGCACGGAGTGCATTGCTGGTCCTCGCCCACACAAGCACAATGCCTGGATCTTCCCTCTCAGTGACATGCAGAGCTTGCTCGTCTCCTGCCCGTCCTGCACGGCCCTGCCTCCATCGCTCCTGCAGCGCTGTGCCCCCTCCAGGCTCCCCTTGCAAGTCCAGCATATGTTGTTTGCCTCCAAAGTATGAAGTATAGTGCTGGCCCCCTCCCCTCTTGCAGGATTGCATGCACTGTTCCTCTGCATTGGATAACGTGCAATGGTGGGAACCCTTTCACTCCCTTATGGTCCTGACTAATTGGGCCTTTGCCTGCAGGCTCCTCCACAAGGCCCCGAGTGCATCGTTCATGCACATGCAGTGCACGTTTGGCCCTATCCTTCATGAACAGGACCGCGCTTGCATTGCTCTGCCGTGGCACGTACAGAAGTGTTCACTCCCCCTTCCTCTCCGCAAAGCTCTGTTCGCATTGTCATCCTGATTGGCATGTAGTGCAGCGCAGCAATGCATTACCTACGCTCCTGCAGAACCTCCATGCCTGGTTCCTCTGTGTGGTCTGCAGTGAAGTGCACCCCCTACACCCCGGGAAGACCTTGCTTGGATTGTGCTTGTGCATGCAGAGCACCGCCCCTCCCCCACCCCCCTGGAAGGACCTGCCTGCATTGCGCGCATGCATGCCGTGCACACCTGCATCCCTTAATTGTACCTGGGCATGCAGCGCTAAGCCACCTCACACCCCTGCCTCAATGCCTTTGTGCATGCCTTGCAGCGCAGCTCTGGGGCACCCCCTCCTCCCGGACCTTGTCTGCATTCTGCCTGGATTTCGAGGCTGGCAGTGCAGCTGGGCTTTGTCTCCTGGCGCATCTAATTAGGGCCTCGGTGGGGTGGGGTGGCGTGGGAGTGGAGGGGGGGTGTCCACCTCTTACTCCATCTTTGGAAAAAGGGACAAAGGAACATGTTGTCGGCTCTCTAAGGAAGCCGCATTTTTTGCCTAAACCCTTTTTTTTGTGTTTGGATTTTGAACAGGGGCGGGGACGCGCCCTTTCTCATTCCCCGCCGCCCCCCGCTGCGCACGTTAAATGGCCGTTCTCAGAGCTGCGGCAGACGAGTCTGCAGCATATCGCCTGTCATCTGTTAATTAAAATACGTTAATCAAACACCCGTGTGTGCCTGTTGTCGCGATGTTGTATATTATAGCTTCGCCAGGAATGGCTGTGTCTAAAACTCCTATAGAACACGTCTCTGTCATTGGTCTATTAATGGCCACATATCATTTATGTATGTATTTATTTATTTATTTGAATGTGTATAGCGCACTACAGACCAAAGGCATCGAGGCGCTGTGACACAATGCCCTATTGTTTACAGTGTTGTATGTATTATTGCATGGATCAACACCGAATTACCAACAAAGCATTTTGGGTGAGGAGCAGGACTGGTCCTCAAAGCCATCAGGGCCTAGGAGCAGAAATGAGCATCAGGGCGGGGGTGGGCCTTACAGTGGGGAAGAGCTTGAAGGCTGGGATGGGCCTTAAGGAAGAAATAGACCTCGACGTAGGACAGGTGCTCAGAGATGGGATGGGAGTTATTTTCCTTTAATTTAATTTGTGATTATTTCTATCCCGCTATAACTACAATGGGTTCTTGACAATTAGCAGGTGGGGAGCTGTGATGGGCTTTGGGAGCTGGATAGGCCTTGGGGGAGGGGTGTGCCTTAGAATAGAGGCGGACCTCGGGGCAAGGTTAGCCCTCGGTGTAGTGATGAGCCTCCAAACAGGGTTTGGTCTCACAGCACAGGTGGCCACCAGATCTGGGATAGGCCCTGCAGAAGGAAAAAGCCTGGTACCATTGTAATCGGGATGGGATGGTATGTTGTGTATCTTGTAAAGCGCAGAATCTTTGAACACGGCATCTAAGCGCCGGACAGGAAGCTTCCTGGAGAAGCTGGTATTAATTAAAGAGGGAAGAGCAACGTTTTCAGTTTGCACCTAAAAGTTGCATGGTCTGCTCAGTCGTAATTCTAAGCAAAACACAAGTGGTGATGGCTGGAAGGTTTAGAATTCATCTTAACCTCTGGCATTGCTCTGGGCAGACCTCCAGACCATCTTAAAAGGGGAAAGACCATATGCAAATCAGGCCTGGTCCCACCCCATGAAGGGGCAGTCCAGCCCGCACTGCTAGGTCACATCCCTTCTGCACGGGACCACAAGCATCTCCAGACATGTTTCAGCCTCGTTGGGCCTCATCAGTGAGGAGTAGCTTGGGTCTCTGGGCCCGGCAGGCACGGGACAGCAGGGTGGTCCACAGATTGGCTGCCAGCGCTGAAAAAGATTGGCCGCCCCATCTACTGTATCTAAAGGTTGTGATTGTTAATAAGCAGACTGATGCTGAACAGAGATGACTTCTGGGAACGTAGTGTAGAAATCATTGCTAAGCAACACGGAGGCCCTGGTCCAATGTACTAAACAGAGTGTTTTAAAGTGAATATGGCACTTTATTGGAAGCCAATGTCGCTGGCGTAGAGCCGGTGAGATAGGTTCTTTACGGCCCAAAGGCAGACGAACTTTAGCAGTATCATTCTGGATAATCTGACACCCTTTGGCAAGGACGATTTGGCAGCATTACACAAAATCAAGTCAACTGGAGACGATCGCATTGATTAAATCAACTTTATAGGGGGAAGGAAAAGGAGTCCAGAAATCTTCTCAGGTTTAAGCCCGGGAGACTGCCTTAATGGCTGAACCTGGGCATCGTTAGATAAAAGAGGATCCAGCCAGACTCCTACTTTCCTAACATTTGCTGTGGGAGCAGGCAACGTCCCAGAACAGAGCAGATGACCAATTGGGTTCGGCCAGGAATCCATGACTAAAAAATTAGTGAAACTGGTCAGGTAAGGGGTTGCTCGGCGACCAGGTGATCGGTTAGCACAAAGCAAAATTGATGTTTTTGGATATTACATTTCAACCGGGTGGAAATCATTTTATCAAACGCGCCGGCCAGTCAGGTACTGCCCCCACTTCCCTGTAGGCGTGTCCACCATTGCATGCTTTGGCTCAGGGGTCATCCATGCACTCAAGGTGTTTGGAGGCGATTAATGTCAAGCGTTTAAGTGCTCCCAATCCCTGAGTAAACCCATTATTCGGCTCCAGTGTAGGCCGAGTGCCGGTCTCTGGGGTCTCGTTATTGCGAGAGTACCTAATGGGCTTGTGCACCTGATTCCCATAGCTACAGATGGAGCCAGAGGCCCTCCCACTCAAGGAACCCTCTGGAAGCTTGGAGGCGGGGCAGGGAGTAACAGAGTGCCAATTTGGGCATCTGCTACCCAGTGCAGAGGGAGTAGCTGGCCTATTTGTGCCGACAAAATGGCATTTGCTGGATTGAATTTCACCCACTCCTGGACTCAATGCATGGTGTGATCTTGGCCTATCTCTTTGTGCTTGGATTTTGCGCCCTGACATCGGGCATCTACAGCCCTCATTTGCTCTGTGTGATTGTCTGGGCAATGCCAGAGAAAGAGAAGGGCAGGTGTGCCTCTGCCACTCATACTCTGCCCTATATCCCCACCTAAACAGGGCATTATTCAGCTGGTCTATCCGGAAGCTTTCATGGTGCGCATCTGGATTGACAGGGATAGTCCTGGCCAACAGGATGGGGAATTCGCATCCATGTCAGACCTTTTGGCCTATGGCCTATCTTGGATTGTGTGGGAGCAGGCACTGATGAGAGTTCACAACAGAATGTTATGATATGAGCATCACTAGAGGGTGGCCTAAGGGGAGCAAGCCTTTATCTACCCCAGATGTCCTATCTTTGAACACGCTTACATCAATCAGTGCTTGAAGACAGCACGGTGACCGGTTACACTCAAGCTATCCGTCCTTCCTCCTGGATTCCTAAAGGCTTGACCCACGCTTTCCAATGCACAATCTCACTGTGTGTTGTTCCATGCCATTGTCTGGAAGAGTTGTAGACTCTGTGAATTCCCCGTGCACCTGTTGCAGTGAGGAAGATCTGCTTTGTGCAGAACGCAGAGCTCAGATGCTTAATTGTGTTTTTCCCTCAGGGGAAGGCGCAGTCTGGCACGCCAGCACCCAGAGTAACATAAACAAGTGCATATGCTTTAGAGAAAATTGAAATGATGCAAAGTAAGGTATGTTTTTAAAAGCCTGTCTCCGAGTACATGATTATATAGTGCAATTAGCCAAACTCTTCGGCCTGAGAAAGCCCTACGGTAAATCACAAATTATTACCCAAATAGCTTCCATTTCCCAATCCCCGAGATAAACTAAGAAAGCCCATCTCAAATACACAGCAGTCGGTCAATTGACACAAGGTCGTTGTGAGAACTTATTTCAGGGTTTTATGATTGTTGAGGCCAGTGCTTGAAATGGAAACAAATTTACTGCGGGAACCCTCCCCTCCTTGGGTGACAGGCCGGGCCGTGGGAAGGCGGGGCTGAGGGGCGTGGCCCAGGGCCAGGTCACGTAACACAGTATCTCTTCATAGTACCCAAGCCTGATGATTTGCATGAAAGCGAAGAGCATTGTAGGAACATAAGAATCCCCACAATTTGGCATTTGAAACATGTTTAGCAAGAAACCCTTTTGAGTGAGTAATGAAAGTTGGACTCTGCTCTGTTTATTAGTCACAAAACTCACCCTAACACAAAAAGGTCTGCAAATTGCAAGACATATATACCAATTTGGACAAGTACTAAAGAGCATGTGAAGCTTTGAATGTCTCTGCACTCAGTCTCCAGCTAAGTCTTCTCAAGCGTGGGCTGTGAGAGCTTGGCTTGAGGACATATCTGAGTTAGCCCTGCTCCTGACACACTTTGCTGGAGCTCTGCTCTGTCTTGTTCCTGCCAGTGCTTGAGGTGAACGAACTAGCTCCCGACAAACCCCACTGCTGCACCCCTTCCCTTCCCACACGCAATCCAAACAAGCATGCCTGCTGTGTAAGGGCAGACGGAGTGCAGGATAAACATGTGCATTTGCTCCATCAAAACACAGAAGCTGAGAGGCCGCCATCTTCTCAAGTAGCTGCCCTATGAATGGCAATTGAGAGCTGGGGTAAAAGTTAGACAATTCAGGCATGACAATACTTCTTGTAATGAGCTCACGAAGAGTGGGCATGTCTGGAAAAGACCATTTGCAGGGTGCCATAGCTGCCTGGAGTGTTGCAAGCTTTATAAAAGGATGCTAGTGAATTGCAGAGGTTTAACAACAGTGTTATAGACCTGTCCATCACAGTGGGGTTTCTTGGTCAATTTAAACACAGAAAGGCCTATTTTGGGGCAGCCTGAAAATTCCACTCTATCTGAGTACATTTTAACATTAGCAGTTTCAACTGCACCTTTGTACTCCTTAGGGGGTATGAAACATGTCGTTTTCTCTGACTCCCCATAATACTCATTTTTATTGTTTTTTGGGATCAAATTTAGAAGAAAGGCAGTTTCTGATTTTACAAAATGTGCCATTTTCAGTGAAGCAGTTTCAGCTGGTGAATCTAACACGTTTTTATTCAAAAGATGCAACATAACATCAGTGTGTCATGTAGTGTATCTATCCAGGGGTGCATCAGTGCGTCATGTAGTGTATCTATCCAGCGGTGCATCAGTGCGTCATGTAGTGTATCTATCCAGAGGTGCATCAGTGCGTCATCTAGTGTATCTATCCAGAGGTGCATCAGTGCGCCACGTAGTGTATCTATCCAGATGTGCATCAGTGTGTCATGTAGTGTATCTATCCAGAGGAGCATCAGTGCGTCACGTAGTGTATCTATCCAGGGATGCATCAGTGCGTCACGTAGTGTATCTATCCAGAGGTGCATCAGTGCGTCACGTGCGTCATGTAGTGCATCTATCCAGAGGTGCATCAGTGCGTCACGTAGTGTATCAATCCAGAGGTGCATCAATGCATCACGTAGTGTATCTATCCAGAGGTACATCAGTGCGTCACATAGTGTATCTATCCACATGTGCATCAGTGTGTCACGTAGTGTACCTATCCAGAGGAGCATCAGTGTGTCATGTAGTGTATCTATCCAGGGATGCATCAGTGCGTCACATAGTGTATCTATCCAGAGGTGCATCAGTGCGTCATTTAGTGTATCTATCCAGAGGTGCATCAGTGCGTCACGTAGTGTATATCCAGATGTGCATCAGTGCGTCACGTAGTGTATCTATCCAGATGTGCATCAGTGCGTCACGTAGTGTATCTATCCAGAGGAGCATCAGTGCGTCACGTAGTGTATCTATCCAGGGATGCATCAGTGCGTCACGTAGTGTATCTATCCAGAGGAGCATCAGTGCGTCACGTAGCGTATCTATCCAGAGGTGCATCAGTGCATCACGTGCATCATGTAGTGTATCTATCCAGAGGTGCATCAGTGCGTCACGTAGTGTATCTATCCAGAGGAGCATCAGTGCGTCACGTAGCGTATCTATCCAGAGGTGCATCAGTGCGTCACGTAGCGTATCTATCCAGAGGTGCATCAGTGCATCACGTGCATCATGTAGTGTATCTATCCAGAGGTGCATCAGTGCATCACGTGCATCATGTAGTGTATCTATCCAGAGGTGCATCAGTGCGTCACGTAGTGTATCTATTCAGAGGTGCGCCACGTAGTGTATTTATCCAGAGGTGCATCGGAGGATCTGAATGACCCTGGACGGAACAGCCCTCCACAAGCCCTTTGGGTTCTTGGAAAAGAAATGTGACTTCAGAAGAAGTTTTGGTGAGAGTGGAATTTCGGAAATTCATGATAAAGTAGTCTAACCGTCCTACTGGACAGGGTGTGGTCCTTTTTAGCTGGATTTTTGGATGAAAGCAGTCTAGCCAATAACCACGCTCATGGGTGGCATTGGTCAGCATTGGACTCACCTGATGGCGGACAATGGAGCCAAGTCAAGATGGCAAGAGTGTTTTACGGGATATGTTGAAATCGGTGAAGATTAATGTTGGAGGGGATCTGATCGAAAGATTGTCAACGGTGTTGACCATTTTACCATCAGACTTTTAAGGCTGGTTCGTAGACAATAAAATACTAAGAATCGATGATGCGAGAGTCTGGGAGAGAGGACTTGGCTGGAAGAATGCACGCTGGCTCAACAGTCGGGCATCCCAATTAATTAAAATGAAGAACATCATTATGGATTAAAGGTACACCACTGCCTCTATGACTCTAGAAGCGTGACCTATATGAAGCATCGTATACCCTTCAGGGATTATTGCACTGAGATCTGCACAGGAGCTATTGGGGAGCCGGCTTTCGGGGACCTTAAAGGTATGTCAGGTGTACCAGGTTTTCCCAGGGAGATAAAAAGGCTTAATGCAAAAGCATTTCAGAATCTCATTCAGCGTATACTAGAAGGGGATTGTTTAGTAATCACGCAGGGTTTTGATTGATTGATTGATTATTTATTATGCACTTATAAAACAAGTGTTTCAAAGCGCAACCATGCATGGGAGGGGAAGACATAGGGACCACAAGACAAACGATCTTACTAGGCATGGTACATTCAGATTATGCAGGTGAACAGAAACAGGAAGTGCGTGGAGGGTGGGGGGGACCAAGTGTGCCCAGTCCCATTAGGACCTGGGAAGAGTGATGCGGTGCGGCGGCATCCCAATGACGCAGGTGAAGGGGCATGTGCTGTAGCTTTTCAGCTTGAGATGCACACGTAGGGTTTCTCCAACTACAGCTTACTCTGCTTTGCACCGGGGCCTCATTTGGGATTTCCCAGTGCTCTTTTATGGGAGGGTGCACATTGGGAGCTTACTGGAAATGTTACTGCTCCAGTGTTATGTATGTGTGCCATAATGAAGTTTCGCGAGGGACGTTCCATCAGAGGCACCACCCAGACCCTTCCTGCAGGCTGGCTAGGGTGGGTTTGCTCTGGCCATTCAGTCCACCACAGGCTGTTTATCAGACACTACAGAGTCTTTATTGTGGTGTCTGTTGGGTGCAGCCCCACTGACTGACAGGGCCCTTCACCACCACATAAACCTTTGACCTCCCTTCTTTCCAGCACTGGCAACAGAAGCTCAGACCTGCTAAGAACTAGGAATTAAGGCTGAGCAACGATCGCTTAAATGGACATGACTGAGCTTGGCTATGATGTGGGGTCTACGCGAACTTAAGTTATATGCAGTATGTGCACTATGCACATTAGTCACAGTGATGTGCTAAATCAGATTTCTGGAAATCTGCCATGATGTGGCAAATGGGCATAATGGCAATTGCAAATGACCTCCTATGATAGGGTATGAGGTATTATGATACATGTGGCTAGCGTGCACTAGTAATGATGTGCTAAGTGTATTGGATTGAAGCGTTCCATGATGTGCTAACTGGGCATTATGTAAGATGGAGAGGATGGGCTGGCTAGGATCAAGCATACACACACACAAACCAATACAATATTATTTATCAACGTATCAAAGCCCAATGATACGGGATGTTACTTCTTCTGAAATAGCTGTGTCAAACGTCATGGACTCGCCCCAGACAGTATAATAACCAGGCACACATCAGAATCAGACTCGCCTCCAGCCCCATGCAGTTTTGAAAAAGAATTAAAAAGCTTCCTCTTCGAGAAGCACTTCTTTACACCCCAAAGGATAAACCTATGGAACGCTCCCAGCTCAGTATCTATCCTCACGACCAACTTTTACAACCCATCCCTGTTCCATCCTGCAAACAACCTTTCTTCTCTGTTACATTTTCTACACTATTTGTAAAATGTAACTTTACTCTGTAACTCTAAATGCTATGTCTGTAATACGTGATATCGTATAAAGACGGTCCCCCATATAACCATCAAACACATGCCTGTGATCCCCTACTGATGTACACTGCTTCATGAAGCTTGGCTCATGTGCAATAAATAATAAAAATACAGTAAATAAATAATACCATGTTTGATAAAGATTACTCATTGTAACGGGTAGGGCTCTGACTGAGAAGCTGGGTCGATCAGCGGGGCCTGAGACATACTGGTTTGCAATCACCAGATCTGTCGCCCATAACTTAGTGAACAGTCTAATGATTTGGTAGGCCCCTGTCGCTAGACTTCAAGAGGGTCTGTTATCCCACAAAAAGTGACTACTATTTTCAGGACCCCTGTACATGGGCTCATAAAATGGATGCCAGACATAAAGTTGGGCCTGTGGCGTAAATGGGGATGCTGAAGGGGAGGGGATCTTCTAGAGCCTAGCCCACCATTGCATGCCTCTGTGCTGGTTCAAGCCCTACCTCACCAAGCGCAAGCATTTTGTTCAGATGAACTCCTCTAGATCGCCAATACTACCCGTCATCTGTGGAGTCCCGCAGAGTTCCATCCTCTCTCCAGTGATCTTCAACCTGTACATGGAGCCACTGGGAGACCTCCTAGCCACACACAACATCCACCAATATGCCGATGACACACAGCTATACCTAAAGATTGACTCCATCAAGGACAGCCCTAGGCTCAAACCCTACCTCTCGCTGATACAGTCTTGGATGTCCATTGCATACTTGAAGCTCAGCCCCTCCAAGACCGAATTCCCACTACTCACCAACAACACAGAACACCCAGACCTTGCTATCAACCATTACCTCTGAGGGCTTCACACCTGAGCTCACCTCCTGCGCCAAGTCCCTCGGGTTCCACAACGACAAACACCCTCCTTCAAGACACACATAGCTAAGAAAATTCAGGCAGCTTGGTATCAGTTGTCCCTCCTGCAAAAAGTCAAGCCCTCCTTCCGGACAGCTTTTAATCAATGTTCAAGCACTGGTCCTATCCTTTTGGATGGGGGCAGTGCACTCCTTGAAGGCCTCACATCATCCTCCCTTGTGCCCCTGAGAAGTGTCCTATATGTGGCCACACGCCTCGCCAAGGGTCTACTCAGATACGACCACCTCACAGCGGCCCTCATCGACTTTCACTGGCTCCGACTGCACAAACAAATCACCTTCAAGTCTTGCTGCATCAGCATCATCTATATGTCAGTTGCCCTTAAGTCACCCCGCTACCTCTCGAAGAAACTCTGCCTCTCTGGCAGAGAGAGCACCACCAGAATCCGGGACACGTGCAGACTTGAAATCTGCCACTGCAAAAAGGAAAGCACCAGAAAACAAGCCGTCTCATCCTATGCCCAAAACTATGGATCCTCCTTCCGGTCATCATCAGACTCGCCCCCACGCTCCTACAACTCAGAAAAGAGCTCAAGACCCTCCTCTTCAGGGAGCCTCTCCTCCTCAACATCTAGGCCATCATGCTGTTCCACGTGCCACCTGACTCACTTGAGGCTGCTCGTCCCTCTCTTCCCCGCCACCTGGTACAGCTGTACCCCTCCTCTGTCCCCCTCTGTATCCTACCCCCGATGTATATCTGTTCTACTGTTACCTCTGAAATGCTCTCTGTTATGCATCTGCATTGATGTACACCTCTGTGAAGCGCTCTGTTGCTTCTCAAAGCTTGGTCCGCGCTCAATAAATACCATAAAAATAATAATAATAGTGCAAGTCCCTGTCAAAAGAGCTGTGATCCTCCATGGTCATCAATGCGCATGCCCTGTTTCCCTGTATGTGGTAATAGAGAAGTCTGATTCATGTATGCATTTCTTGGTCTTTCTATGCAGCCCTTGTTTTGATAAAGAATTTAGTTTCGACTTCATCACTTGTCCATCTCTTATGGTTTCTGAACCTTGACAATGAGAATGTGTCTCCGGACAACATGAACATGAATGCGGGGACACCTCTAAAAAAAAAAACTATGGAGGGCTCATTTTCGCATGCAATGGGGCGTCACATCATAGGGAGTTAACACACATTGAAGGGAAATATACACCTTTATTATAATTGGTCTTTCCTAATAGAAGAAAGTACACAGCAGAGCAAAGGCCCTTATTCACATAATGTTTTCCAATGGGGTTTTGCCATTATAAAACAGTTCCATGAATTAGGGCCTTAGTGTTGGTGCTTCAAAGAATACAACATCAACACCCGACACTTACCAGAGAGATGAGATTTTCCAAAGACGTTTCTGGCAAAGTATAAAAGGTGTGCGTATTTTAAACCCAAAAATTTGTATCGAATTTCTCCCAGCAACGTCCAATCCCAAAATGAAGGTCTTTACATGTGATTGGTCACACTTTCATGTGGGCTTGTGGATAAGTGCATGGCCAGAGAACATGGCAACCTGGGTTTAAATCCCAGCACCAGTATTGTTTGTAGCAGCCCAATACACACTAAACCATTCATTCAATTCAAAGGAGAAAATAAGCTCATTTCTAATACCAGCCTCAACAATACCCAAAGGAAATGGGGTCCACCCTGTGAAAAATGTGGGTGGATACCAACTATCTGCATGAACCCTCGAGTTGTGTGCTGACCCGAGGGAGGGATTGCACTGCAAGTCGCTCATGCTCAGGGGAGCTTGTATGAAAGCTCATTGCTCCCCGCTTCAAGGCATGTGTCCAGTGTTGCCGCCTTATTCAGACTTTGAGTCAAAATGTTATATGTAGGGCCTTGTGCACCATAGTTGAATCGTAAACTCGGGGATTGCTCTGTAGCAGACAGGATGACTTGCTTGACTGGGCGGTGGGTCAGATTTATTAGATGCCTGCCAAGGGTGACTTTCCAGATGTTTGGGGCTATATCACGCATGTTTGTTCACCATTGACTATGCTCGCTATGCATGATGGGAGTTCTAGTTCTAGAACATCTGGATAGCCAAAGGTTGAAGGCCCCTGCAAAGTACCCTGTTGTAATTAGCTGCCATCAACAATAACGTAAGGCCACAGCAACTCTGATTTTGAAATTTCTCAATCTATAGCTGCAAAAATGGCAGTGGCCTATTCCACATCCTAATCTGTTTGCTTTCTGGATGATGGTTATAATGTTTGCATGCCAGCAAGACGTTCCTGTGCAGTTATCTCTCGTTTGAAGGATGGCCCTACAGCTGCCTGAGTGGTTAGATGGGCGAACCCTAATTCTACCCCTACCCCTTCTCAAACTCGTGCTCCTGGAGCACACCGAAGTGCACAGTGTCCATGTAGACACACCTGCATGTGAGTTCTGAACATGTCAAGTTCTCCCACCTTTTCCTGGATCCAGAAGTCCACCTACGCTTACAGATGTTATATGTGCCTTTCTGCCACAAGACATAGTCGGGTCCATCATCCCTGGGTATTGCCAACCGGGCACCTTTCTAAGTCAACAGTTTCCCACAACAGCAGTTTTCTGCAGAGTGAGGTTTCTTGCCCTTTGCCGTGTTCATGTCATAGGCTCCGTTGGCTTTCCAAAAAGGGCTTTGTCTGCAAAGCTTCCTGGATTGACATCATCCTGTGGAATCCACTACTTGGCTCTGTAGAAATAGGTGATCTGCCAGGATCCGGGCTGGCCAGATCTTTGCAAAGAATTTGGGGACATTATACATATGTTTACTTGGCAAACCTTCTGGTGGTTCTGAGGGAATTCATGTACAAGCCCTGGACTTGCGGTCATGGACCTCTTCAGAAGGGCGCGTGCCTGTACCGCTGATAGACGTTACAGGCAGAGTTCTGAAGTAAGGGTCTTACCCTCTTCTCTACTCTTAGCAGGCTATAGCACTGCCTTATCTCTTCTTGAGCCTATCACAGCCCATTCTTGCACACCCGGCCAGTAAATGAACCAGGACATCTGTTTGCTGGACAGGGTGCTTGGTGTGTCCCTTTTCTATCACATTTTTTGACAATGCTTACAGCCAGCCTCCTGCATATTATTGCCATGCGCCTGACTTGTCAGTGCCATGTCAATAAGGCTCTGTTTTCGCCTTTAGGAGGGAAGCTATGAGAGAGACAAGCATACAGATGATAACAGTAGAGTGAATTGTGCAACATGTGTAGCGCCATATAAAAGCAGAGCCAGTTCATACGTGTGGGCAAATTATAGAATGGTTTAACTTTGGGCATTGGAAACAATCTGCAACTTGCCAAAGTAGGTGTAGAGCGTCTGCCAGGGCCATGTATTGCCCCCTGTAGCTTCTCACTGCACAGCTAAGACTGAATGGGGTCTTCTAGCCACAGTGTTGGACACGTTTCTGGCCAGTGGATCCATCCTCTGGGGACATTCCACCCTCTACCCTGGGATATTTTGAATCTGCCTTAATTTAACTAAGGCGGGTCTCCTGAGATGGAGCATTTAGATGATGTCATAATCCACAACTCACAACACTGGATTATCAGCCAAAAGGAATTTACTCATAGCAGAACAGGGATATTGGTTGGGATGAGAAAAGATTGTGAGGGTACTCGGCAAGGTGCAGTGATTGAACAGTGCATGGGTGGGTTGTCACTTCACCCCAACTCCACTCCCCACCTCCTCCCCCCCACACGCATGTATTTTGGTCAGGTTCTGGGAGTTGCTGAAACAACAAAAAAGTACACAGGAGTATTAAAATGGTCAATTTCACATTGCAATCAAATTACTATAATGACTGTTTTTCGATGAAATTGACATTGTAATGCGGCAAATGTGTTATTGCAGGTATGTACTCATATAGGAGCATGGGATTGAAATCCAGATACGTAGATATGTGTGAACTGGTCTGGAGCAGGCCTCATTGGCAAAGCAATATGTTCCTGGCGCCATATTCCACGAAAGATGGACACCATATGAGATTGCACAGCTATAATTAGATTTTTGGAACAAAGGCAAGCGCGGCGACGACTCCACGTATTCGAAACGTTCACAGACTTGTACCTTATGATATTCTGAAAAATAAATAGATCTGGCAGCATCTGCCTGCAGTGTCTGGTACAAGTGGAACATGTGATCTGATAAATGCAGCTGCTTGACATTTTACGGCTGGGAAGGATGCCAGACACTGTGCCCGGGTCCATGGGTGCAGTCCTGCTCCGCGGATAGCATAATTTTATCTCGGCTCTAAATATTTTCAGACATAAACCCATTCTGTCCCGTAATTTATATAAAGGTTGACCAGCAAGCATTGGTCTTGTGGTGCAGATAGGTTACAAGCAGAGAAATACATACAGACTGCTAAAACAGCCGGGGAGCTGATTATGCTGTGCAGCTGCATCTGAAATATAAATGACCTGATGCACAACTCCAAGCCACAGAGATGACAGAAACAGTTTGACTGATAACCAGCCATCACGAACAATGTCTTCACGGTCTAAGATTGAAGTCGTAGACTATCTACCCCTAGTGCATGCATAGCTCACAGCACCAGGGTCTGTGCACATACTCCTGCACAGCACACGCGACTGAGGCCTAGGGCACTACCGTAACAGAGGCCTTGCCTTAGCATGCTGAGCTGCACTGGCTCAGTACGCTTGATTCAGGCAGATGCCTGACGTGGCACAGTCTGCATCGGTTACTGCAGGTGAAACATATCAGCGCTCTTCCTAATAGTCCACAGCTCACAAGGCAGGTGTTGCTGAGTCAGCGTACTCCAGGAAGGATTATCCTGCAGGCCAGTAGGAGGGGCGGGTATCTAGTTACACAGAGGTGGCACTTCCGAGGCCCGGGCTGTACACGAGGCCATACAGGCGCTTGCTACTGTGTCTCTGGCAGCAGGGCTTCCTCGTGCGCTACGTGGATCTCAGGCAGCACAGCTGTTCTCTGGCTGTAAAGTTGCTATTTGCCAGTGGCCTTGACAGCTTAGAATAAACGAATGTATCCGGTTCATATTTTAGGCGGCAAATCTACCCCTGAGGTGAAACAGATGTTATTTATGTGCTTGTCGCCTTGCACACCTGTCGCTCAGGTCACACAGGCCTCATCACTCAGGTGGCCTTGTCAGCTTGGCCAGCAGTGCCATCCCTGTGTTACAGTGATGCTACAGGATAGTACCAAAGGCAACAGAGCCACAATATGACTTGTGTTAACCCTTTAAGTGCCAAGGACAAGTATGCTCGTCCTTTTTGCATAGACTTGCATAATGGCCTTGCACTTAAGATGCCGCCCACAACACACCGTGTGTTCAAGTTGCACCGCCATAACCTGAACTGCTTCCCAGGGAACACGCATAGCTGTTGAAGGCCGAGCCGTTGGTCATAGCTATCCCTCTAGCAGTTGCACGCATGTTAGGCTTTAGGCGGCCGCGTTTCACAGAGGAGGTTCCTCAATTTGCAAAACTGGTGACCTGTGCATTCTGCGTAGACTTCCCTCTGTTCTAACCAATAACGGTGCAAATGGACAGGAGCCCGTGAGAATAATTACACTAATTGCTTACCTTGGAGCCGTTTTGTAAGACAGACCTTGTATACCGTTGTCCGTTTGCAGAGCTGTTGCAAGGGTGAATGTTACTTTGGGTGAAGTGCCAGGTTGGAACTGCCCTTTCCTTGCAATGGGCCCAGATGTGCTGTTTAAGAACCAATATGGTGCCCCGGGGCCCCTCTGTTAGTGGAGCTCTTGGCGTCTGCTTCGATTTGCCTCACTGTAGAACCTGCCTTGATGCTTGAGTTCAACTGTCCACCTATCTTGAGCCAGTCACTGGTCGCCTTTCTCATCCCCTTCCCTTATTGGCTCTTGGGATTCAACCTGTATGCTTCCCCTACGCTCGCTCGCTGACCCTTTATTACTCTCACGTCTCCGCCTCCCCTCTTCTTTTGTCGCTCAGCACGTTGTGGAAACTCGAAGGTGGGAACATATGCGATACAAGCATCTAATATGACATGTGAGGCGCACTCCACACAAGATTCCCGAGGAGGGCAAAGTTTAGTATAGTGTGACTCCGCAGAAGTGGGAGGAGCCCGACAGAGGGCAAGTCGGAGTGATGTTGTTGTTTGTGATCGTTTTCTTAAAAAAGCAACAGCCTGCACTACTCATTTGGAAACACAGTATTTCAACCTCACCTAGACACAGCAGTCTGCACTATTAATATGCAAATCCGAGTATTGCCACTTCTCTTTTTGTTAAGGAATGGAAGTGGGTAGACCCCATTTTCCCATAGGGGAAAGTCGCTCCACAGTAACTGGTCACAACAGATCGAACCCCGGCTCTGGAAGCCCTCCACATCGGAGCCATGGCCAGGTTGCTTACAGAAGTGCCCAAAAACAGCACGCCCCTCCATCGCCCCTCCATCGCCCCTTGTCTGTAAAGTGACACGCTCTTTACCTCCTAGGCCCCATGCAGGCCTGGCTATTGCAGATCCTGGGAGTTTCCCCTATTTTAGGTTCACAGGAGGCTCATTGAATGGTACCTCCCCACCCCCAGACTCTTGTTCTTCTAACTTCGAGGTGCCATTCACCAGGATCTGCCCCGCAGCCCCACGCTCCATTGTCCTGTGGGTCATTCAGCCATCTTTCAAATGGGTGCTCTACCAGGGATACTCAGCGAATTCAGCTCAGCAGTCTTTCTGGACAGCTGGGCTATCGCTCTGTGAAGGCATATGTGGCGTGTGTTTGGTTAATGTGTAGGACCAGGCCAGTGACCCGGGACTGACTGCTGGCTCCATTAATGCACTTTATCCAAGACACTCCTGCTGGTTTTGCTACAGACCAGAGTTCCCGGTGGGTGAATGGCTTTGAGCGCCCAGTGGGCCGGCACAGCATGACCTGCATGCTCCTTCTCCTGTCTTCCTAGCCGTGAGTAGCACCAGACCATCAGGCAGTGGTGTTGCTAGGTCTGGAAAAGATCCGGGGCTATGCTAATTTTGGGACTGTCGGGACTCGGGGCTAGCTAGCCTTTTTGGTTCTAACCCCTGTGCTTCTATCCGGGGCTACAGCCAAAAGAACCGGGGCTATATCCCTCTCAGCCCCACCCCCTAGCACCGCCTCTACCAGGGAAATGTCCCGACCTCCCTTTAGGCCTATCTGACTTCTTTGCTGTCTAGGACGCTCCTAGCGGAATGGTCCCTGCTCCTATGAGGAGCAGACGCTGTCTGATTGGCCACTGTGTCTGCTGTGTCTTAACACAAAATGACAGGATGTGGTGACTGGGCCCCCAACATGCCCACCTTCCACTGACATACAAAGCCATTGGGGAAATCTCTGAAAGTGAGGGCCCGTCAGTGGGGAATGAGTACACTGCTTAAATGAGCCTTCCTTTTCCCACGCGGCTTTCCTCAAGATTTTCTTACATCACTAAAGGCCTTGCCATCTCTGCCGCCGCTCACGGCCATGTGACTCTTTTCCCACCAATGCCAGGGTTCCACCTGCTGTTCCCACCATGTGCTAATGTATGGAAGCCCAGTAACAAGGCTGCGCCTATTACAGCTCTGTCGCATTGGTGGACGGACACATGGCTGATAAAGACCGGCACACTGATCTTTACCAGCATTGGCACTGTATTTGCGCAGCAGAGAAGCAAAATACCTTAATAAAGCCAAATGCAAACTATCCACACACACATGAAAACAAAATGGCATCCATCTTATTCTCTGAACAGCCATTTTGTGATGCCCCTAACACTCAACCATACAAGTATATCACGGAGGAAAAGTCAAAACTAAATCATAAATTTAAAACCAATAACTATGTAACAGCTATTAAATATCTTACTTTACCTAGTATTTTGCTAGTTGCAACATATGAATGAATGATCTGTTCTACTGCTGATAGCCTCTATGTAAAGTAAAAAACCAGAGGTGTCTGGTAAGCAATCTGGAAGAATATCATCTTCAATGCAGACAGTTGCAAAGTCATCTCTTTAGGATACAATCATGATGAGAAGTAGGATTGGGTGTACTAATTGTGGGGAAAACGCAAACCACAGGAATTTCCGGTGGGTCGGGGTCCTGCAAACTTTCCAATTTCCTGGAAATCTAGCTGAAAATGTTTGACGTTCACCCATGTTGGCCCTGCAGGGATGGGGAAATTCCTGCCATCCCACAAATTCGCCCAACAAAATGACCTACTGCCATTCTGGTGTCTGCCAACCCCTTGTAAGGAAGCGAGGCATGTTAAAAAAAAGGGTTAAACTTCCAGATCTCTGGAGCTAAAATTCGGAGAACAAAAAGTGTTTCAGCTCTTGGGGTGCTGTTGGGTGGGAGCATGTGGCGCACCTGGGGCAGGGGGAAATAGCTATGGCATGAGTGGCTATTTTGTGGAGTGGTACTTTCAGAAGTTACCTTTTGAGATTGGGATTGGCACCACACATTACTTACTTTTCCACTGTCTTGTGTTGATGCATGCAGACCAAAAGTACCCCGAGCGTTGCGTGCAGGCTTGTATCTAAGTACCATGCAATGAGGGCGCAGAGCCATTTGTGTGCTGGGGCGGAGAAGGGAGAGGGGGCTTGCGTGCCCATGCTGCTTGGACGCCATGGCCGGAAATGTGATGTGTAATTTGGTTGTAGAGATGTGGCATTCTGTTGGTTCATGTCTATTGGGGGCTGGGGGGGTTATCCCAGTTCCTCAAAGTGACTGTGATTCCCAGGAAGCACCTTATACATCTACTATAAACAAACACATATTATTACATTGCAATGTGTGAGTGGACTAATTGGAACGCATATAGTGTTTTTGAGCTTAGAGTTTGAGCATGTTAGAGTATGGAAGTCAGTGGGGGGCCTAGAGGGAAAGTTGAGCATCAATTGGCCATGGCGGCGTCTCGGGAGGGTTACCCCTTGGACAGTGTCTCGGTAGTGGTGTCCTCGAGGTAAGTCACTTGTGAGGATAAAAGGGATGCCGTGTTAACAATGCTGAATTCCCTGTGGAGGCCACACCTTTGGTTATGTGCCCAGACAGCCCAGTTCTGGAGGCCTTGTCTCAAGAAGGAGAAGTTGAAACTGGGACCTTTCAGAAAGAGGTGATTGATTTGTTGCATGGCG
Organism: Ambystoma mexicanum; assembly: GCF_040938575.1. Taxonomy (NCBI): domain Eukaryota; kingdom Metazoa; phylum Chordata; class Amphibia; order Caudata; family Ambystomatidae; genus Ambystoma; species Ambystoma mexicanum. Next base: position 1,076,650,185 of record NC_090925.1, read on the forward strand.
ATGGCATGCCCACCAATCCGAGCACATGTGCAGTGTGGGAAGAGGTCAGTGTTCGATGTGTAATAGTATGCCCGGCTCTGTGGGGGAAGAGAAGAGTATGAAGCAGGATGGTAGCGTGCAGGTCCATTAAATTGAGGCAGGACCTCAGCATGTCCAAAGGGACTCTACCGTAAGATGTGGTGTGTCTTTAGGCTTCTACCACACGGTAAATTACCTTATATTTCTACATCATGCCCAACATGCCCCAGTGTGGCACCATGGTGTGGGAAGGGTATGACAGAGACAGATAAAGATGGAAAGGCGGGCCGAGTACCAGTCCTTTCATTCATGACTTGACAGAAAGAGACATAGGCGGGTAAGACAGCTCAGAAAGTTAAATGCTTGCATCAGAAATCTGTGCGGTATATTTGTACCAAACACGGCTTGCTTAGCTTTGCATTCGTTTGCGGTAAAAAAAAAATGAAGTACAATTAAATGTGATGATGACAGTAACCATTATTCGAGGACTTAGGAGCTGAGGGAATATGGCATATTACTAAATCTGCATGTGTCAAGCATGGAGAGTCTGTGGGGGGAGCAGAGGAACAGAATGCATCCTCTTATTTAATGTGAGTGTGAAACAGGATGATATTGACCAATTGGATCGCACCCAGTAAAACCCGAATTGTCCCTTTGTGCTTAAATAGTATGGCCCATTTCTAAAACTCAAGAGAACTTATAAGGTAGACATGAGGAAGCCAATAGGCTGGATCAGGTCCTCTGGAGTGTAACCCCAGGGCCTGCAGTTTCCACTCAGAGCTCGGTGCATTGCACTCACCCACCAAACTGCATAACCAGCATTGTGACCTATGCTAGTCACATACCGGTTATTTTTTGTTTTTTGTTGGGTTGGGGATGGAGGGGTTAAGGTATGAGGAGTTTGTGTTCACTTGGGAGGAGTTTGTCTTGTGAGGATAGCTCAGGGGCAACATGTTCGTCTTGGAAGCAAGACGCGGAGAACAAGACAGGTTGGATCACCGGGTCCGCGCTTAGAAACCTCTGGGTATTAAGCATGTTATAAATAATACATGATTATTATTATTATTATTATTATTATTATTATTATTATAATTATTATGTTCACACAGTACGGTCTAGCATTCCTTCCCCAGAGACAATAAAACATGGTGACTTTTTTGGGACTCTTAAAATCCCATTTGCCCATTGACTTTAAAAAGTGAATGTGTGCAGGTTCCTCGTTTAAGTGCTGATTTTCAAAGAAGTGATGGGGGTAGCTCTGATTTACTCCTCTTAAAAAGAAGAGAAAGTGAGAAGTAATTTAGAGCTACTCCTTGTAACTTCTTGAGAGGCGACCGCTTACACTTAAATTCCTAAATGATTAAAATCACAAAAGTAAGACATTTTTTTCTGAAGGAGGGACATTGGATGCTTGTCTCTCTTCTCTCTCTAAATGAAATCTATCCATGCCACCAAGTATTGACCAATCAAATGAGCTGACTGGTCTTCCTCATCTCTGTAGGTCCACATTTCAAACTCATTATAAGAAGGTGTTCTTGTGCTGTAGAATACAGATTAAAACCTTCGTTGTTTCGAAATGAGTTGTGTTTGCCTATTTGCTTCTGTTAACCAACTTTCTCTTTTCCTCCTTCAGTCACTAGTCTAGAGCCCCAGCCCATGAGAATCTTGCGCAGCACTAAGACACCCCTTTTTGGAGCATAAACTGCACCATATAAGTAAACCTAAAACCAACACTAATCCATACGCACCCCACCTGTGTATTCAGAGCTGCAATTTCCGGTACACTTGTTATCTCTTGCTGTGCCTTACACAGACACAGAGAAATATTAGTGTTTTGTTTAGGCAGGAGTAAAATTGGAGGCCAGACAGCGCATGTCATGAGCTTGTTGAAAATGTGCAGTGTAAATGGCCAGCGCTGGTCATTGGGCCGGTTTTTCGCGAATCCAGCTAAATATGTCTCCCCGAAAAATTACATTGGCACCCTTCAAGTGTTTCAGTGTTTTCAGAGTTGCTGTGCCTGGATATGAACTCATGTCATCAGGACCAAGGTTGAGAGACTTACCCACAAGACCACTCAAACATCTGGTCAAGCTATCCTGAAATATGCATGTTGGGAGTGTACTCTGCACACAATACTTGAGTACAGCTTTGTAGGTTTAAGACATGCGCACCTTTTATACTTTGCTTGTAACATTATAGGAAATGCTTGTCCTCTCGGGTTATTTTTCAGGTGTTAATAACGAATTTCCTGAAAGGGAAATGTTTATTTATGGGGTTTGGGCGGAGGGGGGGCGGCAGACAGTTAATAATGTGATTGGTTATTTATAATGTGCATAATACCCAGAGGTTTCTAAGCTCGGACCCGGGGATCGAACCTGTGTTGCTCCGCGTCGTTGTGCTGCCACGGCGAGCACATTGCCCCTGAGCTATCCTCCCAAGACATGTGTCAATTTCCAGCACTGTAAATGGTTGATAACCGGTCTTTTTCCTCTACAAAACTAGCCACAGGTTATGTTACACGACATTTTTTATACAATGTTGCCACAAAATGCAGGGGGTGGGTTTGGGTGAAGTAATATGGTGTGAGAAAAGGGTGATGGGTAGGTGGGATGTGGAAGAGGGCGTTGCATTCTCCCCTCCCTCCTTTGGCAGCCAAACATTGATAAAATCAAATGGTGGTTAAAAAAATCTGCAGTGAACAATTGTGCAATAAAATATGTAACCGATATGGTCGCCCTACTCTTCAACTTTGCCCATAAATCCTACATCTTTATATGTGTCACTTACCCCCGTGAAACGCATTACGGAATACATGTCTTGCAAATACGAATAAACTAGTTAAAACAAATAAAAGAAAAAAAAAACGAATACGCCAAGAATCATGGCAAGTAGAATATCAAGGTCCCGCCGAAGAAGCCAGTGCCTCCCTCTGAGGGTCAGGCGGAAGGTAAGAGACACCTGCGCATGCTTGGCCCACGTGTGTCACCACGTCGCAGACCGAGCGTGAAGCCGCCTCTCCACAGCCCGGCAGTGATTCCCTGGCTGGCAGGGCACTTGGCCAGACAGCCTTGGCAACAGGAACAGAGGCTTTATTGTGTGGGTGGCCGGGCCGGGGTTGTCCTCTGTGACTGTGAGCTGGCAGACATCCCCGCGTCCCAGGCATTTCCTCGCCCCGTGCACGCACCACTCCTTCCCTTAGCTCCGCATCTGGACGCGTCGTAAACTCTTTTCGAAGCCACGCCCCAAGTCCCGCTAGGCCGGGAATAGACGTGAGGTCATTGTGCAGCTAATGCACGAAGGTTCATCTGCCATTTCCCCTTCAGTTTTTCATGTCCATTGCATTGTTATCCCCGTCTTGGAATGAGAAGTGTTTGTCGGCCATGTTGTGTTGCGAGCGGGGCGAAATCTCGTGATGGCTTGAAGACCAACAAAGAGCCTGGCACGCGATTTACCCCCAGCCCAGTAAACGAAGCACACTGGTCTGTCTGTAAATTAGGCGTGCACTGCCATATGGTGCAGTAGGCAATGTGCCGAGGAGGTGCCAGCTGGACACTTTTTTGGGTCATTGACGGCCACTTCGATAACTTAGAGCGCCATGGAACTGGTAGTTTTGAGAAATGTTTCTGGCCCAATGCGCTTTTAAACCTACCATTTGCCACAAATGTTCCTCCCATGTTGCCCTTAATCACTACTAACACAGGTTTCCCAATAAAAGTCACACCTTGAGATTTGCTAATGCGGATCACTTAATAAGCGGATATGTAAACAAGCTCGTAAATTCATGTAACTGCCTCATCATGTACCTGATTCTAAATGACTTTGTACCATGCAACTATAAGTAACCTGTAACACGCCTAGATGCCTTGGGGTTTGGAGCGCCATATAAATAAATAAACCATTAAACAAACACATTTGTTTCTAAGCCCAGGCCTCATTTATGTCACAGGTTCTCAATTTAGCCCCATCCATCTACATGCCAGGCTACTTTCTGTGTGAACCCTACTGCCAAGCCAATCAGAAAATGCAGGGTTGGCGGTTGCCTGTAGCACTTTCACTTCCCCAGCGTGACTTCTGCTCCAAACTCACCCTTTCAACCCCCCCTCTCCCAAACTCTCTGCAAGTCACCCTTTGCTTTCTCCTCCTCTCCTACAGGGCTTTGAAACAGTCTTAGTTCAGCATTAAGCAGTATAGAAGGAGCCTGCATACATGCAAACCCCTTTTGGAACACGCAGTGCATTGTGGTACTGTTAGTACTTTCTTTCCAATAACATTATGCAAAACAATGACTGCACACCGGGGCTAGCCTGGCTCTCGATTGATAATGCTCACATTCTGCACAACATACAAATAAGCAGGAGGTCAGGGCGTTATGCACTATTAATAGGTTGGGCTATTTTCCTTTCTCTTGCCATTTCTCTGCTAACACCCTGTTACCTCCCCCAGCTGACTCTAGAGATGAGTGGTGGGGGAGGGGAGTTCGCTCTACTTCACTATTGTCAATGTTTGGTTGTTTTCTGTGGTGCTTAATTCTATCCTTATGGCTGTTACTAAGCACTCCTATTTTCAGAGGTTAAACCGCCTTGCCTCGAGATGAAGTAATGAAGGGATTTGCTTGCAGATTGCATAGTTTTGGTCAAGTGGGGAAGCCTGGATACGAAATGTAGTCTTTCATCCCACAGTTGGAAACATAGCCCCCGAAAACACAAATCCTCTGGGCCACAAAACTAGGCAGCCATAGGCATCAGCACTGTTATTCTAGGCCCAGTGCACAGTGTCATTTTCTGCTTCCATCCTAGGCCAGATTCTGTGTTTGTTGAGTAACTTGATGCCATCCAGTGCCTTAGGTGCTACAGGATCCACCCTCTGTGTAAAACGCTAGAGGGGATTCAGTGCCCCCTTGTTGACTGCGAGCCCATCATAACACGTGCTATTCTGAGCAACGTGCGGTTCCATGTCCTCTTTTTTCAGAAGCACTTTGCCTGTTTTGGGCAGTCATGGACCGAGAGGCCTGCAGCTGACACAGCAGGACACGGATGGGCCATTAGAAGTGGGATAGGGCTACGTAGTTCTCAAAGCCGGATTCCCACATGTTGGAGCACACGCCTTGCTTAATCTCACTTAATCTCACTCTTTACAAATGTATACAATAATTTGACTGAATTATGAAGTACACACTGTTCTTTAATTTAAAACAACCAGAAAATATCCACAATTCCTTTACTTAAAAAAGCATCAATGTGTGCTCACCGTAGGCATAACCTTTTGCATTGTTCTATAAATCAATTGCTGAAATCCGGTGGCATTATTTTACAAGTATAATCCAGACAGCAAATTACAGATAGCTCAAATTAGCCCTGTCAGGTGTGAGGTTCCCAGCCAATCCTGCTATTAGGCTCACATCACTCTGCATTCTAGTGCTCGCAGCCTTTGTGTTGGGAAAATAAAACCACACATACTGTAGAAGTGCTGCGAATATAAGGTCTGCACTTGCTACTCTGTCAGTGCTTTGGGCTGAGGGGTGCACACTATTCTTGAGTGCGGGCAATAGCTACCTGGGACCAAGACTCACTGCACCCCCTTCCAGATCTTTCAATTTTGCACCTCCCTCAGTACATGTTCTGGTTTGGGCCTTCTGGGAGTGGGTCAGGTGAAGATTGTCAGAGTTAAGCATGGTAGCAACATTGATCCTCCCTCCCCCTAACAAAGACAGGAGAGGACAAACATGACATGATGACATGATGCAACTGAATGGTATCTGACTCAGAAGGATACAAGGCCTTTCCAGCTCTTCCTAGATGGCAACGTGTGACCTGCAGTTTACATACATCTCTCTGCAGCAGGTGCATCAAATCACACATTCTTTGGCCTTACCTCCTTAAGAATGGATGAAAAAATGTATACCATTTACAATTGGTTCTCTAGGGAAATGCATGAAAATAATCTAGTAAATATCATGTCCCCCACAGTACATAGGAGCCTTGGACAACATTTTCATAATGCCTGTGTCCACAACATATGCCCTCATTGTGAGTCACTTTCTTGCAGCTGTACCCAGAATCTATGCTGGTATCTGTGTCATGAAGCCACAGCAACACTCTATGCCATTATAGTCTATGAAAATCACTTCAATGAAGCGGCAGGCACAATGTATACCATTATGGTCACTGCAAACCACTTTCATGAAGCTGTAGCCACATTATGTGCTGGCCTGGTCACTGTAAATCACTTTCGTCAAGCTGTGGTTACAATCTATACTAGTATTTGAAATTTTAATTCACCGTGGCCACAATGTATACCAGTATGGACTCTGTAAACCACTTCCATGAAGCTGTGACCACAGTCTATGCCAGTATGGTGACTGTAAATCACTTTCATGAAGCTGCGGCGAAAATCCATAACAGAATTCCCAAAACAGCACTTTGATGAATTTGAACAAACAAAATAAGTCTGCATTGCCACTATACATATGATGTAGCCCCTCCAAGCGCATTCAGGCCTACACACATATCATACACACACACCAAACATAAATGTGTGTGGACAAACATTCAAAATCGGACACACACACACACACTGTACATTGCTACAATCTCAAGCATGCATCCATCAACATGTTGTTTTTCTTACCTGCCTTCAAGTTCACGCACAGCTGCAGTACCGAGGCACACTCTGCAGACAAAGGGCCTCATTACACAGATGGCGGTAAGGGTTTACCGGTACCGGTATTTTACCGGTACCGGTAAATCCTTACATCCTTGCTACGAGGTCCCTTTGCGGGTTGGGGAATTTAATGGCTGCTTTTTGCAGGCGATAAAAACCAACCCGGAAAGGGACCCAGGGAGCTAATTACGGTACCGCAATTTGCGGTACCGTAATTAGCGCCTTCCCCATTCCCATTATGCCCTATGGGGCAAAAATGGGAATGGGGAAGGGCAATGGAGGAAGGGGGAATTACTGCCCCGCCAACCTTGGAATGGGGCGGTAATTCCCCTTTCCACCAAGGTGGTGCCGGTATTTTACCGGCATGAACCATGGCGCTAATAGCGCCATGGTTCTCCGCCATCCGTGTAATGAGGCCCAAAATGTTGATACTCTCCCCGTCATTGTGATTTTACATATGTTTATCGCCTGCAAAGGAATTCAAGCTTGCTTCCTCTTTTTTCATGGAAGCATGTCCATAGTTCCTTAGAAACAGTCCCAAAGCACTTCAACACAAACAAGAACTCTTCAAGGGTCAGGATCTGGTTGAGCAGGGGCCCAGCAGCCCCTAGTGCAACTGGCCAGAATCAGCCCCCTCTCTAACACCTAGACACTCTGCATTGTGGGTGCTGATGTGACATCTACTACATCAGTGTTCCCATGATGTCACTTCCTGTAATGACATGTCCTTGACATCACCTGGATCTAAGCCATTCTGCCACAAGACCTTTGACTGTTGACACCCCAGACAGATGTTCAGACTGGTCTTATTGTGGCCTTGGTCCTATGCGTATCACACACTCTTTCTGAAAAACAGCTAAGGCAGGCTTAGCGAGTGGTGGACTTAAAGAAAAAACATGTCTGCTTAATTTCTACTTCTTATACCCCTTGTTAAAAATAAAAGTTTCCTTTGAGTTATGCTGTTAAAATATTATTTCAGCCACTAGGACTACTGAACACAGCCAGTCAGCTTCCTGACTTGAAATCTCCTGCAGTGTATGGTTTCCTGCTTTTAAAGGGACTTTGGAGGAATATATTTGGAAAATTAAGACATATACTAGAAACATCTCTGGGAAATTATGGTACCCACAGCAGATCTAGGAAAACGGTAGCCGCAAAAATGTTATCCTTTTGCGAAAAAATGACAAACGTTATTAGAATGGAAATCATTACTCTGCATTTTTCACGAGTTTCATGATATACGTGTATCATGGTTTTACCCCATTAAGAGTTGACAACGGTTGTCCTTTTACATGCAGTGTGTAGTTATGATGGTTCATGGTAATTGTGTCAATTTAGTGGAATGAGGCCCACAGGGCTGACATGATCTGCCCAATATCACACAATGTTGGAGGAGCAGGAAAGCTATGATTATTTTCCTGGTTTAAATGTTCAAATCAAATCTCCTACAACATTGCCGAAGTCAGAAAATTATTGAGAGGGGCAAGTTGGCAGGATGGCCCAGCATGATGGGCTGTGATGGGTGCCATTTGTTGGGAAATTAAAAAAGGTAAATAAACAACATGGAAAAGGAACTGCATAGGACTTTGAAAGGCACTTCAATGTGAACGGTTCCAAATGAGTGTACGTTAGCAGTAAAACACCCAAATTAGCACATGCACTGGTGTTTTCTTTAGTGTGTCACAGTGCCCCCCCCACATACCCCCCCACTATGAACTCATAGCTCATCAGCAGCTGGGGGCTAGACACAAGTGGGCAAACAACAGGAGCCCATCAGCAAATTGAAAGGGGGGAACCTTTGACTACAGCTACCAGTGGCCCGAAAAACAGGGCATGCTGGGACCTGTGTTGTAGGGTGTTTTGCTGCTTTGCCAGTTCTGGGACCTGGGTCACTTAAAGCCCTCACTACATTGTCTCTTTAACCTATGATTGCTAGGACTTTGCATCTGGATTGAATGCATCGAAGCTCACAGTGCCAGACCGGTCCAGCCACACCCACAGTGAGGCATCCATTTACAAGGCCGCCATCTGAACATGAAAATGTTTACTTTCAGAGCAACAGCACAGGCTATGTTAACATGAGCTTGTCTTTTATCTATTTTTATTGACGTTTTGCAATTTGATATAGTAATGATAATAATTTAGCATGTATATATCACTACGAACCCTCAGGTAGCCAAGCACAGCTTATTATTACCCTTGGTGTGTGGTGCTCATTTATTGACCTCGGAAGCATGAAAGGCTGAGTTTCACCCTGTCGGGATTCGAACCTGCATCAGCAGGCTCTGCACAGATGTCAAAACGAGTGCTCTACTCACTGTGCTATCAGATGAAGGATTTGAATCACTTCCGGCCAATGCTGCCTATCCCGAACCCTTAGTTAGCTGGATAAAAAAGCAATGGAAAATGATACTGATGGCATGCAAGTACCGTCCTTCCCCACCACCTATCTACACAATGTCCCAGCCTGCTCCAACATAAGGAACTCTGCTTAGGACCAGCTCTGGCTTTCTTTTCACATCAATAACTCGAGGAAACATGCTTGAACCACACCAGAGGACTCCCGAGTAGATCACTCCCCAGGAGTGAGCCCAGAGACCGCTTATACAGCATTTGATGTTGTGTTTCTCTTTCTTGGTGCTGCTCTTTCGTGCAGATTACCTTTGCATCTCAGTTCTTCTTTGGTCCCTCCATTGTCTTACGTTGGTTTCAGGAGAATACAAACGTGCTGCATGCTCTTTATTGTGAACCCCAATAACTTCCTTTGACACTGTAAATAAAGATAACACGATAGATTGCTAATCAAATAAGTTGGATTGCTAATCAACTACAATACAATTTGCAACATCTGCCAATTGTATGCATAATGATCTTCAATTTAGTTCGCTGCATAGGAAGCACTGTAGTGCTGGGTGCCTGTAGACCAGGGGTCTGCAACCTTTGGCTCTCCAGATGTTTTGGACTACAATTCCGACCAGTCCTAGACAGCAAAATCAATGATGGGGGATCAAGGGAGTTGTAGTCCAAAACATCTGGAGAGCCCGAGGTTGCTGTAGACCACTGTTCATAGGTTTTAGTGTGAGAAGGGTTGCAGCTGCTTTCTTCTTTAACAGTTGAGACTGGTTTTACCACAGATACCTGGGACTGGTGTAATCAAGACGGAAATACAAAAGACCACCGAAAAGCAAGGGCATCAAGAACCCACATTAAAATGATGCCGCCAATCACGAGCACGGCTGCGGGTCTCAGCAAATGTTCCCTTTGGCTTCTTCTCGATTTTGCACATACGTTCTAACTTATTTGAAGATCTTTCTCCTGGACCCTAAATAAATCTCTGGAGTAACTTTTCAGAGAAACTGAACTAGTCTCCCACGATTAACACTTTACATTCCACCAGTGGTAAAACATACAGCTTTTCGGACGTACCACATTCTGTACTTTAGAAAAACTCTCTATGCTATGCTTTGCCATTTTTAAGGCGATTCCTTTGCATCCCTTTTTGGAGGATGCAAATGGGTACAGCAGCTGATCATAGCCCTGCTGGACCATGCACAATGAAGCTCACGAGTCCCTATTCACTCTTCTCATCATCACATTGAAAAGGGGTGCTCAGGAAAGCACCAGAGATGCCTCCATTGCCACCCCTTTTAGGGGACCTCTTCAAAATGTGAACTGAAGTTGAAGGCATGTGACAGCACTTAAAGCGCCAAATATATATTTTTTGTGTTAATGCTGGGAGGTGTAAACACGTTCACCTGCACCATTGCATAACATTTCTCTACATAGTAAAAGTCTTTTTTAATTTATTTTCTATGTTTTATAATCGCGTGCCAAACAGAACCAAAACGCTGGGAATCTCTCTTTAACGGCTGGAAATTGGAAAGGCAAGATTCGCCTGGACAGCTCTTGCAGGTGCCTTACGAATATTGCTATAGCTCTTCATCCCACGCCTCTTAGTTTGTATTCCTCTGAGGGTGGGACTTGAGTATCAAGAGTGGGTGGCCTCCTAAGAAGACCCCCACTTCCTAGGCCAGCCCAGATCTTGTTGCTTTTTTCCTGGCTTGTTTTAACATATGCAGCTCAACGGACTCTGCATCATTCTGCATTCCAAGACCATCCCTCGTGAGTCCGTTTCTGCATCCCAAGATCTCTGTCTGACCCACGGGCACCCAAAAGCAATGCCGCCGCCAGATCTCCCAAATGGAGCATTTGCGTTTTTCTGGAGTATTTACTATTAATACATTCATTAAAACAGCCATTGCTGTTGAATACTAACCACTCCACACCAGCGCCCCCCACTGGAACCCTGTGAACAGTGCAGTAAGCCGAGAGGGTTTGTAGCCATGAATGCGCCATTATTTTACAACACTTGCATAACATGATAAGGCCATGCGAATGATTTTCGAGGGAGAAATTCGGATACATTTCATGCTTTCTTCAAAGGCAATTCATTGTCAAATCTTGGAAGCAGCATACCCTCGATATTGCAACAAGCCATTATGTCAACGCCTGCACGGCAAATGACCAGAAATAGGGGGGTGGGGCAGACGACTGCAGATCCAGAACATGCGTGTCCTGGGACAATATGTAGCATGCGCCAATCCCAGCTGCAACAAGGCCTCCGAAGCAAGTGCCTGCAGCTGGGATTGGCGCACCGGCTGGGCAGGTTGACATGTTTACTCAGGCCTCAGGCCCCCCGGAATGAGCGGGGACGTTCAGGGTGTGGCTGGTATGCGTGTCATCACAATAGTTTGAGTTGGGGCTGACACACTGATTTGTGCATAGGTATGCATGGCGCCTGCTGTAGGTGAGACAAAAGACATGCAACGCCTCACTGAGCTACAGTCAATATTTTCAAGTCTGAGAAAGGGGGGCACTTGTGGGCCAGACAGGGCCAAAAGGAAGGACACGAGCAGAGAGACAAGTTGGACAATGCCCTTGATTGACGAGGATGCGGGCATAGCACCTGCCGCCTCAGCAGTGGCTCGCCACTGTTCACTCATCAGTTCACTCGCCAGCATTTCTATTGATCACATGGAAGTCAGCCAGAAGATCGTTGAGTTGGGTACTTGAGTACTTAAGTGCAGGTGTGTGATATCTTAGCTGTAGTACCCGTGTAGTCTGATACTCTGGATCCTCATTGCTCCAGGCGTCTGGCCGCCGTCTGCACTTTCCAGTCTCCTCTCTTTTTACTTTCCAGTTTTGTAGAGTTTTGAAGTGGAATCACTCAATGGTATAGAGCAGTGGTGTGCAACCTTTGGCTCTCTATATGCTTTGGACTACACATCCCTTGATCCCATATCATTGACTATGTTGGCTAGGGCTGATGGGAGTTGCAGTCCAATACATCTGAAGCGCAAATGGTTGCACACCCGTGGCATAGAGAATGCAGTGGTTTTCATTTGAAAGGGTTTGCTCTCATTTGTTGTCAGTCTCAGCGATCAGACTGATTTGATAGTGTTTGCCAAAGCCAAGATGTGGCAATTGCATTTTACAGTATGGTTTGGTGAGGCTCAGATAGAGGCATGGCGTTATGCAGCATTGTTTGGTGAATATGATCATAAAACGCTGAGAATATGTATTTTTAGGCAAGGGTTTTAATAGCAAATGAGGTTATGGTTTATTGGTGGACAGGATCTGGTTGAGCCATTGTGTTATTTATTTATTTGAACATTTGTAGAGCGCACAAAGCCCAGAGGCAACTAGGCGTTATGCTGTATTGGCTGATTGGGCTCTGGTTGGTGCATTAAGTTTTAGCAAACTCTTTGGTCGACTTGATGATTTGAGTTATGCCAAACTGGTTGGCAAGTTTCTTTTTGGTGCACCAAATTGGCTTGAATTGGTTGACGTGGCGCTAAATAGTGCACCATATTGCTTATGAAAGGTCTGATTAGCGCACTGAGTTCTGAGCACTGGCTTGGTGATTTGTTGGTCTCTTCTTGGTGATTGGCTGGTCTCTTCTTGGCCTTGGTTGACATGGCTGCCGTTGGTGATCTGAGTTGGTCTATATTAGTTGGAGAGACTGGTATTGGCGCAGGTCTTTCAATCAATCAATGAAGAGTTATTGTATAGCAGATGGCCACCACGTTTGTGCCTTTTTTTGCATCAGTTGAATGTGTGCAAATCAGCACGGGTGCAGCCAGTGTGGTCTGATCTCTTATTGTGTGTTGCCCAGGTGAAGCTTGTCCATTTGTCAATTAGTGATTGATGTGTGGCTGGTACCGTCCTCAATTTCTCTCTACGTGGAGCTGTACCCCATGTCGAACGAGTGCCTTCTTGGTATGTGCCCACTGTGGATGTGGCGCCTTATTAGGATTTAGCTGAGTTCCACCCTTGTGTGTGCCGTTTGTATGCTTGCTCGTGCCTTGGGATGTGGCCATGTGGGGTTGGTTCCTTCTTAGAGAGTACCTTATGTTGGCTGGGTCTTAGCTTTTGTGGGGCCCTATAGATGTTGGACTCTTTTACTGGGTGTGCCTTATGTGGGGCTTGCTCCATCTGTTCCTTTATAGGGCCAGCTTCATTTTGGAAGGTGACCGTATAGGAACTTGTGAGTCTTGTGAATAGTTTCACCATGGAGTGAGACTTAAATGGGCCTGGATACTTCTTGGAGTGGGTCGTAGCTGTGGTTGAATCCATCCTTGATTGTGACTTGCATGGAGCTACTGGCACCCCGCACTGTGCCTAAAAGATGGAGGGATCCAACTTTGAGCACAGTTTCATCTTGGAGTGTGCCTTACCGAGTTAATTTTCATCTTGCAGTATGTCTGACATGGCCTGGTCTTGGCTCCCCTATGTATGGGACTGGTCTCTTCCCATTGTTGCTCCATGTTGGACCAGTCTCTTCTTAAGGTGAGCTCTATTGCGGCTGATTATTTCTTCATATACACCCTATGTGGAACTGTCCCTTCTTGGAATGATTTCTTCTTGCAGTGTTGCATGTCCATTCTTGGTGATTGGCTGGTCTCTTCTTGGCGATTGGCTGGTCTCTTCTTGATGATTGGCTGGTCTCTTCTTGGTGATTGGCAGGTCTCTTCTTGGTGATTGGCAGGTCTCTTCCTGGTGATTGGCTGTCTCTTCTTGGTGATTGGCTGGTCTCTTCTTGGTGTTCATCTAGGTCTACATTTGGTTTGCTCACTCTGGGGGACCAGTCATTTTATGCATGTGCTCTTTATGAGGCTTTGTTTTACTTTTCGGTGAAGCAACTGGCGCTCATTAGAGAACAAGAGAATATATAAGGGTTTATAGAGACGTGTTGGGCACAACGAAGATGGTTCACTTTTAGAGGAGAAATTAGCACAACGGAGGAAACATACCTTACAAGGATAATGGAGTAAAATAGGTGTATTGAAGCATTAGCAGTGTCTATGTGCTGTTGTCAAAAGGTGGGAGTCAAAGACAAGGAAGGAAACACACTGTGAATGGGTAATTGAGAAGGTGGCAGATTTGATGAAACAGAAGATACTTGTGCATAGAAATAGAGGTGATGAGCTGCTGCATGTGAGATGTATGAGACCAATCTGGCAAACGCCAGGTTAGATGGCGTCAGACAGCGGTGGACACATGCAGCTTCTTTGCCTTGAATTATGCTCCTCGTCTGATGTTCAAAAGGTGAGGACGGCCCGGCAGGTCGGACAGCCTGAGGGTCTTAGGAACCGAGAGCCATCTGCAAAGGAACGGGAGGCCGCATGGAGAAAGCAGAAGCAGCTCCCCGGTCAGATAGGGCACTCTGGCTAAAGAAAATGCCAAGGCGGCACGTGCGGCCGGGCCACTGAAACAAAACAAAAAACGCTTTACACTGCCATGTTGTCTTGAAGGCAGAGTGAAAACCAATTTATACTAAGAAGCCCTGGGCAAAATGCCCCACCTGCCCCTCACCCCCATCCTCCAACCCTAATGTGGTCCCTGAACTGGGTCGTTCAGAGTCCCTGATCACCTGTGCCTTGGAGAGTACGCTCGACAGCTGGCCGGCTTTGGTTCTTACCAGATCAGGAATGATTAAAATAGCTGGTTTCAAAATGGAGGCACAGGTGAAATGAGTTGCTTGACTCAGTCCAGACTCCAAGCACAAGGCGCCCTCTTGGTAGAAAACGATTTAACTGCCAAAGTGTGGCAGTTTCACACAAGCTCCGACTGGGACATGAAATCAGTCCAGGCACCAATGGGAAAAGCGGCGCACAACCACACGTTACAATTCATGACTATGCAGAACAGACTGGCTACTCTCCAAGGGGGTGTTTTGTGTAACATATGTTGCAAACAATGCATTTGAAAGCATATGCTTAAAACGAGTGTACTAACTTATGAAAATGGCCTAGTTTGGCCAAGAAAGTGGCCGTTCTGGCCAACAAAACTGGTCCATCCTGATCATGGAATCATGGGCTGGCACTTCGGGCATTGCCCTATTGCCCCACAGGAAAGTCCGAACCTGATTTCAGCAGAGGAACATGGAGTCATTGAGCATGTAGTGTGACAGCCTCCTCAACCACCTGACCTAGGTTGAGACGCCTGTGCCTCATTGAGGTATCACCCTCACCCTGGTACTGTTCACCAGAGCAAATTCCACGCCCTTAGTTCATCTGCAGCCAGCACACTACCGAAAACCACGCATCTCACAGACCCAGCAGCCTACGAAAACAAAGCTGAAGGTTCTTTTTTTTTTTGTGCGCCTGCTTTTGTGGTTACCATTTTTGAGCAGGGCAGTAATTGCACTTTAAAGATTTGTTCGCTGCTCCCTTGAGTCCGGTCCTGGTGCGCCGCTTTCCCACACATTGCAGGGACGTTTCTTCCCGCACACATTCCAAACCACTCATTATGCGCCGGCCAAGAGGAAAGTACCCCCCCGCCCCCGTCCCCAAACTCCCCCACGATCGTCGCGTAGAGCCAAAGAAAAGGCAGTTTATAGATACTGACAAGCATATTTTGATCACAAGGCTTAGTGGTTGCATAAAACGATATGTCATCCATGTCCTTGTGAACGTAGAAAGGCAAGGCAGCCAAACAACCGCCTTCATATCAAAGCCCATCCTGCCTGTTCAGGATATCTACATATAAACCAAAGTCATCAGTCTGCGACCATTCCAGCGCTGGAATGACCCAGTGCAGGGGCTGGGGTCCCTGGTTTGCTACCACACCCTGCTGTTACCCAGCGCACGCCATTTTATGACATCCCCAGTCAGTCCTACGCCCCTTCACGGGATTTTAAAGAGCAGCCCGTCTAGGTCGCCACAGACACCCTTCGAGTGCGGACCGTGGCCGGAGGGTATGTAATGGCATTGTTATATGCCCGGGGAGAGCCTACATTGACTTTCCAGATCAAAACACGGCAAAGTCCAAGCCCAGACAAGGTGAATTACCTCGCTCTTACAAACCTTTGAAGGAGGTGTCTAACCCAAATTACTTCGAGTATAGGTCCGCAACAGGCCCACTCACAACATCCTTCAAGGGGCAATCACACCTTTAGAATAAAAGAGATACACTCCATATTATTGTCAAACACGTCCCTTTTTTTCTCTTTGTTTACTCCCGAGAACCTGTTTCACCCTTTCACATCTAGGGGAGGAGATGCATACTTTAAGATCTGCAGGGAACATGGAAGCCCCCGCGCCTTATAGGTGGGATGTAGGCTTAGAATAAGTGCTGCCCTGCCACTCTCTGCTTTTCAGACTTCATCCATAGCAGACAGTGGCTGCGCAACCCTTTTGGACTGATCATTCATCCCACTGTCCCTCATTTGGACTGCTTGGTTGTCGGACAACTGGGAACCCTGGGTACCACCAGTCTGGGTTCGACCTACCTGGTTTCGTGGATGCCAACCTCCCAGTTTACCTGGGTGCCACTCTCCTGGGTTCCCTGGATACCACGCTCTTGGTTTCCGTTTTGCCATCCTCCTAGTTTATCTCGGTGCACCCTTCTCGGTTCCCTCGGTACTACCCTCCTGGGTTCCCTGGGTGCCACCCTCCTACATTACATGGGTGCCCCACTCTTGGGTTCCCTGAGTGCCATCCTCCTTGGTTCCACCAGTGTCACCCTAATACGTTCCCTGGGAGTCACCCTCCTAGGTTCCCTGGATAACACCCTCCTGGATAGAACCATATGGAACTGTCCTGGGGCTGAATGCCTTCCTCCTGTGCCGTGATGGAAGCGGTGCAAAAGCACACAAGTGACGCAATGATGTGTAAGGCTGCTACAGGCAGGGGAACCAGGAGTACTTTACTTGAGAAACCACCTGGGCTGAGAAGGTGAAAGATAAGCCACAGCAGCCAATTCTCGCTCCTCTCAGGGAAGTCTTCCTGTAACTGCTATCTCTCTACCCTCGAATATCATCTGTGTCATCTTGGAGTCCCTTCCCTGCTAGGGACGTCTTTTTGCCAACATTCCAGGGGTATCAGAAGTGACATATTATGACCCTTGACCTCAGATGACATCACAGGAAGTGATGTCATTTAATCCCGCCCCACATCACAAGAAGTGATGGCACACAACCTTTCACCCCTTGACAAAACAGGATGTGGCATCACATAGTAGTGTTCCTAAGTACACAAAGAAAAATATGGTTACAATATTACTGTAATATAATTTACATTTCATACAAGAATCAATCACCATATTTAGAGTTAATATCGGTGTGTACAGGCCCATATAACCAAATTACTGTGAATGTAAACATTTGCACGTACCTTGGCTTGCCTGCAGTTACGGCCATCTCGAGGTTCCAGACAAGGCAATATGAGCTGCTCCTGCTTGGTGTTGCTCAGCTCCGGACATCCTGCTCTCAGTCCTGTGCTACAGAATGCAGAACCCTAGCATAGAAGAAAATGACAACGCATGGTCAGGATTACACTTAAACTAATGCAACATGCGTCTAACGAAAAAAGAGGCAAAGCAACATGCAGCAAAAGCGACAGCAAATCTCGACCATCTGTAATTCCCTTGGATTTGGTAGGGAATTTTGAAAAAACAATGCTGTCAAGTTTGTAGAGGCAATATAATCAATCAAATGTCCATAAACAAACTGAAATGGAATCCATACACCATCAAGCAGACCAAGAGGCTGACATCACAACATTGTACTGCTATATGCAGCTGATCTTGTATGTTATTAACCTTACATGTCTGAGCTATATGGTCAGTGGCATGTATGGTTGAGTAGACCTTGCTAGGATTCAAATCTATGACGGGTAGAACACACATAGACCCCCGCAGTGAGCACTTAGCCCACTGAGCTATTTTACTAGCTATTTATTTATTTATGTCACTTATAAAGCACGCAGCAGCCCTATGGCATCGAGGCGCTGTTACACCCAGTTACTCATGTTCATCAGGAACGTACGAACATAGTGAATTACTGACATGGAAACAGTTTATTCCTTAAATGTGCATACCAGAGCATTTGGTTATGCCTTGGCTGTGGGGTAACGTTTCTTATGAAAGTAAGACTTATTACAGTGCTTAGAAGCAGCAGGGATATGTCATGGTGCACTAGTAAACCTGATCATTGTAGAGCTATCTATTTCTTTAAAAGGACTCGTGAGGTTGTGAGTAGATATCCTCATACATGTTTCTTTTTAACTGCACAATTGATTCTACAGCATATTACGTCACAATTGGATAGCTCACAGTGTTTAAATTATATGGCTTTTATCAGTTCCTGCTGTAAAATATGCTGTAAAATGGGTTGTTTTCAAGCTGGGATGCGTACAGATCCCTTGCGTCACTCAATGTGGGAATCTCTGCCCTCCTTAGCAAACATCGAAAGCTACCACACATTAGTACATGAACAGATCCTAAAGTGAAATATACAAACTGAGTTCAATTGACCTTTCCCTTTAGAAGAAAGTGCACAAGACAAATGGTTGTTTGCTTTTCAAAAAAGTAATCAACACTGGAAAAATAACTGGAGCAAGTAGAATTTCCAATAGCTATGCTGGCAAAGTATAAAAGGTGCCAATTTTTTAAACCCAATGATTTATAATGAAATATTCCAAGGAAAACAAAATCCAAACAGAAAGTGCTTTGATGAAACTCTCATCCTTACCCTTCTCTCCCCCACCTTTGCCTTTCAACAATACTATGCCTTTTAGGTGCACCAGACATGCATTAACTGGTTGTGCTAAGGAGATACGTTAAGAAACAAATAAATAGAAAATCCTTTCACAACAATCGGAGCAATAGCTCCTTTTGTATTAACATGAATACCTCAGATTTTATAAGCAGGATCAGTGCTGGAAATACTGTGGGGTGGGATTGGGGGAGAAAGGAGATGGGGCGGGCTGAGGGGCAAAATGCGGGGTGGGCGAAATGGAGGTTGTGAGGGGGTAGTCCTTCATTTATGTTGTTGGCCCACTTGCGGTCCCAGTTTTTCTTCTTGAAAATCTGGTCACCCTAGTGGAGGAGGGGGTCTTAACCAACTGTGTCTGAAAATAGATTGGAGCTCAGCAGGTCCACCCCTACCCAATTTGTAACCACCCAATTAGGGGCAGATGCTATCAGACATCCGCAGTAATGACTGGGGGAGA
Organism: Ambystoma mexicanum; assembly: GCF_040938575.1. Lineage (NCBI taxonomy): Eukaryota > Metazoa > Chordata > Amphibia > Caudata > Ambystomatidae > Ambystoma > Ambystoma mexicanum. The sequence goes on from NC_090925.1 coordinate 1,076,669,378, forward strand.
AGTTCGTTTCACAGAGCAGAGTCTTGCATCAAGGTATAGGCAGGGACATACCATGCCGTGAGTCCGAGCTATAACTCCCCGGATAACACATTAATGGGACGGTGAGCTAAGGGAAATGCAGTATATATAGACCAGTTCACAGAAGCCTAAATCCTTTTTCTGATAATCTAGAGGCACCGATTTGCCTGCATCCATGTGAGTTCCAGGCCTCGATACAGCCCTGTAACACAGACCACTTTATACAGTGCAGGAAATGGGGAGGAACAAGACGGAGCAGCGTTCATGCCGAGTCTTCTGAAAGCAGTCTGCTCGTTGAAGCGCAGGCTGCTCCCACTTCACAACCCATTCTTCAACAAGCGTTCAGAACACGCGTTCATATTGAAACTGCCAAAGCCTCACATAAAGTTTTGCAGCTTTTCAAACTGGTATATATGTCCTGCATTTTACAGACATCACTTTATTAGGGTCAATATTGTGACAAATCAAAACAGAAGAGTCCAATATTTATTGAAAAGGTTTTCTTAATGAATCACTCACTATAAAACATGTTTAACATTTAAAATTGTGGACATTATGTTGGTCCCATAATGTTCTTTGCTTTCACGCAAATTGTCAGGATTGGGTTCTATATAGAGATACTGTGTTGCGCAACCTGGCCGGGCCCACGCCCATTGGCGCTGCCCCTTCCCAAAGACCCACACCTCCTACGAAGTGACAGTTCCCCCAATAAATGTTTCCATTTCCAGCACTCACTTTATACGCACAGGGACCGGACAGGAGGCTAGGGCTCCAAACATCGTGTAACAGAGTGCTTTATAAACACTGGCCATACATACATCCTGCAACAGACAGCTTTATACTCAAGTTTATACTCATTTGTACAGGAGTGCAGGCCTCCATACATCCTGTAACTCAGACCACTGTATACTCACTGTGACTGAGTACACAACACTATACATCTGGTAATACAGGCTCCATTTTACTCACTACGAACAGAGTGCAAGACTCCAGCCTCTAACACAGGCTGTTTTATACTCACTAGGACAGGACTCCATACATCCTGTAACAGGCTGCTTTTCACTCACTCGGACAAGAGTTCTAGACTCCATGCATTCTGTACATCGCTTTACACTCACCAGACATGAGTACTGGATATCTTTGACAGGGCGTCGCTGCCTGGTGGTCCCCGGCTGACATATGGCAGAGGCTCTTTCAGAGACTAGCCTGCGCGCACGCCGTGAAATAATGCAGCAAACTGAGGGCACGGATGTCGGACGATCTCATGGTTGCTTAGCAACCATGAGCCAGAGAACACTGACACTCCAGTCCAGACAAAGTGGCACAGTGCCCACTGCCCAGTCACTGGAGCTTGGGCTTTAAAAAAAAAATACAACAAACTATTTTTTAAAAAGCGCAAGCTCCAGAATTTTCAGAATGATGCCTGGGGTATTGATTTTATTAATTATTGTGCATTTATAAGTTGCTTATACATCAAAAATGGTGTTTCAAAGCACCCACAGGGCAAAGGGGAGGGAACATGGGGACAAAAGACAAAATAGAACAAGAAAGAGGTGGTCTTACTAGGCCCTCTGAGCATTCAGAACATGCAAGTGCAGAGAGAGAGATAGAGAGAGAGAGAGAGAGAGAGAGAGAGAGAGAGAAAAGGCAAGGGCCGGGTGGAAGTGCTAAGAGTTCCACGAAAGGCAAGTGCCAGCTGCAAGCAACAGTTAAGTGCCAGGCAAAGATCACTTGATAAGAGTGATCTCCTGCCAATAGAATAAGTGCAGGCCTGTGAGACAACAAAGGCCAGTGGGTGCCCAAAGGAAAGTGCTGGGTGAGGGTGGAAGGCTGAAGACAATTGGCCAGAAGGCCAGGACCCAGAAGGACACATAAGGGCCCAGGCCATCAATCTCAGTGACTGTGGGGTTTCGCTTGGGAGGTAGAGGGTGAAGGAGGAGGTGAAGAGGAAAGTCTTAAGGAGCTTCCGAAATTTGAGAAGATCTGGCTTAAGGCTGAGAGGAAGGGGGAGGCTGTTCCAAAGGAAGGAGTTAGCTGAAGAAAAAGATCGGCTGCCAGCTCGCTGCTTAGAGAAGCGCTTGACACACAGAGAGTTGGAGCCCGCGGAGCGTAGAGGTCTGGAGGAGGAGTATTTGGTGAGAGCAAGTTGCAGGGGAGATGACAGGGGTCGCAGCTGCGACCCCTTGCAACCACTCCCAAATTACATCCCTGGTCCCTGCCAAGTTCATGACAGCCCGAGGGAGGACTGGGGCATAGTATAATATCACATATATGATAGGGCAACAGTTGTGCCCGTTACTTAATGTGAATCATATGAACCACTGACTTTCTGAACATTTTATGGCTAATGACATTTAACTGGTTTGATGCACCTGTATGAAATGTCCAAATATGCTTTTTCACCTGAAGGCCACAGAACTGAAAGATTTGGTACAAATTCATGCAACGGTTTAAAAGTTCTACAGCATGTTTTAAATGTTTTGCTTTGGTCAGTGATAATGTGCAGCCATTAAAAAGGCACACAGACTATACAGCTGGATGGATTTGCTACAAATTAGTTTCCGGAGAGGCACAAAGCGGTACAGATGTATCTTTTGTTGGTTTGGTTGAATCCCGTCTAGTGGTTTTTTAAGTTTTGATAGAGAGTGGGGTTTTCTGGCACCGATATCTGTTTATAGATCTCCCAGGGTGCGTTGCAGTAAATTAAGATTTCCAGAAATGAAAACCCGCTATTGTTTTCACTGATGTGTGTAGTTTTCCTGTACATTCTCGCAAGAAAGGGAAATTACAATGTGCTTAAAATGTTACTTTGGGAAGAAGAAGATGCTTACCTTTGCAGTGGACGTGGGGGGGGTGAGTGGGTAAGCGGCAGCAGCTTGGAAGTTTCAGAATTTTCAGTGTGCTAGGGATTGTATTTTTCTCGTAAGAATGTGATTTACCATTTGAAGTGCGACACAGGGTTAGGGAAGTGGTCAAAATTATTTCAGGGGGTGGCTTGGATCAGCTTGCCCTCAGGGTGGATGTGCGGAGGGTGAAACTGTAGCATTTGGGCACATTTAGAGAGGGGCAAGAGGGATAGTGCATTTCCTCATCCCACGAGTAGCAATGTCATATTTGAACCCAGTGCACGCGCAGTGTGATCTGCTTTCAATGGTCGCGATTTGCGACAAAATGTAGCCTTGGGATAACCGGAAAATATTGCATTCTTCCATAGAGAATTCTCTGGAAGTTACTGAATCATAGGTTTCACCATAACTGTAGTATGATGCCTATATGTGTGTACCTAAATAAATAAATATATACATATTTATTTATATTGAATGAGCTTATTCACCTGCATCCATATCTCTGAATATTCGTCCCCCTTTACCTAAATGAAGTGGGCTGCCATAACATGCCTTAGGGAAGGGAATGGGAAATATGCCTTATGCCCATGTGTGATGCTTAACCGATATGCATCTTTCATGGGATGTCAGTACTGTAACGGCTTATATATGAACACCCTTCATGCATTCAATGAACTTTCTTACATGTAGTCCATAACTCCTTTAAAGGTTGCCCGTAACCACCAAGTTTATCAGGGGCTGTATATGTGTTTGATATTTTGAAGTTCAGTCAGGGAGGAAAGTAGGAAAAAAGTGTGGCCGAAAAAAAAAAAAACAGAATGGGATTAAGATGCTGTTTTTTAAAATATGACAAAACCGTGTGTATATGTTGGGTTGTCTGCAACACTGATTTTGAGTAATGCACAAAAACAGAGATTAAAGATTGACAGGCACTAATGGTATTATTTAAAATCAGAACAGTGTGCTTAATAAATAAATAAAGCTGAACATACAAACTTTCCCTCTCCCCAGCTCCTCCCCCTCTCTCCTCTCTCGGTTCTTTGGCTTTTGTCACACCCCCTGGCCCGCCCCCAGCAGGAGCTCTACTTTCATCTTTGTTTAACCTGCAGCTCCATGCAGTGGGATCATTTGGACAAAATAGTGGGCGTGACATTATTTAGTCTGTGCTCCTATAGCATCGCCAGAGATGACACAATCTTTGACCATGCTCATGGCAGATTGGCCTTTTTCTGTAAAATATACTCTTAATTGTATAGAGCATGTACATAATTGGTGCATTACAAAGGCACAAACAGCCAGCTGATATTAAAAACAATAGGTAAAGGCCTAATTCCATGCAAAGAAATCGCCACGTAATATGCCACGTAGGATGACGTCATAGATGATACAAAATTCACCACGTAATATGCCCCATAGGATGACGTCATAGATGATACATCTAGCATTAAATAAACTAAGTATAATCCAAAACACATTGTGATCCTGCATGAATCCACTTGATGGATATTGACTCACCCTGCTTTCCTTCATTGAGATAAAAGCAGTATTTTACCATCTTCTTTGAGTCTGTCCGGTTATTGGGTCTGATACATTTGGTTATTCCATCTAGTACAGAGACGCTTCAAGGTGCTAGATTACAATCCCATTCCAGGTGAGGAGGAATGGGTCATCGTTGGAACGGGGAAGCCCAGACCTCATAATAAAGCGATGAGGTGATAGGTCTTTAATGGAAAATACCAGACACTGGCATTATCTATGCCATGCTTGGCCATCTATCACACGTCCTCTCCGTGCAGGAGGCATATGATGTAATCAAATTTTCCCTTTTCTGAGCACATCTGTTAAGTTTCACCTGCTACTAAAACTTGCTTGGCAAGACGTTTTCTTTCCCTATCCATCTTGAATGGGAATGTAAACGGCTGGCTGTTGGTGTTGGAAACAATGCTGCTTCTTCTGCACTGTCTTGGCGGTGCTGCTTCAGGAATCTGTCCACTTAACTCTGTTCACCTCAAAATTGCATATTTGCACCGTGTCCAACTGCTTTCCCAAAGTGCCGCATGCAGTGACATCTCAAGAGAGCTGCCCAGCACAGGAACAGTTTCCACTTCTGTGTATAGATGTCAAGTCTTGAAGAAAGTCAGTGAAGCTTCATTTTCGACACAGTGGCCAAGAAGCTGGTGATGGGAATAGCTTGCCCTGTTCCAGGGAGACTCCACAGAGAAATGGCAAAAACCCCTTGCGTCCACTTGACAAAGGTGTGTACAAAGCTGTCATTGCAATACATCACAATGCCAAATCCCATGCTTATGGAATCCAGGGGTCAACTACTTGTAATTGCCTGGCATCTTTAGGGTCTCGTATGCTGAGACTTAGCCCGTGGCCTCTCTTTGTCTCTCTGTGCTTGTGCTGTGCCCCATCCCACCCACTGCTCTTTTTTTCCCATTCTCGCTATGTAGTCACACATGCAAGCCCACACTTGTCTAAATGAAGCAAGTGTATGGTCATTTAAATGCACACTCTCCCTTTTTTCTAAGCTATGACATATCTGTGCCACCGCCTCCTTTTCATCTGCTGCCTACCTATGAGAAATTGCCATCTGGCAAGTGTGCAAGGGCTTGGTTTTATCAAACATTTTTAAATAAAATTATGTGGGTAAATCTGTCTCCGAAAGGGTAATCTCTTGATCAGATTACCCTTTCATAACCTCCATGCCAAAAGCGTAGGGAGCATGTGGATCCAGCTGCATCAGTACCCTGATTTCCAGAGCCTGCTTTATTGGTGGCACAGAGCAGGTTCAGGGGCCCCAGTTGCCCATTTCAGAGCTGCAGTGACAGCCGAGTCTCTGCAGCTCAGGGACAGCGTTTAAGATATGCCCTTGCACCAAAACTGTGATGATCATAAGCAGTCCGCGAAGGTGGCAGGATCAACCCTAAAATAGAAATATGCCTGAGTTTAGGCATGGGCATGCCACTACCTATGGTCATGCCAGCCACACCCAATTGGATATCACACATGTGCCAGCTCCTGTGACTCAGCTCCACTGTGGAAGATGATGTGTAATTGAACCTTAATTGGACATTTCCTTTATTTTGCACTGTATTACTGTGTTGTTTTGGTCGCTAATGGTTAACATTCACACCACTCTTGAGTGTATAGCCTTCCCCCGTCCCACTTTACCACAAAAGGCGAAGGAGGTATATCTCTTAAATATGCATGTTTTACCTTTATTATTGCATTGGCTTTTGTTTTGTAGACATGTAAGGGCTGATTGGGCATTTTTGCCCCTACTCATCCTTTTACTCTTGTGGAGCATAATCCAATTTGTCACACTCACTCCTTTTATCCTTTCTTCTCCTGCACTCTAGAGTCATCGGCAGTCACACACTATGGGCCTCATTCCAAGATTGGTGGTAGTCATGGCGCTATTTGCGCCATGACTCCCACCAATAACGGGTCCGGTACTGGTGTTGTTCAATGGGGATTTACTGGTGTAGTCCGACCCTGGCAGGACCGGTAAATCCCCATTGAACAAGCCATTCCCCATTCCCATTTGAGCCCCCATAGGGCTCAATGGGAATGCGGAAGGTGCTATTTGTGGGCCTGCTAATGGCAGGCCCGTAATTAGCGGCCTGGTCCCCTAACGGGACCCATAAGGGAGGTCCCTTGTGGTTCCCGTTGGGGGACTTTGAAATCGGGCAGTAGGGGATTACCGGCACCAGTCTCCTTACCGGTGCCCGGTATCCCCTAGCGCCCGACTCGTAATGACCCACTATGTAACCTAACTGATTTCTGACTTGTATCTCCTCTTCGACCTGTCACTCATGTCAGCTGCACGCAGCATGGTGGCCATCTTGTGTTTTTCTATTCGGTTGTTCTGATACCAGATTTCATTTTTGGTCACTAATTGCTTCACAAATGGCAGCTTAACATCCAAACGGGTATCAGAACACGTCACCCAGTCCTGCGGCAGATCATTATAAGTTTAGTGCCTGTGAGTGGGGGCACTAATGAGCCTTAATTGCACTCAACCCTTGTTGGCAGCCCTTGCTTCTCCTGAGTCCTTTTACTTGAGTTCCAGTGGCAATTAATCCCACTTAGCATGCACACCCGCATGACACTAACGCTATGAATAACGAGTAGACACCATAGAAAGCCTCATCAAGCTCCTCTTGCCCAAGTGTGTAGGGATTGTTTCTTTGCGCTTTACTTGGTCTTTCCGTGCCCTAACACAGCCCTGGTTTAGCCACTAAAGCAAGCGCAAGGCCCATGATAACGTTGAACACATTGCTTGGTTTCCCTTCAATTTCTCCAACAATCCCCATCCTTCCTTCTCCTTCCCACTCTGAAACTGTCTCCCCTTCTTAACCCTCCTACCTCTTCCCTTCCCATATTAGTGGTTTGGAGTAATGTCAGACCTGCATTAACAATTATCCAATACATCACCCTTTGTAATATAACTCGATTCTGCCTAGTTTTCATCTCATCCCAACACCTTACTTCTCTATCACTGCCACTCCCCACATCTCTGGTAGCCAACAGGATTTTGAGAATGCTTCTTGGCAAAGGCCATCGCTATATAATCGGTTTGGGTCTATTTGACCTAAAACATTTGACCTAATCACATTTGATCTAATTTATTTCACCTTTTTTTTGTTGGTCTAAAATGCCAGGGGGTGGGGGGGAGACCTCCGCAATCTCCCCACTTCCCCTCAACCTAATGTATACCCTTACCCACGACCCATATATATATATATAATTACATTTGACCGAAAAAAGGTCATAAAAATTCGATCAAATGTTTTAGGTCAAATGTTTTTAGGTCAATTATGTTAATACCATACAATCAGCCTAATGCAAATACTTGAATAACACTACTAAGACACAAGACACACTCCTCGTGCAAAACTTCATCCTTGGCCACCGTGGGCTAGTAAGGTCCCTCTCTGCTATCTGGTCCCTGTCCTTACTAGAAATGTCAATGCATCGGTCTTGCAGTCACCGTTCTTTACATCACTGAAACACACCTTTGCATCCTTCTCTTAAAAATAAACTACTTTACAATCCGTGCAACCAAGAGAAATCTTCCAGCTCCCTATTGCTTTTCTCACAGTGCAAACGAATCAGATTTTCAATATCTTCCAATCAGGCTTTTGCCCTAGACACAGCAGGGCAGAAGCGCGTTTCTAGGCGCATGGAGGGATGTGTTGGCAGCAGCAGGCAAGGCACTCCTCACCTTGCTCTGCCTATTGATCTGTTGGCTGCTTGCAACATGGTCGGTGAGGACTTGCTATTATCTCTGCTTCGTGCAGCGAGGGAATAGCCCACCGACTACTCTCTCTCACGACAAGAGTGGAGAGATCGACGCAGGGAACCCCAATAATCGCAGAAGCATATGTCTATACATTACGTAGAAAGAAGATCATTTATTATGCAATTAAAAGCAGAACGCATAAATTGGAAAATCTCTAGCAATATAATGGAACCCCTTTGCCACCACATTGAACTCCCACCGCTACCTATGTCCATCGCCTCTCTCAACCTTCATTCCACAAACCCACCACCCACTCCCTTCCTTTCCTTAAAGGACACATTGGGCCTCATTACGAGTTTGGAGGTAGACATGCCGTTTTTAGCGGCATGGCTACCCCCAAACCCGGGTCCCAAAAAATGGGAATTACCAGGCCATTCCGACCTTTACGGGCCCGGTAATTTCCATTCACTGAACCCGGACCCGGTACGTCCCCATAACCATTGAGCCCCCAAAGGGCTCAATGGGAATGGGGAGGATGCTAACAACGGTCCGGTTAATGACGGGACCGTTGTTAGCATCCTGTTCTGCTAGGGGGTGCCGCTCTGCACGGCTGGTCTGACCAGGCGTACAGGACGGCCCCGCGAGCAGAACTCATAATGAGGCGGTGAGGCAACAACAGCGCCGGCAGCACTACCAGCGCCGTTGTTGCCTTACGGCTAGGGTGGTAATGAGGCCCATTGACACACATTGGCACATGACGCGTGGTTGCAGTATCAGACGCAAACATGTCTCTTTGCTTCAAAGCTTCCATCGCCCACCCAACTGCATGGAAGACTCACTGGAGCTCCACCTTAGAGTGGGTGGCAGAGGTGGGCTATCCATGCCATTTACCATTCCCCTCTCCCCAACATTTTTGTTTTCATGGGCACCCTGCGTCATCGTCTCGTAGTTCCAGGGCCCACCATACTGATTCCTGCCTCCAAAGACTCATTCTACAAACTCGCAGAAGTTGGGCGGGGCGGGCACTGCCTGGACTCCAGACAGACCTTTATTTGCATTGAAAAGCCCCAGAGGTGGTCGGACAGTTCCCTGTGAGGCATTTCTCCCTGAAGTGGAGCCCCAGAAAGTGATATGTGTGTTTACAAGAGTCTAAGTACCCAGGGTCTGTAAAAAGGCAAATAAATAAAGTTTTACAACAGGAGCTTATGTGAAATTGGATGTTTGGAGCAAGTACCCAGTGATTACAGAAAGGAGATTGGGTGAATTTCCCGCTGGCGGCATGAGGTGGGGAGAAGTCCTAATTTGGGACAATCCAAGGGGAAAGAAAGGTCACTTGGAGTCGCAGGAGGAAAGGCACACGATGGTGGAGAAGCAGCAGGGTATGAAAACATTATTTATATGGTAATAACCAGGCCCCATGAGCCAGAAATCATATGTGCGAATCAATGGTATGATGCAAGCACAAGGCAATGTTCACATCAGCAGTGAGTTATAGAGGCTGCGCTCTGGGGAAATAAGAATTTCTAACATTTAGGTGCCTCGTAAATGTGGGGTTCTATGTCTTTTATCGGATCCCTACTCTTCGATATCTGCCCCGTGAGAAATCCACTGGCCGATATTCAAGTGCCGAAATGCTCCACATCAGTGATTCCTCCCGCCCAAACCCAACTGCCCACAGCCGGCTGCCTTTCTTATTCCTTCCACACTCCTTCTGCGGGCCTGCCTGTCCCCTGCCTGTGTCTCTGTTATGGTGGCCTTGGCATGCCATCTGCTTTTCCCACACCAACCTGCATCTGCTCACTCAACCCGCCACCCGTCATTTTCTTAATCGTTTCTATTGGCGATTTAGCCAATACATCCTTTCCCGGCTACTCTCACCTGGACCACTGCACTGCCTAAGGCACATTGAGGTGCTTCTCACACTCCTGGACACTTTTCCGTACTATGCTGCAGTTTTGCCTTGACACAAACGATGGACCAAGCCCAGAAACCCTCACATGTATGGCTGTGGCTACTGAAGATTTTGTGTGTGGGAAAATTCGTGCACTTGTACTTTGCTTCCCACAAATTCAGCAAGTGGGGAAGCGTTCAATGAGAGAAAACCCAAATACATATCAGTTGTATGTCTTTATCTCTGTACTCGCATGTGCTGCATCACTATTTCTTGTGTGTACAGTGTTCCACCCTGAATGCCAAAGCTATTGAAGGAGAGTAGTGGCCCTCAGAAAATGGTGGTTTCATGACATAATTATAGAAATATATACCTGTCCTACTCTATATAGGCTGCATGTATTAATGGACACATATTGGATACGACGTAGTCCAGAAAACTGTGAGAGGTCTTCTGAAGATTGATAAAGTGACTTTGGGTATAGCATGGAATTTAGGAGGCAGCGGGCGATATCAAAGATGTCTCTGAACTTATCAAGGGTATTAATATAGAAGAGGCAGTGAGTCCATTACAGCGCAGATGTGGTTGTAAAACAAGTGGATCTTCCCAATGTATGATCTTCTGGGAGAGGCTCGGGAGTGTAGAGGCGGCGAGCTCATTGCAGCGCAGAAGTGGTTGTAAAACAAGGGGATCTTCCCAATGTATGATCTTCTGGGAGAGGCTCGGGAGTGTAGAGGCGGCGAGCTCATTGCAGCGCAGATGTGGTTGTAAAACAAGGGGATCTTCCCAATGTATGATCTTCTGGGAGAGGCTCGGGAGTGTAGAGGCGGCGAGCTCATTGCAGCGCAGATGTGGTTGTAAAACAAGGGGATCTTCCCAATGTATGATCTTCTGGGAGAGGCTCGGGAGTGTAGAGGCGGCGAGCTCATTGCAGCGCAGATGTGGTTGTAAAACAAGGGGATCTTCCCAATGTATGATCTTCTGGGAGAGGCTCGGGAGTGTAGAGGCGGCGAGCTCATTGCAGCGCAGATGTGGTTGTAAAACAAGGGGATCTTCCCAATGTATGATCTTCTGGGAGAGGCTCGGGAGTGTAGAGGCGGCGAGCTCATTGCAGCGCAGATGTGGTTGTAAAACAAGGGGATCTTCCCAATGTATGATCTTCTGGGAGAGGCTCGGGAGTGTAGAGGCGGCGAGCTCATTGCAGCGCAGATGTGGTTGTAAAACAAGGGGATCTTCCCAATGTATGACCTTCTGGGAGAGCCTCGGGAGTGTAGAGGCGGCAAGCTCATTGCAGCGCAGATGTTGTTGTAAAACAAGGGGATCTTCCCAATGTATGATCTTCTGGGAGAGGCTCGGGAGTGTAGAGGCGGCGAGCTCATTGCAGCGCAGATGTGGTTGTAAAACAAGGGGATCTTCCCAATGTATGATCTTCTGGGAGAGGCTCGGGAGTGTAGAGGCGGCGAGCTCATTGCAGCGCAGATGTGGTTGTAAAACAAGGGGATCTTCCCAATGTATGATCTTCTGGGAGAGGCTCGGGAGTGTAGAGGCGGCGAGCTCATTGCAGCGCAGATGTGGTTGTAAAACAAGGGGATCTTCCCAATGTATGATCTTCTGGGAGAGGCTCGGGAGTGTAGAGGCGGCGAGCTCATTGCAGCGCAGATGTGGTTGTAAAACAAGGGGATCTTCCCAATGTATGATCTTCTGGGAGAGGCTCGGGAGTGTAGAGGCGGCGAGCTCATTGCAGCGCAGATGTGGTTGTAAAACAAGGGGATCACCACTCTTCTGGGATTGGCTCTGGAGTAATGGTGAGTCATTTTACACACAGGTGGTAGATACTTGCAATCATCTGGCAGCAGGATTGCTGTGGTAGCGGCAGGAAGAGAATCCTTGCAGGGAAAGAACAAAATAAGATATCCAGTTGAGTTTCCCGAGTGACCAGTGTATATGCAAATAATCACCATATGCATTTGCCCATATATATTGGTTTTGTCTATTGTGAAAATCTGGCTGTAGTTTAGTGGTTTGGTGCAGTGATGAGCACAACTCTAAAGAGACACCCATTAACAGAGTGCTTCCTGGCTCTGAAACTGGAGACAGAGATAACATCCAGGGGTGGACTGGGAACCAAAAGTGCCCCTTAGTACATATTTTCAGCAATCCAGCCCTGAATACATTACCATGTAAGAACTAACGCATAGCTGGAAACCAAATAGATTCTGGCATCTTGTGTCAGGCGGAAAGCAGGCAAGATGATGGGGCCGGCAATCCTTATCTGGCAGCAATACGTGGGTCTATGCAGAAAAGAAAAAAAACAATACGGATCGACCTCATTTTTTCTTTCCGATGTGCTACAAATTTCACATATGCAAATAAATGGCTTTCAAACTCCATGCATCGAAGAAACGAGCTTGATGGAAGCTGTATTCAAATAGCGCACTGAGGGCCTCATTTTGATGGGACACGGAGCACTGCTCCGTGTGTTTAAACGCCCTGTGTAGGGAATCTGCGGGTGTCTCCACTCGCATCACATTTTGCTGCAGGTGGAGTGTCAAGTGATCCCCAGACCCTCTGCCTGGCCTTTTGCAAGCGCAGAGAGCGGGCGGATTCCGAAGGGATCCGCTGTAATGGCCGTCGACTTTTATTCTTGGCCGCTCAAAATGACTGCCCGCCTCCATGTACTTTAGGGTTTTCCTCGTGGTGCAGAAGTAGCCATGGAAAAGGGGTTTCTGGTCGAATCGATCCGCCTGGATCCACTCGGTTCACGTAATCAGGAGACCTGTTAGGGACTGTGGAAGTGGGTGCGGCCGGGGTCTTTCTAATGCCCACATGTTCAACACCTGCCTCTATGGGGGGTCCCCCCGCCTAGGATCATGCGGGGTGTGTCGATTGTCCTGGTCATTGTATACTCCTGCCTGTTGCATTGCTGTTGCCGGGTGCTTACCCAGTTTGAAGGGTGCCTTTCATGAGTTTAGTGAGTAGACTGGGCACCCTTTATGTCGACTGCACAAAAGAGAAGAGTGTTTACTGTATGCCCCATCACAATTCCCAAAACATAATGTCTTCTCCTTCTGTGCTAATGAACCCCCTATAGAACGAGGGGCCTGTGCACCAGCTGGCACAGCTCCAAGCAGCCTTTCAGCATCACAGCCCTGTTCCCTCAGTGGGCAGTGGCAGCCAACAAGTCACAAAGCTGCATGCCTGGTGCAGCTGCAATAGCAGTGGAGGGGTCTATAGGGTGGGGGGATTTTACAGTAGTCTCCCATCAATACCAACCTGGATGACAACCTAGCAAATGGAAGTTAACACGACCTTATATTAATATAATTAACTTTTAAATTGCAAAGCCAATAATTTCATCGACTGCAACTGCACTAAACTTTACCTGCACTGGTGTAGGATACTCCCTCTCTGTATCATGTTGTAAGCCATAGAACGCAGTTTCATGTAAATAAGATTTCGGACACAAATACTGCCTTGAAACATCTAATTTAATGAGAGCCTCTTTTGTGGCAATGTCCACAGGGTGGGTTTGCCTGATCCGTGATGTTGCGGCATTAGCAGCAGGCCAGGACCCACTAACTCACCATAGTAAGTGATCTCATCAGCAAAGTGACAGGGCTTCACAGCGCTATGTCGTGCTTTCATGTTAATGTAGGGCATTTCATGAACATTTTACCAATAAGAATTGTTAATCACACAGCAGAGGCACATGGCTTCCATTTCTTTCACTGCTCTGTTGGCAAGTTCTGGATTTTTGCCTGTGGAATCTTCCACATTACAAGAATGGGACTACGAGTCCCACATTGCCAACTGAGGGTTGAAAGGCCAAGCCTGGGTGACTTTCTACACATGTTATGGGACCACTTTGCAACTATAATAACATATTATATGCCGTTCATGCCCTGCCAGAAGGCGGACATGGCCTTCAACAGCCTGCCAGCCCGAGCTAAGGCAGGCCCGAGCAAAGCTCAGGCCTCAGCTCGGGCTGTGGGCCACTAAAGGCCTCGCCTGCCGTCCTAGCAGGGCATGAAACCCATTCGCACCCTGGGTTTGTCCGGTTTGCCAATGGCTTTCTTAATTTTTCATCCGGAGATTCGCACTGCTTGCGCAGCCGATCTCCCTATGGAAAAAAAAGATACCCGCCGTTATTTCGAAAAGGGACCAAGTCCCTTTTCCTTGTCTATGGTGTTGGACAGACGGGAGGAGCATTGGGACCGGATTGCAATGCTGTGGTCCTGCAGATAAGTGGAGGAGGTGGGGGGGGATCAGGTCATTTTGGGGGTGGGGAGGCAACAGGCAGAGGCTTCCTGTTGCCTCTCTGCATTGAAGAAAATTAAAAAGGCCACCCGGGTGGCTGGTTCAGCGAACAGGTATTGTGTATTCTCACCTGCTGTTCTAGCCACCTGATTGGCTGAGCGCCCTTTCCCAGGTGCAAATGTATTTTCATCTTCTGAAATGGGATAGAAGTAAACTTTAATGTTAATATTGCCAGATGTGCAGCATCCCTTATTTGGCTAGTTTCCTGATGGATGGATTCTTTTTGGGTCAATTAATCAACAGTTTTATTTTTACCTTTCTCTGCCAATGTGTTCCATTAGATTGACCACATTTTGGGATAATCACTTGACACCGCATTTACCTTCCTATCTGCCAATACCCCTCTCGAACCCTGGAAGCCAGCTAGAGTTCATTCCAAGAACCTTTCCCATAGAGTGCACTCATCCTATGGTGAGAAATCCTGCCTGCTGAGTGGAGGGAAGCAGAGGCAAACTAGCCTATATATACACAGGAGAATTCCTGACAGGCGCGACCTGGCCAGGCCAGCCCAGAGTGCAATGCGCTCTGCCACATGCCCGGTGTCTGCCACATCCTGGCATGTGAGTGTGGCTGAAGACCAAAAATAAGTTTCTGCCCTGTTAACTTCCGTTTCTTCTCTCCACAGAGTGACCGTCTTCTAATAAAAGGGGGCCGGATAGTCAACGATGACCAGTCCTTCTACGCAGACCTCTACATGGAAGATGGCTGCATAAAGTAAGTGACAAATCCAAACTTGCCTTCTTGCCTCTGCCTTTGGGAGTGGGTGCTGATTGGTGGATGGCAGCAGAGCTGTGAACCTGCAAGGAATCTATTTAGAGGACACTTCTTAATGCAAGAGACTCGTATCATATCATAGAAAAGAAAAAAGAATATAAGGGTAGATTGAATGCAACCGTGGCTTGCATGTTTGCAAATCCGTTTTTTTGCTAAGTGAATGCATTCGTTAAACACATTTACAAAGGCACATCTGGAGATGCAGATCCACACACGCGCAGTTACATGATTTTCCCTGAAGAGGGGATGACCACGGATGAAGTCTGTCCCGTGACAGCTGATAGTTTATAGAGTAAATGATAAATGCCCAAGGCGCTCCATGACATGCTACACCAAATTGTAGCACATTTGGGTTGTGAACCGTGCATCGTGCAAGCATCCTATCCTCCAATCAATGAAGGGTGCCAGATCTCTGCTTTAAGAGCTATTTTGTTTGGCATATGTTTGGCATATGGGGAATTGAAAACAGCCCCCAACCACTGGGTGGAAGGAACTTCGAAATGCGACCCTAATATGCTAACATGCAAGGGATGGATTCTCTGACACGTGTGTCATTGTATTCCTGACTGCTTATTCCTGGAACCCTGTAGAGGTTCTCCAGGCTCTCATGTAGAAGAGCTTCCCTTGGATCAGAGCCTCGAGAGCCATCATACTGGCTGAACCTATATCTCCAGGATTTTCCTAAATGTGGACGTCTTTAGTCGGGATCCGCGATATCAAGGTGATGGGCTTGCATGCTTGCCTGGTGCATTGCTGCTTTGCAGAAGTCGTATGGATCTAAGGAAGCGCAGGGTTTGCTGAGCTGACCGAGTCCCGGAACACGGCATGATTCTTCTTCTGCGCTGGGGTGGGTCAGATGAGGGGCAGCATCTGTTAAGGCACCCCAAAGGTAATGGCAGGCGATTTCACAAATCTTTGGGTTCATTCTATGCTGATTTGTGGGGTTTCAGGATCATTCCTCCAGAAAGAATTTCCAACAGTGCTGCAAAGGGGTTCCATGTTATTTTTGACAATGTCGTAGTCCGAGGGATCAACAAAAAGGTTAGGCGACTTTTGAAAGGGCTAACAAAAAGTTTAATGTTGGTCTCAAAACACGGGGTGGGTGTACTAAGAACTCCCACGCCTTTGCTTAATCCAAGCCCCCTGTTATACCGCTGATCCTGTTGGTAAGTGGGTGTCTAACGGCTGCAGTGTAGCAGTAGTTACCAACTTTTATGTGGTATTGGGTGAGTGTCGTTTCCCAACCCATTCCCAAGTGTAGCTACTAATGTGTACGTTAATGCTGACTTTTCCCAGCTCTGAGGGTTGTGGATTTAAGAGGGGTTGCGCCATTTTAGAGTCAGGCGGCCCGGTCATGGCAGCTGCTTGACTCTGCCATGGTGGCTCCCTAGTGTGTGCTTCTCTCACGTCCTTTAGGTTGGGGCTCATGTGCATTCTGGATTCCCTCCTTCTTCATGTCAGTTATGAATCACAGGTAAACCTGCAAATGTGCATGCAGCGTGGATCACGATCCGTGCTCCAGCAGCAGAACCTGGAGGAGCAATCACACTCCAGACGCCCATGGCCCTCAGAGTGAGTGAGGTCTATCTTTTCAAACGTGTTAGGGTGTTTCTCAGTGGCTACAATTATGAGGTTGGGAATAGGCAGGAGGCCTTGGGGGACCCCTGGTGTCCCTCCTCAGGGGTTGGCATTACTTACCCAATGACCTTCCCCAACCACCAATGTTCATCTTACCCCAGTTCTTGGCCTCATCAGTGGTACTCAATCACAACACCTTCTGTCAGTTCTGCGCATTTTTAGCCAACAACCATCTTTTCCTTCTAGTATTTGCAATTGAGCTTTTCCTGTTACAAGTATGGGACTGCAGGTCCCAAATAACCAAATGCTGCTGGTTTAGGTGGTCTCACTAATAGATTTAAGGGGTTGAGAGCAAGTCTGGGTTTTGTTTATTTCCCTCTATTTAAAATAGTGCAGAAAAGCTAAGGAATTATAGAGTGGAACGCTCTCCATAGAAATACCGAATGGTTATTATTGATTTGAAGTTTCTTATCCAGCTCCTTTGCTTCTTGTGAAGTCTCCCTAAGTGGCTTTGATAATCTCAGATGTTGGTACAAGTGCGGAACCACTAATGGCATCCAGCAAGCATGACACATCTCTGGGGTTGGCTGTGGTCCTGATATGCAGGAATGGGATGCAGCAGTTGGGGTGGACTGCCTTGGTTTAGATAGAACCTATACTTATTTTCATATTTCTGCTCTCTTTTTTAATGGTACAGGTGCCTTCAAGCGATGGAATTGATTTGCTGAACTCTCAGTGCTTATGATCGATCCACAACTCTCCATCCATTGCTTTTCCGGTTGGTTAAACAAGGGACCGGGCGGTAATTATTCCATGTCAGCATTCAGATCTGTTCTGGTTTCCTGGGCAAATGGTCGCCCTTTCACAGGGCGCCTCGACTCTCAGTCACATGAGCTGTGTGGTTTAGGCTGGAACCTTGCCTATCAGTGGGGAAGGAGGGTTGTCTATGGCTCTGCCTACACTGCTGATGATAGCCTAGCGAATGCAATGCTGCATCCTTTTAGAGTAACACAAATGGCAAACTCTATGGAGGTCAGTTGGTTTGGTCAATGGATGCTTTCATTCAATAGAACCAACGGGCCTACGGACGTGTATGGCTTTATAAACATATAAATAAATAAATCAAAATAAACACTAGCCTTAGTAGTCAGCAGGAACAAGTAAGCCAGTCTGTCAAGAATTGAAATGTGTCCCTGAGGATGCTGAAAAGGGGCGACTGATTGTATTTCTGCAAAAACATTTTCTGAGATTGCGAGAGCCCCGCCCTCCCCGGGGAAAATGATGAAAATAGAGCGGGCCCACCACACCTTGGACCCCTGGCCAACCTACACGAGACCTCATAGTCAGTGTCTTGCGTCGTCCTGTCAAAGAGCTGGTAATTAAACGTGCAAAAGAGCTACAGAATGTACTGTGGGAAGACAGTGGCCAAGTACAGGAAGCAATTTAATGAAGTGAAACAACTGGCCAAGTCCCACCAAAAGCCTCATTACATGATCTGCCGGCCACATTTAAGATAGTGGGAAATGAACATGTTAACATGGCATGCATTCCTAGCCAGAACACTGGATTACTGAGCACTGCTGCTAGAAGGCAGATTCAAATCACAATATACAACTATCCCCTTTGTCTAGCAAGTGTTTGTGGTTAGTTCATATCCCTACCTGGGTGGCTAGGTGAGGCGCCTACATTGTGTAATGTACACATAAACATTACTATGGTTTACGATTGCATATTGTATCATTGAAATGCATTAATAAATATGTTAAAAAAGAATTCAAATTTGAAATTTCATTTCTCAGAGGTAACCTGACCCAAGGAGACATATGTATTTAGAAGGTTATTACTAGTAGGGGATAATGTGATGGAGTAGGTAGGCATTTTAAGACCTGCTGTTTTTCTCTTGATGCGTTTTTTTATTGGAAGGAATATTTAGTGTATTAGGTATTGCTCAGCACACGTCACTTTATTGATTTTTGTATTAATGTTTTTTAATTATTTTTATGTGTTATTAAACTGTGTACTGAATACAATATTGTGAATGTGTCTAAAAAAGTGAATAGAGAGCTTCCTGGAAGAGGTATTCTGCCAAGAAAACCATTGTGGTTATAATTGAGTTGTGGTGTAGCTTGAAGCCTGAAGAAACAGTAAAGTGGTGTTGGGATCTTTTGTTTTTGACAGTAGTAGTTCATTCCAGGGTATCATCCCAACATCCTTATGCACCCCGAGTCTCTCATAAATTGTTGTTGATAAAAGGAGATGCTTCAACTGGCCAGTGCTCTGGAAGGCCTGCAGGGCTGGAGCAGACTTCAGTGTACGGCCGGGCTTGGTCATCCAGATATTGATATCGATATTTTATTTCTATCGTGAGAGCGCTACAAGGCAAGGGAGGGGAACAGGGGTGAACAAAACAGCGATCTTACTAGGCCCAGTGACATTGAGAACGCGCAAGTGCATGGGAGAGGGGGAGGGGAATAGTGCATGGAAGGGGGGAGAAGTGGAAAGTGCGAAGCAGAGGAGAAACAGATAAATAAAAATAAATAAATAATAAAGACAACAAACAGTGGTAGTGCAGCCAGCATTTTGCAAGTGCTAGGTTTAAGGCAGCACACAGGGTAGGTTTGATAAGTGCAGGAAGAAAAAGGGGGAGGGCTGTATGGGTACAGATACAGACCCTAGTGCAAGGGGTGGCCCGGAGGGAGTGCGGGAGGGTGGCAGGGTGCACAGTGCCAAGAGAGAACAGATCAGCAGGGTAGAGGGGGAGCAAAGGCAGAAGAAAAGAGGAAGGTCTTGAGGTGCTTCCGGAACCGGAGATGGTTCTCCTCAAGTCAGATGACCGGTTTATGCCCGGTATTGTACAAAATTACCTACTCCCAAAGTTCGACCCCAAAAGTCTGACCCCCAATTTTCTGCATATATATATGTGTGGGGGGGGTAAAGTGAATTAAAAATGTATAGGGGTAAGGTTGTAGGTTGTGGGGGGGTCTCCCCCATATATATATTTGCGGAAAATTGAAAAATAAATCGGACTTTTGGGGGTCAAACTTTTCAGTTCGGTAAAATCATGTAGATCCTTTATGCCCATCGCTCCACACCTATCAAAGGCAGTGATGCCTTTAGAACATCTCCAGGTGCAGCTGCACACCTGAGGAGCCCCACGGCTGGATCAGCCGAGAGGGCTACTTCATTCTAGTCTTTGGAAGATTTAAGCTGGATTGCAACATTTTGGCATCCTTGGGGGTAACAGCTGCAGGATCTTTCTAGTTCTTAGACCTCATTTCCAGTAGACGCAGGTTTAATACCGACGCATGTACTTGCCAAAAGAAACTATCTGGTCGTCAGATCCAGGGCTGGATATTTCACACCTGCTGCATTGAACTATGTTGAGGGTTTAACAAGCTTGCATGCGGGAGTTTAACACTTTAACCTGTCAAATTCTCGTTTGCTCTTTCAGACAAATTGGAGACAATCTGATCGTGCCCGGAGGGGTGAAAATTATTGAAGCAAATGGCAAGATGGTGATTCCCGGAGGCATTGACGTGCACACACACTTACAGATGCCGTACAGGGGAATGACAGCCGTGGACGACTTCTTCCAGGGGACAAAAGGCGCCCTGGCTGGTGGAACCACAATGATAAGTGAGTTTGCGGGGTGAGCGTAAGGGAAGGGTAGGCCTGTGCTTGGGGCGATCTCTGTGTAAATAGAAGGTCAGTGTAAGCTGGTGTAGCGAGTTTCCCCTGTGTGATCTGGATAGGCCAGTTCCAACCAGCGGTGCATGGGAGCTCTCTTATGAGTGTGGGAAAGGCTTGGGTAAGCCAATGGGAGAGCTCCCTTATCTATACCCTATAGATCAGTGTGAAATGGATATATTCTTTGCATGTACATGGTAGACTGCTACGGTATTTATTGGTCTTTTCATGCTTTAAATCCGGCGATGTACATTTATGAAGCTCACCCATACATTTTGGGGTGGTTGGCCTCACCCTACTCTTTGGTGATTATCATGGATTGTTGACAGTAGCGTATCCTTCCAAAGGCATATAGCCAATAAGGCACAAACGGAGTGGCTGCAGAACTCCACACTTTACAAAATCAGGCCCTTCATCTCCCCCTCATGACTTCTTCGTGGTGGTCCAAGCCCTTGTGATCTGACACGTAGATGGGAGAAATGCGCTCATTACTGGGCTTCCCATCACGCATCTACCCCCCTTCATGGCAGCCCGCCATGCTGAAGCCTTCCTCATTACAGGCACCTGCACATTCGAATGTATCCCTCCTGCACTGCACACGCCGCACAGGCTCCCTCACCCCACAAGGGCCAGGGCTTTTGTGACATTTGTGGTTCTTCTCTGACGTACAAGCTCCTGCTGTCTCTTCCTATATAATAAAAGTCTAGGTTTTGAAGTAGGCAGGGAGTGGAATTGTTTGGGAGGCAAGACTGATGGGAGAAGGGTGCCTTTTTATGTTAGTATTTGAAGGTTTAACAGAGGTCCCAGTCATACTGGAAGTACGACATAATAAGAGATTACAGATTGTTTAAGATCGGGCTCCTAGGTTTAGAGCGGGGGACTGGTGCCAAGTGGTTGTTTCAGATCAGCCATGGTCGCAGTGAAGTAAGGTGGTCGGGGAAATCGATAGGATTTGCATACGAGATAAAAAGTTGCCTTGCAGATTTGGAAGCCAAATGCAGGAGAGTAAAGGTCTTGTCTGAGGGGGATTTGAGGCAAATTTCAGTGGTTTGTATAGTATAGGAATTCATTCGGAGGGTTCGGGTAGTTATAAGCATGCAAGGCCAAGTGTATGTTTGTGTAAGATCTGACTGGCAACGAAATACATTCACGGGCCAGTAAGTCCACTCACGCCCCAATGTCCAGTTATTCACATACCGATTGAAACCTGTCTTTACGCCACTACTAAGCGCTCCTAATGTGGCAGTTATTGGCCATTGGGCATGGAGAAGTGTGGCCATGCTGGCTCATATAATGTGTCCAGGTGATGAAGCCAGCACTAGATCCCAGGTCTCTTGGATCCACAATCTATACCTTTCCCTTCCTGTGGGTGATCCATTCAGACAGAAGCCAGTGGCAGGACAGATCCAATGGTTCTTTTGCATTAGGCAAAGGGACATCTTGTGACACCCCTAAGATGGTGGGATCCTTCACTGCTTGCAAGGCCCACCCCCTCCTTCATTCCTGTGGCTCAGGTGGTGCACTATTAGCTTGGCCTTTCCCTATTATGACTGAGCCCAGCCCTAATGTAGACAAACACACTCTGTTTGCCTGGATTCTGGGCACAGTGCCCACCTTGGCACGGCCGCTTCATGCTCCAGCCAGCACCGAGCATCCAGATCAGCTTTTTCAGACCCAGTAGCCAAGGGCTTTCAGATTTCTTTTACGCCACGAAGTGCCAACTGTTGGAAACTGTAACCGCGTGAAGTTGCCGGGAAGCAGTCCCACCCAGGATCAGCCATATTTGGTTAGGTCAGACTAGCACCACTCTTTGTGGCAAGCTTGATTCTGAATGCAAACACTGGTTGCATTTTCAAAACATTTGCCTTTCATCGGCATTCAAACCCCACTTAAGGTTGTAGCTGTTTTACAACCTGGCGCCATGTATAGCAGGTCCCTCTCTCAAGGTGCGCACATCTTTACGGTTCAGGCTGCAAAAGGAAGAGTGTTCTCTTCGCTTTGCAAGGATGATGCAGGTTGATTTCTTGGTCATCACAACTAAACTCTTCTCGGGAGGATAGCTCAGGGGCAACACGCTCGTCTTGGAAGCAAGACGATGAAGAGCAACACAGGTTCGATCCCCAGGTCCGCGCTTAGAAACCTCTGGGTATTAAGCACGGTATAAATGACCAATCATAATCATACCCCTCAGATTAATCTGGTAGTGCAGAATAATACATTAGAAATACATTAGAAACACTTGTGTATGGGTGCGTTATAAATGCTATATTATATCAAACCTGAATAGTGTGGGTGCAAAGATCTTAGAGGGTCACACCTGGAGGAACATAGCTATATCTGAGGGTCCACAGCAGTTGCATGCTGATGCTTTACATAGCAGAGCTATCACCCAAGTTAGGGGTTGCATGTTCGTGGACTAGACTCAAGGATGCCCTCTCTTAAGGTTTTTTATATGGTCTGACCGGTGTCTGAGCTGAGCTACCCCGCACGTTGCACTATGGCTGTAGGGAAATTAGAAAGGAGTTTGGAAGCCCCCTGTACCGAGAACGAACATGGGTCAAATACCCTGTTCTATGGATTTTCTTCCACACAGAAGGGCCTACAAACCATTTATTTTAGCTCACTGAACCCTTCACAGAGGAGAAATATTCATGTCCCACCCACAAGGGCAGCCCAGCACCGAAATGTTAGGCAATTCTCTGTCTGGGGTTGATGGTGGTTCTCTTGTTCAGAGGAGAATTGCCTAGCATTTTGGTGATGGACTGCCCAAGTGGGTGGGACCAGACTGATACGCAAATGGGGATTTCTCCTGTGTGAAGAGTGCAGTGAGCTAAAACGTGGCTGTAGACACGCCACACTGGGCACCTACCCAGGGAACACGTTATTTGGCTGTGTTTGTCCTTGGTAGATGGGCTCCAAGACCTTTTTTATAGGGAAATTAGGGCTGTTCTTTATGTTAAGTGTATTTTTTTAGACGTGTGCCTTAGAAAACAGATCTCTCAAACTATAAAAACCAACTCTCTCTCTTGTTGTGTTCATGTTTTAGACCTGTGTACTATCGAGCACCTAACTCACGCAGACGTCACAGGGAGATATGTACGCAGCAGGGGCATCATGTTAGACAGCGCTAAAGAGACTGCGCACCTAGCATGGGATATAGGGGTGCCAAATTGTTCCATCATGTCATTCTAAATCGTATGCATTAGACTGCAGTGGCATCGCGAGGATCACATATATTACTGGTGTATGTGTTAGACAGCGGAACTATCCCTCACGTGAAACATGTATAGCACGCTGACGCCTTCCACCGCAAAGCTATCCTAAAAAATGCAAAGATGTAGGTGCAGGCCCAAGGCAGCAAATGCACCCTGCATTGTGCCGCAGAGCTGCTGCTCGCAATACACAGGGTTAAGTGGTTGAGCCATTCCACCACCCAGCAATCCTTAAAAGTGCCACGATGCTGCCAGGCAGCAGCGGCACCCCCAGCTAAGGCATCAGGGCTATCTCCCGTTAAGCATCGGTTTGCACTTGATCTGCATTGCAGCTGGCCTGCATTGTTTCCCTGCACGTACCTATCCACTGAGTTGGTTTGCGTACGGCACTTCCGGGTCCTTGCCGTTTTCTGTAGGCGTCAGCTATATGAATGGGAGCATTATCCAGTGCTCTGAAACCCACTGTATGGCAGGAGAGGAAAGAGTTGCTGTCCTTTGTTTTAAACAAATAAAATCTATTTAAAGGGACAGTGCAGTGCAGATGTTGCTCAATTGAGTATGTGGACATGCCAAAATAGAACTGAATAATTGCTTTGTTTATAATGTCACAGAAGCAATTTGGCAGATACTCGTTTAGCCAAAGTCTGCAAACTTAGAATAACGGTGGCATGGCTTGAGAAGGGGGAGGGGGGTTTGCAGGTTTTAAGCCATTTTATTTCCCTTTAACAGGGAAATGCGTTTTTTCGGCAATTAACACACAATTGTTTGTTGTGGCTTTAAACTGAAAGATCTCTGTTAAAACTAATCTGGAGGCTACACTTTGTAAGCTAGTTCTAGCAGATGACTGGGATAAGGTGATATGTTGCCATTTCTCTGTTGGAAAAATGCTACTTATGTTCACAGACAATTAGTGTGTATGTTTTGGTAAAATGCAGGAATCTTCACTTTGTATGCATGTAAATCCCATGAAGAAACTGGGAGAAAAAAGGCTGGGGCCCCTAGAAGGGTGTTAGGGCTGGACACAGTCATGAACATGTCAAGCCATCCTGACATGTAACTATCCCCCACCTCTACTTGACCAGCCTGTTCATTTTTCTATTGTCCCTTCCGCCTCTGGCTGTGTGCCCAGGTACATGTGGGCCTATTCGGTTGTCCCTTCTTGATGTCTATGAATGCACTGCTCGGTGCCAGCCTGTCTCCTCTGGCCATGCACTGAGCACAAGAGCCCCATTCAGGATCCCAGCAGTAACCTCATCTCTCCCTCTCTTGTCCGTGCCCAGTTGACCATGTGATCCCGGAGCCCGAGTGCAGCCTGACGGAGGCCCTGGAGAAGTGGCGGGAGTGGGCCGATGCCAAGGCCTGCTGCGACTACGCCCTGCACGTCGACATCACTCACTGGAACGAGGCTGTGCGGCAGGAGGTGGAGACACTCATCAAACAGAAAGGTGACTGCTCGTAAAGTGGTTTTGTGAACGGAGGCGGAAGGCATGCAAGGATGGCACTGCCTTGGGGAATGCTCTATTGTTGGAAAGAGCTGTGGACTGTGTGTCGAATAGGTTCCGCCTGTCGGCTCCCCGTACTTTACACAATACAAGCTGACACACTTCAGGAAACCTACTGTATCAGATCTAGAGGACTGGGGCTGTGTGAAAGACATGGGCCGTAGTAGATGAATTGGGGGACAGGGTAACAAAGAGCCCAACACAGGCTGTGTGGCAGTTTGACAGAGCAGTAGATCGTGCAAGTGCCTGGCGATCTTCAGACACTTGCATGATCCGAATGCACCGTGCCTGAAGATCGTCTGTCTGTTCTCCCCTGTCTTCTTCCCTTAATTGCATTTGTAAAACTGCAGAATCTTCGTCAGGCCTATTTGCTGTGTCGCGACTGTAAATTGTATTATGTGCACTTACTCTGCCTGTGCAGACTATTATCGTCTCAGAATTTCAAGGGTTGTGAACGACTCTTGTATTCTCCCCTTGTTCCCGTCCTCCTTGAGCGCTTTGAAACACTTGCCTGTGTATAGGCACTTTATAAATAAACATCACCATTAGATAGATTGACCAAAAGGTACATATGCAGACAGACATAGACAGATGTGTCTAGAAAGACCAACGGATAGACATGGAGACAGGTGCATGAACAAACTGATAGACTGCCAGAATCAATGATGACCACACAGACAGACTAGACAGACAGGTGACACAGGAAGTGACACCACATTGAGCAGGATGATAGAGAAGCAGGTGAAAACAATTGATTGATCAATTAACACAGTCACCCAAACGGTTGACTAGAGATGGTTATATGAACAAAGAGAGGCACAAAAACTCAGGCAAATGGTGAACAAATTTCAAAGGGTAACAGATAAGAAATAGACAAATAGACAGACTACACAATGGCACTCAATCGACAAGGAGAAAGGCATATCAAACAGACAGCCGGCCACACAGATAGACATACTATACCAGACAGGCAGGCAGGTCGGCAAATGACAGAGAGACAGGTGACCAGCAGGACAAATGATCCTCCAGAGGGAAAACAAACACACACCTAGACTAGACAGATGGGTGGCTGGAAAGAGTGATGCATTGATAGCTAGCTAGAGATGTAAACAGACACATAGATAGATAGATAGATAGATAGATAGATAGATAGATAGATAGATAGATAGATAGATAGATAGATAGATAGATAGATAGATAGGCAGTGAGATAGACAAGCGAACAAACAGAATGAGAGATACATTCAAAGATATCAATATATAGATCTATTAAGCAAAAAAATAGATGAAAAGGCAAATGGACAGGCCGATATATATATATAGAAAAAAATAATAAACACACAGTCAAATAGACAAACAGAAAGTTGCACAGATGAAGCCACAAAGACTGAAGAGCTAGGTATGCAAAGAGATAGACACACAGGCGAAAGGATAGTTGCATGGACAGACAGAGAAGTTGGACAAAGAGGAAGATGTATAGAAAAACAGTAAGATGGATGGATCAACGTTTGTAATCCATTGTTCTGCCCACTGGCAATTTGCCCCCTGCCGGGTCCTTCCAGTTCTCATTGCAAGAAGTAATTCGCCCAGAGCAGACCCGTAGGGTGATTTTACCTTAGCAGAAATGTGTAGGACAGTTCTGTGGAGGGTCATGCATTCCTTCTAGAAACATCACCGTCTGACACAGAGATAGATGCATGCCAGATCACCATCAAAAACATTGCTAGATGAAGGTGCACACCGCAACTGGCGTCTTCCCTCTGGTAAATACAACTATATGCTACTATATTGGGTTGTTGAGACATCTACGAACTGGACTTGAACACCCTTGGTCAAAATGTACCGAAGTGTGCGGTTTCACGCCCAGTGCTGCATGTGACCGGTGGCGTCTTTTGTAGAATATCTGTAGTCAATGTCTTATTTTATAACTCATGTGTTAGAGCGTCATCGGTTTGAAGCAGACCATAGACATTGAGGACATTTGAAGTACATGCAACGCTTCTCACATAAGCAACTCACATGGAGATATCTTTTTCAGCGCAACTCACACACTACCATTCACCTCCTGCTAGGTGGGTGGCGGGTTGTATGACATTTTCAGCATCTTGTAGTCGGTCTGCGTATCTGCAGTATGAGTTCGCTCATTGGCTGAGGCTTACACTCAGATTGGTGATCAGCATTCTTAGTTTGCTGAACCATTTTCTCTCTCCTGTGTAGGGGTGAACTCGTTCATGGTGTACATGGCATACAAGGACTTGTATCAGATGTCAAACACAGAGGTAAAGTCACCAATCATATTTATTTGTTTATGTTATTTCTTCATATGTTTGATGGCAGTTTCAAAATAAACAGGGATTAGGATGTCACTTCCTTTCACTCATCCCTTTGCTGAGCCCTTCAGGCGATGTGGGGATTTGATGGGCAAATAAAAATGTTAACTCTGCCCCCCCCCCCACTGTGTGCTATCAATATTTCCTGATTCACACTTATTTTACTGTTAATGTAAAGCTCCTTTAAATTGAGATATTTGCTATAAGTCTCTTGAGAGGGCCATGCTCAGAAAATGCCTTAATTCCTTGCGTGCGGCCGTTCTATTAGTGGGTTGATTGATCTCCCAATATTGTTAGAAATGTGGATCCCGTGAAGCTACCGACTAATTCTTCATTGAGAATAAATGCTCAGTGGCTGTGTGGAAAAGTACCTTTTTTTTCCTTCTCTTTACAGATGTATGAGATCTTCACGTGTCTGGCAAGTCTTGGCGCAATTGCTCAGGTTCACGCAGAGAATGGCGATATCATTGCACAAGTGAGTAAAAGTTGCTCAGAGGAACCGTTGTACTGAAGGCATCGTATCTTCTCGTGAGGCCATCGGCATCTTATAGAAGGAAAAATGTGTTGTCCTTTCTCACCACCATCAATTCCTTTGTTGAATAGCTTAAATTTGCTTTTTCACAATCTACATATACTCAATTAGTTATTTTCGGGTGCACATATATGTGTTGATAAAGTGGAGGAAATTGCTCTTAGATTTTATATACAGGTGCCGTAGTTACTAGTAGGGATTGGCACCTTTTTTGTGCCCCAGGCCCTTGTTCCCTTAGGGAAAACCTTTAATTTAATCAGAGTGGTTAAATTGACCAATAGTGGTGTAAATGTGCAGTTTCATCAATATAAAAAAACATAATTTTGTATTGCCATAAAAATGTCAAAATCATGATGTCATTTAAATTAGTTTTTGTTTCATAAAATGAAAGACCATGATTAGCAGAGAAGTGGGATAAGTTGTAAGGTTGTTAGTGAAGGAAGTCATGTAAGAGGAAAATGAAAGCGAGGGTTCGAAAATGACACCAATGGTGTGAGCAGAATGGTAAAGGACGATGAATCCAGTTGAAAATGAATAAAAGGGGAGAGGGAAATGTGTTGGGGGAAGGGATATGGAAGACCAGAATATCAGACTTGGGAAAGATGAGGTGGAAATAATGAGCAAGCTTCCAAGACTTATTACCATAGCGACAGTCATAGATGGACATGTGTATTTGAACAGTGGAGGAGGGTAACGGGACAAAGATTTGTTTGTCTTTGTCATATAAATAGCAATTTCATCCATAGGATAGAATAACTGAAGAGAGAGAGACAGTATAGAGAAAAAATAGTAGCATTCCGAGTACTGAGACTCAGGGGATGCCAACAAATAAAGGAAGAGCAGAAGAATGGTCAAGAATCCAAGAAAGAGCACTGTAGCAGTAAGAAAGATAGAAAGAAAACAAAAAGGAGCAGAGACAGAAATACAGAGTGAAGAAAGAGTGCATAGAGTGGGCCACTCTATCAAAAGACACAGATAAATCCAAGAGAATAAGTAGGTGGATTGCTTCAAGTGACAGCAGGAAGTGAGAACATGTGTGACATCCAAAGGAGCAGTGTCAGTAGCGTGAGAAGGGGCTACACAGAGAAAAGAGTTAGAGTCAGTGCAGAGAGACAGTTGAGAGTGCACAGCATGTCCAAGGAGATCAGAAAGGAAGAGAAGGATGACAGCTCAAGAGGAGAGAAGGATTGAGAGAAGGTTTTATAATAATTGCCAGCCAAGTTACATTCCTAAAAGAAAGAGGAAAGTGTTCAGATGAAAGTGAAAAGGTAAAGAAAACAATGAAAGATGGAAGGAAATGAGGATACACTGACGAGAGGAGGACAGAAGACAGAGGATCCAGAGGGACAGCTGTCGAATTGGCTGTTTCAAGCAAGAGACTAATAGAAGAATGAGAAAGAGGAGCAACAAGGAAAAAGACAGACAAAAAGAGGAAGACGTTAGAAAAAAGCAAGGATGAGATACAGGAGAGAATACATTATGTCAATTGAAAACTCTGAAACACTTGTGTATGAGCGCGATAGAAATAAAATATCAATATCAATGATCAATTTTATAAATAAATTGGAGGCAAAGTAGAAGCTGATACTGAATAGATCAAAGTGGGACTAGGAATATGAGATGCCAAGTTCAGAAGAGAAAATAAGATTACAGTGATGAGATGTTAATTTTTCAAATTTATGAAAGGTATTATGAGTGGTCTTGGATTAAGCAGGTTTGTGGAGTGAATAGAAGATGTCACAGCAGAGGACAGAAGAATAGTAAATGAAGAGTTGGGATACAAATGAGAGAAGTCAACAAGTGGTTTAAGAAACTGGTGAACATTAGAAACAAATTGTGGAATAGCAAAGTGATGATGATTACAATGCAGAAAAGAAGATGTAGAAGAAATAAGAGGGGGAAGCAGGAAGGTTATAGGAAAAGTACAAAAACAAATGATCAACAGTGAGTAAAAGAAACACAGAGCTAGGGGAATATTAAGATATGAAGTGAAGAGAAGAACCAAATAGAATGAGACAAATGGGTGAAAAGTTGAGTTAGGTGAAAAGACATTGTGATCGAGCGAAATGAATCAGTGAGTACTGAGAAGGTGAGGATTCAATCTCCAAGGATGAAAATTGTACAGCCAGACCGAGGAGGAAATGTTAGCCAGGAATCAATTTTCTCACACAAGTATGAGAAAATGACTAGATGGGCAGTAAACTAGGAAAACTATGATGCATTAGAGACAATCGGGTTTAAGAAGGTAAATAAAGTGATATTCAAAATAAAATGTCTAGGAGGAGTAATAAAGAATAGCCGTAGCATCATCAATTTCTGATGTACGAGGAGTAGGAGATAAAGTACTTTGAAAAGTTGTGTGAGCAGAATAGAATTGTTGAAGAAGGAAATCCATATTTACCTGAGGCAGAACAAGTTTAAGTTAAACCAGATAAAAATCTCCAAGATAGAAGTTGTTTTATTGTATAGGGAACAAGCACTCATAAGAGCCATACAATCTGAGGGAAGAAGGAAAGTAGTTACAGAAGGGTAGACGAGTTAGACAGATTATCAGGATTCCCGAAATAAGGGCACCCAAGGGAAAGATGTTAGAAGCATTCGATGCATAAGAGATAAGCATGAGATGCATAAGAGATAAAGAAACTGCAGAGTTTTGAATCAGTTGTAGCTGGTTGATGGCGTATTGTATTAATACACTACGGAGGGGGAGAGAACAATCCCAGCTACAGCACCTGCAATGGAGGCTGTACTAAGTTTTGGCTTGAAAACCAGGATAAGTTTAAGTTGCAGATTTGAAATGTTCCATTGTTTTACCATTGTTATTTGAGGGTGAAGGAAATTGTTAGATAGAGCCAGGCACCAAGGATGTGCAGTGGGCTAGTGGCTTGTGCGATGGGTCTGAGAAAGGAAGAGAATGGAAAAATTATTGATTTGCAGTTTTATTGTGAATCTATGTGGTCACAAAAGATTATTTTGGTCTTGTCTTAAAGGTCCCTTACAAGTGAGTCTGAATATAGGAGCGTCAAGCCATCCCAAATATAACCTTTGTGTTATTTAGGAAAGAAAAGAGCAAAACCAGTGAAGATTTGGGGGTACAGGTGGGGCAAGAAGTCTAACCTATTAACAAAGAACCTTACTTCCATAGTATTGAATGCCGCAGAGAGGTCCAACATGAAAATTCATTCAGAATAGGAAATCTGTAACAATTCCTAAAACAATAGAACACATATTTTTCTTAATGTGTAGCAGTAGCCCGTTCTCGTGTGCATTCAGTTTTATGGTGGTTGAGTATTTCTTCTCCTGAATGCTCTAGGCTACGATTAAGCTCAAACTAGTCGCAAGCAAAGCTAAGTGATAATGACGTTCATGCTATTCTGAGGCTGGTTGTGGGTCTCTTAGCTGCAAGCCAACTTTGAATTAGACCAATATGGGTGCCCACAGTCCAGAGTCGAAGAGTATCCACTGAAAAACAGTCAATGGAAAATTTTGACATTCGCTGCTGCAATAGCGGGCTCTTTTAAGACTTTGCTGGAATGCCGCAACACCTCACTTTATGAGTACAGTGTAATGTACACAAAAAGAGGGTCAACACTCAAACTGTCCAGAAGCTTTCATGGTCTCCTCAAGGCACAAACAGTACTGGGAATCGTCAAACCAGACAGTCAAAAAAGGTGGCAACTTATATAGCACATTAGTCAAGGGAAACAGTGTGATAAATCAGTCTGATTTCTTAAAGGATAGCACAGACAGTATATAGGGCCGCGACTATAGCTTGGGGCAACGTGTTTTTCTAAGAAGCTAAATAACACAGAGCAACTAACAGCAAACGTTTGAACCCTGGTCTTGCGCTTAGAGACTGGTCTCCAATATTAAGCGCATTATAAGATATTTATTAATTTAGCACCAAATCAGTGTTCTTGAAAATTAAGACAACGGCCAGATGGGGATGGGTCCCTCAGTGTCCCACTTTGAGAAACAACTACTGTGAGCAAAGCTCTCCTCCAGGGGCATGGTGCTTCAGAGACATCCCAATAATACAAGCTTTACATAGATAGCTTCTGCACAAAGGAGAGGTATTCAGGTTCATTGTTGTTGGAACTGCCATAGCACAAATCTTCAAGGGGGTGCCACAAAACAACACTTCTTGTCCAGATCAGAAAAATCAACATCTCAAGAGGATAAGGAGGGCTCTTGTAATCAGAGCTGCACATCTGCTGAAAAGTGGATAGACAGTGGCTTCTCCAAAAGGATAGATCGCCATAAGTAGAGTGATATTGCTGAATCCACAATCAGAAACTTTGGGTCACAATCAGTGAATTATGTACCATTACTCACTTGGGGGCTGATTGGTGGACTACTTTGTGGGATACATGCATTCAGTGTGCATAACCTTGCCTTTGTCGATTCATGGAATCGACTTTGCTGGAAAAATGTGTAAGCTGTGGGTGCCTTCGCGCAGGTCCTACGCGTCCCTGCATGGAGTCGAGCATTTTGCGTGATATTCCATGCTGAGGGTGGGTTGGGCCTACACAGA
Source organism: Ambystoma mexicanum (assembly GCF_040938575.1). Taxonomy (NCBI): domain Eukaryota; kingdom Metazoa; phylum Chordata; class Amphibia; order Caudata; family Ambystomatidae; genus Ambystoma; species Ambystoma mexicanum. The sequence continues at coordinate 1,076,701,849 of NC_090925.1, forward strand.
GCTCAAAGTAGCAGGTGAAACATGCAGAATGAGGAAGAACGGGGCAAAATGTGGGTCTGTCGAGAGAAGTCCCGCACAAGTCAATTGCAAGCACACAACTGGGCTGAACCAAGCGTATTCATTGATCTGACCACACATCCTCACATCAGGGAAATCACCACGCAAAGCTTGCGAGCTAACCGCCACCCAAAGGCAGGCTTAAAAACCCATGCACATAGGAATCACTGCGCAAAGGTGAGATTGGATCTTGGATTTAGGGGTACATGCACAAAGTTGAGGTTCTGATCAAAGTTAGGAGTGCGTGTAAGCAGTGTACCGGGTTGCAGACACAGTTTACGGAGGGCTGCATGCATATTTACTGGGAAATCACTACCTTTATGATACATCGTACGTGATGTTGAGGGGCTGCTTGGAATAGTTATGGGTTATCCTATGTAATGTTGCCGGGGTGCTGCCTCGGTTGTGGGGTTTCACATGCAGTATTGCTTGGTGTATTACTTTGCAGTCGAGGAGTGTGTAAAGGTCTGTATACACGGCTGGAATTTCTATCCGTGGGAGCGTGTCGTGGGTGTTCTGGATGGCAGAACCAGCGCATAGGGTTACTTTGCGGGAACAATTCCATGAATACACAGAGCACGAAGAAGATCTTATGTGTGCAGGGACATGCAAAGTCGTTTTCGGTGTGCTCCCTATGCAGGATCAATGTGCATTTTTCCATGATTCTGGCCCATGGTATCACATTAGCTTCTTGCTACTCCGACATGTGTTGGCAATATACTGTCAGAGTGGACCATATATATATTTATGTATATATATATATATATATATATATATATATATATATATATATATATATATATATATACATACATATACGTCATCCATGTAACTGACTTGCCATCAGTCATTCGAGGAGCACTCGCCTTCGGATGTTACTTCAGAGATTTACATCACTCTCAGCATGTCTTTTATAACCTCTTTATTGGTCAAAAGTTGGCATCCACGTATATAATATGCCTTGCATTTCGGCTTTCCCAACAAATATATATAGGTAATAACTCGCATGAGGCAGGCAAACAACCAGTCATGGCTCACCTTGTCTGACAAAAAACATTACAGTCAGACTCTCATCTTGTGTACAGGCAAGTTATAAATGTCCCATATAATATCATGTCTTCTGACTTTAGTAGTGTTTTAAATGGCAATTTAAATAATTCTGTAATGGCTAGTAAATTTCCAATGAAACACAATACTGTCAATGTAGCCTTTTGTGTTCACTGTCAGCAGAACCAATGGTTTTTCAATATGTTGTGAACATAATTGCAGTGACAGACAGTGAGCCTCATTACAAGCCTGGAGGCCCAGAAATAAGGGTATCAGTACCAGTGTACCGGTACCCTTTCCTGACCACTAGACTACAAGTATGTTTGCAGTGGCCATTGCTCCCCGCAGGTCTGACCAGCCGTGGATCTCCAGAGTCAAAATGAAAACCATGCAGACCTCACACCGAGTTCTATTAGAATTGTAATGCAGCCTATGATATAATGCCAATATGTTGACAAAACCGTAGGACAAATATTAAACAATAATAGAACAGAATTTGGACTTAAAAAAACATTGTCCCTACCATTTTTTCAAGGTTCTCTGGTACTTATCTGTTCTTATGGTATATCATAATTTAACAATTGAGTATAGTCTCCATAATCCAAGGAAGTCTATAACTGGTTTGAATGACATCAGAGCTTTGGGATTTTAATCGAACACACTATGCTGAGCGTAGCTTTCAAAACCTTACTTTGGCTGGAGCCAGCTTGGATGCCGATGGTACAATAGCCAAAGAAAAATATCATTCCTTTCCTCTTTTGCCCAATGCCACGTGGAAATGATAGGGTCTGGTAGAAGCGTGCATAAAACATTAATTGTATTGGCAATAAAGCTGATTCGCCCCAGCACGGTGGTGGCCATGCGCACTCCTCACTGGGAAACGCCTGCTCATTAGCTGCAGGTGTTTGCTGACCGATGCATCGTTGGGAAAGATCTTTTATGATTTATGAAGAACATTTTTCATCAAGTTGTCGCCTTGCGGAAAACTGGCAAGAGCATTGATGGAAACCTCCCCACATGGCTGACAAACAATTACCAGGCAAAGCTTGAATCTTAATTTATGAATCTAGACATAGTTCCCAAAATAGTTCCTGAATTGGATCTTAATGGCACCTGAACCGAATCTTAGAGTTCGCGTGCCATGGTAGGGCACTTCTATCACATGGCACGAAGCAAAGGTCGCCTCCTGCTCAAATACACCTCACAGTCTTATGTGCTGGAGAAATCTTTTGTTTAATTGATTAGGTCCCTTCTGGTGTAGGTTCAAAAAAGTGCAGAGGCGGTTCTGATTGCTGTGATCCATTCTACACAAGTAACTCGATTTGCATAACGACAGAACGCGGTCAGGCGTTTTTTCTATAAGGATATTGCCCTGACCCAATCATTAAATAATTATTTTCATTACTTAAAGCAGCCCCACAAAAGCACAAAAGCAGACACATAATGTCCTTGACCTGTGTCTAGTTTCTCTCAATACTTACTAACGAAATATAGAGAGACTTACTCGGCAGTCTTAGGAGTTCTATGCCAAATGAAATCTACACCGCCTTCTATGGCAAGAGCTGGTGTCTGTGCACCGGGAATGACTGTGCTGTGTTATGAAAGCAACAGGAAGCAGCCCCTGGGGGGTCTAGTCCATAGCCTGACTATTCTTACCTGTAATAGACCTGAACTTCCTCCACCTGTGAATGCTAAGCCTGCCTCATGATGTTCTCACATTGGAGAGGTCCCCCACCAGATCCTAGTGTGACCCATTTCTATAAAGGCACCGGGTCATCAAACCACACCTCCAGCTGCCTTTTAACATGACAAGAAGACAAACAGCTGCGCTCGGAGGCTGGCAGGGGTGGTTGTATGTGCTATTTAAGGTCAAGCACAGAGGCTGGCTGGGGTGGTTATATGTGCTATAGAAGGTCAGGTACAGAGGCTGGCTGGGGTGGTTGTATGTGCTATATAAGGTCAGGTACAGGCTGGCTGGGGTGGTTGTGTGTGCTATATAAGGTCATGTACAGGCTGGCTGGGTTGGTTGTATGTGCTATATAAGGTCACGTACAGGCTGGCTGGGTTGGTTGTATGTGCTATAGAAGGTCAGGTACAGGCTGGCTGGGGTGGTTGTATGTGCTATAGAAGGTCAGGTACAGGCTGGCTGGGGTGGTTGTATGTGCTATATAAGGTCAGGTACATAGGCTGGCTGGGTTGTTGTATGTGCTATAGAAGGTCAGGTACAGAGGCTGGCTGGGTGGTTGTATGTGCTATATTAGGTCAGGTACAGGCTGTCTGGGGTGGTTGTATGTGCTATATAAGGCCACGTACAGGCTGGCTGGGTTGGTTGTATGTGCTATAGAAGGTCAGGTACAGGCTGGCTGGGGTGGTTGTATGTGCTATAGAAGGTCAGGTACAGGCTGGCTGGGGTGGTTGTATGTGCTATAGAAGGTCAGGTACAGGCTGGCTGGGGTGGTTGTATGTGCTATATAAGGTCAGGTACATAGGCTGGCTGGGTGGTTGTATGTGCTATAGAAGGTCAGGTACAGAGGCTTGCTGGGTGGTTGTATGGGCTATATAAGGTCAGGTACAGGCTGGCTGGGGTGGTTGTGTGTGCTATATAAGGTCACGTACAGGCTGGCTGGGTTGGTTGTATGTGCTATAGAAGGTCAAGTACAGGCTGGCTTGGGTGGTTGTATGTGCTATAGAAGGTCAGGTACAGGCTGGCTGGGTGGTTATATGTGCTATAGAAGGTCGGGTACAGGCTGGCTGGGGTGGTTGTATGTGCTATAGAAGGTCAGGTACAGGCTGGCTGGGGTGGTTGTATGTGCTATGTAAGGTCAGGTACATAGGCTGGCTGGGTGGTTGTATGTGCTATAGAAGGTCAGGTACAGAGGCTGGCTGGGTGGTTGTATGTGCTATATAAGGTCAGGTACATAGGCTGGCTGGGTGGTTGTATGTGCTATTTAAGGTCAGGTACATAGGCTGGCTGGGTGGTTGTATGTGCTATAGAAGGTCAGGTACAGGCTGGCTGGGGTGGTTGTATGTGCTATAGAAGGTCAGGTACAGGCTGGCTGGGGTGGTTGTATGTGCTATAGAAGGTCAGGTCAGGTACAGGCTGGCTGGGGTGGTTGTGTGTGCTATATAAGGTCACGTACAGGCTGGCTGGGTTGGTTTTATTTGCTATAGAAGGTCAAGTACAGGCTGGCTTGGGTGGTTGTATGTGCTATAGAAGGTCAGGTACAGGCTGGCTGGGGTGGTTATATGTGCTATAGAAGGTCAGGTGCAGGCTGGCTGGGGTGGTTGTATGTGCTATATAAGGTCAGGCACAGAGGCTGGCTGGGGTGGTATTATGTGCTATATAAGGTCAGGTACAGAGACTGGCTGGGTGGTTATATGTGCTATAGAAGGTCAGGTACAGGCTGGCTCGGACTCCACTTTTATTCATCAGCTGCCCTCAGAAGTCTCCAGTTATTTGCCTCCTTTAATGCTGTTTTATTGCAATGCCTCCCATGCGCTTCATACATGGCCCTGAGTTCATGGCTTTGCTTGTCATGCGAGGTTCGATTTCAGTTCATAGTTCCTGGATTTGGACCTTGTGTATTGTCAGCACACTTTTCTCTTCCCATTTCCCAGCTGTCTTCCTCCCCTACCACCTCTTGCCACTGATGTGCTAGTGATATTTGGCTGCTTATCTCTTTGAAAGTAAAAGGCCGCGAGATTCTCTGACAGGCTACATCAGACGCCATTTATTCCTAGGGCTAAAACGTCAAACCTGCACCCATCCAACAGGAGAGTGAGTGGGGTCCCCTGCCACCAGGCCCCAGACCTGAGCACCGAGGTTTCTTTACACAGGGGAAAACACTACACTCTACAACTTGGAGTCCGTCCTGCCATCAGTATAAGCAGCCTGGCTGCCTGTTTGCACAGCAAACACTCGCTCGCATTTTTGCCCAACCCAGTCTTAGCCAAACACACGTTTCGAGCGGCTTTTTTTAAGACCCAAATAAGTACTGCAGTTAAAGAACATGTTCCGGATTGGCACGGCCCCAAGGCTACGTCGGGCGAGCCTCTCTTAACTCAGAAGACGACGTGTGCTTGTGTCTGCAGCAGGTGTTCTAGTCGCCACACTCCCCCTCACATGATGGCGTTTGAAAGTTCAGGCTCAACGCAAGCACCCAGATGGATGAACACCCACAGGTAACCAACCACCTGTCAAAAAGGTTGGGCACGTCATAATTGCGAACATCGCTGTAATGGTGCACTTGCAGAAAGGCTGGACCATCCAGGATGCAATTGTTGGAGGATCACGTGCTGTGCATACTCCTGCCCTCTAGCGGTTGGTCCAGACAACGGCTAGAGTTATTTTAACAATAGTAGTCTTTGCAGTCTCGAACGTCTTTATTTACCCTTGTGTCTGAAACACAGGTGGCTCTAACCTTTCTGGTTGTCAGACATAGTTGTAACAGTGCGCATACATTTTACGTTTGTTGTGTAGAGATTTTTTTTTTGCCATGATCTTTCCTGTGTGAAGAAACATATGGGGTCATTACGACCCAGGCGGTAAGTACACCAGCTTTACCACCATGGTGTAAACTACGTTTACACCATGGTGGATGGCGGATTTACCGCCCCATTCCAAGGTGAGTGGGGCGGTAAATCCCCATTTCCCATTTACCCTTCCCCATTCCCATTTTTGCCCCATAGGGCATAATGGGAGTGGGGAAGGCGCTAATTACGGCACCGTAAATTACGGTGCCGTAATTAGCACCAAGGCGGTTTAGCGCCATGGATTTTAACGCCTGCTGAAAGCAGCCGTTAAAATTGGAATCAGGCGTTAAGGGTTGACGACGGCGTTAACCCTTAACGCCTGAGTTGTAATGAGGCCCATAGTCACTACTTCTCTCCTGGAAGCCTCCTGTATAATCACACACAGTAACGCTCATACAATAACAACGTTTGCACTGAGGACCTTCTCAGGAACAGAGTGAGCAGCTCCTACTCCAAAAAGACAGCACACAATGCTAATAAAGCATACAAACGTGCCCAACCGAACCCAGTTGAAAAAAAATGAATGTCAAACCCGTAATCCCTGGTGACGGCTACTCTTCCAACGCCATTACTGATGGTTTTGGCCAAACATTTGGCCTCAGTAAATCCCAAGTCAAGCCTGAAGGTGCCAAGCGCAGCCAAAGTGACCAAAGTCCAGCAAAAAAAACAGAGCATAAGACCACAATTCATGGCTTTGTGCCAAAACCTTTGGCTCCAAACAATGCACGACAGGCATCAGTGCTGGCCTTACCTGGAACCTTGACACATCAACCAACACTAACAATATCTTCCATGTGATTTGTTATCGTGGCCTAGAAACCGCCACCACATCAATGGTCACTCACATAGCAAACGATCCCTACTTTTGAAGAACCAGAGAACCCTTTCATAGGCAAACTAACATTTTTGCTCTATAGGATAAGTTAGGACTACCATGTCACCCACTTGTGCACCATGGAACAGAAGACTAGGGAGATGACATAGCAGGGGCGTGGTAACACTAACAAAGACACTTTTGAACCTGATACAATATAGGAGAATTGCTGATTGCTGGAGGAACCTGATCAACCAACATCATCTCCACCAGATAATCTAGCAGCATGCAATGCCCTCATGCAGAGAATGGCAGACGCGCACACACACACGCCGTACCTTGCACAGATGTGTCTGTGCCTAGAAAACATATATTAAGCATAGCCAGGATCAACATACGATGTTTTTGTCTGTCATTGCAAAGTGCAGGTATTGATATAAGTCACTCTGCAGCAAATGGTGTTCCAATGTCGGTGACTCACGGAGTTGAATTCATTAATACAATTCCCCCCTTTGTACCTAATGATTCTGTGCTGGAAAATGCAATGGAGAAGGGTGTGTCAGATTCTTATAATCTGTGTGGTTATGTTGCTGATGATGAAACTAGATTAAAGCCAAAACAAGCAGACCATTTAGTGTATTACAGGGTGCTCTTTTCTCAACTAACGAGATATGGAAAGCACCACTATCGGGTTGTTTATGCTTAAAGGGCCAGGGGACAATTTATTCAAATGAACGGGTGAAAGTGTTAGCAGTACATCACGTCCCAGTAGATTATTGCATGGAGTATATAATATGGGATACCTGTCCAGTGTCTTTGAACAAAATTAATATATTGCCCCTTTTCTCTGAAAATCCCAAATCATAGGGCTATATCCACTCGGGGTATCGTTAGTGTTGAATGCATTGATAATAGGAGATTAGATCTCATAACCATGGATATAGCCTCTAGGATTGTGTATGATGTGATTTTAAGGGAGTCGATTCCATTAAGATATTTGGGATACGACATCATCCCCTATGTACTGTCGTCGAATGGTTTAACAGGGAACTCAGGGAATTTCAAGCAGCTTCATTTTCTTCAAGATATGAGGATCTCAGTAAATGACTGTATGGAATCAGAGCAGAAAATCCAATTGATCTCCTCAACTAAAGATAATACAATGCCAGAGGAAGATTGGTCATGGATTTCTTGAACCCTGAATAGTAAGGTTGTAAATTCATCATCAAAACTGCTTCATCTTTAGTAAAGATCTGCACTTGATCTCATGGAATTCACGTGCGAACAAACAATTGTTTACTAACGTTGAGTTGGGGACCATGTTAACAAGTCATAGTGTAATAGTGCTGCAAGAAACATGGTTATTGAGCTGTCCTCTATTGGACGGCTATACTGTTCCCAAGCTGCTGTAAAATGTATGGGAGGAAGTACATCAGGAGATCTGTTGTAAAATCACAGTTTGTGGGGTGGGACAGTAGAGAATTATACACCCAGAGAGGTGCCAGGGGTGTTGTCTTATAGTTTCTTTTTGATGGTATATCTGCTAGATTTTTGGTTGTCAACATTTATTGGTATGTGGCATTTGTAATGTGTTGGAGTTTTTAGCAACATAAGAGAAATTCTTATACAATTGGATTAATAATAATTGGAATGGTATTATCATAATAGCTGGTGATTTTAATTCCACACATCCTGATTCTGATGTGTCCGCTTTGACTAATGATTTAATTACTCTAAATCAGAGTTCTTTAAAAGAAATTAATGGTAAACAGTGGTATTTAAAATTAACCACTATAGGTCTTAGGATGTTGAATGGAAATGTAAGTGGTGACATTCCCGCCCAGGATACCTGGAAGCGTGGGGAATCGGAATTCATCCTGGACTATGTTTTTGTGGGCCATGGTCTATTTTCTTGCTGTTTACATTTTGAAATCTTAACATTAACTTGAATTGATCACAATATGCTGAGGACGCAGTTTGTGATTGGGGTTGAAAAACGTGATCTTATGGCTGGAGTCCCACTGATAGTGAATAATGGTAGAAGAAGGGTCAAGTTGTTGAATCAACATATAATGTTAATGAAATTATATGTCAATGTTGGAATATAAGTATGTATGATTGGAAATTGAGAACTTTCAATCATGACTGATTTCATGTATACATTAAGGACGCTTTTAATCAGAAATTTGCTTCTAATATACCTCCGCCCTCCATTAACATTTGCATCAGTTTGACCCTCTAGTAATAGGGCAAAAGAAAGGAATGAGATGCACAATCAGAGAGATAAAAAACAGTAATATTGTCAAAGCTGTCGCAATGGATATCATAACCGTCTGTTCCACTTCCCTCCTCCGACTCCTCACCTGATGAGCTGGAATCCGTGGTGTAGCTGGGGGCTTCTCGGTATTGACAACAATTTGAAGCTGAATCCCTTCCGCGGTGTGAAGCCACATCAGCCACCTGTGAACTGTGGCCCCTGCGGCCCCGTCACCGAAGGCGGGTCGATAGGGGAAAAAGCCAAATGACAAAAAAACCCTTGCTGAGATCGATGTGCCGGAGATTCGGCTAGATGGAGTCCGGAAATCAGGAGCAGTCTGGAACAGGCCGAATGTAGGATTCCGATGAGGCAGAGCAATCCGAAGAATTGCTTCAAAAGGAAGGAAGGAAGAGTGGAAAACACAGGTAAACTGGGGGGGCCTGGACTTAAAGCGGACGGGAATGTAAAGGATCTAAATCCAGCGGAAGAGAAGCGTGAACGAAGGCACGCCACTAGACAGGAGGGAAAAACGAGACTCAGAGAGGGAAGGAACCCCAAAGAGGAGAGAGAGAGAGAGAGAGAGAGAGAGAGAGAGAGAGAGAGGAAACGAAAATACACACAAGCGTACAGCAACAAAGTAAGCAAGCGATAGCTCAAAGTTGCAATGCGCCATCCACCGGGGAAACGTGGAAGTAATGCTTCCTGGCTACGGTGACGTCACCATGTGAAAAACGTGAGAAAGACTAGACCGCCACCTATGCAAGGGCAAGAAAGGCGTGTGACAACCTAATGACCACTCCAACAGAACCGTCGCCACAGTCTGCCCCCGTCTGAAGGAGACCCCCCCTGGCTTGCCTGGATGACAGGTGTGAAACCTCCGGAGTAGTCTCAGTGCATGAATGTGGGCCAAAGGTTCCCAGGAATCTTCCGATCTGTGGTATCCTTTCCATCCAATTAGGTACTCCAGGCTCCCTTTATGGTATCTTGAATCGGAAATATGGGAAACCTCATATTCGTCACTTTCTGTGGTGGCTCGAAGATGTGCATGGTTCGATGTGGAGTGTACATGAGATTGAAAGAAAGGTTTGAGTAGAGAAGCATGAAACACCGGATGGATGCTTTGAGATTGGGGGGAAGATGCAGTTTTTAAGAGACAGGATTGATCTTAGCTAGGATGGAAAACGGGCCCAAATATCTGGGAGAAAGTTTGGAAGGATGGGCCTACCGAGGGAGGTATTTGGTGGATAACCATACTTTTGAACCAACCTTCCAATCCGGGCCCTGCTGATGGTGAACATCCGCTTGTTTCTTGTAGTATATGGCTGTGTCTCTGAGACTGGAAGAAGCAGAGGAATGGGCTTCCTGAATGGTAGTAAGGATAGTCTCTATGGTTGGGAGCTGAGATTGTACATGTGCCACAGGAAGAATGCTTCTTAGGTGCAAACCGTAGGTGCAGTAAAAGGGAGACATCGTGATGGCAGAGTGTTTGGCGTTATTATAGGCAAATTCTGCGGTAGGTAAAAGCGCCACCCAATTATCTTGTTGCTGATTGCAGAAGCATCAAAGATATTGTTCTAGGGTAGCGTTTGTCCTCTCTGTCTGCCCGTTGGTCTGTGGATGGAAACCAGAAGAGAGTGCTCTTTCTATGCCCAAATGGTGATTTATAGCCTTCCAGAATTTAGAAGTGTACTGTGGACCTCTATCTGAGATAATCTTGTCCGGCAGTCCGTGTAGACGGACAATGTCCCGAAGAAAGACCTGTGACATCTCCTCAGCCGATGGTATTCTGGGTAGTGGGGAGAAATGCGCCATCTTAGAAAAAGTGTCTGCCGTCACCATGATACAGGTGCATGAATTTGAAGGAGGTAAATCAACTATAAAGTCAGTAGTGACAATACCCCAAGGACGTGTAGGGATGGTGGACTGTTCTAGCAGTCCTATGGGTTTGCTGGAATGATACTTAGCTTGGGCACATACTGAGCATTTCTGAACGTATTCAGTCATGTCTTTGCGCATCTGGAACCAGAAATATGAACGCTGGACAAGATCTAGTGTTCTTGACATTCCTCTGTGTCCAGCAGTGCAAGCGTCATGACAGAGACGGATCACTTTCTTGCGGAGATCGTCTGTGGGTAAGTAGAGCTGCTGTCCTCTAAACCAGAGCCCATCCTTCATCTTGAAATCCTTAGTGATGAAAGGTTGTTCACTCGCTGTAGCTTGTCTTACTTGCTGTTGAAAGGTGTTGATGGTTGCCTTACGAATTTGATCAGGGAACATTCGCTCTGGGTCAGAAGTAGGGGTTTTACTGGCATCCTTCCTAGACAGAGCATCAGCCAAAATGTTCTGTCTTCCTGGGTGATAAGTGATGTGGAAATCATACTGAGTAAAAAAATTTGCCCAACCCGCTTGTCTTGAGTTTATGAATTCCATTGACTCAAGGACTTTAATATTTTTGTGATCTTACGAATGGTAAAGGGATGAATACCTCCTTGGAGTAGGTGTCTCCAGGTCTCACAAGCCTGTTTTATAGCCAGCAGTTCTTTATCCAGTACGGAATCGTTTTTTTGACTTGGAGTTAATGTCTTCGAGAGGTAGGCGATGGGATGTTCTATGCCTTCGAAAGTTTGGAGAAGAACTGCCCCAATGGCTGCTGTGGAGGCATCTGTCTCAACTATGAAGGGTTAAGATTGAATTGGATGTCTGAGAATCGGAGCAGAACAAAAGAGAGTCTTGAGATGGGTGAAACTCTCTTCTGCCTCACAGGTCCATTGGAACGGAGATGAACTCTTCTTTAGAAGAGAAGTGATGCAGGGGACTACATATGAAAAGTTCTGAATGAATCTGCGGTAGTAGTTAGCCAAACCCAGGAATCTTTGGACCTCTTTTACAGAACTTGGCGAAGGCCATTCCAATATGGCAGCTACCTTCCGTTCGTCCATAGAAACCCCTTCATGAGATTGAATGTATCCCAAATAGGGTATGGTATCAACGCCAAAGACACACTTTTCAAGTTTGGCACGTAAATGATTGTCTTGGAGGTGGCACAGTACTTCGGAGATGTGGATGGTATGTTGTCTAGTATCCTTGGAGAATATAAGTCTGTTGTCCAAGTATATGATGACAGAGACAAACATCATGTCAGAGAACAGGCGGTCCATGAACCTTTGGAAGACTGCTGGCGCGTTGTCTAGCCCAAAGGGCATCACCCGATATTCATATAGCCCAAAGGGTGTCCGAAAAGCAGTCTTCCATTCATCCCCTTCTCGAACCCGGAGGAGATGATACGCACTCCGTAAATCGAGTTTAGTGAAGATCTTGGCTCCTTGTACTACCTCAAGGATGTCCGATATGAGCGGCATCGGGTATCTATTCCGTATCGTGACCTTGTTAAGTCCACGGAAATCAATACAGGGTCTCAATTCGGTGGCATTTCACTTGGAAATGAAGAACAGAGGCGACTATGCAAGGGACTTTGAAGGCTGTATCAGTCCATTTTGTAGATTACTATCCAGATACAACCAAAGGGCCTGCTTCTCATTATTAGAGAGCTAAAACATGCGCCCAAATGGTACCAAAGCTCCGGAAACCAGGTCTATGGTGCAGTCTTCTGGTCTGTGAGGCGGTAGCTCCAATGTGGACTGCTCTTGGAAGACTTGTTGGTATTGGATGTATTCCGTCGGTAAGGAGTGGACCCCAATGGAAAGAGCTGAAGTCGGGTTGGTAGCTTGAATATTCACAGCGCACTAGTGCAGGCTACACTGTTTCTTGCAGTATTCCGATTCAAAAGCCAGGAAGTTGTTGCCCAATCAATCTGAGGGTTATGGCGACGAAGCCAAGAGATTCCCAGGATAATAGGGAAATGCGCAGCCCTTATAATGTCAAATACGATCTTCTCTGAGTGTTGAAAAATCTTGAATTGTAACACGCCGGTCGAATGCGTAATAGGGCCTGAAGATAACGGGGTACCGTCGACCCCTTCCACTTTCTGATCTTCGAGCTTTTCAATCCGTGGTATTCCCATTTTGGTTGCCCAGTGGACATCCACAAAACTCCCGGCTGCACCACAATCTAGTAGGGCCAAAGCCTCCACCCAGCTTCCATTGATCTCAATTGAACCACAATCATCATCAAACGGGAATCCTCGGAAATGTTTTGTGTAGGAGAAGAAACTGATAGAGAAACATAGGGATGAGAAGAATATCTGGTTCCTCGGTAGTTTGTCCCTCTCAACTCCGAGGATGATCGTTTCCCGACCGACGTGATGCTAGCTCCTCACAATTATTAATAGAGTGTTTCTCCGATGCGCAATATGCGCACAATCCTCTTTCTCGGCAGCGTTGTCGTTCTTCACTGGTAAGTGGGCCTCGGGTCATTCCAATCTGCATCGGTTCATCTTTCGGGAGAGTGGAGGAAGAGGGAAGGACATTTGGTAGAGATCCACCGAAATATGACCGGCTCTTGTATTTGCGCCGTTCGTTCTTTCGTTCAGCCAGTTGGTGTTCTATTTGAAGAACGGCAGAGAATAGTTCTGCGAGAGTCAGGGGTCTCGGCATACGAGCAAGCTCATCTTTGATGTCCTCCTTCAGACCCCTTCTGAAGATCGCATACTGTGCCTCTTCTGGCCAGCCCGTCTGGGCCGCTAAAGCTTTGAAATTGGAGATGTAAGACAGCACATCCATAGAACCCTGATGCGCATCCAAGATCTCTTCACATGCTGAATAGGTGGTTTCGGAACGCTCGAAGGTGTGTCTGATTAAGGTGCAAAATTCCTTGTATTCGTGGAGGGCGGGATCTTCTCCTATCACTAACGGCGTGACCCAAGACAAAGCGTTTCCCACCATATTCGAGACAATAAAACCCACTCTAGCTTTGCTTGTAGCAAAAAGGACGGGTCTATACGTGAAATACAGTTTACACGAGTCGAGAAATTCTCTCATCTTCGTGGAGGACCCATCGACAAAGGCATAGGGGGCAATTCCAGGCCCTGCGGGTTCTCTCTTGTAGTCATAAGTTGTTTGAGCACAACATTTTCAGCCTTCAAAGTATGGACTTCTTGGTAGATTTGTTGTAGTGTCTGGTTTTCCACTTTCAAAGTTTGTACTTCTTGGGAAAGCTTCTGTATAGCCCCGACAAGCTCTTGGATTTGTTCTGAGGTAGCCATTGTTAGGCGTTGCACACTGTCAAAGCTGTCACAATGGATATCAGAACCATCTGTTCCACTTCCCTCCTCCGACTCCTCACCTGATGAGCTGGAATCCGTGGTGTACCTGGGGGCTTCTCGGTATTGACGACAATTTGAAGCTGAATCCCTTCCGCGGTGTGAAGCCACAGCGGCCACCTGTGAACTGTGGCCACTGCGGCCCCGTCACCGAAGGCGGGTGAATACGGGAAAACGCCAAATGACAAAAAAACCCTTGCTGAGATCGATGTGCCAGAGATTCGCCTAGATGGAGTCCGGAAATCAGGAGCAGTCCGGAACAGGCCGAATGTAGGATTCCGATGAGGCAGAGCAATCGGAAGAATCGGTTCAAAAGGAAGGAAGGAAGAGTGGAAAACCTAGGTAAGCTGGGGGAGCCTGGCCTTAAAGCGGACTTGAATGTAAAGGATCCGAGGCCAGCGGAAGAGCAGCGTGAACGAAGGCACGTCGATAGACAGGAGGGAAAAACGAAACCGGGAGAGGGAAGGAACCCCGAAGGGGAGAGAGAGAGGGAGAGAGAGAGGAAATGAAAATACACACAAGCGTACAGCAACAAAGTAAGCAAGCGATAGCTCAAAGTTGCAACACTCCGTCCGCCGGGGAAACGTGGAAGTAATGCTTCCCAGCTACGGCGACGTCACCACGTGAAAAACGTGAGAAACACTAGACTGCCACCTATGCAAGGGCAAGAAAGGCGTGTGACAACCTAATGACCACTCAAACAGAACCGTCGCCACAGTCTCCATGTGGTCGGGCGCATGACAAATATGGCTATTCATGCAAAATTGGTTTGTATAAAAACGGAAAAATAATTATTCACTGTTGTATTTTAGTGCAAAATGATGGGGGGAAAGCTGAAGATTCTAGGTCAAAAGAATAGCTTGAATTTCTGTCAAATTATTAATGGAGAAGTTGTCAGACCATGGTACCGGTAAATCTTATATCGGAGTCTGTTTGGATCCAACATTTTAAGATGATTTATAAGAGGAGGAACTCAACTCTGTGTATAATCCTCGGAAATACAATGGATTTGTCAGGGTGGCCCTTACGTATTACTCACAAGGTTTTATACGACTTCATTTAACAGCTAGCTCAACTAGAGCTGCTGGCCCAGACAATCTCACAAATCAAATATTTAAGGCTGCTCCAGAGAAGTGGACCAATATTTTGGTTATCTTATTTTCCCAATTGGTTGAGTCCAATAAGTTGCCATTGTCCTGGCAAACTTCTTTTGCACTCTCTCTACATAAACGCGGTGATCACAGTAATCCAACTAATTACAGACCCATAATGATCATGGACGCCGACAGCACGATTTTCGTGTCACTTCTGTTACAACATCTAGAAGCATGGTCAATGGAAATAGATAGATTAAAGAAACCACAGGTGGGATTCAGGAAACCGCAAGGCACCTCTATTAATCGTTTTATTCTGAAGTGCAGGGAGGATCTTGCCTGGGATAAATCGTATGATCAGGTCTATTAGCAGCTTTTGACTCTGTAAATAGGAATCTGCTGTGGCGCAAATAAGAGAATTGGGGAATTCCAGTTGGATTACTGAGACAGCTCATTCTTTTACATGATAAGACCAATATACAGGTCAAGATTTATTATGAAGGCTCCCTCTCTAAAAAATATATAATGATACGGGTCAGAGGCAGGGTTGCATTTTGGCACCCTGCCTCTTCAACCTGTATATATCAGAAATTGAGGAGGAGCGGTCATCGGACGCATTAAGATATCCTCTTTTAAATATCTTTGGATGGCTTATGCAGACGATGTTATGTTATTTAATTGCACCCACCACAGACTTCAATATTTAATAGCAGCATTTGCACTTTATTACGAGAAACATTTCTTGGAAATGAATTGCACAAAAACTAAGATAATGCACTTTACTTCAGCAAGGTGTAGGACGAATTATGCTGGATTTTAAATATGGAAACATTAGGTGTAACTGAACATTTTATTTCTTTGGGGTTTCCAACTTTTAACAAGCCAGGCAAAACACGTATGTTGGAATTTTTTGTAATATAAAGCTAAATGTCTTGTGGGGAAAATGTGTGCAATTAATTTCAAATTTGGCACATTTTCAATGTTACCACTGATTTGTTTCTATGAGGGCAAAGTTGTACCCAAACCTTTATATGGAGTTGATGTAATGCAATTTTGGGTCCATGAGAAACTGGAATATCTGCAAGCTCTGATCTGGAGGAAGGTTTTAGGCTTACCAAACAGTCAGATACGAGTCGGGATCAAAGTCTTTAGTGGGTAGGGCCAATTGGAAATTCCTTAGCCCGCCTGAAAACTCCCTTTATTGCAACATTGAAAACTTGATTCGAGAAAAGAAGGATATAACCATTATTAATTGGGTGAAAGCTTGCTCGGATATTTTATGTAACTTGGGTTTCACTATGGCAGACCTCCGAGGAATTTTATGAATATTGAACGCCCACTTTATGTTGAGGATTGGAAGTTAACGATAGATAAACCGCACAGCTATGAATCTCTGGCACATCTAAAAAATGAGCATAAAAAAATGGGTTGCCTACCAGAGTATTTGAATCTATTTCCAAATAACAACAGTCGGGCACATTTTATGAGATTTCGCTATAATTTGTTGCCCACTCATGAAATTTTATCTAGAAGAAATTTAAGGCCTAGAGACAAAGCCAGTTGTAGGTGTTGTAGAGATCTAAGCGCCACATAATCTTTAAAACATTTAATAATATATTGTCTGGTTTTAAAATATAAGCGTCTTTTATATTTTAGACAATTTATTTATAAAAACTGTTTTTATTAATTGTGAAACTTTATGGACATATTTAATGAGTGGATATTCTAATTCGGTAGTAATCGCGGTTCTTGGTTATTTGAATTCTCTATAAATAAATATGGATGGTATTTGAAATTGTATTTGTCTGTTTCTTGTGATATTGGATGTAGTAGAGATGAATGTATAGCTATGTTTTTGATTTTTTTTCCTATTTTAACTATGTGTAATTCATTGTTATGTGTATTATATGGTAAGGTTTTTTTTACCATATACAGTTAAAACATAGATATATACCTACATGTTGTTTAGAAGGTGGAGGGGATCCCCTTTTCACACGCCTTTCATGCTTCCCACTCCTTTTCAATCTCATCTGACCACATGCTGCGTTCTGCTGTCACAGTGGGGTATACCCCCTTCACCCTATGGTCTCGCTCATGACTTCCCCTGCCCCATCCTCTTCTGCCACACTCCCTTTCCGCCCCCTTCCTCCATGCCCCTTCCCATTCCAGCACACATCCTCTCCCCTGCCCCCCTCCTGTGTTCATGGATCTTTTTACTGCAAGACAAAGACCTCTGCTGCAATTGATTCGTAGAAAAAACCTGTCACCCTACACGTTACATCAAAACTACCGAAAGGCCAATGATGTCATGTGCAATAGAACATCCTGTCTCTGCGATCAGTGTGGAGGCACTCTGCCAGCTTAGCATCTGGCGAGAGTTTGCACTTCCTGTATGAGGTCTGCGGATATTTGTTTTCATGGCATTTCATTCAGCGGTTCGGTTTATACTTAACTATCACAAAACACAAAAATGTTATATGGACAGATTTGCCTTCTGGGGGCTTTGTGCCTTTGTTATGTTTGACTGTTGTTTGCTAGCACTTCCGGACACGCTTCCGGACTGTCCGCTGGAGCTGGAATCTAAGCCATTAACACTAAACAGACACTACTATTTTTTTGCTTTTTCTAGGAACAAGGCAGAATGATCGAGATGGGAATAACAGGCCCTGAGGGGCACGTGCTCAGCAGGCCAGAAGAGGTACGTCTTTCATGATACTCACAGACAAATCACTGTATGTTCAAGGCTGAGGGTTTGTGTTAGCATGCCAAGTTGTGCTAAATCATCTGCTTTGCCCCAAAGACCCGGGCCATATAATACCAACGGAAGCTACTCTGTGGGCAGCTTAATTTAGTTGGTCTCTGTCCCCAATGGACCAAGCACTGGAAAAGCCAACCATTTGACTTGTGAGTAGTCCTATGATTGTAATCTTACATGCACTGCCATGATGGTCTACATGACCATAAGATGGTAGCTTCTGACAAGGGGTTTTAGTGCGGCATATTATGGCAATGCCTGGCAAATGCCTGTCTAATGCCTGCACAAGAATCAACACAATTGGCTTGGCTAGTGCTTGTTTTTAACTGAAATTCAGTGAAAAGTCAGAAGTAAGGAACACACATATTGCTTTTCAATGAAGTGGCTAAAGGCACACTTGTTACACCAGGATCTGGGTTAGAACTGAAATTATTCCATTACATTTTTAAATGCTAAGAATTAGCATTGGCATTGCCTTAGAATCAAAGAGGGTGGGGGTTTGCAGTGGGTGGGAATGGCCAAAGGGACTAGCATGGCCATGTATAGTCAGTGGGTGGATACAATCCAAACAACATCCACAGACTATTTGTTCCTCTTCACATTCCTTCCCTCTCCTATTTTCACTTTCCATGCCAATAGTTTTGGACCATAGGCAATCCTTAAAATGACACCTAATAGCCAAAACTAAAAACGGATTGTAGAATTCTCCTTTTGATTGAACACTGGCACCACTGCCGACCTGACCTAGTCATTGTTTGAGGAAAATCATAACAATTCCTGACAGGTCGGTGCATCGTTGTTAGGAAAGATTTCATATTTGAATGTAATTTTCCCTCCCTGTGTCAACCCCCCAAACATTTTGCTGCTGTTTTACACCCTGATCTAAACTTTGCCAGAGAAGCACAGCCCTCAGCCGCACTCCTCTGGGCTTTCGCTCAATTCTTATGGGGAAACTGACAGGTCCTTAAGATAGTCAGTACTGGGAGACTTTGTTTCCCTTAGTCCTTTCCTCATGTTGCAGCTTTTGTGCGACATGTAACAAGAGTGCAATGTAACTTACTTTACAGCACTCTTGGGTCTCTAGTCATTCCAAAGGCCCTAGAAACTCTTGCTGGACTTATTATGAACTGTGCAGGTGTGTCACGGATGGGACTGGTGGCAGCTATCGTTTATCTTATGTTTTGAACCCTTTTTCTGCCATGTTATCCGCGCTTACCGCGTTTGGCACGAATAGTTGGCCTGGCTCCAAAATGGCCATGCCACGCGGTTCTTTGTCCTGTTCTTTGGCCATCTTGCCCCTTCACCTTCCCCAGGTCGAGTAGACCCGGGTCAGTCCTTATTTGGTCATTCACTTTCCCGCGAAACCCAAAGCTTTCGCAGGCTTCTGCAAGCCTTGTGTGTGTGCCACCATGATGTGGGCTGGGATGTCTGTTCCCAATACACATCCTGGGTGCCAGAGAGTCTGGAGTGTCCAGAATGCCTGGGACCACTGTGGTCCGTGATTGGTCCACGTATGGAGTGAGTGTTTGTGAGCAGATCTCCCATTGGGTCCTCTCCGTTTTGGAGCAAAGGGAAATTTGGATAAGAGGAGGCTGAAAAGACCACTACCATGTCGATCTCCTGAGTTCACACTGAACAAGGGATAAGGAGCCAAGTATCCTGCAACAAGAAGCCGAGTCGAGGAACCGCTGTTGACCCGCTAGAAGGTTTGGCACCCTGAGCATGCTGTCGTCCTGCGAGACCCCTCTGCATCTGATCGTCCTAGAAGGTCTGCAAAGGCGCTTTGACCCATTGGAATAGTGGGACCAACTATTCTCGGGACCTTCATCAAACCCTGCAAGTAAGCCTCTTCGGAAGTGTCCCTGGGCCAACCAGTGGGCTGACCAGCTTACGCAGGACGTTTTGCTCTGTAACCGCCGCCGTTTCGGGGAAGCCCTCGAAACCTGGCTTACTGCTAGCTCTGTGTCCACGGCACACTCACACCGAATTTCGTACACTTGGCATTCCCAGGTCTGAAGTGAGACGAGTGCGCCCGGACCAGAGTAACCGCGGTTGCTGTGTTGCCCTGCTGTGGCAACGACCTGTGCACGTTCGCTGCATTTGTGACCCCCTCAACCCTGCATCCTGCTACTGCGGAATCTACACGGTGTCGTGACGTTCTGCTTGTCGCATCCGAACCTGCCAGCAACGTGAACTGAACTGGCGAAGTCTGGATCTGCCTGTGTCGGGGACCGGTGAGAAGTCCATACCCCAACCGGTGGCCCCTCGCGCAGGAGCCCATTTCTTTTCTATCGCCGTTGTGAAATAGCGACTCTATCCCGCACTCTCAACCTGCCTCCGCCCGCAAGTGGAGGTCTTGCTTGAGTAGTGGAGACTTGTTCTTCATCGCTTCATTCACCTTCCTGAACTGTCAGAGACCCTTGAAGAGACCCTATTTTGTCCATTGGCACAAGCGCATGCATGTACTATTGAGCATAAGGCTCCTCTCTTTGTAGGACTTGGACTGCCTCCTAGTTAGGTGTATTTCTGATGTCGAACTGGGTCTAACGATTACTTGCACTGCCTGTTCCCCCCCACCATCTAGGTGGTCTACATATTCCGTGCTCCTAACGCCTTAGACCCCTCGGTCTTGTATATATATATTGTATTGATTGTGATGTGTTGGTTTACATTAGTATTATTGTGATTCTTTGCTATGGTTGATGTTACATAGGCCTTGTAATAAATGTGTCTATATTTTTAATATAACACCTGTCTGGAGTAATTTGTAAGTGTCCTTGCTTTGTGTGCTCATTGAGGTCTTTCAGTCAACCTCACCCCTCTTGAGACTTAGTCTTGACCGCCGCCATCGCTACCCTGATTGGTCTGGCTTGTCCAGAGGTTACCCTGTTCCAAGAAACTAGGCAGGCCTTCTGAACCTCTGCCCCTCCAGGTCAGAGTTCAGAAATCCATCTTAACAATCGTCCAGGCCCATAGGACGGGATAGTCTCTCACACCTGGAACAGTTGACCATTGACTAACCCTGCCTCAGCCCTAATGGCCATTCAACATCCCCAGTCTATCTTGCACATAGACCAGTTTGTCCCTCCCTTCTAAAGAATTGTGGGTGTTTAGCAGCCCAGCGTCACTATTAGGAAAAGAGGAGTGGAGATTTTGTGCTTTCTAGTTCAAAGGGTGTTTAACTATTTAGGGCTAGTCCGTCCCTCCTGCAGTTAAATCCTTTTTGTATTAATCAGCATCATAGTTTTTTTACCACATCCTCCCAAGAGGTGCTATGTTTATTTATACAGCAACGTTATAACATAACATTGATGGACACCCTCTTATTTGCAGAATGAGGAAAGGTTCTGATCTCTTGCGGAATCTCTCAAGAATCTGTCACTAGCAGGTGGCGGTAGTGAAAGAAGTTGCTGCCGAGCACAGCAGGAGCCAGCGAGAGGTCACCGAGGGACCAAGCTAGGGGATCCCAGACAAAAAACTCAGTAAATGGGGTAGTCACAAGTCCGTATGAATCTGTATTTTTTGGACAAGACAATCAGGCGTCACCCCCAATTTAGCTTTGCTCCAGCGCACATTAAAAATGTCTCAACAGTTCTAAACCGTACAGCCCGACTGTGTATACTTTCACTTCTATATGGAACATCTTTTTCAAACATTGTGCTGCTTATTTTTCTTCTTCAGAACTAGTACCCAGCGATGGGGGTGTGGCGGCCTCCTAGCTAATGGGGAGGATCAGAAAGCGGATGTTACCAGACGGTAATCCTGCCACCCTGAGCCTCCTCAGGGCTGGCGGCCGCCATCTCCCCTCACTGGGGAATTGGGTAAGTATTCCGCTCCCTCTCCCCCTTCTTGGCCCCTCCCCCTCTCACAAATTTCCCTTTCCCCCACCCCCTTCACTCTTTTTTGGCTCCTCTTTGGAAGTGGAAACACTTCTGTTTCCAGCGCGTAGCTCCCGATCCGCGATACCCCGCCATGGAAAGGAAGAAGGGAGTCCCTTCGCCTTTCCATGGCAGCCATTTTTTTTTTACATTGTTTCCTGTTATTTGAGTGGCCCCCACTGAAAGGGAGAAGGAACTACATGTAGTCCCTTTTCCCTTTCCTCAGAGGAAATTTTGTTTGTTTACTTTTTTACTCTTTCCAATGGCTGACATGGAAACTGAGAATGGACAACTGGCCGGGCTACCAATAGCAATAATCCCCTTTCATGGGTGGCATTACCGAATCAGGTAATGCCCTGGGGCCTTCGTTAAGTAACTGACCCAGGAATGCCCCCAAAACCCGCCTCAGGGATAATTGCTTAAATAGCAACTCAGTTTAATGTCAACGTCACCGGTATATGCCACTCTGCCGTGAGGACATGGCGCATGGGCACTTTTCATGTGCACCTTCACACAACATAGCGAGTAATTACAACAATCTAAAACTGAAATGTAAAGGGAAAAGTGTAACATCTTGGACATAAATGATGTGTGAACACAATAGATTTTCATTGAATTACATTCCATGGATATTCTACTCAGGGGTGCAACTAGGCAACACTTTCCAGGGAGGTGGGGGTGGGAGTTAACATTTGAAATATTCAGAGCAGGACTTCAGAGATGGTGGGGGAGAGGCACACTTAACTTGGGTGGGGGCACCTATCTTCTTTTCGCATTCTAATGAGACTATTTCCTGCAGCCCATCCTTCTAATCACTCCTCTGCCATGCAACTAACACTCCATTACCATTTGAATTGCCTGAAAGGTATGGATACGAATGCAGTTGCTAACAATGAAAGGCTTTACACTAGTAATTGCTGGGCCTTTGTTAACTGTCCAGCTGCTCGCACCTGTGTATTGTCTGTGTTCTTTCCTGCCATGGGTCTGTAGGTCAGTCAGGTCATGTCAATCTTCCCAATAGTCGGTGTACCACCGATTCTACTCTGGTGTACGTTTTACCTAACAGCAGGGCACTGATCATCCTCACAGACATTAAGTAGCCTTTGAAAAACAGAACACGATCAGGCCGTGGGTGTAGAACTGTTTAACATTGTTAGTGAGAACATTCAAAGCTGACAGAAATGATACACAAAAATATTGACGTCCAACGCAAACATGTTTAGAAACCTGGATGCGGTGACAAAGTGTGCTGAGCCATGTGTTTCAGCACTGTGGTGCAAAGGCACGTGACTCGCCCTCCCCAATCAGGATACTTCATCCCTGCACGCCATTTTGTGAGGGCATGGTGGCATTGACGCTCTGTTCCGGTGGCTTACTTTTGCCACGATGACTGCTCAGGTCGCTCTGTGAAACGTACTTTTGCTCACAGAATTTCACACAGGCATTACTTTGTCTAGTTTTGAGGTTTTGCACAATTTATTTGAGGGTAAAGCCGTATTTTGTGGCAGGAAAAGACCAACGATCTTCAGAGTTTAACACATATGATTGTGGAAAAATAGCCTTTAGAAGGGGTGCTCTCGGAGGACTGTTAGTCGTGGAAAAGCTCATAATGTGTTTGCTGATCAAAGTCCCGTGTCAGAGGAGCTAGAAATGTAAATCTTAAGAAGAGCGACACTTGGAAAAGAAATCTGCATATGATGTTATGGCTTGTAATATTTAGGCGGGATTTAATAATACATGCTTTCAACTCTGAAGGAATCAGGAAGGGTTCTTTTATTGTGTTGTGATTAAAGAAAGTTGGGTGCCCGCTCAAACAGAAAAGATGCACGTGCGATTCAATACAGGCGACAGACGGAGTGCTGGGTGGGCCGCCCTTGCAGCGGATTGAAGATACACGAGTATGAGTGACTGTTTGATGAGGGAGCCGGCCAATAGGACATTAACTAGGGCCAATGACTAGGGAACAGACTCAGATATCACATACAATGTAACGCTACCACTGCTAGATGTTCTATCAAACTCCTCCTTTGCCTCTCTGATAGGCAAAAATCACTTTTATGCCATAATCTATGGCAAGAGGTGCTATGCAGATGCAGGATGACATAATATACCATAACTGAGAGGCACATGGTCAAGGCACTACCTAGCACATGCTATCCCCCAATGCCCTGGTACAGGCCTTGGGCACGGATACACCTGGGCCGGGTACTGGACGGCTTCTGAGCAGGAATCCCTCCAATGGATTTTACCCCCATCGGACATAGACTGGTTACGTGACTTATTAAAACCAACACTACAGCAGTTTGGAAATAGAACATCCAGGGTGTAAATCAAGTGACTGGGGCACTCCACACCCCAAAGGAAACAGCTTTTCTGATCTGAGAAAGGACACGTTTTTATAATTCTGTCTTCATTTGGAGATAAATTAGCCCTCACAGATTCTCCCTGCTTAGTTTGCGCAATAAATCCTATACAATTTTGAGATTACTCTAGTTCAAACTTGGTCAATTACTAGTAACCAAGCCCTCCTAGTATTCTTCTTTTCTTTTCTTTCTTTCCCCATTAAAAAGAAATAGGTTAAAAATGAATTCAAACAGACTAAAAGACTGTTCTCAATGAACGATACCCTAGCCTGAAAAAGGTTGAGATGCACGAGATATACAGCACAGAGGACCGACTAACAGTTTTCTCTTGGAAAGGGTGGCCTGCTCAGATGCTCAGCTGCAGAATTGTTTCCCAAGGGCCACATGTTTTGTGTTACCTTTGACAAGTGTTGGGCTTGATAGCCAACAGCCATTTGCACTCAATGCTTGTAACATAACATGACATGCTGGGCCTATTCCTTAAAGAAGATAAATTGAACTTTAAGCCTCGGCATGCAATGACTGACTAGATAAAGATTAGCCTGTTACTAGGGGTCTGGTTGGCAACTTGGTAGAAAGTAGTGAATGAAGGCGCAGAGCTTTTCCAGCAGAGTTACACAGCCACTCTGAGCTTTCCCCAATGTTCAGCGAAAGCAATAAGCAGCTTTCTCTATTTTATTCCCACTTCTGCCTACTCTCCAGGGTGAGCCGGGTGAGCCACTGGCACTGTGGCGGTAGGGTGGGGCACATTGCATTGAATTGAGTTATGGTATCAACATTTGGGGTCACTG
The DNA here is from genome assembly GCF_040938575.1 of Ambystoma mexicanum. NCBI lineage: Eukaryota > Metazoa > Chordata > Amphibia > Caudata > Ambystomatidae > Ambystoma > Ambystoma mexicanum. The sequence goes on from NC_090925.1 coordinate 1,076,726,656, forward strand.
GAAGAGAGATGTATTGCTGACTTAGGTTAGGGTTCAAGGTTTGGTACAGCGGTGAGGAGTCATGCCAGGTGCTCGGTGAGCTGTACTCTAAACAGGGGAATGGAGCTGGGTGTCTGGTCGGTTTCTGGGGACACCTACTACCCCCTGGCCCATTCTCTGGAACATAGGGGGGCGATGGCCAGGACCAGTGCCCCACATTCAAGTTTGTGATTTATGACGTAGCAATTCATATGATGTCATTCATGTATGGTTGTGTCGCGTTTTGGAGAAAAACATAATAAATGTGGCCTATGCCTTCCTAAACAATATCTGCGTTTGGTGTCTCTCACTGGCCCGTCCACCTATGCCTCCCACTGTATTTCGTTCCCACTTCTACCTACTCTCCAGGGTGAGTCGGGTCCTGGCTGCTGTACCGCTGCAGGACCGCAGTGACTCCAGTGCTTTAAATGGGCCCGTCCTATCCGGTCCTCAGTGCCTGCAATTCTTATTTTTAAACATTTGAGTACTTGCACTTCTCAATGCCTGTTTGAGAGTACCAGTACTCAACTATGTTGCAAGGAGAAAATGAAAGCTTTTCATTTCACTTCATGGCATTTTAAAGGACTAAGCTTCTACAGCCTTACTTGGAGGAAGCTACGCCCTCTCCCACCTCCTCTCTCTACCCCCCGCAGTGCCCATAATTTCTCCTCCAGGGCACACCCTGCAGAACAAAAGGAGAGACACACCTGCATCTACTGTGCTCTCAGCATACAAGGCGCAGAACACTGTTACGCTAGGTGGGCTTCACATGTTTCCATTGGTGTCCTTTGATGGAGCAGGGATTGATTTGGAAAACCTGGGAAATTACCTTTGAAAGATGTTTCTTTGTTACTAGCAGTGCCTATTCTAATAGGTAAAGGTTTAAGTAAGCAGATTTGGGATGGAACGTTTTCGACTGAAAACTCACACACAGCTCCGGTTACCAACCAAATCTCTTATTAGGTAATGAAAGCGAGCAATAATTAAACTTCCCTTCTAAAGCTCAGTTTACAGCTATGATATCTGCTGGTTTGATATGCAAAACAATTGAAATTCTATTTTTATATAGATATTCAAACCTTCTTGTCACAACTCTCAGTTACTGCAGGTATTTTGTGTGTTACAGAAACATGTTTAAGAGGCACCTCTGTCCCTGTCAATTTCAATTACTTGCAACACATGCCTATATTGCACTCTTGGGCGCAGTGCGACTGAGAATTGCCCATGCTCTAATTGTTTCCACAACAGTGGGTTGTACTTGGCAGTACTCCCACACCTCTCAGGCACCTGCAGCCTATGTGCACTCTTTATATTTATTCATACAAGCACTGTGATTTTGTGACTTTTTCTCCAAAACCTGTGTTTTTTATGGCACCAAGAGTGTAGTTGTGTCAACTATGGACAACTTGGCTCAGCTATCTGATTCCTTATATGTATCAGCTGCCTTTGATACGGTTGATCACTCCACCCTGCTGAGTTATTTAGCCATCGCTGGCCTTTCAGGCCCGGTTCAATCTTGGCTTTCTTCTTTGCTTTTTGGCAGAAGCCACATTCTTTCTCTTCTTCCTTTCCGGTCTTCTTCTACAGCTCTTTCATGTGGGGTTACACAGGGTTCGGCCTTGTCCCGATAGTATTCAAGCCTTCGGTCGGTCTCATCCACTCCCACAACCTTCGCTGCAACTCATATGCTGATGATACCCAGATTTTTGTTCAACTTAATCTGAAGAAATCTGATCACTATTCTCATCTTAAGGTGTGCCTGGAGTCAGTTGGGCAACAATTGGCTGAATTGGGATGGGGACAAGACCAAAATCCTGGTGGTTGGCCCTTCTTCCACAACCTCCCTGTGGACCTGTGGTCCTCTTCTTGGTTCTGTTCTGTTCTTGTGCCCATGGTTAAGGACTTGGGTGTGAAGTTTACCTCTCCTCTTTCTATGAAAGCCCAAGTCAGTGCTTTGTGTCAGTTGGGGCATTTTCAGAAGAAAATTCTCCAGAAAGTACTCCCTTTTCTGCCTGTTGCATTGCATGCCCAAATTATAATTTCTATTGTGTTGAGAATTTTGACTATTGCAATTCACTTTATCTGACTCAACCTCAATATCTTATTCATCGTTTACAACTTTCACAGAATCTTGGGGCCAGGATGACCACTGGTTGCCCGTATGGACCTCACATTTCTCCGGTGTTGCGTCAGCTACTCTGGCTTCCAGTGGAAAAGCGGGTTGCTTTCAAGTCTCTCTGCATTGTGCTCCTGGCCTTCTATGGTCAAGGGGCTGAACATTTACAAGCCAAGTTTCAGCGTTACACTCCAGGTCAATGTCTATGTTCTCAGGACAGATGTAGGCTCCAGACACCTTGCTCTAGACTAGCTAGAACCGGTGGCCAAGCTTTTTCTGTTGCTGCTACCAAGTACTGCCATTTTATTCCACAATCCCTTAGGGCCACCAAGACCATCTAGCATTTAGACGTGCCCCGAAAACGTTTCTCTTTTAGTTCCTGTTTTTTCGTTTCTGCTCTGCCTGTTTGATATTTAGCACCAAGATATCTTTGGTGTAAGTGCTCTCTATACATTAGTTAACATAACATGACGTAACGCACACATACAAAGTTTGTGTGTAAAATTCTCAGATACACCTCTTTACCAAAGTGTGTGCTCCTTGGCACACAATTTAATCTCACTGGGCATTGCCTGCAACTAGCAGGGTGTGCCAAAAAGGGACCTGTGCCCAAGGTAATGCTCTGAACCCTCTGGCACCGGATGCTCTGCACTGGAATGTCCGGCTTCGTACCTGCACTTTTTGTTTTCCATTTAAAGCACTGGGTGACTCCACAGCTGGATCCGTGCACAACCTATTATGATCATTTGTGAGGTCCTCAGTGGATTTCATCGTGGGAGTGGGTCACGGATGGTGAGAGTGGGTTGAGCGGGGTCGTAGGCAAGTGTTATCCATTTCTTGCATGATGCCTGGCAAAATGGCGATACGTTGCAAACACAGGGTGATTGAGGGATCACCGCATCTGGTGGATCGACAGAAGGACTCCTCAGGATTAGCCGGACCTGTGGCCGTCGAGGTTCTCCTTATTGCAAGGATGGGACGCAAGAGGCAGATGCACAGGAGAAATCCCCTGAGAATAGCCTGCCGGGCGGCTGGAGTGGTAAGCTATTCGCATTGGAATCTCCTTATTCTCGAGTTTGACGCTCTAAGTGTAATTCCATTTGGTTGTCTATAAACAGATCGAAACGAAAATACTGAGACAGAAAATGGCGAATTATTTGTATTCAAATTTTCGTCTTGAAATGCAGGTTGACCCCCACGCAGCCCGCCATCCCCCGACTCTCCCCCTCTACCATAATATAGCTCCTTACCCCACTCCCCATCTATTCATTTACTAAAAAGTCAAAAAATGTGAATACAAAAATTCAGCATTTTCTGCCTCATTGTTTTTTCATTCGAATGTTTCTGCGGATACCATTCCATTTGACCAAATAAAGTTTCCTATGATATGAGGCAAGGGCTGCATAGGATTTTAACGCTGGACCCCTTTGCTTTGTAGCACGGCCAGCTGAAGAGGCTGTGTTGGCCCATTTCAACACAGCGGTTGGGGGGCCTCTCTTGCTTAGAAAGGAGAACAAAAGTCTGAGCCACCCATGCGGTGCCTACATTTAAATGGAGAAAATGGGGTTAAAAGTGGTTGATTATCATGAGACGACCAGCCAGGAGGGAGCAGAAACACTATAAGTCACCTGGTCGTCTTTTTCTTCTTGCTGATAGATTTTTGGATACCGAGGCTTGAGCGTAATCACTCCATCCGCTCGGGTTGAGTATGTAGTCGTGTTTGGATACCGAGGCTTGAGCGTAATCACTCCATCCTCTCGGGTTGAGTATGTAGTCGTGTTTGGATACCGAGGCTTGAGCGTAATTACTCCATCCGCTCGGGTTGAGTATGTAGTCGTGTTTGGATACCGAGGCTTGAGCGTAATTACTCCATCCGCTCGGGTTGAGTATGTAGTCGTGGCTTTGGATTCTTCATGGTCTGTGTGGACTTGTCACAGTTGGGCTGGTTTCATAGGGTCTTCGCCGTGTCACAGGGTCTTCGCTGTGATAAATAAGTCACCTCACAAGGACGCTTATTTTTGTAGTTCCCTGCTTGTCGGCGTGATTAGTCTTTCTTTGTCATTAGAGGGCTAATGCAGGGAAAAAAGGTGCCACAGAGGCATAGACAGGGTAGGGCCTGAGCGGGCAAGGCCCACCCAAAATCTGTAAATGCCCACTCAGCAGCGTTGTATCAGCATTTACAGATGTGAATGTCACTGCGGTGGGCCCAACTACATTAGCTTCAGGCCCCACTTGTTGGACAATCCTGGCTACGCCTCTGCACAGAGGCTACAGCCTCTGAAGGACATCAGAAATTGTAGCTTGTGTGCGCACGCGCAAATCGTACATTTAAAATCCCAAATTAAAGTCATGGATTGCCGTGCCATTAGACTGCTAACTGACAACATTAAGGCAGTTGCTGTGGGCCACCAGAGACCTGAGCCCCTTTCAACTGCAGTGGTTGAAAGGCCCTGGCGCCGTCCCTGCTCTCTAGGAAGTCTGCGTGCGATTTGCCTGACACTTGAGCGGGCAGTGAACGTGTTTGCCACGTGATGTGCAGCAGACTGCTGAGTGCACCCCGTTCCAGAATGTGCGAACGCATCTCTTTCGATGATTTCCTGTGCCCCCACGTGGCAGGCCTGCAATAACAAGACACGGGGGCGAGAGCGTTCCAGGCAGCTGAATTCCCTCTGCCCCCAGTTACATCTAGGGCAAGACCCGAACTGCAAGAAATATTTGAAACTCAGCGGAAATGTGCTTGACAAACATCTTTCAAGGTGAGCATGGAAAGGACACTTGCAACACACATGAATACCTCCCACTTTAATGGAATGGCAACAATACCGAAGCATTGAGTTCGAATTCGCTGTCCTGATTTGCTTTTCCTCGTTGCCGAATAAAAAAAAAAAGGCAAATGATTTTAAATAGTTATTTTACGCTCCTCCCTGAACTCCTCTCCCCCCCACTGTTTCCTGCCACTCTGGGCTGCCTCTGTTGGCATATCACTACCAGGGGTCAATTCCTAAAAATGTAAGTGGGGGGACTCATCAAGAAACGTAATGGGATGTGACATTGCCAAAAATTGCCATATCAAGGTGAGATATGCGCATTTCATTAAATTGGCTTTGCATAGCCACACATATTGCAGAGGACGAATGGCATTTGCCTTTCATAAAATCAACACACACACACAAAACCAAGAGAGGTTATTTTCTTCTAATAGTGTTTATGAAAACATTGAAAGGTGTGCATGTTTTAAACTCCAAGAACCAACACAAATGTTTTCCCTGGGACTTGCAATACCGGAATGGGACATTTCACCTTTAGTTGTTTGTTACTTTTCATCAGGTGGCGGCCTGCAAACCCAACGACTGTGGTCGGCTTTATTTCACAAATTCAAAGAGGACATTGAATGTTTCTCATTTTGGCTGGGGGGGACTGAGTCCCCCGCGTGTTCTCTCTTCTTGAGCCCTGATCTCTACCCAGCACACTTTACATTATCGTGACAGCAGAGTCGCTATGGACATATCTCACCTCAGTAAATCCTTGCATGCTTTCACTGCTTACTGCATTCAGTCACATTACTGTCAGGCAGCCATGGCCATCTTTAACGATTTTGCGACAGGGTACCTAAACATTTGTGACCCTGCCCAAAACCAAAGAAATAAAGGGGGTCAAATAATGTCTGGTTGCTCCCCCCTTCCAACGTGATCACAACCCATAACTTGATGTGTCTTGTGCCTGGGCACTCCCTCCAAGTCCTTTTATGCCCTTCATCCTTGCTCAGATCAGAATAAAAAAAAGAAAACGTTGTTTTTCAAGCTCAATAATAGTTGTTCATGGCAAAAGTAATTGGTATACAGTGTTTAAATCAAATCTTGTATATAGAACGAACATATATCGGATATTTTATATTGAAAACTTGTATAGTGAATGCATTTAGGGGTGGGGTAAAGGGTTCAATATTTTTTGGGAAACGGTCAGGGTGGATTTTTAGGGGTGTGAAACAGGGGTTTGGTGGACCCCCAAAAAAAAACCACTAAAAATCGCATTCACTATACAATTTTTCCTTAAAAAATATTCGAGATATGTTCATTCGATATAAAATATTTCGATATAAAGACATGTAACCAAGTGTTTGTGTTCATGCCTCGGCACAGGGCACGTTGTAACAGTAGCAGCCACGAGAATGGTATACAGCTGAAGTATGGATGTAAGACACATAGAAGTAGCTATTTAAAAAAGATAGACTTTTCATCGCATGGCATGAAATCAGATCAGCAGCCTTGCAGAATTTATAGGGGCTCAAACACAGAGACAGGAGACAGATTCGATGCAACAGGGACACAAACACAAAACATATCATGGATAGAGAATACAGGTTAGAAATTACTAAGAAGGTTCCCGCATGCCGAGATAGCTACGGGATTCAAGTGGTGTTGCCATGTGTGAGCAAAGAAACACATTTCTTTTTGGTGTGCAATATATGGAAGGCACTATTATATGGAGCAACATTACAGATAGTTAAACTATGTTGGGGACATCTTTCAAGAATGTACTATGAGAACTAAATCACTCTTTGGAGCTGACATTTTTAAAATCTTTATGGGTTGGCAATTTGAATAGTTTAGTTACTTTGAGACCGAACGAGTGGTGTATGATCACACACTAGTTAAATAGTGCAGCTAGGATTTCAGCCTAGTCTCCAGTTCCAGCACCTGGCCATATCATTTAGCAGTTATTTTCCTACAGGAAGATGCAACTCATTGTGAATGTTTGACTTCTATGTACTAAAATAATACCTTTCTTCCTAGAGCTGACTTGGCATGTGCACAAATCAGATAATAAACCAACTTGGCAATGTTTACAAAAGAAAACATTAAAGCAAACCAGAATTATTCTATTGTAGCTGTATCTTCTCCTTCGTGAATGCATTTATAAACATACTAGAACAATAAGTGATAGAGGCCTCACAAATGTCATCTAGATTTTTCTTCTATAATAAAATGCTTACAATATTTCCAACAAACCAACAGTGTAATACGGTCACCCGAGTATAGTCATTGTGTGACTCACTGTTAAGGACTATTATTCATAATGTGAAGAAGAAAGGTTCATACTGCACGCAAGCACACGTTTTGTGTAAGAAATGCAGACCTGAAAGTAAGCTCATTAGAGGCCTCTGGCAGATGCCTACCCTGTGCATGACATCGTCCACTCAAGTGGCCTACATGAACAGAACGAGGAGTCACTGGCCAAAGCAATGACACCAAGGTTGAGAAAAGAGCACAGCACTATCCCGTGACATAAGATGGTTTTCCCAGGATCGATCAATCAAGGCATACATGCACCTTTCAATTTGCATGAATTATCAGATGCAAAGAAGTGGATAATAAAAAAGATCACAGTTAAAATAGTTTAATTTGTCTAAAAAAAATGGCTCCATTGGGTACGAGCATTTGTTCCCCCTGAAAAATGATGTTACACATAACTGCTTCAGATCAGGGTTGTGCTTATATCTTTTAAAGTTTTGAACGTCTAGTAGTCGACTATGCATTTGTGCCATTTCCACTCTAAAAGTTTTACAGCCTGATTCATGGAATTATTTGCGTGAAAAACGCAGATTTGCGCGCCTTTCTGCCCGAAAATCCCTGTTTAAAGTGTGGAGATTTTCGGGCAGAAAGGCGCGCAAATCTGCGTTTTTCACACAAATAATTCCATGAATCAGGGGCTTAATGACGATTCAGCTGCAAGTCGACCTTTTGCTAATAGTAAAACGAGGGTGGAAAACATGCCTAAAAGCCAGCTGGTACACTGTACAGCGCAATCAAGATTACACTTCAGCTGCACCCTGCAGTGTGTGGTTGATGCTAACTCAAGTTAACACTGGCTCACTTAGTGAGGGTGTCAGCGGTGTGCTTTTCCCCTATGAAGCACTAGATACCATAGAAAAGGACAATCAACGATGCCCCGTATGTTGGCTGAAAGTCATGACCCTCACACACCCTACACACAAACCGGACATACATACATCATCGGGTCACTACCCACAAAGCCCCTAAACCTTTCACACAACAGCTCGCATGGCACATAGATAACAAACCATGCAGGTTTTCTCCTGCTTTGTAGGAGGCAAGCAGGCGTTCTGTCAAGGCAGGCTTGCCATCAAGGAGGGCCTTCTTAGAGTAGTCAGTTTCAATCCCTGCGGATTCTAATACTGCCCTGTTTGGTGGTCGGGAACAGGAACTAACCACAAAGGTAAGTGAGCGGAACTCTCATTTCCCACACCTGCCCACAGTGTGTACGTTGCTATAGGCCAGGGTTCTGCAACCTTTGGCTCCCCAGATGTTTTGGACAACAGCTCTCATTGGCCTTAGCCAACCAAGTCAAAGGTGCGGGAACATGGCAATCAAAGCCCAGACAGAGCATCTGGAGAGCCACACGCGGCAGATTCCTGCCTTAGGATGTGCTGATAATAGATGGGAGTCATTCTTGAAAGGCAGTGTTCCTTACTAGAAGACATCAGCTGGCAGGGCAGGTTTTGTGCGAGAGAGAGCAAAGGACGCCTCTTTGGGCATCACATTTCCTCTTTGATACTGCACTGATCACCCGGCTACCCTCTGAACATCGGGGCCAGGTCCCTGCCCGCCCATCTGCACACCCGCACTGCCTTCTGGCAACCCTTGCACTTGGGTCTGTATCTGCAACCCTACAGTCCCTTTACCTGCACTTATCAGACACTTGTTGTCTGCACTTAACCCTTGCACTGCCACCTGCTGGCCGCACTACATGTTTTTGATCCTGTGTCCTGCACTTGCGCCCCCTCCCCTGGCACTTTTCCCCTTCCCCCTCCCCTGCACTTGCGCTATCTCAATGTCACTAGGCCTAGTAAGATTGTTGTCTTGTCCTCCCTCTGTTTCCCCTCCCTTGCCTCGTCGCGCCTTGAAACACTTGTGTATAGGCGTGTAATAAATGTCATAGCCTATCATATCATTGCTGTATTTTGCAGACGGCAGAAGGTGTGCATCCTTTCTGAGAGGAGCCCCAGGGTTGGGGATGGCCGCCCTCAAGCCCCCCTCTTCCTCCACCACTGAAAGACAGGTTTGTCTTGTCAGAAGACATCCTCTTGTTTTGGAGTCAGACCTGTTCTTTACTAGACCACACTTGCCCACTCGACACTCGATGACAGACCTCCTTCTTCCGCTCTCAGGACATTGTCAGATTGTGTCATTGCAACTCCAGGATCAGGAGTTGGGAATTGTCTAGAAGTTAGTGAAATAAAACATGGACTGCAGTTCAGACATTCAGGGGAATAGTCATGGCGCAGAAACCCCAAAATGAGCAAGATGTTCTTCAGACCACTCATGGTCTTAAAGAAGATAAACACATTAATAAGATTTGAGCCATGACGCTTAAGTGTTACTCTGGCTCAGCTATGTATGACATCGACTATTGAGTACCAGACCTCTGATCTTACCGCCTGCAGCTAGTATCCAGAGCAAGAATGTACCAAGATAATTCCTTACAAAGTGGCAACAGATCAAGACTGTGTAATATTCCAGGTGATCATAGAGAGGCAATATTCTGCCCAATCTTAACAGCACCAAGACGGTTTATGCAAAAATGCATAGTACTGTTGAAATAAAAATACAGATAAACGTAGATACACTGGACAGAGAAATACCCTTACTGCTCAGCAGCTGCACAGAACAGGTGAGTGCTCTACTCCCTAGCATAGAGCAGGTGAGTGCATAGCACACAGATCTACTCCCTAGCATAGAGCAGGTGAGTGCATAGCACACATATCTACTCCCTAGCATAGAGCAGGTGAGTGCATAGCACACAGATCTACTCCCTAGCATAGAGCAGGTGAGGGCATAGCATACAGATCTACTCCCTAGCATAGAGCAGGTGAGTGCATAGCACACAGATCTACCCCCTAGCATAGAGCAGGTGAGTGCATAGCACACATATCTACTCCCTAGCATAGAGCAGGTGAGTGCATAGCACACAGATCTACTCCCTAGCATAGAGCAGGTGAGGGCATAGCATACAGATCTACTCCCTAGCATAGAGCAGGTGAGTGCATAGCACACAGATCTACCCCCTAGCATAGAGCAGGTGAGTGCATAGCACACAGATCACACAGATGAGTGCATAGCACACAGATCTACTCCTTAGCATAGAGCAGGTGAGGGCATAGCACACAGATCTACTCCCTAGCATAGAGCAGGTGAGTGCATAGCACACAGATCTACTCACTAGCGCACGCTCATTGTAATCCTGAGCAAAGAATATCAATGTAACTAATGTAATCAATGTAACTAATGTAATGTAACCTTAAGTAATCTTCATGAAACAGCGCCTCAATATGCCTTTGGGCTGTTAGTGAGCTATACAAATACATAAGCGTGGCTTAGAGACTTTGAGTTTTCAGTAACTACACATTTTTACATCTCACGCCCAAGCTAGATAGGTGGTCTTCCCCAGTTGGAAGGTTGTCTGACGTTATTGGCCGGGAAGCCTTCCAACATTGAGACAGGCACCTTCTCTCTCTTTCTGTCAGCGTGTCCTCATTAAGAAAAAGCTGTGCCATCAATAGCTTTCACTGGTTTCATTAGTTTTACTACACTTGCAGGCAAAAATTCCTGATTCGCAGTAATTCTTCCCTAGCAGTCTTTCTTCATTAGTAGAAAGTCTTTCTTCACTGACATTGACATGCAGTTTTTTTTCTCATTGGTAAACAGTCCTGGCATTCAATCTTTCTTCATCAGCACTCAGTCTCACTGGCAGAATGCCTTTGCTTGCCGAGCAGCGTTCAGGTCGCCCTGGTGGGTAGTTTTCCATTGCTACCTTGCAACCTCTCCTCTTTGCAAGACATCCTCATCTGTTTGTAGGGGTGGTAAACATAACCCATTGGTGGGCACCCTATGGCTCTACATATTTGCCCACAATTCCCACAATCCCTCACCATCGATTACGCTCTCTAGGGCTGTTGGGAGTTGTGGGCCAAAACATCTGGAGGGTCACAGGTTGCCCACCCTTGATGTATCGGCTCTCACTGCTAATCCCAAGAGTCCACTTTTTGAACCAGCTAATCTCTTCCATCCCAGTTACACCCCTCCGCCCCCCTTTCAGCACACACAATATGATCGGACCAGGATCATTTCCCCCTTTTGTTCATCTCCATAAGTCTGAAAACTGTACACATTCGTCAGATCTATGCATTGCCAAGCCCTGCCAGGGGCTCTTTATATTGGAAGAGAAGCAAGCCACACTCTTTGCACGTCCCACAAATAATGACGCATGCAAGACCTGCTATCATACGTCTCTGTGGTTTTTTTTGCCTGCATGAGGTATTGTGTTCAACAATGAATGCAGTGATAACTCTCAGACGGTGCCTTCAATGTTAGGCTGTGCATTGGTTACAGCAAACATATATGTAGTCATCTTAGCATGTATATATCAGCAGCCAATGGGCATACATCCTTTCCCTTGTCAGGTCCCTGTCTCAACTGTTTACATGGAACACTCCTCTGGCTGGCAGATGGGAGTGCTGTGATGTCATGAGCCTGCTTGCTCTAATAGGGAAGTGCAGGCTACAGCACATCCTCCCCCTTCACACCATTTAAACAAACAGCACACACAATGATATCACCATGTCCATCCTTCACCCTTATACCAGTGTGACCTGACTGAAACTCCTGTGACCTAGTGGAGATGTAGGTGATCAATCCCCCCTGCCTGCCCCAGGACAAGTAAAAGGGGTGCGCGTGCAGAGGGGTGGAGTGGAGGAGGTATTCCATCATGTAGATTCTGAGGTAACCCATAGAGAGAACATCTTCACCACGTAGACCCTGCTGCTTCCTTACCTACTGCAGTAAAAAACATTTGGTCGGATGTTCCTCATGCTCGTAGCACATACCCTTGGAATATATCGAATGTGCTCCCAACCACAGTGCAATATAATGCATGGGTGTGCATCGTGCGCCACCCTGTAAAAACATTCTCGAAGCACATATCCTTAGGATTCATCAATTGTGTTCCCAACCATAGCGCATTGGCATGCACACGTGTGCATCATGTGCCACCCTTTACCAACGTGCTCTAGCACATTCTCACGGGGTGCATCAAATGTGCTCCCAACCACAGTGCAATATTATACATGGGTGTGCATCGCGCGCCACCCTGTAAAAACATTCTCGAAGCACATATCCTTAGGATTCATCAATTGTGTTCCCAACCATAGCGCATTGTCATGCACACGTGTGCATCATGTGCCACCCTTTACCAACGTGCTCTAGTACATTCTCACAGGATGCACCAAATGTGCTCCCTTCCACAGTGCAATATTATGCACAGGTGTGCATCGTGTGCCTCCCATTACTAACGTGCTCATAGCAAATACCCTTGGGATGCACCAAGTGTGCTCCCAACCATAGCGCATTGTCATGCACACGTGTGCATCATGTGCCACCCTTTACCAACGTGCTCTAGTACATTCTCACAGGATGCACCAAATGTGCTCCCTTCCACAGTGCAATATTATGCACAGGTGTGCATCGTGTGCCTCCCATTACTAACGTGCTCATAGCAAATACCCTTGGGATGCACCAAGTGTGCTCCCAACCACAGTGCTTTGTCATGCACAGGTGTGCATCATGTACCACCCTTTACCAACGTGCTCTAGTACATTCTCACAGGATGCACCAAATGTGCTCCCTTCCACAGTGCAATGTGCAATATTATGCACATCTGTCAATTATGAATAGTTCTGAAGAATAAACGAGTGGTGAATAAACAGCTGTATGGATGTGAGTGTTGCTTGTAATGTTTAACTTGTGTAGAAGCTCTGAATGTGCGTGTCTGCCCCGGTCCTAACTGTAGGCATTTGGTATTATTCGTACCTGCTGTTGTTTCAGTTTGCACTCGCTCCCAGCATAATGCCTGGTCATATTCACTCCAGCTCCATTGCGCATTCTACAAACTTTGATATACCAGTCAAACTGTTAATGCACTATATTTAAGAGTTACTAACTGAGTTGTGGCAATTATATTTAATCTTCTTTTTCGAACATGTTGCCAGGCATTCTGTATGCCTAAAAATGGTTGCCCACCTTCCTGGCTGCAAGCCTATCTCAGACCTACTCTCAAATCTTGACTCCAACTCTCCCTCTGTCCTCATTCTTCTCGGCCTCTCTTCTGCTTTCGATACGGTAAACCACAACATCCAGATTACCCGTCTGCGTGATACCCTGGGCATCACAGATCAGGCGCTGGTGTGGCTCACCTCCTTTCTCTCTGACCGGCCAGGTGGAACTCGGGCCCTTTCTCTCCTCTACCACTCTCTCTACTTGCGGTGTCTCCCAGGGATCTTACCTTTCCCCCTGGTTCTTCAATATCTACATGGCCCCCCTGGCCCACAGGATCTCAACCTTTACCTATAACTTTCAGTGTTATGTGGATGACACACAGCGTTCTTTCAGGCTATCGGCCTCCTCCTCCTCGCTCATCCCTGACTGTCTATCTGTGATTCAGGCTTGGTGTGCTGCGAACGATCTATGCCTGAATGCCAATAAGATAGAGATCGTCCTCATTGGGACCCCTGCTCCTGCTTTCCCACTTTCTCACTGGCCTGCCTCCCTTAGCTCTGCACCCTAACTTACCAATAAGGCAAAAAGTATTGGGGTCATCTTCGACTCCACACTCTTCTTCTCTTCTCATATCTCAGACATCTCCAAAAAGTCCAACTACCAACTGCACCTACTCAGAGGTATGCTACCTTTTCTTACTTTCCCTCAGATTTTCATCACCTAGGGAGCCCTGTTTCTCTCTAGGCTGGACTATTGCAATAGCCTCTTTCTCAATCTTCCTACTTCTACTCTCCATCCTCCACAACTCATAGAGAGCACAACCGCAAGACTTACCCTTGGCCTCAAGCCCAGGGACTGCATCTCTCCGGCACTGAAATCCCTCCACTGGCTCTCTGTGGCTGCAAGGATCAAGTTCAACACTCTCTGCATAATCCACATGGCTTTTTGGGGCCGGGTCCCGCTCTATCTACAACCTCTACAGTCCTCCGCTCATCCTCCTTCAACTCTATGTGGGTGAGCCACTTTCACAAACAGAGATTTGGGGGTAATCATTATCCTCTGCAGGTGCCTCCCTCTTGAACAGCCTCCCTCCCTCTCTCCGTCTTGAGCCAGAGCACCTTAAACTCCTCAAGGCCTTCCTTTTCTCTTCCTCCTTCTCTCTCCCTCTACCCTGCTAACTTCCTTTCCTTTCTTTTCTCTCCACCCTCCTTCTCCTCACTGACTCTGTTCAGTTTTTGCTGACTGGTTGCTTGGTTCATCTCCAGAGCCTACAGGTCCCAGGCTCCCCCGCCAGTCTTTTGCACTTGACTCTGTGCTGCTGCACTTTCTTCAACATTACTGCACTTTCAGCTTACGCTCCTTGAGCGGGGCAACCTCTCTGCACTTAACTCAGGGCCCTGCTGACCCTTTGACCCCCCTTTCTGTGCACCTCTGTGCATGCATGACCTAAATGTACTAGGACCAGTTAGTTTGTCTGTCCACTAACCCCCCCCCCACCCACCGTTTTTTCCATCCCCGCTCCCCGAATTTAGCACTAGGAGAAATGTCATCAGGCCTAGTATGCTAGTATTTCTGATTAGATCACTCGGAATCTTCAAGGCCTAAGAATGATGACTGTATTCCCTTGTTACCTTCCCGCCTTGGAGCGCTTTGAAGCACTTCACCTGTGTATAAGCGCTATATAAATAAACAATAAATAAATACATAATTTCCAGAGAAAGTGCCTGCCCCTCACTTTTCAGCGCTTCACTCACTGTTCCTGACCTATGAAGTTAGTGCTTGCTGGCACTTGAGTGGTCTTCTATGGGCCCCACTGGCTCCTTTGTTACTTATCCATACTACTTCTTGTTGGCCTGCTTACCCTGTTAGTAAATGGAATTCTCGTTGAATTCCTGTTCCTGCCCCAGGGTGGATGGATGATCTGCTGGGGGCGGTGGCTGTATTTTCGGCTGCCACACCCCTCCACCCCCGCCTCCCAGCGGCTGGTTTACCTCGTCTCCAATTAATGTGTTACTCAAGGATGCACGCAGTGATGACTCACTGACGTAACCCCAATGTAAGGCTGTTTATTGGTTACAGCAAACATATATGTAGTCATCTTAGCAGGCATATACCAGAAGGCCCAGGTCACCCGGCCTTTCCCTTGTCAGGTCTGTCTCTCTCTCTCACTGACAAGCAACCATAAGCAGTCAGGGAAAGCACATTATGCTTAGTAGCTGTCAAAAGTCAAGTCAAGACAGACAGGAGTGACAGTAGTAAAAAAGCATGGTTCAAGGTGGAGGGACTGGGTGGAGTGGTGCCCATCCTAGGGTGGCGGCCATAAACCAGTGCAATGGGAAAAGAAAATGACGTGTCTCAGCATTTTGATGAGGACCACCATGACCCCATATTTTGGCAAAGTCCCGGTGGAAGATGGTGGCCTGCTCAGCGCAGGGCTTAGTACCGAAGAGCACCGATTCAGCACATATTCACCCAGCGTGCCGGCGGGTGGGCTGTGAGCTAATGAGGGGCTCAGGCGGGAAGGGTCTCCTCCAATAAACATATCCATTTCACTTCGCTGTGAAGTGGAGCCAGCCCAGCATAAGTGCTGGACACGTCAGTGCTAAACTCCACCAAAGTAAGCAAAGAGGTTGCCATGTGTGTCGGCGCAGGGGTTCTGAGATAGTTGTGCATCCTTTTCAGTTGTTTGTCTGTGCTTTCATGTGCGCCCTGAGACCTATGGGTGAGTGGCGCGTTATAAAAATTAAAATAAATTCATAAATAAATTATCACCCTCCTTAACTCTCCAATTGCTTCAGCTCTTTGTTCTTCTGTTGCTGGCGTCCGTTCGACTTGTCGGTCAACGCTTTCTGTAAACTACTGATGGGGTTCACCCTACCTTAACCGAGGGCAGTACCAGGCATTATAGGCCCTTAAAACTGAGTTAAAAGATGAGCATAGCCCATCAGGGCCCACAAGATCTGGTACGAGCTGAGGGCAGGGTCTATAAAGCTAATACAACACCCCCAGCTCTTTCATAAGAAGGAAAAAAAAAGAGTTAAAAGGGCATTAATAGTGTACGCAAGTAATAGCTTTATATGCCTGTAGAACAGGCAAGTTAGAGTTTTCTACTTCCTGGGGTAATGCCCACTCTTTTTGTGGTGTATGCATTTGCACGAGTGTGCAGGTGCCCGCTGCTAAAACTTAAATCCGCCGGGCAGTAATGGGGAATTGGTGGGAGAAACGTACGCAAGGACTGTTGGCAGTATACAGATCTGCCGCGGCGGGCAGTGGGATTAGATGTGGGTATGTTCTTCCCTGCAGGTAAGCTTGGAATGTGGTGTTTGGAGCAGCCCAGTAAGCTATGCTGGTGTGTATAACCGGCAGATTGTCCTTTGGGAACACTTTATTGACATTTTAAGGTTTACAACACCATTTATGTCACCAAAACCTACCCATCAAAGTGGTGGCAGGTGGTCAAACCCAACTCAGACATTCACAAGTACAACGTCCATAGGCGCTCCTGCAATTGAACGGCCCCACCCCCCATTATTATGGCGGCAGAACATAGCCAGAGATTCTAAGTGCTGCCTATTGTTGTTGGTAAAACAATCATGTACCTAACAGCAGCACAACAGCCCGCAGTGCTCTGCTATTCGGTTGATGCGGGAGCAGGAGGACGGATGGAGAGGGTGACTGGGTGTTGGGTTTGGAAGAGCAACACCGTAGGCCCACCAGTCACAGAGTTACTGCTCAGATGCGACATTGCGGACCTACCCACCAGGGTTGCATTGGCCCCTCGGCCTTCCGGCCCTTGGCCAGGCCGAAATCATCCCTGGGCAGTGGGGGCCGGTTTCCGGCCATGCCTGGGCCGGTTTGGAATTAAAAAAAATGTAAAAAATAAAATAAAAATTCCCACATTTTTTTTTCTTTGTTTTTCAAAAATCCTTTCATCCTTCTTATGACAATACGTGAGTACCAACACAGGTTGGGTGATATTGTATGCATATTTTTCTATAAAAAAGAGCTAAGCATAAGTGCTATACAATAACATATTATCATTTGGCCTTGGACGTCTGCTTGGATTCACAGTAATTTAGTGTACTTAGGAACAATGCTATTTGATGCCACTTCCTGTTTTGTCAAGGGGTGAAAGGTTTTGTTTCATCCCTTCCTGGGATGTCACTTTGGGGTGGGGTCAAATGACATCACTTACGGTGATGTCATCAGAGGTCAGTTGTCGTGAGGCGAGCGGTGGGCCACTTTTTTGAGGTGAGGAGTGGGCCACTTTTTTTTGGGTGACCGGCCTATTTCTTGTCCCAGTCCGACCCTGCTACCCACTAACAATTGAAGATCATGATGGGAGGATTAATGGACAAGCCGGCCATCCAACTCACTTTACGGTTATCAAAGTTAGCTCTGGGGAACAAAGGTCGTTTTACCCTAGTAGTCCTATGAAATATAACCAACCTTGTTACTGTAACCTTCAAACACATTCCCATAATTCAGTCGCAATTGACGAGCAAATGCGAAATAAACCTTTCCTTGGGTGTGAAAATCTATCCCTGACCAGGAGGATGAAGGAAGAACAGGTGGGAAGAAAAGGAGACAGCGAACTTTAAGTAGACGTTAGTTTGCTTCTAAAACGTAAGACTCAGCCAAACCCTAACAGATGGACAGTTGAGATACTTAAAAAAAAATGGTATTCACAGTGAATAGCGGCGAACAGTGCTAAAGGACGGGCATGGGACTTACACAACCTTAATCAACATAACCCAAAAAGTGGAAAGTATTGAGCTAAATTGGTGTCTCCTACTTAAAACAAAGAGATTTCAACATGGCCACCATTTTGACATTTGTATCTAATTCGATGGCGGGTGGAGGCATGTTGAACCTTTTTTTGTGAAGCTTGAAATACAAATCAGGGTAACAGTTCATAGCTCCTAAACAATAGAATGCCCTACCAACCCCCCTAAGGAATGAAACCTCGCACATGTCCCTTACGCAGAGCCCTCAAATGAGGCTCCTCAACTAGTTCACCTCACACATCCGGGCTTGCCCCCTCGTTACCTGCACTTAGAAGGTATTAGTGGTAACCGGTTCCACTGTAACCTTTGAACCGTAGAGCCCTCCTGCTGATGTAAACCTGTCACGCTTAACCTTTACCTGTCAGGCTTTAAGTTCACTGTAACCACGAACCACAGGTTGGATGTACTTTCTCTGTATCATGTAACTAAGTAAGCACTGCCTGTAACAGCGCCATGATGCCCGAGGGCTGCTTTGTGCGCTTTATAAAAGTAAAAAATGAAATAAATAAAATAAGAGTCTGCTGGGCTTTCAGGGGGGCTTTTCCGTGTTTTTGTGGAAAGTTGGGTTGGTCAAGAATAGCCTGTAATCTACATCACAGATGGGGACCTTGTGTGTGTGTGTAAGATGAGGAGAACTTGTGTGAATCCAACATCGCGACACGTGGCAGTTGTGCAACTGTAAAAATAGACATTCTTCTGCAGGATCACTCAAACTATGTTGTCTTCGTAGCAGAAACCATAGAATACAATGGCAGATAATGGCCAACATTCCCATCATGCCTACCAAATATCCTGTCTGCCTTGAGCCTTTATTTATTTCTCTTTTTGATGTCATTTCTTACATTCTTATTTCTCTATCTAGACTTACTATAGGTCGACAGCCCTGGGCGCATTTGATTAATTGTTAATTGCAACTCGTTCCATCTGTCTACTATGGCAGAGAATGCCATGCTGACCTACAGGGAAGAACACGTTTCATGGATGATCGGAGGTGCCTCACTCTTTAACCGAGTGGAAATAATACTATGAGGGTTCCCTCTTGTATTCTCCAGGAGAAACAAAGAAACAAGCACATCCCTGAGCCATTAAAGTACTCCGTACTCCCATCCTGTGAGACCCTACAGCCACTAAGCAGCTATGCCAATGGTCTAGCCCACTTTAGCTGAATGCATTTTTGTAGAATGGGTTTGCAGTTTCTTTCTGTCGCAAAAGGCTGTATTGCTGCCAAAAAGTGCACCATTTGGCAAAAAAAAATGTGGGAAAGGTTCATAGAACCACGTCAATACACGCCAGCGTGACCATAGATATGCTATATGCATATTCATTGTATATTTCAATGTCATTCTCAAAATACCATATATTTTATATTCTAGATTCTAAATTATGCTCTTGAGCTCTACTGCTTTGCAGTCAAGGAACTGCCACATTTTCAATCGCTCTACCCTGAAATAACATACAAACGGCGAGCCACATGGTTTCTTCACCCCTTAATTTTAGGAAATCTAAACACTACCTTACAATTCAAGATGCTTTATTAATTACATCATATATATGTATTTTTAATAACTTACACTGTCAGAAGAATCTTAGTTCCTGATGAAGGTGGTCAATTAAGTTTGCGCCGAAACATACTTTCATGTCAACCTTTTAGTTAAAGAAGACGCTAACGTATGTTTACCTCTCCTAAAAAAACGTATCAGTTGCAGACCAACTTACATTATTTTTTATATTTATTGAATATTAATCATGACAATTGGCTCTCTTTATTTTGTTCATGTTTTTCATGTTATGTTTATGACCAGTCCTGCCTTTTCGACCGTTGCTGTGCAATTTTCTATTATATTTGTATTGCTAATGTTTTTCTGAATTTGATACTATATTAATTTTTGTGCATTTTTTAATGATATCTGTATCTCTAATGCTGTTTTCAATTTGATATTATAACACTAGCAAACATATCTATGACTATATCATCAATTTTAAAAAAACGTTGATATTCAGTATCAGTGGAATATTATATCAATACTATTAATATTATTGATTGCCTCCATCTCATGAACACATTCATTTGTATATTATTTTTTTCTAAAATAATTTTTAAAACCATTCCCAACTGTAACAACTCTTTGGATGCTAGTTTATCCCCCAGTTCCCGTCTGAATAGGGGGTCCCTCCCGTCTGTAACACGTGGTTTGAGCCACAGGGCATGGATGGTCTAAAGATCTAACGTTACTTGACTTCTGAGTTTGCAACATTTCTACTGGGCGACTTCTCAGTCTAATGTGTTTTTTTTTTATTGCAGCTTGAGGCTGAAGCCGTCTTTAGAGCGATCACCATTGCGAGTCAAACAAACTGCCCCCTGTATGTGACGAAAGTCATGAGCAAGAGTGCTGTCGACATCATCTCCCAAGCCAGGAAAAAAGGTGAGGGCTTTAGCCGGGCCTTTTTTGAACCAGCAGGTACGCCATGTTCCTGTTCCACCAGCTGGCCCCACAGCTTTATGAAACACACCAGCATATATCGAATTCTGCTTAGCTAATAAACAGCCCAGCAAGCGTATCAAAGAGGGGTTTCCTATGCCTGATACCCTAGCCAATCAGAGCGAGGATAGAGGTAACTCATCGAGGCGTGTAATTCCAAACCGCACACGAGCCTGCACAAACCTCACCCGAGCCTGAGCAAACCTCACCCCAGCCTGCGCAAACCTCACCCCAGCCTGCACAAACCTCCCCCAAGCCTGCACATACCTCATCCAAGCCTGCTCAAACGTAGCCCCAGCCTGCACAAACCTCACCCAAGCCTACGCAAACCTCATCCGAGCCTGCACAAACCTCGCCCGAGTCTGCTCAAACCTCACCCGAGCCTGCTCAAACCTCACCCAGCCTGCACAAAGCTCAGCCAAGCCTACGCAAACCTCACCAAGCCTGCTCAAACCTCACTCACGCCTGCTCAAACATCACTCCAGCCTGTGCAAACCTCACCCCATCCTGTGCAAACCTCACCCCAGCTTGTGCAAACGTCACCCCACCCTGCACAAACCTCACCCCAGCTTGCAGAAACCTCACCCAGCCTGCACAAACCTCACCTAGCTTGCGCAAACCTCACCCAGCCTGCACAATCCTAACCCAAGCCTGCACAAACCTCATCCCAGCCTCCAGAAACCTCACCCACGCATATGCAAACCTCACCCAAGCCTATTCAAACCTCACCCAAGCCTACGCAAACCTCACCCAGCCTGCGCATACAAAGCCATTATTTGGGGCATTACAGTGGTCGAAGTGTACAAAAAGAATTAGTTGAACTATGTTCCCTGCTGGCCTACCCTCGTTCTCCACAAACCCCATTGCTGCGCCCCTCCAACGCACCACTGAAAGCCCCCAAACACAGACACCTGCTATTTAAGGGAATGTTAAGTAAGTGCAGTGCACTGAAGTGCAAGCTTCAACTTCTTTCTACACTTTTATTTTAAAACGAATCCATTCCAGAACGGTTTCTTCCTAAAATAAAATAATAGGAACAGTGAAACTGAAAAATAAAAAGTATAGGAGCACCGCTCCCGACCGCTCCCACCCACTTCGACCTCTGGGGCACTATGGTGACTGAACCAGGTAGGGGTGAAGAAAGCAAGTTTAGCAAACTGCATACGCAAAATTGTTCAGGTCTTCACACAACCCCTTCTCCTGGTGCGTGGCACGCCTCTCCATCTCCTACAACTTCTGTCAGGGTGAATATGCAGATAAGGAACCAAGAGCTGCCCTGGGAGTGCCACACAAACCACAGATGCCCCAGTTCACCATCTTGTAGGGGTAAAACAAGCCATGAGAAAAAATGAAAGCTGAAATCTCCCCCAAAAGGCTTGTAATCCATCAATTTGATCAACCACATGTATTAACAACTGGAGGAGTTTCACCCTCATAAAGCCGCATCAGGGCTGTTGTCACATTTAGGAACACAAGTCCGTTTTACATAATGAACACAGAAGATATTCTCAACAATGTCCAACTTCCATTAAGTCATAAAATCACAAAACTATGACAGCAATATTCAAACCTCTATACAAAACAATAGAAACATAAAATATACACAAGGAGTCTCAAACTTCCTTCTGTCTTGCCAAGTTTAACATACATATTTATACAAATTATTGTAGCAAAGAGCATTCCATTGTCAGTTTGACAAGGTTCTCTGAGTTGTTGCCCTATTTAGCAGTGTTGTTTTTTTATCTGGTTTGCTACCACATTTTATATTTATTTTGTTAGCACTTCTTTATACGAAATTAAGGACTGTCGAGGTATGTTCCTCTTTTGGTTACTTTGAGTGTTTTTTTGACTCTAACATTTTCATACCCTTTATGGCCAGGCATCAATGTACATTAGCCATTGCGAATATCTTATGTTTGCTGGTACACGTCGGAAATAATAATCAGAACTGTAGTAATAACCTTGAAAAAGCAGTGTCGGCCAAAACACATCTGTCACTTATAAATAGTTCCGACGACTAACTGGATGGTGAATAAAATGCTGGAGTAATTCCATTCTGGATGTGAGTGTTGCTTCAAATGTTTAACTTGTGAAGAAGCGCACGTCTTCACAAAACATTCACACTATTGTTCCCGAGCACTATGGTGCCAGAGCACCCCACCTACCTTCATCAAGGGTAACCTAGAGAGATGGCTACCCTTCACCAAGATATTAAGGACATTCTTACACCCTAAGGGTCTGATTCATGGAACGTTTTCCTATGGGATTGCGCCATTATAAAACACTTCCATTAATCACTAAGTCCTAAGTCTATCCCGCACCATGGGAGGCAGTGTTCTCTGCATATGTAGAGAAAGTCATTCCCCAACGCTACTGCACCATGCCATGGAAAGTGGCTCGAAATGCTAATTGGGCATTATAATAATAGTGGAGATCGATATTTGTGTCTGTTGTCTGCCTGTGAGGAACTTGATCCTCCATGTGGCATAATGCTTTCTTTGCCCATGTTGGAAAGCAGCATACAGCATGTGGTTCCAACAGTTTGACGACTGCCCTTTGTGCAAGTATCACAATATGAGCATGAGACCACAATCTCTGTGGTTGCATTTTATGACGCGTGTGCATTTTATGACGCGTGTGCCCCAATATGTAAAAACAATAATGCATTAGGGAGAATGTTGCCTGTAGTTTTCAGACCTGAGAAATGTGGGTCTATGCTCAATGCCCCCACTCTGTAGAGTGAGGCTCTGGCAGGCCTCCAACCTAAGGCCACACTGCTGCAACATCGCTATTTTACTTCCCCTGCACTTGTGCGTTCTCAATGTCACTGGGCCTACTAACATCGTTGTTTTGTTCGTCCCTTGTTCCCTTCCCTTGCCTCGTCGTGCTCTGAAACAATTGTGTATGGGCGCAATACAAATAAAATATCATATCATGTCCCCAATGTTACCTGCACTTTTTGCAATTGGTGGTGGGGTCCACCCACACACCTAGTTTGTGCACGGCACCACAACCCATGCTCCATCTCCCTCACCCCGCTCTTCTCTGCTCCTCCCCTTCCTGTGTTACTCCCACCCACATCACTTACCTGCCTCGCACCTTAACGACTGCCTCTCCCAGCGATGTCCTGCCGCCGGTGTCCTGCTGGCAGTATTGGGTACGTGGCCTTTCTGCGCTAAAGCCTCTGGGCCGCAATCAGAATTATATTTTATTTTCTGCACCAACTCATGACAGAGATATCCAAGTTTCCCCTTGAAGGATGTAATGGTCTTTTTATCTACAATTTCTTAGTCTCACTACCGTAAAAAAGCTGCTGCAATGATGTTCAGATTATTTTCCCTGCAACATTTCTTCTAAAAGCTTTAGAAAGTGATATACCATCAGGGCTTAAAGTAAGCCGGGGCTACCCCCCAGTCATGCCGACACCTCGGGCAGCCGTCTAGCTGAAGCTCTGCACAGTTACACAGACTGCCTGCAGGTGTTAGCACTTTGGAAGTACTGACATCTGCAGACAGCCAGTGTAACAGTGGCTTCTCCTACACGGCTACTAGATGACCCTAAACTCCAAAACAGGTGGAGGGCCGCAAGGCCTAGTTCCTCCTTTTGTTTGCAAGTAAAGAGTCATTATGCAGCATGAAACCTTTGAAACGAGGCACCATGATGCGTGATGACTCTTTATTGGGAAACAAAAGGAGAGGCAGGGCCCTTCAGCCCTCCTCCTGTTTCAGAGTACAGAGTCATCATGCAGCAGGCAGCCCTTTTATTCAAGGAGCCCGTTGTTTTTGACCACACGCCACCTTGAGTGAAAGGGCTGCCTGCTGCGTATCAGATCTGCGGCACAATGGTGTCATACCTTTGCTGCTCCCAGCCAGAGTGGCTGGCCGCACTAAAGGTAATGATGCCAGTGTGCCCCAGCCTTTCCCCAGCCCTCCCTTTCCGCCATTGACAAGGGTGGGGCTCTCGTGAGGGGGCGTGGCCTAAGTACAAATACTTAGGCCACGCCCTTAATGAGAACCCGCCTGACCGCCAATTTAGCATCCCACTTAATCCACTGCATAACATGCATCCTGATTGCAGCTTTCCTGCTAAAGCAACTGCTCGACTTTAAGACTCTCCTGAAGATGAGGGGGCAGGCCATTTTTTTCTCCAAAAGAATGTTTTGGGAGGCTACCAATAGATGGCAACAGAGTCAAGCCTTAACATCGACTAACTCCTCCCCACCGTGGCCGGCCTTACCTAGGACCTGGCCTATCAGGGAATCTCCCTGTTTACTTACAGCCCAGTGCGCATCTGTACATTTGTCCTTGCAAGTGTTCCACCGCAGGCGCAGCTGCAGGGATTAATCAGCTGTTAGAATTCATAGTCACACCTTGTTGTGCAAACAGATCCTCTGTTGCAATAAATTGGGTGGCGCAACTGTATGGGTGTCTAGTCAAATGGGCGATTGACAAATGGTCGACAGACAAACGGTCGACACAATTTGGTCGACAGGACAAATGGTCACATTTTTTTTTTAGTTATATTTTTTTTTAGGTTTTCGTTTAGGGAAAAAAAGGGGATTTTAGCAAAAAAAAGTGGGTTGGGAGGGGGACCCCCCCCCCCAAAAAAAAACAAATGTGAAAAAACAAAAATAAAACATTCGACCATTTGACCTGTCGACCTTTTGGTGTCGACCATTTGTCCTGCCGACCATTTAAATTCTACCAGTTGACCTACAACCAACTGTATGTATTCCTTGCATGGGCTGATATCTAGCTCAGGCCTTCTCCACTCCGCAGAGTCTATGTTAACCCCTCTCCCTTTTATTCTTCCGCCGCAGGCAGCGTGGTGTATGGAGAACCGATCACTGCCAGCCTTGGCACAGACGGCACACACTACTGGAGTAAGAATTGGGCAAAGGCAGCTGCATTTGTGACCTCCCCGCCTCTGAGCCCGGACGAGACGACCCCAGACTACATCAATTCGCTACTGGCCAGGTGGGTAGAGCTCCCTCTCCGCAGCCTGAAGTGATGGACTGCAAATTCACTTGTCCTGCTCACACTGTAACCGTGGTTAGATGCTGGGCTTTCACTAATTTAACTTGGTTGTTGAGGGGCATTCTATTTTACTGGACCAACATCGAAGTTCAGCGAGTTCATTTGGGGCAGAAGGATTCTGGAAGCCCTGAACTTTACTGGTCATGGATCAGGGGCCGAAGTGCACTAAGTGTGCCCCTACCACTCATCCATGTTCCGCATAGTGTAGGGTGTCACACAGCCGAGGGCTGCCAAATAACATCAGCAGTATTATGTTCTCCTATGCGCACCTGATACAGTGCCTCCGGAAGACTGAATAGCTTTTGTCCTTTTTTTATGTCACTCCTTGTCCCGGGCTGGAGGTGGGGCCAGCTCACTGATCCAATCCAATCCTGATGCACAAGGGAGGCTCCAGCATGGAGTGATTGCCACCTTGAGCAGCGCTAGGCTTCCAGCCCCGCTCAGGGAGGAGTCGAGCGTTGAACTGTGTGAGCTCTCAACCTAGCCCATGTGTGGCGTGCCTACACCTATGTGGGCAATGATGGGAACCAGATCAAGGGAGACAACATGTTTCTGTGTGTGTGGGGGGGCGAAGGGAGGCAGGGGTTTTATGTCTGTGTTCATATGGGACTGGCCCACGCAGTGAAGCCAGCATGGGGCAGTTGTATGTGCAAATACGTGACATTAGCAATTTTATGTTTCATTTTTCATTTTATTTATTTTTTGATATCGTGTCGAAAGCCCACAGGCACCAGGGTGAATACACAGACACAATTGACAATGTGACACGGGACAACAAAAGCCATCAAGGCCGAAGAGTGGATCCAGGTTCAACAAGTTAACATGACCTGGATAGGAGCTATATCAGAGAGACAGTCCCTGGGAAAAGAGAGCCAGAAGTCAGTTACTCAAAGAGAAACGTTTTCAATTACCTTCGAAACGCTACCAGGTGCTTATTCAACCGAAGCTCAGAGGGTAATGCGTTCCAGGCACGTGCTGCTAACAGAGGCGTAGACAGGGTAGAGCCTAAGGGGCAATACCCACCCAAAATCTGTAAATGCCCACTCAGCAGCGCTGTGTGGGTATTTACAGATATCTTTGTCAGTGCTGTGGGCCCCAACTACATTAGCTTCAGGCCCATTTGCTAGACAATCCTGGCTACGCCTCTGGTGCTTCCCAACTCAACAACCCAATCATACCCCAGCCCTTCTTACCCATCTCACAGCACCTCCCATAAGTGAGGAATGCATCTTTTGTTGGTAGATTTCCTTCATCTGGCTTAGTTAGGCCTGCATTCCTTTTCAA
This sequence comes from Ambystoma mexicanum, assembly GCF_040938575.1. Classification (NCBI taxonomy): domain Eukaryota; kingdom Metazoa; phylum Chordata; class Amphibia; order Caudata; family Ambystomatidae; genus Ambystoma; species Ambystoma mexicanum. The sequence continues at coordinate 1,076,753,449 of NC_090925.1, forward strand.
AGTGCCATAGAAGAAAGCAAATAAGGAGAAGTCATAATAGAGCGGGAAGTAGGTGGAAGACGAGGGGTCGGGGGGTTGGCAGTAAAAGAAACAGGGCCTGGCCTGGCAGAGAGTTAGAAGTTAGGGAACACAACAATGAGCGAGGGACAAGGAAAGATGTCTCAGGCATGCAGCTCTCTGAGTCTGCCCCACTGTGCCTGCAGAAAGAGACATCCTATTCCTAGCTCTCTCCCGAATGGATATATTTGCCTGGAGAGCACAGAACTAATGTCACTTAGGCAGAGGGTAAACAGAGGGCACTGAGCAGGAACACCCCTTCATTTTACTATGCTCCCGGGTGGCTTCTGGGAGGAAAAAGGCATCAGTATTCCAGCATGATCTTCTTCACCTAGGCCACCGTCACTAAGGTTTACAAAGTAAGGGGGCGTGGCTAACGTGCCATGTAACGGGACGTGCCTGAGAAGAGCTGCTCCAGAGATCCGACACAGATCCGTGACAACATGCGCTTAAACTTTACAAGCAACTCTGAAAATGACGACACGGGCGTGTGAAGGGATGCTCTGCCATCGCTGAAAATGCTGAACTGATTGTACGGGCAGCGGCGGTGAAAGTGACAACGAAGCTCCTGACGGCCCTGCGACTATGTATCCAAAATGGCGACTAACAAAGGGTCAGCTGCAGTGACTGTGCGATTTGTGGGATGGATCCGGCAGTGAAGCGAAATGGATACATTGTACCCATGGCCTTATGAAACAACAGCGACTGAAGACGGTGCCGCGTGCTGCAGTGTGGGGCTTGTAGGAGTGGGTATGCCGTGCAGCGTGCACAGTGACTGCGTGAGCAGGAGACAATGGGACCGGCATTGGGTGCCTGTGCGCCCCCCCAATCACTGTGACGGCCGTGAGAACGGCCCCCCCTGCCCGCTGACTTGAATGGTACGAGAGCAGGGGGGCCGCGCACTGAGGAGAATGAGCGGTGGATGGCTCGTTAGATGAACAGAGCGGGAGGAGCATTGGAAGCAAGACGGATTTACTATAAGCACATAAGTGCAGGGGTGGCCGCTGCTTGAAGCCGTGTGGCCCCGCTCAGCAGCAACTATCAAGCGGGTGGCCTCTTATCGCCCTCATGTGAGGGGACTGTGGGGACACGGGCCTGTGCAATGAAGTGGTTCGTGAACAAAGGACTCGTCACCGGTGCCGCCGCCGAGCACTGTGCTGGCAAGAATTAAAGATCCCATGTGTACAGGCTGGGCACTTTTGAAGTACATAAAGGCATCCTTGCAAGTGGGGCTGTCGGGCCGGGCATGGCTATACACATTGGTAGCCGGATTGAACTATGAGGAGGAGAGGTGAGGCTTGCTGAATGGTGTGCTTGGAAAAAAGTCAGGCTCTACGCTGCAATAAATACTGAGAGGAGGCACGGCAATGTAGATGGAACATAAAAATGAGGGCATTGTAACTAAGAGCCCCTCACTGTGTATGGCCAATATTGGACTGAACTGCTCAAGAGAGGAGGGTTCTCGCACTAAATGCTGGTAGGGTGCAGAGCAATTTGTAAAAGGTGGAGCCTAGATACATGCAGACATTAATTGCTAGCTGTGCATTACATCTGCAGGACAAGCATGCCCATATACTGTAACAACTGATGGGGGAGTCACGGCCGCATTAATGGAAATATAAGGACGAGGGCACTGCAGCAAAGAACCCCTGGCCGCTCACGGCCGCTCACGGCTGATACTGGTCTGAACTATCGTGAGGGGGAGACTCGCGCACCAGAGGTTGATGGGGTGTGGGAGTGGCCCATGGACGGTGAAGCCCACATACACAGGGACATAAATTGCGTTGCGTGGCAGATGAGCCAACTGATACGTGGGAGGACATAACCCACTCGGGCGCATTGCTCAGTGTGCGGGAATCCTTGCAGACGCCTCGGAACAATAATCAGAACCAGTGGCGACCTGCTGACTACACTGCAAAATTGAACAACAGCATTGCGGTACCGCGGACAGAGCAGTGTGAGGTGCTTGCCCCAGATCACAATATGATAGGAAGAATGATCAAGGGCAAGAGCAAGCAGCCCACGATGGAGGCGTTCACCAAGATGCAGCATTCCCAGGCTGCGTCGACGCTGGAGAGGGCATGCGGACCCACAGGAAGCTCCCCGGGGACTGAAAATCACCAGATATTGGCAGCCATAACGGAACTAAAGGATTCTTAGGGGATAGCAATGGCGGACTTAAAGATTTCCCTAGAGGCTAAGATCGACGCGGTGGGGATAGACGTCAACTTGCTGCGACAAGATGTCAGAGCGCTGGCAGACAGAAAAAGCAATCTGGAAAGCGCGGTCAAAACTACCACAACCACCAGCACTGACAATGCGAAGGAAGTCCACATACTAAAACAACAAGTGGCTAACCTGGAGAATCATGCGGAGGAGGCGGAGGGAGAGCGAGAAGGAACAACATTCGAGTGGTTGGTCTGCCGGAGGGAGAAGAAGGCCAGGATCCTACAAACTATGTCGAGAATATGATCCTGCAAGAAATAGGAGCTGACAAACTCTCACAAGGATTCACAGTGGAGCGTGCACATAGAGCCCTCACGAGGAAACCAAAGCATGGAGCCCCTCCCCACGCAATAATTGCCAAGATTCTGAATTACAAAGATCGTGAGAAAATATTGGAGTATTTCAGGAAAGGGGGTACGATGATAGAGCTTCGGCTAATATCACAGCTTATCCTGATTATACGATGCTAGTCCAGAGACAAAGGTGCAGCTACGTAGCGGTGAAGAGACGGCTGCGCACGGCTGGCATCAAATATATGCTTCTATACCCTGCGAGACTGAAAGTGATACACAAAAGTTGAATGTTTTTCTTTGATACCCCAGAGGAGGCGGCAGCATGGGTGGACTTACAGGGCTGCCCAGAACAAGATGCCAGACAAGCCCAAGGAGAACAAGATAAGTGACTAAAACAATTTATGCATACTGGTATATCACATTGTGAGGTATCCCAGTAGAGAATCGACACGAACACTAAGAGATGAGTGGCGATGAGAGATGTGGAAGCTAGGTTATGATATCCTTGATTCTATTGAAGCGCATTGGACTGGAATATAGAGCCTTGAGCGTATTACCAAACTGGATATTAGCATGTTGTAATATTGTGGCAAATAGGAGCGGCAGAACACAGGCACCTTACCCCCCAAGTAGTAGTAGAAGTAGCAGGATAGTCATTAGGGCTACCTCACCCCACTGAGCTTCAAGTACAGGCTATTGCCGGAAAGGGCTAGATGCGGGGGGCCTGAGATCCTGGAATGGAGCAGGGCAATTGTTGGGGGGGGGGCAAAGTTGGGGAAGGGAAGGGTGACGGGAGGAGGAGGAGGGGTGTTTGGGGTGTTTGTGGTTGAGGGTAGTTTAAACAGGGGAGCGAGCCTATATAAACAGAATTGGAAGAAGGAACTGGACTGCAATGATGGAAGGGAAAATGGGGATTCCAACAAGCCATGGGGGACCTTGAAATAATTACGTGGAATGTCAGGGGCCTGAGGAACAAGGTTATGTTGTACCTGCGCAGACAAAAGATAGATATTGCACTGCTGCAGGAGACACACTTGACACGAGAAAAGTTGGGAACGCTTGCGAAAAAATGGAAAGGGGTTGTGACGGGCTTGACATATTCTGCCTATGCTATAGGGGTGCTCACATGTGTGGCGCCGCATGTCCCATTTCACTTGTTGCAGGAAACTGCGGAAACAGACGGGAGGATAGTTATATTGAGGGGATTGGTGGAGAATAGGGAGATAAGCATTGTGAATACATATGCCCCAAACCAGAATACAGCAACATATTTTAGGACCCTGAGTACTAATGTTAGTATGTGTATGGGGAGTGCAGTGATCTGTGGTGGGGATTTTCACTGTGTGCTAAACCCTAGGATAGATAGATCGGATCGGAAGATGGATAGACCCGCCCCTGCGGCTAAAGCGCTACAGATGCTGCTAGATGACTTTGGTCTGGCAGATGTGTGGAGCACAAAACATCCCCAAAAAGGCAGTACTCACACTATTCCACCCCGCAACAGTCGCACACGAGGCTAGACTATGTCTTTGCCATGTCGGACATACTGATGGAAACGGCGCAGGCAGAGTACAAGGCGAGGGTCCACTCAGATCACTCGCCCCTGGTTATCGGCTGGCAGTACTGCCCCCCGAGAGCAAGGATTCCAACATGGCGGCTTCGGACAGAGCCACTTAAGGATTCCCTCTTCAGGGAAGACATAAGAGAAGAGATTATAAACTATTTTGAGGTGAATACGGGTAGTGTGGACTCAGCGAGCACGCTATGGGAAGCTTTCAAGGTGGTGATGCGGGGCGTAGCCATAGCAAAATCTAAAGGCCTGCAAGGTGGGATCCTGGCCGATCTACAGGAGACAGAAAGGGAATTGCAAAAGGTGCTGAGGGATAGAGAGGTCACTGGAAGGGACATGGAGTTGATTCTTAAATTACAACAGACATGTGCGGAGCAGTGGGACAGACTGTGCAACCTCAACTATAAAAAATACATTGAAAGACAGCATGCGGGAGGAGATAAAACAGGGAGGCTCTTGGCATGGTTATATAAGAGAGAGATCCCCAGACCCACCATTAGGATGATAACAAGAGAAGATGGCAGTGTAGTTGACACCCAGGAGGGAGTGAATCAGGAGTTTGCAGAATAGTATAGGAAACTTTACGGGGATGAGGAGGGAAGCAATTATGAAGAAATAACAGAAACACTAGAAGACATAGGTCTGCCTACAATAAGTGCTGAAGAAAGGGAGGAGCTAGATGCACCGATTACCTTAGAGGAGTTAGAAGAAGTAGTAAGGCAGCTACCTACTAGTAAGACCCTGGGGTCAGACGGGTTTCCAAGTGAGTTTTATAAAGTTTACAAAGCGGAGGTGTTCCCCCCGATGTTGAATATGCTAAATGAAGCGTTTGAGGCAGGACGGCTGCCAGAGTCGCTCAGAGAAGAGATTATAATACTGCTTCCCAAGCCCAACAAACCTGGGCATTGCTGTGGCTCTTACAGACCAGTGTCAATGCTGAACCAAGACAGTAAGATATTGACGGCTGTCTTGGCAAATAGATTGCGAAGAGTCATTGGCAAGCTAATACACCCCGACCAGACGGGCTATGTCCCGAATAGGAACATAACTCACAATCACAGACGTCTTCATCGGGTTATTGAATGGGTGAGCAGGAATGAGGGTGAAATAGCAATTGTGTCCTTAGACGCTGTGAAGGCCTTCGATTCTGTTAAATGGCCATGGCTGCTGGCGGCCTTGGCAGGTTATGGTATGGGGTCTGGATACATAAGATGGGCAAAGATGCTATACAGTGAACCATTGGCCAGAGTCAAAACAGAAGCGGTTATATCTGAAAGATGGAAACTAGGAAGAGGCACCAGACAGGGGTGCCCATGGTCCCCTATGTTATACATATTAGCTTTGGAGCCTTTGGCGATATACCTCAGACAACAGTATGAACCTATAGGCATCGAGGTGGGAGGGGAGCAACACTTGATTTCACTGTACACAGATGATTTGCCACTGTACCTAAGACACCCGGAGGAGAATCTCCAGTACATCCTGGAGGTGTTGGAGAGGTATGCGGGGTTGTCGGGCATAGCAGTGAATCCTCAGAAATCTATCATCTTCCCGCTGGGGAACTATCGGGGAATCCCTGTCAGACGGTTGCCGGTGCTGCAGACTCCTTGGCTGTTAGTACTTTTCGGTATCTTGGGATAGATGTTTACCACACAGTGGAAGAAGAACATAGGCACAATACCGAAGTAGCCGTAGGGAAAATTGAGAAGTGTATGAAATTCTGGGTGAAGCTGCCTCTAGCAATGATGGGACGAGGGGCAATGCTCAAGATGGTGGTCTTGCCAAGGCTCCTGCATTATTTTGGGAACATTCACTACCTGATACCTAAGAAGTTTTACACTAGACTTAACAGCATGTGCAGGGATTTCCTATGGCATGGCACCAGGAACAGAGTAGCACTATGGAAGCTGCAGAACTTTTACGAAAAAGGTGGAATGAAACTGCCTAATTACCAGGTCTGTTATGTAGCGGGTCAACTGCAATATGTCGCCAAATGCCTCTCAGATGAATCGACCCCTGAATCCAGGCTGTTTGGTCAAGATTGTGCCCCATTCTATCTAAAAGAGATGATCTGGCTGCCAAAAACAGAAATGAAAGAGCACCCTAAAATGATGATGCTTGGATGGAAGATGTGGCGCTGGGCATGTCAGATGATGGAAAACCCAATCCCATGCTCCCCGCAGATACCGTTGGTTGCACTGACAGGAGGAGATGAACAGCTACGGAGGAAAATTAGGAACCACTGGGAATCTGTGGGGCTGGTAACGATGGGAGATATTTGGCGAGAGCGGACTATCATAAATTTTGGAGAGTTGGGAGAGGAGGTGGGGTTACACCTGGGCCAATATATCACATATCTTAGAATGGTGCAGAGAATTAAGAAAACATGGCCTGAAACGATACTAGAAGAAGAACTAGACACTACCATAGACAAGATATATGATGTTGCAGAAGGTGGGCATGAGATCTCTAGATCGTACAAAATGATGACGTCTAAAGTTGGGAAAGAATTACTACAACTAAGAATAGATTGGGAAGCAGAAGTAGGAGCTCCGATAGAGGACCGGATGTGGGAACGTGCCCTGGGGTACCATAAGAAGGTGTCCAGAAACGCAAGATTAAAACTGATACAACTATATGTTACGCACAGGGCATACATGACACCCCTGAGGATCTCTAGGTTTGAAAATGCAGGAGGACAAACATGCCCTAAATGCGACGAGGAACAGGCTGACATGGTACACATGTTCTGGTCATGCCCGGTAATTGAGCGCTTCTGGGGTGTAGTGGCGTGGAGACTTGTGGAAAAGGGGATCACTATTGTCATAAATTCAGCCTGGGCCTGCTTACCTGGGGGGTTCCCCAGATCACAGAAACTTAAACATGTCAATAAACTAAAACATCTAGCGTATGTGCTAGCAAAACCAAGGATTGCCATGGAATGGAAGACCTGTCATAGGCCACAGGTGGAGGTGTGGTGGAAAGGGTTGCAGAGGTGGGCGTAGGCAGAGACCACGGTGTGGCAAGAGGCAAGTAACATTGGGGGAGAGGAACAAATGGGAACCCTGATGGCATGGAGATTGTTGATAGCGGAACTATTTGGAACGATACAAGATCGGACAGAATCCGCGAGAAATGAAACCCTGCTACGCGGGGCGGATACAGAGTGACTGGAATGAATATGCTTGCAAGGGGGGGGTTGGATAAGGGGAGCAGTGACTGAATTATGCGAAGAACATTGTGCACAATTGTACTAGTGATAACTGCACTGCGAGTTTTGGTTTGTATTGGTTTTGTTTGTTTGAATTTAATAAAAACTGTTTTTAAAAAAAAACAAAAAGGTTTACAAAGTAAGCTGTGACACTTTCTGGGGCCTAGGTGGTCAGGCCTATGTGGAAGAGCACAGATTCTAACCCCAAATTGTGTGGGTGGCTGCACCAGAGGGGCTGCATAGGACATAGGGCTGTGCCCGTAAGGACTGTGGTCGCATTTGGGAGCATTAGGGACGCGTGGAGGACGCAGGGCACTGACCTCTGCCTGTTTCCCTCCAGGATTAGAACCTGATTGTCAGTGGTGGAGCCAGTCACTCCAAAAGTGAGGAAGTTGAAGGCAGAAAGCAGCCCTCTCACCCACAGGGCAAAGAGTGAGAAAGGCTTGCTACAGCAACAGTCTTTCAAAGCTTTCACTTATGAGAACAGAGTGTTTACATTTAAAAATCATGAAGAAGCAGCAATAAGAAAGCATGGAGTAGCAGAGGACAAAAGACTGATCTGCGCATATCAATACACCCCAATGACAAAGGCAAAGATTTAACTGACCTGCTTAGCTATTAGTGGCTCACACCTCATAATGATTATCATCTCTCTGTGAAGCACAACATCCTCTTCATTGGGGTGAAAGATAGATGTAATGTGCCAAAGGAAGGCAATATGGAACTTCAGTTTCCTGCTCTCAGAGGAAGAAGGGTGAACAGCCCAATGGTTTAATGCACCTACTGCAGCCTCCTAGGTGTAACCTACAGGCGACACATTCAGTTGCTGGTGAGATGTTCATACAGGTTTGCTTGCTATGCAGGGGCCGGTGGTCACCTCAAAGCACCTCAAGAAGGTGTCCTGTTTGAGTCCCAGTGTAATTATCTCATCAACCATGACCCTTAGATTACATTTTTTCCCCTCATTTTTCACAGTCAGTTGGGGCCAGAGAGACATGCTTTTGTATGGGTGTTACCAAGGCCAGAGTTCAGAAAACAAAGGCACAACTGTTAGTGGGAATGCAGTTATTGAAGTGGCATTAGCTGTTATCTGATCACACAGCGCAATGCATACCCATTTAAATAAAACCTTTTTTTTAAAAAAAAAAACATCCCACGGAGATACCAGACATGGGACTCGAACTCAGGTCTCCAGCATTCCAAGCCCAAGCACTTACCACTTGAGGCATTGGTGGCTGTGCTTCTGAGGGTAGCTTTTGGGCGTGTATATCTTTCTCCTGCAAGCCCCTGTGAGCATACACATTTGCATTGTGAATCATGTTCACTTAAGCCAACGAGGAAAGAACATCAGAACATCTGGCCCCCAAGCTCCACCAAATACCAGCTAACTGCAGTAGCTTAGAGGTTAAGTGCTTGCGTTACAGTGCTGGTTGCTTGGGTTCGAGTCCTACTTTTGGCACATAAACAGAATAGTTGGGTAATCTACTTTTACAGTTGTCGGTACCCACACTCCTCCTAAAAGGTTCAGTGGTTATGAAAAGAGTTCAATGGTAAAGGGAGGGTGGAGGTGAGGAAGTGCAGGGTAAAGGACAAGGCGGGGCAGGCTAAAGGGGGTGGTAGGGCCAGATGACTGGGTCCCTGTGGAGAGGAGAAGGGCCTGGGTGACTTGTCTAGAGGGGCATGGAGTAGGTTACCTGGTGAAGGTGAGGGTGGAAGAAAGCAGAGAGGCGGGACTGTGGAGGCGAGGAAGTGCAGGGTAAAGGAGGAGGGGGGGATGGCAGGGGTGGTAGGGCCGGATGACTGGGTCCCTGTGGAGAGGAGGAGGGGCTGGGTGAGTGGCGGTAGCTCAAGAGAGACCTGGGGATGTAGGATAAAGTGGGCCCTGGGGAGGCAGGGAATAAGTCAGGCCTGGGGAGGGTGTCATGGGGGAAGAGGGCCGTGAATTGTGGAGGGTGGGGTGTGTAAAGGCAGGTCCTAATGTGGGGAAAAGGGACATTGAGGAGGGAAAAAAGGGTGCCCAGTGGGGGTCAGGGGGTGAATGGAACCCACAATGGGCTGCCATTATTTTTAACTCCATGTTAACAAGTGCTTTCCAGAGGCATGGACAGGGTAGGGCCTGAGGGGCTAGACCCACCCAAAATCTGTAAATGTCCAGTCAGAAGCGCTGTGTGGGCATTTACAGATCTTTTGGTCAGTGCAGTGGGTCCAACTACATTAGCTTCAGGCCCCATTTGCTAGACAATCTTGGCTACGCCTCTGGGTGTTAAAGTAGGAAATGGAACTTGCAAGAGACAGTTTTGGGGGCAGTCAACGTGACACAGGCAGGCCTGTGGAAATTGGAAAAATAGGGGTTATGGGCATGACAAAGGGCAGATCTGACGCAATGGATATCACACGGGCCGTTCAGGGGCAATGGACACATCAGAGAAGTTCAAGGGGCATAGTCTGTGATATGAGTAGCTCTGGGGCCATTGTCACGGCAAGGGGAAGGTCTGGGGTCTATAAGTCGTGGCATTTTCATGTTTTGATTCTTCAAAACAAGGTTTCTTTATTGTCTTAAATTAAAAAAAAAAACCTTCCCCAAGCAGCACCCACACTGCAATGAGTCACACCAGCACTGGCACACTCTGGACCTGTGTTCCAAGATCCACAGCTGCAGAGAGGAACAGCACTGGCCAGCTATTACAATATATGATTTGACATGTTCCCAAGGTGGAAGGGATGCAATTTAGCGCGCACTGCTTAATTGGCGTGACACAAATGTGTATTTGTCCACCATGCATCCAGTGTTTGTGGTACACATGTATGTGTTGCTGGGGTGAAATGCCCCTGTGCTCTATACTGTCAATTACCTTATATCTACAGTAGAGTCATATTTCATTGCTTCCTCTATAGTACTGCTCATGGATCTTATAGCTTGATGTTCTCGAATTTCAGCCATAGGTTGAGCTTTAAAGCGCACCGCTTGGACCCATTTGTTTAAATAAAAGATACTTCTGGGACAATACTTTTATAGCCACCTGGTTGGGTGTGTGCCCGCTAGATACACTCACTTGAGCGCCACAGGACCACTTCGGTGGTGATAGTGTGCGGTATAAATATCCTTTAACATTAACATTACCTTGATGATGCTAGTTTAAGAAAAATATTTAAAGAACACTACTCAAAATATTCAGTAGCTGCACTATAAAAAATCATGTGCAGTAAATCATTGTATGAAATGGTATTATAGGTTATTTATAACGCGCTTAATAGCCGGAGGTTTCTAAGCGTGGACCCAGGGATTGAACCCGTGTAGCTTTGTGTCGTTATGCTTTCAAGGCGAGCACATTGCTCCTGAGCTATCCTCCCGAGATGATATCCGCGCTCATTTGATTTGTTTGTAAAAAAAAGATGTTTGTATTTATTTTTATTTTTTTTATTTTTTTTTATTAAGCAATTTATTTTTATTAGGCTTTTTAATGGATAAATACAGGATCTAATCATCAACAATTAACCATTATAATACTTGCTAACCAATAATCCAAGATACAAATATAAATTGAGTTAATTAAAAGGCACAACGTAATATATCAAAGTAACAGTAAATGTAGAGATATGTTGTTTGTATTTCTAATGTAAAACCTGCAACAAAAATACACAGCATTATAATATAGCAATTATTTACCCAATTCTGTTTTTTAGTAAGTTAATGTTTTATTAATGCATCATCATTATATACCACTCCAAAACAGAACGTTTGTCCTATATGTTAACCATGAACACCGAGAGACTACTGCTGCTCAAGAGTACGTCATAATGAAGTGAAGTCCCCTCTGTTTTAAAGGTTTACTCTGAGAAGTCATTGGGATTTCGGGTGCTTGTGTGGTCCTGTGATTGCTGGCTGCATGAAAGGCATGCACTGCTTGGAACGCGAAAAGCCCAGCCTCTCCAGTTGACACCATAATTATATCCTGTGAAACCAAAGCACACGCATCACTAAATCATTAAATGTAGTTCACCACACACAGGGAAATTAATGTGTAGAATCCACACCATGTGGTGTGGGGGATTAAGAGCCCTGTGGTTAGGCCTAATTCTGGCACCCAAACAGTCAGCCACATTTGCAACAAGGCCAATGTTATGTTATTTTAAGTTGACTTGTACCGCACACCATTAGTATGGTCTCCAGGCGCTCGCGTGTCTCTGTAAGAAAGAGGGCGGAGTGAATTACTGAGGGGAGAGGGATAGCATAGAGGTTGTACCAGGAGAAACTGATGTCTGTGCATGTTGGGGTGTGTTTACTGGCTTGTATCCAGAGGGGTAAGGCCCACTGTCTGGGATTGTTAGTTGTTTGCAAATGTTAGTTGTGTTGAATGTGTGTTTTGTGTTTTTCGTGTGTAGTTTAGCTGGCCAAAGGGCGTGTGTGGTACTTATCAGGTATGTTCGAGAGGAGGCAGGGGTGGTTAGTACATTGTCTCCCCTCACAATTCATTTTTCATTTAAGTACACTACATTGACTATCCTCAGAAATATTCCGAGTGTAATAAATTAGCTACCCTTGAAAACACTTCTAAATGTAATACATTGGCTACCACAGGTTGATGATCCAGACACAGGGGCACCCGGGTAAGGAATGTTGTCCCTTAAAAGGTGTGATTGGTTGGTGATAATACATGAGAGGGGAGCCTAATGCTGCATGCTGTGTAAAATGATGGCTCAAGCATGTTACCTTATATTGAATTCTCCGTCACTGTGCATACCTTTTTAAAAACCAAATTATATTTTTAGGTCCACATTATTTTGCAAGCTACTACCTCTATTGCACATTCAAGGTAGTGAAAATAAAGATACACATGTCTTTTTGCTTGACCTATTTCTATAACAATATATGCAATGTCAGGTTCGTTCCTTTTGTGATTTGTGTAGTTTTCAAGGCATTGATAGAACAACTAATAATTTCGTTTTTGGAAACCCAAACCATAAAAAATATGTATGTGACAGATCACTGTGAATATATGTAGTCAACTGCTTAATTCAAAGTGTGGGTCCAAATACTGATTTCACCACTTTAACAAAATGTGTGATCCAGGGCAAATCTTTTAATCTCAGTTTGCTTGCTCTGCTGACATTGAATGGCGTTAGAAGTGATTTAGTTTGCAATTTTTGCTATGAAGAAAACCCTCATGGTTTACTAAACATTTCAGTTGTTATGTATTTATGATAGTGAATATTTATATATTGCACAGCATATTATTCTCTTGGCTTACACTTAAAAACTTCTTTTAATGTCTTTACCAAAGGTGTCCTAGAGTACTGAAGACTGATGTCATTGCTTGTAATGATATTTACTGTGATGTCACTACTGCTCATGTCAATCCATATCTTGCAGATTAGGGTTCTGTGTATCTTTTGCTGGACAGGTCTGGAAGACAAATTAGAACACATGAGTGACTTGTATACCCAACAGTACCGCAGTGTTGTGAATTTCTTGTGCTATGTTTGTGTTCTAGAGCCTCAGGGAGGGGGGACCTATGCAGCTGCCCCTATTTTGGCACAGCAACATATTTCTTCATAGCATTACATGTGCACTTTGCCTTGTGGGCATGTTACAGGCTGCCCTTTTCTTGCTGCTGTCACTTTAACTCAGTGGCATTTAAACTTTTTCATACCAAGCCAATCTCCTCGCCCCCCAGTAGATAAAAGTCCCTCTACCTAGGCGTTTTCCCCCACCAGGAGGCCCAAAGGATGTTCAGAGGGGGGCCCAGGCTCTTTAAAATATAGGCAGATTTTCTACTGCTTGTATTTTTTATTAAAACAAGTCACCTCAATTCTTTTTTATAATAAAAAACATTAATCTTAATCTTATTGTAAATAGTCTGGGCCCCCCGCTGATATCCTTTGGGCCCGCTAGATTGAAGACCACTGCCTTAACTGAAGACTTTAAATGTGTGATTGGCAGCAGGTTTCAGACTGCCTTTGATAGCAGCGCCCAGCAGTGTTTACACCTCTTTGCCTTTTACTCTGGTTTCATCTGCGTTAACACTTTGCTGGCAGAGCAATTACAAAGTTTTCAGTGGCAGTTTAGTGTTTCAGCTGGCTTTTGGCTGCCTGCCCCGTGAGATAAAAGGGCATTCCTTTGTAATCATTCTTATTTAAGCAACCCAAGGGTGCCTGCCTACTCTGTCCACCCTCTAAATGTAGGCAAGGGGGCTCAATCATATTGAAATCACCTCCCCACGAGCCATGGCAAATGTTTAACTGGGCCCTGTGCGTGAGCGCTAAAGCTGCTCTTTGTTATTCCAATGTGCCTGACTGCCAGCAAGGAGGGAGGTGGGCATGTGTGTTGTGGCTGATGTGATGAGATGGGAAGGAGTCGGACCAGGAAACGGCAAGGCCAGCTCGCCTTTTGTCTGTCATCCGAGTAGTAAATCCGCCTCTGGCAGGCTACTGAAGGTAAAAGTCTCTAAAAGCTCGGGTGTAGAGGGAAGAAAAAGACTAAGGTCGCTGAGCCTGAGAAGGGTAACACATAGCAAAACCAATAAATATTCCTGTGACAAATCAACTTATGGGGCACCAGGGGTTCAGGGATGAATATCGGTTTCTAAACCATCAATCAGCGCCACACCTCTAGTTCACCAGAAGGGATCCAAACAGATTGGTAACACAAATCAATTATAAACCTCCTTGTCCAATTTTGGTAATGTGGAGGTAAATGCAGGCTTATCTCTGCAAGGCTGTGGATCATTGGTTAGTTGCAACACAGCGAAAATACAATTATTACCAAATTGTTGTATAAAAATATCTACTTTATTATTATTACAGACAGTTCTAGCACACTACCATATACAACCCACAACGGTTGCAGTTCGAGAGGCTCAACTGTCTCATAAATGTCCTTTCAGAAGGACGCTAGCTGATGCTTGTTGATGCACTCCTCATAGCTTCTTCGCTGGGCTTGTGTTGTTATTTAAGGTAGACGGCCCAAAGCAAAAGATAGTGTTGCAGGCAATAGCCTTGTCCTCCTTTCGGTTCAGAGACTCTCTGGCACTTCCCACCTAGGAAGCTTGCTTGCAGAGTTTAGCAGGGCACACTGTGTGCTGGCTGGGTAACAGTTCTGGAGGGTCCTCTGGATTCAGTATCTCCCTCTGTTCCCTGGGAGATGTTTAGGGGAGGGATTTTGCTTCCCTCTTGGAAATATTGGCCTCCTTCACTGGTGGAAGCTGTAAGGCAGACTGTAACTTCAGCCAGGGTCGAAATGATTCCTTCTTGTTACTCCTTACAAAGTCTTCACTAATCTGCCAAAAGAAGGGCAACCCTCTTTTTAAAGCCAAATGGGCCCCAGTGATTGGTGCAGGCTAAGACTACCTTAATGAACCAATCCTGGGTCCCTGCCAACAATCTTCTGTTATGTGTGAGGTCATAACCAGCCTGCTTTACAACAGGAAAGGTAAAGGGGTGAAAACATGTACTACTAAGTCCCACCCTTCTTCCTGTCTGTTGTGGATCAAAGGGTCTCTCTGGTTAATTGAGCTCTCTGTAGTTCCTTAACAAAGCGCAGGATTCTCTTTAAGTTGTAGCGAGAACAGACTTTCTGTCTCCATCAAGTCGCATACTTCTACCCTCTGAATGGGGCTCCCTTTGGGGGTTGCCTACTGTAAACATATCTACCAGACATGACAGCTCACTGTCATTGATCCTTTATGGCAGGAGCTGGCTTCAGGTTGACACAGTTGCATCTCAAAGGGGTGTTGGTGTTCCTGTCCTTTGTTAGTTCTGTGACCAGGCTTCTTCCAGGCCTGCTTCAATTAACTCTCATCAGTATGCGCTGCCACCAACAGAACTGACAATGTACAGGGTGGATCCATGGAGCCTTTGATATTTAATTAGGCTGGCCATGGCCGGAGGAAGGTTTGACCCTCCTCCTCCTGATGTGCTTTTATGTACTCTAATTAGGACGGGTGTGGGGGGCAGCACCTGTAGAGTGTATTCACCCAGAGTACATGGGTCTATGTGTGGTGATTAGCCCCACACTTTTTCTGAGGTTGATCTACCAACATTCAATTGTCGTAAAAAATATCAAAAAAGCCCAGGCGAGTGCACACCCTTTGTGCAGATGGTCGAATTCCTCACAATTGCCACTTAGAATTTGACTGTAGTGCTTTGTGTTATGTATGTATCTGAGTAGCGAGGCACTCCTGCCATCTAGTGGTGTATGCACTGTACATCGGTGAGACCAGCTACTGAACTGCTCCTGTGTCTCCTTTCTCCTTCCGAACTTGTCTCTCTGGGAAAGAGTGCAAGAAGGGGTGACTCTAGGATGTGCAGGGCCCTGGGTAGCAAAAGGCAGGGACAGTGCTATGGCCTTTCAACCTTTTCAAATGAAAGGGGCCTCACACCTCAGGGGTCCTCAGAAGCTGCCACCATGCTGCCTGTCATAATTCTTGTAACACAGCAATATATTAATTTCTCAATTTTAGTTCTGGGACTTAAAAAGTATGCTTTGCAACACTCGTATTACAAGCTGCGTTTCCTTGAGCCCTTATGGCTGTCAATTTCCACGGGATATACATACATGGTATCACCTCATTGCCTTCTAACACTGGTTCCTCCATATCACCCACTTGCTGACAAAGATAGGCTTATAGCTCTTCAGTGGGCATTTAGTGTTTAAGCTCCCTGCTGGCTGGCCGTCCCGTGATAATCGGCGGCTATTAACCATATCTGTGTCGCCATTGTGATGTATGCATCCCACGGGTGCCTCGGATTGTTTTTGTTCTTAGCAGCGAGCCCCCAACCATCATGTTGAAATGGGCCCCCACATATCTTCAGCCAGGCCTGGAAAAAGGTGTGTGGGCCCCTCATTTATTTGCATACATAGTGAAATCAGTGATATTACAGAAAATATTATAGATTGAGTCTTCAATATGCAACGGTATCAGGGGAAGTTAAATTAAAAACATGTTGCCATAAGGCAGGAAAGGAAAAAATCAGTGACGTCCAGTATATGAGTTGTCACTATTAATATGTACCTATGTGGAAATATCAGTAGTGAGCCTTTTTTTAAGTAGCAGAGTGTGTGAGCCTAATACCTTAAATAGACATTTAATTTTGGAAGATAAGGAATCGTGAGATAAAAGGATTTGGCCGAGATCAGACACTTGGGTTAGATGGCGAAGCAGAGATTTGAGACCAGTCTGCAATTCAGGAACTTGAACACATCTCTTTCCAGATGTAATGGATAGAAACATAGTTTGTAAAAGGTTTCTTTGAAATTGTTGTTAGAAAACACCATCTGACTGTGGAAAGCATTGCAAACATATATGATTGTATATGCTAAGTTAAGTTAACTGCTATGTTTGCAGGCATTTCCCAATTGTTTTTATTTTTATTGTGGATACATTTGACCATATTGTCCAAACTAGCAATGTGCTTTTATTTCAGAAGCTACAGATAAAGTTAAACTCCATTCAGGTTCTGTTCACGAGGAGAGGAATTCGCTGATGGGTCCATTGGTCATCACTAACCCTCTAGAACTTGTAAGACAAGATAGCTGCACCATGTGAGGACAGGGGTTCACGATTCACTTACTCTGACACGACTGAATAATGAGGACTCAGAAGTTTGGCAAAAGGGAAGTCTGTTTAATGATACATACATCAACCAGGGAAACAAATGGGAATCAGCTGTAGTGCGATCACCGGTCTCGCTCCGACTTCCTCGAACTTCAATTGAACAGAGATTCTTATAGGCAATGTTCGTCATCATTGACGTCTAACTTTACAAAACTCGACATGCAATATAATTGGTTAGGAACGGTAACTTAAGTATAGGTGTTATATCCGTATATGATAATAGGGCATGTGGATTGGATAACTCTTATCGGGTGGGCGTCTACGCCCATCCCTCTACATCACGCGAGATAGACGTCACTACAACTATGACGTCCTATTGGTTACAATATCTATAGGACTTAAGATAACTTGGTCCATTGTGATGGGGCAGGTTACACCCCTAGACATACATTTCCACTTTTAATTAGCAGCATGCAGAATGGACACCCCTGTGCCTGGTGTCCCAAGTTTCACCCTGCCTCCCTTCCATCCATCAGTGTTTTAGGGCGACGTGTCAATTAGTTGGATAAGGATGGCCTCGAAACTGTAGTCTCTTATCGGGAAAAGTTATGGCATCCTCGGTCCTGGATGACATCAGTCGATGGTACATCTTCGCGCCTGGCTGGACACGTGTTGGTTCACCATGAATCTGCTTCAGTTTCCAGCTTTTAGTGCATTTAATTCTGTGTCAGCCTAACCACCTGCATGGGCCCCCCTTATCTTGACCTTCATGAGGCAGGATGGTATGCTCTGAAGTTGGAGTATTGTGAGATGATGCTCTCCTCCCCTTCTCCGTTTGACCTCGATTTCCTAGGCATGAGCCGCTCTTTGTTGAGTTTCGATTCGGCTCCTTCTCTTGCCTTTGTCTGGGTTTTGAAACTTGGCCTGGCAGGCCTATGGCCGCCTGGGTACCTTTCTGCTTTTACAAAATGGAGTCGCACTTGTATAATGTGCCTTATTGAGGTAGATATACGGTTGGCGCTGCCGCTCTATCTTCTACTAATTATTGCAAGCAATATCGATTTCTTAGCACCGTGCGTTTCAAGCCTATTTACACACGTTTAACAGGACGGTTGCTTCCATCTTGTCTCGTAACACTGTTTCCTGGCGTTGTAACATTGTCTCCTCTCTGTGCCTATTCCATTCAATTTTGTAGTTACTCGCACTGGCGTGTTATCTTCGATAGCTACTCTTGTTCATTCTCAAATCTGTTCAGGCCCTTGTGTCATTTCCACTGGCCTTCCATTAAGGCTTTTGGGGTCTCTTCGTGGACCATGTGTAGGTACTCTTCATTTCGTATCAGCGGCTGGTATGGCTGTCTGATAGAGTACCGTGCTGCCCAGGGTTGTCTGGTTATGGGTGCTTCAACCGGTATGGATCTTCTGATGTATACTGGGCAGAGCCCCACTGCAGCTCTTTGTAGGTTCATTTGCTCTTCATACATCACATACCTTGGCGAGCGTGTTCCTGGTACCTTGAAATGAGGGGAAGGGGTGCAGGCCATGTCTGGGACCTCCTTTACACTCCCCCCTCTGGTCAGTTCATCGACCACCTCTGCAATCTCCTTTGCATTCATTTCTTTTGCTTCTTCAGTGTCATGCTCATCGTCCTCTGCGTTGGTACATGATGGTGTGAATGTGTGAGCCTTTGGAGTCCATATTTTTATCATTCCTTCAAACTCCCTGCTGTCTTCACATGTTCATCTTTGTTCCATGTCATTAGCTGACATTGTCCATTTGGGCTGCAGTAGATCCATTTTCCTTCATACCTTCTTCGTTTCTTAGGGTATGTGAACTTTGTGCCCTCTGGCGCAAATTTGCTGGCTTTCACAAAGTCTCTTATTTCTTCATCAGTCAGGTCTCTGGGCTTCCATCCTGGTTTGAAGTCAATCATTATTTTCATCCCTATGGCTTTCTTTGCAGTTTTCTGGCACTGTGGTATGATTATCTTGATAACACAGAATCCTAGCAATATCATTGCTAATTGAGCTCCCAGGAACTTGGATATATCTGCCATCCAATGTGGGACCCATGAGAATAGGTCTCCAAGCCAGCTGTCATCGTCTACTTCGTCACTTTCATCGATCATCTGGTTTTTCAGGCTTGTCAGCATGCTTATGGCCTCTGTTAGGATTCCGTTTTCTTCCTCGTGTGATGGTATGAATGTGCAACATGATTCTCTGATTTTTGCACAAATACCTCCATCCATTGCTGTGATCATGTCAAGCACATATCTGTTTTGGAGGGTCATCAGTCTCATTGCTCGCAGCTCTTCTTTGATCGTGATGAATTCTTTTATAGTGGTATTGATGGTCTGCAATAACTCCCACCTGGTTATCTGTAACCATTTAGCATTCACTCCAACTTGGATGTGGGGTAGGAGTAGTGTTGTGAATACCGTTAAGGTGAGGCTGAAAAGCCTATGTTTGTACGGGATTGCATGGAATGCCTCTTCTGATTTGGGAGAAAAGTAATTTTCCCTCTTCATCCTGGATATCAGTTCCACAGATCTACTTCTTCTTAGATGAGCATCTGCTTTCGGGAAACTGTCCAACTTCAGGTCATTCTTAGGGATCACTAGTGCGGGAACATGGACGTTCACTAGTGTACATATGCCTCCCTAGTTTTTTGGCAGCCTTATGTATTCTTTGGATCCACACGCCCAGTAATGGTCCATAATAACTGCGGTTCCTTGTGTCATTCCTGGAGCTTCAAAGATTCGTCCGCAGTTCTGATTCTCTCCCATCTTCCTTGTGCCATTGTTTCTGAAGCATAGTTTCGGGCTCTCCAGTGGCACTATCTGTAGGGGTCCCCCTCTATCTTCGACCCATGTTAGTAACTTTACTAGCTTTGGCCACAGAGGTTTGCATAACCTCTGTGAATTCTCTATTGCTTCCTTGCAGGCTCCAAGGTCCATCCACGCTCGGCAGATTACTACTCCGTCTTCCCATCCATCTGGGGAGACCACTGACCCCCAGTTCTGCATTTGGCCTCCCTTCTTCTAGATTTGAGCCTCCTCTGCAGTTTTTCCTTGAACCTTCAGTCTTGGGTTTATTTCCCATCTCATCCCTGATCCTTTGACACCAGGGTTCTCGTACCTGATTACATGATTTCTGGTGTGCGCTCGGTTTCTTGTTTTAATGTCCTGGACGTAGCCATCTTCATCTGGGTAATCCTTTTCGTTGGCCCATATCAACGAGGCATCTCTTCCCATAAATTGTCCTCTAGTGTTGCACATTGCTACATGTGACATACAGTGTGCTGTAGGGACATCAATTTCTACAGCCACGAAAATCTTGGACTTTCCCATGCTGTATGGTAGGAGAGCACAGACAAAGCATTCTCCTTCTGACTGCCTTCGTCCTACTTCCTTCATGTGTTGGTACCATATGTTGTTTCCGAGATGGGCTGTGCTGTCCAGGTAGTCATTAAGTTCATTGTTATCTTCATGAGGGCTTCTCTTGATTCTCAGCATTCTTCTGTAGTTTGCTATGACTACGTCTCTGAATGCATCTGTGCTGCTTTTCCACTTCGGGTATCTCGATGGAGCAGGCTGCCTCGACTGCAACGCTGTGGTAGGGGGAGGATTTGTGCTTCCTTTCCTTCCCTTTTGCATTCTTCCATAAACTTCCCATAACTACCATTGGTTCATCAACCTCCCAACTTGTGGCTGTGCTGTAGGCCTGCGGCTTGTTCCTTGCGTTGGAGCAGGTGTGCCTGCATTTACAGTTTCTATAGTTCTGTTTTTCAGCTCCTCATGTAGTTTCTTTGCTTGGAATATGAATGGGAAAAAATACTCTATTAGCATGTGGGTCTTCTCTGTGAGTTCTTTTGTGTCCACTTCTGTTCTTTTGAGGGATCTTGCTATTCCCTCCTTCTTTGGCATTTCACTTGGCTTTTCTTGGTTATCTCCACTATTCTCAGGAATTGAAAGTTCGGCAGGCAGTCTCTCCTTTTCTGCTGCCTTCGTTGTAGGCCTTGTAGCCATTGACACTTGCCCTTGTTTGTGTGCATTCTGAGTGTGGGTGCATGCCGTGGCCAGTACTACATTATCATTCATAACGTGCTGACCCTGTCTCCAGCCTTTTCTCTCATTCATCACCTCGTGTGTATATGTATCACTGCATTTATATTAAATTTTAAATCATTTGCTTCATCATTAGCTTTTCTTGGAACTGGAATCACTATGTAGGGTCTGGGTGCTTTTGTAGGCCCCAGATGTTCATTATCTGGTGGGTGCACTGATAGGGGGACACTTCGTGCACCAATAAAGAAAGCAGTTCTGATTGTTAATAATAGAAAAACAATTATGATCACTGTACATATACACATAATCGTTCTGAGTGAAAGTTTGCAGCATTTTCTTCCAGGAAAGCGGGGCACCCTTCTGTTGGGGGTAAAACCAAGTTACTGTTCTGGGCCCCCATTTCGAATGAGTTCATAGTCAGTTATTTATTCCTTCTTTTGCTCTGGTCTCTTATTTCTAGAGTTCGTTACTATCAGAGTGACGAGGGCTTCTCCAATGTCCCCCCTCACGGAAGTGACGTGGGTTGTCTCTGGGTCCCCAGTACATTTCCTGTGCTAGGCTAAGGAAAAGGGTTAGGCTAGCAGTTCTGATACATCACATTTATTATGCATATCTATAGTAGGTAATGCATATCTATAGTAGGTAAGGTCTCAGTGCACTCCTCGAATTTGTTTTGGTTCTGAGGACATGCTGGAACCTGTTCAATGCGAAGGAATGAAAAGATGGAACTGCTAGAAATCACACAAAAATAAAATGTTGTAAAAATAAAAATAAAAAATAAAAACAAAAGCGAACATGAAAAATAAAAATAAAAATATATTTGTTTTAAAAATAATACAATTAACGTGTGGCAAAAATAGGAAATAATGAGTTAATCGTACAAAAAGAAAGTTGTAAGAATAGGAACAAAAATAAAAAATAAAAATGATCATGTGGAGAAAATAGAAACTGAGTCAAATTCGCAAACTAAGATGTTGTTCAACAGGAACAAAAATAAAAGCAGAAGTCACTATATGAAAAAATAGAAAAAATGAGAAGGATGCAGAACAGGAAAAATACGATGGCGGAGTTCTTGTGTCTGCTCCTTTTATTCGGTCTCTCGGCAACAAGTTGAGGAACAGTGTCTCTCTTCTCTATCTGCTACACAGTGAAATGATGACGACAAAGTTCTATTTTGGATTTCCTCCTTCTAAGGCTCTCCTCAGCAGTGGATGTCCATAATTGCTATTTAGTTGCGCTGCAATAGCCCTCAGGAGCCTGTTCAGTTGCGTGTTTTTTGCTGGATTACTGAGGAATGCGGGTATGTCAACATTGCTGGGTCTATCCACTAGTCCTGGAAAGTTTTCAATGAGGTGGAAGAAAACACGGTATGCATATTGTCTGTCTTCTGGTGTTAATGACATTTGCTCTGATTTTCTAACCTCTAGATCACAGGCCTTTTTTTGCAGCACTAACAGTTTTTGTCTCCTCGAACTGTCCCTCGGCTAAAAGTCTCACTGGAATCTCCTTAGGAATTCTCGCTGCAAGTTGGACAGCTCCACCTGGAGCATTATGCCTTGGAGGAGTGTGCCCATGTGTGGGGTGTTGGCCGGATCTCTAAGAAAAGTGATGACGCCAACATCTGCAGGCCTCCCCACCATCTCTGGATTGTCTGTGACTAATCTAAACAGGACATTGTGCACCAGCCGGGTGTCCTCGGGTGATAGGGACATTTGCCCTGTTTGGTTGTGTCCTGATCACAAGCTTTTCTTTTGATTCGCACAGTTTTTACACTTTCCTGCTGCGTGGATTGCAACCACGTAATTCAATTTGTACCATACTTGGTTGAGAAATTCATTGTTTCTTGGATCTCTGATAAAGGTTAGGGTATCTGTGGTTCTCCCGACGAGTCCTGGGCATTCCTCTATGATGCGGAAAAATAGGGTATATGTAAGTTCATCAATGATCACTTGAGGTGGGAGAATTAGTGTCCTCTTCGCTGTGCTCGGGCAGTTTGATGAAGGCTTCTGTTATGACAGTCAGCAGTTGCCAGATAACCTTCTTGTTTGCGGGATCTCGAATAAAGTCTGTGACACTGGCTCCTCTCCCTATGAGTGACAGGTATGATAACTCCACGAGTTGAAAGTAGGTTAGCACATCCCACTTGAGATTTCTGCTGGAATGTACCATGAATTCTGTGATTAAAGTCTCGATACTGGTTGCTTCAGGATACTGTGTTGCACTCTCAGGCAAGGTTTTGGTTACAGTCTATCAGGGTCTGGATTCTTGTATCACTTTGGGCATGTCGTGCTTTCAACAGTTCATTTTATCAATGTTGTTGTGGCTTTGGATGTGCTTCCCTTTACCCTGCCACTGGGATGTACAGAGTGTTCGCTATGTCCTTATTCCCCTTTGCTTGGTGAACCTGTCCAGTTTTATGCCACACTTGCATTCGGGTTCCTTGTCTTGGTTTTCTGCTCATGCGTCCTTCTTCCTCGCCATGGATCTTGTCTGCACGTGCTGAGGTTCTTCCCTGTTGTCTGTTGCTTCTTTGCAGTTGGATGCAGCAGGAGGGCTCTCTCCTATGTAGGGTTTAATGTCATTTAGGAAGATCCATGCCCTTCTGCCCTGGAGCTTGACGGCGGAGGGCGTGCAGTCTTCTACAATGAAAGGGCCATTAAATCCTGGCTCGTCCCACCTTTTCCTGGTAAAGTTCTTCACCAGAACGCTGTCACCAGGGAAGACGAGGGGCGCATGTACACCTTGTTCGGTGTCTGCTTCAGCCCTCCCTGCTGCGTTTTGTGCTGCGCCACCCCCTTTTCGCCGTCGCTGCAGTTGGCCTGAAATGACAGAGGTACTGGATGTCAAACAGTTCAGGTACTTTTGCATCTCTGTTCCCAGAACCTCCCTAGTCGGCTGGGCATCACAACTAGTTCTATCTCTGGGGGAAAGAGGGATCTTCATCCTTCTGTCTGTAACTATCTCGTGCGGCGTGAGGTGATCGTCAGAGCCTGGTTGATTCCGAAGTGCATACAATGCCAGTGGCAGGCAGCGCAGCTATCCCTTTTTTAATGTGAGCTTCAACTTGGCTATCCTTTCTTTAAGCAAGCCGTTGATCCGTTCACATATCCCATTCCCCTCTGGATGATAAGCCGACGAGAACTTGTGCTTTATACCAAGCAATGAACTAATATGTTCTAACACTGAATTTACAAAGTGGGCCCCATTATCTGATCTCATTACCTTGCACACCCCCCATCTAGGGAACACTTCCCTCACCAGGAACTTAGCAGCACAGGCAGCATTGGGGTGTGTACAGGGGCCTGCTTCTATCCATCTAGAGAAGGGACACACCACCACAATTAAATACCTGTACCCGTTGCACACTTGAATCATATCGATGTAGTCGATTTGTAAGTGCTGGAATGGTCCATTTGGTCTGGGAATGATTCCTCTCACTACTTTTAATGTGTGCCCAGCGGTGAATTGCTTGCAGATAATGCAGTTCACCATAAAAAATGCAACATGCTCCGCTAAATTCGGCGTGAACCAGTCTTCTGCGAGCTTTGCAGCAAGATTTTCTTTTGTCATGTAGATGGGGTAGTGCAGTTGTTCTAATGCTACCTTCAGGAGTGCGACAGGCATTACTGGTTTACCAGTGCTGTCTTGCCTCCACAGCCCGTCAGAGGGGTTTAAAAAACACCATTGACGCTTCCATAAATTCTTCTCCTCTTTTGGTGCCTCTCATTGGACCTTCATTAGCTGGGTCTGCCCCATATTGCTATAGGCCTCCGGTGTGGCTCGCGCTTCCATCATTCGTTCATGGGTACGTGCCAACTCCACGTCCATGATTGTTTCAGTTTTGGATGCCATGCACCTGGCCTCTGTGTCCGCTTCATGATTTCCGCGTGACACGAAATCTGTCTCCTTGGTATGAGCGGCGCATTTCACGACCGCTATGCCCACTGGGAGCTGTAGTGCTTTTATCAGCCTGTCCAATAAGGCTGCATGTTGCACTGGCGTGTCGTCTACTCGGAGGTAGCCCCTCCTTATCCATCGCGCTAGTCCTGCATGTACTGTGGACGTCACATAGGTTGAGTCACTGTACACAGTTTCTTCCTGGTCTGCATGATTCTCAATGGCGAGTATCAGTGCCAGCAGTTCTGCAGCTTGCGCAGAATAGTGAGATGGTATTCGTGCACTAACGAGTACTTGAAACTCCCCATTCGCTAGGTGTTTTATCACGGCAACGCCTGTATACCTTTGTCCGTCTTCTTGGTCGATTCTTGAAGACCCGTCAATAAAGACGATCTCCTCACTCGCCAGGGCATTCTCTTTTACCCTGGGGATCTCATCATAGAATTCCTCATAATTCGCACAGTCGTATATAGGTTCTCCCTCTGTGACTGGTTTAAAAAATCACCACCATGAAAACAACTTTATCTGGAAATGAATTCCTAAAAGTTGCACAACATCAAAGTAGAATAAAATAAGTCAGATAAAAGTGGTGCACAAAACAATAATTTCCACATCACAAATAAATACAACTATTGCACATCTCTCAATGAAAAGCCTCTTCTTCAATGCACTGTAACTATCTCGTGCTGCGTGAGGTGATCGTCAGAGCCTGGCTGATTCCGAAGTGCATACAATGCCAGTGGCAGGGAACGCAGCTATCCCTTTTTTAATGTGAGCTTCAACTTGGCTATCCTTTCTTTAAGCAAGCCATTGATCCGTTCACATATCCCATTCCCCTCTGGATGATAAGCCGACGAGAACTTGTGCTTTATACCAAGCAATGAACTAATAAGCGGAAACAGCAAAAATGACATCCACAGATTTTAAACTTTGGCAGAGATGTTCAGCAACCATCATCGATGACATGTCCCAATCCCACATGCAGGTTTTTGAGTTCCTTTTCCTAATTATATCATATTGTGGGCAAATAAAAAGGAAATGTTGCAACAACTCTCTCTCAGCAGGACAGAAAGGACACATAGATGTCACATTTTCATCGTACTTGGAAACCACTGAGGATAAAGGTAAATTACCAAGCAGCATCTTGATTAGTTAAATGCGCATCATGGGATCTTCCAAGAGAAATGCATTCTCTATTCGTACCCCATAGCTAAATTTAGACATTTTGTAATATAGTCACCCCAAAAAGGTTGAGTGTAATTCGCAACAACTACTGATTTACAAGAAGCAGCAATTGACTCAGGGTGATACCAGAGCCTCTCAAGGTGCAACCTAAGGGCACGCTCTTTTATATGCTTGAAACACTGGAGAGAAATCAATCACATGACTTTGAGACAGCAAATCTCTCCATTCCCACACCCAAATGCATATGCACAAAAGAATGGGCTTAAGGGCAATGAAATCTGATGAACAAAAAAGACCCAATTCTGAATGCAGTGGTACATCTGGGGTGCTGCTCGGGAGCCTCATGATTTTCTGTCACTGCCAACATTTTATTCTTACTTGCCCCCCACGCTTCTGCTCCTTTGAGGGCACCTGCTAAAACCTGGGCTCTACACATTTCAACAGCAGGTGGCACAGAGCTGCATTTCGCTCTGTTGAAGAAGGCCAAGATTCCATTGCATGTTCTCCCCATGGACACGTGAACCTTTGCGATGTGCTGTGACAACATTCCATTAGAGGACCTTTTTACACCAAGACACTCAAAGCTGCAAACGTCTTCTATCTGGGCCTCATTAATTTCAGGAATCATATGTGAACGCCACCCTGAACTTCTGCCACACCCCATAGATCTGGTTTTGGAGGCATTCACCTCCAAACCTTTTTGTTGTCAAAACTGAACAAAATGGACAATCTGCTTCTTGAAGCCCATCAGGGTGCATGCGAGGACAACAATATTGTCAGCAAAAACAAAAAAAAAAAGGATTCCTATTTTCTGACCTGCCAACATGGAGGCGTCTGATAACCCCATCGGGAAATCATCCAGCACTCCCTTCAAAAATAAATTACAAAGTAATGTGGCTAACGTGCATCCTTGCTTGACACCCTTCATTACTCCAAAGGTGTCAGGGGTTTTACCCCCAGGCCCTATCTTACCCTGGCTGTGGAATCATACAATTCGATGATTGCCTTCAACAAATTCAACAGGACCCTTTAAATCGACAAAGAGGAGATAAATTGTGCCCTTGTTTGATATGATATGGCATTTATAACGTGCCTATACACACGTGTTTCAAGGCGCGACAACGCAAGGGAGGGGAACAGGGGGAGGACAGAGACATCGATCTTACTAGGCCAAGTGACATTGAGATCACGCAAGTCGTGGAGTGGGCAAAGGGAAAAGTGCGGGGGGAACGGGGAAGGGGCAGTGTAATACATAGGATCAACAGTAAAATAAATAAATTAAATAAATTAAATTAATAAGAACAATAGGACAAAAAAGTGTGACCACCCAGTGGCAAGTGCATGTTTAGCCTTGCATACTTATCCCGGATCAGGCTCAATCTCAACATCTGATCAATAGTAATCAAATGTTTCACAAAGCCGACCTGCAAATGGCTCATTTCATTTTGGTCAGCCGCCCATGCTTCCAATTTCATTTGCAACACCTTGCCAGAAATGTTGCTAAAAACACATAGCAGAGATATTGGCCGATAGTTTCCTGGGATCGCCCTTTTTAAATATTGGTACAATTTCATAGAGGCTCCATGCCAGTGGTTTAAGACCAGTCCGCAAGATTGCATTAAAAGTATGCAAGTAAAGCACATATATTTCTTGTCTTTTCTTGTATGCGTCTGCCGGCATAGCTTCGGGCTCCGGGCCTTTGACCATTACCAGACAAGCTACAGCATGTGCGACTTCGTCCAGTGTCATTGAAAGTGGTGGTATATCCCAACACCAGGGGGCAGACCCATTGACTACTTTCTGGTTTTTTAAGAAATCAAATCAATTTTCGTGATACAATCCCTAGAAGTGGTCAAACCGCGTCCTTTCTTGGATTGCACCGTGGAGAAGATTTTGCTGCTCATTTGCACCCATCGTCAGGATTTTCCCACACTTCCAAACCCCATTATCAGCCAGGGAGCATTTTAAAGACAGCCCCATGTTGAAATAATAAGATGCTTTCTTCCCATTCATGGTTTTCCTATAATCTTTTCCAAGAATCTGAATTTCATTTCTCAACTCATATGATCTATTTCTTAGAGCATCGCATAACTTGGATTTGGAAGACCTCCAATCCTGGTCATACCAACCTCTTTTTCTTAGTTGGAGATCATTCATGTCTTTAGTGAGTCATTTGCCAAAGATGGTTATAATCCTGACTATGGACTCAAATACAGTGTGATCATTTCCAGGCCCTGCACCCTTTACAAACTCAATACCATCGCCTGTGAGTATGTCTCATCCAAACAGTTTTCAAGTGCCGGTTCTCCCCATTTCATCCTCCGTCTATTGTTAAATATGGCAAGCACTTTGGCTGCAATTGACTGCTCTTTTCTGTACCTTCACAAGTCAAAACAAGCAGATTATGATCACTATCACTCTTCCCATGTGCCTCAGAAAATGTAACCAAGGCCCATGTATCCAGGTTTACCACAGCATAGTCAATATGACTGTGCTTATCACCGCTATGGTACGTTGGATCAGGGGGAACATCTGGGGGAACCTGGCCATTACATGCTCGCAGCCCCACACAAAACAATATTTCTGCACCGTGGAGTGCATGTTTATAGACTAGTTTCTTTATAGGGGTGGTACATTCGGGGATCACCCAAATTGCATCCTACTTGGTGATAAATTCATGCAATTCCGCATGAGGCTCGAATTGCAAATTCATATCCCCTACCGCCACCAATTTCAGCTGACCCCCATAGTGTTGGTCGACTTCTGATATCAGCCTCTCTAGGATGTTTAAGACTGCCCTCGCCCTTTTACCATATGGTCTACTATAGATGTTACAAATGCAGACTCTGGTTTCGTGATTAAGCTCGAATGTCGGGCATTGCAAATCATGGGAATGGGTCTCTAGTTCAGTAACCTGTGCATTTAGTGATAGATTAATCCAAACACATAGCCTTCCACTCGGATGCCTTACCCCACTCCTTGATCTAAACGCCGGGATTTGGAATGCGGAAAAACCTTCCAACATAGGTAAATTGAGAGCCCAAGTTTCCTGGAAACAAAATACATCAAACTCGCTCATAGTTTGTACCCAGTCTGGATGGACCAGGTGTCTCAGAAGGCCTGCCACAGTCCATGATGCTAGATTCACCTCATTGTGTGACGACTCGGTCTCATCTTGAGTGGTATTTCCAACCCGGCAATTGGGTGGGTAGGGTGAGACATTTCAAAACGAGGCGGGAGCCTGTGCGATGGTCATTAGCGAGGGGGCTTGGGTTTGCCTTGGACTATGAAATAGGGGTCTGCCTCTTAACCCTTTCTTCAAGTCACTTACGTGCTTGAATCACTCTCACCTCTATTGACAGCAGACCAAACTTAAGTGATCATTCCTCAGGCTTCATTTGATCAAATCTAACCGCAACTGCGGATCTTGACATAAACATATTGCATTCAGGATATCAGATCTTATCACAGAGAGGTTTTCTATGTCTTAACAAGTGAGTGCATTTGTTAAATGACACTATCTCTCTCTTCTTGCCCTCATGCTTCAATGTTTATACATTTGTTAGATATATGACATGTTCCCCAGGGCCGGCACTCCTATGTGCTTGTTGGTTGCTTGTGCTAAAACCACTCTGTCTTGCTGTATGGGGTGCTCCGTCAAACTCCACTCCCCAACCCTGTTATATTTGAGGGTGCCTATGAACATGCGGCCTGTGGGGTATTCCATGAATTGGGCTGGGATCATTTTTGGACGTGGTTCTCAATTACTTTACTGACAGCATTCAGGTTGGGGTTTTTGCTAACTGAGGGATCCCCAATTTGTTTTATTTGACATGGGGATACTACTCTCCCTGTGGCCATGGACCGCTTCATATCCCTGATTTCTCCTTTCAGTTCGTTTATCAGAAAAGTGGGGACCTTAGAATTTAGCGTTTCACACTGCCCCTGGTGTTGGAATCTCGCTTTTACAAGCAGACATCACACTGGGGCGCAGGGTCTTTAGTATATTGTCCAGCAACCTCTGTTTCCACCCAACCAATGGCAGAAACCGGTTGAGAATTGGAAGTGGTTTTCAAATTATCACAATCAGTGGAGGTGGCGGGGCTGCTTGTCCCTTATCTGGGCTAACAACTGCATTGGCGCACCCATCCACCGGATCTGCCAGTGGGGGGAATTCAATTTATCAGCTGCTAGGAGAATCTCAATAGGAAATGTGTAATTCAACACCCCGTGCTGATGATATAGCCTCTGACTGGCAACTAGTTTGCAGTCATACAATGTTTCCCTCCTCTCACCCCCATCTCCCACTTTGAGTTTAGTCTCTAGGTTAGAAAATGACAATTTACTCTGTGATAGATTACACTGTGGAAGTTTCCCCTTTAACCCACCCTTAGCTCCCTCCACTGCCCCCTCCAGTTCCTTTCCCCTGAGGGGCTCGTGAATTAGCCCCTTTCTCTCCTTGATCAGTGTCATCGAGTAATACCCATATTATTTCAAAACCTGAGGTTGACGTCTTTAATTGAAGCCATCGCTCTTGCGCACCTTTTGTAATTTATGCCGGGAGATTATTTATTTCTTTAATTTGTATAGCACGCAATCAGCCCTGAGGCATCGGGGATATCTGGGAGGTGGCTTTCCTTTTTGACATCTTAGTATACACAAGGGAGCCTAAACCCTATTTTCCACTAAATATAAATACCCAAGAAATATTCAAATATTTGAAGTTGCTCAGTAAATATTTAAAATGACTAAGTATTGAATAATGTCCCTTATGTTGCAATAAAGTGCAGTAAGGTGCAGCAAATACATGTACCGATGCATTCCATTAAATACATATAGTGGGTGAATAATGCAAGGAATACACCACTAAATGAGTATATCGAAGATCTACAATTAACATGAGTTAACATCAGCAAAATTAGCAAGATCACTAAGCAGAAACAATTTTAAAACATCAATTAAAAAAGTTGCGTTGAATTAAAGGTGTAAGATCATAAGAAAAATATGAGATCCAAACTTGACTGCTAGAGGAATACCAAAGTGGTTTATGGAGCTAGCTTAGACCGACCCTCCCCCAACCCCTCTCTGAAGCACCTTTCTATCTGCCTAACCTTCTATCTGCTGATGTTTCTCCAGGCTTCTGGAGCCTTATTCGCGACAGCAGCTAGCGGCAACAACCAGCCCCCCGCCACAAAACCTCATGGGGAGTCAAACCACTTTATAAATAAAATAAACAAACAAACAAACACTGAGCCGCCTGCCCAGGAGGCACGGTGACATACATGCAAACATCAGGGAGGGAGATTTTGCGACAGAATACGGGAGAAAGGAATTTCCCCATAGGATTGCATTGAGGATTTCATTAATTTAGGTGGGAGTAAGTAAAAAAGAGCAACATTTTTAATCGAAAATTCAGGAGTGTCACGCTTAAATCGGGAGGGTTAGCATGTACGAGGTGAGCAAGCTTGGATTTATCCAAGGCTGTTCTGCAACACTCCCTCTCACTCCCTCTCACCTCCAAACGAGGGAGGGAAAGGAAAACCAAATTTCCCAGTGCAGCGTCGACTCCAAGCTTGACCGCATCACCCACTGGCTTCTCCCGTTTCTCCCACTTGAACACTAGACTGCCCTCTTTGTTCCAGCTCCAGCTCCCTCACCGGCTCCAGGCAGTCGTCTCCACCATACACGCCACCACGCCAATCGCACAGCGCCGTACAGACCTCAGAATATCAACATTGTCTGTTTAACTTTAACAATACGTTCCAAGGGGGTGAGGTTAGAGCACCAACTGCAGGGACTGCTCTTCCCGTGGCTTTTTTCGTCCTGGGCGATTGAAGAGTACCAAACAGGTGAAAAAATGGAAACCCTCCTCCAACAGCCCTGCACACTATTTGAAAATGTACTTTCAAGACTTAAAGACTCATAACAAAAGGTAATGTGGGAAAAGGTTACTTGTTTGTGTTTCAATGTTTGACAAAGGCATGCTTGGGAGCGTGATCAATGGTCAAGATTAATCTTGTTATAGTTCTACTTTATTTTGTATATATTTTGATTGCAATATAATTTGCTTACAGTTGCTCTTCCTTTTGTGTAAAGGTACTTTTGTGCTGAAAAACACAAATAAAAAAAATTAAAAAAGGCATGCTTAATATATAATTTGTGGAAAATGTTACATTCTACCTAAAATAAACGTTTTGTGGCGTGGTAAATATGAACATGTCAAAATAAGGCAGATCCTTTCAAATGTTTTTGTGTCATATGCTTAATTGTCCTCGAGGAAGGCACACATTTTAGACAGTTAACTGGTGCTTTGCATGTGCTTTCAAAATAGAAATGTCCCTTTGTAGTTCTTAACAAGGGATCGTTAAGAACATCTTGTTCAAAACAATGGTCTCTTAAATAGGTCATCACTTGTAAATCGCTCCCACTTTAAATGCTCTGCTTTAAGTAAGAAAGTAATGAGCAGTGCTTACGTGGCCTTCACCGTTTAGTGAGCCGCAGGGATGGGGGTATTTGTCTGGAGAGAGTTGCAGCAGGAGGTGGCAAGGTGACACGTTGTATCACCAGGACAGACAGAAAGTGAGCTGAGCCTCTTACAAAGAGGTTAGGACAGCTGCTTTTGTAAAAAAATATTCCTTTCTATACTGGAAGCAAGCAGCTGGTGCCTGCGGGACCCCTATGGCTGTGGGGTCCCTATGGTTGCAGGTCCCTGTTCGGCCGCACAGACTGCCCATGCCTCAGGCCGGCCCCAAGAGCAAGACATAGATACCAAGGCATGGACGGGCCATAAGACCATCCAGTCTACCTTTTTACTTGTCTGAATTGTAGTGCCCTGGCTAATTAGTCACCAGGTCTGTCTTTGTCTTCACAGCATTTTTAAATGTTCGGCCCAGACTGTGAAGACTGTGAATGATTGCACCCCATCAATGATGCTCGAAACTCGCTACTTGCATATGTCGCCTATCTTCTGATGACAAACATCTGCGTGTTACCTCTGTGTCCACCCTCCTTCGACCAATCGTATGTCACGTTCAGGGGACCTAGAGCTATAGTTCTGTTGGAAGATGCTCACTTCCTACCCTCTATTTACTTTGCTGAGCTCTTTAAATGCCTATTATATCGCCCCACCTCTAGTCTTCCAGAGACTACATCTCTGTTGCTAGCTAGTTAAATATGTATTTAATGAGCCCATGTACTTATTAAATACATGGATGTAGGTTTGAAGGAACTGAGGGCATAATGGAGAGTAGCCTGCTGAATTTACTGGTTGGCTTTTAAAGTGCCTTCACAGAAACCTATACCACTGGAGCTATAGCTTAACCTTGTGAGGGAGCACATGGATTCTGAATGACCATGTACAGGTCTGAGGATCTCCTTAAGTTCCGGAAACTCCTCGGGACCTTCCTTTACTCCTCCTCTTTCTCACTCCCTCTCCCCTGCCAACCTACCCTTGCTCCTCACTCATTCATCTGCAGACTGGCTGCGTGGTGTCCTCTGAGTCACAGGGCACCAGACCCCCCCCCGACCAGTCCCCATGCACTTGCCACCTCGCCACCTTGCATTGCCGACTGGCTTGCCTGCACTAACTGGCTGGGTTGCTCCCTGTAACCCCAGACTTCCTTGCACTCAACTCAGAGCCCCGCTGCTCCAGTTGCACTTCCCCCTGCACTTCTTGTTGCGCTCTTGTATGGTCTAAATGACACTAGGCCTAATAAGATTGTTTGTCTTGTCTTCCCTTTGTTCCCCCTCCCTTTCCTGGTTACACATTGTAAACACTTGTGTATAGGCTCCTAATACATAATAAATCAGTCAATCAATCATGAGAGGGAGGGAGGGAGTGGTGCAGAATTTGCACACTAGGAACGATCATCCACTTCTGTCTGATCACCCATCTGCAGGCCATAGATCCTTTGTATCTGGCGAGAGGAAGTAACGTGAAGTAATAGGGCAAGGAAGGAGAAATACCCTCCAGCAAAAGGAGTGATTCACTTTTATATGTATATTGGGTGTCTGGTGTGTGTGGCCCACTCACACGTAGGTACTGTGATGAGGAAGTAGCAAGATAATTTGCAGCTAGATATGCAAGTGAACTCTAGAACGTGTTCCAGAATCTTGGCAACCAGTGTTTTTGTTGTCTTTAGTGAGCGCCCTGGCGCCTCCGAGCTTGCCCTGACGCGATATAAATAAATAAATAAATAAATAAATAAATAAATGAAACCAGCTTTGAGCCTCCACCTTCATTGCTGAACTCTCATCTCATTTTTTCTCCACAGTGGTGACCTGCAGGTGGTGGGGAGCGCGCACTGCACCTTCAGCACAGCACAGAAGGCCATAGGGAAGGACAACTTCACCCTGATCCCCGAGGGCACCAACGGCATCGAGGAGCGCATGTCTGTCATTTGGGACAAATCTGTGGTAAGCATGGAACAACCATGTGGGGGCCATTTCTGGGGAGGTGGGGTGTCTGTAAAGGGGCGTGCGCACATTTTACTGGGATTACTTTTACAAATATGTGCTTGATGGCATGTTGTAAGGCCAATTAAGTATGTGCCTCCATGTGATGGAGTGCAATGGGCCTGCCTGGGATGCCGCTTATTTCACTGTGCATCATGACACCTAAGGCTCAGTCTGGCACTGCGTTGCTTTCATTGTTTACAGCGAACACAAAAGATGGGTTTAAAAGGTCATTGATATGTCTGCACTAGAAAAGGAACTTTGAATCACTTCTTTACCGTTTCTTTGTATCATAACACCCTAAATGTCTATCCAACAGTCCAGCTTTTTTGTTGAAGTGATAACCCTGACCAGGACTAAACTGAGAAGGTGACGCGTTCTTAGCACGAAACTGCTGCCCGAAATCTCTGTAGGGCATGATATGGACGTGGGCCTCCCCTATGCTTTGGTAATGCTTGATAATGCTGGAAGCCTTAGCGGGTCCATCCCCCACTATACCCCTCCCCCTTCTCCCAGGGTCCAAGACATAGATTCAAAGGTTACATTCTACATAATAATTACAGAGACACTTATATATATTTTGGAAATAAAAGATCACATTTACTGGAGTCATAAAAAATGTGGGCGGTCCCAGCCACATAAGCAAATAAATCTCCTTAGACTTATAAGGTTGGGTTTTTCCTGGACTTGCAACAAGATTTATTGCCACCGGATGACACTTGACACTTTGGGTTTTCAGAGTAGCGGACGTCTGCCTCTGGTAACAACTGCAAAGCAGTAATATTCCGGAACCACTGAATCTCGTTGACAAGGAGTCTGAACTGTCCATAAGGGATTCAGTGCCTGTCGCCCGAACCTGGCTCGAGTGCAGCCATCGGGTACTGCCCACTGCCAAAACCGCAGCGTCAAAGCTCCTTCCTGGCTAGGACCACCCCAGAACTCCTCCTGTGATAGAAAAAGAAAAGTTAGCAACATAATTGCACAGTTTTATGTACAGCGCTTGTTAACCTACAGCATTCCACCTGCCATGGTGACATAGACATGGGCCTCCCCTATGCCACCCCCGTAGCCAACATGCTGATCTGCACTGATATCTATCGTGGGATACGGGTTTCCAACGGCACCCTAACCCAGGATATCAGCGCCTGCCCCGCTGCCAGTGCCTGGAGAACGTGTCTCTTGCTCTCTGTTACCCGAGCTGACACGGGAGCAGGCGGTACGCAAGGGCGCGGTGTTGGTGCTGCAGCGTTTCTCTGGAGGAAAGGGTTCTGATGACTCCACACACTGAAGGCACCTGAGAAGCACGCCCCCAGCTTTAAAATTCACTCATGAGGCCAGCAGTAGCAAAGCCTGTGGTGTCCGCTTCGAGGGTAAGGAGTTGCAATCTCAGCCGATATCTACTCTGAAAGCCCTTTGGTGTTTGCTTTGGTAACGCTTGATAATGCTGGAAGCCTTAGCGGGTCCATCCCCCACTGTGCTTCTCCCCCTTCTCCCAGGGTCCAAGACATAGATTCAAAGGTTACATTCTACATCATAATTACAGAGACACTTGTATATATTTTGGAAACACAAGATCACATTTATTGGAGTCATAAAAAATTTGGGGCGGTCCCAGCCACATAAGAAAATTAATCTCCTTAGGCTTATAAGGTAGCCCTTTGGGTTTTTCACGGGCTTGCAACAAGATTTATTGTCACCGGATGACACTTGACACTTCGGGTTTGCAGAGTAGTGGATGTCTGCCTCTGGTTAGCAACTGCCAAGCAGTAATATCCCGGAACCACTGAATCTCGTTGACGAGGAATCTCAACTGTCAATAAGGGACTCAGTGCCCATTGCCCGAACCTGGCTCGAGTGCGGCCATCGGGTACCGCCCGCTGCCAAAACCGCAGCATCAAAGCTCCTCCCTGGCTAGGTCCACCCCAGAACTCCGCCTGTGATAGAAAAAGAAAAGTTAGCAAAATAATTGCACAGTTTTATGTACAACAACGCTTGTTAACCTACAACATTCCACCTGCCACTGAAAAGTAAATGTTATCCTCAGATTTCACAATTTCTTACAATTGAAGCAATTCCTACAACCCCATCAATGCATTCACTTCCTTACCTCTACCTAGTTGGGAAACAGCTGCTGGGTGCCTTAATAGAAGGGAGAGGGAGGGCGGGACTTTGGGCGTGGGGCTGCAAAAAAGCAAAAGAGCCCAGCAGCCCCTCCTCGCCTAATAAATGCTCCCGAAGCCCAAAGTTGGATGCGGCTGGGCCCGGGGATGCCCCTTCCGCCTCCAAGGGAGGAGGAGAGGTGCGGCATACACCCAGAGGGGGTTGCCAGAGGGGGGAATCCGCTATACAGGCTGTCTCTCTATCGTCCCCTCTGAAGGCTGGCCAGCCCCTGAACCTCCAAGTATGGACGCCAAGCACCAGGTTAGAGGGTGGTGTGTGACTGTGTGATTATTTTAGAGGTTTTCTTTCTGCAGTTGTTTCTGGCAGTATTCTACCTTATTACCTCAATGCATATATGATTGGCAGCAGTATAGACGTCGCCTACAACTGCTCAATAACTACTGCTTCTGCCACTGTCCCTAGGATGGGGTGCCGAACTAAGGGTGCCCCATAAACTATCCAAGAGTTCCTCGGTCAGGGCAGTGCACACTTCCCGCAGCATTTAAACACATTAATCATTATTGCTATTTGATTGAGGTGAGGTTTGGTTGCCGCATCACAGGAGATTGACGTTTATGGTAACTGCGGTGTTGAACTGGGGACTATGATAGACAGCTTGACCACTGGACTTCCTGTGCACATCTTGTTCACTCTGTACACCTTTGCTCATGCACATTTAAGCGCCTGCATAATCCCTTGCAAACATTGCGTACACTGTGTACATTTGATATGATATGATAGGTTATTTCAAACTCAGCTTACTACCCAGAGGTTTCTAAGTGCGGACCTGGGAATCGAACCGGTGTTGCTCTGCATCATCTTGCTTCCAGGGCAAGCATGTTGCCGCTGAGCTTTCCTCCCGAGATATTGTTACCTTTCGCTTTAAGCAGTGACCAGTATCACTTGTTTCATTAGTCCTACCTGCACCAGGACTATTGGGCACATTAAGTGCCCAGTTTTTTGCAATCATTAGCGGCACGGGTTGACCACGCTGGCTGGAGGATTCTGTCAACACAACCAGGCACCCTGGGAAGAGAGACTTTTATCAGCAGTGTGTACTGAGAGTTATGTAGCGGTTAGAACGGATGTGTGTGTAATCGCACAGCCGGGGAGATCTGCTGCTCGTGGGACCTTGTATAAGCAGCACAGGGCTACCATATTTGACATTTTTATATATTTTGATTTCTTTGCAATATTTTAAGTATTTTCGGTATCTACGCATTTTAAATCTCTGTACGAGGATTGCATAAGGGACGCTAAAGGTTGATTTGTATTTTTAAGGACTATCTCGAAGAATTTTTAAGGTCTATTAAAGTGTTGGTGAAAAGAAGGGAGGGATATAATATATGTATGTGTTTAAATTTTTATATCTTACTCCCCATAATGCACGTTATCTATTGTACTGAAGGGCTTTACTAAGGGTCTTTTAATATACTTTTAACATGTGTAAGAGGAAAGCAACCTCCTCATTTTCGGCAGAGGAACATTTCTAAAATGTTTGGCCCCGTCAATGATGTCAATGTCCTGATTGCTGGGATTAGGAATTTAGTACAGGACAT
Source organism: Ambystoma mexicanum (assembly GCF_040938575.1). Classification (NCBI taxonomy): domain Eukaryota; kingdom Metazoa; phylum Chordata; class Amphibia; order Caudata; family Ambystomatidae; genus Ambystoma; species Ambystoma mexicanum. The sequence goes on from NC_090925.1 coordinate 1,076,791,680, forward strand.
TGACTTACTTGATTCTAGTGGTATACAGGGGACCAAAGGTACAGGTTTGGAGAGTATTGCTTCTCTAAATCCTCCAACTAACTGTATTCCATTGTGCTATAGAAGGCGAAAATGGCAAAAACAGTGCATGTCCTCAGGAGGGGAAGGAGGCTGTGAAGCATATGTGCTTTGTTGTCATGATATGATATGATATTATATGATTTGGTATTTATAACGCGCCTGTACACAAGTGTTTCTAGGTTTCTAAGAAAAGGGGGCCGAGAGGGAAGATCGGACAACGATTCTACTAGGCCTTGATTCTACTAGGCCTTGTGTCATTTGGATCGTGCAACTGCAACAATAAAAGTGCAAGAGGGAAAGGGAGAGGGGGAATTGCAGGGGAGGGGGAAGGGGAAAGTGCAATCAGGGCGCCAGGGCTCTGAGTAAGTGCAGCCAGGGCAGCGCGGCTCTGGGTAAGTGCATGGAATGCAGGGGGCTGTAGAAGTTACAGCTACAGCCCCTACAGGTGCAGTAGGCCCGGAAGCAGTGCAGGAAGACTAGTCATGGAGGGGCCTGGTACCCTGTGAGACTCTGAGAGTGCCTGGCAACCAGTCAGGGCAGGCAGACAGGAAAGTTACAAGGAAGGGAAAGAAAATACAGAGGAGAAAAGGAAGGTCTTGAGCAGCTGCCAGAACTTAATGTGGTGGGCAGGGAGGCCGTTCCGGAGCAAAGCACCTGCGGAGGAAAGAAATCTACCCCCCACTCTAAGCTTGGTGAAACGTCTGACCCTCAGAGATTTTTAGGTAGTTGAGCGAAAGGCTCTAGAAGGAAGGTATTTAGGCAGAGAGAGTTGGATATAATGCAGGCCCCGGCTACAGAAAGCCTTGTGGATGATGCAAAAGGGTCTTGAACTTAATCCTTGCAGCCACTGGGAGCCAGTGCAGAGATTACAGGGCTGGAGAGATGCAGTCCCTGGGCTTGAGGCCAAGGATAAGTCTTGCAGTCGTGTTCTGGATAAGTTGAAGGGGGGCAAAGAGTAGAGGTAGGCAGATTGGGAAAGAGGCTGTTGCAGTAGTCCAGCCTGGAGAGTACCAGAGCTATAGAGACAGTGAGCTTCTGGGGGAAGGTGAGAAAAGGTAGAATACCTCTGAGGAGGGGCAGCTGAAAGTAGGCCTTCTTGGCAAGGTCCGTGATGTGAGGAGAGAAGGAGAGAGTGGAGTTGAAGATGACCCCAAGGTTTTTTGCCTCTGAGGAGGGTGAGCACAGAGGGCCCATGGAGGGTGGCCAGAGTGTGAGAGGGAAAGCTGGAGCAGGCATCCACATGAGAAGAATCTCATTCTTACTGGGGTTGTGGCAGAGATCATTGGAGGTGCACCATTTCTGAATCGAGGATAGACGGTCAGGAATGATCAAGGAAGGAGAGGAGACTTAGGGAAGCCTGAAAGAGAGCTGTGTGCCATCCGCATAACACTGGAAGTTAGAAGAGAAGGTGGATATCAGGTGGGCCAAAGGGGCCAAGTAGACATTGAAAAGCCAGGTGATAGGATAGAGTCCTGGAGACGCCACAGGTGGAGAGAGAGGTGGTGAGAGAAAGGACCCAAGTTGGACCTGGGAGGGTCAGTGCAAGAGGAAGAAGTTAGCCACGCCAGCGCCTGATCTGTGATACCCAGGTTCTCAGTCGATTAATCAGGATGGCGTGATTGACTGTTTTGAAGGCAAAGGAAAGGTCAAGGAGGTTAACGGCAGCGGGAGAGATGCAGTCAAGAGAGCAGATTTTCATGGGGCTTAAGAAGAGCAGTTTCCGTACCTCTGGCTGCTCTAAATCCAGACTGATGGTCATGTAGACAGCCAACAGACTCAGTGTGGCGGGTTAGCTGGTAGACAGCCAATAGATTCAGTGTGGGGGGTTAGCTGGTAGATGGACAGCTTTTCCTGGAGCTTTGCCAGGAAAGGAGTGATGAAGATAGTTTGTTGGACAGGAACGATCGGCAGGAGGCTTTTTTAGAAGGGGGTGCAAAAGGGAGGGCTTGTGGGGAGAGTGGAAAGATCCAGTGGAGAAACAGTGATTAAAGAAATCGGACAAGGCTGGAGTGAGGGAAGCAATGTGGTCCTTGATAGTTTTGGAAGAGCAGGGGAGCACATGTTTGGAAGACACTTTCATTGATCAGACTTGTCTAGAAACATCATTAGTTTATCGGACAGAAGGAGGAAAGAAGGAGAAGAGGGGGGATAGGTGACCAAAGGGGTCCTGAAAGAGGTAGAGGGAGAGAGGGAGGAAGAGGAAAGTGAGGACAGTATGTCTTTTGGTTTTAGTGGTGAAATGAGAAGCCAGAGTGGAACAGGAGAGGCAGAGGCCACAATAGGATTGGCCAGCTCCTTGCAGACTTTACACAGCTTGACCATGTTGTTAGAGGCCGCAGAGACACAGGCTTGAATATGGGCCCTCTTCTTGGAGAAGACAAAAAGTCTGTATTGCCTTTGGAGCAGACGGCAAGCCAGTTTGTCAGAGAAAACCACGGATGCCCTCCACTTCCGCTCAGCTATCCTGCACCTAAGTTTCAGGGTGGCCAAGTCATACCAAGAGTTGCACTTGGAGGTAGGCTTAAGACAGATCCTCATCAGAGGGGCAAGTTTGTCAAGAGTGTTGGAGATAGAAAGATGCAGGTCGGGAAGGGATGTGTCAGAGTGGCAGTCCGCTGCAGGAGTAGGAGGAGCAGAGAAAGTGGAGGCAAAGGCAGCCACTGAAACTTGCTTCATGGGCCAAATGATCGAGAAGAAAGTTGGCAGTGCTGGGTTGGGCTTCGCCTGGGGGACAAGAAGCTTCAGGTGGGAGGAGAGCCAAAAGTGGTCAGTCCAAGAGAGAGGAGTAGTGAGAGGGTTTTGGTGGGGAATGTCTGAAGAGGTGAGAACATCAAAGGTGTGTCTGGGAGAGTGTGTCGGACCAGAGGGTAGAATGGAAAGGGAGAGGGGGTCTCAAAGGTTGTGGAAAAGCCCAAAGGAGGGGTCAGAGGCATCCAAATGGATGTTGAGATCTATGAGGAGGACAGGTTAGGAGGAGGAGACAAGAAGAGAAAAGCTGTGGTCCGCCCATTCTGATAGGAAGGGAGCGACCTGGCCAGGTGGCCTGTAGATGGTGGTCACAGTTAGAGACAGGCCAGCAGAGATAGAGAGCCTGCAGACCAGGCATTCAAAGGAGGAATAGGCCTGCTTGGTATTGACAGACGCAGGAACCCATTCAGGAAAGATCAAGGCCACCCCACCTCTATGTCAATTGGTTCTGGGCTTGGAGAGGATCTTGTAACCCTCCGGGAGGAGAATGTCAAAGCTTGTGACAGAGCTGGCCATGAATCATGTCTTGGTGAGAGCGAGGACATCAAGATCAAGGTGTTCGAGGAGCTGGCAGATGTCAGAGGAGTGTTTGACAGCAGAGCAAGAGTTGTGAGTAACTATGTGGAGCAGGATTCCACTTTTTAAAGACTTCTGGGGTGGGGTACAGGACTGGGGAACTCCCTGCAGAAGTGGCAGAGGGCCTCGAGGGTGGGCAGAGGCAATAGGCGGAGGTGCATTATGGCCAGAGAGAAGGTGCAGGTGTGCCCGAGAGGAGGCAGAGGAGGGAGAAGGAGGTTGCAAAGGGGCCAGATAGGAGGTAGAAGGAGTGGCAGGAGAAGGGAGGAAGTTGATAAGACACAGGAGGCACCTATCCAGAAGGAGGAGATTGTGCTGAGAGCCCTGGGCCATGACGGTACCATTTTGATAGACATTAATGATGGCAATGTCTATGGAGGAGTGGAAGGAGGCCAAGAGAACATCCCATCAGGTGCCGCCATTAATGGGAGAGGAGAAGAAAGGAGAGAGAACAGAGATCATATCAGGGGTCCATAGGCCTGGAGAGGGAACAACAAAGAGGATGTCAGTGAAAGTCTGTCTGGAGGAAGCGCTGATGTAGGTATCAGCGATGGGCAAGCCTGGGTTGGAGACCAGGATATCCTTAAAGAAACTTTTCCTTCGAAACTTAGTAAGAGGGATAGGATAGCAGTTTGAGAAGATGGGGGAAATTGGGAGCACCTTAGAGGGTGCATGGAGGAAAGAGGAGAGAATGAGAAAGAGGAAAAGAAGCACATCCCACCGCCGCACAACACAGGATGTATAGGAAGGGAGGGTTCACACAGTAGGAGGCACAAGCAGGTGACCCACCTGAAGGGGAATACAGGACACAGCGTAGACGAAAGACAGGGGGGTGAGCAAGAGAGATGGACTGACAAGGGGGGGGGCAGTGGCCACAGCAGTATCCAATAGAACCAACAGTAAAAACAGTCATTTAAGTTGAACTACGCGCACTGCAAAACACCCAGATGGTAGAGAGAGGGGATAAAGGCATAGTTATTAAACACAACAGCAATGAAAAAACACACAGATTTTACTTTCCTTGACAGTCACTGCTGCTTGACGGCTGCGCTGCATGCTCCCACAGCAAACACCAGCAGCCACCCTCTGGAGCTGCTTCATTGGAGGTGCCCTTAGCTTTGGGACACTTTGCCAGGGGGAGGAGGCTGCAACGGGCAGAGGGGCTGCCCAAGTAGTAACAGCTAAATAGGGCTGCTCGACCAATCATCAGTCGGGGCAGGGGAGGCAGGAGGGAGGGAACAAGCAGAGGGAACAGGAAGCACAAGAGCAGGCAGCCTGCAATGCGGCAAGGGAAGTGGTAACAGCTACATAGGGCTGCTCGCCCAATCAGGGGTCGGGGTAGGGGAAGAAGAAAAGGGAACAGGAAGCACAAGAGCAGGCAGCCTGCGATGCGGCAAGTGAAAGATGGTGCGAACACGTAAAAATACTTTCAACGGCAAGCTGCAGCTGCTGTATATAACTGCTCATCTGCTCTCTATGAGAAAGTAAAGCCGCGCCGAGCACAGGCTAGGTACACCCAACACAACACGATCCATGGGCTGCTCACTCAATCAAGGGTCAGAGGAGAGGAGGGAGGAGGGAGGGAACGAGGATAGGGAATGGAAATTGAATATAGCAGGCCTGCATAAACATTTATATATACCAGGCTGTGTTGCGTTCATTAGGCAATTTCAGATTTATTTTAAGAAACCCCAGCATTAGGCCCAGTGGACCTCCAGGGTTATGAGAATTATAGTGTACTGGCTAGTACAGGATCAAGGGGACGCCCTAGTAGTAGAGTATTGATCTGGATAGACACAAGGTTGAACTATAGGATAAAAGCTGTATAGTATGATCTCCAGATTTGCATTATTTGGTACTAACAACTGAGAAAGGGCTATGCATGTCTAGATTTAATTTTTATAATATGCCAAATTCCTCGTCTGTTTTCTCAGAACTCTGACTGTGTTATGCAAGTACAGGGTATAGGCTCTAAAGAAAGACTTACAGTTGTTGTCGGGGACTTCAACATGCAGTGGGAGCCATTCCGGGAACTTGAGGGTACATGGGATGAGCAAGATAAGGCATGGATCTCCCATCTGTGCAGGCCCTGTATGCCAAGAGGACAAGTGGGGCGGCCATTGATGTAAGCAACATGTTTTATGAGATGGAGTTAAGTGCATGTAACAGACGTTTCCCTTTCGAGCAACCGGCTGCTAAGATATGTGAGGGGCCTTTTGGCTCCTCTTTGATTGATTATATCTTTGTGTCGGCAGGGGCATGGTCTAAGATTCTGAAGTTTAAAGTCTTAAATGAGTCTGACAGCGACCATAGACCGCTGACAGTAATGATTACATTGAATCGGCTAATTGATACAGGTCACATAGAGGAGGCACTAAACCAACCTGTGGTTGTACAGGATCTTTGACGTAAGTGTGTCAAATGGTCTAAATTGAGTCAGAGTGACTTTAGTTCGCAACTATATGCACAATGTAGCCGCTCCTACAGAAGGTATGCTCTCATGAGACTAATGGGATTTAGGTTATAGATTGTTTTGAGAAGATGGTTAAAGCTATGTTTCCTTTTCTTACCCAAACTACCAGGCAAATCAGATCTAAGGCAGTGCGAAGGTCTGAATGGTACGATGCAGAGTGTGACTTAGCTAAACAAGAGCTAACAGATGTACTAAAACAGGGTACCCACGTAGATGGATCCGTTTCACCTCTGAAACGCCTCAGGTATAAGTTGATCATTAAACAGAAGAAGGAATTGTTTCTTAAGTCTAACTGGGAATCTTTGGCTAATACTTTTTGGGTAAAAGATTATGTAGCGTTTTGGAAGTTGGTCTCGGGTATAGAGGTCAGGGGAGACACAGACATTCAGTGTTCCATAACGGCCAGGGAATGGTTAGACCATTTCTCTGCTCTATATGATGCAGGGGGGCAGATAGCCCCTGTGGGAGAAATTGATGCCTTTGTCAGTGGAAACATGGGGGACTGTCTGTTTAGTATCGGATATGTAGAAAATGCAATTGTCTCGCAGAAGTCTGGGAGGGCTGCAGACCCTGACAAGTGCTGATAGAATTTGTTTTTAAAGAAAGAACAGTCAATATGGGCACCAATTTTGTGGAACCTGTTTGGTGCCTGTACTACCTCCAACATTGTGCTGGACTCCAGGTGATTGGCGGAAATCGTCACAATTTATAAAAAGGGTGTGAAGGAGAACCCAGAAAACTAACGCCCAATATCATTGCTGGATAGTTCTGGCAAGATATTTGCAAAGGTGGTTTTTAAATATGTTCAGACCTGGGTAATAGAAAGTGGGGTGATAAGCACGTTACAGTCAGGCTTCTGACGTGGAATCGGCACAGTTGATTAGAGTTTCCTCCCGTTCAACATTATTAAAAAATATGCTGTCCTGAAAAAGATCAAGTTTTATGCCATTTTTGTGGATATCAGGACGGCAATTGATAGTGTGCCGAGGGACCTTCTCTGGCAAGTTTTGTAGAGGAAAAAGATGCCCGAGGACTAATATCCAAGGCACAGATGTTGTATAGGGAAAATAAAGCCACTGTTCGAGTTGGTCTGGGTGGAGTGGTAACAGAACAATTTAATGTTAAAAATTGAGTTAGACAAGGATGTGTCTTGGCTTCACTCTTGTTTTTTCATCTTTGTAGAGGAAGTCATCCACACATTGCTTGCTGAAGGCAAAGACTTTCGAAAACTGGTCCACAGAAGGTCCCCTGTGCTATTTTTTGCTGATGATGCTGTTATGTTGTCTAGCTCCCCAGAGGGTTTGAGATCAACATTAATTTAATTTATGAATAAATGTGAGCAACTGGGTTTGTCTTTGAATATACAAAAAATGAAAATGCTGTTCTTCAAGCCCTAATTCCAGAAACAGCGTAATTTGGAAGTTAGGAAAGGGTTTAATGAACTGAAGGAACATGATATTCGGCTAAACCCCTCATTGATTAATAACACAAAATCTGGGAACATTAAGAGAACATTACAAGAAGAGTGCCATAAAGAGAAAATGGTGACTGCCTGCAGAATGTTAAAGGTGGCTCTGGTGTTTGTGAGACTTAAGCTCAACTTTGGACTTGAGAAGTATCTGGACCTAAGTGATCCTCTGATTGCTCGAACCTTGTTCATGAATTTTAGGACTGGTGCATTGAAGGTGGCAAGGTTCACTATGACATGGGCTCCGGTTGACCTGAGTCAATGCCCATTATGCAATAATTCTGAGGAATCTGTGACACATTTAATGTTTTTTTGTTCTGCAATGCGACACCTTAGAATTTTAAATCTGTAGATTCTACTGAGATCCTCGGGTGTTCGAACTTTCAGAGAGGCTTTGGACTTGTGTAAAAGAACTGAAGATCTGGGAAGAGTATATAAAGTGGCATAGTATATCTACCGCGCTTTGCTCTTTAGACTAAGGGGGTTGCGAGATCTGGCCTTGTACTACTCTCCCCCTGTTTTTGTGAAATGTTTGTTGGCAGATTTAACCTTTAATTGAATGTATTGTGCACTTTTTATTATCCTTAATAGACTCCTTTTTTAATGTTTTTTATGTGTCCTTTGGTGATCAAATCTGTTCTTAAATGTATTGCTGTATTTTTGTATCCTATGCATTGTTTTTGAATGTATTATGATGATTTCCTTTTAATGGCTTTGTGCTGAATAAAGGTTATTATTGATTGATTGAATGATTGATTAAAGGGACTATTTGGTCATTTATTTTATCACTTGAATGTGATTAAAAGCTAAAAGAGACCATCTCACCCTATTCCTTCAGCACTTGGCTCCAATATTTCTGTTTGAAAAACAAAGCCTATCACTAGCAACTGCCTTTTTAATTTCTCCATGTAAGTACCTCACTTTAGTATTTCTGACCGATAAATAACTTAACGGACCTCGGGGGTGATGGACTTTATTATTTGTAGGCTCTACATTTCTTGAAAAAAGGCATATCTAGAACTGGTCTTCCTTATTCCTGCATAATAATCACCTTTCTGAATGGATATTTCACATTCTTTCACTTCTCATTAACGCTAGCATTAAAGAACACAAGTTTACATATATGCAGTGAAAAAACGTTGTTAAAGCAACATATGAACCAAGCCCCGTCAAGCCACCCGAAGATGTTACTGGGTGTGGCTGCAAGCCTGTGGCCGGGCCCAGGAGCCACTTTATACCATTTCATGGGACATGGCCAATGGCAATTTTGCCAAGGGTGTCCTGCCAAGCCACCTGAAGAGGTCACTGGGCATAACCTGCGGCCAGGCTCACTGCAACGTTACCCCCACTGGCGCATTTGGCTATGGTCGTACCACTTTGCCTGGGGCATACCCTTAGGATATGCCCAGGTCCTGCTAATCCATAGGTTAACTCTGGGTCCATAGATCGAGTCTGGGACCTGAGTCCATGCCTGCTAAACCAGTGGCAAAAATGCACCCCACCGTGATCCCCTGCCCCTCCCTTGTCCCCCACCCCAATTTTGCCTTGCGTCAAGGGGGCCAAGAGGGCTAAAAATTACCCCCTTTCAGAAGATATACAGTGTAGTGTCCTCTCGATAAAGCAAAAAGTACAGAAAGCACAACAGTGACCTTTCTAAAAAAAATGTACCCCTATGTAACCAGGTTGGCTGTTTTACAAGTAGCTGATCTGGAGGGCCCCTTTCTAGGTCCACGATCATGGGTGGTCATCCCCCAGAAGAGTCTTCTCCGGCTAGAACGCAACTGAGCCAGCCAGAGGATGAATTAATCCTTTCGGCTGAGCCTGGATATCACTGGTTGACTTTTGCTCACTATTGGGCACTTTTAAAAGAAGCCATTAAATAGATTGAACAACATTTGCCAAAGCAAGTATTTGGGACCAGACCCCCCCTCCCCCCACCCCTCCCTTGCAAAGATTTGACAGGCATACATTCAGCAGTTGAAGCTATGTGCACTAACACATATGTGCTGTTTGGAAACATTGGGAATACATGCCTTTTAGGAGACCCCTCTAAAATTGCCTGCACGCCCCCTTGAAGAAAATGCACTAAACTTTCCCAAAAAATGATTCTCTGGTGTATGTTTCGTGCATATTCATCAAATGGCAAATTATTTTGTCCAGATATATATCAGAAAAGAGTTTGAAGGAGCTGTATATCTATCATTCCCTATTTCTAGCTCCGTTTTTTCCCAGGATTAATATACGTTATATTTTAGATTTTATAAAAAGGGTGGACTATTTCATCTAAAATATTGTTCATATATTCTTATTATTATTACAAATCGTCACCGTTATTTATCCCAATAGCCGTTAATTGTCTTTCGTCGACTGCAATTTGCGGGTAGTGTCAGCTATCTCATGTGACATCATTTCAGCATTTTGACACAGGATGAAATGATGTCACGAGTGATTTAACATTAGCTGGGATTGGCGAAAACATAGATTGACACATAGGCCTATAAGGAAGGGCGTTTTTTTAAAGAAAACAATCAAAGCTGTTAAATATAAAACTTGGACTCAAAGAAGGTGTATTAATCTACTCACACGATATGGAAACATCTAAGGTAAAGGCCAGGATCACACATTTGAAGTAGTCATCAGTACAGGCTGATGTGTGGGTAAATTCCCCCGAGCCTAATTGTCCATTCAAAGGCTTAGGTTTTCAAGGTTTGCAGGTAGGCCTGTATGCCTATAAGAGGTATTTGCCCTAAAATATAAAATGTTGGCTCTCCCATTTGCCCTCTCATCTGCTGCTGTATTACGGCCTACCTGGTTTCTTAATTACTTCTAGGGTTACATCATGGGCACAGATTGATTTTGAGTAAATGCCACCCTGTCTTTTATCTGAACAGGCTACTGGCAAAATGGATGAAAATCAATTTGTTGCAGTGACGAGTACCAACGCAGCGAAGATCTTCAATCTGTACCCACGGAAAGGGAGAATCGCCGTGGGCTCAGACGCCGACCTGGTCATTTGGGATTCAGATGCCGTCAAAATCGTCTCTGCCAAAAGCCACCAATCCGTGAGTACAAATCTGCGCTTATGTTATGTTATGTTACCTGAACTTGTAGAGCGCATGGTCGCCCAAGGGCATCATGGCGCTGGTTGAGGAAGCTACCAAACAGGAAGAACAGTAATAGTCAAAAAGCTAAAATAAAGTAGTTTTCAGAGCTTTCCTGAAAGCCAGATGGTTAGAGGTAGACTTGAGTGGTAGTGGGAGGGTGTTCCACAGCCTGGCCGCAGCAATGGAAAAGGCTCTGCCACCGAGTCTTTCCCGGTTATACCTAGGAACCACCAAGAGGTTGGTGTTCAGGGAACGAAGATTGCGTTCCGGGATATAACGAACAAATTTGGTTTGAAGAAACTCAGCACCTAGCCCAGGATCCAACAGTGGAGCGCTTAAGAGGCCCAATTTGAAGGGTGTGCTCACAATCTGGTGCTCATATCGAATTTGCCATTGAAACTGCGCATTGGGAACATCAGAACTTCAGGGACCAGAATGCATTGCAGTAGACGCTTGAATACGAGGCGGGATCGAACGTTCGTTCAGAGGGTTTGGGTGCTGGCTGAGCAGTCTTGTGCTCCTGGGTCCATCTGTCCTGCAGCGTGGGCTTACAGTGCAAAGACCCATGGGGGTTTAAGGTGGCGCTAGAGAGATACGACCAGTAGAAAAGCAAGTTTGTGTTTCCACTATGCACACATTTACACTATGGAAGAGCAGCTGTAGAGGAGAGATGTAACAGAGAGATGTAAATAAACCTCATGTCAGATGTAGGCTCACAAGGTACACAGGAAAGTTCTGCACAGAAATGGCGGCAACATTGTGAATGGAGTATAACTAGCACGACATTCACAAATGGGCCTGGCAGGTGCTGTTAATTGGAGGTCTTATTCATAAAAAGCACACAAATGATTTCTTCTTGTTTCAGTTGTGTTCTCTTTTTCCCATATTTTCAGGCAGCCGAGTACAACATATTTGAAGGGATGGAGCTTCGAGGTGCCCCTCTGGTGGTGATATCTCAGGGCAAGATCGTGTTGGAGGAGGGGAACCTGCACGCCACGCAGGGCAGCGGGCGCTTTGTCCCATGCACTCCCTTCCCAGACTTTGTATACAAGCGCATCAAGGCCAGGAGCAAGGTAAGGCATAGAGTCAACCATTACATCTCTACCAAGAAGCTCCCGCTCCAGGGGAAGTTTTGGGTAGTCCCTCACAACACACTGCCTTGCAAAAGCAAGCAATACTGAGGCAGTAAGTCACGTGTCAGGTATAGCGGCTACATTGCAACTGTCATCATCAGGCCTGCCCGCATTTCATCAGTCATGGTGCGTCTCAATTTCCGGAAAGACCAATCCATCCGGCCAGTCCAGGTGACTGGTGAAACTTCTGACTGACTGCAGAATCATTCTTGCACTTCCTGAGCAATAAAGATTTCTTGCAGGTGCACATTCTACATACTTGCCAACATTCTGTGACCAGAAAGATGTAGGATTTTTGAAGTTTCAAAAATTAATAATTCCCATAACAATGACATCACGGGAAAATACATAACATACATTGTTGGCACCATTGAAGTATTCTAAAATACACAACCCATCAAACAGCACGATATGGAAAGATGTTCAAATGTGGTTCAAATGTTAAAAATGTATAATTCTGAATGGTAACTTAACACCAAATTCAATTACTTAACTTCACAGAAGGTAATTACACAGAGTTGGTGGGCGACGTTTGCCACTGCTCTGTAGCAGCAGCCCAGCAAGTACATATTTATTGCAAGTTGAACACTGAATGACTTGGTGACTGATACCCCCCTTAGTCTGATAGGCAGATGCTGTGTGATGGAGTTACACTCTGCCGCTTGCCTTCGCTGGTGGTTCACCTAAGGCTTGTCCCGGCCAGAGTGCAGGACAGTCACGTAGCTGTCAGGTCAGTGGATTGGTCTGAGCCCAATCAAAGTAATCACCTACCAGACACTGTACAGACAGACTAATTCATGTATTGCATGCTTTGTCCTGGAGCCTGCCTTATAGTCATGTACATTATTTGCCACTATAAAAAGCAGTAGGATCTGTCACTGAAATCTGTAGGCGGTAGGACTGCTTAAAAAGCAGTAGCCCACTGCCTAAATCTGTAGGGCTGGCAAGTATGATTATATTCGGGTCTTAGATCCAGTTAAAAGATGCTGTATCTCGACTCGATTTCAAAACCAAACTGTTTAAAGGCTAGTCTACTGAAAACTCTATGGCATTGGAGACAGGGAGCTGATGGCACAGCATCGCCATCTAGTGGCCAGTAATAGTATGGCTTTTCCGGGAACGGACAATTCCATTGCAGAGGATGGGTATACCGCATAAGGATTTTTGCCTCAAATTTGTAGGTGTATAATTTCCAGAAAGTCGAAGGATAAGGGTCTAATGATGAGGCAGATCAATGTGTGGAGTATGGAGAGTTGTAAGAGAACACAGGAGAAGACTGATTGGCACTGAGGGAATGGAAGACAGTTATTTGTCTAGATTATAGGGAAGGGTGGGAGTAATACACAGGCAAAAAGACATGTGGCTTGCTCTGCTAAGTGTGATTCCTGTCTGAATGCATTGGTCCTAGCAGGGCCAGCGGCGCCGTTGATGGAAGATCCTTATGGGTGCAAATGAATGCGTTATGTGAGAGTTCCTGGGGGGTTGGGGGAACAGGCTGATAGGAACATGTTTTGCAGGTTATTATTGAGAGTTCCAAGCACAAGACACCTCGACTTTGTGCATACCTGCAACCACTGGAGAGCTTCCGTTTTTGGATAGGTGAGGTCTCTCATGGCAGGGGTGTGTTTGGTGATGCACACAGCACAGCAGTGGGTGGAGCGATAGCTAGTGCCACTCAAGACTGGGCGTGAGATGCTCACACTAGGGTCAGAAATAAGACAAGCAGCAGTATCGAGAATTGTGCAAGAGAAGAAACCGAGGGAACAGCGCCCCCACTGTCCTGGAAGACACTAGGGCTTACATGGAAGTTTGATGGCGATGGAAAAGGCTCCATTTGCTTCAAGAGGTGGAAATAGTAGCAGCAGGATGCGTGATGTGCATGATGCGTGCCTGGGAATTAAGAACTCTGTCAATTGTGAATTTAAGAAATAAGGGGAAAACTAGGAGCAGGAAGGTAGTGGTGGACAGGGGGTGGGCGAGACGAGAAGGGGGGAAGGAGGGTGAGGAGACGAAAAAGGAGGAAGAAGAGGATGGAGAAAAGAAAAAGGAGTGAAGGGAATTAACTGAGTCTTAGACAAGTTGCTATTTAAGAACACATAACATAACCAGACCATTGGTTAGTGCTACCTATTCATGCACAGAGTCCTGCAGCACAATAATGGGCCTCATCCTGACACAGGCGTCCATGAAGTTGGTGGGCAGTGGGCCTTTTGCCACATGTCACATTTCTTTGCCATGTATCTGTTTTTGATTCTCTGCCCTGTTGGTCTTTCAAAGGAACCGGCCTGGCTAAACCTGCACTACTCTGTTTACAGGCTTCGCCCACTACAGTCTTCTCTTGCTTTACGGCTTCAAAGTATTCAAACCCACGCCTGTTGACATCCTTCCTGTATTCTTAATATGATGCATTTTAACCCCCCGTTATGTTCCTTTTTGCAGCTGGCAGAACTCCGCGCTGTGCCAAGGGGAATGTACGATGGACCGGTCTTCGACCTGGCTACGCCCAAAGGAGGAACGCCGGCCGGCTCCACCAAAGGATCCCCGACCAGACAGACCCCTCCTGTGCGAAATCTCCACCACTCCGCCTTCAGTCTGGCTGGTGAGTTGATGGATAGCGTTCGCGTTAGAATCGAATCCCACATGCCCAGGTGCGGCGGGAGGAGCCCTGGGATATTGTTATGCCTCCCTATGCCATCCCCATAGATCGTCCTTTATTTTAAAAGAAAATGCACCTTTGGAGTTGTGCCTTTTTGTTAATTAGCATCTTTCCCTCATCTTTGTGTCTAGATAGGTTGCCCTGGCCTGAGACATGCTTGGACTTCATGAAAAGTTCATGAACTCATTACACAATGCATATAGGGGATGGCTTGCATCCTAATTACACACTTGCCACCTATGGAATTAGCAGACCAGAGTGCTAAGTAGGGTCCCCAACCCCCAATTGGACAAACTAGTGTTAGACGTGGCCAATCCCTTTCTTTCTCTCCCTGAGCCCAAACTCCTTAAAATAGAGGTATATTCCTCTTTTTCAGGGTCTTTTCTTTTACATGCGTTTCTGTACTATTCTAAACTGTTATCATGTACAGGCTGGTTTCATTGCCTTGTAAACTATAGGCATTTGTATATGTATGTGTTTTTTTTGTAAAAACAGATACTTCTATCGCTCAAATAAATAGCACTCATTTTGTTGAATGTGTAAGAATGGACAGAAGTGATCCTGCTAGAATCAGACGTATGCATGCAGGCATCACATGTTCACATGTGAATCTTGCCCCGACGGGATCAACCCTGATTCTTGTCCTTGACACAATGCCACTCTTTAAACTGTGATCTGCTGCTTGGTAGCTAGGTTTCTGCTATATAAGTGAAGGTGTCGGCTGTATAAGTGATATACATGCAGAGATGAACATGCACCTATTTTCCCTTCTGACCCACAACATTAATCTGTATGCACATTTAACTTCCAGGTGTGAACATTCTACAACTAGTAATGCAGAAAAACAAATGCTCATTTTTCTTAGACTTTTATCTCATCCATACTCTTTGTTAAAAACATTTTAAAACATGTTTGGGCTATTAGGTGGTGCTTGCGACGCCTATAAGCCAAAACTATTGCACTGGAGTACAGATAGGGAGGAATGGCATATAATGAGGGGCACAGAGGAATGATATATCAGTAGAGGGACACAGTCTCTATGTATTGTTTGGTTCTGTGCCCTCCCATTGCCTGCCCAACGCCACACTAATCCCTTAGGCCATTCCCACCCATTCCTGCCCCTCCCCGCCCAAATCATCTCCTCATGGGAACGCTTTGAGCTCACTTTAATCAAGCCTTACCAATGGGCTTTGCACTGAAAGTGCCTGCCAGTGTTTGTTCAAAGCAGTCTTCTGAGAGTTAATGACTTAATTGGAGTTGTAAACACGGTACTGGTATAATAAAAATGTCCTGCCAAGCCTTCCTTCAGCCACTCGATTTATTAACCCTTTGTGTGTCCTTCACTTAAGTCCTGTTAAAAACAAGCATTGGCAAAGCTAACATTTCTGGCTTGTGCATACGTTTTAAGCTTTTGCCAAACACTGCTCTTGGATGCCCAGGTACCCGCACCATTTTGCACCTGCTACCACCAATGGATAGTTAATACCACTATGGCTGTGCCTGGCAAGTGCTTTTCCAATGCCTAAACAAAAGCCCAAACTGTTGGCATTGTCAATGCTTGTTTTTTTTTTAATTTTACATGCTGAAATAAAGTTGTGAAATCATGTTCGGTAGGTCCTGCTATTGTTAGGACATAGTATTTTGCATTCCGTGCAGTCCAGAAAAACAGTACCACAAAGCAATTTGATGTGTGCTTAAAAGCCAAGACTGATTGATTAGACCACACCAGGCCTGGATCAAGGTCAGGTCCTGGCTATTGAGTTAAGTTACTTTCAAGATGTAGACACACTCCAGGAGGCATTGTGTGGCAGGCTCATATTGATCCATTCATTTTCTGACACCGGAATGAGTTCCACATAAAAGTAACATGTTTGTTGTGCATCAAACAAGCAAACATGCACCCTCCTCAGCTGCCATGAACAGCTCTGAACACAGCCAACATGTGGCCAGAATGGCAAGGTGTGCCTTAACACGCATATCGCATCATGTCCACTGCATGGTCCATAGATGTGTCTGGCTCTGTAACACCAACAGGTCCTTTGCTTTCTCTTTAGATCCCCTAAATTGCAGGTGCAAGGTGGTGTGCTTGATTGTTCTCTTCCTTACCTAGAATCTTTTGCACCCCTTCTGCAGCTCCCCTAGCTCCCTCTTTGCTCCCTTAGGTGGTACACGTTTCAAGTCTTAGTAGCCCTGCACAGTATGAGGAAAACCCACACTTACCCAAACACACTCACCCACAGTATGAGGAAAACCCACACTTACATATACACACTCACCCCTCAGTATGACGAAAGCACATCATGAAATGCTTCTCACCTTCCTCCCTACATCACTCTACCAAGATAATGGGCCACCATCAGATGATCAAGAGACCTGCTAACAGACCAGCATATGAAATAATGGTCAGGTTCGGTCAGTCACTTTTTTATGCTGAACAACAATGAAACAAACCACACAAAGCCTCGCCCAACATCACACGGCGGCTACCAACTGAAAATCACGCCAACGCTCAGTGAACAGTGTCAATCGAACGGAAGCTGCCGACAGCACATCACAGCTCCCTTGCTCTTTTATCCCACTTTGACCTACTAACTTACTCCCCATCGTCCCCCCTTGTTTCATAAATCCGCCAGGGCGCCAAGAAACCGCGAAGGTGGCAACAGTGCACGGTATTAGAACCTTTAACCCATAAGCCTGACAGACAACTGACTCCGTATCAGGCCGTACAGTCTTTCCATTGCACTTGCTGCTTGCAATTTCTTGATAGGTTACTTTCACTGGGAAGAAATAGGCATCTAAATGTGTACGTGCATGTTTTGGAATGTTTGCAAATAAATAACAATCTCGAATTTGCATCCCAGTAAACATTTTCTTTTCACTGTTTTCTCCTGCAGGTAACCAGGGTGATGACAGCGGAGCAAGAGTAGCCAGCCGACGAATTGTGGTGCCCCCCGGTGGCCGGTCCAATATAACATCCCTGAGCTAAATATACCGAAGCGAGATGAAGGGCGGGGGGAAGGGGCGGGGCGGGGTGTGGGTGAATAAAGCCACATTGGTACAATGATATTTAAGAAGGAACAAAAATACAAAAATCAAAGGTGAAACCAACTTCAGTGTGAAGAATCAAGAAGCCTCAAGCCTTATCTGTCACAAATACTGTTCGTAACCTAGCTTTAAGGATGTCACTTTTGTTTTTTTGTGTTTTTTTTAACATGTAGCCTTTTTTTTCATTGTGGTTTGCTCGGGTGCTCCGTGGCTGTCCTGGGACCGAGCAATGCCCTTTGACCTCCTTGTATGGAACCCAGCAGCATACGAGGGGGCATTCTGCCAAAAGGTCTATGCGATTGGCTGAGCAGCTCCTTGTTCAGTCTACAGTTGGGTTCTTTAGTTGACAAGTAAAGCAGATGTAGTTTGTTTCACCGTGCGCTCTCAATTGCCATAACTGCACATCAGGTCATTTTAGGTGCAAACTTTGGTGAGGTGGTGCTATTTGGGTGTGCGCCTCTTACTGTGGTCTTCTGTGTGCATGGAACAGTTGTGGATTCCTTGACAATGGCTACTAAGGTATTCATCGTTCCTAGGTGGATTTCCATGTGCCACTAAGGCACTAAGTAGCCTTTTATGATGCAGAAGACCACCGAGATATTGTTTAATGAACACATTATTCAAAATGTGTATGGTGAGTTATTAATTGTTGGGGGGAATGCGAGGGGTTCGTTTATCTAGCCCCACCTCTAACAGAATGGCCTCTTATCACATTTCGCACCAGGGGCCAATCCTACACAACAATACATATTCCACCAAACTAGGCAGTTTAAAAGCACGGCCAGCCCTGGTACCTGTGTGCAAAGGCAGCCCTATTCAATCTGCCGGTTCTGTCATCAGATTGCGTGTGCCATGTTGTCTCAGGCACCAGGCCGCAATCACTAGCAACAGCATGTCTGCCCTAGAGTAGCGGGGCTGGAAGATGTAGTGAGGTAGGCATTTATTGAGAATTGTGGCTTGCCTTTTTTCAGCCAGTGTTGCTGTCCCGCTACCCCCAAACTAGCTTTGTGCAAACTTCCAGCCCGTCTTTTTATCACCCTGAAACAGAGAAGCTTGAAAACAAGGAGGCGTTTGTAATTATGAGTAAAAAATGAGGGAGGCACAGTAGAACAAAAAAGTGCCAGTCAATGCCTCAGGCCTCAAAGTCTTTGTTGTCTCCGTGAAGACACGGTGTCCCTGACTGAGGGTGTATGTGTGTTTGTCTTACTATCACTTGACATTTGACTTCCCCTCGCCCACTTTTTGCAGTCCACTTTTTCTACTGACTGGGAGAACTTTTGACATACCTCGACGAGACGACTTCCAAAGAGCTCTCCTTGCCCGCCTTTCTATTTTTTCTGGGGCGCGTGCTTGTGCGTCATTCAGGGTCTTCCTGCAGTACACCATAATTACCGCCTGACGGCACCCAAGCACACGTAAAGCAGTCGCTGTACATGTAAACGCTGTAGCATTGCCTCCCTGACTATTTGTATATAATTTTCTTATGCTGAACACTCTAAGACTATGCTATTTTTTAAGGAGCATTTGTCCATTACTGGGTTTTTTTTCTCTCCTTTTGATAGACACGTTCTCCAGTCCCAAAGTTGGCTTGCCAACGACTGGCACACAAGACACTAGGTGCAGCTTTCAAAGGCAGATTGGCCTACAGTGTAATTCAGAGATCTCCCAATAGGCCAGTGCTTTTGAAATGCTGGTCGGGAGGTGAAGGGTCATTCGTTGCTCTTTGTAATAATATTAATAATAATACGTGTCACTCACACCCAACACCCACACAGCACAATGTTGGCCTGCCCCATGCCTTCATCAGGCTGTACACTTCCTGGCTGTGTTCAGGTTCATCCACACTAGGCCTGGAAAACTAAGACACAGCTTGGTGCCAAGGACGGCTCCGCAGTTGGACAAAGTAGACGAGTAAAGACGTCAATCAGATGGCAAGATCTGCACAGACCTCAAAGTGTGATATTAACATGACATCCACTACACAGGGTGGACGTGGCAACGTGAAGGGGACCCTACACTCGTCCAATCGCGGCAGAAGCCGCCCACAACACATTCCAATCGAGCGAGAACAATAAAATGGCCTTCCACAGTCAACTCACAAGAAGCCGAAACATAGCGCCGGCCTGACATATTGTAAAATCTCACGTTTTAACGCCGGTCCTGCGAGGTAAAATAAATGCAGGTCCCTGACCACAGATGTTCATTAAACACTGTCTCAAATCCTGGTCTCTTGGCGACCTCTAGTGGAGCACAGGTGCTTAAGCCCTGTTACTCTGAAGAGCCCGCAGGAGGGCTCTGTTTTGTTTACTGCGCATCTTCGGCCATTTTTTCTTGTCGAACGGTCATGTGCTCCCAGGCGTCCGAGGAACATACCAAATGCACGTCCCGCCTCGGCTTGCGGATATCAGGGCTGTGCCACGAGTGGGTTTGAAATAAGTTTACCTGGGCAAAGAGGAGGTGCGGGAGGGGAGGGGGTACTACCCCTAGTCTGTCTGTCTTACTAATACCCGAAGACATTCCATAGCCTGCGCTGCCCATAATCCAAAGGCCGTTCACGCATCTCGAGACCTGGGAGAGAGGCACTGACGCCAAGAAACACTGCGGCCCATTGCCCACGTCTGCGGTCTAGAAGGGGGTCAGCCATAGGGACATCTGTTTTCCTGAAACAAGAAACTGATGCAGGTTGCCTGCTTCACACGTAACAGGCCCCCCTCCACCCGCAGCGTGTTAGCCTGTCCATGCTTTTCACTGTGCCAGAATATCCATCAATGTGCCAGGTTATTCCATCCGGCCTACTGACAGTATTCCAGCATTGCGGCAGAATGTCCATCTCTATGCCAGAACATGCCATCTTTGCGTCCGAATACCTCATTATGGCATAAGTGCATACCCTCGTTGCACTGTGCCAGAATATACCATCATCTGGTTTGATCCCCTGGGATTGTGATGCCGGAGGGTGGATCAGAGTGTTAGCTGGCCACCAGACACCTGTCAGCTACTGCTGTTAAGCTGGGCACGTGAGTAAAGTGTGGGCATTAAACCTGTGTGCAACCTGTGGTCACAAGTTCCAATGCTAGTAACCCGGCCCAGCTCGCCCGGAGCTTAGTGACTCGAGGCCCATTAAATGAAATAGGGATAACGCAGCGCTGAAAGTGGCTTAGAGTGCTATATGAAAATGGAGAAAATGTGCACTCTTGTATTTCCCTGTGACATTTCCTTCTGAGAAAGTTCAACAGCAAAATCCATAAATTTAGGTGAATGAAACTCATACCTATCCTGGGTGCACAGCCCAAGTCTAATTCTCAATAGCCACATAGCCACATTAGTGAAATGTGCCCTATCTGTCATTGTCAAACCAAACAACATGGTCAAACTCGGGAGGATAGCCTATGGGCAACGTGCTCGCCTTGGATGCAAGACGACACGGAGAAACACAGGTTCGATCCCCGGGTCCGCGCGTAGAAATCTATGGGTATTAAGCCCGTTATAAATAACCTATCATATCATATCATGAGGTACCTGAACTACCTGTTCCCCCGTTTCTTTGCCCAGACATGAAGGAGTTAAGCAAACCTGAGAAGGTCAGCTGCCACTGCCTGCAGTCCCGTGAAAATATGTCTGTAGCGCGTAAACCTCTATTTGCTGCACTCAAACGAGCACGTTGCATGGCATCTATTTCTAATTAAAGAAGTAAAGAGATAATAGTAAGTCTGCTAGTCGAAACAAGATGGGCCATGTTAGGCCGTGCGTGGAATCTTGAGTGGAATGACTACATGTCTGCCGCCATCTCTTCTATACAGTGTCTGATCCACTGGGTGGCACAATTTGAGCAAGGCAAGAAAAGCTTAGTGCCACATCATGCCTTGTATCCAATGGACATAGCCATTTTACAGTCAGGTGCGCACTGCTTTCCATGAGAGAGAAGCTATTTACATAAGAATAAGGACCAAAAAACTTCTGGGGGCGCAGGAACATGGGACAGAACTCGTCCCTCATCAAGTTCACCAAGGAAGCAAGAACCATGAAGCCAAGCTGAGCAGTTCTTGCTTCTCTGATGGGGGCGGGAGGAGAGGACCATCTAGCAAACACATATATACAGAGTACAGGTGGAAGGGCACCAACAGGGCACTAGGTTTCACAAGCCGTTCTCTTCAGGCTCTTTGTTAGACACACTCCATTTGCAGATTTCTGGTGCTCCTTAGATGCTGTGCCATCCACTCAGTAGAGGATCCTTTAAATGTGTGCCCGGTACCAGATCACGATTGTCCATTATTTGCGAATACATACATGCACATAGAAAAAAGATACATTCAAGTCTGTTGTCTATGTTTATTGCTGACTTTCACTTGATGATGGTAAAGAAAACAGTTAAAACTGCCAGGCACTATAGAATCACCAGTGATTCCACACTTGTTCAATACATTTTGATGGTGAAACCTAACGATTCCCATACGTGTACTGGAAGCATAGGCTTTTGCAGAAGTCCTGTGGAAATTGGTTGCTCTGGTTACCTGGATGCTGGCTGTGATGCTCTGAGAGAATGGATGCCAGCCTGTGGCACAGCAACTTCTGCACTTGCTTGATTGATCTGCCTGCAGCCTGAAATGACAAGTTGGAATCACAGCAGGCATCTTACCTGCAAACGTCAACAAAGTGGCTGCTCATTGCATCTATTGTTCCAGCATTTGGAAACAGGAGGAATCTGGCATGAACTGCTATATAACAAATATCATATTAATATCACAGAAGGTTGTCCCATGGTGATCATGTGTTGAGTAGAGAAAGAAGGATTTTAGGGAAGCGAGAATTCAGAACGGTAGCAGCCTCATTCTTTTCCTCATTCTTTTGTCGCGTGCCTGCTCAATTTGATAAACAAAGACTCCATCTTCTTGGAGAAGCAAAGGGAGGGTTTGGAACGCAAACAATAAACATCATAATTTCCCTAAAATCTCAGACGCGCTGAAACAGCATAGGGCACATCAGGTAAAATAACGACTAGACACTTTTTTTGAGATACAAGAACACAGTCCCTATCCATTCAGGATTCTCCTCGTGCCACCCTCTACCACAAAATGATAACATTTGAGTTTTCCTGGAAACGCGCTTCAGGCTGGTCCCAACGTCTTCCATTCTGCATCACAGCATCCAGCTTGTCGTCCTTCATTTTATATAAAGCACACTTTCCCAAAAAGCTACCGGTGAACATAAAAGGCAGAGTACACCCTGCCAGGTCAAAACAGCCCGAAGCCCTCACTGTGCCAGTCGTGCAGCTGTATAGCGGTATGTGGAAAGTAAAGTTTGACGAATCCTATATATGTCATGACAACTGTGTTGGGGTGTGTTTGGG
Organism: Ambystoma mexicanum; assembly: GCF_040938575.1. Taxonomy (NCBI): domain Eukaryota; kingdom Metazoa; phylum Chordata; class Amphibia; order Caudata; family Ambystomatidae; genus Ambystoma; species Ambystoma mexicanum. Next base: position 1,076,814,290 of record NC_090925.1, read on the forward strand.
GGGATGGGGAAGGGTTTGGGTGTGGGATGTCAACTTCTTAATGTTACCTGTTACAGTACTTGGTTATTAAAACACTGTCCACCAACTCTCTGCTTCAACTTGTATCCATCGGCTGCGTTCTCACCCCAAGACCAGTGGCAGATTTAAGGCAAGGGGCCCCGTGGGCAGCACCTGATACAGGGCCCTAGGTGGGCGGAGTTAATTGTGGTCACAAGTGCACAATGGCAAACTTTGGGGACAAAAGCTATTTTTTATTAAGTTGTCTTTATTACAGTTACCTAGTGGTCTGACTAACTGGAAACCGCTGAGCCTCCTCAGCACTGCAGGCTTTGCTATGAATGCTAAATATTCTAAACCTAGAGAACATACGCGTCCTTGTAGCAGAAAAGTTATGTCATTCTGTTTGTGCGGGTGATGCTGCAGCCGTGCATTGCAAAACGGAAGAATTGCACAGTGTTAAGCTTTTGCTGCACGGCTTGGAGAGTGAAAACCTCGGATCTGTATAGCGGTTGGTGTACTGTAGAGTATGGAATTACAGAGCCCTTTACAATATTCTGATCAGTCCATTTACAACCTCACTGCTCCTCCGTGTGTTCATTCACCCACTCAAGGGCTGGCCCGTACATCTGCTCACCCATCTCTCCCTCACTGGGAGCCATGCAGAGGTGCTGGCTCTCGGCAGGCAAAACATTATGCCCCCTGGTGGGAACACTACCTGGCTCACCGCTCATTGCATCTAACGGCAGCAAATCAGAGCACCCTAGGTGCTAGCACCTGAACCCTTGCACCCCTCCTTCCTTACACCTCCCCATTCTCCTCCTAAGGACCAGGGAACTCGCCTTGTCCAACACAGAGGGTGAGGAAAGGGGAAAGAAGGATGAATGGGTGGCATTCCAAAACCGTCTGTAATAAACCCATTAAAGAGCCCCTTGTGCTCATACATCCATCCATAAATAAATAAATAGGCCGAGATGTGCCGCTCAAAGAGCGCCGTTAATGTTCATGTCCTTTCCCAAAAGGCTGATTCATCGCCTCGACTTACCCTTTTCTGTCTCCCTCCACCACCTCTTTTGCCCCCTGAAGCAACTTGCATGCATGCTGGTCCTTACAGAAATCAAATACATATATTGCAACGTGGCATTGCAATAGCAGGGCTGGGAGAAATGATGCCATTACAAACTGCAGAATGAATGTTCTTCACCATTTTGCGCGGTGGGTTAAATCAGCAATTTCATGAATTTTCCTTAAGGGATATTTATCGTTTCATGTTTTTTTATGCGTCAGGCAGAACCGTGTCAAAGGTCACTTTGACCCAAAGCAGCTAACACCGAGAAGAATTTGCCCGTATGCCGAAGTGTAACATTAGGCGAATGTTGGCGATTCTACTTCTTTTGTGAATACTTTGCCCACCCCTGGACCACAGTCTTCTACTTATGCTGGTAAAACATGCTGTCACAGAGCTGGTCCACACATGCATATGGGCGCCTGCGGTGCACCAATGGCTGACGGCTCGCGGGCCCCCCCCGGTCTCGGACCCGGGCCCGCTGTGGGTGGGGGAGGAAGCAGAGGGGGAAGTGGATCGGCGCTCCGCTTTCCTGAAGCATCCGAAAAGGGGAGGAAATGGTAGGGGTGCCGAGAAGGAGAAAAGGAGGTGGGGTGAAGCTGACCACAACCTTTCCCAAGGCGAAGTTGATATCCCGGCTTTCTAGGAGCTGGACTGACGTCACAGCAGAAAGGGCCCTGTGCTGTGTGGAAGGGGCGGGGCCTAGCACACGGGCCCGCTCGCTATTTGTCTGCTTGGCGACCGTTAAATCCGCCTCTGCCCAAGACGAGAGGGGGCATCCTCGGGATCCTGTCATTGTGGATTGTACCCTCAAATGAACAGGGGCACTCCACGGCACTGAGCATATAACTAAGGCTGCTCGTATTTTTTGGTATTTATTTTTACAACATTTCTGACAGTATTTTCCCATTATATCTTTTCTCCATTTTATCAGTATTTACCACATTTAAATTCACTCTGTAAAAATAATAATTTGCAACTGGGGCTTTTCCACATAATTTATTTTTTAAAAACAACACTTTTTCTGCATCTCAACTGTGTTCCTTTGCACAGCCATTTGGTCTCCAAAGCATAAATGACAACCTGTAGAGCTAATCAGGGCACAGGAATGTCTACTTTGATCCATTTTTTAGAAATACAGAAAGGAAACAGAGTGATTTCTGTCTGTATTTGTGTCTAAATCAGCAAAGACTGAAAACTGGGAGCCCCCATTATAATAAGAAGTCCATTTAGTCCATTCATCCTTCAGCCGGTATTAATTATTTAATTTGGATTTCAAATGCTTTCAAAAGTGCAAAGTGCTCACTACTGCGTCTACCCAGAACAAAGTAACCAAGTGCATATGCAAACTTACAAGAATTGCAAAGTTGCAAATGTCCGCCACATATGACTATGAATAGAAAAAACCACACATTGCCTCGAAAAGATTTCTGTGACTAAGTGAACATTGTCAACAATTTCTAGAGGGGAAACATGTCAAGAACCATATCCAAAATATGAACCCCTTTATGTGCCCATCATCGGGTAACCAGCCCCAGCGGGCCCATTTAATCCAGGGCTCAGATAAGATGCAACAGGGCTTGATGATGAGTCTCAACATGTATGTACCAGTCATAAAGCCACACACACTGCACAGCTGCTCTGTTAGAGCAGGAGCAGCAACACACAGGCATATGTTACTACCAATATGGATTCAGGATGGTCATTAGATGCATTCAAATAATGTACATAGAACATCCACAGCCCCTCTGAGTCCCCAAGCACCCCCTGCAGCCTCTATTGGGAATTCGCAGGGAACCTGGCTTCTGTGTTGCAGCCTCTTGCTTTTGGGTTATTTAGAGGGAAATCAACATTACCACTGGAGGACTTCCACATGAGTCCCAGAAAAGCAAAACATCTCTTAGTGAAAGTGAAAGCTCCCTGGAAGCTTTGCGTTAAGCAGTGCCAGAAGTGCGCGGGAGTGATTGGGAGCGGCACTCCTCTGCTTATTTAAGTTAGGTTTTACTTTTAATATACTTTTAATTGAAAAAGAAACCGTTCTGGAATGGTTTTGTTTTAAAATGAAAGTGTAGGAAGAAGTTGAAACTTGTACTGCACTGAACGGTCCCTTAAAAGCAGACGCATTTGTTTAGGGGTTTGTGTGGCACATGGGGAAGGATGCATGGCAATGGGGCTAATGGGGACGGGCCAGCAGAGAACATAGTTCCACTACTTCTTTTCGTACACTTCAACCACTGGGGTTAAGTAAAGATAAGGAAACATGAACATAGGGTGGTGTTTCCTTGATTTCAATAAAGAAACACGTCTCTGTGTGTTCATTAAAGGTTATCTTACTGTGATACAACGTCGCCCTGTCCAGGGATACAGCAGGAGCACTCTCAGTCATTCAAAGCCTAGAGATTTAAATAGTCCTCTTTCTTGGTTGTTGCTTTCCTTGGTCATAGACTGCTACTGATTCTAGGTTTTTGGATCACAGGAGACCTTTTCTAGCAAAGGGCCCAGTGTTTTCATCTCCAGCTAGGCCACTTAAGCTCAGAAACTGGGTGTGGTGTACGAGTTCATCACGGAAGCAGCTTTTCCTTCCCACAGTCCTCCCATCCTCTGCTTCCTTGACCTTCCGTGATAATGTAATTCCCAAGGGGACCACTACTTCCCTTCTTCTGCCCTGATCTCCCATGCCCCCCTCACTTCTCTCGGCCACCACATCCTCAAAGTTCCACCGCAGGCTCATTCTGCCTCCAGCCTCCCTTCCCTTCATGGTTCAGCCATGTCTGGTGTTCCTCTTTGTGTCTTCTAGCCTCCCATGCGCTGTATCTTTCTCCCTCTCTCCTCCTGTGGGATGACTCCCAACCTTGTCAACTTCTTCTGGATCCATTTCCTCTCTATGACTGTTGGCTATCTGCTGCCTTTTCTCTTCTTCCTGTTTATACTCTCCCTCTTTTTTAGTCACCTTCACTTTACTTTCTTGTTTCACCACCTCCTGATCTTTCTCCTACTCTTGTTCCTCCTCCTCGCCCTCAACCTTCCCTTTCTCATTGATCACCTCTTCTTTTCTCTCTTCCTTCCTCTGAATTGTTCCCCATTTCTCACACTACCGCCTCCTCTCTTTGTCCTTCTCTCTCCAAGCGTATTTTCTCCTTTGAACCATCATCTCCTCATTTCTGACCTTGCGATGAATTGATGTGCAGAGATGAGCAGAGGCTAAACTGCCTACTCAGCCCCACATGACCACTAAACCAGCAGTGATCCCAATAATAAAGGTGAAACGGGTATAGCCCAGCAGGGATACCCGCAAGAATTAAAGACTCACACTTTTAAAAGAAACGCAAGGAATGCAGAAGTTGAGAATCTGTGGCATTCTGATTTGATGGACAGAAGTGTTCAGGCAAAAGATGTAATTATAATTGTCAATGTTCAAGGACAACTTTACAAATTAAAGGAGGAGGGCTTACAATTAACTACAATCGTTTAAGGTGCTTGGGCTGGAGATTTGCGGCAATGAGGAAAAGACATTAAACGGGATGCTAATGCTAAAATAAGCTGTATCAAACCTACACACGAACAGGACCTAGCCAAACTGTTTAGGAAGAAAGCAAAGGAGCTTTCATTAACATTCAGTAGGCAATGTCCAGGCAGGACCCTTCAGGGACTTGCTTCCTACGAGCAGTGCGCAATAGTTGCTGGCTTTGAAGATTCATCTCCAATGTAATTTGGAAGCTGTTATACTTCATTGTTCCACAATGAGGAATGCACGTGCTCATGAACATAAGTCATACGTTAGTTTTCTGCCGCCCCAGTGGCAGCTGCCAATCACTGGGTCATTGACAGACAATTTCTCCAAGGGCAGAGATGTCGTGACACCCTTCTATTCACCCATCTTGGGACTCCAGCAGAAAACTGGGATAACCCGGACTTCTGTCCACTGCTGAAGGCTATGCTGAAAGAATCAGGTTCAGGGACTATCGCTGCCATGCCCACAAGAGACTTACGCTCCAGAACTTGGGCCATGTTAGGAGTACGGCGGTAAGGCAACAACGGTGCCGGTATCGCTACCAGCACCGTTGTTACCATACCGCCATACTAGGAGTTCTGCTCGAGGGTGCCCTTGCAGCAACCTGGTCTGACGAGGTGGCCGTACCGGCACCCGCGAGCAGAACTTCATGGAAGTGATGGTAACATTATGAACTGTGCCTCTGCTGCCATCCTCCCCATTCCCATTGAGCCCAATGCGGGCTCAATGGGAATGGGGACGTACCGGTTCCGGCACCCGCGCAAGGGGAATTACCGGGTCCGCCAAGGTCGGAATGGCCGGGTGAGTCCCCTTTCACGGGTGCCGGAGCCGAGTCTGAGGGTAGCTATGTCAGTAAAACCATCATGGCTACCTCCAACCTCATAATGAGGCCCCTTGACTCTTGACACTGGGCACTCGTAGCTGGAAGAGCCATTTCAAGAAATGCATGTACTCACAGCACTCTCTGCAAAGGGAGAGTAGCGAACGATACATGGAAAAGCTAAGAATGCAGCTCATGGAAGATGGGAGCTTAGCGGACTTCGGCCCTGATTCACAGGGTGTTTTCCCATGGGATTGCAGCATTATAAACGCTTCTGTGAATTAGGCCCTTAGAAGAACAGCATATTTTCTTTCTAGCTTTTATTCATCACATCTTCGCAAAGCACATTGAGTCTGACAATCTGACAAGGCGCAACATTGAAAGGACCACTCTCTATTCAGTACCTCTTCAACACTGCATTATCTGCCACAGTGAGATGAGCCACCATCTTGGTCTGGCCGCTGCATAGTGGGTGCCCAACATGGGGAATTTTCTCTTGGATTCCTCACTTACCCCAGACTATATAAAGGGTTATAGCTTCCTAGTACTACACCCGACGTCCCTTACAGTCATGGTTGGGCTTCCTTGGGAGCCAAAGTATAGCCCGACTTTCACTCAACATGCACATATTGCATAACATGAATCTGAGGCCATATTTGAGAAAAAGTCTACAAATGGCTTCATTTTCCAGCCTGGGCTCTGGAAGGGAATATTTGCTGGCCTGCTCATATCCGATCTACTCTCAAAGCCACATTTCACCTCGCTACATGCATATGGCACCCTCAATAAGTATCTCCCAGCACTACCTCTTAATGCCCAGCATCTCTTGCAGATGGCATCTCCTGGCTAAAAGGTGATGCAACTGGACAAACACTGGAAAATGTTCCTCCAACAAAATCCATATCATCACCCTCCAAGATACTCAACTTGCTGCTAAAACGAATCTGCTGATCAAATACAATTGTACTCGACTTGGCATGACTCACCTTCCACAAAAGCAAGAATTTGGCACAATCCTTCAGGAGACTACTACTGCACCCGACCTAGAACTTTCATCAAATTCTGTGCCACCGTTGATGAAAACCCGTGCACATACAAGCCCTCATGAAAAGGTTATTTTCTGATGAGCAAGCCATATACTTCAATTAAAGTAGCACATAAAAATGTAGCTTATCAAATGTAAGCAACTCATACAGAGATCTATCAATCTCACTTCTGCACTCACTTGAATCCCTTATCTCTTCCTTTCTTTGTCTGTGCTTCACTGTGAGCATCTCACTGATTTCCAGCCCCCTCCACCTCAAGGCATTCTGGGATATGATGGAAGTCGGGACTAAGTGGAGGAGTGGAGTGGTAGCAAGCCGGAGAGTCTTGCTGTCTTTTAGCAATCATTTGTGGTGTGTAATATAAGGGAAGGTGTAATACATTCTTGGAAAGAATTTTCTGAGGGGAAGAGATAGGGCAGTATATTTAGAGTGAAAGGATGTTCCAAATAACAAAACTGAGATGAATTACCAACATAAACAACATAAACACAGGACTTCAATTTGACTGGGGTGACCAAGACAAAGGGAGGAGGACACTTAAGTAAAGGAGGGAGGGTGGGGTTAGAAACTGAATTTTATCTAGTTTTTAATCACATACCTTACGAGCGCATAACTTGGAATGATAATCAAGGCCATCTGAATTCTAAAAATGTGTTCCTCAAATGGAGGTCATGGCATTAAAGTGTTATTGCATTGAATTTGATTTAAACAGTGTGAGTGAACAATGATTCAGCGCTGTTATTTGGGGCGGTGTGCAGGCCGGGCACCACTCACAGAAGTAATCTGAAGTGATAGTTCTTTAAGATAGCTTTGGAGAGGATGGGTGGTCTCTGAAAACCCCCAGCACTATGTGCTTTGCATACCCATGATCCCCCATCAAATCACTTACTCCCTGGTTGCTAGCGGTTACCCCATCCATTGCTGACAACAGCACAACCATAGAACAGAGATGCAGATATCGTGAAGGATGGTAGAAGGAGGATATGCTTTGACTATAATGATTAAAAGAAGAATGGGATCAGCAGTGGTAAAGGCAACTCTTGAGATGGAAACCAGCCTGGGATTTGGAGACATACATTGTTATTGCGTGTGCCCTGAAGGGATGTGGCTCTACTGTCCATACAGGGAGGGAGTGGAGGATGTGGAAATGCAGTCGGGATGCTTGGGACACTGGCAGAAGTTGTAGAAGATCAAAGGACCAGACAGCAGGGTTTACATCTGCATTTGCTATTTTCTATTTTGTGTGATTTATTAAAGTTTGTGCATTCTGTAGCAAATGGACATGTACAATAACATAACCAACCAATCAGTGGTCAGCACACATCATTATTTATTTGTACTAACATGGTCGAATTTTAAAATGAGAGAGCTGTCCATGTTTGTTTCTAATAATCACTTCCAGTATATATTGTTGTCATGACAAGAAAGTTTTGCTTGTCTTACTGAGCAAAGCACATTATCAAAACCGAGAATAAACAAATTCAATATTTTCTATTGCAATACCCCTATGAGAAGGCAGACAGGTACACATTTCACCAATCAGGGTTCCTGATTGTTTTGCTTAAAATGGAAGCGCATTATGGCAACAATGAGCACAAGCATTAATATTTGACAAATATGGCAGTGATAAAAGGATGTTTGCTTGAATAACTACGAATGAGGTGCACCCCAGGCTTGGTGTTCCATTTATTTTTGCCATCATTCACCTCAAGGTTTCTGAGTTCATGAACCATATATATTTGGAATGCCTCAGAGTTTGGACGTTATGATAAAATGGCAGCAACATCGTATACTCCATTGGGTCTAAGAACTGTGCCGCTTCTGGTCTCGATGGATTTTAGAGCTGGAGCTGTGTGCATGCAGAGTCTGCAATGCACAGACATCTTTAAAGCATTATAGGTATAGGATGGGTGAAGTGCTTACAAAATAAAACTTGTATATTTTCTTAAGGAAAGTATTTTGGGGTCAGTAGAACTCAAAAGTGTGAAGTGTCAGAGCAAATACATATACTTACAACCCAAGGACTCGCATGAAGAGTTTTCGAGTCATGATAGAATAGATCTCGGGTATTGAAGACATGTTTAAATGAATGAAGGTGTTTATTATTTATTTTTCAGATATTTATTTACCTTTAATAAAATATCTATGGGCCTTATTACATGGAATGCGGTAAAGGTTTACCGGTAAGCGCACCGGTACCTAAACCCTTATCGCCTTACTATGAGGTCCCTTTGCGGGACCCGACCTCAACGGCTGGTTTTACCAGCCATTAAGGAACGGGCCCGCAAAGGGACCTTGGTGCTAATTACGGTACCGCAATTTGCGGTACCGTAATTAGCTCCTTCCCCATTCCCATTGAGCCCTATGGGGGAAAAATGGGAATGGGGAAGTGCCTTGGTGAATGGGGAATTACCACCCCCGCTCACCTTGGAGTAGGGCGGTAATTCCGCCATCCATCAAGGCAGACACAGTAAAATACCGGCGGCAAACATGGAGCTAACAGCGCCATGGTTACCGCATACCGTGTAATGAGGCCCTATGTGTTGAATATGCAAACTGCTATATGCCTTTAATTGCTGACACCTATATCAATGCTTCTTCCAGAGAGACTGTCAATGACATGCTCTTTGTCATTCACTCTCTTGACCTTTGGACTCCCCATATAGTTTCAGTGCTCTCCCCTTTCTCTTCCTCTCCCATTAATGACGGCACGCACTGGGACATACTCTTGGCTTCCTTCCTTTCCTCTATGGCCATCATTAATGTCAACCTAAATGGCACTGTCATGGTCCAGGGTGCTCAACCCAACCTCCTCCTTCTTAATAGGCTTCTTCTGTCTCTCATCAACTTCCTCCCTTCTACTGCCACTCCTCCTTCTACCACCCCTCTGCCACCTCTGACGGGTGTATCACACTTCTGTAGCCCTCCTCGGAAGAGCTTCAAAAGTGGCAACCTGCTTCACTTAGCTACCCTCAACTCTCGCTCTGCTGTCAAACACTCCTCTGATATCTGCCACCCCATTGAACACATCAACGTCCTTGCTCTCACAGAGATGTGGTTCACGGCCAGCACTTTTCCCGAAGCACTACAATATCCTTTCTAAACCCAGGCCTAACCGGTCCAGGGGCGGAGTGGCCTTGATCTTCCCAAATGGGTCCCTGCTACTATCATACCCACTCAGACATACTACTCCTTCACATGCCTTGTCTGTATGCTTAGTGTCTCTTCTATCCTGACTCTGGCCACCATCTATATGCCCCCTGGCCCGGTCTCCCTCTTCCTCTGAGCCGTCTGACCTTCCCTCTTCTCTCCTAGCCTCCACCTCCAAGCTTCCCCTCAGAGACTTCAGCATTGACCTAGATTCCCCTGATGCAGCCTCTGGATTCTTCCGCAACCTCTGTGACTCTCCTTCGCTCTGCATTCTTCCCTCCGGTACGGCACACTCAGCCAGACACACCCTGGATGCTCTCATCCCTGCATACATCTCAATCTCCAACCCTCTCATTACTCCTCTCTCCTGGTCTGATTATGCTCTCCTGTCCTCTCACCTGGACCTCCTGTGTCCCCCAGCTGAGCCTCCGCTCGCACTGCCAGTTTCATTCCCCTTCATTTGTCCTTTGAAGTGAGTGTCAGTTGCTGCTTTTGCTGCCACCTTCATTCCCCCTCCTACTCCTTCCACCGACATTCACTATGACTCAGCCCTTACTAACCTTCAACTCTCCATCTCCAATACTTTGGACATCCTTGCTGCTCTCATGAGGATCTGTATGAAGCCTGCATCCAAGCATAAAACCTGATATGACTCTGACCAGGCATCTCGGAATTGCAAGTGCAGAGCAATTTCAAGCACATCCTCAGACAACCTGGCCTGTCCCCTGCTCCGAAGGCAATACAGAATTTCCATTTGCTCAAAGAAGAGGGTCCATATCCAATCCCGCGTCTCTGGGTTCACCAACAACACAGCTGACATTTTCAAAATCTGCAGGGTACTTACCATTCCTACTGCAGTCTCCATTTCTCCTCTTCCTTCCCTGGCCCTCTGCACCTCACTGGCCTCCCACTTCATTCCTAAAACTCAGTCCATCCTATCCTCACTCTCCTCGACTGTACACCCTTCTTCCTTTACCCACTCTCATGCCACCACTCCCACTTCCCTCCTATTCTCCTCTTTGTCTCCCATATCACCTGACGCAGTTTCTAGACAGGCGCGCTCTACGAAAGTGTCACCCAAACAGGTGATCCTCTGTTCCTTCAGAACTATCAAGGACAACATTGTCTCCCTTGCTCCAGCCTTGGCTGATTTCTGCAATAACTCCTTTGCCACTGGATCTTTCGCTTTGCTCCTCCTCAAGCACTCCCTGGTTCACCCTCTTCTCAAAAAGCCTTCTGCCAACCCTTTCTGGCTGGTTAACTACAGCCCTATCTCCACCCCTCCCCCCCCCGGGCAAACTTGAGGCAAAGCTGGCCATCTCCCATCTTATCTTCCACACTGAATCTGTTGGTTGTCTCCACGACCACCAGTGTGGCTTCAGAGCTGCCAGAGGCACAGACACTGCACTCCTGAACACCCATAAAATCTTGCTCTCTAATCTCGATTCCAACTCTCCTTCTGTTTTCCTCCTTCTTGACCTCTTGTCGGCCTTTGATATGGTCAACCATGCCACCCTTCTTAATCGGCTCCGTGATAGCCTTGGCATCCCAGACCTGGGTCTGGACTGGCTGATCCCCATCCTCTCTGACCGTCCTTCCCAGGTTCAATTGGGCTCTTTTCTCTCCTCCATCTCACTCTCCACCTATGGTGTCCCTCAGGGCTCTATCCTTTTGGCTTGGCTTTTCAACCTCTATCAATATCTTGCCCCTCTAGCCCATTTGATTTCCGCCTTCTCTTCTTACTACCAGTGTTATGCTGATGATGCAGAGCTCTCCTTCAAGCTTCCCTCCTCTGCCTCACCCTCTTCATCTCTCATTCTTGACTGCCTGTCTGCTCTTCAGGTATGGTGTACTGCTAATAATGTCTGTTTTAATGACCGTATGACTGCCAGCCTTCTCATTGGGACCCCAGATCCTTCCTTTCCTCCTACACTGTGGCAGCCCTCCATGGGCCCCCTGCCCTCACCCTCCTGCGAGGCAAAAACCCTTGGTGTCATCTTCAATTCCTCTCCCTCCTTCTTTCCTCACATCACCTTGACCTTGACAAGAAGGTCCACTTTCAACTGCCCCTCCTCAGAGGCATTCTCCCTTTTCCTCACCCACAGAAACTCAATGTCTCCAGATCTCTGGTCCTCTCCAGGCTGGACTATTGCAAAACCATCTTCTTCAACCTACCTAACTCCTCCCTTCACCCCCTTCAGCTAATCCAGAATAGTACTGCAAGATGTATCCTTGGCCTCAAGACCAGGGACCGCATGTCTCCAGCCCTAACATCTCTCCACTGTCTCCCGGTTGCTGTGAGGATCATGTTCAAGAACCTATGCATCATCCACAAGGCTTTCTGGGGCATGGGACCCTGCTAAATCCAACTCTCTCTCCCTAAATACCTCCCTACTAGAACCCTTTAGTCTTCTAGTTCCAACTCTCTGCAGATCAGACGCTTTTCCAAGCTGAGAGTGTGAGAGTGGGGGTAGATCTCTCTCCTCCACAGGTGCCTCCCTCTGGAATGGCCTGCCGGCCCCTCTCAGATTTGAGCTAGATCTCCTTAAGTTCTGGAAGGTTCTCAATACCCTCCTTTTGTCCCCCCCCTCCGCTCCCCTAACTAATGTCCTCCTCTGCCTCCTTACTGGCTGCCTGGTTCCTTCAGATTCTTACATGATACGAGGCCCCCCTCAACCAGCCTAACCCTGCACTTGGCGTCTCCTGACCCACCTCCCAACCTTCAATTGGCCTTCTGGGATCCCACCCCCCGACACTAGCCTTGCTGGGCCTTCCCCCCTTCTAAAGCCCTTTCAGCCAGTTCCTCGCACTTAGCAAGTGGACCTTCTTACCCTTCAATCTCTTCTCTTCGCTGGCTCTGTCCACCTAGCCTCCCCTGGCACTTGGCACTTGCCATCCGCCCGGCACTTCCCTGTCCGTTCTCCCCCGCACTTCCTGTTATTTACTTGCAAAATCTGAATGTCACAATGCCTAGTAGGACCGTTTTTGTTTTTATCATCCCTGTACCTCCTTCTTGTCTCGTTGCGCCTTGAGACACATTCTGTATAGATGCATTATAAATGCCCAATAAATAAAATAAATGTGAAAAAACACATCTTGGTTTCGATCACAGGTCTGCAACCTGTGGCTCTCCAGATGTTTTGAACTACAACTTCCATGTTCCTTGCCCATTGACTATGCTGGGTAGGTCTGATGGGTGTTGTCTGAAACATCTCGATAGGCAAAGGTTGTAGACCCCTGATTTAGGTGAAGAAACTTGACTGCTGATCAATCTGTCAGGAACTCTTCTAGTTCATCCTGAGCCAAGAGCGTCATGGCACCCAAAGTCCCTTGCTTGGATAGCAGTGTATAATCTTAACTCATTAAAACCTCTCATTTACATTGTAGGGAATATGCAAAAGTAGCAGTAATAGCATCATACTTTTGCAAAAAAGAGCACCCGATTTTAGGTTGTGGATAGTCGCAAAATAAGATCATACAAATGAAAGGAGTGTTATTGGTAAAATCCCTCTGCACATAAAAAGCGCAGCCATGCATATCACTATGGAAAAATGGTGGCAACGAATGTACTAAACAGTTTTCAGAAGACAGTAGAGTCAATAGAGTAGCGCAAACCTGTAAATCCAGGGGTACCACAGGAATATCCAAAGCCTGCTAAAGGTTATTGCTTGATCTGAATCCTGCTACCTATACTCTGGGGCCACTCTGCCCCTGAAGAACAGGGGAGTGGACAGCAGGCCATCATAGCAAAGAGAAGGCACGTTGGAACTGACAGAGGTCATCCCGACTCAGGCCAATGGATGAGACAGATTACTATACCGTTAGTATCCATGGTCGTTGTGAGGAATTCGATCATCCACAAGGTGGGAGTGCATTCACCTGGGATTTTTTGAAATTTTAAATGAAATTGAATGATGGTTGATCAACCTCGAGAATGTGTTTTGCAGGGGCCAGAGAGTCTAGTCTCACTGAAGATTCAAGAGAGAAATATCGCTTTTATCAGGAACCACAGACAGCTCCATTAACTAGAGAGACCCTTTGATCCAAAACAGACTGGAAGATGGGTCGGACTTAGTATTACATGTTTGCACACCTTTACCTTTTCTGTCGCAAAGCACTCTGGTTATGACCTCACTCATACTGGAGATTGCTTGTGGGGAACCCAGGTTGGTTCATTAAGGTAGGCTTAGCCAACACTAATCCCTGTGGTCCATTTGGATTTAAAAGAGTGCTGAACCCCTCTTTTGGCAGATCATCTGAAGACTTTGCAAGGAGTAGCAAGAAGAACTCAGCATTGGACAGTGGCTGAAAGTACAGTCTGCCTTTCGTTTTCTGCCAGTGAAGAAAGGCCAGGACCTCCAAGAGGGAAGCAAGATCCCTCCCCTAAATATCTCCCAGGCAACAGAGGGAGATATCAAATCCAGAAGACTCTCCAGCTGCTCAGGAACCTGTACCCAGCCAGCACACAACAGGCCCTGCTAGGCTCTGTAGCAGGCTTCCTAGGTGGGAAGTGCCAGAAGGTCTCTGAACTTGAAACCAAGGACAAGGCAACTGCCTGTAACACATTCCACAGCTGTGGGCCGTCCACCTTAAAGGGCGACACAAGCCTATTGAAGAAGCTGGGAGAAGTGCCTCAACAAGCATCTACTGACATCCCCATTCAAGGACATTTTTGAGTCAGCCGAGTCCTTCTAGCTTCAACCGACTGCAATGCTGATCATTGTTACTCTGCAGTCGCTTAAGGACATCAGAGACATCTTGACCAGTATTTCAGAACCACCGACCAGCATTGAGACAGCGATACTTGGCCCTGAAGTGCCGTGCCAGACAGCCTGCAGCCGTTTTTCCCCTTTACATAAGGGAAGCCAGATACCCACATCTGACTCCCACCTCGAACTCTGACACAGAAGCCTGCAAAGTGCACTGAAGCTGACTCAACCCTGTCAAACACCAGGAACACCTACAGCACAAGGTACATTGTGCTTTTGTCCCCCTGGTCCTTCCCAGAAGCCCCCTAGAGGCATACTAATAAGCATTGCTCCTTTTGTGCTGAAGCCAAGTAACCTTTAACGGTTGATTTTTATTAACCATACCGACTACCATATTGTCCGTATCCAGAGTGCATCCCTTTTCCTTCTTTGAAAATGTCTGTCATCTGCATTCCTTTACAGGGTGGGTTGTATTTCGTAGTGTTGATAGAACTGCCTGTTGTGATATAAATAAGGTCGACAGTTTTGATATAACCTTGACTGGACAGTCCCTTTTATCATTGGGTAATAATTAGATTTTTGCTGTGTTGCAACAAACCAACAGTTCACGACCTTTCAGAGATAAGCCTGCCATTCCATCCACGTTACCAAGATTGGACAAGGAGGTTTATAATTTGCTTGTGTTTCCAATCTGTTCAGATCCCTTCTGGTGTACTAGAGGTGTGGGGCTGATTGATGGTTTAGAAACCGATATTTGCCCCTGGACCACTCGTATCCCGACGTTGATTCATCACAGCCGTGCCATGGCAACAATCACTTACACTGTTAGGGGCAGAATAGGACCTCAAAGAGGGAAACAATTGGCAACACAATGCTGCCAATGGGAAAACTCCCTGGTGCATTTCTGAGCAGCCTTCTTTTTCCCATTTCGTCTTTCATGTTTTCCAAATTATGCAGCAAATAGCTGTCACATGCACCACCTTCAACAGGGCTGCAGCGACTGTGCACCAAGCCAACACAACATGCTATAGACTAGCTGGTTTTCCCAATAGCCTTCGTATTGTAAAACGTATCCACCAGAAATGTATGCTACCCAGTGTAAAAGACCGGGTATTCAGGAAACAAACATGCATCACAGCATAAATGCACAGCTAATATATTTTGAAGAACTCACAATTTAATTTCTGTGCATGCTTCCCTGGATCATGCTATGACACTGCAGGGTAGGTACATCCCCTGGGCGATGGCACATCAGCATACAATGGATTATACCAATGCATGCCAAACTGGAAAATGCGTGACTATGCGTGTGTGCCAGAAGATCTACCTGTATCAACATACTAGCCATATCAATGTAGGTGACCTTCCAAACCTCAGCACAAGCACAACCACAATAACTCTATGAAGAAAGAAGAAATGAATGTGCTCTCAAACATAGATCGATATGAACAACGGTGTTGTTCATTAAACCTGGATGACCATGAGTGATATGATATAATATG
Source organism: Ambystoma mexicanum (assembly GCF_040938575.1). Classification (NCBI taxonomy): domain Eukaryota; kingdom Metazoa; phylum Chordata; class Amphibia; order Caudata; family Ambystomatidae; genus Ambystoma; species Ambystoma mexicanum. The sequence goes on from NC_090925.1 coordinate 1,076,830,091, forward strand.
ATATGACATTTATAACGCGCCTATACACAAGGGTTTCAAGGCGCGAGTTTCAAGTGCATCTCGTGAAGTGTCCTGTAGTGTCACGAGACTGAAGACATAAAGAGGGAGGGAAAAAATAAAACCCATGCCCATAGAACTAACAAAAGAGGTGAGTGGAGATCATGGTCTCGGCGGGATAGCTCAGGGGCAACTTGCTCGCCCTGGAAGCAAGCCGACACAGAGCAACACAGGTTCGATTCCCGTGTATTATAAATAACCTATCATATTATATCATATCATGGCCAGTCATAGGTACCCCTACATGTGCACACTGCAATGACGTCCTCTGCTTAAGTTTAAAGGTAGATGGTGGAGCTGTTCGATGAGGATATGGAAAAGGTGCCAACCTCCTTATGGACCACATGGCCCTTATGACGTAGGTCTATTGAGGGCGTGGGAGAAGATAAGATTAAGCTGAAAGCAGGAGCAATTTTACCTTGAGCAAGGCAGTGTGCAATTTCTCGAGAGGCAGATGATGGTATTTTTAAGACTATATCGGCTATGATGGAACAAGGCATTTTGGTGATTTCAGAGTCACTGTGCTGCTGTGTATCCTGTGAAAAGAAATTGAAGGGGGGTTGTGGCATTTAATTCAGGACATGAAGCCAATTAACCAGATTGTAGAGGCAGAGTTTCCATTAGTTCAGAATCCTGTGCCGATTTTATGTAGTATTCCCACAGAGGCACGATATTTCATTTCATTGTGATTGACTTGAAAAATACATTTTTCTCAATACTGTTGCATAAGGACTCTCAAGACATCACGTAATTTACGTTCCGCCAGACTAAGCTGAAAAGTACTTGTTTGCCACAGGGGTAGTGTGAATCCCCATCAATCTTTAATAGGGTCCTGCAGATGGACCTAAGCAATATTGATTTGCCAAGCGTTGTGCTACAGTACGTAGATGATATTTTAGTTTGTAGCACGACAGAAGATGAGAGTAGGCAAGATTGAATTCGATTGATGACTATTTTGGCAGACAAAGGATACAAGGTAGATAAGGAGAAGTTACAATATTGCCAGAAAGAGGGTGTTGTACATAGGTCAGTTGATTTCAGATGAGGGAAAGAAGGTTACACCTGAAAGAGCAGAGACGATAATGAAAACATCAAAACGGCACACGATACAGCAAATGCAGCAGTTTTTGGGATTGTGTAACTATGTTAGAGTGTGGATATTTGATTATAGTTCATATACAAGACCTCTTCTGCAGGCTTTAAAGAAAGCCCAAGTGAATAATGAGAAGATAGAATGGAGAGAGTAAATGGAGGAGGGCCTTGAGGAGTTGAAAAAAGCAATATTTACAGCTCTAGTTTTAGAAATTCCCAATTATTCAATTATTATGAGGAGTTTGTTTTGTTTTCACACATGATTGGAACAGTTATGACAGCAGTACTTACACAAGGAACCACACTTGGGTATAAACCTTTGGCATATTATATTGGGATTTTAGAGTTATGGGAGGACACTTTTCTTTGCGAACAATCGCTGCCAGCAGCTGGTTCCCTATTGAGAAGTCTGCAAGCATTGTGATGGGGTGTTCCTTGATTTTATTTGTTGAGCATGCTTTGCTAGCTATTTTGGAGAAACCTAAGGGTACACTGACGTCTCTGCTTCTGCATATCAGGTAGTTATATCGAATACAGCAATCAAAATAGGTGTAAAATCATGAACCCTGCCATGTTTGTAGCCAAACCTGTAACACAGGACGAGCAGGTGCATGATTGCTCAAATTATGAGGAGTTTTATGACGGAATCCCGAGGGTAAAGGAGAATGTTCTGGCAGGGGGGGACGCTCTCTTTATTGACTGGTCTTCGAAAATTGATCAAACTGATGGAGAAAGGCATTTAGGTTCAGCTGTGGTAAGGCATTGTGCTAATGGGGGATTTGAAGTAGTAGCAAGTGCGAGACTACCATCTCATTTTTCGGCACAAGCTGCAGAATTGGTGGCGCTTATCGTCACGCTTGAGAATCATGCAGGGCAGGAAGTGACAGTGTATAGTGACTCCGCCTATATGGCATCAACTTTACATGCAGGATTAGCACATTGGAAAAGGAGTGGCTAACTCTGAGCGGACAGCACTCCAGTGCAACACACTGAATTATTGTACAGGCTTATTAGAGCACTACAACTCCCAGTAGCCATCGCAATAGTTAAATGCACAGCACATACTAAGAGAACTGACTTTATTTCCCACGGAAACAAAGCCACAGGCGAAGAGGCCAACGGGGTTGCACATTCACCAGATATCTTTTGTTTTGATACCCCTAATGTGAAAGAAAAATTGTTACAATTATGATTGTAAATGAAGGATTTTATCATTTGTCTAGAACGCAATTGAGGGAAGTTCAAGGTAGTGCTCCACAGGAAGAAAAGGAGCTGTGGACATGGAGGGGGTGTTCTTTATCCCCTCTGAAGCATTGTGGAAACAGGACAGAACTGGTAAAGCAGTGATGCCTGTAGCCTTATTAAGGGTCGTGTTAGAACATCTGCACTACGCAGTGCATTTAACTAGAGTGAGTCTCGCTGCAGATATTGCAGAAGACTGGTTTGTACCAAGCCTGTTAGAAGACATTGCATTTTATGTAGTAAATTGCATTGTATGTCCAATGTTTACTGCTGGGCACACATTGTGAACAATTAGAGGAGAGATTCCTTGACCGAATGGCCCTTTTCAGCATTTACATATTGACTATGTTGATATGCTGCCAGTATGTAGTAGATGTAGGTATATGATAGTGGTGGTGTGTCCCTTTTCAAGATGGATTGTAGCTGGTCCATGTACACACCCTGATGACACTTGTGCTACACAGTTTTTTAGTTTGAGAAGTATTTCCTAGATGGGGAGTATGTGAGGTGCAAAAATCAGACAATGGGGCCCATTTTGTTAATGAGGTGTTTGAGCAAATTAGTCTATTGCTTAGTATTAAACATACATTTTCATCTGCTTATCACCCGCAAGCCAAGAGAATCGCCAAGTTGAAACAAACACTGAAGAAGGGGTGGCTGTATTGTCTGCCCCTTGCATTATATGCATTGAGAAATCAGCCCAGGTCAGACCACCACCTCAAACCTCATGAATTAGTAACAGAGAGGCGAATGAGAAAGCCTCTGACTCCTCCATCGAGGACTAGGAGTGATGCCCAGACAACTGCAGAATTGTTAGGAAATTAGTTACATGCGTATTTAACATGTATGGTGGCTACATGGCTCTGTTATTTCAGATCAACTCAAGCGTAAGGGGTGTCGGTCTCAGGACACAGATGAAGACCATTCAGCAACCGAATATGTACAACTTTTATCAGTACCAAAACTATTTAATGAAGATCTTGTGTTAATCCACAACTTCACTAGGAAGTGGCATGAGCCCCGCTTTAGTGGTACTTTTATCGTGGAGAATGTTACTCCATCTGCAGTAAAGGTTCAAGGAAGACGTGCCTGGATACATCTTAACGATGTGAAGCCATATGCTGGTGAAACCAGAACACCCCCACCCTATTCGGAAGCAAGTCAAGACTAAGTAGTTCAGAGCGTGCAGACTCGATCTATGACGAGGAAGAAGGACGCAACGATTGTGGAATAAATAAATGCAAGTGTGCATTTGGACTGTGGCTCCCCTGGACACTCCTTATAGATATTTTAGCAGGAAGTGAGAAAGTTACTGTTCTTGAGCCACAGGAATTAATTGAAATTGGACCTTAGAAAGTGCTGAGATAAATGAAAAATGCCAGATCTGGAATTCCTTTTTGATGATTGAAAAAGGGTGCAGTTCCCAGATTCGTTTCTCACTGAATTTCTCTTTGGACGCATAAATGGTCCTGTCTGATTGTGATGTCCATAGACTCCTTCTTGTTGTCTTTGTTTTTATACTCAGAGCTCATCCTGCTCTTGTTGGGCGCAGTACTGATGTGCACACTTTTGTGCAGGATCCTAAAAATGGCCCTGCAATTAGAAGATTATTGGCAGCAATAATTGAGCAAATTAGATAAATACCTGAGCATTTAACGAGGCGGCCTGAGTAAAAAGGTTTTTTTCTTTATAAAAAAATAGGTACACAGGCACAATGAGATTTATTGAGTATAATGAGGTTCCAGAAAGTGAGCAAACTCAACGACGTGTGGAGAGAGATCAATGGTGGTGCTTTATGTATTGGTGCATCTGTTATTGTTTTTCTATTTTTGTTGATTCATGCTGCATATCGTGTGGGTTCCAGAAGGATAGAAGTCCTTTTGATTCTCCCCACTCCAGTGACGTATGCATAGTTAGAGGTTGTAAGCAAGTCAAGACCGTATGTGCTTATCCCTACACCAGTGAGACATATAAGGGCACCTATTTCACTGACAAGTGTTCCTATGGTTCCCTATGTAGGAAGAATGTATATTGTTGTATTCAATGAAATGCTTATGAGAGCTCACCTGGCAAGAAAAAGACCTAAGAGAAGTGCAAGAGAGGACGATTATGAGATAAATGATTATTTAGACAGCACAGCACATTTGGGGAACAACATGTGGTATCAACACATGAGAGAGGTAGGAAAGAGAACCTCTGAGGAGGATTGCTATGTTTGTGCTCTCCAACCTTATGCTATGGAAAAGTCTAAGATATTCATAGCTATAGAGATAGATGTCCAAACAGCGCATTGCTTAACTCACCTTGCACTGTGCCATACAAGAGGTAAATTCCAGGGTCGAACAGCATCTTTGGTATGGGCAACTGAATGGACAGCGCCAGAAGAAGATGATTATGTTTAAGATTTAAATACAAGAGCAAGAGCACCCACCAGAGATCAAGTGATTAGATATGAACAGCCAGGCATGAAAGGAGCAGGAATATGATGGGAAATAGATAGAAAGCTCAATTGCCAAGGACAGACTGATGAAGAAATACAAAGATGTAAGGAAAGAGGACAGATTCAGATCTGGGGAACAGTACTTTCTCCAAATGCTGGGAAGAAGGCATACTTATATGCAGAGGCATAACTGGACATCATAAACCAGTTACAGATCGAGTGGAAAAAGGATGCAACACTCTCTGGCTGAGGTTTGTGAAATTACTGACATGGGTCAAAAACCGAGGAGGCCCGTTGCAGATAGTGCCTCTGGCTAGTGCAGAACTGCGCTTCAGAAATAATGGCACAAGAAAAGTTGGAGAAAATCAACAGTGTGGGAGAATTTTCTATGTGCCAGGAATGAAGGATGGGACCGTAGTGATAGCGAATCACTACTGGCCCTGTGGATCCAGAGCATAGATGAAGCTGCACAGAGTTTGCGAAGGACTATGTTCTGTGGTGATTATTCATGTCCCAGCATTAGTGATTCAAAAGAGTGACCTGAATATTGGCGAGTTTCTGAATGCAGATGCTCACCTGAGAAAGAAGATATCTGTTGAACTCCTTGATCAAATGAAGAGAGAACATTATTTCTCAGCTAAGTCAATGGAAGCTTTTGATGCTATTCCGTATGAACAAAGACTATTCAGCAAGACTGCTTATGTTTTCACTGTTATCTTTATGCCCGGGATCCAGACTATGGCAAATGCCAAGTAGTTACAAATAACCAGATGGGAGCTTTTGCAGATGATCAACACTACCCTAAAGGGATTCAATGCTCTCAAGGAAGAGCTGAGAGCCATACGACTGATGACTCTTCAGAAGAGATATGCTCTGGACATGATTACAGCTATGGATGGAGGTGTTTGTGCTAAAATTGGAGAATCATGTTGCACATTCATACCTTCTCATGATGATGAGAATGGGACCTTGACAGGGGCCATAACGATGCTGACAAACTTGCACGTCAAGATAGAATATGAAGTGGAAGACATTGCTGATGACAGCTGGTTTGCATCAATCTTCTCATGGGTTCCACAATGGATGTCAAACATTTTTAAGTTCCTTGGAGCCCTTTTAGTAATGATCATGTTTGGATTCTGTGTGCTTAGAATTATACTCGTACAGTGCAAAAAGACTGCAAAGAAAGCAACAGGAATTAAAATCATGATTTATGTTGAGTCTGGATTCAAACCAAAAGAGCTGACAGATGAAGAAATCAGAGACTATGTAAAGGCCAGTATTCACGCACCTGAGGGAACAAAATTCCTGTATGCGAGAAACCACAAGAAGTATGTGGGAAGATGGATTTACTGCAGTCCGAATGGAAAGTGAAGTCTTAAGACCCGGAATATTAATGAACATGTAAAGACAACAGGATGCCTTAAAGGAGTAGTAAAGATATGGACTCCAAAGAAACGGTGTCCAGTCATAATGTCGAATACAATAATTTCGAAAGTCAAAATGTCGAAAATATTTATTCGAAAATAAAAATGTCGAATTACAAAAATGTCGAATTTTTTTCGATTTTTTTTCGAATTAATGTTTAAATAAATAATTAATTAATTATAGTTTATAAAACGTAATTCTTTTAAATGGTTAAAGGTATATCCATGGTGGGTGGGGGGGATGGGGAGGAGGGGAGGGTTGGGGGAGGGGTTTGGGATGTTTTTTTTAATAATTAATTATTTAATTAATGTTTTATTAAATACTTTTTTAAAAAAATTAAAGGTATATCCATGGGGGTGTTGGGGGGGGATGGGGAGGAGTGGAGGGTTGGGGTAGGGGTTTGGGATGGGGGGTTTGGGGTGGACCCCCCCAATAAAAAACGTTAGTATGTGTGACATTTTACATAGTTATTTTAACATTGGTTTTTCGATTTTTTTTCGACATTTTATTTTCAAATTAATGACTTTTTCTATTATATGTATGTGTTTTCGACATTTTTGAATTCGACATTTTTTTTCGACATTTTTGTAATTCGACATTATTTTTTCGATATTATGACTATAAACCAAAGAAACATGTCTTCAGATGAGGATGTCTGGATGTGAAGACTGATGGGGGAGTGGTCGATGAATCACCCAGAGTGGGGAGTGTAGAGGAGGAGCCAAGTACCTCTACCGAAAGTTCTGCCCCTATTCTGCCTATATATTGGCAACCGGAAATTGCGAGATGTGCATTACCAGCGAAAATGCCAATACAGTGAAAAGTCCTTGAAACAAGGTGTCCATTGAGAAACCCCTATGTGTATCCACGAAGAAATGATGATCTTCTGTAAGAAGATCCAGAAGAAGTGTGAAAAGAATGAAGAAAGAACTGGTGACAGCACATGAATTTGAGGTGACACACACAGAAGAGTTATAAATTATCGGGTGCATTTACAGGCCCTAACAAAAATCCCTGTCACTTGAAAAACCACATTAAATAGTGCCACCAAAAATGCCTGTGCTTTGCTTTCCGCGGCACGTGTGTGCCAAGCAATTGAACACTGCATCGAAAAACGGCCCTGCGTTTTTCTTCTCTTTCGTCTGAATAACAAAATGTTATGTACTGAATTGAAGAATGGCCATGCGTTCGCTTTATGTCATCTGAATGCCAAAAAGTTAAGCAATACTTCCGAAAACAGCATTGTCTTACTGTTCATTCACATGAGGGGAAAGGAATTTACATTGCAACTCGACACAGTTTTTGTTTCCCTTTCATGTGAACGGCAGCATTCCAAAACACTGCAAATCAAAGAAAACAACCTAGTTTGTTCTTTTCTCCAGTGTCAAATTAAAGAACCCTGTGCAGAGGGTCTCCCCTCCATGTCTATGGATCAACTACAAATGCAAACCCAGTTGAGAAAGACAAATTAAAATTATCCCATGTCTTACAGAACTGCATTTTAAACATTAGAAAAAAATGGCTAGTGTGAAAGAGGAAAAAGGAAAATTACTTAAAAGCCACTGTGAAAGGGTACCTTTGCTCCCACAGAATGATCAGTGAATATGTCATGGGGGGTTGATGAAGCCATGTACATTTTGCTTTCCCCCCACAAGACTTTAATCAACTTAGCAGAGGCTCAGAAATACCAGTCAAACCAGTTTTGGCTCAGGCAGGAAAAACTCAATTGGAAGTCTTTCCTCCCACTGGAAATCGCACCCATAAGTGAACTATTCCTTAGTGACATATGTGGTGGATGAGGACGTTATAATTCCCTGCTCTGCCAGACTAGAAGGCAGCACTGGCAGGGGGGACAAAGAAGCAAGTGTGACTAAGAGCTTGACCAAGAAGTGCAAGTTCCTTTTGCACCCACTCCAAGGACAAACTGAAAAGGGTGCCATAAAAGTATTTTGTTGCAAGCTGAGCCAGGGGAAGACACTTGCTGTGGGGAATGAAGCACCACTCTCCCATATGTGAAGATCATCCAAATTGACATTAAAAGACTGATTTACTTTAGGCATTTTTCCCAGCACTCAGAATCAGAAAGAAATGTAATTTTATGCTATTTTTCCATGCAATTTACAGGCGGATGATAAGAGACTAAGTACATGTTTCTAGCACGTTATAGACTGAAATTGCCAGTAAAAGCTCATTTCTGGCTAATGTATAAATGGGACAAAGAGGAATATTGGTGAATAGATGGGAAATGAGGTTGTGAATTATTGGTTTTATCTTCACTCATGATGGATGCAGAATAGGAATTTGATGCACACTATTTCCTCTTGATGAAAGTTCCGTACAAAAGATATTGTGAACTGAAACATGTCGAGAGATCATTTATCTCTGTAAAAGAACAGAGTGACCACAGGGACATCATTTGTCAATTTATTAATGAATTTGAAAAATGATTGATCATCTTTTGCCTTAGAAAATTCTAACGGATTACATTTGGGTTTTATGAATGTTTTTGTATGATTAAACTACTTTTGTGAAAATATTTACGCAATGACCTGTCCTTTTATGTTCTATTTGCCCATATCTAATACTTTATTCTTCCCAGAAATTATAGAAGGTGCTAATATAGTGTCTTGTGGGTTTCCTTCTTTATGGTCATACAAATGAGGTTATGAACATGTCTAATTCATTGCAGAATTTTAACTATAAGGCATTCCATGAAAAGGGCAAAAATGCACCAAAGGGCTATGCTACCTCACACAGACTTGGCGATTGGACTGTCTAATTCCCCGTGGCCCACTGAAACCACCTATCCACTACCTGTGGCGGTGGCTAGTATAAGTTTGGAGTTATGATGCATAACTCAGTTTTGCTAAACAGTGGACCTGTGAAACAAAGAACTGTCATAAATGACCAAACAGACAAATGATGCTCTCTACCCTGAACCAATAAGGCCAGGGGGTGGAGAGAGGAATGATAGACTGTCCAATCCTGGGGGTAGGGCTAATTTTAGTATACTCCCCTAGATTGTAAAAATGAATGATGTCATTTGGGATATATAAGGGGGGACTGTACTAGACACAGGAACACACATGAGACACACAACCAAGAATCCAGGGAGACAGGAGGAAGAGGAAGGAGGCAGCTGATCCCATCCAAGAGAATGCAGAGACCAGACCCTTACCTAGCTGATCCCATCTAGGAGAGTGCAGGGAACAGACCCTTGCCTAGCTTATCCCGTCCAGAGAATGCAGAGACCAGACCCTTGCCTAGCTGTCCAGAATCCCATCCAGGAGAGTGCAGTGACCAGATCACTTGCCCTAGCTGTCCAGAGTGACCTGAGATCCCACTGGCTGCCCAGAATCCTATGATAAATCTTTCAGTTGTCTGTATAAGTCCTTAGTATCATTTCGAAATAAATCAATTAATTCCCCCATTGAAATTCACGTTAAATATTGTTGCCATTCGAAATCAACAATTTTGTTGAGTGTTTTTACTAAGTATAGTCTTTAAAATATAGTCTCGAAGAAACAGTCTCATTGTCAGTAAAAACTGAATTTGCATTACCCCAAATTCATAGCTTGGATTTGTCCCATTGAAAACCTGAACCGCAGTCCCATTAAGAGCAATCCCTGTTGTCTAGAATCCTACCTGCATGTGTCCTTGTCCTTGTCTTTGAGAACTGATTTCCGATTTTGAAACTTAAACTCTTTTCTTAGCAGTCTGTCATTACAAATCCTTTGTAGAAAACAAATTTACATTTGCCATGTGTATTTTCTTTTGCATTTGCCTTCTCCCCGAAATTGATCTTCCTACTTTGTTTCCATGTTCCCCTGGTGTGCTGAGTAGTAGTCTTTGAGCGTCCATATCGCTTAAAAGTGTAGCAATACACATTTCCTTTCTAGCTGTCCCACCGCGGTTGCAAGTTGCTGTCCGAGTAATCATCCAAATCCGATTCTGACGTTTTGCTCTAAAATCGGGTTTCCATTTTGTTTTCTGACTTCCCATCTTGGGTGGTGGCCTTTATTCTATTCTTACTCCTTGCCACTGCCTTCCATTCAAAAGGAATTAAGTTAGCTGATGTTTGGGGGTGAGTGTTGCAGGGGGAGTGCTTAACCTTAGTGCGATTACATGTTTTAAAACTTTTTTTCCTGTTTTTCCATTAAAGATTCATGTGAACTGTGCTAGAATGTTGAACTAGGGTGGCTGCTGTGAAATTGCATTTTGAATATTTTTCCTTTTCCATTAAATAATAAATTAATAAATATCTTATTGAAACACGCCGGCCTGGTTCCTAGTCCATTGTGACACAGGGTGTTGGTGAAGGTGGGTGCAAGACGGGTTGGAGGTCTACTCAAAACGAATCTGTGGTTTATTATAGATAAAAAGCGTTCTTATTGTGCGTCACATTCATTGTCAAGGGAAGGAGTCCCTGGCTGGAGTGTGCGGTGTTATAAAACCATGACAAAATGAAGTACGAATTTAGACCTTATAGAACCTGTTGACTAAGTAATGAAGTATGCAACATTTCGGCAGCAAAATGAAGATTGCATGTGCGGAGAAACACAAAAGTAAATGAAAAACCATTTTACAAATGTCCTGACGCAGCAACACAAGTAGACAAAGTAATCATAAGGTTTGCTACGTAGTGAATAGATTGCGGGAATGCACCAATGTATATACATAGGAATATTTAGAATCTGGATGATCCACAACGCACTTTAGTAAACTTGGACCCAGTGAATGAAAGGGTTGGAAGTGTGACACAGCAGAATAATAGCTGACGGCAAAGGAAGATTCTGGAAAAGCTTGCCTGGCCCAGTGGCAAGAGTCGGGCCACCGAGAGTCTTGCCATGTACTCAAGAAGATACAAAAATACGAGAAGCAAGCTCAGCTCCTATTTGAGGTGTAATGAAAACCATCGAGGGTGCCAAGAATTTCTTCATTAAATGGTATTAAAATGCAACAAAGAGCTTGAAAACGTGGTCTCCAGTAATCAAGGGAGGACAGTAAGCAGTCAATGGGAGGCAAGAATGGACTGCAGTGGTAGAACACCATCCTTATGCCCTCCTGCAGATGTTTCACCTGCGCCATAACTGCATAGTCATCCTGCTGCAGGGTATGCACCTTGACATTGCCCTCTGTAATGGATTTACGACACGGCACACTCCAGACCAGGACTCATTCCACTGGAAAGGGATGTGGCGCACAATAAAAACATGTTTAATTTTATTGAACACTTTATTCTGCTTTGAGAAGGCACCCACCCCGTCTCACACCCCCCTTGATAAACAGCCCGTGTCACAATGGACCATGAACCAGGCCGGTGTGCAAAACGAAATATTAATTGTGTTTAAAATTCAAATGCAAAATCAAACAAATCAAAGTTAGGGCAGCAATCACCAGTGTGATGATAATATACAGCAACATGTTATAATACATCAGATAGATCAATGTAAATATGAATGGAAGCAAGATCACTTTTTGACACAATCATAGATAGCACTAGTGTTAGATACTCGCCCTGCAAACCCCCGATGCCCCAAACTCCTGCTAACTAAATTCTGTGGGTGGAAAGGAGTAGCAAGGAGTCACAAATAAGAGAGAATAATCAGATTTGAAATTTGACCTACCTCCCCAGAATGGGAGGCCAAAATGAAAATGAAAACCTTGAAAAGGGAGCAAAATGGCACAGCTGGCGTTCACTGGATAAATAGAGGTCAGTTTACATGTGCGGGAGAAGAGATAGGACAGGAATATGTGTGGCTGTACTAAAGAGGCAAGACAGCTTACAAGCTACTGGGCAAGGTAATAAAGCAACATGGATACAGGTGAGAAAATCGACTTTGGGAAGGAAAGCAATGCAGCAAAAATCACACATGGCAAAATTACAATTTATTTTTCTACATGGACTTCAAACAAGCAAACAGCTAAGGAAATAGCTAAAACAATCAAAATCGGAAATCGTTTTTTATGATGGGTACAAAAGCACATAACAGATAGGATACTGAAGTGAAGGATGACTCTTTATGGGGTGACAGTATGGGTTTCTCTATAGGAACTGAAAATCAGATTTTTTTATGGAAATCAATGACACACGCAAAAAAACGGTTTTGATAGGAAAATGACAGGTTCTACTGAGACTATATTTTAGCAGCTAGATTATTAATGAAAGACACAGCACGCACGGGGGTTAATTTGCAATGTTAACCAGCTCACGCCGCGTACCTCCTTATAGGGGAATTAATTAATTTATCTCACAGATGACTGAAAATAATTTGAAAAGAATTACGCTACACATCAAGACTAGCACAGATTCTTCTATGGACACAATAAACAGAAGATGCTGACAATTTGGGAAATTACTAGGGTGCTTATGGGATTTTTATAGGATTTGCACAGATTGCAAGGTAACAGAGCGGGTTATGCAGTTTTGGGTACTAGGGTGGGTGATACTTACAAAATGTACTTGAGTTGGGTGATTTGGATAGCTAACCGGGTGTCTGGACAACGAGTCAAGGATCTGGTCATTGGGCAGTGGCTAGGCTCTCCTTTCTGGGAACAGCTGGGAAACAGGGGTCTGGTCACTGTGGGCAGTGGGATGCATCAGCTGGGAAGAGGGTCTGGTTGCTGGATTTTCCCAAAGAGATCAGCAGCCTTTATCTCCCTGAATTATGATATGGATCTGGTTCTGGATGGGTGGTTCTGGATGTGTGGTTTTGGATCAGTGGTCCTGGATAGGTGATTGTGGATCAGCTACTACTGGAACTGGTTCTGCAGTCTTGGAATCTTGCAGGGTGAATTTTGAATGTTGAATCTTGAATTTTCAAATCTCTCTAAGTCCTCCTGCCTAGCTCTATAAAGGCAGTATGACATCAGAGAATTTTACAATCTGGGCGTAAGTAATCTGGACATACCACTTGAGTAGGATAGGCCAAGCTATTAATGTCGCCACCTCCCTCCGAGCTGATTGGATTGAAGGAAGTGACCTCCCCTTAGGTGTATGCAATTTATGACCCTTTTGTCCCACAAGCCACATTTTTCACAAAAGGAGTTATGGAATACAACTTCATATTTTCAATAGTCACCATTATACAAATCAAATAGGCAGATCCCATATTTCACAAGGACTATTCCGGTAAAAAACACCAATTCCGTGTGATGCTGCTTTACCCTTTGGGCACAATTTCACTGTTTTCCGGGGAAACAAAACAACATTCTGCAACTGGCTCCATATATGTATATTAGTATTGGGCATATTTTACTCAAGTTTCATGTCTGTACCACTTATGATTCACACCGAAATACAATATTTCTGTCATTCTAGTTCACCAGAGGCTCCAAAGACACACCCAGTATCATTCTGTGTGTCTAAAAAGCCCATAAAACTGACCTAACTTTGCACTAATGCTTATTCAGAGTATGGACATAAATGTTTTAATGTAAAAAGTTCTTTAAAGTATATGGAGGGTATTTGTCACTGTATGGGTGGTCCTTCAAATCTCCACATCCAACCTGCCCCCTCTGTATCAGTCTGAACAACAGGGTTTCCATGGCGCCCTTTGATTTTAGGCAGTTGAAGCTGAGGAGAGGTGTCAAAGGAATTCACACTTCTTTGTGACAGGGCTAGATCCCCTTGGTCCATTGTCCCTTGCTGCAGAAATGCCTGTTAGTCTGACGAGGTCGCGACTTTCCACACCTCTGGGCCTTTCATGTACCCATGGGGGGCTGGTTCACAATTATGTCCCATGGGAGGCAGGGCACCTTTGAAGTAAATGCCTGCCAACCTGTTCTGCTGGTTTCCCACATTTTTATTCCCATTTCTGTGTCAGCACAAGTTGTAATTGTATTTCACTGTAAAACGACATTCACCTGCTTCGCAAAAGCACCGTTTTATACGTGGGTTGAGTTTTCTTTTCTGTCACTTTCCAAATGTGTTTTTTTTTATGAACATAGTTTCACTTTACTCAATCTTCTGGAAGGCTTTTATAGACATGGTCAGTTTCTGAACACAAAGAGATATATTTCCAGCATCTCTTTGAAACTGACACTGCGTCATTCCTTTCCTTTACTGTGTTTTTGTGCAAAGATTTCTAGAATATGAAAACACAAGCCATGTTGAATGATAAACACAGAATTATTTGTTCTTCCTGTGATTTCTCAGTAGCGATGCCTGTTCCTGAGATCTACTGCCTCATTGCTTAGCAGTGTTTAAGAAATAAAGCATGCAGGGTGTGTTTTTATGAAGAGCACAACTTTGTGATGTTTTAAAATGAAATCAAGAGCAAATTGCAGAGCCGTCTTAGATGTCACGTGTGCAGCTTTAGTATTCAGAAAACAGAACAGCAAATGTAATGCCATTCTGCCTATAGGTCATTTTCTTGGGCTTTGATTTGAGGCAAAAACAAATGCAGCCATTATCTGGGGTGGCAGTGTACAACCCTCGCCACCCATGTGCCAGGGAAAGAAAGCACAGCCGTTTTTGGGTAACTGCTGAAATGCAGTTTTGTGATGCAGGGAATTTCTGTTGGGACTGGTAAATGTATCCGAAACCTCTCTATGGAGCCCAAACCTATGATGCAGGCCCATCTTCCATTTGTGGCAGATTGCAAGGACCAATCGGTCGAATGGGTCCCGCTTTAGCTGCAGTGACCACCTTCTCAACATGATAAGTGTCCAGCATGACTCCACAGGACACATCCCAGCCCCAGGCCAGAAGCCTCTCTAATCGAAGCACAACAGAGATTTGGTATGAGGCCCAGAGGCCACTTAGAAGGAGCGTCCTGCCAGAATGAAAATGTGCCCATCAGTGGACATTTTTTCAGCTAAACAATTCTACACTGCATGCACTTGCAATAACTTGCATAGACATGGGATCCTAATAAGCCCCTGTTTGGTTAGCTGATAGCCCCTGATGGGTCAACACTGCCCTGTGTGATACGAGCAGGCATCATGTATGGATGAGATCATGCAGCTTGAATAAATAGCTTTTTTGATTTTGTTACCATTACCGTCTGCCTAAAGTTACATAATGGTGGCCTCACATTTGAACATAATGAGGCGATATTACCTGAGGTGGTGGGCCAACTCTGCCAGTATCGGCCCACCACCCAAGTTAAGGGCCCGAGCGAAACGACAGTGTCGGGCCACCGCCAAAGGTAATATCATCATAAGCACCTGTGTAGTTACCTACGCAGCTGCTAATGGTGTGCATTGAAAGAAAAAATACATTACATTTTCTACATGGCCCAGCGCCACGTCCTTTCCCCTCCCTGCCCACTCCTCCCTCCCCCCTCACCTCTTAGCACCCGTGTAGTTAATTACCCAGGGACTATGAGTGTGTGTTTTTTTTAAAGCAAAAGAAACATACCTTTTCTACATGGCTCGGCACAGCGCTGTGGTTCCCAGAGTCTGTTTTTAATGTTAATGACATCAACGTCATCGACTTTGAAAGTGGACTGTGAACCAGGACGCGGTGTTGGGCTGAACAAAAAAGGTACGTTTCTTTTTTTTCTTTCAATACACACCATTAACACCTGCGTAGGTAAATGCGCAGGTGCTAATGGCAATGTTACCTTTGGCAGTGGGCTGACCCTGTTGCTAACGGCACCATCGTCCATGTTAAGGGACACTCGTGTAGCACAGGCCCGTTACTTGTACAGCGGGCTGTTACAAACAGGGTCACCCCTCTGCCTCGAGTACTATCGCCTCAATACAGCCCGCATTCCCAGCGAGCATCCTGATTGGCCAGTGCCCCCTTCCAGGGTGCTAATGATCAGTAAAACATGAGTGGCAACAAACATTGTGTTCCTTTTTTCCCTTTACAACTTTCCGATGTGAGTCACTAGATATGTGATATAGCAAAGTGTCACATGGCGCACAGGATGCCCTTCCTGGAACTGGGGCTCCTTCCCGCTGGGTGACAGCATGATTGGTTTGCACCTAACCTACCTATAACAATGATAATGCATCTGAGGGATGCACTGTCCTGTGATTGTGTGAGTGGTCCCTCACCTCTTTCAGCCTATGTTTTGTCTTCTTCATTATCAATGTCTTCCATACCATCCTGTGGTAAGGCCACAAGTCTAGGCATGCATTAGTATTATACTAGACACATTGCCTGGCACATGCGTGCTTGTGCCTCGTGTATGATGCATAAAGCGCCCAGAGTTCTTGAAGAATGCAAAGATGCGTCAATCATGTTGCATGCTTTTAAGAGTGCTTCTTTGTAGCTGTGGCCTGCAGGTGTTTCTGCTTTGCAAATAGGAGCCAGGACCCATGGTCTGCAGGCATAGACTGCATCACATGTGGAAATAGGGCCCACACGTATGTGGAGTTGCCATTTCTGGAATGACACATGTTCATTGTTATAACATCTATATTGTGTTTTGTGATGTTCTGACACTAAACAACCAGTCATGTTCTCCTGCTGGTCATATTTCATCCACATCAAGATTGGAAGAATTCTGTTCTGCATTATGACAGAGTCTTGGATTGATCATGGGAATGTTGCTCAGATTTGTGTGGCTAACACATTTGCATTACATGCGGCCTGAACTTTGGTACCTTCATATAGAGTTCCAAAATATGCTCATATGCCTTGGCGCTATGCAAACCACATGTGTTCCATCAATCACACCCACAACATTGGGGAGTCCTGCCACGGTGTATATCTCTGACTTGATGTTATTGACGATGGCGGTCTCCTTTGCGATGCTTGTGTAATTGCCAACATTCACAATCATTTCACCCAGCACCTGTTGGGGTATGGCAGTTAAGGCAGGCCGGTTTGGACCTGCCAGCAGCATTACCCACAGGCAGTGATCCGAAATAATGCACTTCTGCAAAATGACAAGACACCCACCCCTTTATTAGTGGTGGGGTCGAGGTTATGATGTTAATCTGCTGCTTCAGGTATATACTAATAGCATGCATCCAAACCATCATAGTTTGTTCATCCAGATAACCCATACATAGTGTCTCCTCTGAAGTTACCATGTGCAGCCATGCACTGTGTTGGTAGTTACATGGCGCGTGTGCCCCTCTGTGGCGTGCTCTGTAGGGGAAGCAATGCATATCATTTTGCAGTGGTGTAAGTAAACACGTTCTATGCTTACTTCTGCATCACAACCTGTCACCCTCTGGATGCACACCAATTTCACATGCTAGTACTAATGTTGAGCGAATGTGGGTGAAGGTGGGCCACGTGAAGGGCCTGTTTGTCTTTCCACACACCACACACACTGTGTCGTGGTGCACCGTACTCTATTTACAGAGTCACAGGTCCCCACAGGTCAACATCTCCTGCATCCCACTCATGGGGGGAGGAGCTCTTGTTGCCTTCCATCTTTTGATGCTCTCTCTCCATCTGGGATGACTCCCTCCACAGGTGGGCTTGGCTGTGGGTGTCTGCACGCATGCAGACACGTGGCATCTAATGCCAGGAGTGCTCCTTGTATATGCGACTTCCAGAAATGGACAGCATGCTACAGGTGCTGACTCTGGTGTTCTGGTGAACGGATGCAGGTGTGGCCTGCAGAGATAGACGCAGAGCACCTGAGGAGGCCCCCAGAACTGGACCCAGTACTTATCAGGTGGGAACCAGAACTAAACTGACCACAAAAGGCGCAGACGGGCTAAAAAACGGTGGTGTGGAAGGTTGCCCAGAGCAATTGCCAGTGGTTTAGATTCATTCGAAACCTTCCACCCATCACTTTTGTGGTCAGTTTGTTTCTCCTTGTGAGAGAGGGTATGCCCAGACGTGGGTCCCTTGCTCGCTGCGCCACAGGGAACCAGGCTGCACCTCACTGAGGAGGTCCAACAAGGCCGAAACATGTCTGGGGTTGCTTGGTTTTCTGTGCAGAGGGGACCTGGCCTAGCAGTTCGGGCTGGGCTGCTACCTTCGGTGGCGGCAGCTGCTGACTGATTTGCACATGGCTGGTCCCCTTTTGCAATGGCGCAGACGGGCTAAAAAACGGTGGTGTGGAAGGTTGCCCAGAGCAATTGCCAGTGGTTTGGATTCATTCGAAACCTTCCACCCATCACTTTTGTGGTCAGGGAACCAGAACTAGGCACAACTTTACAGATGCGGTTGCCAGAACTTGACACGAGTCTTCAGGTTAGAGCCACAGAACTGAGCACAATACAGCTGATGGGCCATTTAGACCTGGGAAATACTCCAGATGAGGCCTCAGGAATGGTCCCGTGTGCACCCTCACATCCCACTGGCTCATAGCATGGACTTGGCAGGCAGTTTATCCAATCACATTACAGTATGGCAGAAACACTAACATCTACCCTTAACATGAAACCGAATATCAGGGGTCTAGATATTTCTTGAAAGCTGGTAAAACGCCTACACCACTTGAGGTTTCATAGCTCGAACCCAGGTTTATTCTAAGTGTTTATGGATAGGCATTCTTCCGACTGTATGATTAAGGGGGCTGGTGAATAGCTCAGGGGCAAGGCACCTATCTTGCAAACTAGACAACACTCCGCAGCCCAGGTTCGATACCGGGTCCCATGACGAGGGGCTGGAATCAGTCATGAAGGCGTTATAAATGAGCGACTTTAACAACAAAAATAAAAATAAACACACAAGACTGTGATTTTGAAATCATGGGACTTTGGTCCAGTCCAATGACATCGAAGCTCAAAAATGCAAAAAACACTTTACAAAAATGATGGCAAAACCTGAAAATAATGGCTGATGTACTCAAATAAACATCAACGTGATTTTATAACTGGATGGCATGCTGTGGCAACACCTACCCTGGAGGGTATAATCTATGTAAAAGTCTAAAACAAAACATAGCAACCTGGGCCTGATCGTTAAGGATACGCACATTCATCACACAGCCTACAGCGTGAGCTAATTTGGAGATAGATGCCTGGAGCATCCCCGAGATGCCTATGAGCAAATCCTTGCGAATCGCATTTGCACAGGCTCTTTTCATAGATGATGCAGAATGTATCTCCACCTTTGCTCCATTTAAAGCTTCAATTATTTACTGTGCGCACATTTATAATGCGCCGAAACTGCAGTTCGCAGTCAGCCACTAGATGTCAGCCAAACGACGCTCTGGTTCTGCAGTACTAGTACATTGTTGTTCCTCAGCAAAGCAAGGAGAGAAAGCCATGTCTGGTGAATCCCGCTCTTGCCAGATGCAAGTCCCACACGTGGGTGTATCGCATTCTCCTTCTAGAGGCGGTGCCACAGGAAAGCAGGAGAGAGATACAGACGCCTGAGAATTCCCAGGTGGCCACGGGTCAATGTTAATGGCAGTTTACAAAATCGATCCTCCATCTCGAATAAGGCGAGTGTACTCTCAC
Source organism: Ambystoma mexicanum (assembly GCF_040938575.1). Classification (NCBI taxonomy): domain Eukaryota; kingdom Metazoa; phylum Chordata; class Amphibia; order Caudata; family Ambystomatidae; genus Ambystoma; species Ambystoma mexicanum. Next base: position 1,076,849,676 of record NC_090925.1, read on the forward strand.
TGCATTCCCCTCAACCTTCTGAGTTACCGAGGCAGAGAAAATCAGATGATTTTGTCTTTGCTATTTGGGAGCCCATTGAAATCTATGGAACCGTAAGGGGCTTAGCATGTGTGTTAACTAACTTCACGGGTGGTGACATCTGACAAACACGTGTGAGCTGAAATGTATGCAACAGACACATGTGAAGACAACCATTTGTAGTTGATCCCACAAAATAGTTGGCCCAGCTGTACACAGCATGCAACATTTAGCAGTTCCCTCAACTGTTGACAGTTGCCATAGGGGTTCATACACTATTTCATTCCTGTTACGTCCCTCCGTTGTGCTGCGCCCCATAGTATACAGCTGAGACCCACAAAATATTCGGTCCTCCTGTCACATAGACTCTATCTTCAATACACTTCTTACCGCTCTTCCATCCACACTTCAGCACGCAACGTCTCCACACTGGATTTCTCTGCTTTCCTTAGAGTGACTACCAATTCAGCTGCTTGCATTGCGCTGCTCCTGTCTCTTGTCTTCTCAGACCATGGTCTGCTGAAAGGTCCTGTATCCTGCAGCGCTCCAACACCATGGCATGGCATAACATAACATAACATAACATGACAAAATGTTAACATACCACAATATAAAGTAGTGTTATATCCATGGCGTTGGTCAAATTCCCAAACTATGGCTGCAGTGCTTATTTTGACCACCAGGAGGTGACAAAACCACGTAAATAGCAAAGTAGGTCTCACAAATAGTTTCAACTGAAAAAAAGCAGAGAAAGGCTGGAAGCTCTTCTAAACTTTTGATCTTTTCAGAATGATTTTGGTTAATACATGAAAAAAGTCACGCAAGAGATCATTTGTTAATACCAAATAATTTCTCACAGAAACAATTACTAATTAAAAAAAAGGAATACTTTCTGTGGGCACCTATGTGTATTCACCTCTAGAGAACACATACCTCGCTGTATGGGCGGGCTCGACAGTAATTCTCACAACCTCAACACTGGTGTGTTGTTACACGGTGAGGCTCACATTACCAGTGCCTGTGCTACACTGTGATACGTCGTCCATGCCACTTTAAACAGTAACTGGGAGGGTTGGTAATCTCATGGAGAATTTCGGATCCCCGAGATCCTATCCAAACCCGAATGGGCTCAGCACACGTTGGGGCCTTTCTTATACCGGTGGTAGGATGAACAATGTGACTGTTGTAATAGAATGATGTAACAAGGCCAAGACACAGTCCACCTGTTGAGCCAGGGTTTAGTTCCAGGCGGCTTTATTTATATACATGTGTACAGCACCAGTTACTCTTTAAGTGTATACTTACCCTGCTTTGTTGTACTCTTTCATTAATGCTTTTGCTTGTCACCCTGACCTGTAACGTCAATTGTATACTTTTTGACAATTCTGTTGACCACTGTGATTATATGTCATACATGTAACGTTCAACTTAGATATGCACCCGGTTGCCTCCGGGCCTGGTCTGCGCTATACAAATACAACAAATACAAATACAAATACATCAGGACAGGGACTAGACTAGGAGCACGCCCACCGGCCATCCTCACTCACCCACAGCTTGGGCCCAACTGCCACTCACAGAACACTCATCAACATTTACACAGCAACATTCTCCCAAGCTGCCAATCACCTCATTCATCAACATTCCACATTTGCGCAGATGGCTGCTAGTACTAACAGGACAACATGAATACATCGCAACAGTGACCTAGACTGGTTTCAACCCTAGGAAACTCGACGATTTTGGTGAGTAACCGAACAGAGTCGAGGTTTGCATGGTAATATGGCAGATCCCCTGGTTACTGTGAGAGCACCCGTTCCATGCGAATACGCAGACCGGATCACTGCTGATCAGTCACGGCTACCAGCCCCGTCACGGATCCCTGTGGAGCCTGCCTGCACTCTTCACATGCACAAGAGTGGGCATGATCTGTGTCTGTCTTGTCGTAGTCTAAGATTGTAACAATTGGGGAGTTCAGGCTAAACCAGGTAGCGTTCCTGTCCTGGATCACCCGGATATCAAGGATTTAAAATAATGCTCGTATTCAGCAGTGAGAACAAACATTGGCGATGAACAGATCTTAGAATGTGTTGGGGTACACACACGTGCTCTGCACCATGAAAAGACCACAATGTAAATGGACATACGCGAGTGATATGTTCCCGGCTCGAAGACCCTACCCACACAGGCGGAGAATGGAAGTTGGTTAAAACCATATAAGAGCACCTTTCAGATACCTGAAGACTAGAAAAGAAGGGGTGGATCAACCAAGAAAATAGACATCAGTGCTGGGAATTTTAGAACGAACCCATGTCTGTCTCTTAGGGTGAAAGGTTAAATGGCCATGGAGTCCATGTGACGCTGCCCGATAATTGTTTCTGAGGGCGGTGGAGTGGGTGGAAACACCTGGATCGCTCCATCAATCCCCCTGTGCTGCGGCAGGGGCTTATCACCAAGATACAAGCCTGTGACCCTGTCCTTTTAAGAAAAATCCAGCATCAGAATGTGTCCTTTAGATATGTCACCCTCCCCTTGCCTTTTACCAGTCTAATAAGACGTGTTCCCCGAAGTACAGAGCTGGAAAGAAATGATCACTGACATTAAATATGGTAGAATATTGTGTTAGGGGCGTCGCGTGGAGAACCCTGAAATCAGTGAATGACGAACCAATATGCACAAGCCTCCATGCCCAAAAGTCATTTAGACTTACAAAGGACTGCCAACAAGAGGCAGTGTGGAAAAGCGTTGCCAAGCTCTTGGCTCCACTGCAGCAACCCATTCAATGAGGGCACAGTATGAAGATGGCGGCCAGCCTCTTTAAAGGATTAGTTTGCGCTGCTACAGCCAATCGAAATGGAACATCTTGAGCTTCAGAACAAATAAAAACGTGAACAGGTGGAAACTGTACAGTTTTGAGGCACAAAAATATATGCACCAGAATATAATTCAGTGAGGGCAGTCCCTGGAGGCGGGGTTAAGCTCTTATATGAAGCACAGGCCATTTGGAGGGTGTAGTGTTGGAGCAGGGGAGAGGAGACTGGAGAAAGTCGGCTAGAGAGAAGAAGAGAGAAAAACAAGAAGAGGTGGCTGACATGTTGTTCCTATGGGCATACTGCCCGCCCACCTCGTTAGGTGGGCGGTCCGCCGTTGCGGTCCTTCTTCACTCCACACGGGAAGTGACGTTGGGGTGTGGGAGGGGTGTGAGGGGTTTCGGCAGTTCATGCCTGGCAGTTAATAAAGCAGGTTATCTCTACAACGACTCCCGCGTGATATGTGCCTCTGTCGGTTTGAGGACCGAGCAAAACCTCACATCTGGTGACGAAAGTGTGTGTTACACCCACCCGTGCCAGGGAGGCCCGCAGTCGAGCGGTGTACAGCGCGTCGGCGCACCTCCAACCCTGAGGCCCGAAGGCCCGGGAAGGCACGCAGAGGACCGCGGTCGAGCGGCGCGTCGGCGCTCCTCTCGGGAAAGAGGCCCCGGCGGAGGGACTCACTTCAAGCGCCGCAGATGAAGCGAGCGCCGGCCCCAGCAGACATGGAGCACAGGAGTGCCCGATTAGCCATGGGGCGGCCCCCAGCACGTGCGCAGCACGCTGACCCAGCCCTGCCCCCCCCATCCATCACACGCTGCCTGCGACAGCGCGGGAACCAGGAAACGATGGGAAACCCTACAAAGGAGGAAAGTCCGTCACGAACGGCAGCTGCACTCTGCACGTGCGGGCAGGCTGAAGCGTATCAGCACCTCAAGATATCGCAGGGCAAAGATGAGCCCCAGACAGTACGTAAGCACCGGCCTGAATTAATCAAGCCATCTACACCATGTCGTCTCCTACAAGCCCTGCGGCATCGTCATCAGGAGGTGCAGGAGCCATCGCGGATGATCCTCAACAGGCGCAAGGATCAGGTAACAACTCACAAAACCTGCCTATACCCGGCCCATTTGATGTCAGGGACACCTCCAATCTGGGACCCAGATGGATCGTATGGCTGAGGGACTTTAAGTTCTATGCGGGGGCAATTGGTCTAATTGATGATGCAAGGCTAAAAAACACCTTATTCATGACGGTAGACCCAGAGGTCAGGGACATAGCAGGAGAGCTGATGAACATAGACACCATCACTTTTGATGAACTCCACGGAAAACTCTCTGAATACTTCACCCCCCACACCAATATTCACTATGAGCGACACGTATTCCACACTAGCAGATAGGAAAAAGGAGAATCGCTGGGCAACTTTGTGATGCGCTTGCGCATCAAGCTGAAATACTGTGAATTTCATGAATGTTCCAATGAAGAGGCGTTGAGATCCCAGGTCATAGCCGGCTGCACGTCACAATCATTCAGAAAACAACTGCTCCAAAAGCAAAGATCCCTAGAAGAAATCCTTGCATTAGCCAGAATGGAGGCGGCTGTAGAGTCACAGCTGGGTAGTCTAGGCAAGGTCGCCATCCAACAACCATCATCCAATCCGGACACCATCAACAAACTCTTTGCCGCCCCCTCACAGAGCGGCAAACCCACCGACGGCATGTGCTATCGATGCGGATACGAATATCCACACGTGGGCGAGTGCCCCGCCATGGGACAGAAATGTGCCGCCTGCGGCGGAATGGACCAATACAGAGCCGCCTGCAAAAATGCGCCGGGACCTGTAACCAACAGACCAAGACAACATGAAAGAAGGAGAAGCTCACGACTCAGCCCTCCCACGGGAAGGGGGGAAGAAGAACAAATAGGACCAAAATGAGAAGATAGAACCCGAAGGAACTCGTATGCAAGAGAAGACAGAAAATCAAGAATGCCCCCGAGAATAGCCAGATGGGGCCTACGTCTACAGGATTACAAATTCACCATCAAGCACCGCCCGGGCAAAGAAGACAACCTGGCGGACTATCTGTCTCGACACCCCACTGGACCCGCCAGTCCTCAACTATCCATTGCAGATGAATATCTCAACTACGTTGTCCATCACCTGCAACCACTGCCCGTGGGATGGGCAGACGTAATCACACAATCGGAGCAGGACCCAGCGCTACGCATCATACGCCACTGCATACAAGAAGAAAGGAGAGCACATATGCGGCAGCAAGCGAAGCAGGAATCGGAGGATGTCCAAGATGACGTCAAACACATAGACCAAGTCCGAGATGAACTCTCCATAGTTTATGAACACGTAGTACTAAAAGGGTGCAAAGTACTCCTCCTGAAATCGCTACGAGCCAGGACGATACATGTCACGCACGAAAGTCACCGAGGGGTGGTAGCCACCAAAAGGCTACTAAGGCAGAAAGTGTGGTTCCCCAGACTGGACGCAATGGTGGAAGACATAGTGGGCAAATGCCCGACGTGCGCACAAGTGGCACCACCCCCACATCCAAATCCGTTACACATGTCACCCCTACCAGGACACGTGTGGGAGGAACTAGTGGTAGACTTCCGCGACCGAGCTCAGGTCGTTCCTTGGACTGGCCAGCTACTGCTCCAGATACCTTAAGGACTATGCTACGATCAGCAACCCCCTGCATCTACTAACGAGAAAGGACCAACCCTACACATGGTCCACGGACTGTCAGAGGGCATTCGAAGAGATACGGGACGCCATCACAAGAGCGGAGGACATGGCTTACTTTGATGCCAAACGACACACACCTCATAGCACGACGGGAATGTGCCCGGTTGATTTGATGTTCAGGCGACCGGTCCAAACAAGGCTACTGGAAGACACCCACTCAGCAGAGGCCACACCGCTACAACAGGAGGCCCGAGCCAAAGATGACACAGCAAAAGCCAAAATGAAAGAGACTGCTGACCATAAGAGGAAAGCTCAAGAGTCAAACATTGAACCAGGGGACCAAGTGTGGATGCAACAGCCAAAGCAAAGAAAGGAGGACGCCACATTCGCAAAAGAATCGCTGACTGTCACACAGAGGAAAGGAACGATGATCACAGCACAAAGGAGGGACAAATCCTCAGTAACTCGGAACGTATCACACTTCAAGCCTCGGACAACACTCCCACAAGACGTACAGGACAGAGCTGAAGACAGTGGCGATAACAGAGGGTGGCACGCCCCCTATCTGGGAGATGGTGAGGCCTCTGACAGCGAAGACAGCACAATACAACATGACAAGATGGGGTGGACCCCGCGAAGGTCAGGCTGGCCACAGAGAAGCTGGATAAAACCTCACAGACTCATTGAGGAAATGGAGTGAAAAGGGGCAAGGACCTTGCACGTTAAAAAAAGGGGGGGAGATGTCATTTTGTTCCTATGGGCATACTGCCCGTCCACCTCGTTAGGTGGGCGGACCGCCGTTGCGGTCCTTCTTCCCGCCACACGGGAAGTGACGTTGGGGTGTGGGAGGGGTGTGAGGGGTTTCGGGAGTTCATGCCTGGCAGTTAATAAAGCAGGTTATCTCTACAACGGCTCCTGCGTGATATGTGCCTCTGTCGGTTTGAGGACCGAGCAAAACCACACAGTGGTCATTGAGGGGGAGGAGGCAAGTAAGAAGCAGAATAAGAAGGAGTAATACCAAGGAGAAGAGGAAGAGGGGAAGCAACCGCGAAAGAGAACAGCAATGGTGAAGACAGTTCGGGGACAGTGGAGATGGACAGACAGAAGGAGCGTGGAAGACAGGTAATGGAGGAGAAGGAGAAACTGTGAATACAACGGAGGCATGAGGAAGAGAGATGGAAAGGCTGGGCACATTATTCGCCTGGTAAATGGAAAGTGTGGGGGGGAGGAGGTACCCACATCGTGGGGCATCGAGGAGGTGCTGGGAGAGTCTGCAAAGTAAGATAGTGGAAGTTGAAACCAGTGGTCGAAGTGTACGAAAAGAAGTAGTGGAACTATGTTCCCTGATGGCCTGTGCACCGCTCTCCACAAACCCCATGTTCACACCCCCTCACACATGCTACGCAAACCCCATACCTGGGTCCCGCATTCCCTCCATTCTGCCCCCACCACTGTGGGAAGGCTGAAAAAATCGCTGTGAAAGAAAATGCAAAATGCATTTAAAGCAACCCCCATTGCCTTTTATTCATTGTCCCCCACAGCATGCAGATTTACACCCACCCCCTTTTATAATCACCCACAGTTTGCAACTCTTAAGAGGCATGCTAAAGATTAAAACCACCCCTCCCACCTTCTCATTAACTGCAAGCACAGCTGTGTCTGCAGCATTCTCACTTTAAGTTGCTTGAAGTCAAAAGATGCATTTGGGTTAGTGCAGGAGCAGGGCTATGATGGGGCCTTGGAATGGGCTTTGTCTCATGCAGGCAACTAAAGAAAGGAGAGGAGTCCCACTAACCGCTCCCACCTAGCTTGACCACTGGCTGAAAGGGAAGGTAGGTATGGGGTCATGCTGAATTCTCAAGGAGGGTGATGAAGACGAGGTGTGAGGACTCTGAGGTGGACACCCCAGGCCAGAAGAATGGGTGCGATACCGAACACAGACTACCTACCAATGTTTATCGCCTAAACCTTGGCAGACACACTGGTCCATAGTCACAAAACTCTCCCTTCTGCAGCAGCATAGCCCTAAGGTGCAAGTGCACATAGGCCGGAAATATGGCAGAGAGGTAAACCCACAAACAAGACACCAAAGGGAAAGAGTGAAGATACACATCAATGCAACTAGGAACCAAGAAAGAAGTGTGGGCACATTTAAACATCCCACACTGAGAGTGACTGTGAAATTGACAATTGTTTCTGAGAAATGTCTCATAGAGGAAAGATATTTTATTTGACCTAATGATTTTCTTTGGGGAGCAAAGGAGCCATGTTTTTAATTGTTGTTGCAATAAAAGACAAAAGATTAGGGGCCTCATCACAAGTCTGGTGGTAACACTTAAAAGTGACGGTAACAGTATTATCCACGCCAATACCGCTCCGCTGGATCATAAACCGGCGCAAATACCGCTGACTGTAAAATAAGCCGGTGCTATTACAGACAGCGCTATTACATCTGGCGCTATTATAGCCGGCCACACGAAGCGCAAAAACAGATGCATCACAAGTCCATGTTCAGTGGTATTAGCGCCAAAAAACAGCGCTAATACCATTGAAAACACAGCGCTGTTACCTCTAGCTTTCAGCTGGAGGTAAATTAACACAGGTGCCTGAAATGAAGCCACAGGTGATCCCAATCCAGCCCAGAGGGCTACAAAAGGCACACCCCTACCCAAAACACTGTTTCCAACACCATGCTGCCACTAGCCACTGTGAGCTGGGACAGGCAGCTGCTCATGCTGCACCTGTAAGTAAAGAGGCAGGACAACTAGACCAGGGCACAGGTAGTACAGGGGGGGAGAAGGAGGAGTAGAGCCCAAGAAGGGCATAGACCAAAACCAAGGGATAGGCCCTCACCGACAACCAGTTTGGTCATCCTGTAGAACTCAACAGGGAGACCATAACAGAGCTGCCCACCACAATACAGGACAACATAGGGAGCAGGATCAACATCTGGACAGCTGTGCCCCAACTGCTGAAGCTATTATCTGTCCTACAATTCCTTGGAACTGGCACCTTCCAGCACTCTGTTGCCATGATGCACAGCATGGCACAGCCCACATTCTGTGCAGTGCTAGGCCAGGTGCTTGAAACCCTCCTGTGGCAAGTGCAACGCCACATCCCCACCACCCTAGCCCAGCTCAATGAAGATACAGTTATATGCCATTGCCCAACATAAATGTGATCACTGCCCTGGACTGTACCCCTGTTGCGCTGGTGGCCCCCAAGGTCCACAAAGCAGTGTACTAAAACCGCAAGCACAACCATTCCCTGAAGGTGCAGGCGACCTGCGACCCCAACTGCTATCTCACCCACTGCTAATCCCGCTACACTGGTTTAACCCATGATGACCATGATGCCATGGGCATACGAATATGGGACAGCACACTGCCAGGATACATGGAGTGGCACAGAGGACAAGGCACCTAGATAGTGGGTGACTAGAAAAGCCAGCACACATGCGCTGTGAATCACTCGCCCAAATTGGGGGGTGGGTGCAAATGACTACACAAAGGATAGAATGACAAGTGAACGAGAAATCTGTACCTCACCCCTTACCCACCATTGTCACAGAACAGGCCAGACAGCATGCACATGTCTGACTTGCCTGCACGGAGAAGCAGTAGTGCACATAGAGTAGAAATCATATGCACCAACATGACCAAGGCAACATGAGCTAACCCGATCAATGCTGACAAATGGCCACATTGCCCCACACAACAAAATACCTGCCAGTAACACAGCCATGCACCAATGTGTGGCCAGGCCACAATGCCCACCCGTTGGCACCACATGCCACAGGAGGGCCCATGGGGTACCCAGAATGCCACATGCATGGTGGAAATACACTGCCGAATGACAGCCACCATGCCCGCTGCACATGTCACTGACAGACACCTTATGTAACATCTGCTGCAAGGGAAGTGGGTGCACGTGGAGCACCAACAATGCCTGACATGTGTGTTACTGCATGTACAGACATGGAATAGACTCATACCATGAACCGAAGGTCCATGTGAACGCACAAGTAGTATATTGAGCTCATATAGTGTATGTCCACCCTACACCCTATCTCGTGCCTAATGCGTGTGTCTTCCCCCATGCAGGTGCCTCCAGATCCCCACAGCTGCCCTGGTCAATGACTCCTGTGCTTGATCCAAAAACACTGCAGCATATTGCCTAATACCACGCTCAAAGCAGGAACTGTGTGTGCATCGAGCATACACCTGGCCCCCTGAAGGCACGTTTATGCTGCCTCAAATGCACTGGTTGAGCCCTGATGTACGCTCCAGAGAAAGTGGGACAAATTGTGCTTGTGTGTGCCATGCTGCACAACATCTGCCTAAGTAAAAATGTCCCACTACCTCCTGATGCAGACATGCCACCCCCAGAGGATGAGGAAGCAGTGCCTGTGGCTGAGGCGAATGCACGCATTGCCAGAGATGACATGGAGGAATGGGAGAGTGGGATGCCAGGGACTGATGGACACATTATTTTGACACCTTCACATGGCCCAAGCCATGCACGACTGTGAGATACCACCCAAACAATACACAGGACAATGACACAATCAGGAATGTCCTTGCATTGATGTAGTGAAATGTTCTTTTATGTAATGAAGTGCCCCAACTATCCCCCCAACCCCCTCCCACCATCAACTCCCCATCACACAATCCTCCACTCCCATCAACAACTCCCCATCACACAATCTCCCCTGTCCCCTCCCACCACCAACTCTCCATCACACAATCCCCCTCCCCCTCCCACCACCAACTCCCCATCACACAATCCCCCTCCCTTCCCACCACCAACTGCCCATCACACAATTCCCCCTCACCCTCCCGCCAACGTCTCCCCATTACAAAATCCCCCCTGTTCCCAGGTTTTTTTGGTGTTGCCCCTCTGTGCTCTGCCGGATGGCCTCTGCTAATGCAGAGATGCCTTCTGTCATTTCCCTGACCCGTTGAGCGTACAGTGTCAAGGGGGCCCTGTTGGCTGTTGTTTCAGCCCTGTTCCGTGCGATCGCATGTAGAACCCTCAGGGAAGTCCCCTGGATGCTGTCCCTAATGTGCAGAGTGCATGTGGCCAATCTCCTCCATCTCCCACTGTCTGCGCTCCATGTCCTTGAGCCTCTGCAACAGCATGCTGCATGTTGGAGTGTGCTTTGTGGGTGATGGGCCCTGCACTGGCCCAGGGCTGAATTCAGGGTAGCCATATGAGAGAGTGTCAACATCCGGCTCTGGTGTCCGTGTGCACTGGTGGCATGGAGGGCTCTCTGGGGAGAGTTGGCTCTGGTGGCATGAAGGGGTCTCTGGGGATTGTTGCCGCTGGCGGCATCGAGGGCTCTCCGGAGAGCATTGGTGCTGGCGGCGTGGGGGGCCTTCTGGGGAGTATGAACCTTTTGCAGGTGGCAACATCGGGCTGGTTTCCCGCTGTGGCTCCTCAGTTGCCCTGCCAGCAGGTATAGCCTCAGTGTCTGTGCCTCCTGCTGTGGGTGTGGGTGCAGTGTGCCCTCCACTGCTCCTGGTGGCCTGTGGTGTGGGTGTTGCCTTGACCCTGCTCTGCTGCAGCATAATGCACTGGGACATCCGCCTCGTTATGTCCTGTTTGGGCCTTTTGTGGGGTGGTGGTGGCGGTGGTGGCAGAAATTGAGGGCCTGTAAGCGCTGCTTCCTGATGAGCCTGCAACCACCTTCTCTGATGCCTCTGGCTATGTCTGTGTGCCTGTAGGGGACATAGGAAATGTCAGTTATGGTTCCCCATGTGCGTTGGCATGCAATCCACAATTGCTATGGTACAGGCTCTGTCCCCACAGATATGGCCAAATGAGCATGTTTGGTCATGGTGGGATGCATGTGGGCCAAGAGTCATGGGGTTGCTTGTAGCAATAGGTGCGTTACCCATGACCTGTTGGTCTTTGGCCTGTGTGTGGATAGGGCAGGGTGTCCATGCTTGGGCAGCTTATGTCTGACATGCATGCTTGTGGTCCTTCATGGCCCCAAGACCCCTCCCCAGGTGGCACTCACATGATGGGGGAGGGACTTAGTATATGGCATTGTCATGGCTCTATAAAGAACTGCTGTGCAGCCAGAAGGGCTGCACTGAGATGCAAGGTGATTGGCAGGCTGGGCACATGTCGGTGTGTGGGACGTGTACTACCCTGTGGCTTGTCTGCCATGCCAACATGGGGCAGGTCTACTCGGCCCGCAACATGCTGATGTGACTGCTGCACAGTGTTGTGGTCACTCACGCACCTCAATCCCACTGGCACAGGGTGCGTCAATAGGGCTGTGGTGCACATGCCATTTGTTTGGTGCACTTGCCTACCCTTCCCTCTGCTCTGATGGTCAGGGGTTCCCTTGGTGCCCTGCCCCATGGCTGCTCTGAAGGGTGGATGATGGGCCACCCAGTTACTCTGCCCTGTTGGCATGCGCTGCGTCAGGGTCTGCTGACTTGGGCCACTGTCCACTGCAGCATCCTATGATGGGCTGTCATTTTTGCATGCAAAATTTTTGCACTCACCTCCTGCCTCGTGGCTGGTGGCTGGTGGCAGCTGCCTCCACACTGCCGACTCCCTCTATCTCTTTGAGGTACAGCATCGAGCTGCATTTCTCCTCCCAGGCGATGAGGACCAATGGCTCATCAGTGCCTCCTCCAGTTGCCAGGGACTCCCACAGGTGTTCGGATGGCATTCCCTGCACGCTGACCCTCAGGTCGTTCCACCGCTTGCGACTCTCCTCTCCATCACGGGGTACACTGGAAACTGCTGTTCCTTCTGGCAGATGGAATTCCAGATGGCTGTCCTGCGCTGCCAAGTGGTCTTCAGTTGGTGACTGCCGTAAAGTTCCTCACAGTGGGCATTCACTTCATCTGTGAGGACCACCAGCTCCCCCTTGCTAAATTTCGGTTTGCAAAGGTAATATTCGGCTACATTGCCTCTTATCCTCTCCTGGTACATTTGTACTTCTTAGAAAGGGGTAACATGGTGATACGTCGAGGGTCACTCCTATTTAATATACTCGAAACTGATAGATATGTGTGTTAAATAAAGTTCATGTATATAAGAATGAAATTCAATCTTTTCTGGTGCAAGGGGGTATTGTCGCCTGGCCCTTGGAGTTCAAATTAGAACACAACATTCATACAACCTGTTGTTGGCAACAGGCAACACCTATGCACTCTAATGGGGTCAAATGACCTCCTAGTTTTATTTGGTAGCATATAAACACTTAAAATGCATATTAATGTTCAATTACTTTCCTTGTAGGAGATGTTCTCTGTTGCACCGATCAAAATAACAGTACAACCGTTCTCCAAGTGTCATAAACATTTTTTACTTAAATTCAAATACAATTTCAAACAGAACTTTCAATGTCCATGGTTACAATTCAACAAACAAAAATACAGTCAAATTTACTTCAGACTGACAGGTTTTCATAAAACTGTGCTTCTAGAGTTTTTAGTTTTCTGAGACAACCAGATTCCTTTCCCTAGATGCAGTGATGAGACCATACATGGTCTTAATCAGAGTCCAATCATTCAACATTTCGCCGACGCGTTTCAGATATAACATGCTTCATCAGGGCTTGTTCAACAATGACTTATTGATGGTACATTCATTCAATTTCATCTGTATTTCTGAAATCAATAATAATCTTTGTTTTAGTGTTGGTGATACATTAAGAGCCAAGTATAAGTACCTTACGAGAGTTTGTATTTGACTAACCTTCTAGGATTCTATTTCAATAGCAGTATGAGGCGTGGTTCTGGAGTCTCTTTTCACAATATTCTTCACTTTTCATAAAATAGTTTAACCTACATGAAACAATAACATACATCACTTTCAGGAATTAACCCAAGAACATGTAGCCTATGTTAGGCCTTATGGGAAGTCTAGAGTATATCTACCTGGGCATGAATACAGCAGTATCCAGCCGGTATTGACCTCTTGATTCACCAACTCCGGTGAGAGAGGTAGAACTGGTTCTTTGTCAACCCAGCACAGGTTAAACCCAGGAGACATAAGAGGTCTCTTATTGCAACATTCGTTGTTCTAATAACATAGCTCGCGTGGGCTAATTTACACTGAAACACACTTCAGTAGTTATACAGAACCGGTATTACGGCCGGTGTTACAATTAGCCAACTCTACTACGTGGGATGTAAAATAATTAAAAAAGTCTCGTAACATATATTACCCTGGCCTTACATGCAGGTTCCCCAATACTGTATTCCTCGTGAGACCCCTGCAGCATTTTTAAAGCATAACATTCACCTGCAGGACTCGTACTGAGGTGGAGTGTAAACTTATAATTATGCTCGAATACTGTCAGGCAGGTCTCAAAGAGTATTAGTGTGAGCTTACCTCACAGACACTTTCTGTGGAGAATCTTCGGCATGGAGCGCTGGACAGCAAAAGCCGGCCCGTCCTGCTTCGCATGTAGATCAACACTCGGTTGTCAAGGACACTGTGCGCATGCGCTCAGATATCCATGACACCGCATGTCAGCCATCTTGCTTGGGGACGCGTGGATTTTAGTTGTGGCTTACCTCCCATGAGGCTACTATTCAGATTGGGCTCACCTCCTCAATGTCCCTATTAAGTTTACATTTTTTGTATGGCGAGGAGGGGGGGCAGTCATTGACAATGTCCTCATGAATTATTTCACCATCACGACACTATCATTCCACTTTTCATACAATACTGAGTAGTTTTGGGATGCTGGTCGACCTCATTTCCACAGGATGTGCCTACCAGGCATTCCAAACCCAGATCGGTTACTTGTAGGATAATATAATGGCTATTCTCGCCGTCTGTCCAACATAATAGCTCACAGTCTCTCAAACTGAAGGCCTATATTTTGACAAATGATATCCAAGTTCCTAGAGTGGGATATATATTGACCACATTTCCATAGACCGTGACTACAGGGTATTACAAACCGGGGTTGATTACTCGTAGGATTATACGATTAACCTTTTCTTTTTTTTTAATAAAACATTTTATTAGCTTTGAACGTACTTAGTAGAGTTTACACATTGAACATTACATGGTAACCAAACCAAAACAAAACAGACACAGATCCAGGACCTTCCAATAGTACATTGTGCGTTACCCACAGCATACATTCATCCCATATCCAGTATTATGCAGAGTTTGATCAGAGTCTGTTTAGTTATTGTGCATCTTCCCACTTCTGCCATATTTTTTTTGCTTTCCCAGGGCAACCTCTGACTGTATAGATAAGCTGTTCCATCAACATACAAATGTTCACATCTGTTACCCATTGTGTGAAGTGCGGAGCCATATTGCACCCCTATAGTTTTGCTATATTGTGTTTGATTAGTCCTGTGGTTGAGGAAAGAAACAGTTTCTCAAAGCGTGCTGTATCCCCTTCTTCCTCAATACCAAGCAGCAACATCCTAGGGTCTCTCGGGATGGTGCCACCCAGGACTGCGGACAGTTTATCACAACAATTTTGCCAGTATACCTGAATCCGGGTACATTCCCACAATATATGAAAAAAGGTACTCTCTACGTGTAAACAGCATAAGCAGTTAGGGTCAGTGGCCCGGTTCTAATGATAGAGAGCTACTCGTGGATAATACACTGTGTGTAAGACTTTGAGTTGTATCAATCAGAGTCTAGCAGAAATGGTGGTTTCCTGTGGATACATCAACACTGTCACCCAGTCCTCAGGCAGTATTGGACCAACATCCCCCTCCCATTTGAGTTTCAAGTTGCAGAGTTCAGGTGTAGAAAACGAGGATATAGCATTATACATGACGGAAGTAACTTTACTGGCTATGTGATCAAGTACTATATTCCTGGTCTGCGCTCTGGCATGTTAGATAGTAGGGGGAGATGTGTGTGCAGTGCATGCTTTAGTTGGAGGTAGCAGTATTTTTCAGTGTTGGGAAGGCCAAAACGAGTAGTCAGGTCCTCAAAGGATGCGATGAACCCTTTCAAGGATATTGTCACCTTCTGATCAACATGGTCTTCATTACATCACATTATATCAAAGTTCCTTGCACGTCAGGGTCGGGTCTTATATAGATACTTCACATGTGTTATGTTCCCCACTTATACGATTTCCAAGTGGCTGTGGCCCTCTTCAACAGTTACATCTCAGAATTCAGTCCATCTGTCCAAAGTGATGGCTCACATTCATTTTGGCCATGATATTCCGGCTTTTGCAAATTAGAGTAACATTTCAATTCCAACACCCCACCAAGCTACATGTGTTAGATGTCCAGTATAGGGCAACATGTCTCATCACAAGAAACACATCAAATCAAACTCACAATTCATCCCCTCGGTGAGAGGGAGTCTAGTCCCTCGATCCATGTTATTTCTTTTTGTAGAAGTTTCTTGTTAATATCTCCACCTCTGTTGCTAACTTTTTCTTGCTCTAGAATTACACATATCATGTGTGCAATATTGTGCCTTGCTTCCCCGAAATGGGTTGAAACTGGTGACTTTAAGCTTTTAGTTCTTATATGAGTTTTATGCTCCGTCCATCGTGTTTTTACTTTGCATGTCGTCATCGCTACATGAAACAATCCTCATGGACATTTCAATGCATACACCACATTGCAGGAATCGCAAGTGCATGAGTGATTCAATGTAATAACTTTCCCAGAATACTGATGTTTGATTTCATTCCCCTTTATGATGTTATCACAATGCTGGCAATTCAAGCACGGTATTGTGCCTTTATGTTTCGTTCCTGGCATTTTTTTCTCAGTTAATTCTGCCCTCACCAGTGTGTTACGAAGTGCCTGGCTGTTACGAAAAGCAAATATAGGCACAGCCATTATGGTTGTTTCAAGGGTCGGATCCATCTTCAATAGCGGCCAGTTTTTCTTTATTATTCTTTTGATTTCACCGCTTTGTAGCGAGTGAGTGGTAACATATACAAATGATTTTACTCCTCTTTGTTGTGATTTCAATAAGGACGCTCTTGGCATCATCGCTACTTTCTCCACTACTTGTTCTATGTGTTCTTTTTTTATATCCTGCTTGATGAAACTACAGCTTCAATGTTTCTACTTGTCTTCCGTATTCCCCCTCCTCCGAGATGTTTCTTCCGTATTGCATAAATTGACTGATAGGGACACTGTCTATCGTCGTTCTGTGGTGGCAGCTAGTGGCTATTAACACGCTGTTTCTGTCTGTGGGTTTCGTGAAAATACAGGTGTGTAACTCTGTTTCAGTACTGTAGATTTCTACTTACGAAAAGTGTATTTTGGACTTGCCGTGTTCAGTAGTGAATTGAATGCGTGGATGCATCAAATTCATCATCTGAAAGTATTCCTCCAGTTCCTTCTCCAATCCATTCCATATCCCGAAAATGACATCTGTCTACCTTACATACTCCGTGAGATGTGTCAACCATCTGTTTGAGTTGAGCGTGTGTTCCGTCTCAAGATACAGCATATAGGTATTGGCATAGCATGGGCCCATCGATGCCCTCATGCTAGTGCCGACACCTGTAAGTAGTAATCATCCTTGAATCTGAACAAGTTATTCCTCAGTATCAGTTTCAGCAGATTTAAAATGAAGACTTTGTCACTTCCACGTCATCCTGTCTGTAGTAGAAGGCACGCCATGGCCTCAATGCCCACTTCATGAGCGATATTAGTATAGAGTGACGTGATATCCATCGTAAATAGGATGTCATGTTCTACAAAAATGTAATACCTGCCAATTTTGACAGGAAGTCTGTGGTGTCTCTGATGTTAGTGGGACTATTTTGGATTAAAGGTTGTATCAATTTGTTCAAATATTTGGCTAACGGTTCTAATACATTTGTACTTCTTACCAGGGCCAGATGGCTGCAGGAAGTGGATATATTTATTGGATTGTGTTTTTCGAAATGGCCGCCACGATGCTTCCCATTCCGGCGGTGATGCAATTTCCGGTGGCACTAATAGCGCCGGGTTCTCCGGGGGTAGCGCTATTAGCGCTGCTTTCTCAGCGGTAGCTCTAATTTCCATGCAGTTACCGCTGGGCGCTAATAGCGTTACCGCTGGAGATGGAGGCATGTTCACTCCAGGTTGTGATGCAACGTTTATTTCACTGCACGACCCAGGGGTAGCGCTATTTCCGACACTGGTAATTGCACTGGATAACCACCAGACTTGTGATGAGGCCCTAGGTTTGGCTCAAGAGATGAGGCTGTAGACCTGCTATATAACTCAACGGGATCCCAAAAACATGTCCATTGTTTTGATAACAAGCAGAGAAGGAAATGACACCCACCAGAGGGTACCCAAACCAACAGAAGACATTGAACTCCAGACTCCTGCTAACCTCCTCTTCGAGGTACCTTCCACCACCCTGATCATCAACTGTAGGGTGTTTGTTCATCCTGAGCCAGGGAACACAGAGGTAGAGGATAGCCTAGGGAGTTACCATATGTTGTGAAGAAATGTGTGTTTTCCTGATTTGTAATGAACCCCTAACTAAGACTAATGTCTTTGTGGTTGTCAATCTTGCTCACCCTTATGAAAAAGAAAGATTAATGCAAAATCTAGAAAGCTGCGCAGATGAAAACCATCAATCCCATGAGATGCTGTCTCATGCTTGTGTTATTACCTCCAGAAAAGGGAGGACGTATTGCCAGTCTCATGGGAAGTATGTTATATCCCAATGAAAATGAGTTTAGCCAGGCTTCCTTCGATGTAAAGCTGATAAAGATGAGACACTCGCGTGGCCTTTCCTCACGCAAGGGAAGGAGACTTGCATCAGTTCCTAGAAGAGAGGGCTTTTATTCAGGCATTGAGCTGGCCCTTTCTTCTCCCACTTCCTCCCTTGGGCTGGCTATGCCTCTCCTCGCCCCCTTCTCCATCTTTCCCCTTCCTCTCCCGGGCTGGGTATGGGTTCCATGACCTCTCCTCCTTGCTGCCCTTCCCCTTGCCTGGATCTGCGTTTCCGCCCTCTATACCCGCCTCCTAGGACTGCTTCTCAGTGTCGCCCACTTCCCAAATCTTCCCCATTGTTAATCTTGCAAAGTCAAAATGTTTTCACGACAAATCCACTCTGGTTCTGTTTCGTTATACCCTCAAAAAACCATAGAATTGGAATTGCACGCCAGAAGGGAATGGCCAGCAGAATGGGATGCCTTATGTAAGGTTTTTGTTAAAAGAACAGGTTTCTGAATCCGCCAATAAAATACAAATACAAAATATAGATATGACTTAGTGATCAAAGCACAACTACTAGTAGTGAGTTGCTAACATTGAAACATGAAGCCTTATACAAAAAAAGCAAAGTCTGTAAAGTTCCTAATATCGGATCAATATCGAAGTGTCCATGAAGCCAAGAAGGGTCTACAGAAGGCAGACTCAAAGGTATGTATTTCAAACAGGGCCTCGTAGGGATATGTACAAGGTTGGGACAAACAGGCAACGCGAAACAAAATAAAATAATATTCTGTATCAAATGCAGGATGGCTTCCCCTACAATGCAAACTTATCCAGGGCCCTCTGATAGCCTATGTTAATAACTCCTGTAGCTCAACTTAGTAAATCTCAACAGTACTCTTGGTCACACCTCCCAATTATGGCGGCTGCAGCCATTTAGAGTCCTGGGCCGTTTAAGTGTCACTGACACTTTTTGTTGTCTGCTGGATTGGTGGGGTCTTGTCATCATCTTCTCATCCGGGATATACGGTGGAAGGGCCTACTCTCAGCCCTCCAAGTCAACATGTGCCAACAATCTATGCCGGCAGTGGACCGGGGCTGTGATTTTGCAGGCTGGAAAGTCCATAAAATATCCACCAGGGAATAGATAGCCTCGTCTCTTCTTATGTACCATATATGTTCCCTAGGATCCCGGTTCTGTCCACTGAAACCATAACCCTATGCACCTCCTGCACAGTCTGCAACAGTCTTGTTTCCAAGGGGCCTCCCCATCAATGTTCTTCTCCGTTTACCCTTCCTTCTCTTTGTCTCCTTCCTTGGCTCTATCCTCACCCACTCATATAGGAACCCTGTGGAACGTCTACTTTTTCCTCGCTTTAACTTCATTCCTTTGGTTCACTACCACTTCCTCTATACTGCCCCTTTTTATCTTGCATTTGATACACTTTCTAACCTCCTCCTTGGGAGTGTCTTCTCCTTCTTCCTCTCTTTCAACTTCCTCCTCAAAGCTCCAGCTAACATCCTCTTCGATATACCTTCCATCACCCTGAGCACCACCTCCAGGCTGTTGAGTCTACCGCCCTCCTTACAGAACACTGGCACCTTCCTTCTTATGTTCCTTCCTCCACACTCCTCACATCACAGCTCCTCCTCTCTGGCCACCCTCCTACCAACATACTCACAACGTTTTGCATGCAGCGCCTTGCTGTTCCCTTCAGCTATCTTGTGGGTATTCTCTCTACGCTGCTTTCTGTCTGCATTCTTCCCCCACAATGCTACCACCTCCTTCCCACTCTCCTCCACATGTCTGTGTTTCACTCTCTATCTCCTCTCCCCAATCAGTGGATGCGCAGTCATTATTAGGCTTCTGCCCCACCTTCTGGGCCATGCTTCCTCTAAGCATGTGCAACTGCATGTGATAAGGAACTGAAGACTGATTGGCCTATAGGGTAACTTTATCCCACTGCACCCACAGGCAAAGATCAAGAAAATGGCGGAATGTGGACAAATCTCTGAAGAGCATAGTCCTATGCCTCGAATGGGACATGCGCTCTCTATTTGCTGTGGGACAGAATGGGCACATGGGGTTTCACAGTTTCTTGCCAATGCGCTGTCTCTGCTTGCCTGCACACTGCCATAGCAGGCACCAGCAATCTGGCTATGAGAGCAGATCTAAGTCCACTCCCATCTCCTGCGGGCTGATCTGCAGACACCATAGGGCAGGTTGCTGCAACCTTTGGCTCTCCAGATGTTTTGGACTACAACTCCCATTAGCCCTTGCCTAAATATTCAATGGTAAGGGATCATGGGCGTTGTAGTACGCAATATCTGGAATTCAAAGGTTGCAGACCCCTGCCATAGGATAACAACAGACTGTGTAACAGTGAAATTAATTCTTAACTGGAGCATCTCAGAAAGGGACTAGCACAGCAGGGGCACATACCTGTAAACGTCCTCTGACACAGAACTAGGGTGCTGTTGGGGTCCAGGGGATCCCTCATATGGTGTGCCAGGTCCCAGCATCAGGCCACAGGTAGTGGCATCCAACCTCGGCTGAACCCAACACATCCAGAACCCCAGTGAAAGGCGGGAGACTTCATCCCAGATGTAAGCCATCAAATCACAACCACTTTGAGGTCATATGTGTGACTGAAGTAATAACATGAAGTGAAAGGACCGGACATCAGACTGGAACGCTACATCCTGGTGGTTGGGTACATATTACAAAGTGTTCTTTGGTGTTTCTCTTATGGTATGATATGGTAAGGTATAGTAGGATTTCTAGAATATATATTCTCACATGTGTATCTTGTCACTGCGATTACAATGTGAATGGAGTATGCCGTTTTCACTGCAATTTCGAAGGACAGTTTTGATTGCCGATCCTGAATAACTCAAAATCATGGTGGAAATTCCTCACGTGGGAACAACTATGGAAAAACTACTTTAGTAGATCGGGCCTGAGAAACATAGGACAGCTGCCATAGAATGCAGAAGGTCAACAGAAGGGCCTTTGAAGTCAATCCGATCTTTGAATGGGAGCCAATTTTGGATTGGGTTTAAAGCTGTTACGTGATGACATCAGCGGGCCTAGAATTTGCGTGACTGTCTTATAGTTGATCAGTTGACATCTGTCTACATAAAGGGGGAGAAGTAGGTTGCCGTAGTTAAGAATAATGAGACAGTAGCAGAAATGACTGGCACATGGGGGTGCTGTGGGGGGGTGAAAGGATGGATGCACTTAATATGTTTTTGGGGAACAAACCATTAGTAAGAGTATCCATCTTGGATGGGCGGTTAAAAGCACTGGCATAGTAAGAAAACAATTCAACTGGACATGCGACAGGAATTGGGGGAGATCCTGCACCCCATGGCCAACAATCCGAGTTGGCTGTCAGAGTTGACATCGGAGTTGTTGGTCTCTATAATGAGCACCTTGTTTTAATCTGTTTTCAGTTGAATCTGTGGCTATTGATCCTGTTAACAATGGCTTACATGTAACCTCTCAACTGGCACAAAGGTCCCAGTTCAGCCATAGAAGGATCTGGGTGAGAAATAAACAGAAGCCAAAGGCGTGCAAGAGGCCTTCCGGGAACCTGACCCTATCAAGAGGTGATGGAAACCCCTCTCAACCTGGGGCAGCCAGAGCCAGTCATGTCCTGAAATTTGGATAAGGGAAATGGACGGCCCCAGTCACTGTCCCTTCTACATGTGGCTGCTTGAATTTTCTAAGTCTACTTGCCCCATACTTGCTGTGCAACATTCAAGCAAGTGTTTTTCTTTTTTTTCCTGTAGGATTGCAGCCATCAGAAGTCCCTCCAGTGGAGAGTAGACGATGCAGCTCAGTGGAGAGAGAAGAAGTTGAGAGCGAGGATGTTGCAGAGAGCCACAGCCGTCAGACCGGCAGTCCAGATGCTCCATTCAAAGCGGGAAAACACTTTGAAATGTACAGGCTGCTATAATTGTAGCGAGCCATCATTGCCTTTAGCCGACGGACCCACATACGCTTATCGTCCATTTTATGTTGTCTGATTCCTGTAAGCCATTCCAGGGTGAGGAAAGGAAGGCATCAATTGACAGGGGCAAGCAGCCGAAACACGGGACCAATCCCGAAGAAAGAGTTGGATAAAAAAGGCAGAAAGGACGTGGCAGCGTGGGCTGTTCGAGTGAGGTGAAAGGACCAGGCAGAAGAAGGATAGTGCAATGGAGAATGGAAGAGATCATAGAAGGTGTGGGCAAGGTGAGGCATTGGTTGGCGAGAGAAAGTGATACTTGGGTGTGAGATTAGGCATAAGGCGAGTGCTTAAGACTAAGGAAGAGTGTATGAAGTGTACCAGAGAGTTATTTGGAGATGTGAAAGAGTGAAAGGAGGGTGAATGGGAGTAGGAGTTCAGCTCGATAAGGTGTTTGACTTTTGGACATCTCAACTAGCCAGAGAGTTATTACATAGTATGGGTTGCCGATCTCTAGTGAACACCTTGGGGTTTAAGGCCACCGGGGCTAGGGAGGGGAACACATATGGGAGACAAGAGAGAAGGATGGCCCTTGGTGAGCCCCTTATTAAGTTATAAGAAAAGGTTGAATCGTTTTCGAGACTTGTGGTCTTGAGCCAATCTGTAACACCTAATGTAAATGTTGAGAGGCTAGAAAGAGTGCGGCCCATCAGACTACACTAGTCAGTGAGCATGCATTTAGAAACACAGTGACACTGTTGCCATCAGTAGACAGGTTGGGGCCACAGAACTGCTACCAGCACCAATTAATCACCCAAAGGAGGATGAACGACTGCTTCAAAGGTAAGACGTTATAACATCACCAGGCTTTTTTCCGCAGCGTTTTTGCCGAACATTTTTGGCCGAAAAACTAATTGAAAATTATAGGGGATGGATGGGTAATGGCATATAAGGGGTATTGGGTGTGTGGTATAGGGACTACAAAATAGGGACAGAGGACTTAGCGGGGCGAACCCCAAAAATATATTTTAAAAAGATTTCGATACGTTTTTTTCAGCCAAACATTTTCAGCAAAAAACTGCAAAAATAGCCTGCTGATCTAAGAACATAGAACTGCTTGGAATTGGTCGAGAGAAGCGCTATAATCTAAATGGATGCAAAGGATAAAGGCATCTTGATGTACTGTCATTTTAGTTGTGAGAGGAAGTAATGAACTTGTGAGAAAATTAGAAGAAATTAGAGTACAAGGCTAGAGTGCTGAATTGAGTGGGGTGCAGCAGGGTGTTCAGTGCTGCAAATGCAGTGTATCAAAGTGCGACAATCTGTGCGGCCTTCTGGCGCACCTAATTGAAAGTTGGGGCGGGAGCGTGCTTGGGGAAGCACCATATAAATGCGTGCGCTGCTCTATACTACTGCACCTGGGGAGAAGTAGGAACGTAGAAGAAAAGGGAAGGGAGACAAAAAACGCTTCAAGCTCCATCTCCAATGTTTACAGAACACAGAGTAGTGCTTTGAAATTAATTGTCACAGTGCCACAACTCTATGTACTCCCTGTTCAATGAATTTCTTCAAATACATGGAACAAGATCACACGAATGTGTCCTATTTCTATAAAGGACTCCGCCTATTTGTTTAAAGACACCAGGGGAGGAGTTTCTCGGGTACTTCCTGTTCCTGCTCTTCGTAGACTAGCTGTCTGTCAGTAACATGGCAATAGCATGCGTGACAGCAGAACGTGGGCCACATGTTTACTAGTGCACTGCTTCGTCAAAAGGCCGCACATTCTGCATCCACAGCCTCAAAATAAAGTGCACAACTCAATGTTGCAAATATTCTAACAAGTGACGGGTGCCATGGCAATTTCATAGTGCAGCGCAACCAGCACTTTAACCACCGTGAATAGCACTCCTTTGTAGGGAGCGCTGTTCAATCTGCAAATCTAAAGAACACTTGATGCACCTGATTGAGAAGCACTTTAGTGTACTGCACCCGCTTCTAAATCCACCCCTAGGTTTCTTAAGGAAAGGAGCAAGTGATGACCTTTTCAAGGACAGAGATCCCAGCCAGGACAGAACTGACCGATGATTGGGGTAAGGGTTTCTGACAGGGTGATATGAGGATGACATGCCAACATGGCTGGATCAGAACGAATCTGAGAGCAGTAAATAAAGAGATGGGAGCAGGATGATGTAACAATAGTGAAGGAGAAATAAGAGGTGGAGCGATGCTCAGAGAAGAGTAAGAAGAAGAAGAGTGTGCGGAGGCAACAGCGGAGAAATACTGGAGAAAATTAACTTAGCTGGGGTCTGCAACCTTTGGCTCTCCAGATGTTTTGGACTACGCCTACTATCATCTCTTGCCAGCATAGTCAATGATGAGGAATTATGGGTGTTGTAGTTAAAAATATCTGGAGAGCTGCGGGTTGCAGACTCTTGACTTAAAGATAGGAAGATCCTCCCAAATGGTGAGGGAAGGCATCACATCATTAGCGAAAGCCAAGAATAATGCCTTTACTATAGAAATATGTTGTGTAAACTTCTTATTTCCTTGGCCAAGGAGGGCGGTAAAGTAGCACTTACTTTTCTCCTTATAAGTCAAACAGTCAGTGACACAATAAAGGCACTGCCAACTGAGATCTGGTTAACTGGTCACTTTAGGCTCTTTGGGAAGTTGGGCTGAAAACAAGGTGGAAGATTTGGATGGATGGCGATGGCTGAAGAGTTGGCTGCTCACGGATGCCAATCTATGTTGAGGGAACGAAGTGCAGAGAAGTTGAAGGCCCAAGAAATCATGATTACTCGAGACCATTTTTCATTCATTCAAAGTTTTATTGGTCACAATAATCGGACATGCAAGTACAGCTTTTGAAACAAATCTATGACCGTAACCTTTTACAAAGTCACCAGCACAGTGAGTGACATCATGACACGCCAAATAAACACCAATACAATTCCAAGGCATTAGAACAATGCAGGAGTGATCATTACCCAGCATGCATATTCACCAATGTAACGAACTCTGAGATCACTACCTGCCCAACTATAACAGTGTAAAAGCTTCCAAATTCTGGGGTTTGTGATGTATCCACAGCTAATCAGGCAGTTGGACAAACTGAACAAAAGGACCCCAAATCTCCAGATGTCGCCTTCCAACGAGGCCCCAATTTTGCTCATTGCAGCCCCCACTCTCTGGTGTTCAAAGTGACGTTAGACTTTCAGTTCAGAGCTACAACGACCTGGGCTGCCACCAAAAAAGGGGAAACCAATTTAGAGCTTTTCGACAACAACCTATATTGACCTCCCTCATCTTCATTCCTCATTAAGATTACCAGCGGCTGCAGCGGAAGGTCTACCCCCATATAGCCTTTACATGGGCAAACAGCTCCTTCCAAAAGGGTTGAATGAGAATAAGACCCCCACCAGACATGGAAAAACGAGCCAATCTCCCGTCCATATCTCCAACATGATGTTGGAACCTCTGGGTTAATCTGGCGGAGACTCTTCGGGGTGAGGTACCAACAATATAATATCTTGTAGCCATTCTCCTTCAATTGCACACAGTTGGATGACCCCTCTGCTCTGCACCAAATCTTGAAACTCTCCATATCATCAATTTGCCTAACAATCTCCTCCTCCGATTTGGACATATACATGTGAAGTGGACCAAACCAACTACTAGTCTGTATCTTATATAAGAATGAAATCCTCCTAGCCGGTGAGTTCTCCAAAATCAAGTCATCCAGCTTAGTCATATCCCTGCCAGCTTGTCTCGTAATTCTCACATTGCTAATCCAACTTCGACATTGCAAATATCCATATTTATCAGCCATCGTCAATAAAAAAGCCTATTTGCACCCATCAAAAGACATTGCAGTACCCTCCCTCAAATAATTGCTAAGTGCTGTAAACCCTCCTCAACCCATTGAGTAAACCGACCAGTATGCAACCCAGACGGGAACTCTGGATTCCCCCAGATCAGAGTAAGGAGTGACCGAAATGTTGTGAGAGTGTATTTCTTTACTGCCCAATCCCAAAGCTTCATCATCGCCTTAGTCGACCAGAGCATTGTTACACAGCCTCTTCTGACCCCCAGAGAGAACCAGCACCCCTGCTGTAATGAAACCCCCAGACCTGCCTGCTCAATACCCACCCAGTTTTTAACACCTAAATCCTCTGCTTTACTATATAATAGTAGGGCCAATTGTGCTGCATGACAGTAACTCTCCACGTCTGGTATCCCACATCCCCCATTGTCCTTAGCAGCCACCATATTATGCTGAGAGACTCTGAGACCCTAGGGGACCTTCTAGCCCAAATGAATTTAAAAAGCACACGTCTGCAAATCCCTTATGGCTTTCTTAAGGATTAATATCAGCAGGGCCTGTAGGATGTACAACAACATTGGCATGAGGGTCATTTTTACTGCCGCTATCCTTCCCAGCCATGACATTTCGGACTTCCCCCATCACACCAAATCCTCCTTCAGCATTCTACACATCCCCAGGATATTATACTTATAAAACTGCTCATATTTCAGACTGAGATACACCCCAAAATATTTCTAAGTGTCTGGTTTCAACTAGAAGCTTAAATCTGGTTGCAACCCACCACTGCATTAGGCTGTCCTGATACATTGATGATGTGACATTTAGTATAATTGATCTTAAACCCAGATACTGTTGGAAAAGATTTCAAGAGGGACACTATGTGTGTGGCAAGGAAAGTGAAGAATTACCCCTAGAGAACAAGAGGTCATCAGCATATAACACCAATTGGCGGTGGGTACCGTCAATTACTACTCCCTGGATACTCTTGTGTTGCCTATCCTTTTGAATCAATGGAAAAAGAGAAAGAGGACACCTATGGCGAGTTCCTCTCAACAGGGAGAGTGGAGTAGAAAGCTCCATGTTCAACTTAATTCTCATGGTGGGGTGGACAAAATAAGCCAGGACCCTAATCATAAAAGTATCACCAAACCCAAATCCCTGCACTATCTTTAAGATAGGGCTAGTTGATCCTGCCAAATGCCTTTTCTGCATTGACTGACAGCATTTCGAGAGGTTGGTTGACCTGATGTGCCCATTCCACCACATCTATTGCCCTGAGTATTTTATCGTGTACTTGACTGTCCAAGAAAAATCAGGATTAATTGTGGTGTATAATACTCTGCAGCACCTTCGCTATCCGATTGGCTAAAACCTTAGTTTAGACGCGGTCAACATAATTAAGAACCACAGGCGGTCTGTATGATTCACTTTACGTGGGGTCTTTACCTTGCTTACCCAGAAACAATAGCACAGATTCACCCATAGTAAGAATGATAACAACCGATGCAACGATGCTGTTAAATAGCCTGGCCAAGTGCGGTATCAACAAGTCTGCAAACTGCTTATAAAAAAGTAAAGACTTGCAGCCTTTGAACAGCCTTTGGCAATTTCTATATGTTGCAGGTACTGTAGGAAGTGTTTTTGAAAAATAAGGGGGGGGACTGGAGCAATGGGTGTTATGTCACTGAGGCTGCCCAGTGTCCTAAAAGTATACTGAATTATGAAAAAACACCTTAATGGTATCTCCGCCCTCCATTGAACAAGATACTCATGTGGATTCAATGAGAGACTTACACTTGTTATGCATAAAGAAATTGAGCTTTTTAATTTGATCCGAATGCAAAAAGTAATTGGATGTTGAGGCACATCTGGGGTTTGAAGAAAGCAAGGATCAGAACTGATAAGTCTTTGTGCTTGAAAGGTTCAAGTAACCCTGGACACTTGTTTCTCCAAATTGAATTGTTTGGTTCTTCAGGAAGGTTTGTTGGTCTTAATATTGGTCAATAGCTGTGGGTAAAATACAACATACTAACAATAAATGGAATCTAATATTATTAATAACATAATATTGCAAGTCGGTTTGACAGTGAACATTTATGCTTGACAACAATGTAATGAAGTTCTTACTTGGGGTCCAAAATGAAAAGATAGAGAGACGGAAGGTGCAAACTTGCTAAGTCATACTGATTGAATACATGTATTGTTTAGACACAGTTACACAAGGAACAGGCTGACAAAGTGGTACTCACATAGAATAAGAGCTCTTGATGTGTTGTAACATTCAAGGAAACATGATGCTGTCCATTGGACACGATTTGAGCCATGGCAGGCATATGTGAAGAGTACTAGGAATTGTGCTCCACTGGTTGTTGAAGATGGATTTCTCCTTGTTTCTCTATGTATGGAGAGGGTAAGGAGGGATTTTAAGGAAGTGCAACATTCAGATGGTCTAGTATAGTAGTTCTGAGTATTCTATCTTTTCATTTTGGACCCCAAGTAAGAACTTCATTACACTGTTGTCAAGCATACATTTTTACTGTCAGAGCGACTTGCAATATTCAATTATGTTATTAATAATATTAGATTCCATTTATTGTTTGTATGTTGTATTTTACCCACAGCTATTGACCAATATTAAGACCAACAAACCCTCCTGAAGAAATAAACAATTCAATTTGGAGAAACACGTGTAGAGGGTTATTTGAACCGTTCAAGCACAAAGACTATTCAGTTCTGATCCTTGCTTTCTTCAAACGCCAGATGTGCCTCAACATCAAATTACTTTTTGCATTCAGATCAAATTAAAAAGCTCCATTTCTTTATGCACAACAAGTGTACGTTTCTCATTGAATCCACATGAGTATCTTGTTCAATGGAGGGCGGAGATTCCATTACGGTCTTTTTTCATAATTCCGTCTGTTTATAAACAAGGACAGAAAATCCATCTGGCCCTGGTGCCTTATTAGTAGGAAGTGAACAAATGACCTGGGAAACCTCCTCTTACTGTATCAGGGCCTATAATAACTCTTTGTACCTAAACAACATCTTCGAAAAGGTTCGCCCAGTAGAGAAAAGCTTGCAGAGTTTGCAAGTCGAAAGCTTCTTCCGCAAACATTGCAGAGTAATATGATGCAAGGTTATCCATCGTAGCCAATTCCTATTCCTGGGGTTGTCCCCTGTCACCCTGGAGCCCCCTTATCACAGTGTTACTGTGTAATGATTTACAATTAAATGGTAGTAGCTGTACAGCTTTATTAGAGGCACTAAAATACAAATGTTTAGCTCTCAATACTGTATATGATATGACTGAAGCCCATGATGCCGTCAACTCAGCCCTCGCTGTTTGTAATTGCCTAAATACTCTCCTCAAACCCCTGTTTAAATTGTGTCTCGAACTCCTTGTTGATGTCCAGCCTCTGCACCATCAGTACTTTCTTCTGTGCAGAATCAAAGCTAATAGTCTCTCCTCTTACTGTGGGATTAAACACCTCCCAGATCATTTCAAACGAGATACCCGACCTAATATTCTCTTGAAAATAGTGAAAGATCCTGTCCGCCACCGTTGTGCAATAGGCCATATCCTTCAGAAGCGAATCATTAATCGTCCACAGTGTGGACTTCCGGGAGTAGGGACCCTGCACCTCCAATGCATTGTAATTGGGCGTGGTTTGAAATCAATCTAAGTTCAATGTTAGGGGCTACAACCAATGGTACCAATGACCGAATGACCAGGAAGTTATCTAGCCTAGAATAGCTATGTTGCAAGGGAGAAAAATGCATGCAATCCCTCATTTGGGGGTTAAAATACCACCAAACATCCAGCAGATCCACAATTGCAAATAAAAGAGATTCGATCCCACGCGAAACCAGATTAGACCTAACGCTATACCTGTCCACGTCCACATTCAACACAAATTGAGCAATGTGTGAAAAAAGCCTGTAATAAAAAGCTTCTTGATACTGATTAGAGCCATGCAATGATAAGAGGAGAGCTCCAACTCCCCTAGGTGCAAGGAAGCCTTATAAATCCCCCCCCAACTGCCAATTTCTTAAAATTCTGTGTCTTATCAATTCAAATCGCCACCCCCTTTTTTCTTAACTTGACAGGACGCAAACAACTGATGAGGAAACAATCTACTACGTAAACATGGCCAATCTGCTCTGCTTTAGTCCCTGAACGCTCAGGGAGACTATTTTAAGAGAAACCATTGTTAACACCATCTATCCCATGAAACATCTCCTTAAGTGAGCTCAGCCCACACCTGCCAATGGTCCATACCAAACCTCCGCCTAAATCAAGTAGCGGTGACTGCTCATGTGACTTCAATTTGCAAACCAGGCTACCCTTCTTGCAAGATATCAATGCCACCTTGAAAGTTCCTGCCTGTCCTTCCATGTCAAAAAAAAGTTTGCCCAACAAGAACTCACATCCTCACACTTGCAATCCACCGTGCCTTGGAACTGTAAAACAAAATGAAAAGGACAAACGCCCTGTAATGGGGAAACATTAGGTATACAACCTAACGTAGGGTGTGTGTTCCCAATACAACTGCAAAATAACATACACACACAACACTAACCATAACATCTCAGCTTGTTCAAGCCACTATCACCAAAACCATGAACCGCACCATTCTCCACCCCATAAACCCAGCAAACAAGGCTCCAGTCCCAATCACTCAAACCCCTATAGCCTCTCAGGTTGCTGCTAAAGAGTCAGGGCTCCACTCTCTTTTACCCATGGATGGTCTCCGGTGATCCCTGCATCTAGCTTTCCGAGAGCCTGCGCAAACCCAGTCTGATTGTGAAGCAGAGGAACTACCAGAGTCTGGCAGTCAAATCTCATACTGCAGATTCTTAAGCAGCTCCACCGCTGCCCAGAGAGAGCTGAACTGATGTTGAATCCCTTCATATGTGAAGGTGATCCAGAAGGGATAACCCCATCCATTTGTAATTGACGCATTATGCAACCATTGAGTAATTGGTTTTATGTGCCTATGCTTCTGAATCGTTATGGGGACCAGATCTTGAAAAAGGTCTCTGGTGCTCCCCCTGAAGGAGATACGATCCTGCGCCTGTGTCTTCTGGAAATACAGTTCCTTCGTTTTGAAAAAATGTCCCGTAGTAAGAACATCCGAGACCAACATGTTCTGTTGTTAAAAATTCGAGATTACCCTAGGCGTGCATTCCAGGGTACAGCAGTATCACCCAGGATTTCAGCAAACAAATGTAAAACATAATCTTCCAAGTCACAATTGGCTACTTCTCTGGGGACACCCTTGATCCGTACGTTATTTCTATGTGACCTGTTTTTACTGTCCTTCACCTTTTCTTCCAGAACTATTCAATGTATTTCCAGGTCATGAATTCCCTGCTCCATTCTAGAGCAATTGTTCTCCTGCTCACAATAAGCATCCTCCAGTTCCTCCGGACCTTGTTTGGCACTTTTTGCATTACGAGACAACTCCTGCAAAGAACTTTTCAGCTCCTTCAGTGTGGACGCCATATCTTTTTGAATAGTCTGTAACAGCCGAGTTATATCGGTTTTGCTAGCAGTTAGGAAATCATCTCCCACAGACAACCGCACTGGAGCATCCTCCCCAAAGGGGTCGCTTCAGTAGTCTGCCACATGTCCTTTATAGAGGAAGAGGATTTCTCTTTTGATTTACTTGGCTTCCTCCTGAGTGTCTTCATTTCGAGACCCACTCAGAATAATAGCGGCACCACTGCCTAAACTCCTCCGATTCTCCAAAGGTGAGAAGCAATAAAATGCAGCGTGACGGGGGGAACTAGATCCCCACTAATCCCCCATGGCCCTGCTAGTAATCCAGGCCATATTGATGGAGGCTGCCCTGCCGCAACTCCCTGAGATCTCAAGGGCCACCAGTGTGACCCTCTTCCCATCTCCCCCTCCTCCTCCTCTCTCTCTCTAATACACCAAGGCCCAGGGACCTGTTGCCCACCAGGCTGCTGCAGCCACACTGCTTCCTCTAGCCACCACTCCTTTGCTCGAGATCTCCTCAACGTACCTGGCTGTTCCAGCTGCAGCCACTCCTTTACTCCCAAACTCATCGACCTCACAGCTCTCCAAAGTGATTCATCCCACAACACTGCATAATCCCAAGGTCGAGGGTCACTTCATTTACCCATTTGCTCCCAAAGGACTCGTGCCCCCAATGGTCCAGGACTCATCACAGCAAGCTCGCCAATTGGAGAGTCTGTGCTTCAGCTCCAAGCCAGCTCCAAGCAGGGGAGGGTGAGAGGAGGATGCCCCGGACCCGAAAGACTTAGGACCCGGTATACAATCCAGCTCAGAGAGCACCAAGTAGCAGTGAAAGACTCAATCCCTGTCCATGTCTGTTGGGTAATGATCTTCCTGACCCCAAGATAGTCACAGCGGCTACCAGATCGAGGGCTAAAGAGGATGCCAGATTGAAGACTCTCAGTGCCTTAGGGCTTGGAGTGCTTCCAGAGGGCTTGTTGGAGGCACCAGTGTGGCCGGTAGCCCTTGGTCCAGTGCCACAGACTGCTGAGCCACCTATTCTTGCAGAAGAGTGACCAGTAGCCAGTAAGGACCCTACGTTGGTAGCATGGGACTCAATGACTTCAGAGTTGCCTGGCACAGCGCAGGAACCTGAGGTGGAGGACCAGGTGTAATGTAATGCTATAATATGTATAAAACACAAGACTATGGCCCAAAGGAATCTAGGAACTAAAAACCAAAGACAAGGCTAAAAAAGATGTGTCTTCAAGTCTTTTCGAAAGCCCAGATGATGATTCACATTCCGAAGATAGTCTGGGAGAGGTGCCGGGTAAACCTTCCCAATCTCAAGAGAAATACCTATTAAGGATTATATAAGAGATCCCGTATTTAGATGCCACAAATCCACTGGATGGAAAATACCAGCTAGAGAACTGAGAAGACACAACACCTGACAATAGTCTACATTATTCATTTTGAAGAATTTACTTGCAAACATAGTTGAACCAAAGCATATGTTCTATGCCTTGAAGGCAAATCACTTTTTACGCACACTCCAGAGTGAACATACCGCACTAGGGATATAGGCCAGGAGATAGCGTTGCAAGGAGAACAAGGTTTAATAATACAGAATACAAATATCAGAAAAGGACTCTGCTGCTCGAGAAAGTTCAGCCTAGTCTGAGAACAAGCAAAAGCTTAAAAAGCTGGGTTGTGTCATCATATGCAGTAAGAACTGGTGCCACTGATTGGCAAGAACATATACAAGGGCCTGCTCCATAGGGGATGCCAGGCTACTATTGGTTAGTTTCTTTTCCGTCTATTAGGCTCCACGTGGGTCAGCTGGGCTCATCCTGTAGTCTGGTGAAGGTCGGGTCGCTCATAAAATACAATGTTACATTTATACTAACACGCTAAACCTACTACTCCATCACTGTGGCATGCACCTGGGCGGCTCAGGGTTTGGTGCCAGGGGGAAGGGAGGATGAAATACCGTTATGCTGACCCACACCTTCTGTTACCAAGGATGTGTTTAATGCTGTGGGGTGAAATAGTCGCATCTGCTTATATCTTTTATGGATGCTTGATTTGTGCTTGGACCGGGGGGTCGCTTGCTTATCATACAATTCAGGGGTCTGGGGGTCGGGTCAGTTTTATGGGGTTGGCATTGGGCTGGCTGGGTGGGGTTTTTTCCCCTTCTGTAATGGCTTGGCAGGCTGAAAAACAATGGTCTGGAGGGTTGCCCAGAGCTTTGCCCTTGGTTATGATTAATTCAAAACCTTCCAGCCATCACCTTTCTGTTTTGCTAAAGTCACCCCGAGTGGGACGGGTATGCCCAGACGTGGGTCCTGAGTCTGCCGGGCCTAGAGACCCAAGCTACTCCTGATGACGCCCAACAAGGCTGAAACATGTCTGGGGATGCTTGTGGTCTCGTGCAGAAGGGATGTGACCTAGCAGTTCAGGCTGGACTGCCCCTTTTGGGGTAGGACCAGGCCTGATTTGCGTATGTTTTTTCCGCTTCTGTAATGGCTTGGCAGGCTGAAAAACGATGATCTGGAGGGTTGCCCAGAGCTTTGCCCGTGGTTATGATTAATTCAAAACCTTCCAGCCATTACCTTTCTGTTTTGGGTGGGGGTTAGAGGCCAGCTGGCAGCTTATTGGTGATGAATGGATGCAGCATGGAGTCTGGTGCTGTCTCACGCTCTTTCAGGGTGCATTCCTAAATGTGTGCAACAGTGAAGGGACATGGGGGAAGTGGACTTAAGTAAGAACTTGTAGCACAGATTCATTCTGCATTAATGATGTTGGGCCTAGTGTAATCTTTACATGGAGCTCAGCTGGTGCAGTGTGGTTATGCAAGCCTGTGCGTTTGTCATAAATACAAAATGGCATCTCTTTCTCTGTGTCTCCTAATGCCATGCATCTAATTTTCACGCTATATTGCTTTTTGCACCGAGTTTCAGAGTGTGGTTTTCTCCCCCTTACACACTACACTATCTCATAGGGGATTCGCCTCACCTGAAAGCACTTAGGGGGTTGGGATATAATAATTTCCATTCCAACATTCCCCCCTTTCATTACTTCTAACGTAACTAATTTTCCTCCCCTATATTTATGTTCATTTCCCACCTTACTGCTTCCTCCCATGGAGATGTTCCTATTACTGACAGGTCATGTGAATGCATCCCCCACACCCATCCACGTCAACCAATCCTTCTTTGTATTTTTCAGGGTCAGGGGGAGGAGCAATGATTGTGTGGTATAAGGTATCTACTACATCTCCAACAGGGATCAGGACCATGTGGTGAACGGGGTGGTCAGTCTAATCAGTATGTATTTCTACTTTCTTTGTATCACCAGGTACTTCAGTATTACCAATAGTAACCATTATTATTGCGCTGTTAGGCACAGCTTTGGCACAGCACCAGAGACACAATTGGCAGTCAAGAAAATCACCAAGTAGAACACGATGATGGGTACCAACATTTTCACCAATGTTCTAAGCCATGATGGGACCCAGCTGAAGGCCATGGTAAATCAATCTTCTTTATGAACACCTGCTGCATTCTTCATCTTTACCCCTAGTTCATGTACTGCTGCAATGACGTGTGACAATGTCACATTTTCAGGATCTTCAAAAGAGATAAATGTGCAACATGAACCCGATCTTTTTGCAAACTTCTCCTTCCATGGCTGTCAGGAGATCCAGTACATACCGGTTATGGATTTTCATTAGTCTTAGGGCCCTCAGATCCATTTTTGTGACATTGCACCCCTGTTCGGTGTTGTTAGCCTGCTGGATCAGCTCCCATCTTACGATCTGGTGCTATGATCAGTGTCATCACCCATCTTTGCTGGGTTTTTGTATATGTCCTCTGTTTCGGGTCCCACACCTATCTCTTCCCAAAAGCTTGATATCGCTGGACAGCTCCACCATATGTGATTCCAGTCTCCTATTGCCGAGCATACTCACCAGCAGGTGTCGCTTGCGGCGGGGAACATTGCGTGAAGTTTCTCCGGGGTATTGTGCCATTGTATGATAACCTTCTGCCACATTTCTCTCAGCTGTTTTGGAGCATGTCCGTTTCGGGACTTTATTCCATAGGTCTCTCCACTGGTCCCGAGTTATTGGCTCTCCTACTGTCTTTTCCCACCTCTTCATATATTTCCATTCGATTTCTTCTCCTTGTTCATTTAAAAGCTTATATAGGTTTGAGATCAGTTTGCGGGAACCTGTGTCCGTTGTCATGTACATTTCGAATGTAGTCAGCTGTCTTGCGGCTGCATCTTTGTTCAGGGTGGTAGTAGCCAGTGTGTTAGCTGTGTATATTGGAATTCGTCTGTGGGTTTTATCCCCACCTTTTGTAGGGAGTCCTGAAATACATGATGTCCTTGTCTTTGTACATGTCCCATATTTTGGTGCACCCTGCGTGTATCCAGCTGCGTTAGGCTTTCTGCTCCCTTCCAAATTGGAAGTCGGGATTCCCAAACATTGTGGTATAGGGTGATGAATATGTTGTAAGAGTTCCCCTTCTTATCGCTTTGTACCATGCTTCAATTCCCACTCCTATCACTTCGCTGATTTTCCTGTTCGGGTGTCTGTATCTTTGATGAAGCCATAACAGGTTTGAAACGGGGGCGCCCACCATTGCTTTATCCTGTTGCTTTCAGATATGTTGGGGGGGCTGCCCAATACATTCTTTTATGACTCGCAGTTGTGCTGCTTCATAATACATACAGAAGTGGGGGAGCATAAGTCTGCCTTCGTTCTTTTGCGCTTTGAGGGTCGCCATCGCTATTCTTGGAATTTTGTGCTGCCATATAAAGGTGGATACCATTTTGTTGAGTGCCCTGAAGAATGTCCTTGGAATTTTTATTGGGACCATCTGGAAGTAGTAGAACAGTTTTGGTAGGACCGACATTTTTATTGCCGTCAGTCTGACCCACCGTGAGATGCTGAGGGGGTTCCATTTTGCTAAGTCTGCCTTTAGTTTTGCTAAAAGATTTGGATAGTTAGTATGGTAGAGCTGCTTTTTTGAGGGTGTTAATCGTATCCCCAGGTACGTGATGCGATCCTTCACTTTGTTCAAATGAGTTGTTCGGGCCAAATTGTCCACCATTACTGGATCTGCCGACAGATTCAGGATCTCGGATTTGTGTCTGTTGATTTTTAGGCCGGAGATTGACCCAAAGTGGTCCAGTTCCTTCAGGAGCTCTGGGAGGGAATGTTCTGGGTTCGACAAGGCTAGGAGCATGTTGTCTGTGAAGGCCATCATTTTGTGCTCTTCTCCTCCCATTTTTATGCCTATTATTTGATGTGTCTCGTGAATTATTATCAGCAATGGCTCTAGGAAAATTGCATATACCAGAGGTGAGAGTGGGCATCCTTGCTTTGTGCCTCTGGTTAAGGGTATTTGGTTCAATAGGGTGCCATTGAGTGAGATTCTCATCAAGGGTGTTTTGTAGATTGCTTTGATCATCTGCATGTAGGTCTGTTCGAAGCCCATGATTTCCATTGTGTGGAACAACTGCGTCCACTCCACTCTGTCAAACGCTTTCTCTGCGTCTAGCGACACAAGTATCGCTGGGATGCTGGTATGTTTGATCTTTTTGATTAGATGGCTCCCCCTTCATGTGCTGTCTGCCATTTGTCTCCTGGGGATGAATCCTGATTGATATGGTCCTATGATTGTTGATAGCAGCTGCTGGAGTCTTTCCGGCAGAATCTTTGTGTAGAGCTTAGCGTCCAGATTAATTAACGCTATTGGGCTGTATGAGCCTGGTAGGGTCAGGTCCTTTCCTGGTTTGGGGAAAATGACCAATTTCACCTCGTTCATTGAGTTGTTATGTTTCCCTGTGTTTTGAAGCTGTTAAACAAGTTGGTCAGTCTTGGGGCCAGTATGACTTGGAATGGTTTGTAGAATGTTTCTGAATAGACGTCTGGGCCCGGCGCTTTCTTTCTCGGGAGTTTCTTGGTTGCTTGAATGACCTATTCTACTTGGATGTCTCTATCCAACATCTGCTTGTCAGTTTCCGAAATCTGGGGTAGGGTAATGTTGTCGAGGTAGACCTTCTGTTTGTCTGTCTTCGGGTGTTCCGATTCATATAGGGCCTGATTATAGGCTCCCATTATTTCTCCCATTTCTTCATTGGTCGTTTTCAAGTTGCCTTGCGTGTCCCTCAGTTTCAGTATGGTTGTAGTACGACCCTTATCGCAGAGTTGTCTTGCAAGGAGTTTGTCCGCCTTGTTGGCGCAGATATAGTACATCTTTCGTTCATAAGAGTGCTAGCTCTGCTTTGTTGTTCTGTAGCATCCCTATTTGGCAGTGTATGTGTTTCAGGGCTAGTTTTGCCTTCCTGCTTGGTAACTTCACCAATTCTTTTTGCACTTCCGAGAGTTTCCCCTCTAGTACTTCTTCTAAATGGATACATTGTTTGTCTCTTTGTGCCTTCAGGGCTATTAATTCTGCCCTCATTACTGCCTTAAATGCATCCCATACCACTACCTGTGGGTTAACACCTGTGTCATTCTGGGCAAAGTATAGTTCAATCTTTCCCTTATTGTTTCCACCAGTATGCTGTCTTGGAGGATATTGGATGTAAATCTCCAGGCCCATAACCCCCACCCCCAGTTCTGTTGATGTTAAATGACGCTAATATCGGATTGTGCTCCGAGAGGGTGATCAGACAGATTTCTATGTCTGCTACTTTTCCCACTAAACCTGTTGAGGTCCAGAAGTAGTTTTTTCTAGACTGTGAATTATATATATGAGAGAAGCGAGGCCCCTTTCCCAGCATGCCAAATATCATGGAGTGCCAGTGTCTCCAAGGCTTTCTTCAATGCCTTCGAAGGAGCATTTGTGCCCGACTGTATTTTCGAGCTTCTGTCTAGTTTGGGGTCCCATGCTATATTGAGATCACCCCCATGATAATGTCCCCTGTAGCAAATTCTTCTAATGCAACAAGGGTCCCTTTCAGGAATCCATCTTGCCCTGTGTTGGGTGCGTATATTGATGCTAGGGATATATGTCGGCCTTTATTTTTACTTTTAAAAAGAGGTAGCACCCCTCTTTGTCACCAGCGAGTTCTGGACATGTGCCTTAAGTCTGTCTTGTATGGCTATTAGGACTCCCACCCTCTTACCTTCCACGTTGGCCTGGTGAGTTTGAGAGGCCCCCCTTATCTTGACCTGTGTTTTGTCACCTTTCTTTACATGGGTTTTCTGGTACATAATAATGTCTGCTCTTATCCTCCAGGCCTGTCGTTCTCATTTATTCCTTTTGATTGTGGTGTTCCTCCCCCTGACATTATGTGTCAGGATCTTTATCTGTCTCAAGGTCCTGCTATCCATGATCGTCTATTTCCTGGCCTTCACCCCTTTGGTGCCTTTCTTGTCTGCTGTGTTTTTCTGCTTGTGCCTCCACTGCCATCCCTACAAACCTTGGTACTTTACCCTTTCCCCCTGCCCAATCCCCTTCCCCAGCCCCACCCCAACTTCCTTCCCCCCTGAGGGGGGCTAGGTTCCTATGAAAGTTCAGACGAAGTGTCCCGCGCACCTCACCCCCTATCCACCTCAGGTTCGAGTTGTGGGGAGCCCAACCTCCACTTCGGATTCCATACACGCCCTTCCTCCTTCACTGTTGGCCCTGTCTTTAGGATTTCTGGGTGAGGCATCGCCCCTTGGCTTGTCCTAATGTTGTGTTTGTTTTATGCTCTTTTTCATACTTCATCAGAGATTCGATGTGCCTCATCTTCTCCTCCCTCCCCTGCTTTTCCGTATTACTGTTTTCCATCCTTCTTGCTTGTTGGGGCCTTTTAGTCTTCCCTCTGCCCGAGCCTGGCCATCCCTGTCATCCTGTTTTATTCCTAGGATCTGTTCCAATTTTTTGCATGATGTTATCCGAGCTGGTTCCTTTCCCAGGTGAAGAGAAAGCCAAACGGGAAGGTCCATTGGTATTTCACCTGGTTGACCATGGTTTATAGTCAAAGGGTTGAATTCAAAAGGATTGAATGCAATACTTTCGAACCAAAAGGATCTAAATGAAATATTTGAATGCATGTTTTTTTTTGTTTTTTTTGGGGGGGTCCAAACCCCTGTTTTTTGGGGAAATACCACTATTGTTTTCTATACGAAACCAAAAAAAAAAAGAATACATTAAAAAAAAGGCATTCAAACTTTTTTTTCTGATCCTTTTGTTTCGAAAATATTGCATTTCGAAACTATGTATACATTACTTTGACTGGACACCGTTGGCCATTAGATATTGAACCATGGGGCCCATTTTCCTTTTCTTCATTAATGTTGATAGTGCTAGATCTTGGTACAGCTTTACTTCTTGACCATTTATTTGCATCGGGCCTGCATATCTTGTTTTTCATACTATTTTTCTTTCTGTGTGTAGGAGGATATGGCTGCTAGCACGTCTCTTGGCCTGGTTCCGGGTTTGGTTAATCTTCTTGGTCCCACACGGTGCAATCTGTCCACCTTTATCTGTGTTTCTGCTTCCTCCAGCAAGACTTCCGCTAAGAGTTGGATGACTGTTCCCTGGAGGTCTTTGTCCTGTACTGATTCCGTCCAGTTTTTGATTCTGATGTTTGATCATCTCAATCTGTTTTCCAAATCCTCACATTGGAGTTCGAGATTATTGGAGATGCGCACAAGTTGTTCGACTATTTCATCTGATTTCTGTGTGTCTTCTTCCACCTGTTTAACTACTTTTACCAGTGTCTCTGTCCTTTCTTCCAGCTTTGCAATGTCCATCTTCACCTCTTGGATGGATTGTTTCATGTCTTCTGCTAGCGTCTGGAAATGTAATTGAATGGAAAGCAAAAATGGACTGTAATTACTTGAAGCAGTTTTGCATGTCCGCTTTGGTCATTGAGTTGTCCCCCATGTCTTGCAGTTCTGTGTGCTGTGTTTCTCTTGTGGGTTCCCCTTTACTTGTCGTGGCACTCCAGAGTTGTTTCAAGATTCTATTCTGTATTCTTTGGGTGAGGGGGCGGGGAACTGAGCTGGGGTTGTGGTTTTTGCTCTAGATTTCGACATAAATGCTGGCGTGATGGTCTTTTCCCTGTTCTTTTCTTATTGAGCTCGGTCTCCTATTTAAATATTTGGTTGTGTGTGATTATGTGTTCGGCAGGGCACCATCTGTCTGTTTCCCCTGCGCCTGATGAGACCTTGCTGGTATGGTGTTCCTTTACCCTCCTGTTGTTGTGGTTTGTGATTGTCTCATAAGGTTAGGGTTGATACTCATTCCTTTTGGTTAGGGGGGTGATTTCCCTTCTAGATTCGATTTCGTCAAGCCCTTGCACTGATGCCACATATTGTCTCATGGTACAGAGGGCCCGGTTGCGGGTTTATTGGTCATTCCTTGCGGCCTGCTATGTACTCCCCCCCCTTGCCTGTACTCCCTTCACTGGAGCTCTATGTGCTGTTAGATTGATATTGCATGGCCCATTGCCCATGTCCGCACCAGTATTCTGTTTCTTCGTAATCCTGTTGGCGCCCTTCTGGTTGGGAACTGGTTGCTATTGTTGATGGCCCTGTGGGTGAGCCTATGCTTTGTCTCCCTCTATGTTGAGGGGTTCGCCACTGGGGTGATAATGGGTGAGTAGGCCCATATTTCATACTGTATTTACTGCCCCTGCCCTTACGTGGTCTTTCCCCACTTTATTTTTCCATTTGCCTTATTTTCCTTGTGGTTACAGCGTAATTGGGAGCCCACTGGTATCTGATGAAGGCTTGCATTGCTGCAGTGGGAGTATGGAAGGTTGGTGTGCAATGTACTCACTGCAATGTTATGGTCACTGATGGCCGCCGTGTCTAATTTTGTAGTCTTCTTTGCCAACGTAGCTTGCTCCACGTTTCTTTACCCCTCCGGGGCTGCGTGCTGACTCTGGTTTCTATTTTGTGGGGGGACAAGTGGTGGTCCTTACTGGGTTGTGTGTGCAGATTAAACAATTCTAGGGACAAGCAGTACACCCAGTCCTTTTTTAGGGTGTTACATAGTTTGCAGAGCCTGCTCTTAAGGAGTCTGTTGATAATTTCTACCACCCAATTCGCTTGTGGGTAGTAAATTGAACACATCCGATGTTTGATTCCAAACAGAGTAGTTATTTCCTTGAAGAGCACATTGTAAAAATGGGTGCCGTTATATGATCTTAAAACATCACACACTCCCCTGCAGGGGAGGACCTCTCTGACGAGGAATTTTGCGGCACACTTGGCATCTGGGTGGGCACATGAGCCAGCCTCAAACCACCTGGGGAATGGACACACCAGCACAATCAGATATCATGCCCATTTGTATCGTTCCCCCATGTCTGTGTAATAAATGGACAGTTCACAGAATGGGCTGACAGGGCAGGGCAGAGTCCCTTGCAGCGTTCTGAACATCATTTCTGTACTGAACACTTGGTATGGGGTAGAGTGAATGACCATAGTCGAGAGGTGTTCCTGCATGTTGGGGACATACAGATCTTCTTGGATGTCTGCTGCAATGTGCTGTGTAGAGCTATGAGACAGGTAATTGAACTGCTCAAACACAGTGTGCAATAACTCTACTCACCTCACTACTTTTCCTGTACTTGTTGTCTCCATAACAGGTTAGTGGGTGATTGCATGAACCCACGTTTGAGCCATATATCCTGTTCCTCGCGGGGTGCTCTATGCTGCAACTCAATTATCTGTGCGATTGAGAGAGTTGTGTATGCTTCTGTGTCTGTTCTGGTGCTTACTGTGGTTACAGCATACTCAGCAGATGTGGGCACGGGGAGATATGCTGTGGCTTTCGTTGCCGCATCTGCGGCTGCATTTCTCAGTGAGAATTTGTCTGTTTTGTGTGTATGTACTGCGCCTTTAACGATCGCCACCACAGAGGGTTCTGCGAGGGCGGAAGTCAGTGTGTTGAGCAGGGCAGCATGCTGTACTGGTGAGCCATCTGCTCTCCTGAACCCCCTTCATTTGCAGCGCGACAGACCTGCATGTGCTCTGGTAGTTACAAAGGCAGAGTCTGAATAGATGGTAACATAACACCCTTTAGAGGCCCACATGGCTTCTATTAATGAATACTTTTTGGGTAGTCTCATCATTACAAGTGTTTCATATACTCCCTCCTCTAGGCATACCACTGCTGCCCCAACATGTCTCTCACCTGTCTTTTGATTAATTTATGCTGTTCCACCAATGAAGATGGGTTGTCTTTTGCTTTGTGGTTATCATCGTCTTCGCCGTCATAAGATGCACATTCATGCTGTTGCAATACTTTGGCGGTGCATGGTTGTGTGAGAAACTTGGCTGGGTTCACTGTATCGCATCTTACAACATGGACGTGGGGGCTTGACAATATTATTTCATAAGATGATGCTCTCTGTGTGGTGTGTGGGACTTTGAGCTAACCAGAATCACGAATAATGAGTGTTCCACATGCAGCGTTACTGAGCACCCCATCACAATTGTAGAGCTCTTTTCAATTGCAAAAGCTGCTGCTGCAAGAGCTTGTTCACACACAAACTGCCCCTGCATCACATGATTGAGTGTGCCACTGTAATAAGCCAGTGGTTTATGGCCCATTGTGCTTTTCAAGGTACTGCTGTCATGAGTGTACGATTTGAGAGTGAAAAAATGTAAAACTCCTGCATGTAATC
The DNA here is from genome assembly GCF_040938575.1 of Ambystoma mexicanum. Lineage (NCBI taxonomy): Eukaryota > Metazoa > Chordata > Amphibia > Caudata > Ambystomatidae > Ambystoma > Ambystoma mexicanum. Next base: position 1,076,892,759 of record NC_090925.1, read on the forward strand.
TGGGGAGGCGAGGTAGGCGCTCTCGAAATCACTTCTTTTAAGTCATTGAAACTTGTTATCATCTCTGGTGTCCAATCTATTCTGTTTCTCTCTTTTTGTGCTTCCTTGAGGCCCTGTAAGAGCGCCCTTGTGTATGCTGTATAATCTAGATAATCTAGAATCCACGTCCTGTAATAATGACACAATTCTAAGAATTTTTGCATGTTTTTTACTGTGAGTGGTTTGGGAGTGTCACGCACTGTTGCTGCTCTGTCGGGATAATTCTTTTTCCATGTTTGGAAATGAATTGCCCCATGTAAAGCACTTATAATTGGCAGTACTGGGGTTTTGCCTTGTCCAATTTGTACCCCTTCCTTGCTAGCAACTATAGTAATGCGATAGAGTCCCTTCGACAGCCTTGCTCACTGTCGCTGCAGACCAGTAGGTCATCTACAAATTGACTTATCGTGCTAGGTGTTAGGAAAGATTTCGTAATTGTAGGTAATTTTCCTTCCATGTGGCAACCCCTAAACTTTTTGCTGTTGTTTTTCACCTTGTTCTTGACTTTGCCAGAGAAGTGCAGCCTTCTGCCGCACTCCTCTGGGCTTTCGCTCCTTTCTTACGGGGAAACTGACATGCCCTTAAGACAGTCAGTACCGGGGAACGCTGTTTCCCGTAGTTTCTTTTATCGTGTTGCAGCTTTAGTGCAACATGACACAAGAGGGCACTGTACGCTAAGTTACAGTTCTCTTGGGTCTCTAGCCTTCTACAGGCCCTAGATACTCGTTTAGGATGGTATTTGATCGGTGCAAGTCATTCAGGGACTGGAATGGTGGCAGCGATCGTTTTGTGTATTTTGAGCTCCTTTTGGCGTTCTGAGCGCGTTTTTCGCACTGAACCCAAAATGGTGGCCTGGCTCCCAAAATGGCCAGACCACGAGGCTCCTTTGTCTTGTCCACTGACCGTCTTGCTCCCTTCACCTTCCCCGGGTCGAGCCGACCCGGGGCCTTCCTTATTTGGGCATGTACTTTCACGCGAAACACGGATGCTTTCGCGGGCTTCTACATGTCGTTTGTGTGCCTCCAGGGTTTGGGCTGGGGTGTCTGGTCCCAATACACATCCTGGGTGCCAGAGAGTCTAGGGTGGTGTGAATGCCTGGGACCACCGTGGTCCGTGATTGGTCCACGAATGGTGTGTGTGTATGAGCGGATCTCCCATTGGCTCCCCTCCGTTTTGGCGCGAAGGGAACCGTGGATAAGAGGGGGCTAGAAACACCACTACCATGTCGATCTCCTGAGTTCTCACGAACGAAGGAATACTGGATGCCAAGTATCCTGCAACCAAGAGGCTGGACCGAGGAATCGCTGGTGACCCGCTGAAGGAATCCTCCTTTGCACTGCTGTTATCCTGTGAAACCCTTTCCTCCTTTGATCGAACCAGAAGGCCTGTACTGGTGCTTCGACCTTTGGAATAGCAGGACCAGCTATTCTCGGCAACTTCATCATCTCCTAGCAGTAAGCCTTCGGAAGCGTCTCTGGGCCATCCAGTTGACTGACCAGCTTACAAGGGAGTCCTGCTCTGTAACCGCCGCCAGGTTGTGTAGTATCTCGAGTCCTTGTCACTCTCCCACGCTTCGTGCACTTGGCGTTCCCAGGTCTGAAGGGAGGAGTGTACTTTTGACTCAGGTACGCACGGCCGCTCCGTTGTCCTGCTGCGGCAACAAACTGTGCCGGTTTCGTCGATTGGGACGTCTTTTTGCTCTACACGACTACGAGGCGTTCCCTGCTCTTCTGAACCTGCCAGCTGCTGAAACTAACGTGGAGAAGCCTGGGTCTGCTTGCTTCGGGGACCGGTGAGTAGTATAGCTAGGATCTGGTCGCCCTCCTGCAGTAGCCCATTGCTTTTCCCCGCTGTGTAAAAACAGCACCCTTTTCGTCCGTACTCGCGCTTTGCTTCTATTCGCTGTGGAGGCTGCGCTTGAGTCGCGGAACCTGTTCTTCTTCTGTTGTGCATTAACCCGAACTGCCTGACTTCCTCCGAAGAGCTTCTCCTTTTGCCCGTTGGCACCAGCGCGTGCAGGTACTTTGAGCACAAGGCTCCACTCTTCGCAGGGCTTGGACTTCCATCTAGTTAGGTGCCTCTGAAGGCGAACTAAGTCTAAAGCATTATCGCACTGCCTGTTTTCCTTCCCTCTTAGGTGGACTACACATTTCGTGCATATAACGCTTGTGACTGTAGTATTTGTATATATATTGTGTTGATATGGTATGTGTTGGTTTAATATTGTGATATTGTGATTTTCTCGCTACGGTCGTTGTTTTAAAGGCCTTAAAATAAATGTGTTTATATTTTTGATATAACACCTGTTTGGAGTAGTTTGTAAGCGCTCTTGCTTTGTGTGCTCATTGCGGGCTTTCAGTCACCCTCACCCCTCTTGAGACCTAGTCTTGACCGCCGCGATCGCTACCTTGATTGGTCTGGCTCGTCCAGAGGTTACCCTGTTCCAAGTAATTAGGTTGGCCTTCTGAACTTCTGCGCCACCAGGACAGAGTTCAGAAATCCGTCTTAACACTAGGTACTTGGATGTTCCCTAAGTCTTCATGTACTAGCCTGTTAAAAATGATAGGGCTCTCACAATACCCTTGGGACAAACAATTGTGTTCATAGTGCTTTCCGGCCAGGGTAAAGGCTGTGAGGTACTGTGACTCTGGGTGAAGAGGTACTGAGAAGAATGCATTCTTCGAGTCGACCACAGTGAAATGGGTCACTTCCCTGGGGATGCTGCACAAAATGGATGCTGGGTTAGGGACAAGTGGGAACTCCTTCTGTAATATGCCATTGATGGGACGGAGATCTTGGCTCATCGTCCAACTACCTCTGTTGCCTTTTTAATGGGGTATATGGCCGTATTGCCTGGTGAGGTAGAGGGTACCATAAACCCTTGGTGCAACAGGGCCTGCAGTGTTTCTCGAATCCCTTCCTCCGCCTCTCTGGACAATGGGTATTGTTTTACCCATGGAAGTACAACCCCTGGTTTTAAGTGTGATTTTTACAGGAGTCACCTCTTTTAGCATCCCTACATCGTGGGGTTTTTTGGTCCATAAATGTGTGAGGACATATTGCAAATCAGCCTGGCTTAATGGGGTGGTGCCATCAGTGTGCTCTGCACCTTCCTGTATTGCAACATGATTTCACAGGGTATACAAATCTCATGGATAATTTCTCCATCATTATTGTCATTCCCAAAAAGTTCTTCATATGACAATTTTCTTAAGGGCACATTGGGGTCAATGCATAATACAGGGCACCATTGGCACCCGTGGGGGTCAGTGCTTAGCACTACAATCCTTTTTGCAGACACTAAAAGGCCTTCCAAATCTAATGATAGGATTGTGCCAACAACCAGCTGAGGGGGGAACAACAGGTTGAAAAATGAAGTCAGTGGGTACTCTCCACTCCTTTCTGGTAATCTGGGGGAAAGCTTGTGCAAGTACTTTGATGCCTTAAACCAACATGTCAGGGTTGACAGGGATACCTCACACTGCCACATCACTCGCCACAGCTTATATCACTAGCAATGTGCTTAGGGAACACCTGCCAGGTGTGGCGTAGACAATACCTCGGTCTGTAAATGAAATCGTCATGTTCAATTTGCTAAGCAGATCCTACCAAGCAAGATTACAGGAGATCTCTCAGAGTATAGGAGGGGGCTCGTGCAACCTTCCCCCTTCCCTCCCACCTTGACATTTAGATCTTTTGTGTAAAGAACTATAGAAACAGCCCCAGAGAATCCCTGCATGTCGAGAGATTTTCCTGATAGCATGACTTCTCCACTCCTGAGTCCACCATAAAGGTGAATTGTGTGTTCCCTATCCCTCCCCCTACCAACAGTTCCTCTTCTGGATTCAGGGTCCTTGACAGGACTGAACATGCAAGTGTTCTATGTGGACTGTGCTAGAAAGGGTAGTTGTCTGTCCCAGGCAATGAAAAAAGGGTTCCCCCTACTACTGTAGCACCTTGAAATGGGGCTGCTGTGCCGTTCGGTGCAGTGCCAAAAGTGTGTCTGTTCTCTGCTGGCTGCCAGTTAGGGCAGGCATATATGGCTGTGCTGCTTGTTGCTGGTGTGGTGGATGGCAGGGGCTGGGGATCTGTGGGGGCAACTGTGTGCAGTCCTAATGAATCTTGTAGGGTATCAAAGTCATTCGGGAAGTGAGCCCTTAGGGGCTACCTAGGTGGTGACACTCATAATGTTGGTGGTTGTAATTCCTTCCCTGCCTGCTGTGATAAAAATTGCCCCACATCCTACATGTCCAGCACTGCCCAGGCCCCCCTCCTCTGGGTCCTGAACCACCAAATCCCCCTCCTCTAGACCCTTGGAACACACCTTGTCCTCGTTGCTGTCCTCCTTGCCAGTGGGGTCCAGAAAATTGCTGGTTTCCTCCCCACTGCCCTTGTCCTCCTTCAGCCCAAACTGCTGCTATTATTGCCTGGGTTGCGTTAGAAGCACACCCTTCCTCCCCCTTCTGATCTGGGGGTGGCCCTATCAATACTGTAGCCACTTTTACCAGTTTATTTTGAACTAGTTTCGCTTCCTCTGCCTGTCACCTTTGTATAGTTTATTTTCCCCCCTCTTTCATTCTCCTACAATGGTGAACTATAATGCTTTGGATCTCAGGCCACCCCTTTGCTTCCACCCTAGCTATCTTGTCAAGGGCTTTCTGCACTGCGTTGGGAAGCTCTCTTTTTACTATGAAATAAAAAATTGAAGTTGATTGATCCCAGGCGCTGCCTGTCTCTGCTCTCCATATCTCTTGGACCCTAAGAATACACTGTGCAGCTTCTTCCTCATTCCCCATTGTGCACTGCATTATTAATTGTAAATTTGGGGTGACTGGGAATGTGCATTGCAGTGCATCCCATACTCATGCCCTAATGTTATTGAATGATGCTCCATCATGGGCATCGGTACTTAACGTTACTCGCGGGTACCCAGCTTTAATTCACACTGTCTCCGCTTGGTCTCCTACTGCTGCTACCAACAAACTCTTCATGTCCCCTATTGCTAAGGGTACCCTTGCTGTGTTTTTTCCAAATGCATAGATCCATTTCCCCACCCCCGCTGTGAGCTGTGGGAGCCCCTTGAGGAGGTGTTTTAGTTCATTTGTGCCTGGGGTACATAGTGTGTTCGCCCAGCGCCTTTGTGTATAAGCAGCATTTGCATTTTTAGTTTTCCTTTCCCACACATAGTTGCACTTCCATTTTTCTGTGATAATGCTATTCTGCCAAATCTTTCTCTTAACCTTCCATTCCATAGACTCTCTAGTCTCAGTGTGGCCTGGGTGCATGTTCGCCCCTTCCCTCTCCTTCTTCTTTAGTGCCATCAAAGTAATTCCAGTATTCCTTGTCCCCTCTTCGGGACCCTACATTCTCGTATCCCAAGCTGCCTGTTTCCCGTCCCACTCTACGTGGGCCATTCTTATAGGCACAATGTCTATTCTAAATAGGAAGTCACCTGACTTCCACTCGTCCCAGGGTGACTGTTGGGGTGCCCCTGCAGGCAACATTGTGTCTCTCCCACCATAGTCGCTTCACATACTGCTACCTCTAGGTCTCTCACGCTCACCTCGGTGTGGGCACTAACCTCCGGAGGTGAGACATATGGCGGGGATGGGGCTGTGCTAGGTGCGGCCACCATGGTGCCTGCCGACACATATGTCGGGTTGGTATACCCTTCTGCTGGGCAAGTTGCTAGTGGGTATATCCCCCTTTTCAATCTCCAGTTTCTTCTCACCCTCCCCTGCGCCCGTCTCCTTGTTACTGTCCAGTGCAGCCTTTTCTACCTTTGAATCCTTTGTTTCTTCTGACATTTTCCAGAGGTTTAATGCATCCCTCCTATTCTGTAACCGTCTCCCCTTATACCTTGCTGTTAGAAAGGTAGACATGTATTCCAGTGCACATTTGTCAAAGGATCCCTGCTCTGGCCAGGAATGAGACATCCCCTCCCCTTTAGTCTCAGTCATTCATTGGTTGTGGTGCTTTTTAATTTTCTCTCAGGTAAGGGCAAAGCCTTACATATATCCCCTAAGGGCTTGCTTGTCCCCATAGTCATGTCTGGCGTGTGTTTTGCGTTGAGGCTACACCTATTCTGTTGCACCACAATCAAAACAGAAAATTGTTTAACACGTTAAAAGCAAATACATTTTCGTCTGGTCTTTTAGTACGTGTCAATACTGTCAATGGACTCACAGAAAAATCATTAGTTCACTCCCCCCCACTATTCCCCAATAAAGCTTCTTTGCACACCCACTACAAACTCGCCTGATGCGCCCACACAGGCATACCATACACGCCCCTCCTGGACCTCCTCCTTTACACTTTAAAGTACACCAACAAAACAAACCAAAAAAACAAGCTAAAACATTAACCACTACCTTTCCCGAGCTCTATATACCTAGCTCCTATGTTTCTCCTTATTTTTCTGCTGCACTAGTCAAAACAGTGCATGTGGCGCCACCTTCCCCTCTCACTCGGAGGTGGGGGAACTCCTGAATTCCCTTTTCCTTATCCTTAATATCCTTAAAAAAGTTAATAAAAATGGCCAGACAAAATCAACACAATCCAAAAACCAAAACACACTCAATTTCATTCACTGTGTGTTCAATTTATTCACACTGCTCCACATACCCAACCCTACTTTGTTATCCCTTGCAGGCTTTGCTCACATGTTCACGTTCTCCCGAAAGCCTCCATTCATGGGGATCCACAACAGACCTTCACCTCTCCTTGGGGCAGCACCCGCTCTAAAGAGAAGGCGGGATTCTGCAAAACAGCACCCACAAGGCCACTCAGCGTACGCATTTTGGGACTGGTGCCCGTAGGTGGGCATGGCCCTTTTGGAGAGACTGCCTGATACCTCTGCAGGCAGAAGGGCGATGGAATCATGTTGCAATGGTCACCAAATGAAGGCAAGTCCCTTTTTACGCACACTCCAGAATAAATACACCCCACTAGGGAAAAAGGCCAGGAGATAGCATTGCAAAAATAAGAAGGTTTAATAATATGAATGCAAATATCAGCATTAGCACTCTGCTGCTCGAGAACATTCTGCCTAGTCTGAGAAAAAGCAGAAGTTTTAAAAAGCTGTGTTGGGTCATCATATACAGTAAAAACTGGTGCCACTGATTGGCAAGAACATATACATGGGCCTGCTCCATAGGCGATGCCAGGCTACTATTGGTTAGGTTCTTCACCATCTATTAGGCTCTCCACGTGGGTCAGCTGGGCTCATCCTCCTGTCTGGTAAAGGTCGGATCGCTCAAATGTTAGATTTATACTAACACGCCAAACCTACTACTGCAACACTGTGGCATGCACCTGGGCGACTCGGGGTTGGTGCCGGGGGAAGTGAGGATGAAATACAGTCACGCTGAACCACACATTCTGGGCTTCATTGATACCACACCTCTCGCACTCAAGGTCGCCACCCTGGCTTTCTGATCTCTAATTTATCCCTCCCTGTACGTCGTGTTACCAAGGATGTGTTTTATGCTGGGGGTGAAACAGACGTCTGCTTAGATCTTTTATGGATGCTTGATTTGTGCTAGGACTTGGGGGTCACTTGCTTATCATAGAATGCAGAGGTGTGGGGGTCGGGTGAGTTGTGTGGGGTTGGCTTTGGGCTGGCTGGGGGTGGGGGTTAGAGGCTTAATGGCAGCTTAGTGGTGATGAATGGACGCAGCGCGGAGTCTGGTGCTTCTCACGCTCTTGCAGGAGCTCATTCCTCTGAGCAATAGTAAATGTTTCTAACAGTGAATGGGCATGGGGGGAGTGGACTTCCATCAGAACTGGCAGCATGGATTCATCCTGCCTTAATGATGTTGAGCCTAGTGAAATCTTTCCATGAGCTCAGCTGGTGCAGCAGGGTTATGCAAGCCTGTGTTTTCGTCATAAATACAAAATGGCCTTTCTTTCTATGTGTCACCTAATGCCATGCATCTACTGTTCATGCTATATTGCTTTTTGCAGCAAGTTTGAGAGTGCAGTTTTCTCCCCACTTATACACTACACTATCTCATGTGGGTTTTGCCTTACCTGAAAGCACTTAGGGGGTGGGATATAGTCATTTCCACCCCAACAGCCTTGAAGATGACCTATGGTAGAAACACGTGTTGGCTGCAAGAAGGCATTGGCTGCAAGCAGGCATTGCCTCCTGACTTCTGATAAATCATGATAACGATAATCTGCATTACCATTTGATGAATTCACAACACTACCCAACTGTGACTAGTGGACGATATCAAGATAATGATTACTGAACAATGGAAACTTTGCTGATCTAGCGCAATTCGCCAACCCAATCCAGATACAACAAGTCTGAGGGAGAGAAAATGGCAGGAGGAAGGCTCGGCCCCCACATGTGCTCTTCGAAATCAGGGAACTTTGAAGAATGTCTTAGAAGCCAAACGGAGGGACCTTTTTGGAGAGAAAGGAATACGTTTGGCCTGCGAATCCTCAGCTCCAAGGTGATAAAAAGCCTGGTGAGTGATGCAGATGATCTTAAATTCAATGCTCAACGGGAGCCAGTGAAGTTGCCGAAGGAAAGCCTATGAATGTGACAATGGACCATCTCCAAGTGCCAGCTGAGCTGCAGCATTTTGAAGAAGCTGCAGTCTTTGTATACAAATGGCTGGTTGGCCCAGATAAATTCCATTATAATAATCAATGGACAAAGAGCCGATGCAGCTACCACCTTCGCTCGCAACTCGGAAGGCAAAAATGGCAGTGTCTTCATCAGAATCTTCAACTTCATATAACCAGAATTGTATACTGATGACATTTGTATCTCCCGAGAGCTATAAGACAAGATTTTAACCCCTTAACTGCCATGGGTCCCCCCCAGTGCCAAGGCCTTTTTTGGTGATTTTGGTATGTCACCATTCAATGCTGTGTAACTTTTTTGTTACATTTTGGCCCCTTTTTTTCCCACATGTAGGTGGCTGTAACGCCACCAAGGTATCCTAGATTGCTGAAGGGGGTGAGATAAAATAACCAAAGAGGGAGAACATATTGGGTTTTTTCAGTACAAAGAAGCCTGTGTTTTTTTACTTGTAAGTGCTATGAACAAATGGTTTGCTGTGCTAAATTCCCCATTTTCACACCTTCAAGAACAGGTTGAGTGGAAACCAAAAAATATATTTTGATATGGTTACCAACCGTTTTGTGAGAGGTAGGTGATTTTGGCCTTTTTTTCCAATTTGACACGCGTAGATGGAATGAAGAAAAGGGTAAGAAAACTGAAAGGGAGGATAGACAGACATACATTTCTGAAAAGTAGACAACATTCCAAGTTTAGGAAGGGTGATATGCGCAGGTCAGACAACTACTATGTAGGGAAAAATTCCATAGTTTGGGGAAAAATCGGGAAAATGACAGAAAAAAAGGTATGTGATGGACATGATTGGCCCAGTAAGGCAATGGCTTCTGTGGATTTTGAGAAAAACAATGCTCCGCTACATTCCCTTGACTCTTAGTTAGGAATTCACATATTTTTTGTAATGTTTCACAAAACAAGCAATACCACAAGCCAAAAACCGAGGCATGGTATACAGGAGTTTTCTGCTTACGGCCTCAACAGACATACTTAGCATGTGTAAATAAGGAAAACAATTGTGGTGATGAAGGGCAAGCATACATTTTCTGAAAGAGCACAGGCAGACCTTTTGAAGGGTAGGTGACTTGTGCAGGTTACAAAAGTGTGTAGTGCCTAAAGCAGCGGCTAAATGTAGGTCACATTTGGTAATGAAAGGGTTGTGTGACAAAGGGCATGAGAGAAGCGAGTCCCCTTTCCTAGCACGCCAAATATCATGGAGTGCCATTGCCTCCAAGGCTTTCTTCAAAACCTTCAAAGGGGCATTTGTGCCCGACAGTATTTTGGAGCTTCTGTCTAGTCTGGGGTCCTATGCTATATTGAGATCACCCCCCATGATAATGTCCCCTGTAGCGAATTCCTCTAATGCAACAAGGGTCCCTCGCAGGAATCCATCTTGCCTTGTGTTGGGTGCATATATTGATGCTAGAGTGATATGTCTGCCTTCTATTTTTACATTTAAAAAGTGGTAGCAGCCCTCTTTGTCAACAAAGAGTCCTGGACATGTGCCTTAAGTCTGTCTTGTATGGCTATTAGGACTCCCGCCCTCTTACCTTCCGCCTTGGCTTGGTAAGTTTGAGAGGCCCCCCTTATCTTGACCTGTGTTTTGTCACCTTTCTTTACATGGGTTTCCTGGTACATAATAATGTCTGCTCTTATCCTCCAGGCCTGTCGTTCTCATTTTTTCCTTTTAATCATGGTGTTCCTCCCCCTGACATTATGTGTCAGGATCTTTATCTGTCTCAAGGTCCCGCTATCCATGATCCTCTATTTCCTGGCCTTCACCCCTCTTGTTCCTCTCTTGTCTGCAGAGTTTTCCTGCTTGTTCCTCCCCTGCCATCCCGACAACCATTGGTACTGTACCCTTTCCCCCTGCCCAATTCCCTTCCCCAGCCCCCCAACTTCCCTTCCCCCCTGAGTGGGGCTAGGTTCCTATGAGCGTCCAGACAAAGTGTCCCACGCACCTCACCCCCTATCCACCTCAGGTTCGAGTTGTGGGGAGTCCTAAACCCCACTTCGGATTCCATACATGCCCTTCCTCCTTCACTCTTGGCCCTGTGCTTAGGATTTCCAGTCGAGACATCGCCCCTTGGCTTGTCCGAATGTTCTGTTCTTTTTATGCCCTTCTTCATACTTCATCAGAGATTCGATTTGCCTCATCTTCTCCTCCCTCCCATGCTATTCCTCATTACTGTTTTCCATCCTTCTTGCTTGTTGGGGCCTTTTTGTCTTCCCTCTGCCTGGCCATCCCCGTCATCCTGTTGTATTCCTAGGATCTGTTCCCCTTTTTTGCATGATGTTATTCGAGCTGGTTCCCTTCCCAGATGAAGAGAAAGAAAAACGGGACGGTCCATTTGTATTTCACTTGGTTGTCCATTAGATGTTGAACCACAGGGCTCATTTTCCTTCTCTTCATTAATGTTGATAGTGCTAGATCTTGGTACAGCTGTACTTCTTGACCATTTATCTGCACCGGGCCTACATATCTTGCTTTTCGTAGTATTTGTTCTTTCTATGTGTAGGAGGATATGGCTGCTAGCACGTCTCTTGGCCTGGTCCCGGGTTCCGTTAATCTTCTTGGTCCCACACGGTACAATCTGTCCACCTTTATCTGGGTTTCCGCTTCCTACGGCAGGACTTCCACGAAGAGGATGACTGTTCCCTGGAGGTCTTTGTCCTCGACTGATTCTGGCAAGTTTTTGATTCTGATGTTTGATCTTCTCAATCTGTTTTCCAAATCTTCACATTGGAGTTTGAGATTATTGGAGATGCGTACTAGTTGTTCGACTATTTCATCTGATTTCTATGTGTCTTCTTTCACCTGTTTAACTACTTTTTCCAGTGTGTTGTCCTTTCTTCCAGCTTTGCAATGTCCATCTTCACCTCTTGGATTGATTGTTTCATGTCTTCTGTTAGCATCTGGAAATGTTCTTGAATGGAAAGCAAACATGCACTCTGTAGTTTTGCATGTCCGCTTTGGTCATTGAGTTGTCCCCCATGTCTTACAGCTCTGTGTCGTGTGTATCTCTTGTGGGTTCCCATTTTCTTGTCGTGGTCATCTCGACAGCACTTCAGAGTTGTTTCAAGCTTCTATTCTGTTTTATGTAGGGGCTGGGGGGCAGGGAACTGAGCTGGGGTTGTGGTATATCCTCTAGATTTGTACATCAACGCTGGTGTGATGGTCTTCTCTCTGTTCTTTTCTAATTGAGCTCGGTCCCCTATTTAAATATTTACTCGTGTGTGATTATGTGTTCGGTAGGGCACCATCTCTCTGTTTCCCCTGCGCCTGATGAGACCTTGCTGGGATGGTGTTCCTTTACCCTCCTGTTGTCGTGATTTGGGCTTGTCTCATAAGGTTAGGGTTGACACCCGTTCATTTTGGTTAGGGGGGTGATTTCCCTTCTAGATTCTATTTTGTCAGGCGTTTGCGCTGATGCCACATATTGTCTCAAGGTGCAGAGGGCCCGGTTGCAGGTTTATTGGTCATTCCATGCCTGGTTCTCCCTTCACTGGAGCTTTATGTGCTGCTAGATTGATATTGCACGTGCCATTGCCTATGTCCGCACCAGTGTTTTGTTTCTTCGTAATCCTGTTGGTGCCCTTCTGGTTGGGCACTGGTTGCTTGTGTTGATGGCCCTGTGGGTGTGCCTATGCTTTGTCTGCCTCTATGTTGAGGGGTTCGCCACAGGGATGATAGTGGGTGAGTAGGCCCGCGTTACATACTGTCTTTACTGCCCCTGCCCTTAAGTGGTCTTTCCCCACTTTATTTTTCCATTTGTCTTATTTTCCTTGTGGTTACAGCATCATTTGGGGCCCACTGGTATCTGATGCAGGCCCAAATTGCTGCAGTGGGAGTATGGAAGGTTGCTTGGTGCGCAATGTACTCACTGCAATGTTATAGTGACTGATGGCCGCCATGTCTAGTTTTTTTTTGTCTTCTTTCCCAACGCAGCTTGCTCCTCGTTTCTTTGCCCTCCAGGGCTTCGTGCTGACTCTGGTTTCTATTTCGTGGGGGGACAAGTGGTGGTCCCTACTGGGTTGTGTGTGCAGATGAAACAATTCTAAGGACAAGCAGTACACCCAGTTATTTTTTAGGGTGTTACATAGTTTGGAGAGCCTGCTTTTAAGGAGGCCGTTGATAATTTCTATCCCCCCATTCGCTTGTGGATAGTAAATTGAACACATCCGACGTTTGATTCCTGACAGGGTAGTTATTTCCTGGAAGAGCACATTGTAAAAATGGGTGCCGTTATCTGATCTTAAAACATCACACACTCCCCAGCAGGGGAAGACCTCTCTGACGAGGAATTATGCGGCACACTTGGCATCTGAGTGGGCACATGGGCCAGCCTCAAACCTCCTGGGGAATGGACACACCAGCACAATCAAATATCATGCCCCATTATATCGTTCGGCCCATGTCTGTGTAATGAATATGCAGTTCACAGAATGGGCTGACAGGGTGGGGCAGAGTCCCTCGCAGCGTTCTGAGCATCATTTCTGTACTGAACACTTGGCATGGGGTACATTGAATGACCGTAGTCGAGAGGTGTTCCCGCAAGTTGGGGATTTACAGATCTTTTTGGATGTCTGCTGCAATGTGTTGTGTAGTGGGTTATTGCATGCACCCACGTTGGAGCCATATATCCTGTTCATCGGGGGGTGCTCTATGCTGCAACTCAATTATCTCTGCGATAGGGAGAGCTGTGTTTGCTTCTGTATCTGTTCTGGTGCTTACTATAGTTACAGCGTATCCAGCAGATGTGGACACGGGGAGATACGCTGCAGCTTTCACTGCCGCATCTGCGGCTGCATTTCTCAATGAGATTTTGTCTGTATTGTGTGTATGTACTGCGCATTTAATGACTGCCACCACAGAGGGTTCTGCGAGGGCAGAAATCAGTGTTTTGAGCAGGGCAGCATGCTGTACTGGTGAGCCATCTGCTCTCCTGAACCCCCTTCCTTTGCAGCGTGACAGACCTTCATGTGCTCCTACATAGGCAGAATCTGAATAGATGGTGTCATAACACCCTTTAGAGGCCCACATGGCTTCTATTAATGAATACTTTGTGGATAGTCTCCTCATTACAAGTGTTTCATATTCTCACTCTGCTAGGCATACCACTGCTGCCCCAACATGTCTCTCACGTGTCTCTTAATCAATTGATGCTGACCCACCAACAAAGAAGGTTTCTCCTTCTTTTAAGAGGTTATCTTTTGCTTTGTGGTTATCATCGTCTTCGCCTTCATAAGATGCACAGTCATGCTGTTGCAATACTTTGGAGGTGCATGGTTGTGTGAGAAAAGTGGCTGGGTTCACTGTATTGCACCTTAGAACATGGATGTGGGGGCTTGACAATATTATTTCATAAGCTGATGCTCTCTGTGTGGTGTGTGTGGACTTTGAACGAACCAGAATCGCGAACAGTGAGTGTCCCACATGCAGCATTACTGAGCATCCCATCACAATTGTAGAGCTCTTTTCAATTGCAAAGGCCGCGGCTGCAAGCGCTTGTTCACACACAAACTGCCCCTGCATCACAGAGTTGAGTGTGCCACTGTAATAAGCCAGTGGTGTACGGCCCATTGTGCTTTTCTGGGTAAATACTGCTGTCATGAGTGTACAATTTGAGTGTGAATAAATATAAAACTCCTGCATGTAATCTGAGGAGGCAAGGCAGGCGCTCTCGAAATCACTTCTTTTAAGTCATTGAAGCTTGTTATCATCTCTGGTGTCCAATCTATTCAGTTTCTCACTTTTTGTGCTTCCTTGAGGCCCTGTAAGAGCGACCTTGTGTTTGCTGTATAATCTAGATAATCTAGAATCCATGCCCTGCAATACTTACACAATCCTAAACATTTTTGCATGTCTTTTACTGTGACTGGTTTGGGAGTGGCACGCACTGTTGCTGCTCTGTCGGGGATTATTCTTTTTCCATTTTTGGAAATGAGTTGCCCCAGGTAAAGTACTTATAATTGGCATAACTGCTGAACCCATATGCATGCATTAGTATTGGCCGAACCCCAAACCCTCTCCCGTAATGATAGGCTCACAACTTGTGTCAAGTGTTGGCAATAAAAGGCCGTAGGATTTTATTGTACAGATATGAGTTATGGCAATAACAATATCACATATCATGATGGTATCATACTTTTGGGCACCGGGTCCTGAGGTTACCCCCTCTGACCTGTGCCACCTTCGTGTATCCCACGACTTGTTGTGGGCACCGTACAGTGCCTTGTACTTCTTTTTGTTCTTCTCCCCTTTTTGTAGGGTGGGCGGGTTCTGTGGTAAAGAAGCAAGAAGATTTGGAACACACTGAGTAAACAGTGAACCTCCTGTTTGCTTGGGTCCCCGTTCAGGGTCCACAAACAGATTGTGTTTACTCTGAGCATGCTGCTCATATTTATTGGACCCAGGGAGGCCCTCGGTCTTTGTTGTGTATGTGGTGGGGGCTGCTGTTGTCGCAGCCCCCGGCTGGATAGCCGACTGTCTGGCCCCCTGGTGGGGGCAGATCTTTTGAACCTGGGCCCTGCCTGACAGTTGTTTTCCTTATGGCGCTTAGCACCTTGCTGTTTGGAGGAAGGGTGAGATGACTGTTCGCACCTCACCCTTCCATGGCTTTGTGCTGCCGAGACTGCGTGTCTCTGTAGCTGGGGGGAGGAGAGGTGCAGGCACGGGGAGGTTGGGGCTGCCCCTCTCCCAGCTGCCGATGGTAACAGCAGTTACCCTGCCTCGCTTGTGGGATGCCCATGCAGCATTGCCCAGTACTGGGGTTTTGTCCACTTTGTACCCCTTCCTTGCTATCAACTATAGTAATGCAATAGAGTCCCTTTGACAGCCTTGCTCACTGTCGCTGCAGACCAGTAGGACATCTACAAATTGACCTATCATGCTGGGTACTTGGATGTTCCCTAAGTCTTAATGTAATAGCCTGTTCAAAATGATAGGGCTCTCACAATACCTTTGGGGTCAAACAAGTGCGTTCATAGTGCTTTCCGCCCAGGGTAAAAGCTGTGAGGTACTGTGACTCTGGGTGAAGAGGTACTGAGAAGAATGCGTTCTTCAAGTTGACCACAGTGAAATGGGTTGCTTCCTTGGGGATGCTGCACAAAACGGACACTGGGTTAGGGAAAATTGGGAACTCATTCTGTACTATGTCATTGAGGGGACAGAGATCTTGGCTCATTCTCCAACTGCCCCTGTTACCTTTTTAATGGGGTATATGGCCGTATTGCATGGTGAGGTAGAGGGTTCCATAACCCGTTGGTGCAACAGGGCCTGCAGTATTTCTCGAATCCCTTCCTCCACTTCTCTGGACAGTGGGTATAGTTTTACCTATGGAAGTACAACACCTGGTTTTAAGTGTGATTTTTACAGGAGTCACCTCTTTCAGCATCCCTATATCATGGGGGTTTGTGGTCCATAAATGTGTGGGGACGTATTGCAAATCGATCTGGCTGAATGTGGGTGGTGTAACAACTGCCATCAGGGTGCTCTGCACCTTCCTATATTGCACCATGATTTCACATGGTATACAAATCTCATGGATAATTTTTCCATCATTATTGTCATTCCCTGAGGAGGAGACCGATCCTCTCCCAGACCTCCTATGCACTGAAGCCATAGATGGATCAGTTGAAGGTGTCAACCTTGCAACGGACCTGTGAGAAAAGCAACTGACAGACTGTCCCCATTTACTGGGACAGTTTGCTGGTCAGTTTTCGCTGCCTCCAGTTCGCGCAGATTGGTGCACCCATGATATGGACACTGGAGACAGTAAACTGGTGAAGAGCAGGATTCACTGGATCTCTAATAAGGTCAGGGACTCCATCAAGGATGACGTTTTCAATATGTTGTCCCTAGGAGTGATAGAGCCTCCCCACAACCTCTGAGCTAGCACAGTGGTACAAGACTGAAATGTGCATTTGTGTGGACTAGAAGGGGCTCAATTCTGTCATGAAGACAGATGCTCACCCCATTCATCGGGCAGATGAGCTCATTGATAAGCTTGGCACTGCCAAGTACATGAGTACCTTTGACCTCACGGCAGGGTACTGGCAGGCCGGCTTGACAGAGAGACAGAGAGATGTCACCATTTTCATCCCCAGAATGACATTATCTGCTCACACTGATACACATTGGATTGAAGAAACCCTGACACTTTTCAGCAGATGGTTAATCAGGTTTTGTCTGGGCCGGAAAACTTCAGTGTCACCTATTTAGTTATCATTGCTGTGTTCAGCCACACAGGGAAGGTCACTTATCCCACCTGAAATAAGTGCTTCAGGAGCTGCAGAATGCAGGTCTCACTAAAAAAGGTCATGAATTACCAGATAGCACAGGGCACAGTGACTTGCCTAGTCCACCTGGTTGGAGAGGTAAGAAGCAACCTGTTGAAGCAAAGGTAGAGGCTGTGAAGTATTGGAACATCCTCATCACACAGACACAGATGAGAGCCTTCCAAGGTCTCACTGGGTACTACTGGTCGGTCAGCAAGGGGCACAGGACCATTGCCATGCCCCTGAATGATGTGACTTCCAACAAGATGCCAAAGTAGGTAACTTGGACAGCAGCCTGTTAAACCTCCTTTCAAGATTTGAAGGACGGATTGTGCAGAGCACCGGTTCAGAAAGTAACAGACTATGGTCAGGAGTTCATTATCCATGATTTAAAGCAGACAGGAATGTAACTCTGAAAAAAGATCATTTGTGTAGTACAACAACCTTGAAAGTGGGCTTGTTGAACACACAATCACTAAACAAACATGCACATAATGTAGATGACCTTGTCAGGGACAAGGATTTAGACCTCATGTGCATTACGGAAACATGGTTGAAGGACCCCATCGGTCCAACAGGTATAAATGTAGTGCCAGAAGGTTATGTGTTGTATAACAAAAATAGAGAAAATATAGTGGGGGTGGAGTAGCTGTAATAGATAGAGAGGCACTAAAACTCTTTAAAGCTACTTTTGAATGCATGGTCTGTGAGTCCATCCAATTAAAGTTGACCCACACACCAAATGACTGCCTAAATATTATTGTGGTATACAGACCACCTTCCTTAGTTTCTGACATTAATAACAAAGTCTCATCGCAAATAAGCAAGCTTGTTTCCAACAACACGTCTACCTTTCTAGTGGGGGATATGAATCGATGGAAGGGGAATCCAGCTGACAAAGAAGCCACAGTACTGGAAAATACTATAATAAACTTGGGTTTCCAAGTAATAAACAATTAACCCACTACCCTGCAGGGGGACCAGCTGGACTGGGTGTGTACTAACAATTTACTATCCCCAAGGGTTAAAACAGAGCCTTGCATCTGCTCTGACGATAGCTTGGTCACTTTCGAGATGCAGCTCGACCCTTCCATCAAACAACAAGAGAATCTGCATGTGAAAGTGTGGAGCAGAAACCTTAAAACAATAGGTTCAGAGCAATTGAAACCATGTCTAAAGCAGATCATTGAGTCATTTACTGTTAACGATGACTGTGAAAACATGTTATCGAAATACACCAAACATATACAAGACATGGTGGAAAAGTATGCTCCATTAAAAGGTAGGTTAGTCAGGAAAAATGACAACCAAGCTAAATGGTATGACGGGGAAATTAACAAACTTAAACATGCAAAACATGGCGCCAGAATCCTACTCAGGAAAACAGGGAGGACTGGAAACGCTCTGATCAATCCTATAGGAAGGGAGTTAAGGAAGCTAAGAAGAACTATTATAATAAAGACATTTAAGAGGTTCCTAACTCAACCAGCAAATTATTTGAGATTCCCGCACCGCCACAAAATCCCATCAAGTAAGACTGTGATAGGGTGCAAGAAGCTTTTGCAGCCAAAAGCTTAAAAGCCAGAAATAATATCATATCAGCTAGGGCAGCTGCTAGTTTAGAAATGTCCCCCTTTGGGAGACATTCTTACACAGGAAAATAAAGATACATTTATTTTCTCTATGGTCTCAGAGGAGGAATTATCTTTGGTAATGTCTAAA
Source organism: Ambystoma mexicanum (assembly GCF_040938575.1). NCBI lineage: Eukaryota > Metazoa > Chordata > Amphibia > Caudata > Ambystomatidae > Ambystoma > Ambystoma mexicanum. The sequence goes on from NC_090925.1 coordinate 1,076,911,390, forward strand.
ATGAAGCCTACATCATTTGCGGAAAACATTTTACCTACCAAGATCATCCTGGAGCATAAAGAACTTTTTGTGCCCACACTGATTAGGCTATTTAACTCATCCTTCAGTGAGGGATTCGTTTCCAAAGCTATCAAGAAGGTCACGATAACTACATTGGTTAAAAAGGCGAGCTTAGATCCTAAAGAACCTAGCAATTTATGTTGTATCATCAATTCCAACTTCATTCTGAAGATCTTGGACAAAATTGCAACTAATCAACTGCAAAAACATGTGAAATCCCTGGAGATACTACACGAGCAACAATCGGGTTTCGGGCAGCCCACAGTACTGAGTCAGCCATGCTTGACCTGCAGACCCATATGTTGGAAATGATCGATAAAGGCAAATCCGGGATACTTATGCTGTTCGACCTTAGCACAGCTTTTGACCTGGTAGACCATCAGATACTTCAGTCAGCGCTTGACAAAATATCCGGCTGTACCACTACAGCGCTGGAATGGTTTACCTCTTTTCTAAAGGATAGGAAAGCAAGAATACATTGGGGTGAAAAATTCTCTGAGGTAGCTCTGATTATGTTTGGAGTTCCTCAGGGAGCCAGCTTATCCCCATTGCTTTTCAATCTATACATGAGAAGTGTCTGTGACCTGCTGGAAATCATTGGTGTATTTTTCACCAATTACGCCAATGACACTCAGTTTATCTTCGAATTGAGTGGAGACCATGGCATCCATAGCGCCAAAATAGCAGAGGTCTACAATGTTATTGACATCTGGATGCAAAAACATTGGATGTGCCTAAATAACACAAAGACAGAACTCATGATTTTCGGGTCTCGCCGTGCAAGATCCAAACTTGGAGCCGAGTACAAAGCCTTCTCCATTAAAGAAGCCATCATTCCAGTGATGTCTCAATTATAAATGCTGGGGATGATGGTAGAAGCGTTTGTTGGCTCGGAAGCACAGGTCAACTACCTGCACAAAAATAACGCGTACTACCTGCATCTATTAAGAGCCATAAAACCCTTCATAAATGAAGAAAACACTGCAACGATTGCGAGAGCAATTATAATGTCATGCTTGGATTATGGTAATGGCTAGCTGTTGGGAGCCACCAAGAGAGAGCTTCAAAGGTGCCAAGTAATACAAAATGACGCAGTTCACGTTGTAAGGTAAAAAAAATAGAGACCATATATCGGCAGGTAGAAAGGAGCTTCAGTGGCTCAGAATAGAAGACAGAGTCATGTTTAAGGCCATGACGATAGTCCATAGATGCCTCTTTGGAGAAGCACCAAGTTACTTAGTTAATTAGTGTCAGGACGAGGCAGATCGTTCCCAGTACAGGCCACAATAGGTTGGAATAAATTACCAGCTACCCTGAGACAAGAGGCGAACTATCCCAGTTTCAGGAAAGCACTGAAAACTTTGCTATTCCAATAAACTGTAAAATTCCTCTGGAATACACGCAGCTTTGTCAGGTTAGTGAGTTTCCTGGGTGTAATCTGTAATTTATGCTTTATCGGTCTGCCGCGCCCTAATGCACGCGGGCTTTTGGCGCATTACAAATATATAGACATAGACATAGACATAAACATCCAGACAGACAACTGTGATTTTGGGATTGGAGCAGTGTTAGCGCAGCTGAACGCTCAAAGGTCAGAGCAACCTCTTGCCTACATTAGCAGGCGATTGACAAAAGGGAAAGGAACTGGGCCATTGCTGAAAACCTGGGCAGTAAAGAAGCTGAAACCCTACGTATTTGAGTCGCATTTACTATCCAATCAGACTAGTGGCATCTTCAATGGTTAATGGCCATGCAAGGGGAGAACCCTATGTTTTTGCGTTGGGCCATTTCCCTACAGGAATTAAATAGGAACATACAGCACAAGCCAGGAAATGCAGATGGCCTCAGCTGGTACGTCCATCTTGATATCGAACCAGACCCTCAGTAGGGTGGTCGTTCACATGCTGAGGCTGGGGGGCATGTGAGTAATTTGACCATTTGAATGGTGGGTGTGTAGTCGCCTGGCCTTTTTTTGAAATGTGTAATTAAATGGTATAATGGTAAACCAACCTCAGGAAAATGTGTGGAGCTAATCCAGACACATTTTCCTATGCTCACACCATGACAAATACATAGACCGGTGTACTCTGGGTGGATACAGCCGACAGGCACAGTCCACCCTGTCATACTTAGTTGGATGTGACAGCCAGGAGTACACTAGGTCATCTCGTCTCCAGGAAGGGGAAGGACCAAGCTTCTGCCTGTCATGGGCAGCTTGATTAATTAACAAAGGCTCCATGGATCTGCCATGCTCATTTGTTAGGCCCTGCATCTGTTGGCAGTGATTAACATACCGATTAGGGGATATTTCAAACAGGCTCACATGGGTCCTGGTTGCAGAGGTTAACAAAGGAGACAGGAAACACAACAACCTTTCATGTGTAACCATGTCAACCTGAGCCATGTCCCTCCCTCAGTATCGAGGACAGGGAGCTGTCATGTCTGGGACAGTGTGTTTACAGTAGGTCACCCTGGTAAGGGGACCTCATTCATAAGGCACAAGATTGTGGTTTGCAGGAGCCGGAGAGTCTGGTCTTGCCAGAGCTTCAAGGGAGAACTGCTACTTTAATCATAAACTACAGAAAGATCCATCAATCAGAGAGACTCTTTGATGAACAACAGACAGGAAGATGGGTGAGAATTAGTATCACACGTTTTCAACCCCCTCACCTTTCCTATTGCAAACAATTGTGGCTATTACCTCATGCATACAGGAGGTTGTTGGTGGGGACCCCAGGATTGGTTCATTTAGGTAGGCTAAGCCTACACTAATCACTGTGGCACATTTGGCTTTTAGAGAGGGCTGAGTCACTCTTTTGGCAGATTATATGAAGACTTCACTTGAAGTAACATAGAAGAACTCAACCTTGGAAACTGGCTGAAGGTACAGTCTGCCTTGTATCTCCCACAGGTGAAGGAAGGCCAGGATTTCAAAAGAGGGAAGCAAGATCCCTCCCCTAAATATCTCCCAGGGAACAGAGGGAGCTACAGATTTGAGAGGACCGTCAAGCCGCTCCAGAACTGGTACCCAGCCAGCATAAAGCATCCCCTGCTAGGCTCTGCAGCATGCATCCTAGGTAGGAAGTGCCAGAAGGTCTCTCAACCTAAAACCAAGAAAAGGACAAGGCAGCTGCCTGCAACACACTCCACAACTGTGGGCCGTCCACCTTAAAGGACAACACAAACCCATTGAAGAAGCTGGGAGAAGTGCCTAAACGAGAAACTATCAATATCTGCCTTAAAGGATATTCTCGAGCCAGTCGAGTTCCTCGAGAGGCAACCGACTGCAACGCTGACCGTTGTCAGGCCGCAGTCGCTTAAAGACATCCAAGACATCTCGACCAGTGCTTCAGAACCACTGATCAGCGCTGAGACAACAATTCTTGACCCCAAGCCACTGAGAAGGCCAGCGTGCAGCCGTTCATCCAGCTTTGCTCCCTGAACAGTCTTGCCACCTGATCCCCGCAGGTGATTCCCATCTTGAACTCTGTCACCGAAGCCTGCAAAGTGTCCAAAGCCGACTCGACTCTGCCAAGTTCTGAGAACACCTACAACACAACGGACATTTTTGTTCTGTCCCTCTGGTCATTGCCAGAAGGCCACTAAAGACATTTTAAGACTCATTGCTTCCTGTGTGCCGAAGCCAAGAAACCATAAACTGGTCATTAACCATATCAACTACCCTCCGGTCAGTACCCAGAGTGCACCCCTTTTCCTTCTTTGAAACTCTGTGTCCTCTGTATTCCTTTACAGCTTGGGTTGTATTTCATAGTGTGCTAGAACTGTATATTGTGATAATACTGAAGTCGATATTTGTATACAACCATGACTGGGCAGCCCCTTTTATCATTGGGTAATAATTGTGTTTTTCCTGTGTTGAAACTAACCAACAATCCACCACCTTTCGGAGATAAGCCTGCCGTTCCGTCCATGTTACCAAAGTTGGACAAGGAGGTTTATAAATTGCTTGTTATTCCAATCTTTTTGGATCCCTTTTGGTGTACTAGAGACCGATATTTACCCCTAGACCACTGGTGTCCCAGAAGTTGATTTGTCACAGAGTCTTACACCAAACAGGTCCAGGTGCCACCAAAGCATAGAATGGGAACACCAACCTTCAGCCCTGGGTGGTGGGTAATTGACCTTTCTGGTTCTGGTGCAGGGGCTCCTGTCCAACCCTACCTACACTCCCAGCAACAGGTAACCCTTTTACCTTTGTTCCCTTTTCCAGTTCCTTCTCTCCTGGGTCCAGATCAGAAGACCAACTCGTCGCCATCTGTAATGAAGTGAGACTCCTGGAGGCAGCAGGTACGTTCTCAAGAGGTTGCTTTATTAAGATGCAGGTTACATGAGGTCAGGAACAAGACAGGTTCATATCAGGGAAAGAGGGTACAGGACAGGAGTGCACTGGCTCCCAAGACGTAGGCTCACATCTCCAATTACCTGCGTGCAAACATTCTCAGCACTCACGCAACCTTCTTCCAGTGACATCACTGGCTCAGGCATCCAGGAAGGACAAGACACCAGATATCATCCAAATGATTGAGGCTATGAAACTTTTTTTTTTTTACAAAAACCATGTTAGGTAATGGTGCAAAATATATGCATTTTTTGGGGTTCAAACCGAGGAAGTCTTGAGGAAGATTTGGCCATTGCTAATTGCCAGCCAACGATGGAAATGGAGCTGCCATGATTTCAGAGACCGTGCACAGTAATACGGGAATGTGCTGCCCACACACTGTTAACAGCACCAATTTAAGACATTGTTTTGGTGGTACGCTACTCCAGTAAGCTTAAATAACGAGCGCCCTAACAAACAGTGCTGTTGCTTGAGGTGCTGATACATCATATGTCTGGCCTATGTGTTTGTGAAGAGCGCCACTATACATGTTTACTGAATCCCTTTGTTCGAGAATGGGGTTGTAACACAGCACGGTATATCCCCACACTCATAGGCATTGTATGTGGTAAGGATTCCAGCTGGGAGTATAAGACATTGAACTCTGGCCTTGATGCAGCCTTAAAGGGCATATCATTAGCGCATCTGGAGAAGGCTAGCATCTGGGAGGCTAGTGCTCCCCAGTCGCGAGAGCACTGGTAGAGCGAGATTTTGAAATTACTCTGTCCACACAAAACAATTCTGGTTTTAGTGTGCACAGTAGGCACTTAAAATGACAAGTAAGTGTTTGTGAGCGGTTGTGAGTGATAGTGGAGGATGCACTTCATGCTGTGCGATTGACTTTATGGTAGCACTTTTGCAATGCACTTTAAACATATCATTGGTTCACACAAGAAGAGAGTTATTTTGTTAAACTTTCCAACATAAAGCAAATAACTTAGAGGCAACTAAGAGATGGCACATGTTAATAATCCCAACAATGTGTCAGGCTAGACAGCAGAAGCTACCAGCCTTTTTTATATGTATATATATTTATGTTTGCTAAAATGGAATCATATACTTTTTCTCCATCTCATTTTGTGAAACGGTATTTATTCTATCATGCATTGAAAGAAACAATTAAAAGGGAAAAAAGGAGATCCAGGTTTCCTCCAAATTAGTGCTTCCTCGTCAGAAGCCCATGTATGTTATCACATGTCTTCTCTTCAGACACACTGGTGAAGTGGAATGCAGTCTTTAAGAACAATTTGCAGCTGTTTTCTCCTCTTTACACAGGCAGAAACTGTGAATGCAAGCTCTAACTACTGGTAGAGGCCTAGATGCCATGCCTCTCCTTTGTACTTCTCCCTGTTTCCATCTCTATGGCCAATCAGGAGGTTTGGAATGGAGGCTCGTAGTCATTGGCCAAAGACACATGGGCAAGCCCGGTCAACGTGAAGCCACAGGTGAGGCTTGCCTTTTTTCCCTCCTGCTTGAGCTCTAGAAGCATTAGAATCCTATTGGTTGGGCTGTAGTGTGCTTTAGGTAAGCCTCACCACTAACCTGGGTGGGTCACCTACTACATGATGCACCAATGCCTCAATAGTTGATGGGCACGTGGGTTTCCTCTTCAGTCAGAAATGCAATAGTTTATAGACATTTTGCAATCATGCATAAAATGTAGCTCCTTGATAGCCAGCTTCTCACATTATTTCTCATTTATGAACTTCTTCATTAAAGTGCCATTGCATTTAGCGGAAAGAAGAGAACAGCTCAGATTTGAATCTCTGCACACGAGGGCACAGGGGCGTGCAGGGCTTTTCACGTGACCAAAAAGAGAAAGAATATACACATTAGAAGTGGCAAAGGCTTGTGGAAACCATAGAAAATAGAGATAGCGTAGGAATCGTGAAAAAGCTCACTGCAGCATGCAACAGCGATAGCAATATTATACAAGCAAGTATCCCACCAGGGACATGGCGAAATCATTTCAAGAAGGCATATACCAACTTAGATGACCAACTAAGGATCAGGGATTATAGAACGGTTATCGAGAAGTCACAAATTAAACTGGCCGGCCAGCTGACCCTCAAATTCAATCTGAGCGTTGTGAAAAATTAATTAGAGCATCAAACAGGTGGAAAGGGTCCAGGCCCTGATAGGATACCAATTGATGTCTTAAATCAGAACCAGACATTTGGGCCCCCGCGTTCCTTCGGCTTCTCAAAGCAGCACTGGAGATTGGTTCAGTTGCAAAATCCTGGACAACAGCAGAAATTGTTCCTTTGTATAAGAAAGGAAAATCTCTAGGTCTGTTTCTTTTGTTGACGCAGCAGGTAAAACATTTGCGAGGGCTGCGCTAACGCACCTAGCGAGCTGGGCGAATGATAACCAGGTAATTAGCCATCTCCAGGCTGGCCTTCAGCCAGGTGTAAGCACCATCAACCAGTCCTTCAGGTTATACTTGTTAATACAAAAATATGTAACATTTAAAAAGATATATCTAAATGTAGCACTCATTGGGGGTCGTTACAAGGTTGGAGGTAGCCATGGCACTACGAGCGCCATGGCTACCCCTTACCGCATACCAGGTCCGGGTTCCCTGGATGGGGAATAACCAGGCCATTCCAACCTTGGAGAACCCGGTATTTCCCCATTCAGGGAACCCATCCCCATTCCCATTCGGGCCCCCATAGGGCTCAATGGGAATGGGGACCGTGCTAACAACGGGCCTGTTAATAATGGGCCCGTTGTTAGCATGCTGGTCCTTTAGCGGCTCCCACGAAGGGCGCTTGGTAAAACCAGCCACCCTTAGCGGGACCCGCTAAAGGACCTCGTAATGCGGCGGTAAAGGGTTAACGGCACCGGCACCTTTATCGGCGCTGTTAACCCTTTACCACCAACCTTGTAATGACCGCCTTAAAAGTTGCATTTTATGGGGAGCTCCCGTTAAAACTCTGGGGAGCATTAGCCAAAATAAAAATTCCCACCCAATTATATAATTCAATGCTCTGCCTCTACAATAATAACACAGCGACTGTAGGATGGAGTCTCACAGGTGAGACCACTGAATCATTTCACATCGAGAGGGGGGTAAGACAAGGGCGCGTCTTGGCTGCCACAGTCTTTTCTATATTCATTAATAGGTTTATTGGCGCCCTCACTACTTCTCAGCTACAGGCCTCTACTCTAGCCTTTCACAAAATTCCTATTTTATTGCTTGGAGATGAAACTCAAATACGTTTTATGAAAGGTGTAAACTTAATGGTCTTACAATCAGTTTCAGTAAATCTAAGTGTACGATTTTTCATTGAACATTTAAAAAAACACAACCATTAATTTTACTAGATAGGCAAATAATTCAACAAGTCGGCAATTATGACTATCTGGGCATAGGGTTTATGGGCAAAGGGAGTTGGGTGGAACAGATTGATAATTCAACACTTACCCTACAGCAGACAGGTAACACCATTAATACATTTGCTGACGCTCATGGAAATGGTGCACTCACACCAGCACTCACAATATGGGTGCTTTCAAACACAACTAGATTGTCTGTAATAGAGAATGGACTCTTGAAAAAAGTGTTGAGCCTACCAGGATATATATCAAATAAGATCTTGTATATTTAATTACATTTTGAAAACATTGCTGAAACTATCGCACTAACAACACTAATAATGTATTGGGGTTCATCTGTGGGCATCCCCCTACCTGAGGAAGTATAAAACAGCATTGATTGACCTACTAACTCAGGATGGTGGAAATCACTACCGCGATGCAAATGAGGCGGTGCCGGGTATTGTGGCAGTGACCCTGACCTCACAGCACCATGCAGTGGCATCTGTTATCGTGGCAGCCCAGACTTCACACACTATCAAACACCAACTGTGATCTTGTTTCTCTAAAGCACCATTCACTCGCACCTTCTAACACACTTTCCATGTCCATACGCCACACCGAGGACTACCTTTCCTTCAAAAGTCCTCAAACCTTAGCTTTTCCCCACAATATCCTGAAACACATCCTTAAACTGCCCAATTCCCAATCCGGGCATTCAACCATTGAGCACCATGGGGCGCAGGCCGCTATCACGGCGGCCCTGACCTCACAGCACCAGGTGGCGCTGAACATTATCACGGCGGCCTGGACCTCACACAGTAGCAAACACCAATCATGACCTTGGCTCTCACAAGATCCACTAGATGGACACAGGCCATCATCTCATCTTCACACCATGAAATGTCACAGGATTGATTAGTCACAGCACCTGTCATGTACAGGGAGAATAGGCAAATCACAGTCAAAAATGTTGAGATAGAATGACAGCACCATTACACTTGAACAGATTCTGATGTCTGGCCAAGCATTGTCCTGGGAGGACTTATGTGCCATGGCCATGTCTCGCGCCTGATGGGTAGGTGGGGGTGTCTTGTATATTGCCCAGAACGCAATCAAGAACTTGCCCAGAAACACACTGGAAGGACATGCGGGGTGGCTGGTTATCTCGCCTGGATGAACTATAGGGTTGGCCTCTCATGGTAAAGGTTTACTGCATGCACACTATCTGGGAAGATTTGCCATGCTCTCCACTTGAAAGAGCATTTCAGTATAGCCCATGCTCCACTAGTGGCAGTTTGAGAAGCATAGCCTTTTGCTGTCCCTAACCATTTTGTCACATCTGCAAGAATCGATAGAGGATGAGACTACCTGATCTGGTGCACATACAACAAATCTCCATCTGAGCTGTCGGGTACATATAACGCACCACTCCGGTGTACACTGGTCGCAGGTATGGCTACCCGCACACATCAGAATACAGCAACGACTATGACCAATTTGATCTCTCGCTGGTCACATAATTGTTCCCCCTAGTTACACCTGACTAGGCCTCAACACTTCTGACATCAGTATGCAGAGACGACCTATGACAAATTCGGACCAGCTGGACACATAGCGAGTTTCTAGCACTCACGCCACATCCTGACCACTGCTTTCTACCAGAGCATGGCCGGCCATGCCAAGCCTTATCGTGGCCAAATGCACACATGCATTCTAATCCTACTCCATGATCTCCAACACTCTGGATTTCGGTTACTGAGGGCGTTCCTACCACTTGCGCATTGAGACTATAATAATGTTAAAATAACTACAATACAATACAATATCATGTTAAGTCAAAATTGTCAGAGTTAGGCCTAGAAAAGATCTGGTGCAACAGAGCAAGCGTTGTAAATAACAAAACATTGAAGATCAAAAAGGCACACCCTACACTAAAAAAAGAACAGATTTAAGTGGATATTACCCACTCAAGGCAAATGGCAGCATATGTGCCGACATGAGAAATACCTAGAGCAGATAAGCCTATACTATGCACGCTTACCATACATGAGATTTCGTTTCAGCATCCTATCATTGACAGAGCTGGAATAGTCTTGGAGAATAAGAGACAAGGAAATATGCCAAGGAGAGTGTGGGGCATTTTTATTGTCCCTCTGCCCAAAGTATGGGCACCTAAGGTGAGCACATATAAAACTCATCTTGCGACAATCAGGTGTACGACTATTATCAGAGGCAACTGAGTTTTTTAAAACAACTAACAGTGATGTAATGACCTTTGCAGTGTCTAAGTTTATATATAGAGCCTGGCTAATCAGGAAGAAAATTATTGCAAACAAAATTACAAGTATTAATGCATCCCAAGGGAACATATTGCAAGATACGACTAGCTGATTCATCATTCACTATTTGCAGCAGAAATGTTATTAAAAATAAACTAAAAGTGCTTGCGTAACGCTCAGGCAATGACGAATCACGTGATCACAATCACTGAAAACATCTAAGATTTATGTTGAGACATATAATGCGGATAGACTATCGAAATATATATCTATTTAAATGTTTTTATATACATTGGACTGGACAGCTTTTTATTTGTGTATGTTTTTCTTGGGAGGGTAGTTAAGGGGCAAAGCGCTGGCCTTGGAAGCAAGACAGCGTGGAGCAACCCAGGTTCAATCCCCGGGTCCGCCCTCTGGGTATTAAGCGTGTTATGAAAAACCAATTATATTATATATTATAATTATTATATAACTCAAGTTTGTAAAAATCCATGAATTATTTGCTGTAGGTTGATTTTAAAGATAAGGCACAATCCGATGATTAGCAATTAAACTGTATTGGACACAGCATGTTGTCTTTTTTTGTTGCTAATATTATAATGCATTGATGTTATATATTGCTATGAGACTAATCAGTCGAATACAGCTAAATAAAGAAAGCTTTCCATAACTGGGGGATTTTACCATAGGCTACAAGACACATTGAAGGATACATTATCCATGTCTTGAGTGCGTAGACATGGAGCATTAAGAGAAGATGGTACTGACTTTCAATGAGTACCAGTGGACGTAGTCAGGGATGGCCATCTGCAAAATGTTCACTTATGCAAAGATAGAGGGGCAGAAGGAAGGATCCTGTGTCAAATGACTCTGGTGCACCATCTAGGAAAAAGAGGTGTCTTTTCAGGGCAGTCTTGAAAGGTGATGCAACAGGGATAGATTTGGTGTTAGGGGGTGGGATGTCCTAATGGTGTGCGGCATGCAGGGCGAATGAGTGAAAGTGAAAATAGCACAGGGAGGATTTGGAACAGAGACAGTTAAGAACGGCGAGTAGAGCAAACTGGGGTTAGCCATGGGGGGTTGTGAGGTTGGCCTATGAATTCATCTGAAGACAAGAGGAAGGCATTTAAACAGGAGGTGTTTCCACAATGGCATGCACCCCACATGAAGACTGGGAATGGAGGTGGGAGTGGATCCATGGAGGATGACGAGGCAGAGAGATTCAAAGTTCAGTACCTTTTCTAGCAGTGTAAAGGAGTACAGAGAGAGAGGTTCATAAAGTGGCTGGAACGTTGGTCCAGTCTATTGCAGACTAGGGTAGGGAAGGGCATTTTAGGGCAATGAGATGGGGGCATACCTTGCACATGTGTGGAGGGTAAGCCTGGCAACATTGCACAAAGGATAATGGGCAGTTGCAGTTCCAGGTTAATATCAAAGAGAATGTCCAGGTTGTGAGCGTTGTGGTGTGGGGTGATACTATCCAGAGGAAAAGGGGATGGGTGAGGCGTCAGAAGCCTGGAAGTAGACCAGACCACGTTTGGACGAGTTAAGCGTCATGCATCGTAACACCATCGAGTGGTGCATAGGGAAGATAACTGTGGTGTGAAAGATGGAAAGGAGATCATCTGTGCACCATCAGCTAAGAGGTGATACAAGAATCCATAACATGGGAAGAGCTTGCCAAGGGTCGAGGTGTAGAGTGTGAATGTGAGAGGACCAAGTGCAGACCCTTTATTGTCACCTTTTGGAAGATTACTGACAAAGGAAGCACCTGCGTGCCATGGAATAGAGAAGAAGCAGCCAGACAGGTGGCAGGCAATCCAGGCCAGCCAACACAGGAGAGGGAGCAGAGTGATCCAGTAGGTGGCATGCAATCCAGGCCAGCCAACACGGGAGAGGGAGCAGAGTGATCCAGGCAGGTGGCAGGCAATCCAGGCCAGCCAACACGGGAGAGGGAGCAGAGTGATCCAGTAGGTGGCAGGCAATCCAGGCCAGCCAACACAGGAGAGGAGCAGAGTGATCCAGTAGGTGGCAGGCAATCCAGGCCAACCAACACCAGAGAGGGAGCAGAGTGATCCAGTATGTGGCATGCAAGCCAGGCCAGCCAACACGGGATAGGGAGCAGAGTGATCCAGCAGGTGGCAGGCAATCCAGGCCAGCCAACACGGGAGAGGGAGCAGAGTGATCCAGGCAGGTGGCAGGCAATCCAGGCCAGCCAACATGGGAGAGGGAGTGATCCAGTGGGTTGAAGATTGGGAAAAGATGGGAGTCAAACAGTTTCAAGGAAGTTGGAGACACGAGTAAGTGCTTTTTACATGCAGTGATGACTGTCAGAACAAGACTAGAGGGGATCGCAGTGTTCATGCGATTCCAGGTAGGTAGTGATATCGTTGAACACCAGATGATCTAATATTTCGGAATTGCGTGGGAGAAGGGAAACAGTGATAATTAGCAGGGATGTATGGATCAGCCATTTCATTAAGTTAGCCAGTCAGATAGCATAGCAGCTATGCTCCTGCCCTTGATATCTGTGTGCAGCCTGTTGTGGCAGGTTGGAATCCTGGCTGGGTCAACTTAGCCTTCCATCTTCCAAGGTTGATAAAATGAGTACCACTCTGTGTGATAATAATTTCTTTTGTTATTTGAGTGCTGTGAGACCTATTGGTGTGTAGCACTATATAAGAAATACATTATTATTAATGTGGCTTTCTTAAAGCAGACGGGAAAGATGATTGGGAGAGGCTGAAGAGTGCAAGTAAGACATGATCGTTCCTTAATGGTTTCTAACGTGAAAGGGTCAGTGGGCGGGCTGGAGTAGGATGGGTTAGCAGACCGGGGGACAGGTTCCAGTTTAGTAGGAGCAGCAAGGGTGATATCAGAGAGAATGTGCTATGCGGATGATACACAGCTCATTTTCAGGCTACACTCGGCCTCTTTCTCTCCTTCCCTCATCTCTGACTGTCTGTCTGCTATCCAGGATTGGTGTGCCGCCAATGACCTCTGCCTTAATGCCAGTAGGACTGGGATTCTACTCATCGGCACACCCACTCCCTCCTTCCCTGCAGCTTTCTGGCTGGCCTCTCTTGGCCCACTTCCTGTTCCCACTTGCAAGGCTAAAAACCTTGGGGTTATCTTCGACTCCACACTATCCTTCTCAGCTCACATCTCTGACGTCTCTAAAAGTCACACTACCAGCTGCACCTCCTCAGAGGTATTCTTCCTTTCCTCTCCTTCCCCCAGAAACAAACTGTCTCCAGAGCCCTGGTTCTTTCTAGACTGGACTGTTGTAACAGCCTCTTTCTAAATCTACCTGCCTCTACTCTCTGCCCTCTGCAACTTATCCAGGACAGGACTGCAAGACTTGTCCTTGGCCTCAAGCCCAGGGATCGTATCTCTCCAGGACTGAAATCTTTGCACTGGCTCCCAGTGGCTGCGAGGATTAAGTTCAAAACCCTCTGCATTGTCCACAAGGCCTACTCGGGCCTGGGGCCGAAATACCTTCAACTCTCTCTTCCCAAATATCTTCCTTCTCAAGCTCTTCACTCATCCGCCTCCAACTCCCTCAGGGTCAGTCGCTTTTCTAAGCAATGAGTTGGTGGTAGATCTCTCTCTTCGGCAGGGGCCTCCCTCTGGAACAGCCTTCCTGCCTCCCTGAAACTTTAGGAGAACCATCTCCGGTTCCGTAAGCACCTCAAAACCTTCCTCTTTGCTTCTGCTTTCTCTCCCTCTCTCCCCTGCTGAATTCCTGGCTGAAACTGCACTGGTCAAAACTACCTGGCCATCCTGTCTGATTTTGGGTGCAGGCACTGCCAGTTGCACACCTGCACTGCCTCCATGGCAACCCTTGCACCTAGGGACTGTTTCTGTCTCCCTACAGTCCCCCTACCAGCACTTATGTCTGCACTTACTTTGCACTTGCCACCATCTGGCTGTTTTATTATCTTATTTATTTCACTACCCCTTGTACTGCACTTTCCCCTCCCCCTGCCCCCTCGCACTATTCCCCTTTTCCCCCTTCCCATGCACTTGTGCGATCTGAATGACACCAGGCCTAGTAAGATCACTGTCTGTCGTCCCTTTTGCTCCCCCTCCCTTGCCTCGTCGCGCCTTGAAACACTTTTGTATAGGCGCGTTATAAATGCCATATCATATCATATCATAATGGGGCTGAGGCTGTTGATTTGTCAATCCCTGGTCTTCAATTTCATATATGGACTTGGACACAATAAGTTAGGGCTCTCTGGCATGAGAGAAAAGCACATCTTTCATATTGGTTAAAAATAAATCAACAATTTGGGAATATTCTGATATAAATAAAGTTTAATATATATATTTGCTTCTAAAAAAAATGATACATGGTGCTCTTTACATGAATAAAAACAGACACATAAATGAAACAGAATACATTTTGTACATCAATGGCATACTAAACTGGCCTCGGCCAATGGACATCTCATTAAACACATCTTCTCCTTCAGCGTTTCCCATGACAAGATCATAGCCCTTTGCAAAGATGAGAATATTATACTTGCATACAACGTATTTGATATTCAGTCCATTTCAGATATCGCGTGCAAGTTTTCACCACAGTCAATGATGTTGGACAACCAGCAGATATTAGCCTGGATACAGCTCAGAACCAAGCATGCGAGTCCACACACTGAGAGGAGATTGGTTTTGGAAGGAGAAAAACATTTCATGCCAATGTTTCCATTTGAACACAAGCAGTTTCAATGTCTCAATTTTATAATCTGGTTTTGGTGGGAATTGAACTTCCCACAAGCACATTTACTGCTAAATGTATCACATCCTTCTTTAGATGATTCTCTAAGGAACTTTGCTGGGTGGCTTATTTAGCCATCGCAAACGATTGCTCCACCGATCAAAACCACATGGAAAGGGTCCTCATTTCAGACAAATGGATGGTTACATGGGGTCACTACGCCGTGGGAAGCTACATTCCCTGCCTCTAAAACCAAGGCTACATGGTGTCTAGCTTACACCCTCACAACTAAGTACTCATACAGCTCGCCCTCCCAAAAACGAAATATCTACCAGACTTTCGGGGAAGCCGATGGACCTTCCATTATAGAAGGATATCTTTGGGAAGCTCACCTTTGCTCATTCCAAAAACCGGACTAGGACCTGATGCAAGGGGGCTTAAGTCCTCCATCTGCATATTGGGACAATCAGAACAGACAGAGAGAGAACTTGGAACATAAGTTAATAGAAGTGCAGCCTTCAGGGAAACCCCATCCCCTCTCTTTGGAAACCTAAGCAGCCAAAGGTGGGCCAGCTATGTGTATAATACGATGGCGGTGGGTTAACCTTGAACCTATCAGCAAACACAACTGGTGAGCTATGTGCCAGGCCAGGCTGGAGTTCTCCACACATCCAAGTAGCACTTCGGAATGTGAATGGTTCTGCAAAACAGTAACCTATTTTCTCTTCCTTGTATGATTTATTAAGTGAGGCCAAACAGGGAGGGGCACTGGATGATGACTTTCAGATGCTATTCAGGTTGAGAGAGGACACTAAGGCAGGCAGACCCTTGTCACAGGTTTGGCAGCTTATTTCACCCCATTTCCAGATGTTGTAATTACCTAGAGTGCATGTGCAAATCTAAGGTATCTGGACCATTATAAATGTATAGCTGCACCAACATTAGAACATACAGCTATTGGACAATACTGAAAGCACTATTTCTGAAAATCAGCAAGTTCATTGTTTGTATGATCCACATTTTCCAGAGCATTCCTGTTTAGGGGATAATGATGAATTGGCTGAAGTAGAGGCTCAGGTCTCCACTGAATTGTGTACGGTAATGGGTTGAGGGTTCCATATTGGCATTTCTGAGATAAAGATGACAAAGGGGGTAAGCCTTCTTTTTCACACTTATAGGGGGTCTAAACTGCTGAAATCTTCCCCTTATGTGGAGGGATGCATAGCGAGTCTCTTTACACGAGGAGGAAAACGCGTTTACAAATGTTGGTTGCTTTTCAAAATTCTCATGTGCAACTTTTAGCGAGTCGTCAAAATTGGCCGATTTGTTAGATCACAAATAACCTCCTTAGAATGTGGCATTTACTGGATGCTGCATTCCCAAGGAATATTGCATGAGGAAAAATGTCTCCTGGAAAATAATTGTACCACTACCACCAGACTAACATTAGCCAATGAGAGCTATTTTTCCTTGACAGAGTTATCTACATACTAAGGGATTCTAGTCAACTCTGCTCTGAAATGTGGTTGTTCATGAAAAAAGATTATGTTTAAACAGAGGTTAGACACTGGAGTGTTTTCTGCTCAGTGTCCAGTGTTTATTTATATTCAGATGCACCACACCGTCAGCATCTTCTGCACCCAGGTGCTCCTGCGACACTCAGGTGAAGATATACCTATTTAGGTGACTTTCCGCGCTGACTGCATCCCGATGTAAGGTGCCTCAGAAGACGTCTGCATTCCAAGGCCGCATTCAAAGAGAAGCCAACATAGATGCATGCATATAGTCCAGATGACTGCAACCTATCACCCTTCTTATATACACATTGCCTAGTGGCGGACCTTGAACCCAGGCACCAATGGGCGTTTTAATGAGTATATGTCGATTTATATCATCATCAAGTTTGGCAATGAGTTGACTGAGTATCTTAATGATGGCTACCGACACTGATCTGGTGGATGACAGAAGTGTACCACTATCATCATCAGGCAGCGACAGGGGGCTTGAGTTCTCAGTGCCATTAACACAAATCAGGTACTCAAATTACTAGAATGAGCTACCTCCTTTGGCAAACCAGCCAACAATGTATACCACAAAGGTAAGTGGAAGAGTTCAGGGCGTTCACAACTCATGTTTTTGCTGTAGTAAGCGTTCACATCAAAAGATGCATTACTTAGGAAATAAATGTCTATGTCATTGCAGCTGGGTTGTTTCCACCCAATAAAAAAAAATCTACCGAGACCACATAATGTCCAAATAAATTCAACATTATTCAACAAAGGCAGGCTGTCAAAAGCAAGAGGAAACAACACCTCTATTCAAAATGTACTCATGAGAAATCATGCTATATATGACCAAATGAGAATTAACTCTGGACAACAGCAAGACTGGCCTTTGTTTTATCACTTGCCCTAATGCATTCTGGGAACCGTAAATGCCTGCTTTATTGTCACTGGCAACAAGGCCATTTGTTTAATGGTAAGAGCTAATGGCACCTTTACTTGGAAATTTGTAGTCATTAGGTGTGCCTAGGCAAGATTAGGAAGCTTCATCCACTCTCCAAGTCGCATGTCTTTGGTCTGCAGGGAGCTGTGAAACAAAGGAGCATGGCCAATCACTGACCTTAAGACAAAGGAAAAGATCATTCCAAAACTCAACCATCTGCGTTGCCTCCCTACCAGACCTGCTTCAAGTTGAAAACCTTAACTTTGGCAACATTTGCAAAGCAATCCACCAAACTTATACTCGAGTCGTCCTGTAGCATAGATTCTAATGGCGGGTCAGGGCCGCGAGGACCACCTGATCAGTTTGTTTCCTGCACGCTCTTTACTCACACACCCTGCGTGGGCATTGTGTCTCCTTGGTTTGTGTTAAAGGCAAGGCGGTTATGCAATGATTCTCAAAAGAATCCAGCTAAGGCTGGGCAACTGGCTCTCTCTGGATGCAACCCCTTGATCTGAAATGATGCAGTGATCCACCAGCATCCCTTTGATCTGTGGGTGTCTTACATCACTACTCTCCCAAAGGAAAGTGAAAACATTTCTGTTCCTGGCCGCAAATGAGATGAAGTCCCTGGAATGAGGATGTTGATCGCACGTTTAGTTGAATTTACTGTGGTCCTTCCACCCCCGCACCTCTATCATCAACGCTCCAACATTTGTTATCCACATCCCTTCAAGGGATAGCCTGATTTGTTTTTTAGAGTAAAATATAAAGTAGAGGAATACAATAAATAAATAACTAAATATACACCCTACTCCTTGAAATGGCCCGTCTTGTTGAAAATGATGCACCCATGCATTGAGTAAATCAAGAATAGGAAACTACTATCTATCCAAAACAGATGTGCAGATCTCATTGGTTACCACGTCTGACCTTGATGGAGCCGCTTCCCATCTCGGTTGGCAGTGTTTCGAGGCTGGCATCAGTGCTTCCAGAGGACATGGGTCTATGCAATGAGTTCTGCTTAAGCAACAGCCGCAGCAGCAACAGTTCAGGTTCTTTAGAGAACATCACATCATTGCTCGGCTAATCTAAACGCCAATCATTCTCAAGGAACAGGGGCTGGCATGCCAATTCCAGAGCCCTTATTGAATATGGATGTGTGCCACATTACTGAGATGCCATATACTGGGGTGCATGGCACTTAGGTCGCATGCACACTAGGGAGAGCTGGGCGTGGCCAGGGCCTTTGCAGAGGGACTGGCTGAAACTGGCATCTCTAAAGTTTGGAACAGGCACGGAAGTAGGTTCTGGGCCGAGTCACTAGCCTTTCAGAAATGAAACAGGCATTCGATAGGGCTCTGGCTTGCCGGCGCATGGCACAAACAGTGAAATGTCACATTCTCAGCATTCCAGGTGGAGAGAGAAGGACAGGTAGCGTCATCAATTTGCCAATTGGGCAACAGGTGTGCAGGAGTGCCAGATCTCTCCCCCATATAAGTCTTTTGCAAAATGATAGGCCTGAATCGCAAAAGCAGAACGCTAAACCCGGAAGAAACCAAAACAGGACAACACTCATTGCAATGCTGCAAGAGAAACTAAAAAAGGACAACAGTCATTGCAATGCAGCAAGAGACGCTGGATAGAAAAGAACACGAAGGGCACATCAGGTAATACGAACGCGCTTGTCTCCTGTTGTCGGTCTGATGTGTATCTGCACTTGATTGGTTTTCCTTTCTCTTTGTTTTCGTAAAGGTTCACGCATTGCTAATTCTGGGTATTTTTATTTGTACAGTACCAATGATATGAGCCGTCATATAAGCAGGGGCAGACAGAGAAGCAGAGGGTGAGGACATTAGTAGATGAGGGTTTTCGCTCGTCGCCTGTAGGTCATCAGATGGCCAATGTGCCAGAGGTCTCCTGGCAGGAACGTCCACATTTTGGCGTCTCTGGCTTGAAATGAGATCCCTGGGGCGCTGGACCACTTAAATCAACGGAATGAAGAGTATGAGATAAAGACATGTTCTTGGAAGGTGCAATTGTGTTCGGTTGCGACCAGAAAAGTGCTATGTAAACACAGGAGCCACTATTACCCAACTCACTACGACTCAGGAAGAAATTGAAAACTTATCCTTTCATATAAATTTGCAATATCCCACTATATGGTTATGCTATCCTGATTTGATATACGCACTATAAATTCCTAATACTCATGTTATCATCTGGAAAGGATTAAAGGCTTGGCTGTCACTACCTGATTGTGCTCCTATGACCGAAAGACGCAAGCTTTTCAGCAGCAGATGCATTGAACCCCTCAATGCCAGGATTGAAGCGGCCACATGTAAAGTGTCCTTTCCGACCCCACGTCCAATGAGGCAAGATTTTGTGTTTCTAGGGCCACCATCCCCTGCCCCCTTCGGTCCTTCTGCAAGTGGCCCCCCAGGCCATTGCTGGCACCCAGTGTGGCGTGTAGATGTGCATTGTTGTTTGTATGCGTTTCCCCGAGCTGCCTCTTTCTTCCCGTGCGCGATGAAGGGGGCCTGCGTCAGCCATCTTTGTATTGTTCATCCTCCCTGGCTGCCTAACAGATGGCTTCGGTGTCGCTGCCAGCTACCTGGAGCTGCCGCCTCTCTTTCATTGTGGGCGTCTTCAAAATATTGCTACTCCTGAACGCGACCAAAATGCCACTAAATTATTTACAACGCCGCTGCTGTCGCGCAGGGGGAGGGCTCATGAACAGTTTGCTTCGGGGTCCCGCGCGTTCCCTCCACGGTTTCTGCTCAGGGTTGTTGTCTGGAAGTAGGGGTGGTGCAAGGATTCGTGCCACCTTGTTCTGTTTTGGTGCCCAACTCCATGACGATGCCAGATGTGTTGATCGTAGGGTAATTCTTTCACACTTAGAGCACCCCCTGCTGGTGGCATTGTAAGCAACGGCGTAATATCACCTTGCTTTAGAAGCACCCCTCTGGGCGGCAGGCAGTTATTTGGTGAGCTCTCTAAACTTCCCCAACCATGCCCCTGGAAGAAGCACTGCCTATAGCGCCTCGACAGCAGAGGATAATGGCAAGATAAAACCTGCCCCCAGCAATGGCATTTCTCTTGCATAGGAGGGTAAGCAGACTTTTAAATACCTGTGCACTTTGCAAGTGCCAGTCAGACATGTTAATATACCTACCCTGAAGTTGTTGGGGTTGATAGGCCCCTTTTCTCAGTAAAATGGGGTGAACTTCGCTTCCAGGAGTGCCGCACACTACACAATGGCTACAGAAGCGCATAGGAGGGTGTGAGCATCCAGAGAGGAGAGAAAGTAGGCCGCAGAGAATGGGACATTCCGATTCGAATGATAGTCTGGTAGTGAAGGCATCTTTCTTTGAAAGGAACACCAAAGATCATTTTTATCCAGGTTCTATTAAGTCCTGTTATTTTTTATTGAAAAGGGTCAGGGTATACTGTATCCAGTTACGCAGAGACAACTTTTTTAAAGGCAGGCCAGCCGCGTGGCTAGCAGTCTGTGGTATACCCTAAAACCATAGAACTTGATATAGTGTATAATTGCCAAAAGCACTTCACGCTTATCCCCTATTAGAGAAACACATCTCGAACCAACAAAAGTTGCAAATATATTTGAATTCGGCACCAGCGAACCTGTTATGCAGAATTAGATGACCCCTCAAGCCCACCTACTATGGTTACAACATTTCAACTTTCTAGCCTTGAAAAAGACGGAGAGTCGAAACGCGTGTTGGCTGTTTCAATGCACGATATAAGTGAATACACTCACAAATCAAGACCTTTAAGAATCTGGAACACTTCTTTCAAGGAATTACCTTGCAACCACATTCCTGCACCCAACGTGTAACCGTTTGAGGTATAACACTGTTTCTCTAATAGAGGCTAAGCGCGAAGTGCTAGTGGCAATTACACACTGTTATTTTTTTTATCTATATACAGGACTATTTAGGAAGCCATTTTGACTCAAATCTGAGTATATCCATTGTTTGAGGGGCTGGGGTTATAAATACGATTCTACTTGTTCTTGCACAATGTTTGGAGGTTGGTCATTTGTGTCTAGGTTTCCCCAAAAGTAATCAACTCATTTGAAGACCATAGTATCTGCAACTCCATCTCAAAAACTTGGAACACCCACCAATACGTCCCAAACACGGCGTGGACACTTTTCCAATATTCTGCGGACAGTTTTCTTCTCTGCCATTGACAGTGTAGACATGTTGTTTAGTATTAACTAGACTTGACACATCGAGGATGACTGAGAGGGGTTCTCTGGCAGCAAGAACTCTTTGGGAATGAAGCCTTGCACTTCATGCTGATGCCCTGATGCTGAATCTAATGTTTCCACATGCCACGAAAGTCTATGGCACAAATAATCCACCCAGGGCCATTTAGAAAATAATTGGTCTTCAAGTCCCAACAAACAATTATCGGAAAGACGAGGGAGTGCACAGTGCTCGATACCAGGGAGCAGTACCGGAAAGACATCGGGCTTCTCCGGAGACACATTGAGATGTTGGGACTGCCAGAAGATCCACAGACCCTGTGTGTAGGAGCAAGCCTAAATGTATTGCCAGATTTGCCTTCCATGAAGCCATATGTACGGTGTGCTCATGGGACAAGCCATGTTGCCTGGAGAGGTATCCAGGGATTGATTTAAGAGCAGAGCAAAAAGATTTACATTATTAAACAGCAGATTTCCACTAGCCCATGCTGTCCTGAAATATCTAAAGGGGTCCTACAGCATCTGCAGCAAGACCACCACATGTGGAATTATTAGAATCTAAAATAGGATTTACCCGGCAGCCCCCAGAACTGCTGGAAGAACATTTGACAGGTCATGCTGCAAAGCTACCAATTCTGTGAAATATATGGCAGAGGATACTGGCGGTTCAAAGAAGGATAGGTTTGTATAAAGCATGTACTCCATGCCTACATAAAACGATGCAGGGGCAAAAATGATCCCACAGATCATATGGAGCATGGAGAACTGGCTTTGCATGTCAATTCACTAGTGAGCGACAGCGGATCACTACCCTCCAAGACTGAATCTCCACCTGATTAGACAGATCACAGACCAATTAAAACGTACAGTATCTACAGGGGGGTGACTACATCAACAAATCACATTTTCAGAGTCTACGACTACTTTCAACCTGATCGGTCAATGTCATGAGGGATAAGGCATCTTGACTTGTGACTCTGTATCTTCTGGCATTAACCAGAAATTGCCTCACAATGCTTAAGCTCAGGGCCATGCCGCAGCCTGTATTAACTTGGGACGAACTTGCTCAGGCCGGCTTTCGGTGCTTGTGCACAGACTCACAGAGATGCAGTCAGTGAAAACATAACGCTTAGTCCTTATATAAAAAAGTGACAAAACATACTCATTATAAAAGAATCGTTAATCACAGACAACTTGAAAGATTATTGTTTTTTCCGTCTTCCTCCTCATCTTTGGTTTGGGAGACGGTGAGACTCTCCTGGATTTCATTATATTGCGTCCTTGCCCTGGGGAAACAAAAATAAAATGTAAAAAAGGAAACATCCGTAGAGAGCTGACGTTAAAATATACTCTCGTATTAAGTTGTAGACTATCCCAGACCTGGATTGTTGTGTTAATTCCGCAATCACATAACAACAATGATGTGTGGGGTAATTACAGTCTCAGACGTATAAATAAAACCAGCAGTATTTGCAAAATACCACCGATTTTACCTCCCGCACCATTATGGGCATAGGTAATGGTGAAAAACAAACAATCTGAGCATGTCGACGTGTGAGATCATGAGTACCTGTACGCGTAGGATAGGGATAGTGTTACAGTTGCACCCCTGTCGACGTCCACTTTTATAATTAGAAAAAACATATGTAATACCCTCCACCAACCACTAGATGACGGCCTATGAAAAATATGTGATTTTAAGCAGATTCACAAGCCACTGAAATATACATACGATTACTGCTTGGATTTTTCACCCTAAAAATATGCCAATTTTTACCACAATCCCAGAAGTGGAGGTAAACATTTAAAAATATCTCCAGAATTCCAAAATTGTTACACAAAATGTTTCAATTGCACTGAAGAGAAGTGCAGACGCTCTGCTTTAACACAGAAAGAAATTGCCGTCATTGGGACACTGGAAGGTGGTGAAAAAATTGGCACTTTTGATGACCAACCTCACACCACCTTTCACATGAAATGCATAAAAAGTTCAGATTTGAACCTTTAGTGAATTGAAAAAAAATGCATAGTAGAGGTATGAACATTATTCTTTGCCACCATGATACGAGAATAGAAATGGGTACACAAAAAAAACAACTAAAACAAGTAGCATTACTGCAATACCACTGGGAGACTTTATAAGTATTTATTTATTTGAATTTTTGTTTAGCGCTGGCCCTAACCAGAGGGGCTTGGAGCACCTTACATGGTTCAAATATTGAAAAGGAGGGAGTTGAAAAAAAAAGTTACAAAATGTTTTCAGGAAAGGATAGACAAGGGATAGCAGTGAAGGAGGACAGGTTTATGTGTGGGGAAAAAGGTATGTTTTGAGGCTCTTTCTGAAAGTGGTGATGGAGGAAGCAGTGCATGGGTGGAGAGGTAGGGTGCTCCAGGACCTGGGTGCCCACTGGGTAAATGCTTGTTTTGTGTGCATGTACGTTTGCAGAGTGGAATGTGCATAAGGTGTTGACTTGCTTGTCTGGTGTTTGTGTGGGTCATGGGTTTGAGTTTGTCATGAAGGTTAGATGGAGTTTTGATGTGTATGGCTTTGAATACACTGCAGAGTCCTTTCAAAGCAATTCTCTGGGGCATGGGGAGCCAGTGGAGCTGGGATAGAGCAGGGGTGATGCGTGAATGTTTGTGTAGGTGGAGGATGAGTGTGTCTGCTGCTTTTTGTATGGCTTGCAGTGGGGCAAGGGTGTTGTTGGGGAGACCAATGAGGAGGGCATTTCCAAAGTCCAGCTTAGAGAGAACCGGTGCTTGGACTGCGGTGCAGAAGTCGTTAGGAGGAAGGCTAGGTCTGATGTGCATAGGAGGTGTAGTTGTAGATGACATGTTTTGGTGACAGTGGCTATGTGGTGCGTGAAGGAAAGTTGCAGGTCGATGGTGAAGCCAAGGGATTTAACAGGTGGGAGAGGGATATGTGTGGGTTGTCAGTGGCACGGTTTGGGATCCACGAGGGTGAGGTCAGGGTTTGTGCCTTGGGGAAAGATGAGGAGGTATTCTGTTTTAGAAGGATTGAGCTTCAGGAAGTGGGCGCCCATCCAGTTGGTGATGGTGGAGAGACAGGTTTTGAGGGTGTGGAGTTGTGAGGGGGACGAAACCTGGTAGTATATGTGTGTGTCATCTGCGTATTGGTGGAAGTGTACATTGTGTTTGCTAAGGGTCTGTCCAAGGGATTCAACATATAGGGTTAAGAGGAGTGGAGCTAGAAAGGAGCCTTGCAGGACCCCATTATTGACAGGGGTGGGGTCTGATCGATAAGGAGGCATGGAGACAAAGTGTGTCCTGTCAGTGAGAAAGGAGGTGAACCAGTCAAGCATGGTGCCAGAGATATTCATACTGTGGACTAGGATATCAATTTGAATGGTATGTTGTATTGTGTTGAAGGCTGCAGGGAGGTCGAGGAGTATGAGTAGTGCTGTGTTTCCTTTGTCTGTGATGCTGTGGAGTTCATTGAGGATGTGAAGAGTAGCGGCCTCAGTGCTGTGTCCTAGCTGAAAGCCAGATTGGAAGGGGCTAAGTAGGTTGTTTGTGGTGATGCGTTATTGCAGTTGGGTAGTTACAAAGCATTCCATGTTTCTGGCAAGGTATGGTAGGATAGTAATGTGGCAGTAGTTTTCGGGGAGCGTGGGGTCAAGAGATTTCTTTTTGAGGAGGGGTGAGATTTGTCCCATCTTGATTGCTGCAGAGATAGCACCATGTCAGAGGGATGCGTTCATTATGTTGAGCCAGTGGGGAGCTAGGGTGGTGATGCAATTGGATGCAGATTTGCTCAGATAACACTACCATTGGAATAGGGCCAGTGAAATGTATGTAAATGAGTGGGGTTTTGGACATACCTCAGAAGGTGGTGGCAATTACCACTGGCAGTATTTCACCATTACAATCTGCCTAGACTGCCCTGAGACACTTGGTGTTCTCTGGTTAATGTGGGTTGATAGATATTCTTTACTTAAGGTGACAAAGGCACTTGCTTGTTATCCATCAAATAACTACACATGCACAATCACAATGCATAACATTAGCAGCGATCCAACCCATTACCACTTATCCCTTCTTTCTATAACTGACAGCAGGATAGATTCACCCTATGCCCATCACCCCCCTCAACTCCTGCCTTAGTCTATGCAAACCATACCACAGGCTCTCTGCACTGCGCACAGTGTGACGCATCTCAAAATGTCCCTTCTCCCCTAGGGTGAGACCTTTCCCATAGAGCCAGGGAGGTGCATCTAAAGAACAACAGTCCCCTGGGGGTGGAGCACTGAGGAACAATCACATGGGGAAGGAATCCCTCTATGGGATTAGGGACGACCATTATCAGAGAATGTGGTATGACCTCGCTTCAATACACTCAACTGCTTCTCCAACCTTAAATCCTCCTTTCCCCTCTCTAGATAGAGCCAATGCATTTTGTTGTCAAGTCAGTCAATCCAACATACCTGACAAGACTGAAAGACCAGAAAGTACAAAGTATCATCCATATGGTTTTGAAAATGGTACTGTGAAGAACAAGATGACCAGGAGTCCAAGCCAAGGATCACATAGACAAATTGGATCAACCCCTATGTCAAGAGCTAACAACAGTTTAACAACATGGGTTAGATCTGTCACAGAATCAGGATATTTTAAAAATAGCTGCCCCAACCCTCTGGATAAGGTCTCCAGTGACCAGTTTGGAGGTCCTTTCCGAAACCTCTCGTAAGAGGAATTCAGAGAGTGAAGGGCAACCTCCAAAGATAATGATAAATCCACTAAAGGCCTTGCTTGAAGACCTGGTGAATCACCAAATACAGGCAGATTTGAGACACTGAGAGGGGTTGGATAGAATAGCCATCCACCAACAAAGACATGTTCTCCCACATGGTGTTTTACAACCATACTGTGAGGGAGAAGATTTAGGAAGTTTCTTCCTACATTTTGAGAGGCTGGGCCACCAGTTCCAGTGGAGTTAAGATCTGAAAGTGTGCATTTTAGCACCTCTATTAAAAGAGGAATTCCAGGCATGATATCAAAGACTAAGCCCACAAGGTACAACTGCTTTTGAAGAAATTAAAAAGGGACTTTTACATCGGGCTGAGCAGAAAGAGCATTTCTACTAGCAGAAATTCAGGGAAATCAGGCTGAGCCCAATTGAATCCCAGGTAGAACTGGGGCTCATGTGTTCAAAATATCTTGTCCCTCAGGTTAGGGAGAATATCCTTCCAGAGGTAATGAAAGCCCTTTGCCTAAAACAGCTAATTAATGGGTTGTCACCCTCCCTGCAGAGGGCAGTCTCACAATTAAATTGGCCATCATTTCAGAAGCAGTGGACACTGCCCAAACCTATGCCGAAGCCGCCAAAGATTTAAGGGCCTTACCTATGAGGGATAATAGAAAGAGGGAAACACAACCTAATCCCTAAATGGTGCCCAGTAAGGATTACATAACAACAGATAGAGAAACCTCTATGGGAAAATATAAAACAATTGAGAGAGGAATTCCCGGAGAAGTATGGCGGAAAGTAGAACAAAAACCCTTCCCGATAAGACATACAATCTGACCTTTCTCTTTAGAGAAACCCCCCGTAATTCCAACAGTAACCTGTTTTTCATGTGGAGAAAGAGGTCATTTGGCTAGAATTTGTTTAAAAAATCAGAGGCAGGAACCTATGAAAATTGGCTGGATGACAGGTGAGGGATATACATTTCTTCCTGACAATGAAGATGGGATTGAGACCATTGATATTTGTCTTTGTATCCCTGAGACATTCAAAATATATGAACCTGACAGAAGAAATGGCCACCCTATTTACGCATTAGTCGACTCTGGGAGAAAACAAACTGCCACTCGACCCGGCCTTGTACAACCCAAAGTCATGGAAAGGGGGAAGCTAATTATAGCGGCCTATGTTCATGGCGACCAAGGAATGTACTGGAGAACTCCGGTGTCAATTTCCAGACAAGATAAAGAGGTCCTCATGAATTTGGCCATCATGCCTGATCTTCTCGAAGAAGTTACTATAACAGATTTTCCCAATTCTGGGCAAATTATAGCTGACCTTAACCCCCTGCCAAAAAATATTCTCCCATAGATTCATGGGAGGAAATAGAAATAGCTGAGTCCCTATGCATCTGGGATTGGGAAACTCAGGGTAAAAGGAAATTTCAGGGCAATCATTTCCTTCCACAAAACAGTAGGCCAATCCATTTAGCAGGAGGCTGAAGGAAAGGGTAAATGTATGTGAGGAATCCAAGGATGTCGTCCCTTCTCCCCTAGGAGTATATCTTTCCCATGGGGTCAGGACTGTGCACCAATAGAACAATAGTCCCCCTGGGGGTGCTGCACCAAGGGAGGATCACAGTGGGATGGAATTCCTCTATTTATTAAGGGGCGGCCATTATAAGAGAATGTGGTATGACCTCACTTCAATACACTCAAACCCTTCTTCAACCTTAAATCCTCCTCCTCCCTCTCTAGATAGAGCCAATTAGTTTTGTTGTCAAGTCAGTCAATCCAATATACATGACAAGACAAAGACGAGAAAGTACAAAGTATCATTCTTATGATTTTAAAACTGGTTCTGTGAAGAAGAAGAAGATGACCGGGAGTCCAAGGATCACTCTTGTGAACCACAGCGTGTTGTCTACCTTCTCAAGGCCAATGATTGGCCCAAAGAAGTACAACAATCTCACACAGCTGTTTGAAAGAGGCTCAGATGGGATGCTAAATAGAGACGGAGATCCTCTGAAGAGGAACAGATGGAGCCGTGAACTGGAGCAGCAGATGCAAGCCAAAAGAAAAGCTGTGGCCGGAGGAACAGGAGAACCCAAGCATGGTGCAGGACAAGAGGACTACTCGGGCTGCTGCTGAATGAATCCGCTGGGCACCCCAGGACCTGGCAAAGCATGAGAAGAGAATGCGCAGCCGGGAAGGGTCTGAAGTCTGCAGACCCTGCTGTTACCCATACGCTACCAAAGCCTCAAGAAGGGGCACAGCTACACAGGAAACACTGGTACTTGTGTGAAAGATACAAACAGGTATGCAGGTTACCAGGGAGGTCTGAGGGAGCAACGGGGTGGGTGCAGAAACTAAAAGGAGAGGGTGGGGCCCTGAATGTGAAAATAAGAAACTAGGAACAGTTGTATGTTTGGCAGGAGAGTGAACCAAGGAGATACAACACTACAGTGTGAGTCTGGTACCCACACCCAAATAAGAAGTCAAGAATAAGAGGGTCTGGGACCCTTATTGTAACATAAGTAAACCAGGAAAAGTTGTATGCTTGGCAGGAGAGTGAACCAAGTAGCTACAATGCTACAGTGGGAGTCTGGGACCTGCACCCAAATAAGAAGTCATGAATTAGAGGGTCTGGAACCCTGATTGCAAAGGAAGTAAACCAGGATATGCTTGGCAGGAGAGTGAACCAAGCAGATACAAAGCTATATAGTGCGAATCTGGGACCCAAACCCAAATGAGAAGTCAAGAATAAAAGGGTCTGGAACCCTAAGGATAAAAGAAGTGAACAAGGAAGAATTGGATGCTTTGCAGGGAAGTAAACCAAGCAGACATTGTGCTACATTCCAAGTCCGGGACCCGGACCCATATGAGAAACGAACATTTAAAGTGACAAATAAGGTCTGCCACCCTGTGAGATAAGAAGAGACAGTCCATCAGAGGACACTTACTTGGCAGTAGGGTTGTCCAAGGCATTTAAAGTGCTGTGAGTGTAGGACCCACACCCACATCAAAGGTTGAGAATAAGAGGGTCAGGAACACTGAAATTTCTAAAAGGAGAGCCCTGGAACTGATAAAAGGAATCCTATGCTTGGTAGACGAGTGTACCAAGTTAGTGGGGTAGGGAAGTGCAAATCCATGTTAAAAGGAATCCTATGCTTGGTAGCGGAGTGTGCCATTTTGGTGGGG
This sequence comes from Ambystoma mexicanum, assembly GCF_040938575.1. Taxonomy (NCBI): domain Eukaryota; kingdom Metazoa; phylum Chordata; class Amphibia; order Caudata; family Ambystomatidae; genus Ambystoma; species Ambystoma mexicanum. Next base: position 1,076,940,753 of record NC_090925.1, read on the forward strand.
TAAGGACGTGTGAATTAATGATAAAAGGAATCCAATGCTTGGTAGCGGAGTGTGCCAAGTTGGTGGGGTAAGGAAGTGCAAATCCATGTTAAAAGGAATTCTACACTTGGTAGCGGAGTGTGCCAAGTTGGTGGGGTAAGGAAGTGCAAATCCATGTTAAAAGGAATCCTATGCTTGGTAGCGGAGTGTGCCATTTTGGTGGGGTAAGACGCGTGAATTCATGATAAAAGGAATCCAGTGCTTGGTGGCGGAGTGTGCCACTTTGGTGGGATAAGGTACTGTGAATCCATGTTAAAAGGAATCCTATGCTTGGCAGTAGAGTGGACCAAGATGGTGGGATAAAGAACTGTGAACTCAAGAAATATATACTTGTAAGTGACCTAGTGATATTTGACCAAAAAGGGATAAAGTGGCTGAAAATAAGACACAAAGTGGGAAAGGAGCACAGCCCTAGAAGTAGAATCTTGTGTTTTGGAACATTGTTTATTTTTCATCTTTTTTTTATTACCAGAGAGACTGGGAACATTGATGTTGGTTGAAACCACAACAAACACATTTACTTTGAGAAGAGAACATCCTTGCACAGTTGTCTTAAGTTATTAGTGTTAGGGACAGAGAGGTAGGTTTTGAGACATGACAGTGACAGGCTTTTTAGTCTTGGACATCATGACAATAGCACTAGTTTTCTTTGAGGCAGGGAAACCCTTCTTAGATTTAGGGATAGAGAGGCATTTTCCCAACCCTTTCTTGATTAATAAAAGTCTAGACCCAAAATATATACCACTATTGTGTCCGAGCTTTACTTCTGGCACCTTTACAATGTCCACATCTGAAGTTATTCCTTTGGAATGTATTGTTTTATGTCTGTGAGTATTTATTTGTGAATTTCCAGCCAGATAATAGTGGTCTACAGATGCTAGACTGCGGAATGTTCTGTTCTACACAGAAAAACAGGAATGAACAAACAAAGACTCGTCAAATGTTCCTATTGGCATCCAAATTGCACCAGGAAGCCACAGAAATTAGCCATCTATTGTTGACCTGCTATAAAGGTCCATCTTTACAGAAAAAGGTTGCATGGACGCTGATCCTGTTCCACTAACACCCACACCAAGTGGCACAACACCCTGTTATAATATCACTGAAAAAATTGTGTTTTTGAAACAATATTTATTCCTAATTCCACCCTGATCACCATGCAGTAGTTTCCACCAATATTCGAAGACTGCAGTTAGATTAGTAAATTAATCCAGTCATTGAACATGTGAAAATGCCTTTTGGCTTCAGGAAATAAATACTGTTTACAAAAACTGAATATGTCGACCAGCAGTTTTGGGACTGGTTAAGTATTCTCTTCTAGATACCGGAAAGCATGTGGTGTACCTACAGGTGTTATTTAATGACCAGCCCCCCAAAAGGCCAACTATCTACCTATTGACGTCCATTAAAAAGTGGCCAGAGTATAATTGCGTATGCAGGAATTGGGACACTTACTTTTCCCTGTTGAAAACGACGAATTCCTTTTCAACTGAGTCCAGGTGCTGCTGGAGAGGAGCATTCTTCTAGGTAAATATCAAAGGGAGACAGCAACACACAACAATAAATACACAACAATTGTGAGAAACAAACGTGACACTGATCCACATTCTCTCAACATAGGACGAGATGTGATGAAAGCTTGTGGTATTAATAACCTACCATGCCCTAAAATGTGGCAGTGACCTGAGTGAGTCCATAACTGATCATTAAGCTCATATTATCCCAAGCATTCAAAATGTGTGTACAATGCATGTCTCTGTCATGCATGTCTATGGAACTGTGTTGGCATGTGCCATTGTTGCAGTGGAGAAAGACAGAAGGAAAGAGGAAGGTAGAGAAAGAGAGAAAAGTAATACAGGAATGTGCTGTGTGGATGGCAGTCCAACAGAAGCACCTGGAATGAGGCTATGCAGTATGGCCCTGACCTTGCTGATCAGAGGTAAAGCTGCTTATTCATTTCAGTACCTCACCCCCTCCTGGTGGGTTCCCAAAGTAGAAGGTAAAAGGGACCACATATCTTTTGCCCCACCCCCAATGCCCCCAAAAATAGGATGCACAATGCACCCCCATCTTTTTTGGATATATACATAGGTACAGAAGTGCATAATGGAGAGATGAACATATTTTAATGAAATACACATCTCAGTGATATCAGTGCTAATAAACATTGCCTGCATAAACATGGCTATCCTTCTCCATAATGTTGTCTGCCACATGTAAGGGAGGCATGGTATCTCAAGTGAAGGCAGACACACGAGATATACTGTTCAATGGTGTTTATTAAATAAAAAGGATTGGATACATTCCTGTCTGGCCCTATCTCTAAAGATGGGAGCATGGTCTATCAACCAATAATAAATAAAACAGTCCTAGTTGTGTCAGTCAAAACAAAATGGCCTATGCTAAATAACCTATTGCCTGCTCTTATACTATTGCAATACATGGGTGCATGGGAAAATGTCTATGTAAAGGAAGAACAGTGTTCTTACATCAAGTCAGCTCTCCTCCCCATGTTGGACAGCATAGGGTAAGGCAGTTCCCGTAGACAGGATGACACACTCTGGCTCAGGTTCTCAAAAGAAAGGCAGTTCAAAACGTGGATCGAGGGCCGCCTGGCCTTCCACGTTAAAGTCTCTTTTTCCAGCTTTCAAACACAGTTCAACAAAAAGTTAACGCTGGTCTCCCTCAATCGGGCTCGGACCTCTCGAAGCAAAAGTTCACCAAAAAGTTCATGTTGGTCTATCTCGGTTGGGCTCAGATCTTTCAAAGCAAAAGTTCACCAAAATAATCACGTTTGTCTCCCTCATTCAGGCTCGGACCTTTCAAACAGCAAGTTCACATAGGTCTCCCTCAGTCAGGCTCGGACCTTTCAAACACAGCACCTACAGGGTCTCCCTTCCCCAACATCAATTCACATCCTTTAGGGGTTCCCTTCCCTTAACTTTTCACACTTCTGGTCTCCCTCAGTTGGGCTCAGACCTTTTCTTGATGTCACTCATGTAGCATTATAAAAAAAGCATTTCACCTCTCACAGAGACATTTGAATGGGCTACTTCCTTTCACTGGACCACTCTGCTACTCAGTATCGCTGTTTTCACAGCTATCAGTACTTCAAATTCACCACAGGCCTTCCTTTCTTCATGTCTCATCCACACGCGTGCAGCCTTCAATTGAGCGATATACTTTTGCAACTTCATTTTTTGCTTAACACACACCGGTCTTGCATGTTGCTCGCCAACTCACCGGCTGTGTGCATTCCATTCTTGTCCTCTCCAGGGGTCTCCCTCAGTCAGGTTCCAACCCCCTCCTTAAAGTTCACAGATGCATCTCCCTCAGTCGGGCTCAGACCCCTCTTGAAGTTCACAGATGGGTCTCCCTCAGTCAGACTCAGACCCCTCTTAAAGTTCACACATAGGTCTCCCTCAGTCAGGCTCGGACCCCTCTCAAAGTTCACAGATGGGTCTCTCGCAGTCTGGCTCAGACCCCTCTTAAAGTTCATAAATGGCTGTCCCTCATTCTGGCTCGGAACCCACTCAAAGTTCACAGATGGGTCTCCCTCAGTCGGGCTTGGGCCCCTCTTAAAGTTCACAAAATAAATGTCTTTGAACTTCCAGTCCCAGAATGCATTCTTTCTTTTTTTGCTCCCACTTCTCTAGCTCCTCAAAAATGGCTTTCTCACGTTTTGGGAGCAGCAAGAGCATAAGGAGATGTTTGATGAGTTCAGGGTCCCACCACTTGGCCCTCAAAGGCCTGGGCTTCCATGTTTGGCCCAGGGGAGGAGCTCTGGTGTGAGCACTGTGAGGAAACCCTCAAGCTGCCCCTGCTTTTGGCTCCCTGGAGTTGGCACTCCCTCACCACACTGCAACCTCCCCTGTACTCACAGGCTCAGCAATTAGGCGGTCTTTGGTCCTCCAGGTCTTCCAGGGTTTATCCAGCTCGACTGGCCTCTGTGCTCGATCCAGCATCCCCAGCTCACTCAGAGTGTGCTTGTGTGCTCAGTCTTTTATACTGTCTGGGAGGCTCAACAGGTTTTAGGTGGGAATGAATTTTAAAGGAAGATGTCGACTGACCATAGGAATGCCCAATGCATTGGTTCTTATGGGTAATCGTCATTGCTCCCTTTTCCCTCTTGTTTTTAGTGTTTTGGTATTTTAGTATAGAAATGGGATTTCTAGAGTGGAAGAAGGAATTGTGGGACTTGTAGTCTTTTTGAGTGGTGTTAGAAAAAGTAAGAGGAATATTGTCAGAAGAAGGGAAACAATTTTGTTGGTGTGAAATATAGGCTGTTGTATTTATTCTCCTATGCCTCCCCTTATTGTGGGTACCTGTTGGAATTGGGAAAGGGGCAACGGTACAGGACTTACAACAACCTATAAAGGTGGAGGAGGTGTCGGGTAGGGGTGTGTCATAAAAGGAGGAATACCGCTTCTCTCCCGAGGGCATTCCTCCAGCAGTCCTCAAGGACCCCCTGCTCAGGTGACCCTCCCGCATTGGTCCACCACCAGAGTATGGTTCCAAAGGTGATGGCATTGCCCTGAACACCTGGACAAAGAAACCCTGGGGTCTGAAAGTGAGAATGCCCTCAGGTTTCTCACACATACCTAAAGGTGACAATGCAGCAGTGGGAAGGTTAACACTTTGAAGTATTTTTGGGCGCAAGGAGCAGAGTGATTCACAAAGGGCATCTGGTTGAATGCATTTTAAATGTGCTCAATCAGATGCCATTGTTCTCCCGTCTTCACATTTGCGCCAATTCAGGGGTGCATTTCTGCACTTTTAAAACCACACCCCAAATTCACAAATGGGGTGCACTTTTAACTGCACAGAAATGAGGATCATACCCCTGCGCAAATCATGACCAGGTCACTTCTGGGGAGGGAAATGCTTTATTATTTTTCGAGCATTTCACAAAGACGGCCCCTTTAAGGCTGGCTGCTGGGAGCCTGTCATACGTTAGTGCCCCCGACAGTAATGTATGCAAGGGGGCTGGCCATCATATCTTTGTGCTACTTTCCAGCCCCTCCTGTATTGTGCAGTTCATCATTGAGAATAAGGTAGCCTGCGCATGGAAAAAGCACAGCATGTCGGCCCGATTCATGGAATTTTTGCCCGGTTCAAAGTGACTTTGCCCTGCTGACACAAACCGTGATTCATGGACCCGTGCAAAGTGTATTTGTGCCATGGAAAGTCCCGGCACAGTCATTTTGTTCTGCAAAAATGACTATGCGATGAATTTGCTCGGACTTTGCACTGCCAAAATACACTTTGCACCTATCCATGAATTAGGGTTTGTGTCGGCAATGCAAAGTCACTTTTCAGCAGTGCAAATTCACTTGGAACTGGGCAAATATTCCATGAATCAGGCCCTGTGTTTTTTTTTTTTCATTTGCGCTCATTTTTGAGAATCTGCCCCACGGTGTTTAATGATAATGATGAGGTGTTATTTTATATAGCGCCTTAATCCAAAGCGGTGTTTAAGGTTTGTATTCAGATTTCTTAAGTTCTGGGGTGACATAATGCTGGCTTCAAGCTACTCAGCACAGTTGGCTCTCCCATATATATCATAAGGCAACAGGAAATGCTCAATTCTGATTAGATTTTAATATTCCGTAGGTTGGTAATCCCAGCTACGGTCTCTGATGACTTGCCAAACCCAAGAAAAAGGTTAATGGAAACGCATCATATTTGCGCCTGCAGCCAACTGCATCGGGTGGCCACATCCTGTGGCGCAAAGAGTGCATCTTTAGTTGCAAGTCCCTAGAATAAAAAAAATTATTGGGCGAGTAAAATCGAGAAAAAATACATTTTATCCCTTAAAGTGTCGTCAAAAATGTATAAAAATAAAAATAAATGCTGGCCACATTTGCACATGTTTTACTCATGCTAGCTGGGAAAAAATGCAACTTGCTACTGGAGCAAGTTATCTTTTTTTGTAATTTAAGGTTTTCCATTTACTACGCTGCCAGAGTCACACTTTCTATGTCCAAAGGAGGTGTGTCTGGTGGCACATCCGCTTCCTTCCCAAAGCAGGTATTTTGTATTGTGGATGTTGCCTGCAAATGACCATTTTCCTGTTTCCCTGAATCAGCCTAAATTTGCCAGGACAATGTTACAGGAATTGTGCCCAATACTTTTTTGACTTAAGTTAAAGTTAGCATTATCTGTGTGCATGCATGTTTGTAGGTAGGTGATTTATAAAGCTGAAGCCCAGATAAAAAGCAATGGGGCCCTGTATAAAAAAGGCAGCTGAACATAGTGAAGGGTGAGTTCTCTTGTTGGTCTAGAGTCCCATATTCTCTGTGAAGTGTTGCTTAAAGTGCAGGATCTTCAGCTCTTTCCCGCATCTCAGGAGGGGGGGGGGCAAGCCTGACGTTAGCAGAAAGGTTGGTCCAGAAGGTAGGAGCGTGCAAGCCTGACGTTAGCAAAAAACGTTTGGTCCATAGGGTAGGAGTGTGCAAGCCTGACGTTAGCAAAAAGGTTGGTCCATAGGGTAGGAGCGTGCAAGCCTGACGTTAGCAGAAAGGTTGGTCCAGAGGGTAGAAGCGTGCAAGCCTGACGTTAACAGAAAGGTTGGTCCGAGAGTAAGAGTGTGCCAGCCTGACGTTAGCAGAAAGTTTGGTCTAGAGGGTAGGATGTGCAAGCCTGACTTTAGCAGAAAGGTTGGTTTAGAGGGTAGGAGTGTGCAAGCCTGACGTTAGCAGAAAGGCTGGTCCAGAGGGTAGGAGCGTGCAAGCCTGATGTTAGCAGAAAGCTTGGTGCAGAGGGTAGGAGCGTGCAAGCCTGACGTTAGGAGAAAGGTTGGTCCAAAGGGTAGGAGCATGCAAGCCTGATGTTTGCAGGAAGGATGGTCCAGTGGGTAGGAGAGTGTAAACCTGATGTTAGCAGAAAGGTTGGCCCAGAGGGTGGGAGCGGGCAAGCCTGACGTTAGCAGAAAGGTTGGTGCAGAGGGTAGGAGAGTGCAAACCTGATGTTAGCAGAAAGGTTGGCCCAGAGGGTAGGAGCGTGCAAGCCTGACGTTAGAAGGAAGGATGGTCCAGTGGGTAGAAGAGTGCATATGAGGATTAGGTTGTGGGTAGGATAAAGTGTATAAAGATTGAAGCACATGGTGGGTAGGATTCTCTGGTGTTACACAAGGGTTCTGAACCTTTGACTTTTCATGGACCACACTGGACTAAACAGGTGTTGTATTGGTTGAAGGCCCTGTCTCCATCAGCCCTGTGCTCAGGATGACCGGCGAGGGATGCCCTTTTGAGGACGTTTTTAAAGAGAGAAACATGGGCACACAGAGGGAGGGCAGGGAAGCGGGAAGCAGTCACGGTAGATGGGAAAAAGATCTGGGGGAAAAAAGAGGTGAAAGGAGGGAAAAAAATCCAGAGACAAAATGCAGACACACAAGCACAAAACACTGTGGGAGAGAGGGGAGGCAGAAAGTAGGGAACAAAAGAAAAAAGCAGCGAAAGATGAGACGAAATGTAGACAACCACACAACATAGGATTTAAAGGCAGTGAAGGGAAGCACCCAACAGAGGGATGGAACAGAGGCAGAACGCACTCACAGGAGCAGGGAAAAAAGAGGGAGAGTAGACAAAATGCAGACAGAAAAGTAAAGCATAACACATGCGGTTTTAAAAGAAGGGAGGTGGGGAGCCACAAAAGGTGAGAGAGTAGTCAAGAATCAGTCACAGGATCAGGAAACAAAGAGCACTGGAAAAATGAGGGCTAAGAGACAGCTAAAAATTGAGACAAAATGCAAACAAAGAAGAACAAATCATGGGGTTTCAAAGCAGGGATGGCCAGAAGCCACAGAGGGTGGGGAGGGAGACAGGACGCCATCAAAAGAATAGGGGGGCGGGGAGGTGCAAAAGGGAGCAGCAAATAAAAAAACAGATAGATAAAGCACAACACAAGGAGTTTCAAAGGTAGGGAGGAGGAGGAGGCGCAGAGGCAGGAAACAGTCACAAATGCACGGAAAAAACGGCAAGGGAAAAAAGAAGCAGTAACACATGGAGACAAAACGCAGACACAAAACCACAAATGAGCTTTGCTGCCAAATGTACTCTAGTGTTTTTTTTTTTTTTATTGAGAAGGCTAACCTAAGAAACTGAACATAACATTAATAGTGCCCATGCCGATGTTGAACCCTATCTCTCTGCTCACTGGTAACATGGAAGCATGATTCCTTTACAATAGTGGAAATAATCAATAGTAGCAAGCGTTCAGCATAAGACACACACGCATACCAGACATGGATGCCATTAAGTAACAGCATTTGTGCAACGGTAGCTGTACATATTGTTTGTTTGCCTCATGCTTTTGTGAATTGATTTATGGCCTCTGCAACATAATGTGTCCTTCATGAATAAGTTATCAGCACATACAATAACACCTGCTACAAATCCATTGCCACCCGCACAATTAACTGCAGATAATCCTTCAACAGCAACACAAGCTGCAACACACATTTTATAGAGAAAATGCTAAGCTCTGTAATTACACTTCTCGTTTTGTGTCCGAATTCCTCTTTATCCAAGACTTACGCCCACTGTAAATCTTAATTCCTGAAGCATTTATTTAATTTATTTATTACAATTTTTGATAACGCGCCAACTCCCCCAGAGCACATGCTGTCAAGAGAGCACACTACAGAATAGGGGATACGTTGCTTGCCACCGCCTTCTCAAAATATACAAACAAGACAAAGCAACTGGTTAGAAAATACTGGCCTCTGGTCATTAGTACTGGCTGTGTTTCACAGATGCCGTTATTTCCATTGAAGAGGGATAAGAATTTAAGAGATAGGGTGGTCCACTCGCGGTTCCCCTTGGAACGCGGAGGACTGATGCAAAATACCTACCATAGAAGCTACGTGGGACCCCCAGAGAGTAGCAGTGGTAGGTCATCACCCGTGTGGCAGTTGTAGTGTTTGTGCCGTTACCACTAGAAATACAGAGTTCATTCATGGTTCATTATGGTGGACTCTCAAGATATTTTCAAATTGCAATTTTTCAAATTTGGTTTATTTGATTATTTGCCTGATTCATGGATTATTTGCGCCCAAAAAAAAAAAAGGGGTTTGTTCGCTATTCTGCCTGCAAATCCCCATTAGTTAAACAGGGATTTGCGGGCAGAATGGCGCACAAATCCCGTTTAGTTTTGGCGCAAATAATCAATGAATCAGGAGTGTTTTCTGCTGTATATCGGCATGGCCACCAGAAAAGTGTCCATCAGGATTAATGAACATCGCAGTAGGTTTTAGAATGGCACTGTAACAGTGATCCCCTAGTTCAGCATTTTTTAGAAAAAGATCATGGTGGAGATGACTTTTTCTATGGTTTCCTGTTTTTTTTCAAAGTGGAACAAATGTGGATTCACTGAATCGGAACACATGAGTAGGGCCTGAATGAAGGTTTAGAATGGGCTGCTCTAGTTAATTAAATGTGAATCCAGACTGACATTTGCACTTATTCAGTGTTACTTTGTCTGTGCACAACCATCTTGTAGGTGATCTTCTATGTCACTTTTCTCTGATACCAGATGTGTCTTTGATATTTTTGAAAATAAACGTTTGTTTTGATCTGCTATTAATTAAAGAGTGCTTAAATACACTGGCCGATAAGGGACAGCATTTTCATAGAACTAGGTGTGCTGCTTAAAGTTGGCATTGTATTATTTAGGATTTGAAATGCAATAAATATGATCATTGATGTATAGAGTGACTGCATGTGTACTACATTTAGTGAGATTTCCACAGGCAGGCCAGCTTGTATTTCTATGAATCAGTTACAAATGTAGCTGTAGTCCATTGTGGTGACTCCCCCAGCATAAAGCTAGAAGACCACTTGTCAAGGGTTTTGATTTAAATAAAATAAAGTTTTGACTCATAATACACCCTGTTTATTGTCCCTGAATTGTGGGGTGGGATTATATATCGGGGGCATTAAATTAGGGATACCCACTTATTGATTAATACATATAGTACACAAACTATCTTGACACCTTTTACCAATTTTCCATTACCAGTCCTCTGAATCTTTTATTCTCTAGACTTGACACCTTGAGACTTAAAAGCACCTGAGGGGTGCTTCAGTTGCATTCCATGGAACAGAAAACATCACCGGAAGACATTGTACTGCCTATAAATCCTTCTTTAATATCTAACCGGCCTACTGATAATCGAGTAAAGGTAGTTACCAGCACAGAAGAAATGGAAGCTCTACGAACCTCAACTTTATTTCCACCCCAAAGTTCAGAAGAAATTGTCGTAGAGTCCAGGTCCTTACAGTATTTGGGTTTTGAAGCAGGAACAGTCTACCAATGGCAATTGGTAGGGAATCTGATCACAAAAGGTTAAAGATACGCCAAGCAGTCGCTATTGGAGTGCGCTTTTGAGACTTGACCGTAAACACCTCCACAGCATGTAGGATCTGTGACCTTTATGAACAACACTAGATGTCTCTTTGAATGAATTACAAATATGTTGTTGCCCTTGCATTGTGACTGATTCTATGTCTGTTCTACAATTTACCTTCATCGTCTGTCCATAAACCACATTCTGAAGTGACTTGCTTCTGCGGTTGTAGCAGGCAAGAAAACCTAAAACTTTAAATACAAATAAAATACAATATTTTGTGCCAGATTATGACTGCTGTAAAAGATCTTTGAAACTTTGCAACACCTCACTGCTGCAGAATCACTCGCTGCACTGGAGGTCTGATGCCTGAAGTCTTAGTAAGACTATGGCAAATCAGGTCATCAGTAGCAAAGCAAATACCAGGTTGATGCCAGTTTTCGAGTGCAGTAATGGATGCATGTCATTTTCTTCAACCAGGCCTTAACTGAACAATGCAACACAAGGCAGCGTTCAATTGGAAGCAGAGCATATGTGTGACCTTGCCGCATCTCAAGGCTGCATGACTCAATTTAGAAAAAGGTTCCCAAGTGGTGTGGCCTGCAGGTTGGAATCTCCCTGTCAGAAAAGCTTGGCAGCTAAGTCCTAGAGGAGGTAGTCCCGCTTCCTGTATCTCAAAAGGAATCATCTGACCTGCTCTGCATGCATATCTGGGTACCCTGATTGCCAGAGCGAACCCCATGGAGTGGGGCAGGAGGGAACTACTAACCCTAATATGGCTCTAGCAAAAGGACTGCTAACGTCGCAACTCTCATCAAGGCACCTCTCATTCGAACATCATTTCTAACACTCCATTTAGAGGGAGGGTGTATGGATCGAGGCGTGTAGGGGCTATGGTGTGTTCTTGTGAGGCTTCTACCAGCGATGCTGGTGGAAGAGGCTTTCTCCCTAAATTGGGCTATGCCTGAGAGCGTAAGGGCAAACGGAGTAGCCTTGTTCCACCACATTGTGAATCAAGGCCTTTGTCTCTTATTATTCTGTAGCCATGGGGAAATCGTTTCTTTCCCTGCCTTGCTTTCCTAATTGGGAGTTTTAAGGGGGGCGCATACGCACCACCTATAAGCCAAAACGATTGCATTTGTACAGTTAGGTGGGAGATGGCACGTGAGGAGGGACACATAGATTGTGGGTGTGATTTTGTTATTTACCCATCCATTGACTGCCAATGGCCACGCCAATCCTACGGCCATTCCCACCAATTACCTACTCCTCCCCACCCAAAACTCCTATCCCTTGGGATCTCTTTGAGCTAGGTCTATCAAGCAGTAAAATCAAACTTTGGAGAGAGTGTTTTTTTCTTAGCAGCCTGCTGAGAGTTATTGACTTAACTGCAGCTGTTAATGGCTACGGGTTTAATACACATTTCTCAACCAAGTGTGCTTTGGCCATTTGACGATGCATCTCTTCCATGCACTGAAGTCCTGTTAAAAAGAAGCAATGACAGGGACAATAGATTTGGCTTGATTTATTAGATAGGCATTTTCCAGGTGCAGCCATCATATGCCCAGGTAATCACTCCATTTTCCAGCTGTCACAATCTTATGGCCACCTCGTGCCCTTCTATCAGTGCCTAGCAAATGCCTATCCCATACCTGCACAAAAGCCCAAGCTGTTGGCTTTGCCCATGCTTGTTTTTTAAAATATATTTTTATGTTTTATGCACAGTCTCATGCTAATGTCCCTGCCAGTGGGTTAGTGTGGGTCATTTAAGAATAACAAATACAAAGGAAAGAAAAACTGTGGAACAACAGAAACAGGACACATTTTGAATCAATGCCAAGAAGCAAAAAGTAGCCAGAAACTGCCGAATAATCTCCCTTTGCCTATCAAAAGCCATATCTACCCAGGGAAGGTTAATGCGACTGGGCAGGTGTGGGCGCTGCTGTACAGACGGCAGCATCCCCGATCCCACCGACGCTTGATGCTAAGGCCTGGATGTGCCCGAGGCTGGGATTATTGTCACAGCTTCACCTACTCCCTCACGTACCATCGTCGACAGACGTGGACGCACGCCCGGAGGACAATTAAACATTTAAGAGCTAACTCCCCCTTCACAAAACATCTCCGCGGCTAAGCCTTCACACAAGCAACTTCATTCACCTGGCAGATGCAGCTTGATCTAGCCACAGCAACCGCCTTTCTCTACGGCTACCGCCAGGCAATGAAATCAAACGTGACAGGTACTTCCCATCAACCACTGCTGGGAGCGGGAAAGCTGACAGTAGAATTTCCAAGGAGGAAACTGCAGGTCAATTTCACTGTCACCAGCACCTTGCCCATTCACCTCCAGCTCATCCACTTGTCACTGCGCGCGTGTGTGCAGCAACTATGCAACAGGCTCACTCATTTTAGGTGAACATCAAGGCCCTCCCTTAAAGTGGCAGACCAGCTTCTAGACAATTCCAGAGATCTGACAGGTGGGTCTGTCTGAAAAGCCAGCAGGTTAGTGAAATAACCAGTCGCAAGCGGTCCAAACTCAAACTGCCCTCTACAGCAATAGGCAAAGGCCCGAATAACTGCCCTGAATGCTTTTATCATTGGTTTTGTGGTTCAATGAATGGCAGTTTTATAACCCAGTGCAATGTTCAGAAGCACTTTGATGCAGTAGTATCTAATGATGTTTAAAATACTTTTCCCAAGGTACTGAGGGTTCAAAAAGCTTGTCATAATTTGTCACACGTAGAAAGTTGCAAATGTACATCACGTTTTTTGATGGCCAAACCTGTTTGACCCCAGGGCCTAACTTAAGCATTATTCATAACAGTAGTCTGACTATGAATGGCCGAAACAATGGGAATGCATAGACTCAACCAAGAGAATTTTAAGGAGTGGAGCTTCCAGTAGTTTCTGTGGGGGGCTAACACCTATGGCAATGTCAAGTTTCGCAAGTCTCTTGTACTTTGACATATTTGTCAATGTCATCAGCCAGGCCACCAAGCACAATTGAGCAACATTTCTCTTACTCTCAATAATCCTGCAAATGTTTTTCTGCACTGAAGAGTGAAGTGTGGGTCACACGCTAAGTGTTCCTCTCGTCTTGTAATTGAACGCAAGGTCACACCTCTGTTGCTCATATTTGATCACGGCCAGTGTTGTTGCCAAAGATTATGATGGCAAAATTGGACTCTAGAGATTCTGGCTCTTCAATTCTTACTGTTTATGGAGCTCAATTCTAGAAACGTTGCTTCATTATTAGCACCCGGAGCGTGGAAAAGTAACTAATCAGGTTGCTCAGAATGTGGGCTGAAACTACCGATCTAAGTCTGTATTCCGAGCAATCTGATAACTACACCCCCCGCCTAACAACAGAAAAATGATAGGTCAACTACCCCCTCCTTCAGTCCCTGTGACACTTACAGGCTAAGTCCAAGCTAATCCTGATAAATCAAAGATTAGTCATACCAAAATTTGATCAGCAAAGACGTAAAAAGGACTATCATAAAGTCCAACACATTAATGACTAAAACTACCAAAATCTGTGCTAACCACTTACAATCTAAATGGTGTGGTGCGTTGCTTGTGTGTGCGGCAGTGGCAGCGATTATTCGTGAGCGAAACGCTATGGAAGCAGCTGGTGTATTGTGCCACCAATAGCTGAAACCTGAGATGTGCCCAGTTCACTCAAGCCGACTAACTAAGGGCCTCTTGTGGAGACAGCAAATAAACAACTGCCCCCTGACAGGCATCTAAGGCTTGGTGAATGTATACACCTGGTCAAGTGAGCATCTGTCAAGGAGCCAGAGGTGTTTAGAATTATTCCACTGACATTCCTGAGGCAACTGCAGATCGCAATAGAAGTACCTTGGAAAGTATTTGTTACATTGTTCGAACAACTTTGTCATTTTGTCCTGAAGACGGCCAATATCAACACAATCAACAGCACTGAGAGAGTGCATTGTATGAGCTAAACGGCCGAAACATATGTCTACTCAATATTAGGAAATCTGTATTTTATTTTTCCTATCTCTCAGTTTCATAACAAGTTCCCAACGAAGGGCAGTGTGTAGAATACACCTTCAGATACCTTTGATTGGTCTCTAGACTAAATATCGAGTGGTTGAAAATAGGCATACTGAATCACTATCTCACAACCGCCCCAAGACAACTCTGAGACATGTATGTATGCATAAGGGATCAGTGATATGGATCCCTAATTTGGTCATTTACAAACTTGTTTGATTAGTTTTTTCACTTTTTCCCGTTTGTATGAATTTTTTTCTGTTTATTTTGTTCTTGTTTTTATTTATCATGAAAGGCTCGGTGTCACCACACCGTTTAGATTGAAAGTGGTTAGCACAGACTTTGGTAGTTTTAGTCATTAATGTGTTGGACCTTGTGATAGTCCTTTTTACGTCTTTGCATAAGATGCAGATAAATAAATTAATATGTTTTTTATATAACTGATCAAATTGTGGTATGACTAATATTTGATTTATCAGGATTAGCTTGGATTTAGCCTGTAAGTGTCACAGGGACTAAAGGAGGGGGTAGCTGACCTATCATTTTTCTGTTGTTATATTAGTCTCCCACTTGATAGTGTCGACCCCCCCCCGATATAAAAAAACTGGGAGTTCCCATTCTTTAGAAGACTTGCATCCCCCGCCTGCCATCTTCCCTCCACTGTCACAACTCTTTAGTCCACCGTCCCACTTACCTGATTTCTGCAGCGGCGGCAGGTGCCACTGCTGCTGCTACTTCCTCCCGTTGTCCGCTCAGACCACCGTGTAAATGGAAGAGGGGCTCTGTATGGAGCCCCGTCACCCTGCTCTGTGGCGGCCATCTTGCTAAAGTATTTTCTTTGAATGAGACGTCCTGTTCATTCAATAAAAATACAATGCTCTCAGATCTCCAGGTTACTGAATTGGCGACCCGGGGTGCTAATAGCATGAAGACCCTCTGTGACATGCCAGATCGGGTATTATCGGCCCCGGGACCCTCGTTAAATGTCCTCGCTATGCTCAGGCCTTTAACTCGGGCCACGGGCCTATAACACCAATTATACACGGTGGTATCAGGGGTTGAGAAGGGCTGTAATTAGGTGGAATGCCTAGCACTGTCTATAGTCCCCTTTTCTGAGAGTGACATGTTGGCTGTGTGCTACTGTTTCTGTTTCCCTTTCAGTAGTATGCAAAGTGTGGGTCCCATCTTTGCTGCTATGCTACATGCAAGTCATGGAAGTGAGGGAATCCACTTTGTGTCTTTACTTTCTCCCATCAAAGAAGCAGGTATTTGTGCAAAAAATGCCTCCAGGTAGCCAGCAGTGCCTCTCCTCGATAGCAATATTGAGAGAGGGATGGAACAGTGGGCTTCCGGGACCCCAAAGCATCCCTCCTACTATAGCTTCCA
Source organism: Ambystoma mexicanum (assembly GCF_040938575.1). NCBI lineage: Eukaryota > Metazoa > Chordata > Amphibia > Caudata > Ambystomatidae > Ambystoma > Ambystoma mexicanum. Next base: position 1,076,956,546 of record NC_090925.1, read on the forward strand.
GCCACGGACGGCCCTAACTTCTGGAACTGGGAGCGGGGATGGGAGCCCACCTTAGAGTCTCTATAGAACGTGAGTACAGCATTCCTGTTTCAGAGAGAGCCACAATGACAACATTTCATAAGGCAAAGTCTGAACTTTTTCCCTGATTGGGTGGTGGCCGAGAGCTTCCTCAAGAGTGGGCGACTTAGTAGCACACAGCATATTTGTTTGTTGATCTAGTAAAAGGTGCCTGTATGTCTGCCCGGGAAAAGATTTCTGTTTGCACATTAGCAAATCGATATGCCGGGTTCTAGCTTTGTTAAAATGTCCCCAGAGACTCTTAACAGGTGTGCAGACTGTGCTGTAATTGTCCGACCGACTATAGGGCCTGCAGAGGCTTATCATGCACTCTACAGTTCCTACATTGGTAAACAGGCAGGTGCAGAAAAGTGCCAGTGTTAATATAGGGTAACAGGAATACGGAGGACTAAATGAGAAACAATGAATTATGCTCCCAAAATTCTCACCACCTGTGGAGCAGAATCCTAGAATTCGGATCCATTGATGGCTATTGTTCATATTGTCCTCCTTTATGTTTAATCAGCGGGAGGGCATGTGGGGGACCAGGAGGAGCTCCAATGTTCAGGAACCATGTGGGTGAAGAGTTCCGGACACCTGATTGGCTGGGGCACAAGTCATTCTGGCCAATCCGGATGCACCGAACATTATATCCCTGTGATTTGCTGAAGTTCTTGCACGCCCCTTTTCCAGCCCTGTCTTCTTTGATTGTCCGGATTGTGCACGTTCAGAAACGTAGGGGCAAAGCCACCTACATTTTCTTGTCATGGAAGACCAAAAAGTCTCCTATTTGCCACCCCCCTCCAGGATATTGGTGTGGGTATTTCACCCACCCTTAAATAAAAGCTCTTGCTTATTCCTTCCACGGGTCCTACTCTAGCACACTAAGTGCAAGTGGGCTAACGCAAGGATAAGTGCATTTTCTCTCTCAGCATTTCTGCTGGCATGCAGTGCCCAGTGCAATGCAGTTAATCCGGTTAGGCATCTGCTTTAGGACACTGCAAGTTACGGCCAGGAATCACTACTTCTGCCTCAGTGGACTGAGAGATATAAACCCACTCGTCCCTGCAGCTATTGCTGTCTCACACACAGGGGACTCCAGGTATGCAGGTGTTCTGGTGCACGGGCAGCCACCGAAAAAGGAGTTTGGGGCCCAGCAACTCCCTACACTAAAGACATTAAAACAGTATTACAAAAGGGATAATAACACCAGCAGCAGCAGCAGCAGCACCACCACTGTGCAACACAAAGCGTGCATTTAGACCATTTAAATGGCAAGCAAGACCATGGCCCTCATTCCGAGTAGGGCGGTAAGTATAGGCGATTACCGGCATGGCGTAAAGAGCGTGTCTGTGCTGGCACAAGACCGTAAAAATCGGCCTATTCCGACTCCGCGTGCACGCGCTTTGCGCCATGCCAGTAACGCACCTTAGCGCCATGCCGTAAAAGGGCACCAAACGCCCTTACCGGCAACAAGCGCACCGTACATAACACTACCGACATAGAGAATTTAGCGGTAACCGTAAATAGCGGTCACCACTATTTACGGTCACCGTTAAAAAACGGAACCGGAAAAAACGTCATCTCATAGAAACGGGAAGGAGCACGGCGGCCATCTTTAAAATCACAATCCATTGCCATCCTCTCCATACAGGACCCCTAGCCATACATTGATCAGAGAAATAGGCTTTGGAGACCAGCATCATGCCCAAAGCATTAAAAAAGGGTGCTGCACGCATAAGAAAGGAGCGCTTTACCCAGGATGAGCTCCAGTTACTGGTCGACACTCTGCACGAACATGCAGACACTGTATTCAGCAGTGATATGCGGAGGCCCACTGTCGTCAGGAAGAAAGAGATCTGGGCCTTGGTGGCACAGAGGGTGAGTGCCGTAGTAAACACCCCCCGCACCACCAAGGACTGCAGGAAACGTTGGGATGACCTCCGTCTCAGGGTGCGGGCCATCCTCTCGGCAAACCGAAGTCAGGCTCTGGAGACAGGAGGAGGGCCAGGTTCCCCCATCAAAATGATTCCGTGGGAGGAGACGTGTGCGGCCATGATGGGCACAGAAGCCATAGAAGGTGTTGGAGAAATGGAGTGCGGTGCAGCGTCATCCGCTGATGGAGGTGAGTGTCATGAGTCAAGACAGAACACGCATTCCTAACGTAAGTCACTGCCAAGGGCTGGGCAAGGTGTCAAGTAATGTTTGTGCAACCCACCCCCCAATGAAATCATGCTGTAACAAGTGGGACCCAGGCCGATTTCAGGTACAAGGCTGTAACCCATATGGGCCATACCACACAAAGAGGCTGAATCTGTGAGGCACACGGGGCAGTGATTGTAAACATTGTGAATGTGAGTCATCACAGTACTCCGCCAACATGAGTGACCCAGACATCTGCATGCATTGACCATGCAAGCCCAGATCACTGTCCCACTCACCACCCAAATGTCAACAAACCGCTGCAATCCCATTGTGATACCATAGGCATGTAGAAATGCTGAGCCCCAAATTATTGCTCATGCCGTCTCTCTCTCCCCCCCCCACAGGCAGCGAGCATGACAGCGAGGACCAGGAAAGCACCGGGGCCAGTACCTCCAGGGGCAGAGTCAGGGGCCGCCGCATACCTGCAAGCAGGAAGACAACACAGGCAACACCACCTGTTCCAGCAACCCCCATGGAGGGTGCACAACCCTCACCCGCACCCCTACCCATGCCTGCAGTGCCGCTGGACACATGTCCCATGCTGCACTCTGAGGAGTCCAGTGTGGCTGGTGAGAATGCAGCCATGTGCCTCATTGATGTGCCATACAGCCCCCCATCATTATCGGGAGCCAACGTGGAGGACACCATTGACATTGGCCATACCCCTGACACACCATCATATAGCCAGGTGGCACACAGCGACTCCGGGGAGAGTGAAACCCCAGGGCTCACACGGCAAGGAGTACAACCTGCATGTCCTGTATCTACTTCCCCTGCAGAATCTCTGCGAAGGCCTGCAGGCCCAATACCAAGCCTGCCAAGCACGTCGGCCACATCGGCCATGGATGTAGTGCGCTCCCAGCATCTCACAGGCCTCATTGGGGCGTTCATCAGGGACAATCGCGAATCAAGGGTGGAGTGGCGCAATGACCTTCAGGCTCTGGGCGAGGTGATCACAGCGAACACAAACCGGCTCTGCGACGTCCTTGGCCGGATCGCAGATACCCTGGAAGCAGCACACCCCACACCACAGCCCCAGCGGGAGGAGCCACCTTCACAAAGCTCCTCCACCCAGACCAGCCCGGTCCGTCGTTCACTGCGTACATTGCGCCGCCACAACATGGATCCTCCTGGCTCTGGGAGTGCACATTGACCATCCCGGCACACATATGTGGCCTATGTTGCCCCAATTGAAATATTGTGGGGTTGTTGTGGGGGAAGGTCGAGGGGGGTGAGGGTGTGTGTGGGAGTTGTGGGGGAGGGGGAGGGGTGAGGGTGTGTGTGGGAGTTGGGGGGAAGGCGGAGGGGGGGTGAGGGTGTGTGTGGGAGTTGTGGGGGAGGGAGGTGAGGGTGTGTGTGGGAGTTGGGGGGAGGGGGAGGTGGGTGGTGGTGTAGATTTTGTTGTACACGTTTGAACTTTATCATTCAATACACCGGTTGATCATCCAAAAAAAGTTGACATTGATCATTGTGCATGCGTCTTTTAATGTTCCACAGTGCATGGTGTACATGTATCCCCACACCCAGTGCCTGATATCCTGTCATCCTCACACCCTCAGCTGACTAGTGAGTCAGAAATATTGTCCGATCAATGATTGCCGCACGGCACGTCCCTCCTGTGCATCGGCACTGTGATGCTGTCCTGCCATTCCTTCATCCTCCCCCTCATCATCATCTGGTGGTAGCAGTTCCACGTCAGGGGGCAGTGGCACATTCCGACGGATGCACATGTTGTGCATCATTACACATGACATGGTGATCTTGGACACCTTCTCGTGGCTGTAGATGAGTGCCCCACCCGACCGGCTGAGGCAGCGAAATCGTGCCTCCAACAGGCCGAAAGTCTGATCTATCATCACCCGTGTACGGTTATGGGATCTATTGTAGTCCTCCTCGTGCCTGTTCTGTGGGTTGCGGACCGGGGTTATGAGCCACGGCTTCAAAGGGTAGCCAGCATCACCTGCATAAGGGTGGAATGAAGGTAAGTGTTTGTAAATTCATGGTGGAGAACTGTACTAGTCTTACATGGCAGCAGGTGATTACTGGCCAAACACACATGTCCCAGGATGCATTCACCCCATTACTGGCCCGGCTATGTGTCCTGTGCAATGGAATGATGGAGGGGGTAGTTTCTTCCTGATGGGTTATGGTGTGCACTCACGTTTTGTTGCACGTGCATCGTATATGCATGCAGCTGTGTTGGACTGCATTCATTGATGTGTTGTGTGAGTTTTGGTGACGGGGGGGGTTGACTGTAGTTGCCTGTAGTTAGTAGCATACTCATCATTCTGCACTGATCTGTGCCATGGTGACTTGCAGCAATCCTATGGTTGTGCAGGACCAGTCACACGCTGTGGGATCCCTGTTGAACTCACTTCTATGCACTCCCAGGGATGACTGTCCTGTGTGGTGAGATGCAGGAGTCTGCGACATGGTGCTATTGCACTGCATGGTGCAGGATGCCCTTACGGTGTGTAAAGGCCGCCGATGAGTGGGGCATGTGTTGTGGTATTTGGGCAGGTTTCCTGTTAGTCATGTTCTGTTAGGTGTCGGCTCTAAATCATCACTGTGTGGTTAGGTAGCCATGTGCTGTGTCACTTGCCTTGGGGCACAGTGTTCTGTGAGGTGCACATCGTGCACTGGCGTGAACATTCCCACCCAGGTGAAGTAGGCATCTCCCCCCCCTTTCCCAGCCAGGTGAAGTAGGCATCTTCCCCCCCCCCTTTCCACCCAGGTGAAGTAGGCATCTCCCCTCCTCTTTCCCACCCAGGTGAAGTAGGCATCTCCCCCCCTTTCCCACCCAGGTGAAGTAGGCATCTCCCCCCCCCCCTTTCCCAGCCAGGTGAAGTAGGCATCTCCCCCCCCTTTCCCAGCCAGGTGAAGTAGGCATCTTCTCCCCCTTTTCCCAGCCAGGTGAAGTAGGCATCCCCCCCCTTTCCCACCCAGGTGAAGTAGGCACCCCCCCCTTTCCCAGCCAGGTGAAGTAGGCATCTCCTCCACCCTTTCCCAGCCAGGTGAAGTAGGCATCTCCCCCCCCACCTTCCCACCCAGGTGAAGTAGGCATCTCCCCCCCTTTCCCAGCCAGGTGAAGTAGGCATCCCCCCCCTTTCCCAGCCAGGTGAAGTAGGCATCCCCCCCCTTCCCACCCAGGTGAAGTAGGCAGCCAACATACTCACAGCCCCAATGCACTGCCATGGCCAATTCGGGTTACTCACCAAGCAGCCAGGCACGTCGTCCGGCATGTCGCTCCATGTAGCGTGGTAGTGTGGAGTTCCGCAGGACCAAGGAATCATGAGTTGATCCGGGGTATTGGGCATTGCAATGTGTGATGGCTTTACTGGCATTACACACCATCTGTACGTTGATGGAGTGGCATTGCTTGCGGTTGCGATACGGCACCTCCATGGCATGCGGGACCACCAATTCAACGTGGGTGCAGTCGAGGGCACCTATGCAATTTGGCATGCCTGCCAGTGCATGGAAGGCAACTTTTGTATCATATATCTCCTGGGGAGTCCGGGGTAGGGATATGTAGTACCTTGTGTGGTTGAGGAGGGCATCCAGCACTTGGTTGAGTATCCGGGAAAATATGGGCTGTGAAATGCCATGCATGTGTCCGACTGTATGCTGGTAGGTGCCTGTGGCAAGGAAGTGGAGTACAGACACTACCTTCAGTAGAGGGGGGATGGCAGTGCTGATTTCTATGAGGCTCACTATATCGTCATGTATCAGGTCCACTATGGTGGTAATGGTGTCCCAGTCAAGCCGGTACAGGGTGTGGATCTGCTCTGGTGTGAGGTTGAAGGGGGTGGCTCTGATGCAGGGGATTGGGGGCTGGCGGCGCGATAATGGTGGCTGCACCGGTAGGGCATGCTGGGCCTGTCTCACCCTCCTTCTCCTCCTGTGTATCCTCTGTGGTGGAGTCTGTGGTTGTTGTTGTTGCTGTTGTTGTAGTTGCTGCCTTGCAAGCAGGGCCTCCAGCTCCAGGAATGCTGCTACAATTTTTTATCATCTTGGTGTGGGAGGGGGTGTGGTGTGTGGGTGTGCTCTTTTTGTGCTGTGCCAGACTCCATTGCCTCCACCTGTGCTGATTGAGTGCACCTGTGCCTCTTGGAAACACTGCTCATGGTTCTTAACACCGTCTCGGCGATGTCGTTATTTACTCTATGCCGGTAAGATACTTTGCGGCCTTGTGGAGGCCGTTTTTTGCATGTCCGCATTACTTGGGATCAGCTCCGGTTTACGCCATGCCGCTAATTTCGGCATGGAGTGTCGGGCGCGCGCCACTAGACCGCTATTTACGACCTCGTACTTTACGGCACCGTAAATAACGGTCTGGTAGGACAGAATAGTCCGTAACGGGAAACAATGACGGTAATCCTTTTCCGACATCGTTTTCCCCTTAACTCCTAACTCGGAATGACCCCCACATTTCTCTGTTAAAGCAGAGCTCTAATTTTTCATGTGACCGTGCCTGACAGGGCCATTAAGTAGTATTATTGCTTGGAATTCTGGGGCTTGCATTTTTCCTGAATTTCAAATGGTAGAGACCAACCTACACGTCATAGAAGGCAAAAGGGTTAAAAAAAAATTTGAAAAAAAACAGAACTGGATTGCCTTCTCACTCATGGCCACGGCAAACTTGATAGCTCTATTGAAGTTGTCTTTTAGTGAAAACGATGTTAGACATCATTGCATAGGCTCACATTCAACTTCCCTTAAATCACAAGAGTACTGATGGCCTATGCCGCAAACAGCTGCCCACGCACATTGGAATGCGTGCCCTATTTGGTTGAATCAGGTAAGCTGTCAGGGCTTCTTACCAGTGGTGGAAATGGAAAAAAAATTAGTGGGGGATCCCACAAGGGCGGGGGCGGAGTTTGGGGGGCGGTGCTCGAGGAGGTGGGGTTTTGAGGGCGGAGCTGGCAGTTGACCTCCAATCAAAGGAAATGTCCAATATAATAGTTTTAAACTGTGCTATTTCTTTCATGCTGCTTCTTTTCCAAACTATATATCAATTCCACTTTAAACCACTTCCATTGCACTGGTGATGAGTTACTTCACTGTGCAGATAATACTTTTTACCAGTGTTGCTGAGTAAATATTCTTTAAAATGCACAATTTACATTCAATTTTATAAAAAAAAAAACCTTGGGTACTATTCAAACAGGTGATTTCTGTTCGCCATAAGCAACGTTTTCTTTTACTTGAACCACACCCGGCACAGCTCCTGCAGCTCCCTTCTGAAAGCAGGTGGGTGGATGCATTGTGTGTGATAGTTTAAATGTTAATAGGGGTATTTATTTAGTCATGCAATGTTTGTCGGGTACTTGTATATTTATTTATTTATGCAATTTTTGTCAGATACAGGTATCAGACAAACATTGCATGAATAAATAAATAATGTGGGTCCATGTATCCGACAAACATTGCATACCTAAATAAATAAACTGGGTCGTGGCTGAGGACCGGGTTGTGGGTGAGGACTGTAACTTCCTCTCCTGACACTTTGCACTGGTTCACAAGAGGAAGTTACAGTTTGCTTTCCTGCAGCTGTGAGTGACCTGTATCAAAGTCCTGCTGTGTACACGTAGGGGGGCGGAGCCAGCAGAGCGCTCATTTCGGCAATGAGCTGCCCCGCCCCCCTACTGCGTGCCATTGCAGGTGTTTTTCTTTTTTTTTCAAATTCTTTTTTTTTTTCAAAGTAACCAAGCACAGAGCATAGGTTTGGGGTTTCCGGCGGTTGACTGTGGCCGGGTCCAGAGATCCGGCCACACATCTAGTGCCGGATCTCAGATCCGGCAAGAGCCCTCCCATTTACCAGCGCTGCTTTTTACAGACAGCACTGTGTGCATCCGTCTCCTGGATAACCAGCAGCACATGGTGACCCAGGAAGGAAGGAGGGAAGGATCAGTGCTGTTCGGGTTGGCATACTGTTCTGCATGTGAAATTCTAGATTACATTGGTTCCTCCTTGCAGACTCCAAAGCATGATTGGACTGTAGCTCTTCTGGGGAGCCATGCATAAGTCCTTAATGGATGACAACGAAGGGTGATCCTGAAATTCTGCTACACCCGCTATCTTTGCCTGAAGAATCATGTCTCACAGACATCTATCCTATTCACATTTGTTATAGTGAGTGGAAGGGAGGTGACACCGGGTTTGTGGTCTATATGCAATAAGAGTGTTAATCGAGGCAGAGAGAAAAAGAGGTCTTATCACCTTTGCTGATTCCCAAATGTTAACATTCTAGATGCAGATTCTAGAGCAAGGAGTCCCAATAATGGGCACCAAGAGCTTGGATGGATATCCCTGGGCAGCGTTTGTATTCTGTTTGGTGGGAACCCATTTCAGTGTGGAAGGAAGAGTAGCGATTCTTGACTGGCTAATCTCGCTGGAAGAGTAGTGCCTGACAGATCAATTCAGTTCCTTGATCACCAGGCGCTGTGTCTTCAATTTAGTACACTTGCTCTCCAGGGCAGGAATTATAGTCTTGGAGGCTCTGAAATGTCTGGTCGGAGCCCTAGGCAGATCAAATTGAAGTACTCTAACCTTGGGGGGCTGTCCACTAGAAGAGGGGGGGGGGGAGAAAGATCCAAGGCATCATGAACATGGCTTTGGAACTGTTTGGGTGTAGAAAACCCGGGTATGAGTTGGGAGAGCAGCATATTAAGGAACATGATTTTGGGATATGCTTCCGACTTCCTTTCTTAGCAGCTTTCTTAATTGTTTTTATAACCCATTTAAAAACATCATTTCTTCAAGATGTTTTCTGGGTTGACTTTGTTGAGAAAGGAGTAATTGAGAAAGGTGATTTTCAGAGGTATTCCACACTTTTGCTAAATGGCAATCTCATAAAATTCATTTTCCCCGAATTTGTTTCCACTTTTTTTTACTACAAACTTGCAGATGGTAAGTTTGGGTAAGGTATATAGTACATAGAACAGAAGTGGGGGTGGAGGGGAATGCGCGGGTCTCCCGCCACTATGGTAAAAAAGCAGCTAATTCAGCAAATAAATTAGATGGAAATGCCAGTTCAGCAAAAGAAAAATGGCAAACGTACATAGAATATTTTCAGACAGGGTATTACCAGTATATGGAATTTTAATTGCATGAACATGTATATCTCCTGCACTAAGGCTTTGTACTGAGCTTTTGCAGGTAAGGTATCTTTCTGTATTAATGTTTTTATTGCATACAAGTCTATTTAATGGTTTCATTGTTTCATAATGGGAACCGCCGAAATGATAAAAGAAGGGAACTAGGAGGTGAATGGCCGACGAACAGAAAATTGAATGAACGGTAACAGTTCACAGAACCTGAACACGGTGTCAACCCTTGTGTCACTGTGCCAATGTGTAACGTGTGTTTGTGTGAAATGACTTCTAGTATTGCCCTAGCCCACTCTTGCTAAGGTTGTCACGCGCTCAATCACGCAGGATATCTTCCCATTTGATCTTCGTCCTTGCCCAGCATGTGTGATCATCCCTGATCAGTAGTGAAACTGCAGCAAATGGTGCGCGTGCGTGGTAATCGGAAGGCACCGAGCGGGCGGGGCACTTACCTGTGCATGGGAGCGGCTCTTGCTCGTGTCCTTCATTTTCTTGGCCAGGCGCTTCTTCTTCTTGTGCAGAGGTTTGGACTCCAAGATCATCTCTTCCAGCTCAAAGGTTGGGTCGCAGTTCAGACGGCCTTTCTGGGGTGAGAAGGTCAGAGCGTGAGGAAGAGGCTGTTCCATAGTCTGGCATTGCTTCACAATGGAGTCAGCAATGTGACACAGTTATGTCTCATTCTCAGACACTAAATCGCAGTTATGTTTCAACATCCTCAATACTTCTCTCATCGCGCACACATGCATGCCGGTTGTAGCTCTTTTCAATTGTACAATATGCCAATGATTTGGTCGTTTTCTTGACCCACTATTCACGTACCATGCTGTTTTTCAGGTGGGTGCTTTATTATAATGAATACTAAGTCTTTTCATATCTACATTATATAAAGGCATTTTTTGGAAGAATTGCAAGCATGCATTTTTCACTCCCAGAAAACACTTCAGACTACCTGCCCTTACACTTACTTATTGCATTCGATGCACAGATCAGGGCCAAATCCTTTACTGATAAAGAAGTGGCATTTATTTTGTTATTTGGGAGTCAGTGGCTGCTTTATGTGCGGATATGTCCCTGGAGATAACCTATTAGCACAAAGGTTCTAGACAGCAGCAGTGAACAGAAGAGACTCTGGGCCTATAGGTCCGCAGCTGTCTGGTGGTTACCAAGTTGTGCATTCTAGCTGTGAGAGGACATGAAAGGTAGGTGGAGGTCCATCTTGCCGGAACACACACACACAGAACATGATGGGCAGCACAGTTAATGTGGATCACACTATGCCTGTGGTGCAGTAGAGTACAGAAAAGATGGTGGAGGCATGGTACAAAAAAGCTGTGACCTCCATGCTGGTGGCTTACTTGCTCTCACCACACTCCTCCCCTTGCATGTTTGAGATCCTCGGTGCAACTAGTGCAATGAAAGCAAGAAATGCCCAATTTGACGTTCATTTCTAAACATCATGACACAATAACACGTTCTCATTGCATAGAGGAGTTTCTTAAACGGAGCACTGATGTACCATTTTAAAACATTTGGAGAGGATGCATTCTAATTTCAATCCAAGGAACAACGCGGACACAATGTAGGAAGTGGGTGCTAGTTATGAGGTGGGCGTTCTATGACTCTCCTACAGTATCCATTGGTTCCTTGTTGCCCTGTTTTGTGTCGAATTTATGGAACTTCATCTTTCCACACGTTTTAAAATTTACTGGAAAACGTTGCAAAGTTCTGCAGAAAAACATAATTATAACAATGTTATGCAGAGTTATGCTTTATGTACTAATGTAATAGTATATGGTGCTATTTAATTATGTATTCATTATGTTATTGCATTATATAGTCTATTTAATATTCACCTAATATAATGAATAAAAATACTACATATTACACATTGTATATAATAGGACATACATTTTTCATTTCTGTTATGCTTTAATTATTATTTAATTATTTTATTATGCTATATGATAGTTTACTATTTTATTGAACATGTATTAAGATTATATTTGTTTTATTATGCCTAATATATTTATGGTTGATGAACTATTACAGTACACATAAAAATGCATATAATATAATACATAATGTTGGCCTAAACTATTTATCATATAGCATGCATATTTATATAATCATTATATTTATCCTTTATTTATAAATTTTTTGTGTAATAAATTAAATACAAACAAAATATACGTACATACAAAAAATGCATGCTGTATGATAGTTTACTATTTTATTGAACATATATTATAAGATAATATATGTTAGTAATTTATTAAGATTATATTTGTTTTTATTATGCCTAATATATTTATGATTGATGTACTATATTTTATATTATAGTATGCATACAAATATATATAATATAATACATAGAAAATGCATATAATTCAAATCATAATGTTGCCCTAAACTATTTATCATATAGCATGCATATTTATAAAATCATTTTATTTTGTTATATTTTATTAATTACATTTACATGTGTAATAAATGAAATACCAACACTATACTTATATACAAACATGCATGCTATATGATAAATAGTTTACTATTTACTATTATATTGAACATGTATTATAATACATGTTAGTAATATATTGAGATTACATTTTTTATTATGCCTAATATTATATTTATGATTGATGTACTATATTGTATATTATAGTACACATAAACATTACATATAATAAAATACATTAAAATGCATATCATTCAAAACATAAGTATATACATATACACAAAGGTTTATTGTTTAGTATCTGTATGTCTTGCATATGTATTATACATTATTTTATTTGTGCTTTATTATGCCATGTATGGTATTGATTTCTAATGATTTATTATATAATGTATGTTTATAAATAAAACAATATGTACACCAGATAGATAGATAGATAGATAGATAGATAGATAGATAGGCATAGATGGGATGAGATATAGAAATTAAACAGCCTTTGAAAATAAGAGTTATGTTTAATCTAAGAAAAAGTAAAGTCTACAAAGAGGTGTAATAACAAAGTTAAAGTACAAACACTCATTGTATACCACTACAAATTCAACCATGAAACTGCAAATATAAACACTCACTCAATAGCTCTACAAATCCAAACAGAACACTCACTTCAACTATGGATTGATGTAACCTGCCTAATACTTGACGTGAGTGTTAAGGCTGGATTTGTTGTTGTCTGGAGAAAAATGTTTATACTTCTAGTTTAATGGTTTAATTTGTAGTGCTATACAGTGAGTGTTTATACCTTAATTTTCTTATTACCACTCTTTGTAGACTTTACTATTTGTTAGATTAGCCTTAGCTCTTATTTATAAAGTTTTTTTTAATAACTAATGTCATTGTTGTTTTGTGTGAGGTGTGTGGCACAGCCTATGCATGTATGTCATACAAGTGTATGCATTTCGAGTGTTTACTGTATGAATATCAGCATATGAGCATATGGTGTATGAGCCTTACAGTTTACATGTCATACATGTACGCAATTTACATTTCGTATAGGTCTTATATACATATGAACATTTGCATAAAAGTTAGTTATGACTTTGATGTGAGTTTTCATATGTATCAGAGTGTACATGAACATGATACACATTTCATAAAGGAACATGTGCAGTTCATGTGCAAGATGCCCATTTATTTAGCGGATGCCTTCTAACCCTTCTATATGTTGGCGACTTGGTGGCTTAAGCATTTGTAGTAAGAGTGTGTGTATCATATGAGTGTGTGATATAAGGCATATGAGTGTTTGATGTGTACATATTTGGAAAGTTTGTACTGCATATATGTAGCGTATGTGTGTTTGGTGTGCAGTCATATGAAATACACTTGTCGTATACACCTCCTATTTGTATGAAAACCCGTTGTAAAAGAAGTTTTCATATTGATGCAAGTTTTATACATTTAGGAGGCATATACACATTCTGCAGTGTGTACACACATGCGATTTACATATTCTATGCTTTTCATATGCATATGAACGAAAGATATGTTTGTGTAGATTTCATACACAAGATGCACATTGATTCTGAGTGTGTGACATAATAAGGTGTGCTGTAAGGGGATGTGGAGTACAGGGACGTCATTTCATCAAAATGTCAGGGGTAGCGGAAGTGACAGCACATGACCTTTGACCTCTGATGACATCACATGAAGTGATTTCATGTGACCCACCCATCTCGAAGTAAAATCACGAGAAGCAATGGAACACAACCTTTCACCCCGTGCCAAAACAGGAAGGGACATCACATATTGTTCCTAAGTACACTATGAGAAATATGGTTGCGCTATCACTATAATGTTATGTACATTTCCTAGAAGAATGGATCACCATATGTATCGTTAATATCTGTGTGTATACGACCATATTACCAAAATACGGTGAATGCAAGCAGACGTTCAAGGCCAAATGATAATGATGTGTTATTATATAGCACTTACGCTTAAGCGCTTATACATACAATATCACCCAACCTGTGTTGGTTCTCATTTATCGACCTCAGAATGGTGAAAGGCTGAGTTGAGGTGTTTACGAACAGGCTAAATCAGTGACTCACCACCTGAAGTGTGCCTGGACAAAAACCTTAATGAGTCTGGCAACTATTGGATAGAATTCCAGAAAGACAAATTATGTGTTATCCCAATTCTTTCTTATTTAGCGTCTCTGCTCAAAGTGATACATTTGTGGAACCCTGTTTTTTTTGAGAGGCCTGAACAAGAAAGTCAGCTAATCCAAAAATAAAGAGCTATGTGCCACTGGCCACAACCCATGAGCTTACATAAAAAAAGAAAAGTGAAACAAAACAGGGAATAGCAAGGGACACCACAGGGGTAGCAAGGGAGACCTCAATGACCCTGGCAACCCCCAAATGACGTCCCTGGTGGAGTAGGTGTGTGTCGCGTAAGAGCATGTGGTGTAAGTGTGTGTGTAATAATAGTTCAGGTCATTAGAAGGTGTGTCGTGCGTATCTTTGTTGCAAGTGTGTTTCATAAGTGTGTTATAAGTGTGTATCATTTGTGTGTGTCATATGTGTGTCACATATGTGCATCTGCCATAACAGTGTATGTGGTAAGAGTGTGCGATGTCACAACGTGTGTTCCAAGTGTGTGTCTCATAAGTGTGTGGTATATCGCATATGAGTGATTGGTGACAACAAACACAAGTGGAGGGTCCTTGTGCATTTTTAGACTTAATCAGGAAGGAAATAAAACACGTTTTTCAAATTTAGAGAATGTATAGATGTGTTCTAAAAATAACAAAAACACATCATTGCACAGGGAGTGTGTCTTGCTTGAGAATTAATAAAAGTAAAACAATATCTGAATGTGGCCCCTGCTGAGACATAATGAACTACCTAAACAGGATCATCTCAAAACACAAAGAAAACCGAAAGGGCCACCATCACCAAAAAGCCAGTGACATATAGGACACAGGATAAGCCAGTGACATATAGGACACAGGATACAAAACAAATTCCAAGACAAGTAACTAAACCTTAAGGCCCAATAGGTCGTACAATTAGGACTGCATAGACATGTCAGTCCTTTCTACGATACAGATACTTGATGTTAGACAGGGTTAAAAAGGGTAGATAGTGCAACTCAATCTGCTCCTATCCCTGGACTGTATGTAGCATGTAGCCAATGATCAACCATTACTAATCCTCTCCTCAAGTTTTGGCTTTAATTCATAGCGAGATGGTCATTTTGAGGGACTATTAAAAACAATATGAGAAAACCTTGATTGCATCACGACTGGTGTAGACAGTTCTGGTGGGTCTGAAGGAAGTTGGTTTGGTGAAACACTCTAAGAGGTATTGGGGGCAGTGTTATTGATACAGCAGTGGACCGAGGTAAAAATTCTGAAGGAGATAAGTCCTTCACTGGCAACCAGTCAGTGTCTCTCCTGGCTTGAGAGATGTGGTCTGATTTGTTTAGGCTCAGGGCAGTGTGGAGGGTGTTTATAGAACAATTTGCAGTTTTAGCAGGTTACATTTGGAAGTACCAGCGAGGAGAGAGTTGCAATAATCCAACTTGGAGCAGATGGTGGCTTGTGCGATGTTGGATGCAATTGTCGGTGGTGGGTTAAGGACAGAAGCCGTTGATGAGTTTGGCGGTATATGCTGATGAGGAGGTGATGGAACTCACATGCTTGGAGAGGGAGAGAGCGGAGTCCATGTGGACGCCCAGGGTTTTAACTACCAACAGGAATGTGTTATTGTCAATGGTGAAATGGGAGTATTCAGGTTCTAGGTCTGCTAGGTGGACTGCCGGTAAATCAATCCTAACTGAGAATGCTTGGGTGAATAGAGACCGCAAAGGAGTCTTTCCGTGGAAAGTGTCCTCACATATTAGAACATCAAACTTCCATCTTGGAAGCCTCGAAACCTTCGTCCATTATAACAGTATTCAATTTATTCTCAACCACTGACACACTTTTTTTTACCTGTACATCTATATAATTGCTCAAAGAAATTAAGTATTTCAGAAAGGAATAGATCAAAGGATCGCAGGATAGATACATTCAGTGTGATTAAATAAAATGAATGTGGGCAATGATTCTCTCCTCTAAACCAGCCCCTCAAATCAATTTAATAAAGTTTGGGCGACTTTTTAAATAGGGAATCCAATTTTTCAGAAACTGGTGCATCTGCTATTTTATGAAGCTTGGCATCTACCAAAAAACGTGTTTCAAGAAATGTTAATGTAATGGATGTTTGCTATTTCCTCTGCTGAACATTTGACTTACTGTTGGGGTGAAAGCCGGCACTATCCTCTTCTGTAAAACGGCGTCCCAGTTAACATCAGCTAAGTAGGGAAATACCTGGATGTCCGTCAGCTTGGAGAACCGCTCTCCTGGATTGGGGTCCAGCAGCTGGCAAAGGGGGATGCAGAAGAACATGTTACCATGCGAAAGCTTGCAACTGGAAATCTCTCAAAGCATTACAACATTGCACAAAGGGCCTGATCACGAGTTGGGTGTTTGCCCTTAAATGCGGTGGTAACAGTGTTATCGCCGCATTTAAGGGCTGGCCCTATCACGAGTCTGGCATGTTTACCCCCATCTCATAGATGGGGGTAAACACACCAAGAAAATGCCATTTTCGGTGCAATTACCGCCAGCGGTATTACCACACAGTAATTGGGTCCCATGGGGAATGGGGACTTACAGTTAGCGCCCAAACCGTGATCCGGCGGTAATACCAGCAGATGGGTGGGCGCTAATGCCTACAAAGTTGGGCGGTATCCCAGCTGGGATACCGCCCAACTCGTGATCAGGCCCAAGGTGTCTTAAATCAGCCCCACACATGTTTTCACCATCATACAAACCATATAGAGGCTTTGCTGTAAATGCAGTTTTATAGAAAAGACATGATACCATTGTCTATTATTATCAATATTATCATAGCTTTTATATAATTGCATTTACTGCAAAGTCTTCATTTCGAATTGTGCTTCACTCCGAATTGTTCCTGTTCATAAGCACTACAATAATCGGTATTAACATTACTCGATTTACTGACTCACAGCTTATCAGCCTGCAGGCATATGACTGCAGGTGGCACACAGAATTATGAGGCATGTGTTGAACTTGTAGGACTATCATTCTGGCCCGCACCAATCGCTTTGCTTATCTCACTGTTTTCTGCATTTGGAAAATTAGATAAAAACTTTCAGATTTGGGCAGAGAGTGTGTGGCTCTGTTGTGTGTGTTGCATTCCAGGGAGGGGGTCTGACTTTGGATTTTTCATTGTTGCATAAGGCCCTGCCCTGGCCTGCTGTGGCCTCTGGAGAGAGTCACACAAACACAAGAAACAGAGAAAACATGTTCATGACCCAGTTCTGACAAATGTCCATACCGACCTTGCACGCCTATGGTCGCTATTGAAAAGTAAGAACACATAGGAAAACACAGGGAACACATACAAATAAATGGAGGGAAAAGGGAACAGGGCGCTGACAGGGAAGGGGGGCCAGGGAAACAAGGTGGGAGTTCAAACCCCTCAGTAGGAATAAACAAAAACAAATAATCCAACAATCATCACTTTTGTTTATATTCGGGGAGTCGTGGAACTGACCAGGTCTCAACAATGACATGCAACTGGAGCAGTCAATCATTCCTGCATCAGTGGCACACTCTGGGCAGTAAGAGTGCGGCATTGGCTGAAGCCTGTCACGGTCTTGCAATGCCACAGACCACACACATTGCCAATATAAACAGCTCAACACCTTTACTGTTACCAAGGGAGAGGGTGGGAGAATGCCTGTGGGGAAAGCAGGGAGCAAAACAGGACAGAATGGACCTCTCAGCCTAACTATTCAAACAGTGAGTAGGAAGGGATGAAAACAAAGACTCGTGTGGGAAATAACATTCCTAGTCATGACCTTTCATGGGTATAATCTCTAATCCTTGTCCTCAGGATCCCCTCGGCATCCAAGGAGTTACCCCAGGAAATGTGGGCGTGGCAAACATTTAAAGGCCCTAGTGTACAGGCTAAAACATACGAAGGAAAAGCTAAAAAGGTACAGAAAAACACGGTGGGTATGTGCAAAACGAAAAGCGTGAATGGGAACCTAATTTAATGAGACCTGCGTTCAGAGTCAAAGTCCTGATCACTTGTCTACATACATCAAGTTCAGGACTTCAATGCCCTATGTTCACAAAACGAGTCACTCACATTTAAGGGGTACATAACGCACCCCAACACTTTTTTCTCCTTACTCTATGGTGCAGATGTTGCATCCCTGTGCTGTGGTCCTCCCTTCTGGTCTTGAATCACTGAGCCCATAACAGGGTTACATTCTGCTTTTCAAGGGGGCCCTCAACAGGCTTACATTATCTTTAGCAAGCTCTGAGATTCTTCTCCAGCATCTGTGTAACCCCCAGGCCCCACAGGCTGGCACCACTACACCCCCATAAATGATCTCTGGCACAGGCTAACATATGGGTTGCGACTCCCGGCAGATGTATTGGTTTCTTTCTGGGGCTCTGAATGAGCCTTTTGCTCTCTCTGGGCCCCATTACGAGTATGGAGGCAGCCATGCCCTTAATAAGGGCATGGCTGCCTCCATACCGGGCTCCATTACTGGGTTCCTCCAATGAGGACTTACCGGGCTATTCCAACCATGGAGGACCTGGTAGGTCCTCATTGGAAAAACCCTTCCCCATTCCCATTTGAGGCCCCATAAGGCTCAATGGGGATGGAGCTAATAACGGGCTGCAAATAGCGGGCCCGTTATTAGCTCCTTGGTCCCCTCGTGGGACCCGGAAAGAACATCTGGTTTTACCAGACGTCTGTTCCAGTACCCGCAAGGAAACCTCGTAATAGGCGCTCCCGTAATGAAGGGTGCCGGTCCCGTACCGGCACCCTTCATTACGAGAGTGCATGGGTTATAATGAGGCCCTCTCTCTTTATTTATTTCTTTCTCATATTACAGTTGTCTCCTTCGCCTTACAGGACCATGGGAAGTTCGTTATGGGAATGCTCATGTTTGGATGTATCCCACATCGTGTTCCAGAGAACCTGAAGTAGGCTTTCCACTTAGTTTCTGGACTTTTGAAAATGATCTAATATTTCCGAATTGGAAATTTTGTCCAGTGAATAAAAGTACATCGGTTAACTGGCACACACAGCGTGGTGGCATTCATTTTTACTCAGTACAATAAGTGTGCAGTGGGATAACTCTTTTGCCCGCACGCGCTGCGAAAGACAGCAAAGACTACACAAAAGTCATATTTCAACACAATAATCTTGTCGCACTAAGATCCCTTTAAACCATCCCACAACCGTTTATTCCATTTCCACTGAAGGCAATGGTTTGGGATTGTGCAGAATGTTGTTGTTTTGGCAGATGGGCACTCATGTAAGCTGTATGGGTCTGCGGAAGCTTGGACGGACTCTGAGACAGCCTTCGTTTACTGGTTCAGATGCCACACCAGGCTTGCCTCCTCGTTCTTAAACTCTGGGGTTCCTCCCCAGGCTCAGTGCATCTCACTGTGGCAGATTGGCACGACTTCACCCTCCTCAATGGCCTCTGTCTCTAAACAGGGTCTGGGCTATAGCCCACAGCAGATTCTTTGGTTACTTTCTGGCAGGTCTCCTTGGACTATCGCCCTTGCAAGACCTTGACCTCTCCATGGTGAAGGCTCCTTATCAAGGTCTGACTCTGTCCCTCAGGTGGTTCTCTCCCAGCGCTGGGCACTTTGCCAAGGAACTCACCCTGTAATGGAAAGATTGACTTTCTCACCCTATGATGGGGATGTCACCATAGCCTTTGCAGTTACACAAGGCCCTTAGCCCTTATGGCACCTCTCAGCTCGCCTGTACCTTCACTGGGCTTTGTTCACACTGCTCCGTTAGGGATATCTGCACTCATAGTTCCTCCCAACAAGACTGGGCAATCAGAGCTTCTTTTACATTGCATAGACCACGTGTCTCCTCTGTAATTGACTGGGATTGCCAGGAGGTTCACTCCCACCATTTGATTGGAAGTGAGTATGTATAACTCAGAGCTCTGGGAAGGGCTTCAAAAGGTCTGGGTTGCCATCTATGAACATAGCAATGCTTTTGGCACATTTGTTTGGGGAGGAACTGATATTTCACCTTTCTCATGTTTTTTTCTGTAGTACGAGGCAACACAGTTTATGCCTGGGAAATATAGAACAACTGGGGCCTGCATATTTTCATTTTCGTCGGGAATTATACATTGGAGTTTCATATGTAGTGTTAATAGTAAATAATCTTTTGCATGAGCAGGTTTTGGTGCTGAATGGGGAAAAGGAGGTTGTCCACTGCACTGTTCTGGCTCACTAAGGAGACAAAACCATGTGTGCATGAAGGAGGAGGGTTGAGGTGCATTATCTGTCTGGGGGTTGGTCTACCATGACCTTGTTTTCTGAGGAGCTGGTATGTTACTCAAGGGTAACTCATAAATCTGTGCCAACTCCTTGCAGGATAGTGCAGTTCTGAGGATCGTGCTTCTCGTTCCGCCTGATGGGGCCGTGGGAAGTCCAGCAGGTGAAGGTCCTGAATTCAGACTCCCTGCCTGGGAGTATCTTGTCCTTTGCTCCCCAGAACCAGAAGTGAGGATACCATTGAAAGAAGTCGAGCTGGCCTTTGTCGGATATTGGAGTTATCATGGAATGACTCTCCTATTACCTGTCTGGGACTTGGGAAGTGTAGCACTCTGGGGGAACACACATCTTCCATCTCCAGTTGTCACCTTGCATAGTGGGTGGCATCCACTGGCTTCCAGGGTCTCCTTCTCTCTCAAATGGGTCCCTGAAAGTGACTTTGTCAATGGCTCCAATGGTGACCTGCATCAAGTGTGCCTTTATTTTCACCTCTCATCCATGATTGCGTTTCTCCCTTATCCTCACAGCCTAATTCTCCCCTTCTAGATTGTGTTCCTCTGGCACTTTTGGTTTCTCTTCCTCATCTCTGAACATTCATTCTAGTATACATTCCTAATCAAAATCCCCTCCCCCTGATTCCATACAAGCATCCCTTCAGATCTCCAGATCCTCTGTTGCCCTCTGAAGCTTTAGTTTTGTCTCATTACTTCTAATAGAAAGTTTTGTTTGTCTTTAAAATCATTCCGCATTGGTCCATTGTCTTGTATCTAGAGTTTCATCAATTTGATTGCTTACATTTCACATCCTGGTACAAATTTTCCATCAACAACTATCTCCTTTTCAAAAGACCAATAAATGATTTTCACCTGCACATTTGGGATTCTGCCCCATTCTCTTAACAACAACTATTGTGCCTTTGTTATCATTATTTTGTGTTGAAATGTGTTGATCATGTTAATTTATCTTGTGTTCTCTCAGTTTGCTGATTTCATGCACAGTTTTGCATTGGTACCAATATTAACTAAATTGTCATATGCTCATTTTGCCTTGCAAAGCATCTTTATCTCCTCACTCATCATTTTTTTTTACAGGGTCCATTTTATATTGGAAGGATCATCTCTCAGCCACATTCCTATTTCTTCATACACAAACCCACTCTGAGATAACTCCATCTGGGAATTACACTATGAATTACTTAATTTTCTTTCATTTTCCTTAATTCTACCCCCACTCTCTGTTTAGAGAAATGTCTTGCCTGCATAGAGTTTGAACTAGAGGACCAGAGGACTCTAGCAGGGAGGTTTTTAGGGTGAGAAAGTTGGATGTAGCATTGTCTCAAGGTCCAGAAAGGCTTGTGGTTGATGCAGAGGGTCTCAATTCTGATCCTTGCAGCCACCTGGAGCCAGTGGAGAGATTTTAGGGCTGGAGAGAGGCAGTCCCTGGGCTTGAGGCCAAGGATGTGTCTTGAAGTCCTATTCTGGATTAGATGAAGAGGGCGGAGGGAAGAGAGAGCCAGGTTGAGGACGAGGCTGTTGCATTAGCCCAACCTGCAGAGAACCAGAGCTCTAGAGACATTGGGTCTCATTACAAGTATGGCGGCACAGTAACAACGATGCCAGTAAGCTATCGGCACCATTGCAACCGTACCGCCATACTATGAGCTGTGCTCGCGGTTGCCTGTCAGCCCGCCAGGTCTGACCTGGCGGGCAGAGTGGCACCCCCGAGCACAGCAAGTTGGATGCACCCGACGTCCCCATTCCCATTGAGCCCTATGGAGGAATTACCAGGTCCGGCAGAGTCAGAATACCCCGGTAATTCCTCATTGCTGGGTGCCAGATTTTTTCAGAAGTTTGGCTGCAGCCTGCCGGTTTTACCGGCAAGGCTACCGCCAAACTCCTAATGAGATCCATTGACTTTCTGGGGGAAGATGTGGAAGGGGATAATGCCCCTGAAGAGGTGAAGTTGAAAGTGAGCCTTCTTGCCAAGGTCAGCAATGTGAGGAGAGAAGGCGAGAGAGCAGTCAAAGATGAAACTCAGGTTATTAACCTCACAAGAGGGCGAGGGAGGGAACTGAAGGAGGGGAGCCAGAGAGTAGGGGGAATGAAGGGGGGGTTAAAATGAGAAGGATCTCTGTCTTACTGGCGTTAAGACAGAGATCGTTAGTAACGCACCATGCCTGAATAGCAGTCCGGCAATCAGGAATGAGAGAGGACGGAGATGAGGTAGAGAAGGGGAGCTTAAATGAGTGCTGAGTATCATCCACACATGCTGGTAGTGAGGAGAGAATGTGGAGATCATTTGGGCAAGGTAGATGTTAAAAAGCCACAGCAATAGGATAGAGCCCTGAAGCACGCTGCAATTAGTGGGAGGTAGAGGAGAGAAAAGGGCCCATTTGGACCTGCCAGTGCCAATTAGAGAGGAAAGAGGTCAGTCAGGCCAGTGCCCTATTTGTGTTGCCCAGAGTATCATAGAGTCGATTTAAGGGGGTGACATGATTGACAGTGTCAAAGGCAGAGGACAGATCAATGAGGATGAGAACAGAAGGGGAGTTGAAGTTGTGGTTTGAGAGCAAGTCTTTGTGTGAGTTCGAGAGAGCAGTTTATGTGCCTGTGGCTGCTCTGAAGTCAGACTGGTGGTCGTGGAGACAGCCAACAGATTCAGTGTGGTGGGTAAGTTGGGAGATGACCAGCTTTTCCAAATGTTTGCCCAAGAAGAGATAGGGTGGTAGTAAGCCGGGAAGGAAGGGTCCACATATGTTTTGTTTAGGAGAGAATGAGTATGGTGAACATTTTAAACAGAAAGCATGGTGCAAGACAAATGGGTACTGCATAACAGCTTGCTGGCACAAGTGGGCATAGGATCTGCCACCCACACAAATACCACGGTCTTGCAGGGGAAAGACTGAATCTGGATTTCTCCCTGGTGGGCCTCTTCTCCTGGCTGAGAGGAGATCCCATTCCCTCTTGACAATGTCAATGTACTGGCCTTGACAGACTTGTTATTTTGAGTTTGTAATACAAAATATTGCAGTGCATGTTACTTCAGAGTGTGAGGAAATGGAATGATGGGAAGTAAACAGGGTACAATGATGAATCATGGGTATTTGTCCCTTCTTCCCCATGGGGAGCCACCCCCTTTGAGGCTAGGGAGGGGAGCGTTCTCTGCAAGTGCCTCCCTAGGGGAAGGGGCAAGTTGGACCTCAATGGGAGTGACGTCCCTTACAGGACAAGGAATCCCATTCCATTCCATTGAGGATTTCCCTAAATGCAATACCATATCTGCTTATATGGGACTACCTGTTATGAAGAATAATCTGTCGTCCTTATGTTTGGCTTCAGGCAATGTTGTAACAAAACAGCCATACCAAGGAAAATGGGATGTCTCTTTAAAATGAGATGTGACTATAACTGGGATGAGCAGTTCTTGTGAAGAAAGTGTGGTACACAGCGGAAGCCCCTTTATGTGACTACATCTTTGAGAGGATGAGCAAAGCGAAGTCACAGAGCCCATAGCTTTTGGAAGGGCGTAGAACGCCAGAGTGAGATGCTGGAGAGCCGACAAATCCTGCAACGGGAGAACCGTTGATTGAATGGGGATTGAAGACCTGTGCAAGGTGGTAGTGCTACCAACTTGCATGGGACTTCAAGCCCTGTACGGTTAATGGCTGCTACGTGGTGGGCGAGATACCCAACAAATGATGCTGAGACCAACAGAGAAGGAGGTACTGCAACTACCGGCAAATTGACTGAGAGAATCCCAAGATAGAGAAAGATCTTCGAAATGTATTAGCACATAAGATGCTTTCAATCTGCTAGACACCCTGACGGCACAATTATATTTACTAGATATGGTTTCTAATGATTTCCCATGTAGAATTGGTCAACCATATGAAAGAATTTTGCTTTGTGGGCAAGAATAGGAAGAAACAATTAACTGAAGGATGGGCCATCCTCTATATGAAGTGAGGACAATATTGATTTTGAGTATAGGAAACATCAATAAGCAGCAGTACAAAAGACTGACATTTTATATTTTAATCACTAAGGACTGGTGAGTTTCCAGATCTTTAAGGAAGTCCCAGCATCTTGCTGAATATAGTACACACAGCTTGGACTGTTTTTCACGTGACTATCACCAGGTGAATATTAAAGAAAAACCATGATAGATCTTGACTTCTTGATGTAAACAGAGTATCGTTTAATATGGATTATTTCACTTAAATAAGTATATAGTCTCAATTTTTTCAAAGTTGTGAAAAGTGGTGTGCACTTTGATATTAAGAAATTATAGCCCCTGAAGAAGGAAAGGAATTTCCCGAAACACATAGGGCATGTGATTTATGTATCGTGGATTCTTTGAATTAAAATTTCATTTGAAGTTTCTTGTTCTGTTAAATATTTACTGAAAATATAATTTTATCCAAAAAAATAAATTAGTTATATGTCACTAATATAAACATTTAAGACTCTTGATATATGGCAAGTGTTTACTAAAAAGGATTATGACTAATTTTGGTTATTCAAACTATTTTACATGTTGATTGAATTACATTAACACATTTTGTGTGCAGGGGACAGGAGTGTTCCACCAGTGGGTGGACAGCTGTTTCTTTAACTACCTGCAACCCACTTCTGTAGATGGCATCCTACGCCACACAGCCAAGAATGCTACGCTGAAAAGCCAGTCACAGAGAACGAGAAGCAGAATACCCAAGTGCGTGCCAAGCCCTGTAAGGTTCCTGAACATCAGAAAACGTATCTGGGAGAACGGGAGAGGCGGGATGTCGCCGGGGCAATGCATTGGGAGAAAAAACTCTCAAAGTAACAAACATGAAAGTTGAATAACAAGTGAGCAGGATTGGAGATATCTAGAATCATTAAAGAGAGTGATGAGCAATGCTATTTGGCAAATGGATAGACAGTTGAAGCAAATACCATGGGAGGAATGGAGAGTCCACCAGGTACTGAGGCTTGAAGAGAGGAAAGAGCCCACCGCAAAGAAGTATAACCAATATTCTGAAATCAGACTTTTAAGGGATCAGAATAATAAAATAGAAAATCGAATACTAAGAACCCAGGAGAGGGGGACTGATAATTTGGATAAGGTCATGCAAAACCTAGGGGTTGTGAACCCTAAGGAATATAAGCGACATACAAGTAAAGGCCAGAGTGTGAGAAACTATTTCAAGGAGAATTGTTGTAAAGCAAGCATTAAAAAGAATACAAGGGCCACAAGTATATGGGAAGAGCAACATGAGCTCATGAAGGGAACATCAAGAGACTATCAGGGAAGATAACTTAAAAAGTCCTATATTCTAAACAGAGACATTTATGAAGCAATACCACAGGAGATAAGACACAGCTTTAACAAGAAAGCTGTTGGGAAGAAAACAAGAGAAACAACTAGGAGAAGGGAGACCTTCTCTTGCCCTTTTTTGAGTTAATCCTTTTAGTGGTAGGGTCAGGCAGAGTTAGGTTTGGGACTGAGGACAGAATATACATTTTGACTTCCTGATATCCGAAGAGCACCTTTATTTAATTTAGTTAGGCAGGGCAATCCCTTTAGTAATAGGGAAAGATAGGCCTGTGTTACGTATTTTCATTAAAGAAAGGTAACATGTAAAAAATGTTGATATTTGTTAAAAACACACCGCCCATATTGTGAAGAGCTAAAGTGCTTCATTATTTAGCTGTACACATATACACATACAAACTCAAAAACAGATACCCGAAGACGCACAACATATATTTTAACCATGTGAATGTGTCCCCGAATTGATCAGTGAATGGCTCATTCACTGAACAATTGTGTTAAGAAAATATTTTTAAAAAGTAACTGCCATAAAATGAAAGTATGGTTTGAAAAAGTCAATAGTGAATTATTTTCTTGAACGAAAGACTGTTTGGGATGATGAGACATTAAATGTTACTTGTGAAGTGATGTTTCCCGAAAATTGCATATGAATCTTTATTCTAGGCCAATTTCTGTGTTATGTACATTTCTTCCCCAGGTCCTAACAGTAGATGTATCCCTCCCATTAATCTCATTGAATGAGTCAGCACCTTGCTGACTGATCACTGAAACAATGAACCAGGCCCTGATGTAGTTTACTGTTATATTCAAATAAAGTAAAAGCAAAAAGTAAGACTAAGGGCCTCATTATACGGAATGCAGTAAGGGTTTACTGGTACCGGTAAGGCCACCGGTACCGGTAAACCCTTACCGCCTTACTACGAGGTCCCTTTGCAGGACCCGACCTCAACGGCTGGTTTTACCAGCCGTTAAGGAACGGGCCCGCAAAGGGACCTTGGTGCTAATTACGGTACCGTAATTAGCTCCTTCCCCATTCCCATTGAGCCCTATGGGGGCAAAAATGGGGAAGTGCCTTGGTGAATAGGGAATTACCGCCACACTCACCATGGAGTAGGGCGGTAATTCCGCCATCCACCAAGGTGGACACGGTAAAATACCGGCGGCAACCATGGCGCTAATAGCGCCATGGTTACCGCATACCATGTAATGAGGCCCTAAATAATACTTTCTTAGAGTAAAATAATTTCAACTACAAAATGAAGTGGCATTTTTCAAATAAATTCAGATTTGTAGAAATGTTAACTTTGGATGAAGAACACAAGGCCCAGAGGGCTGTCTCTGCTATCCTGAAACAGAATGGCTGAAGGCAGCCAATGATGGGACTATTGCATAATTTCCTAAGCCAACCCTATCCCAGAATTTGGTCGCAGCATAGAGTTTTATTGGAGCTGAGCCGAGCCATGAAATACTCACACCATTATAAGCGTTTACAATATTGGCTCAAAAAGCCAGGCCATTTCAAGCTCCGGATCCAAATGGCTCGGATCTTTTGAGCCGAGAAGAGCCACCCGTTGAATCGATGTGCTCGAATCTGATGGAAGACGGCTCGCCCATCCCTAATTTTGACATAACACCTACTGCACCTTCACTTCTATTTTTCTTCCATATATGTCATGTATTGATGTTTCTATCTATGGCCATACTCAGTTTCACTGAACACTCCCTTCTGTTGTCTGTACTGTTTATAGTGTAATTTCATTCCCCCATCTGTCTTGAGTGTCAATCTATCTCTTAACATATTTAGCATATGTATGGTTTGTTTTTAGATATCTCTTGGAGCTCTTCTCAAGGACAGAAACATCTCGGTATATCAACATACTAATGGCACATAGTTATACTGAAAGTACAGCCACAATGAAGATATCTCACAGCTGAAGTGATGTCTTGTGCCATTCAATCTTCGATGATGAGCACATATTTAAAACTCACCTGCACTAAAACTCGGTTTGTGATCCTGGAAAACACTGCTAGACCTACACTGATCCAATCATGGCCATCTGGCATACATCTCAAATGATTCATGCCCAAACTAGCTATGTGTCTCAAATCATGTGATTTAATTATCAACAGCATCCTCTTGTTCAAGCTGCATATCATAAAAAAGACCCACATGGCCAGGTATCAATTAGCACTCCTCCTGTTTGCCTCAGCCGCTGATTTCAGGACCACCACCAAATACATTGTACTTTGAGACCTCACTGGGTAGCCGGGGAGGGGGCTCCCCTCTATGACATTCCTGCCTCAGTCCACTAGCTCCTAAAAGCAGTACCACATGCCACAGCAAGAATAATCACAGGCAGCAGAAGATCTGACCCCCACAACCCCAATTGTCGGGCAGCTGCAATGCCTGTCCATACAAGTCCGAATCATCTTCAAAACAGCCTGTGTACCATTGAAGGTGCTGTCCTGTCAACCAGCAAACCTAGATGAAGCATTTCAGGATGTCAGCAACATTCAAAAAGCTGGAGCATTCCAAGGCTGGAAACCAAACATTGCTTCAAAAAGAAGACGAGGAAGATGACCTTCCGTTATGCATGTCACTGCAAAATGAATACCCACCAGACATCTGCATGGCTCCAGTGTTCCTACTATTCACGCATGAACCCAAGACCATAGTGTTCAATAAACTCTGAGTCGTGCATTTTAATTGATAGGGTGTCCAGTTAGTTGTATCTTCGCTTCCCACCCATTGGATCCAACTCACACTTGCCCGACTACCATAGGAACTCCTTCTACCTCTGCCTAGGGTTTGTGCTTTATAAATCCCTTAAACACATACAAATTCATTCAATGTCTCGCCTCCCCCACACCTCTTGCCCTTTGTCTGTTCTGCAATGCCAAAATACTCTCCCACAAAATCACTCTTTCTCGTTGTTTGACTCCAAATTTGTGAATGTTCTGCCCCCTCATTTAATATCTATTTTTCCAATTACATCTGTTTAAGACTATCTGAAATCTTAGAAATCAAAAATTGGACACCCCTCTGCTCCCTTTCGCGTGCCGCTAGTCATGCGATAGGGGGTGAGGAGGAGCGCCACATTTTTCAATAGACATGGCAGGCACCCTATTGTTATTAAATGCGTTCCACTCCCAAGAGCGGAGCACATTTAATTTCAATTGTGCACCTGCCTTGCCTTCTCCCACCACGCCAGCTCGCTCGGGGGAGACCTTGAAAGGCTTCCACCGAGCTGGCGTGGGGGGGGCTGTAATGGCAGGGCACCCTGGGCGGCTGCCCGGCCATCCATGCCCTAAGGCCGGCTCTGCACATAAGTATGTGTGAGTGAAAGGCCTGCGAGAAAGACTTTCTGAAATGGCATTAGGGTGACACCTCTTTTTCATGATTGATTCACCAAACAACCCCCTTCAGATCTCTCTGAGCCCAGTGCACGTGCTGACTCAACACGATGCAGATGGGAATTGAGTGGCAACAAGGAAGACCAGACAAAAACAAGGAATGAACTGCTCATTAGCCAAACAAAACTTTCTGGAA
Source organism: Ambystoma mexicanum (assembly GCF_040938575.1). NCBI lineage: Eukaryota > Metazoa > Chordata > Amphibia > Caudata > Ambystomatidae > Ambystoma > Ambystoma mexicanum. Next base: position 1,076,985,648 of record NC_090925.1, read on the forward strand.
ACTTTAAGAAGATGGATCATTGGCTGACAGTCCACTTTAAATTCTGAACCAATTGCCTCTTCTGAAATGCACCCAGCGGTTATCACTATTAGGTCGTGATCTGCATATGCTCTCGGATGTCAGAGGAGGCGTGCCTTGAGCCTGGGGAGGATTGGTGACAGACAGATTTTAGAATTTGACAGCGCAATTGGTCCCTGTACATCGATCTGACTGTCCAAACACACCTACGGTTGCATGCACGATCATTCAAATGAGGTTCCGTGCCGTCAAAGTATGTTTCGTGACGCGGAGAATTCTGCGCACTTGAGCATAAGCGGCCGCTATTTGAAAAATTATCTCATCATCAGAAAATCCGCCTGACAGTAATTGCTGCATTCGGAAATGTGGTTTCCCTGTGACTTGGAGTCCTTCTGAATGGGCTTCATCGTATGTAAATGCACTTGCACACATGCAACTGACTGTGGAGGCTCGCATTATGCCAGTCTATGATGCTTTGGCCTCTGGACTCCTTCAGTAATCCAACAAAGTACACTATGGGCCTCATTACACGGAAGGCGGTAAGGGTTAACGGTCACCGGTAAGGGTACTGGTGACCGTTAATCCTTACCGCCTTACTACGAGGTCCCTTTGCGGGACCCGACCTTAACGGCTGGTGTAGACCAGCCGTTAAAGTTGGGACCCGCAAAGGGACCTTGGTGCTAATTACGATACCGCAATTTGCGGTACCGTAATTAGCTCCATGCCTATTCCCATTATGCCCTATGGGGCAAAAATGGGAATGGGGAAGGGCCATGGAGAAAGGGGGAATTACCGCCCCGCCAACCTTGGAATGGGGTGGTAATTCCCCTTTCCTCCATGGTGGTACCGGTATGGTCCTGGCGGCAACCATGGTGCTAATAGCACCATGGTTTACTGCCTACCGTGTAATGAGGCCCTATAGCTGGAAAGTGCAAACTTCCTGTGTGCTCATATATTGCCCCGCCCTATAGTTCAGCGTTACAGGACATGTGTTCTTAATATGTGGTTATGATAGAAACAGAAACAAAAGACTGGCATGCATCTGTCCATCGCATTCTGAGGATCAAGGGAGAAGGCACGTGAAGCTTTTGACATCTGCTGTGATGAGTGTGGTAAGCCCAACATTCATGCTGGTTTAGAATAATGCGACAGATGTGTGCCGACAGTGACAGAATGATAGTCACACACCTCACTGATAATGCATAACTAGGCAGAAATGCATGCCAGCTGCTGCTGGTGCAACCAGGCTGCCAGCCAAATAGATATTTCTCCTTTGGCGGGTCATGATAAGTTAAGATGTGATTGTTGACTTTCCTGAGTTGGCACTAACCAATAGAACAGGTGATTACTCCCAGTAAATTCGCTTTAGAGCATTTACTTCAAACTCCTGGAATATCTATTCTACCGACTACAAAGAGTCAAAACGCGGAAGCCAGATTGCTCCTAAAGCTGAAAGGATAGGAACACGTTTCCCCAGCGCTACACACGGTCCACTTAGTCCTGATAAATCTCTTTGCCACGACTCAACGACTCAACGTGGATTTCACAAATTATTTCACACACTGTCTATCATCGACAACACTTTGATCCAGAAATGGTGCAGTAGCAATGGTGCCATGCGTCAACAGTGAGCAAAAAGGGGGATCTTCTGTCTCCCTTCTAGAAACCAAACACTGAAACTCGATGCCAAAACAGTAGGAAACAGCTAAAATCCTAGCCATTCAACTAACACTCAGATGAGACTAGCACCAGCGTCGATTCAAGTGGCACACGTATAAGACCAGCACTGAAGCCTGAAACAGATACACCCTAAGTGCGGCATTATCAAGCCAAAGGATGGAAACCCTCAAATTAGATGAGCATTTCATGAATGCAAGCATCCCACACTGACTGAGACTAATGTCTCAGTGAGCTAACTAATGAGCCTTACCCACTCCTCTGAGAGCAGACCAACCCTTCTATATATATTCAGGCGCAACATTATAAACTACCTCATCACCAACGACACCCATGGCTAGCCCTAGTCCTGCATATATCAGAACATACTAGAATCTAGACTACCCCGCTGTCTGTTCTGATCCATGGGCTGACTATGAAGTCTCTTATCTCATTTTGTATATATGTATATTCATTCTTGCATACGTGTTTATTGTATTTCCTACCTTACTCTTTGCAATAATACTGTCATTCCATTCTATGTAAATGCTGTAACTAAGTTGAAAGTATTCCTGCAACTCACCATGTAAAGGTGCCAAGATACCTCCGGATCGGGTGCATCATTCAAATAAATAAACAAACAAACAATGTAAAAATGAACACATTATATCAGACTCCACGAAACCAAACGAGACTTGATCACATTCTACCACAAGCTTCCATGAAGCCACCCTCCTGATCTCTGGAGGGCACCAGTCATTTCAATTACAAATGGCGCTCAGTGCCTCGCACATTCTGCATGTACCCCACTCCCCCCCAACCCGCCCCCCTTCTCTACCTCTTCTCCAGGACCTTTTAAAATCTCCTTCCACCTTAAACTACCCAAAAGGATCCCCACACACAGACAACCAGTGTTCACAAGCCTATGATTTACCCCATCATCATGAATTGTGCTATGAATAAGCACACTCCTTTAGACCTATCAAACACCACCACAAAGGTCACTTAACCAGATTCAAAACACTTTAACCTTTCAGATCCGAGATTTCCCTTCCATTATAATATTCCCAAGAGTCACTACCAAATCCATAGAAGCAGAACGGGACTCAGGACCCTGGTACATCAAATCTGAACACAGCACCACACATTCCGCATCTGGCTCGTCCATCCCACGAACAATCGCATTACCTCTTTTCCAACCGAGCGATGCCCAGCGAGGCCAAACGTGTGTATATGAGACCACTTTACATGACAATACGTGGCAAGGACCAACACATGTCTCTTTATTAAAGGCTGGGGTGGGTGCAATATGCGTGGCCATCCCCCATTGGTTGCCTCTATTTCTACTTCACTTGTGTGCCTCGCTGAATGTTCCTTAAGTGACAGGTGGCTGGCTATATGTTGCGTAGCTTACGCCTATGGGAAGTAGCGTGCTGGATAAGGTGGTGGGCGCTGGCAACATTATGGAGCCTATCGACTTGGAATCTTAGAGCCAAAGATAAAAACAATGCTCCTTTCTCCAGCATTCCATTCCCAATTATTCTAAATAATGGGAAACAGCTGGCAAGCATTAAGGACCGGGAGGTTGTGAGAAGATATGATCAAGCAAACTGGCTACAATGAACAGCTTGGACAAAAATAGTGTTGGGACTGGAGCTGGCATACATAGCGTTGTTCATATAGCTTGTAAATCAAGCAGTTCAAGCGTGTTTGCTGCAGATAGCTCTGATCGCACACATTCTGTTTTAATAAATATGCAGTCTCTGCTCTCTAATAGACAGCACGGTCAGCCCCCCCCTCCCCTGCCCCCCCGTGAGAGCGGCCCATTAGATGTTTGAGCAGTAAAGCATTTCAATGAGCAGGGAATACAGGCACACAACACCCCAATATAGGCGGCAAGCATCCTTGGGCTCAGACCCAACTCTTTATTTAGTGTGGGCAATTCAGGCCTTCAAGGCGCTTTCAACATTCAGATTCCTAGGCATGTTTTGTAGCATGAGACCTTGTGGAAAGTGTTAGGAGATGCCTTATCCACGTGACTAAGATGTGCATGTGGGATCCTGCACGGCGGCTTCAATGAGTGCAGTTCAGGGCGATGAACCATGCTAGCAGAAATATGGTTCTCATGCAAAGGTGTTGCATTCGATAACATGCAGCTAACTCTGACATAGTGGTGGGTTAACATAGCGGAGGGGCCACGGGAAATCTTGGGGAAGTTCGGACCACCCCTACATGGGATGACTTGGTCAAAGATTGCTTTCAGCTTGCTGGGGGACTAGTGGCCTCAGACACATGTCGGGGTGTTGAGTGTGGACACTTGGATGCAGTCAGCTTGGTTGGCTCCTGCCACACTGTTTGTCCATGTGCACCTATCTTTTCCAATTAGAGGGAAGACAGTGTTACGCCAAGGATTTGGTGCGCCCTGTAATGGTACCCACCCCTCGCAGGGTACTGGGAGGGCCCTCGGGTCTGACCATAACACTTTCTAAAGGACAGCCTGTGAAAGCTCATTTAATGTCCACCACGTGCTGCATGGAGGACATACATTGCACACCTCCAACGCCTCTGTGCATGTGTGCATGTTTCAGTAATACAAACCACTCCCCAGGTAAAGGTTGCGTGTGGGGGAATATCCACATTTCAAACAGCAACAGTGGGTGCACATATAGGATTACACAAGGGACCCTGTGGACATTTAGGCAATTCCAAAGCGGGAGCCATGTTGAGCAAATGGCAGGCAAGGAACGTTAGTTTATAAGGCATATGATATGACTGATAGTAAAATCTGAGGAAAATCCTTAGGAAAGGGTCCAAGGTAGCTTTCATACATGCTTACAATTGTCTTTCTTTTGAAATGAAAGAAGAAGCCTGTGTCACTATGTGACTGGGTGTGTCCAGAAGCGTTGTAAGACCAAACAAGGCCATTGGAGGTGCTCAGCCGATGGTTAGCCATGGTGTGCAGGTAGGTACCTTTCCTCTGGACGCACACATTGGCTGCAAACAACTGATATTGTTTGGTTCCAATATTCAGGTACAAATTGGATCTTAGAGTGACAACGCTGGGTGACCCGTAGATGTCTACAAAAAACAGGACACAATATTCACTGTGAAATTGAAAAATTTGTGTTTTGGTGTTTTGAGACGGGAGACACTGCGCTTAAAAATGCTTCCATTGACTCGATTGACTCTGCCAGGAGCCTTGCCAGGAGTCTTTCTTCCCTTTCCTTGTCCCTGCCTGGAGGTGGGGTTTAAAACCTGCCACACACGAGGAGTGTGCTGTGTGTGCAGTGTGTTTTGGTGTTTGGGGGTGAAGGGCAGAGGGCGAGCCCTGCAAAGACAGACACCTGAGGACACAAAGACCGTCAGCAACCCTGATTCCAGCATAATTCTGGTAAGAGCAATTGCTGCACAATAGCCGTTGCCGTTTGTACACCACGTGTTAATCACCTCTGATAATCATCCTTGGTGTCGGGTGCCCGGACAACCATTAAACTTTGATCTATATTACATTGATAAGGTGCCTCAAAAGATAATCTAGGCAGTACAGTGTTGCATTGTTTCATCCAACCTGAAGTGCAGCGCAACCACCACCATTGTCACGCGAGCCGCCAAACGGGCTGCGTTGACCACACAAGGTGACATGACCGCCACTGAGCAGACCAGTGCAGGAATGGATGTCATCTCAATCGAAGAATCTGTCTCTGCTAATGCAAAAGAAAAAAAAAACCTAGTGCCCCCTGACTTTAATCAATCTACACCTCCCACTGCACAGGAAAAAAGCATGAGAGGATCTAGGCGAGCATGCCCACAATGAACAGTGAAGAACATTGATAAGGTGTCGAAAAAGAAACCCTCTGTAAAGCTGCTGCCCATAAAAGACTACTAATTGGAACAGGGCACACAAGAGCAGAAAGAGAATGAGAAGGAGGAGCTATTTGAGGCGATTGATCTCTACTCTGATCGTTGCCCCAACTTGGCTGAGGCGTTTACAGAGGAACTTGTGGCTGCAACACCATGTCTTAGCTCAAAGACCATTGAGACAGTCGTCAGAGCACTGATTGTCCCTCACCAGGTGGCGCATTTAGCCTTGGCCATTGACTCTGACACATCTCTCTTTTCCACCCCTGTTGCTGGTGTCCATTCCATCCTCCTCTCCACTCCAACAAAGCAGCTTCAGGAAGAGCAAGATGAACATCTTAAAGAATACCTTGATCGAAATATCCAATCATCACATCAATCAAGGCAGGAGGATCCTGCCAACTCCTTAAATACACCAAGCGATAGAATAACTCCCCTGTACCTGCCTCTCCTTGACATACCAAGAGACCAATCTCCAGAGGGAGATACTAGACCTTACCATGAGAATGGCGTCGTGGCTAACCATGAGGCTAGACAAGAGGACCTCAGCATATGTTCTCAGGATGTAAATGATAGCAGTTGCCCAGCTACTGTCCTCTCAGCATTGGAGTCTATGCTGGGGCTATTATCGAACAAAAGTGGCACTGCTGACATCAAGCTGAACTTGCTGTGCTCTAACCTCGAAAGGGTCACAAATTCTCTAAACAGCTTAGATAAATTATTTTTTTATTTATTATTCATGTGTTATAGCTTAGTATAAGCTTTTCACATGATATAAAAAATTACATTTACAAAACAATTGCACATTAAAAATAGAAAATAGTAACATAATGACTTAATAAAGGAAATAGTAGAATAAGAGAAAGAATAAGAAGAAGAGAAAGAAAGAAGAATAAAAGCAAGAAAAAGAAAAAATTAAAAAATAAATCTTAACTTAAAGAGTTCAAAATTCAAAGTTAAAAATGTACATGTCTAGGAAAGTGTGTAAATAAGTCCTTAAGATCAATGATTAATGAGTGGTAGTTCTTTTGCATGATCAAAACTTCAAGTCCAAAAAGCGATTACTAATGGTAGATAGGTATACTATTTTTTCCTACGTATAACATTCCCAAAGTTGGCATCTGTAGGTTGGCAGATTGCTATATGTTTATGCCCAATGATTTCTCAACCTTCGTCCAGACATTATACATTGCAATGTATAGTTTCATTCCTTTTGCATTAACGGCTCTTTGCCAAAATTTGTTGCTGCTAACATGTTCCAAGTTATGGACAAAGCCTACATAAAATATTGTGTAGACCTTTATCATAGCAGCACATCTGTAAGGACATGTTTGCCCGTTTCAGATTCCGTTCTGTCCTTGCACAGCCTGCAACAGCGTTCGGATAAGGTGAGATTGTTCTTGATCCCACTTATGGCCAGTACAGGTAGCTGATCAATCCTTAGCAGAAGAATGAATCGTCTTAGGCGTGGTGAAGGGCATAGATTCAAATATGGTAAAGGTTTCTTGAAAGTGTAGTTCATGAATTGCACAAATTTATAGCGCTTTAGGTCTTCCAAATGCGCAAAATTGCTGATCCAATCATGTAGTTCAGTTTTCTTGGCTAGCGCTCTAAGCAAAAAAGTTGAGACCACTTGTTGTTTTTGGGTCCAGCCAATCGCTTCAAGATAGTTATTCATGTTCTTTTTCATAAGAGAATATGAAGAAGCTTTGTTGATTTCACAGTGAATCGCTGCTAACAATAAATTGTCTGTGTCAGATGTTACTTTTAGATATAATTCTGCTCTTTTTCTGAGTAGGGACTTCCAGGAGATAAGGCCCATTTCTAATCTAAGGATGGCCATTGGAATACAACCCGGGAGACCGAGTATTTTTTTCCAGAATTTTCCTTCGAGGATTTGGAGCCAGTCAAGGTCCATCAGTTGCAGTGCCTCAAGGCCATAGGTTATCATTGGCGTTAAGACCTGTAGGTAGAGTTGGCGTGCTGCCCAGATGGTATAACCACAGTGGGATGTAGAGAAACGAAAGATAAGTGCTGTGACTTGGGCCGCTCTCGTAGTTCTAGTTTGTTTACAGGTAGTGTATTGCCCCTTGGGCTCAACCTCAACACCCAAGTATCTGTAATATGGGGTATAGTTAATTACAGTCCCATATATGTTTAAGCTGACTCGTGATGTCTTCTTGGAACTAAACATCACCATCTGAGTTTTGTTCAGATTAATAGCCAGTCCATTTGTTTGTGTATAGGACCATAGTGCCTCTGCTGATCTTCGAATGCCGCTAATAGTGTGGTCCATGATGACTAAGTCATCAGCATATGCTAATACCACACAATGAGCAGATCCAATCTTGGGGGGGCAATTATTTTCCAATGATAGTACTTTGGGTATATCATGGACAAACAGGTTGTACAGTATTGGTGCCGTAACACATCCTTGTTTCACGCCACAATTTTGATTGATCTTGTTGGTCATTTTCCCTTTAGCATCTAACTTCAGGGAAACTGTGGTGTTGGGGATGTAATAACTTGAGATAGTGTAGTATTCCTTTAGGACATCCCAAGTTTTCAAGTTTGGCCCACAGTAGTTCCCTGGGAACTAGATCAAAAGCGGACTTGAAATCTATGAACAGGGTGTATAAGGGTGGATTGCCTGGTGGTGGACAGCTTACATAAGCGTCTGAACACCTTCATTGGCCTAACAAACAAGATGAGCAATGGCATCAATAGCTTGGTCAACAGTCCCAAGATGCAATCAGATCCACTCGTATCCCCTGTCAACACATCTGCTCCCATTCCCTCGCGAGTAACAAAGGGACCAGATATGGACCAGATTGCATGGTACCAACGAAAAAAGAAAAAAGTGGTGAGGCAAGCAACAATGTGCGAACTTCTCTCTGACAAGACCAAAAGAATCAACAAAAAGATGTCCCGACTATCTCCAGTGTAGCATGGAAACACTGTCCCAACATCTGATAGATTCAACTCTGATCTAGAGCCAAACTCTAACAAAATGCTTCCCAATCCACCCTAAAACGGGCAATCCTCGGCTCCATTTAATTGTGTGTCTCATTCATTACCAACAGTTGAAGATGGTTCCGTCCTAACTATCACCGAAGGCACAAAGGGACACCCACAGCAAGCTAAGTTAGAAGAATCATCGGCAGCACTCCAGCAAGCAAACTGACTACCACAGCCCACCACAGAGAAGGAGGGCACTCCCAGGGTAGTAACAACCCTGGGGAAAGACACCTCCGATGCACATGTTGCTCCAAGGCTGCAACAGGGGCAAAGCACTAGGGAGAAACTCAACCATAATGGTCTCAAGCCCTTGGACATTGCAGGCACAGCCAAAGCCATGAGGATTGAGAGTGTCTTCAGTCACGGCCAGAACTTCTATCTGAACCGGACATGATTAAAGGATCTTCTACACAACGTTATACCTCTACGCTTTGTCAACATTAGAGACATAACGCTTGTTGACCTACGCGAGGACATCAGTAAGGCCACTCTTGGACCATTGCTACCCTATTTACAAACTCGGGTATGAATGCTCAATGGTCACTACAAGAGATCCTTTCTTGCTCGGACCTACTGCATCAGCAAACAGAGTTCTCACTGCTCCCGTTTTACCTACTGCACCAATTCATCTTGACTTAGGCCGACACTCCAACATAACTACCCCTGCCATCCAATCGGACATGACTGTACTCCCTGTGACATGCAATATGTACATAAAGGAAAGTAGCCACAAAGGCGAAACTAGTCTAGAAGCGTTGCATTGGTCGTGGTTGCCAACATAGTAGACAGCCGGGCCGACCTGCGATCTTTACCCTGGGTCCATACCGCAGTTTCTCCTGTTAATCTGGAACACATGTGGCTCATCGCATCTGTTCAATGGTGATGGTTTATTAGACCAAATAGATCGATAAGCATAATATCCTTGCAGGAAACCTAGCTGATAAATACCTTAGTAGTGGACGGATGGCACCTGATAACCCATCTTGCGGTCTAGGGCACAAGAGGTCATCCTGAAGGGGGTCTGATACTGGGAGTAAGAAGATAATAGCACTGAAAAAGGGTAAAAAATTTAGAGTTTTAGGTAAAACTCAAATTTTTCACCCAACTCAAGATTGGGCGGAGTGGTAAATGGAGTGGTAATAGCGTTACCAACACATTTTGCCACTCCACCCAACTTGTGATGAGGCCCATATCAGGGATGTAGGAGGTTTGTGTAACCAAGTTGGCAGTGCTAAGTTTATGTTCGAGCATGGCCACAGAGCTGGACACTTGTGTAGGGTGCCCGCTGTGCGTTAGGGTGGTGAGAATAACTGGGAACTAGTCTCCGGTCCTTACTGCAATATGAGTGGGCTGCAAAATGTAAAGCCTCGTTGTGCACTATGTCACATTGCTGCACACCCACAATGTCATTCTATGGCTGCCTGTACCCTGGGCGCCGTCAGGTGAAGCTCTGGATAACCCAACTTTGACTCTTGATGGCAGTGTAGTGCAGGTATCACAACTTCGGATTTCGCACCAAGACCATCCCCATTGCATTTTGAGACTCTAAGACCTCATTTTACTTAGAAAAGTTTTGAGTAGGTTTGCTGTAGGCTTTCACTATTTGTGGGAGTTTGGATCCACTGAGAAAGAGATTAATCCCACTCTGGTTTACCTGAGACGCTCCTTTGTAGACATTTTGAGTTGTGCACGTGTATTAGTTGTGTGGAGAGCAGTTAGCACCTGCATCTATTCTCTCTTTCATCAGCTCCAGACCCCTACTTCTGTAGGAGGGTGTCCTCCATCGTGGTAAACATTGGGGTTCTGCATCAGTGCATTGGTTTCCCATCAGCTTCCTCATGTACAAGCCTAGCAGCTATTCGTGGTCACTTCCTGCAGGGGGCACTGCGTGGTCACTTCCTGCAGGGGGCACTGCGTTGACATTAGTCAGTCACACAGTTGGATGGAGAGTGCATTTCCCCCAGTGAGAGCCATCGATTCTGATTGAAACCACCTTTCCATCCGGGTCAGACATTACACCTGACCAAGACCTCTAAAGAGCAAGGGTTACTGTTGGTATGTGGGTCTGTCCTTTTGGCATGCGACTCGCTGCATGTGAGTGGGAATGTCTTTCTATGCACTCGAGTCACTGCTTCTCTTCTGGGTGTGACTGTATTCCTATGCGAGACCGTGGCCCTGTGACTGAGACTGCCATGTTATGCATGCAGCAAGTCACTGCATATGAAATGAAATTATATCCTATTTATATCGCGCTCATACACAGGTGTTTCAGAGCTCGACCAGGCAAAGGGAGGGGAACAGGGGAGAACAAAAACCACAATCTTACTAGGCCAAGTGACATTAAGAGCGCACAAGTGGATCTTTCATCATGTGAGACATATTCTGTGAGTGAAAATGCCTTTCTATGCATTAGTCACAGCGTGTGAGTGGGACTGTATTTCTATTAGAGAAAGCTGTCCTGTGAGTGGGTTTGCTAGGGGGGATGAGAGGGCTATAGCCCTGGGTCTTTTGATTGTAACCCTGGATAGAAGCTCAGGGGCTATAACCAAAGGACTAGCTAGCCCCGAGTCCTGACAGTCCCGACATTAGCGTAGCCCCAGATCTTTTCCAGACCTAGCAATACCCCTGAGTGGGACTGCCATTCTATGCATGCAAGTCTACAGCAAGTGTGTGGGACTGTGTTCCTATCATCGAAAGTCCCTCTGCGAGTGAGGCTGCCTTTCTATACATCAAAGTCACTCCTTATGCGTCGGAATGCCTTGCCCGAGACACTCTTCCCGATTCATACTTTGTGAAGGATTCCGGCTTCTCATTAATGAATCATTCCTGCCTCCCCAGGTGTACAGATGGATCCCCTTTAGCGATACACGAAAGGTCTGCTAGGGAGGACCAGGGGCGTCCTCCTATGCACGTACCTTGTGAAGCAGAGCGACCATGTCCAGAGACCACGTGGCAGGGTATGTAACTGTGGCTGTGTGGAACACCTGCACGATGTCATTGGCTGCCGTGCTGGAATGGATGTGATACGGCCTCTGTCAAAAAGGAACAGGGGTAAAAAACAAACAGACAACATGGTTAGCCTGCGAAAACAACAACGTTAAATGAAAGTAGCAAACAATCTGACATCTGCAAGCCCCAAACAAAGCTTCCAAAGGGACTGTCAGCAGGTATCATCCAATGGACACATGACGGTGGAGGCAGCATGATTGAGGAGTTGCAGTGCACCGCTCTGCGGCGAATCCACAGTTTTTTCGATCAACTCTGAATGTAGTAACTCAGTAGGTCTCATTACGGGTCTGGCGGTAACCATGTCGGTAGAAATGGTAGGTTGCCGCCGGACCTGTAATGAATTACCGGCGCCTGGCTTCCCGGTAACACCAGGGTATTCGACCTCGGCGGCCAGGAAGTCAGGCACTGGTAATTTAGTAAAGCCCCATTCCCATGGAGTCCCAACGGTGCCGGTGCTTCAGTGAAACTCTCCGGGCGGGTGCCGTTCCGCCCGCCTGGTCTGACTCTGGCGGGCAGAATGGCACCCGCCTGCAGAGTCGTACTGTGCCGGTCCGGAAACACTGGTGTCGGTAGACCTAGCGGCACCAGTGTTTCCAGACCGGCACAGTCGTAATGATGCCCAATGTGTTTAAAGTGTCACCTGGGGGGCAAGGTGATATATTATGCTAAACGTATCCATACTTAGAAAGCTTCTTCAAGCTACATAACATCCTTACATTGGGTTAAGCCAGCCAGCCAACATTTCTCCATGGTTTGTGGGGCACATGGCAGCTGCCATTACAACTTCTGCCTCTTGAAAGGAAATGTGCCATGATCAGAAGTAGATGTGGTGGGTGACAGGTCCTCTGTGACCACAGGAGAGCCAAAAAAAGAGGCAGAAGAGGTCACTTTTGGACTATTTTCCTCTTTTAAATGTTTGCCACTTGCTGCTCAGAGGCAGTGAACATTTTGCTCAAAGTAATTAACCACAATTTCATAATGCTGGATCATTGTAATTTGTAAAACCCTTTTGATATGCTGTGATCTAACTTTGTACCATTGCTATCTAGGCATCACAAGGCCGGTTCATAGACACAAGCAATGTTGTTAAATCTGTCTCATAGGAGACATGAGAAGAAGAGTGCATGTGAACTAAAAGAGCACAGCACATGATGAAAGAAATGAAAGTGAAAATATTAAAGAAGGATCTTTCAGTGTAGTCAGGTAGGTGTGTATAATGTGGCACGTATCCTTTCAACGTGACATCACCTGCCATGGGCAATTGTCAAAAGTCACAGCAATTGTAGTAGGTGACCGCATCCAGCCCCACAGATAAGGGGTGTATCTGCCACTTGTTCTCTCTAAAAATAGGAAATACTCCCAGAAAATAAAACGTAGGAGTAAAAAACATCCCCAACAGAAAAATGGGAAGAAACATGTGACCTTGTGCCCCTATTTCACTAACACAGCTGCATGGATAGGTTTGGAACAGCAGTGCACGTAGTACCACAGGAAGAAACTGCTATTATTACTGCCTGATCGGACGGAATAATCATGCATCTTCTAACGTGCATGCATTACTTGGTGCAAATACATAATTATAACAAGAAGATTTCCGTTCCCCAGATAAAACATATTTTGACTGGCTTATAAAAGCTTATAAAATACTCCCATTGGGAACTGGACTTACATTTTGACTTTAAAAAATAGCGAGTAAAATACTCCCATTTCAAAATCTTATCTGGAGCACTGGCCGCATCAATACAACTTCATGCCAGAGGAGGAAGTCCACATTTACGCAGCGGGATATTACACTTTAAGTGCCTGATTCATGGAGCGTTTTGCTACGGGATTGCACCATTATAAAACACTTCCATGAATCAGGCCCAGCGTTTGTGTTACTGAGAAATGTTAGAATAAATATAAATGAATTAGGCAGAGACGCTCAAACCAAAACTCGATCTCCTGAACTTCAGTAAGCTCAATCAGCTGCAATTTCTGAAATTTCTAAAGGTGTTCACGGAAAAAAAGGTTTTAGCTATTACAAAAGTTAAAAACAAGGGGTGAAAGGTTCATGGGAGCACAGACAAAACAAACCGTGTCAATTTCTAGCATAATTACAAGCAGGAGTTGAGTTTGGCAGTTGAATTAAGTAGTGACAGACATTAACCCTTCATGCAGTGTTGGACCAGCTCACCTGCAGAACATCTGCTCACAATTTATCTTAAAATCAACACTTTTATTTCGCAGAATTTATACATTTGGCTGTGGCAGACCAACTCTCGCTCCTGAATTCAGCAAGGATGTTCATGTCACGCCCTTTGCAAGGAAACGTAGTGCTAAACATATGACATATATCCATAATAGGAATTGGTGAAAAGTGGGTGGCAGAAGTTGGAAGAGCCACATTTCTTCTCTGAAACCTTTGCCAAAGACATTTTGGAAAGACCGTCTTTCCAACGTATGAATCCCCCGTGGCACAAGCCAGAGCCTGGGATGCAAACATTCCAGTCATTCATGTGGACGGAATGTCCAGCATGCTCTGATAGGCTAAACATGTACAAACCTCACGTTTGCACAATCGGAGCATGGCAACCATTATAACCTCCTTATTGGCTAAAAGCTTTGCACACTGGACCCACCACCCACTTCTGTGATTGAGAGGATTCCACCCAATCGGGCAAGTGTCCTTGTTTCGCTTGGAAAGTTGTATTATGTAAGTGGATGGCCGATTGTATGCCCATTACGCCATTCACTTTTGAAATGTGCAATGAGCTGGATTTCTTCCCATCCCTAGTCATTAGCACCTGGGGAACCAAGTCAATATCCTGCTTAGATAATAGTAAACAGATGTGCTCAGTGGACAACTCCAAAGCTACATTACAAAACGTTTGCACTGCGCTCTGGGCAGTGCCACGGAGGGCCTCAGAAATCCACAGAGGAAAGATAGCTGACTGAAGGTGTTTAATTAAAGTTTTAAAGAACTGGTCTGGGAAAACTGAGGTAGTCGAAACTGTGGAAGTCTGTGTGGCTCTCTTGACCTCCCCGTGGGCTCCATCCACCCTAGCCCTGGCGTCACTAACCCCCAGAATCTCTGTAACGTACTCTAAAACAAGGTAACCCATACTGTCTATGTTGTTCTTATCTTGATGGGGAAACCTAAAGGCCATGGTCTTTTCGGTCTATCTCTCTCCCAGACTTTCTAAGGGACACCTCTGGTCTTTTGGACTGTCCAATGTCCCCAGGGTTTTCTCTTCCAGTCTCTCCTCATCTCTCTGTTTCTTACTCTCTCAGTCTCTCCCTCTTTATCTTTCTTCACTCTCCTCCTGCTTTGATTTGCCTAATCTCCCTCTCTCTCTGCCTGTACCTCTTTCTTTCTCCTCACACTTCTCACTCTTACCCATCTCCTTCCTTCTTCTACCCTTTCCTTCTACGCACCCCTCACTTCCACCACCCTCCACTACATTCAACTGTATCCTCCCTCCTCTCACTTTCATCTCTCTGTCTCTCTACCTGCACCCCTGTTCTCTCTCAACTACTTTAATCCTTCTTCTTTCCATCCTCCCCACTACACCTCCTGCTGCCTCTTTCACTCTCTCCTGTCACATACCCTCTGTCACTTACTCTCATGTCCTCTCTAAATCCCACTACACATGCCCCCTCTCTAGCTCTCACCTTCCTTTCATTCATCCTTTACAACCCCCACAGATACTAACTGAAACCACTCTCTACTACACACAATACATTACCTGCACTCTCTCAGAACACTGCCACATTCTCCTAAGCACTCCACTCCACGTCCTCCCTCTACCTGCTCTCTTGAGCAGACTGAGGGGATGATAGACTAGGGCTTCCCTAATTTATTTAGCCCACCTCTACGGAAGGATCAGCTGTGGTTTCTGAAGGATGATTTTATCGGGCAAGACCTAGTTCTGCCAATTTTCAACCAACCCAAATCACGCGTGCACAATTGTATTTATTTAACAACGTTCTTGTTATGAGCCTGGAACATGCCAGTTTATTAGTATATAATCCACAGAGCCTCCCTTTCCTTTTGGGACAAGAAATGTGCAGGGTTTCACAATGGTCTATGTATTAAAAATAGAAATAATCAAACCTATTCCAAAAAGTTTTAAAAATGATACATCTTTATCATTCCCTACGAAATCCCAATATCAATCGTTACTACAATGATGAATGACCAATATTCTGGCCAATTTAATTGTCAAAGCTGTATTTTATTTGAATATACACCTTTCAAAAAGCACACCTGCCGCCATGGGTACATTTGGTTTATCCTGAGTGTGCATTTACCATGGGTTTAATGGTGAATGAGGGTTCAGGACAAAACTTTTATTTTAAAGAAAATAAAATTAAAATCATAAAATCCCTGCCTACCCAAATCTCGCTGCTTTCATTTACTAAAAATAAGTACCTCTTTTTTTTTCTTTGGATATATCAGTGTTTCAAAACACACTTTAGAAAACTCAATTTAAAGACAAGTTACTTGACATTCCTGCATGTAAATCACTTGCTATATAACATGCATGTTTGCTAGAATCCCTTCAATGGTGTTTCTATTGCATTGATGTGTAGGAATTGCACATTTGTCAGTTTTCAATAGGTATTTTTTAAGTGGGAAACACTGATAGTAGTTAGAAACAGTTTCCATTTCTCTTTTAGTGGTTCATAGCCAACAACACGACTCTGCTTCGTGACATAACCAGGGAATTGCTTAAATTACATTATTTTCCTAGGCATATGCAAAGTCAGATATTATGTGGCACCAGTCTTTAATTAGCCCTTGCACAGAAAATGAGTCAGGGATCTCCCAATATACACACCATTTGGGTCTATTTAATCAAATCCAAAGTATCCAGAAGGACTTACACTTCTTAAATATTTACTAATTCCCACGGATGTACATCCACTTAATGTACCTCCTTCATTACACAAATAAGAGGGACTGGGATTTAATCTATTCCCCTTTAGAGTATACCCCTCAAAATTATATTACCCGTTGGCATTATACTCACATAGGAATGTGTTTTGGCTGTCTAACTTTCAGGACTCACTCAATTATCCCCCTGTAGTAGCAGGTGGCCATCAGTCAACTAGATGGTTCAGCTGCTTCCCTCCATCATCTGGTTTGTCTCCTTCTGTGTTGGGCCTGTCAGCTTTCTTTTCCACTGAGAAAAGCCTGGTTTTGAACTCCATATAAGTCTATCTCACAGTGGTCTGCCAACAATTCAAAATGAGTCGAAAGGAAAGAAAACTATTCTATTCTCCTTTCTGTTGTTGTCAATTCTTCATTCAATATCCTTTGTCCAGTCTGTCTTGCCTACACTCAGACAGTCAGTCTGTTCCCTGAAATCTGGGGTTTGGACCTTTGTAGGTAAGACACCACTCCCTTTAGAGTTGTGTATCATTTCTCTATTTTAATTGGTGTTTCTATGTAATATGACAGTGTTCCATCACACTAAACCACCCATGGGTACTCATCGGGTATACTAATGAAGAGGGCAGTCCAATTGGAGCAACCTTCTAAACCCAGTTTCCCTCCCATTTGAAGTTATGTCATCTGGGATATTTTATATTAAACAATTGTAGTTTTCTAAAACATTTTGTTACACACATGTGATTATGTTACAAATGAGTCTGACAGATTGGTGTCACTCAGGTTGAACAAATGATCCTAGTCTCATCTCGGCATGACATGCGATGTATGTGTGGCAGTTTTCTGCTTTTTATTCACTGAAACCTTCACTCAAAGATTCTTTCCCCATCTCAGACTATTGGCCTCCCTGGCATGAGCGGTAAGATATATGCCTCACTGACAAATATCTATTCTGTGCAAAATATCTACATTTGTATAATTTGCATAATTAAAAGTATACCCAAAAGAATATAATTTGAGATTCAGCTACCAGAGTTTGTCACCCAGAATATTTATCTTTATAAAGGTAATTTACTACAACACACCGATCAAAAGGTACTCAGGCAATGTGATCCCATAAGTCAAATTTAAAGGGACACTTATGTTCCTGTCCATGTAATGGATTTAACACATTATTAAATAGTATGTCCATTACCTGGCCTGGCATCTGGCCATATGGTGACAGACCTTTGCGGCTGAGAGCTGGTCCATTTATAACTCATAAGAAGGCTGGTTGTCATAGCAGTATTGTAAGATGTTTCTTTAAAATTATGCTGCTCAGAGCGAAAATGCTGGTTCTGAGCCGCATAATTGGCATAGTCCTCCATCTCTTAAGTGATTGTATTAACTTTCTTTCACAAATGCCAGACTCAATTACCTCTGCAAGCGTGAATGTCAACCTTAATCGGAGGCCTGTCTGATGAACGTTACTGATAATTTGTGCCAGTCCACTGCTTGATAGGTTAATGGGAATCATTAGTTTTATTACCAAGGCTTGCATCTCAAAACAAAGACCATTTGATTCTTTGGTGGAAGAACAGAACTCTGTCATAAAATGTATAGCCTGCTTCCAGTCCTTGGTTTCAGTTCTTTTGGGAAAACCTCTCCCCAGCACTGTTGGTGGTGTCAGCAAAAATGCCATTTTGCTTTTTTGCCACTGTTGTTGTTTTTATATATAAATATAACATATGAAGTCACTTTCTTTTCAACATTATATTTTTTTCTTCAAACAGTGGCATTATAACATTTTTGCAATGAAGCTCTTGTCTGTAACAATTTACACTTCAAACCTCTGTAGGTTTCTTACATAAGGGTGACTCTCAGTCCGGTAAAGAAGAAAGCAGAAATAATGTAGGCCTGAATTTGATGTTCTATTTTCTATCAAATCTGTGCTTTCTCCACTCAGATTAATTATTCTCCCTGAAATACAGATTTCTGTACGCTGCCATGTACCTTAACATATTTATATTGGCCTTGTCATTTATAATGGACAAATACACTTTTGTTGTAGCTGATCTGATGACATCGGAACATGTTCTTGCATGTGTTTTGAATGCTTGGTGGAGAATGCAGTTTACATATTTATCTTTAAAGGAGAATTTTAATTTTCTCTGCTTCTTTTGTATAGATTTCCGTACGTAAGTCATCCACCAAAGGTGGGGAGGGGTCCCTACTGCCTTCTGACAGGGTCATCACACTGACCCTCTCACAGCAGAGCATATCTTCCTCCACTCTTGTGCTAGTACCAGCGCAGCCCTAAATACTGATGACAATGTTTTCTTGACTGAAGTGGTTATAGCTTTTCAATAAATGAATATTAAATAATAATGTGTGATTCATATAGTGCTAGATTCTTTCAGGTCTAATGGCCGTAACAATCATCAAAATATTTTTACCCACTAGGGGGACTAAAATTATTATCGGGGATGAACGGCTGAAATAGCTCTGCCAGGGTATCAAAACCATGGTGCAAAGGATTGTTTCAGTTCCCCAGATGGGTATGCTTTGCTTAAGCTATCCACAGAGCCAAGCAGGGTGCTGCTCAGAGCAAAACACACATCTTCTGTAATTTAGCACAGTTGCACTTACACCGGTGCAAAGATTCTGTAATTGTGCAACACTTTTCTAATGTGCAGGGTATTCTTTACTTTTCAGAATGTTCCAGCCATTAGCGTTGTCCATCACTTATTATTTTCTGCATGCTGATGCTGGCCTTGTTTTACTGCTTTAGAACCGCCTTGACTACCATCATGCACGTTTGTTTTGTGCTTGAATTCTCTGATCTTCAATTGTGTTGCACTTTTATTTCTTGGCACACGCAATCAGTACCTTCATGCTGCTGTGTTACTGAGTTCGCGAGGGAACATGAGTATATGCCAGCCACTGTTAATGAAGAAATGGCATTTATATTGAAGGCAAGAGGCATTTGCAGTGTACTGAGAGACAGTATTTCCAGCCACAGACAGCAGGTTCTCATTTCATGAGTAGCATATTTGTTGGCTTATCGCACTGTCTGGACATCACTTTAAACCCCATCTAGCCAGTAGTGGGCCTCATTCCGAGTCTGGCGGTAACCATGGAGTAAATAGCTCCATGGTTGGCAACCATGGAGCTATTTACTTCATGGAAATCCGGCATGGTGAATGGAGTAATTACTGGTCCATTCCAAGGTTGAAGGGACCGGTAATTCCCCATTCACCATAGCCCATCCCCATTCCCATTTTCGCCCCCATAGGGCTCAATGGGAATGGGGATGTCGGTAATTACGGCACCGTAAATTACGGTGCCGCAATTTACTCCAAGGTCCCTTTGCGGGTTGGTTTTTTAACGCCTGCTGAAAGCAGGCGTTAAATGCCAACCCGCAAAGGGAACTTGGAATATGGCGGTAAGGGTTAACGGTCGCCGTTACCATTAACAGTGACCGTTAACCCTTACCGCCAGACTCGGAATGAGGCGTGTCTTTGTAAGCCTTTGCTCCTGTCCAGCAGATTTCTTATTTCATGAAAGTGTTGCCAGTCATCCACTCGCCGTCAACACTTTTATTACATAAGAAAGATGGCGGTCTAACACTGAGACCAAGAAATGACCTTTAACTAATTTGGTGGTTGTTTTTGCACCATGAAATGCGCGACACTTTTCCACCACACTTTGTGTCACCTCAGAATATAGGCTGGCAGTTGTGTGCCAATCTTGCTGCCTAAATAGACCAGTTTTCTTTATATGCTTCTGGAACTCAGACCCAGACCCAAGTGGTGGCCATGCAGGGCGAGCATGTATTAATTTCCCGCCAGTTTCCAGGTGAGTGCAGGGCTGGACTTGGCACCAGAGGACCTCTTGCTATTCCATGGTGGGGTGCAATCATCCGTGGCACTCAGGGTTGTCCAACTCCAGGCCTCGAGAGCTGGAACCATGTCAGATTGTCAGCATACCCCTCATTAATATGCATGAGATAAAATTGCACATATTGATTCTCAATGCATGCACATTTCTTCTCATGAATATTAATGCAGGATATCCTGAAAAACCCATCAGGTTTCCGGCCCTGGAGGTATGGAGTTGGACAACCCTGAAAGCAACTACCATTGAGATGGTCAAGACCATTGATGACATGCTCCGATCACTAGTGCCGACGTCTCGAGCATGCACAATCCATAGGTGGGTCATTTCTGGCTTTCCCCGGTGCCTGCCATGAACTGGCAAGATGGAAAGGTTGAAAGGTGCTCACATTAAGGAAGTGAAAACATTTTTAAAATTCATATTTAAGCTAACTAGTGGTGTATAACAGTGTTTGTTTTGCTTTCAGATTGTCTCTGTCTTCCTCTACTGTGTTACCATTTAGTGGGTACTGTGATGTTGATCCTGCTGGCTCTTCACAGCATTTGACAACCTGGACCATTGTATTTTATGAACACGACTGAACGAGGTTGCTTTAGTCTCAGACTCAGCGTGCAGCTGGTTTGAAACCTTTCTAACAAGCAGGTCCTCCGGGGCGAAGAAGAGTTCTGCTCACATCCTGTGACCTTGTCCTGTGGTTTGACACAGGTGTCGTGCGTTTCTCCGCTTTTATTCAACACCTGTGTCAAACCTTTGATTGACCGCCTGGTGGATTTACGTGTGAATTTTCAAAAATCAGACAACGACGCCCAGATAGTACTTCATCTGAAAGGCTAAACCCAGGACAGTGCACGTTTGATTCAATCAAGCTTTCAGAGGATCTCTACCTGGATGGCTGGTACATGGTGAGGCTTAAATCGGGAAAACAAAGTAGCTCGTCATTATTCCAGCAGCATCCGCGAGATGGAAAGAAATTTCACTCCCTTTGGAAATATCCTTGTCCAATTGCTGCATCAAGATTACAGATTAGGTGAAATCGCTTTACACGGCCCCGGATGTGCCCGTGGACATGACTTGCCAAATCAGCAGTTTCATGGGTTCCTCCAATTATAATGTTTATAATTGGTTATTTATAACGCACTTAATACCGAAGAGGGAATGAGGTTGTACAAACTTTATACCATCTCTTGATTGTAAGCAGGGGCACAATAGAACTTCGTGTAAGGCATCTGGGTATCTTTGCAGACAATTTAGAGTGCCTCTGGGCATCCCTTTTGGGAGAGACTAATTGCGAGACTTGAGAGATGGCTTACAACAGAAGTTGTAAAGGTGCACTGGTTGCTACATTGGATTAACTTCAAGTAATTTGTGTTCCATTCTGTTTTAACTCTAATATATGTTTTGTAATGTATTAATGTTCTAAAATACACAGATTCGATTAACAGCCCTGTTTCTTTTAATATGTAAATTGAATGAATTGTTTTGCGTCTTTGTGAAAAGCCGTACATTTCGGCTAAATCACAGTAAATATCAAAGAACTAAAAAAAAGACAAGGGGCCTCATTCCGAGGCTGGCGCTATCCATGGAGTAAATAGCACCATGGTAAGCAACCATGGAGCTATTTACTCCATGGAAATCCGGCATGGTGAATGGAGTAATTACCGGTCCATTCCAAGGTTGGAGGGACCGGTAATTCCCCATTCACCATACCGGTTCCCCATCCCCATTCCTGCCCCCATAGGGCTCAATGGGAATGGGGAAGGAGTAAATTACGGCACCGTAAATTACGGTGCCGTAATTTACTCCAAGGTCCCTTTGCGGGTTGGATTTTTAACGCCTGCTAAAAGCAGGCGTTAAATGCCAACCCGCAAAAGGGAACTCGGAATATGGTGGTAAGTGTTAACGGTCACCGTTGCCATTAACGGTGACCGTTAACCCTTACCGCCAGCCTCGGAATGAGGCCCAAGGTTTCTAAGCCGGGAGCCGGGATTCAAACCTGTGTTGCTTCCAAGACGAGCGCATTGCCACTGAGCTATACTACCCGTGGTAATTTAATGATCATTTATTGGTCATTTAATGGTCCTTACACAGTTAAGACCATTAGTGTCAGAAAAGACACTGCGCCACTCTAGCCCGGGCATCGCTGGGTCCAGGATTGACCATTCTAATACTCTATATCCCAGTTCAATGAAACATTCAATCCAACGCTTACAGCTGCTTCCGAATTCAGCGGCTCGGATTGTCTCAAATGTGGTTATACTGCCCCAGTGTTGAGGTGACTCCATAGGCTTCTGGTCAGAGCTAGGATTGAGTGAAACCACGTAGTGCTGATTCATAATACTCTACATGGCTCAGCTCCAGAATGTTTTGTAAAAGGATGCTTTGTTCACTATGAGCCCTGCGGAGCCCTGTGGTCTTCTAGCAAATGAAAGTTGCTTATTCCTAGATTCCGGAGAGCTAAATCCTTTGGCAGGTCAAGTATTGTTTTGGGGGCTAGAACCTGGTACAGTCTTCCTTCAGCTATTAGAGAAATTCCTGATCTTCTGCCCTTTAGAAAAAGCATAACCTGTCTTTTTGATCCGTAGTTTTAACACCTTTCTCTCTTACTGGCCTCTGCTAAATTGCAGATGGAACGCTGAGCGCTTAGAAACTCTCCATGCCTCCATAAAAATGTAGGAATACAGAAAGAATGGAATAGTGTCAGTTATACATTGACTTGCGTGTATATTATTGGCTGGTTCTATGCAGTGTTCTGAAGCTTTTTGTACTATCCTGGTCAACTATTGCAGTGAATATCTTCGTTTTCCTCATTGAAGGGATTCCTAAACTAAATGATTTGTGCTAATAAATCCTGATTGGGATTTATGAAAAGTGCTCACAAGGAAACATCCCCTTTCATTCTAGCTCTGCAGAAATGTGAAATGGCAGTTGAGGTTCCACCTGGTGCTTACATCTATATTTGTACTATAAATGTAAATGGGGGTCATTACGACCCAGGCGCTAATTGCGCCAACTTTACCACCATGGTGTAAACTACGTTTACACCATGGTGGATGGCGGATTTACCGCCCCATTCCAAGGTGAGTGGGGCGGTAAATCCCCATTTCCCATTTTCCCTTCCCCATTCCCATTTTTGCCCCATAGGGCATAATGGGAGTGGAGAAGGCGCTAATTACGCTAAGAGCAGCCGTTAAAATCAGAATAGGCGTTAAGGGTTAACCCTTAACGCCTGGGTCGTAATGAGGCCCAATGTGTGGAGTCAGGCGATGGACAATGCAACATACACTGAGTCTATTTTACAGAGCGTGTTTTGGACCAAGTGTGGGAAAGCACCTTCCTTTTACGAATTTCACCGATGCTATTGTCTCGCCCATTTAGGACCAGGACGGACGACTTGCTCATTACATTGCAGCCCTCTTTGGGCGCTTGTATAAACCATGGGAGCAATTTGGCCTTTGAAGGTTTATTACACCTACAAACCCAACAACACATTTTCGGTTGGAATAAAGGACAGCACGCAGCTTTGTGGAGGGCTAATGAAGCACACACGGTCAAACACTTTCTTATGGTTAGAATACAAAGTGACATGATTGAGGTATGATGTCTAAAATAAAAGACAGCAGACGATGCCTATAAATGATCTAGTTCATCAAAAAAATCAGAAACTGCACACGAGCGTGCACAGGTCGCATTCTGCTTTACCATACAAAATAAGCTCGACATTCAATTGTACAATAAAAAGTTGAAAGTTTTATTCTAAAACAATTTAAAAACCCTCCAAAAAATAAAGGAGACAAAAACGCGTAACACGTTTCACGTCCTATCGAGGGCCTGTTTACACATTTCTTTGTTGAATTAACTGAACTATATATGTGGGTTACCTTTTTGTACTTACTTAACAGACATTCAGTCTGCAGTAAACTTTCAGTAAAAAAAATCAGTCAGACAGGCCCTTGAAGCGGAATAGCGCTTTGTGGCATCGTGAATGTGTGATGCCCTGGCAAGTGATGGAAGCATGAGGTGGAAAGGTGTGATGCATGGGACACTATGGGCGTGATTCATGGAATTGTTTTATAATGGCGCAATCCCGTAGGAAAACGTTCCATGAATCAGGCCCTAGATGTGTGAGCGGAGTGTATGTTTCACTACTGCATGTAACCAGTTGATCTGCAGTACTTATGAAGAAGAAACTACTGTCCTACCCTAGGCCTCCCCCAGGGTCATCACTCCATACTTCTCTTCATACAAAACCTGAAGAGGAGGTGAACTAAGCTGCAGTGGAAGGCGGCCAAGTAAGTACATCCAGGGATCCTAGGAAGGCCGTCTGGAATACCTGGCCACCTTGACAGCTGTTACGTGAAATTTGAGGAGCACAGAGCCGCTGAGCCTCCATGCCGCCCAAACAAGTACCCAGTGTATCCATTGAGCTCAATATTGAGACAGCCGCTCCGTGGAAACATCGGCCCCCAGGTTAGAAGACCACGTGGAGCTGCCGCCGGTGACTGCAGAGCTGTTGAGCCAACTGTGGCCACGATGAAGGTCTCACCGCCACGGCAATTGCACTCTCCTGCCCTGCTGCACCACCATGCAGATACACTGTCTGTGCTGGGGGTGCTATCAGCGAGCAGAGTGCTGCAAGGAGCGTTTGCTCAGTTGAGGCACTTCCTGGAAAGACGGAGCCCAGGCAGTAAGAGTGCTCAACTGTTTTTGCTGGAGGTCTGAATGTAGCACATGAGTTTCACAAAGTGGGCGGGCCTGTCCATGAGGATCAGCGGAAGGCGGGGAGCAGGTGGTGTCGCTGTCAGAATTGAAATAAAATAAATAGTAAACCATGGGTTTTGAGGTATGCTTGGTATTTATTGCTCTATTGTATAACTGTAACCTGTCTGATGCACTGCCTTCCAAAGGCCCTGCCACTTTGATGTATTTGCCGTATGAGACTACAATCATGTTTTTGAATAGAAGGAAAATAGCACCTATCAGGATGCAAAGACAAAAACTGGACCACAGAGGCTTCATACACCTGACATGACAGTGAGAACGCGAACAAGTTAGAGCGAGTAAGAGACAGAAAAAGAAAGACTGACTTTAGGTCCGGCCATGCTGTATCAAAAAACGAATGTGACTTGAAGGCTCATAAATAATGGGCCTAAGGGCTGCATCCGGCCTGCGGGCCATATGGTGTGCCTCACTGCCACGCTGTAGACCCATGCCCTCCATAATGCATGGTGTGGTGTGCCCCACTGCCACGCTGTAGACCTATGCCCTCCATAATGCATGGTGTGGTGTGCCTCACGGCCACGCTGTAGACCTATGCCCTCCATAATGCATGGTGTGGTGTGCCCCACTGCCACGCTGTAGACCCATGCCCTCCATAATGCATGGTGTGGTGTGCCTCACTGCCACGCTGTAGACCTATGCCCTCCATAATGCATGGTGTGGTGTGCCCCACTGCCACGCTGTAGACCCATGCCCTCCATAATGCATGGTGTGGTGTGCCTCACTGCCACGCTGTAGACCTATGCCCTCCATAATGCATGGTGTGGTGTGCCCCACTGCCACGCAGTAGACCTATGCCCTCCATAATGCATGGCTGGAAAATCCCAAGCTATCTCTTGACTTCTGGGCACTTCCCAGCCATTAAGGCTTAAGAAAGCACATGCAGAGTTTTTCACCTTCAGTATGAGGGCGCCTTTCTACCAGTGGTCTTGGTTTGCAGAAGGCCTTCTCCAGACAGCCATCACCTAAAAGGTTCCTCAGTGATGGCTAAGAGAAGGTTATTTCTCCCGTTCTAAAGCCTATATGTTCACCACTATGACAGAGGTGACGACATTGGACTTTAAAGAAGACTGTAGCCCCAATAAAGTCCCAGATGATTCAGCAGTGGTGTGGTCTCGCCCCCATACATAGGCAAGCTTCTGCACCAGACTGGTTCCCTTCTAGCCTTCTGTAGGAGGGAAATCCTGGGTGCTGTTTTACTGTCTTCTGCCAGGTGATGCTATACCCAGAGTGCTTTGTCTACGAGAAATGGGTGAAGTAGGTTTGGGAACCAAGGGGGGGCTCAAGTTGGTTGGACCCTACTGTGCATTGACCCTTCTCTCTTGGCTACTGTGACTCCATCTGCCATCAAAGAGTCTCTGTTAATAACCAGCCTGGCATGATCCTTTTGCCTGGCAGGGCCTGTCCTTTGAAGTAGTAGACCGCTTCATGCCTCCTGCATGCAATTCATGTCTTCCTGGAAGGTAAAAGACCTTTCCCAAGGAAGATACAGGATTTTGCTGGAGCAGCGGCCAAACGGTGTGTTTTTGGTGGAACCCAGAAAGTCACAGAAAGTGAACATTCATGAGGCCCTGACAGGAAGGTTACTAGAAACCAAGCCTGAACCAAAACAACACCAATCAGTTTTGGTCAGTATAATTGTTGACTATCGAAGCCCAAAATGGCATAAACAGACATGGCTTATAATTAGATTTGTCATCTGCCATCATGTTCTGAGAGCACACAATTCTATGATTTAATGTAGGATCAGGATGTCCCACTGTTAAAGGCATATCCCGGCTGTTGGAGATTTCCATCAGTCCGTTGGCAGGAATGCACATGTCTATCTACACTGCCATGTTGCCAAACTGCAAGGCAGCTACTGAGAGGTGTCAGTAGACAGGCATAGAAGAGGTACATGCGTCCATTATGCTTTTCAGCATGGAGCACTATCAACAAGGGATCTGATTAGCAGACCTCCCTTTAAGAGACAGATCTAGCCACATTATTGTATTCATACAAATCTAAAAAGCTAAGGCTATTCCACCCTCAAGGATAGCATTCTTTCACACATCCAACATACCTGTCCTCTCCATTAAGGCCGTCAGAGTGTGCGTTTAAGTAGTTTTGCGCACAGGTGCATCCCCATTCCTTCACTATCTAATTACTGCATCATTATTTTGCTGCTCCTGGATCCAAGGGTCTGCATTTGTCCTTGTATCTGAAGCTGTGAAGCCTATGGTTCCCCGGGCGTGTATTGTGTTAACTACGCCATGACAACTGGCTGCAAGGGATGTATCGGTAACAGTCTGTGGCTGGATTTATTATGCTCAAGTGCACCAATGGCCTTCAACGAGGATCTCTGGGCTCTGATGTCCCAGTACAGCATTGAAAAGAGGTATCATTGCTTCTAGGAAAAAATATCGGAAGGCTAAGAGAACTGTTTTTGTGTAAAATAACGGGAAAAAAAGAACACGCAAGAAAATACACCTAAAATGGCTGCCATGGAAATAGAGGGAGGGCCTTGGTGTGGATACCCTTTCCCAATTTTCATGGCTGGCCATGTCATGGAGCCAGAAGCCAAAGCAGAGCCACATGAAGTAGTATTTAACCAGATCCTGAGCCCTTTGCGGTAGTGGCAGTGGGAGGCACAGGGAAGATGGAGGCCCAGAGGGATTTGAGGAAGAGGGCAGGTGGGCAGCGGGATATGCAGGAGGAAGCAGGTGAGTCATTCACAGCTTGCTCAGAACTCGGGCTTGTATCACTGGATTGCCGCTAGAGCTGAGTTGAGAGGGTGGGTAGATTACTAAATTTAATCTGATCAAAATGAAGAATAAACAAGGCCTGCCTCCAGAGACATAATTGCTTGCATCTTTGAATACAAACTAGTTGAAAGTACCCACCTGGACACTGGAAGACTTTGAATACCTTAGCGTTGGGTACACACACGCGCCCAACACTAAGGTATGCATCAGCACTAACCGGTGCATCAGTTCTCCTGATGCACCCTCACCACACACATGCGCCAAACACTAAGGTATGCATGGGAGCTAATCAGTGCATCAGTTGTCCTGATGCACCCTCACCACACACATGCGCCCAAAGCTAAGGTATGCATGGGAGCTAACCGGTGCATCAGTTCTCCTGATGCACCCTCACCACACACACGCGCCCAACACTAAGGTATGCATCGGAGCTAACCGGTGCATCAGTTCTACTGATGCACCCTCACCACACACACACGCCCAACACTAAGGTATGCAGCGGAGCTAACCGGTGCATCAGTTCTACTGATGCACCCTCACCACACACACACGCGTCCAACACTAAGGTATGCATCGGAGCTAACTGGTGCATCAGTTCTACTGATGCACCCTCACCACACACACGCGCCCAACACTAAGGTATGCATGGGAGCTAACCACTGCATCAGTTCTACTGATGCACCCTCACCAGAAAATATATAGGTCACACAACTGTTCATTCAGTGACCTGCACATGTCACTGAATTGGTATCAGAAAAAAAAGTGAATACTCTGAGCTCTCTGTTATCCCGATTGTGAATCCGGCTCCCTGGGGGCTGTTGATGAGAAATCCCTACTGTCTTTATGACAGAGCGTGACATGTACTTCCAGCCACTGCTGCAGATGAGAGAGTAGAGACATGTTCCCCCAGGCAGCTGCAGGACGTTTGGTAAATTATAGATCAGGGTGACTTCAGCTGAGACCTTAGGGAGAAGGTTACATTTCCATCGGATAGATGCCGGGTGGCTAGCAGTTGTTCTTTAGGATATCATTTATAAAGGATCTCATTTTGAATAGTTAACAATGGCAAATGTTTCTTCCGTGTGTAAATGCAAGGGCAGAGAGGGATTTCACATGTAATCTCACTCTGTCATATCGAGCATACAGAGAATGCAGGAGAGCAGAGTGTCTTTCAGCCCCGTTGGACACTTCTGCTTGGTGCGCCTGGGCAGTGCTGGAAATTGACAAAATATACTGCAGGAACCCTCACACCCCCACCCACCACATCGAGAGGGGATCAGGGGGTTGGGTTACGAGGGGCTTGGACGGATTTTCAGAGTGGTGTGGGTGGGCTTGAGGGGTGGAGCTTGATGCTAAAAAATGTGGGTTCCCTGAATGTCAGATGCTGGCTGCTTTGCATACAAACGAAGTGCATTTTGGGAACATAAGTATGACAGCCAATTTATCGAACATGCATCTGACATTAATTCAACCATGCTGTCCTTCTGAGCATGCAGTGCAAACTGGATATGGTGCTCATTTGACCAATCAGGAAACTCACCATAATACAAGAGATATATCCAGCTTTGGACCGTCTTACCATTTGGCCCGGGAATGTTGGGTGAGCATAGGGCGACTGTCAGATGCAGCTTGTAACTCGGATGCATATTGCTGCATTACTTGAGATTTGAAATTCAGGATATTGGGGACAATCGAGGGCAGAGAGCTTCCCCAATTTAGGGGGTTTGGGCCTCATGTCTCCACGGAACGGCACTCCGGCAAGACAATTTGTCTTGTTCCCACCCAATTTCTTCCCTGGTCCGGGAGGCGTTCTGGAGGAAATGCCTTAGATGCGTTGAGGGGCCCCCATGTTAAGGGTCAACCTGGCCCACGCCTCAACTGTTTCACTCCCATGAGGTCAGTGATTTTCCCTAGAATCACTGTCGCGCAAATGCTATGGGCAAAGGTGGTTTTACCTGTGTGTAAAAGATATGCAGGCCTCCTAACCTGCATATCTTTTTTTTAAATAGTGTACCCTATGAACTGAATCATGTCTAGGTATTCCAATTTTGGCCAATAAGGCACAGTGACATAATGATTTTAACTGGATCACACACTTTATTTAAATAGTGAAGCCGAGATTGGGACCAGTCTGTGATTTAGACACTTGACCACATGCATTCTGAGCTCTAGTGGGTACATGTAATGCTTGGCTTACAAAAGCTAAAACAATTTCACATTTTAAAGAGATAGCATTAAAATAAAAAGAAAAAACTTTTAATATATCGACCTGCCAAATATATAAACCCTTTAGAAATATGTTAAGGAAACATATTATGGTTCTAGCTTTATTTTTCTGGATGGAAGATGGCAGGGACCAAAGTTCAAAGTAACGTGCGACTAATAAATGTCCAACGTCATTTTGAGATGTAGAGACAACAGCAAAATGTACTGTGCGATAAGGTACTCTGCTCGCGGTCAATGTTTGGCACGACTTGGAGCTCGTTTAAAGCATGATTTATTAAAAATTCGTTTTTTAAAAAAAAACGTTGTGCATGTTACAAGACATGTCATGGAAATAAACTAGACAGTTTAAAAGCGGTTGGGGTCATATTTTGATACAGTTTAATTGTATTGAGAGAAGGCATATACATTGGTTTAGTAATTACTGAGAATGAAAGATCCAATTCCAAACTGTTGTTAACGTTCATAGTTTAAGACATGTTAGAAGACTTGCCCCAAACAATGGCAACACCAGTGACAATGCTCTGCTGTGTTTTCTCCCATTCCCCACTGAACAAGAGTATTTTATTTAGATATGCTTCTGATAATGTAGAGACAAGTACACTAAGGTATTTGCAAGGCCCCAATGTTAGAAGATGGAGGATCGGTAGTAGGGCTACACCCTCTAGGCCCGCAGGAGCTCACTGGCATTGGCTGCTGCCTGCTGGATAGGGGTCCATGCTTTGTGCCAACCCTAGTCTGAGATCCCTGTGAGATTTACGAGAATAATCCAACTTTATACTAGCTAGAAGCTGAGTCAAATATGGCCGTTTTTGACCTGACTCTGACAGCCCTTGAATATCGATTTGATATGAGGAGCTGGCAGAGCTTTGTTGGGGGGGGGGCACACCTCCATTCCAGTACAATTCCACCGACTAGTTGTTCAACGACCATTGAGCAAACCCGTGCTTTATAACCCGCACCCCCACCCCTCCCCCCGCACCCCAACCATGACATTTTAGTTTATGTTGACGTGACCTAGCTGAACTAGAGAGGCATGGCAGGACAGGACACCGACAATAAACAGTGCTTGGGTATGCATTGTTAAGAAAAGCCTGGCAATTACTAGTGTAAAGTGTGTCATGGTTAGCACCTGCATTCGTATGCATGCATTTTTAGGCAAATTAAATTGTGATGGGGTGTTAGTACTTGTATGTCAGGGGAGTGAGCAGGGCACTGGGGACAGGAGACAGTTAATTCTCACACCAGTACTTAAGTGCGTGGTTCAGGCACAGAGAGAGTTAACAGCTTGCAAAATGTAAGCTGCACTAGAATAATCTCATTAGAATGCTTAATAAAATTAAATGCGCCCCCACACAAATTCACCCCCTCGCAAAATCTAACGCTAGCCCCTCACAACATTTGAAGGGTTAGCCTCTTCCCAAAACGTTCACCTAGTTTCGCACCTGGGTGGCACCGACAAACAGTTTCCATTTGGTGATATACAACTGCTTATGCCGCCTGTGATTTTCCCACTCCCGGGAGCACCTGCCCATCGCTGCCAGGATTCTGCGATGGAGGTCCCTCTCACACGGATGGCAGTAGGAACTGCTCACTTTTGCGATCAGGCCCGTAGCCACTGTTACTATATCAGAACTGTCTGCAACAGCTGGGAGCCTGTGAAAGGGAACTGTGCGGGATGTTTGCACTGAAAGGGGGTGATGGAGTACAACGGACACTACTTGAGGTACCCCTGCCTGGGCAGCTTAGTAGCTGACCCAGCTGGATCGCTTGGTACAAAGTCTGGCAGCAGTAGTAGCTGGCTAGTAAGGTTAGTGTTCTGATCTGGGTGCTGAAATAAGATCTCGGACGGTTCCCAGTCAACTGGTCGACACCATTTGGTCGAATGCCAAATGGTCGAATTTTTTTTTTTTCTTACCCCTTTTTTGGTTTTTTTTGGGGGGGTCCTCCCCCCCCCCAACCCCCTTTTTTTTCTTTTTTTTTTTTTCCCCACACGAAAACCCACAAAACACATATTAAAAAAAAAAAAAAATTCGACCATTTGGCATTCGACCAAATGGTGTCGACCAAATTGCAGTCGACCAGTTTGCAGTCGACCAATTGACTGGACACCATCTCGGACAGCATCAGGAGCGCCTCGCTCACCTGCATGGACCCTAATCGTGGGACTTTGTTACATAACTCAATGAAGGCACAATGGGTGTTTGCCCTTGGTTTTACAATATCTAAAGAGGTAGATAAAAGGGGGACTAAGAGGGGAGTTTGGCAACTGAGCAACATTATTATGGACCTCTGTTGTTCAGAAATAGATTTAGTGAGTACAAAATGAAAGGCAATCCCCGCACAGACTTAAGGGTGCATCCTGTGGCAAAATAATTAAAGTAACTGTGAGGGGGAAGGCGAAGGGTGGAAGAGATCCATAACATGGGTAAGGAAAGAGGCGAGAACAACAGAGGTGCAGGTTGGATGGAACGGAAGGAAAGGGGCACACACCCAACAGGTTCTACACCAGTTGCTAGTTCAAGTTAATATTAATCGAGACGAAGGAAGCAAACAAGTTGAGTGGACTGCACAGAGTAAATCAGGAGAAAATTAGAGGAGAGTTTTGTAAAAGAGGCGTATGAAAGATGTGGTTGCGCGGAGGCAGGGCCAGTTACTCCCCACCCATAACAACATTTTTGTGTGTAATGACGAGTGTCAAACCGCAGATGCTGAAGGTGGTGGGTATGTGGCAAAGATCAGCTAACAAAGTGATGAGCCTGAAGGAGGCCAGAGTGTCCCTTTACCAGACTGAGAGCAGTGTGTGCTTGTAGGACCCAGGAGGATCATTATCGATGAAGGGGTGGCACTAGTCTCTTGTCACCCCTGTGATCAGCCCTCTCTGATAGAACTGTTTGCTGAAGGATGGAAAAGGCCATGGCAAAGATAAGCCATGGTTCGGATTCCATGATGGCTAGACATCTGAGCTGTTTCAGGGACACATCTGTGGCAGTTCACATGGGTTTGAAATTGGATGGTAACTGCCTTGTCTTAATGCAGGTGGGGGATGAAATAGAAGGCTAGGGCCAAGAAAGGGGTTCATGAATAAGGAGGGATACACATGTTTTGCTTAGTCAGTCGCTTGCAATGGGGTAGAAGTCAAATGAGAACGAAGAGCTGGTATCCTTTGATCTTTGATGTTTTTCCTCAGGCTTTTTTCACCACATTCTCTTTTCCCGAGCCTGGCATTGGCACTGTGTGAAAAATCTCTCCCCGCACCCCCTCCTAGTCCTCCTCCAATGTGGGTGGGAAAGGGTGAGACCGGCAACAGACCACCGAGTGCAAAACAGTATCCTTTATGGTCTATTGGAGAATAAAAGAATTTAGGGGTGTGTGAGTTGAGGTTTGTGGCAAATCACTGTGGTGTTGTGATTTCATGAGGTATTTATTGTGTATCTTGGATCACGGATTGGAGGAAAGGGCTGGATAAGAGCATGGACGTGTGGCAACTGATATACAAGCAAAGGGATGCCTGATGAAACAATGGCAAACATTGAGCAAAAGGCAATGGCCATCGGGTGATGACATTTCCCTAAAAATGCACCCTCCAGACAATCAAACGCTTTCCTCAAATATTCTGGTATTGGGGTAATAACATATAATTGTACCCCTCCTAGAATATTTGGGGAAGGAATTTTTGTGACCAGGAAAAAAAAGTCACCTACCAAATGGAACCATCTAATTAATGTTCAGCTGTAATGGGATATTTTAATTGTAATTGTTGTTAATAAAATCACCAAAGTGCGCCTATTGAAAAGCATCTACATTTGAGCACTATGCATCGGAAACATCGCTGCTGAGGTAAACGGATTGAGTAAATTCCATTCTTGCTGAGGAACAGGAATGCCTTCTTGCTTCTGGAGTTGGCATTGGTCATGTTGCTGTGTGGGATTTCTTTTAAGATAGTATAATGGTTGCGTCATTAGCTTTAACCATTTCTTGACAGTGAAGGTGTACAGATCAGTTATGAATGAGATTCTCCTGCTTTCTTTTCCACTCCACCGGGACCAGCTGTTAACTAGGAGTATCATAAGAGCACAGTAAGAACCAATGGGAATCGGCAATGGGAATCGGCATAAGCACGAGAAAGAGCATCGGCCTATGCCCTGAGGCCTTGCAATGCAACAAATACAACGTCAAATGAACATCAGCATGATAGATAACTCTTCGGTAGCCAATCATAGAAGAAGGTATGGTATGTGTCTGGCCATATGGCGGAATATGGCCAGTTAGAACACATTTCCAAAAAACAAAAAACGATAAAAAACCCGGACAGAAATGAGATGGGCAAAAGGATAATGATAATGATTCAATTTCTTCCAAATATCTTTTAAACGGATACTTAAGATCATTCCTTATACAAGATAACCACTGAAAATCCTCCATGGATTAGAAGGCGACCAATGCCACTGGTTGCTGAAATGATAATTATCAAAGGCATCAATTTATCGAAAATGAAGATTAAAATGAAAATGGACCATCAGACAACATGGGAATACCACCATAGTTTGGAAGCATCATAATATGGTCATCAGTTTATTGAATTTGGTGTGCCAATATTAAAGTTACACTGGTCATTAAGACGAAGAGTAGACATCCATGCAACACGTGCTGATTAGCATAGGCCTAGGAAGAATAGATTTTACCATGAACTTATGATGTGAAGCAGTGGGCTCATAACTATGGCAACAGCCTTCTCTAGCAGACATTTTAACTTTATTAGCCTTTCAATGGGATCGACAGTTCTGGCGTGATAACATTTGTACAGGTAAATATCGGTTTTACTTTACCCGGCCCCGAAGCAGCTCATATGCCGTGATTCCTAAAGACCACCAGTCCACTGCGAAGGAGTAGCAGATCTGTCCTCTGGGGTAAAACATCTCTGGGGCTGAAATAAAAAAGAGATGAGAACGAAATAAGCCTATGTATCGTTATCTAAATCCCTGCCTGTGCAAAGATGTCTTGCTTTAGCAAGGCCCAATCCAATGGCCCTTTCTCCTCAAAGCACTCTTTAAATTAGTTAAATGACTGAGTGTGTCTAATTTACACCGGTTCTATGTTCATTTCTCGACATTCATTTTTCCAATGGGATTTTTGCCGAATTGTTCCCCATGAAAAAAACCCATTGAAACATTTATTTTTTCTTTTTGGGGGGGTTACCCCCTCTATTAATTTAACACTATTCCTGACCTCCCCAACCCTTACATACCCTTTCTGACAGCCCCCTATTTTTTTTGATGGGTTTAAAAAAATAATTGTCAAAAAACCCATCACAAAAATGCATGTCGATGAATGGACGTCGTACCACTTACACCATGGCCGTTCTCTCCAAGCACCTCCATATTAGTCAGGCATCTTCGGCAGTGAGTTATTGTATTTCCCACCCTTTCCAAATTCATAAGCACTCGGGTTCTACTTTTGAATTTAAGAAATAAGTCCCTAACTCAATTCGAAGAACGGAAAAATAAACTAAAACATGCAGTCTTCTCAACCAGACATAGATTTGACTTGGAAATTCTTCAACATAAAAGAGCCTTATGTCGTGACTTAAGAAATGCCCACGGACAAAATCACCCAAATATTAACAACGTAAAAAGAGCAGTGAGACAAGCATACAAGAGCTGGCTCAAATCTCATAAAGCGATTATGGTACAAAACGATGCAGAGCTGATGCTGTCCAAAATGACGAGTAACAATGGAAGAGACTATTGGAGACTAATAAACACCACTTTAGCTCCACAGCACGCCCTCCAAGCAAATTTGGTCTCAGAAGTTGAGTGGACGTCCTTCTATACTGAGCTTTTCTGCAAAGATGCGACAACTTCAGAATGGGTCGGTCCCTCTCTTACTCATTGGGATATCGTATTCCCTAGAGACGACATCCTTCAAGTCATTAAAAAGCTGCACGATTCCAGAGCTCCGGGCCCGGATGGTCTGACCAATTTCTCTATCAAACAACATCCAGATGCATGGTCAGACTTCTGTACAATACTATTTCAAAGGATTGTGCAAGGTTGTAGTACACCTAAATCGTGGAAATCTGAGGTGATTGTTCCAATTTTTAAGAAGGGTGACAGACGTAATCCCAAAAACTACAGACCAATTGCACTGCTGGACGTGTTGGGAAAAATCTATGCCACCCTCCTGCAACAAAAACTACTAAAGTGGTCCACTAACTCCAACCGGGTGGATCCGAGACAAACTGGGTTTGTGAAGGGGGTCGGTTGTGGAGTGAACCTGCTGCTGATAAACCTGCTGAAGATGGAAGCTCATCGTTCGACATCCAAAGTATATTTGGCTTTAATTGATTTATCCCACGCGTTCGACAGTATCAACAGAGATTTGCTTTGGGGAAAACTGGGTGCCTGGAACTGTCCTCCTAGCCTATTGGCGGCTATACATGAGCTGCACACTAATACCACAATCAAAATCAGATTAGATCTCAAAGGCTCACTATCGGCTCCTATCAATACACACAGAGGAGTGAAACAAGGGTGTCCTCTTGCAGCCTCCATTTTTAATCTGTTCATATCGGATATTAAGGAGATCTTTACCGATATAGCAACCTTTCCACCAAAAATCAATGGTACACATATTGACTATCTTGTGTACGCTGACGACCTTATTCTTATGGACTCTACACCGATAGGATTGCAGCGTAAACTCACCACTTTTGAAAAATATCTAGTGGCCAGTGGTTTGTTAATAAATAAACAAAAATGTGAGATCTTGGTCCTTGAAAAACTAGCGGGCAATAATGGGAAGGTGAAAAAATTTAACTGGTTTCATGATAAAGAACCAATTAGGATTGTGAAGAACACTTCGTACCTAGGCATGAAAATTAACGCCAACCGAAATGATGCTCCTTGGGTTGAAGCGACCAAAAACAAATGCCGCCAGTTGGTGTGTCAGGCCTCCCTGATTAACAGAAAATTTGGGAAGTTCTCTTTGAAACCTACTGTAACCTTTTTTCAACAAAAAGTGGTGCCTGCACTTATATATGGTGGTGAAAATGCCTTTGGCTGTGATTACGAGTTGTGGAACACATTAGAAAACATCTTTTGGTCCAAAGTGTTATGTTTACCAAAGGGTACACCCACAATTTGTATAAGATTCGAACTTTCCTATATCTCGATACAAGCTCGTGTTGCTTGGAACCTACTAAGTTTGTTTAGGAAAACGAGGCAAAAAGATCCGTTGCCACAAATCTGCATAATACAGCCACTGGGAAACGATACATCTGAAACAATGCTATCCCAATGGAACAGATTATGCCTCGAAGTCCTAGTAATGTACGACATTTCTATACAGACCCTGATGGACAATCCAGACCAGGCCAAAAAGAAGATGTGGAGAGTGGACTGGATCAGAACATGTACTTCAAGATCGGAATCGAAAACAATGAAGGATGTCCCAGTGGAAACTAGAGTATATCGGCAGCTGCAAAATTACCTTACTTGTTTTCCCGACCAACATAGCAGGGCTTTGTATATGCACTTTAAGCTGAACATTCTGGCAACCAAGGAATGTTTAAATTTTTGGGCACAACATGCCGACCTGGATTCAAAGTGCCGCTTCTGCCAGTCTGAAATCGAGACTTTAAAACACTTGACGATGTCATGTTCTGGGTTTGTTCAGCAAAGATCTATCATTTTTAGTTCAATAACCGCTAAATACCAAACCTTGACAAAGGACGATTGGTGGAGAGCCTTATTCGACGGCTCTAATCGACCTTTCTTATACGCTCTAGTGCCATTTATTCGTGTGATAAAGGACGCGCTGAATGATGTGCCTATAAAATCAAAGCCTAATGAAAGTTAAACTCCAAAGTGATGTAATTTATGCATGTGTGATTTCGAACCTGTGTACCTAAACGAAATTGAACTGATCGGAGGGCGAAGACTGGGAATATATGGATTGTGGAAAATGTTTTATATGTGTTGTATTTGTCTTCTTTTTAAAGGTTTGTATAAACCAATAAAAATATTTAAAAAAAAAAAAGAAATAAGTCCCAGAGAGAACATCACAACTTGGAAATCAGTGACTTCTTATTTTTAATCAGACCAATGCAAATCTTTGTTCTCGTTACATTAATATGTAGAAAGTAACTAAACATATAACACGCGGATATATGCAGAAATAGCAGACAATGTGGCAGAAAGAACCTCAGTGGTTGGATGGTGGTGCATCGTCTTTGATGACCATAATAGCCTCACCAATATCAAAAGCAATCCACCTCTGTTATAGGCAGTGTGCATAACAAGAAGAAAGGGCGGGCTAATAGGCTTGATAAACTTAGATTTCTTAACATCGTGAGATAAAAATCCGTGTACAGATGGAACGGCCAGTATCATTGTGTTGACCTCTAGAGATGGAGAGCTGCTTATTTATGAACTTGATTGACACTTAGACCCATGGACTAGAAGAGGTTGTGATGAAGGGCCGAGGGATCAGTTGGTACACACTACAGCAGCAATCGGACAATGCAGAACTGCAACACTACTCAATTTCTATCAGACTCAAGTGAGTGGTAAGAAGGGGAG
Organism: Ambystoma mexicanum; assembly: GCF_040938575.1. NCBI lineage: Eukaryota > Metazoa > Chordata > Amphibia > Caudata > Ambystomatidae > Ambystoma > Ambystoma mexicanum. Next base: position 1,077,024,284 of record NC_090925.1, read on the forward strand.
ATCTGTACGCAGTCTGCAAAGCTTGATAATTAGAAATTGCGACTTAAAAGTTGAACGTTTTTGAAATCATCTGATTTTTTATTTTTTATTTTATTTGGGATTTGGTTTGAAAAATGGAACCCTTTGCACAACAAAGACATAAAAGAAGAAAAATCATATAGAAAATATTTGGCAATTACAGAAATGTATACGCAAATATATACATATAATATAATCTAAATATCCATAAACTAACAAGAGATCCAATTGTACAATCAAATGCAGCAATATAAACAGATCTAAAATCTCAGTTATCACATAAATAAGATATTAAAACATATACAACATATTCCGTTAAGGTTGCATGATACATAGTAACACTAGACCAATTCCATCTTTCATATCTAGATTCCTTTCCCTTAAAAAAAAAAGTTGTTGATTTAAATGTGTGTCTTTATACTAAATACTGTCATTAAAAATCTATAAAGGTCTAGCAATCGGGTTACACTATTACCCTCCATCTAGCTAGACCACAATAATTCATTTGTATTTTCAGAACAGTACTCATTAAACAATCTAAAGTGCTTATGCTTGAGTAGTGCAGTCCCTTCACAGAAAAAAGGACTAGATGTGTGATTGTTTCACACTCTCTATATTCTGATCATGAAGCGTCACCTCTAGGTCCCACACTTTCCAGTGTAGAGAGCTGATTCAGCTTAAACCTTACATAGATATTGCGAGCCTTGGTACATGGAAGCAAGTACATGTATTTTGGCAGATCTAGTCTCTTTCTAACGAACTACCGATATTCCATGTATAAAGTGGGAGTAGCCAGTACATCCACCGTATCACACCGGTCTTGATGAAAACTTTTTGGGGAATTTTCTTTTTTTTTACCTTAGATGGATTATTGATCAAATCACTCAGATCAGACCCTATCCTGGTCAAAGTTAAACGGACACTTGTGCTAAAATTGATGAGCGAGATAATTGATTTTTCTAACCGTGCTTCGTTCAGATCCACAAACAATGATTTAGCAGGAGGAACTACTGTCTTAAGATACAGTTTGTTTTCCAAAACACAAGGTTAGCCAATGAAATGAATCCAAACTCGAGCCCAATGACACAATTCGCAATTGAGAGTGAAAGGCCCAACACTCGCTTTCAGATTGTACCTCGTAAGGAGTTCATATGCTATCCCACATCTGCCAAGATAATATCACCACCATAGGCTGGCGTGGGCACTGTGCTACCGAATGCCATTGTGTACCATAAAAGATGCTAGCGGTCCACTGTCGGAATCCTCCGCATGCCCCAGTACAGGGCTACGGGTGCCTAGCAGAGGCCAAGAAAGAGTCACTTTGTGGGTCTGTCTGTCTAGAGGTTCATTGTAAGAGCTCTTCACCTGCTTTAGTATTGGCACGGCGGTGTATGGAGCAGGGCAGGATAGAGGGTAATTGCGACAGTCCTAAATTCAAAAATAGTAACATAATAGCACTATTGTTTTATGCGGGACATAAGCATGTTGGAAAAACATTGTATACATGACGTAAACGATTTTAAGACCCAGGCGTGTGATTGTGAAATAGAGGCGTGTGAGTATTATTCTGCACTGAGAGAGCGTGAACCGAGAAAACACTTTGTTGTAACTCCACCCACTCCTTGTCACAGTCTTTCTTTGGGCTGGCTCCCATCCCACTGCGCTCACCACTCCAACCCAGAGGCATGGGAGTGTTGCAAGGAGTTCAGGGAAGAAGAACTTCACTGTAAACAGGTGCTAATGTATGGGTCGTGTTAAGCCCGCCCAACTTACTGATCTGGAAATGCCTTTGCTGTGTGAGGTGGCGCTGACATTACGAGGATGGCAAGCTTTTGCCTACTTTGAAGCTGCATCCGGGACACATTTATCATCTGTCACTGCTACACCCCCATTCCCTTCTGAGCCCTGGGCTGTCGTCTGCTTCGCCTGCCCTAGAAAGGGCCCTGCCTACTATTAAACACGTTAGAGTGTCCCAGGAGTGGACTGGGAAGCAAAAGAGGTCCTGGAAATAATTACTGGAAACCAAAAGAGGCCCTGGAAATAATGTTTAAAGTGGCTGTATATTACACAGTTTCTGCAAGCCCAAGCACTTTTCCTATGAGAACATGTGGAAATAACGCACAAAAGAGGCCCAGGGTGCATAGGCCCACTGGGAAATCTCCAGAGTTCCCTATAGGCCATTCCACCCCTGGGTTGCAGGGACGTCATTTGGGGGTCGCCAGGGGTCGCAACTGCGACCTCTGTGGTGTCCCTTGCGACCTCTGTGGTGTCCCTTGCGACCTCTACTAAAAAAAAAAAATACATTTTTTTTTTTTTTTTTTTTTTTTTTTTAAAGTTATGCAAGCTCCTGGGCTGTGGCTCTTTACTTCTGGGGTGGCTGGTTTTCTTGTTCAGGCCCCTTTAAAAAAAAGACTTGAGGCACTTGTTCTTATTTTTCTTCTAACACTTTCAGCACTGACCCTAAATAAGAAAGAATCGGAATACCAAATAATGTGTCTTTCTGGAATTCTTTACAGTAATTGCTGGCCTCATTAAATGTTTATTTCAGGCACACTTCAGGGGGTGAGTCACTGATTTAGTCTGTTCTTAAACGCCTCACTAAGCCTAAGCCGTTCATCCTTCTGAGGTCGATAAATGAGTACCAACACAGGTTGGGTGATATTGGGTGTATATTTTTTCTATATAAAGCGCTTAATGATGTGTTATTATATAGCACTTACGCTTATCATTTGGTCATGGACGTCTGCTTGCATACACAGTCATTTGGTAATACGGGCCAATAAACACTGAACTTAATGATACATATGGCGATCCATTCTTGTATGAATGTACATCATATAGTGATATCATAACTATATTTTTCATATGTGTACAATGCTATGTGATGCCACTTCTTGTTTTGTCAACGGGTGAAATGTCGTGTTCCATCGCTACCCGCTATATCACTTTGGGGCGGGGTCTAATGACATCACTTCCTGTGATGTCATCAGAGGGTCAAGGGTCGGGTGATGTCACTTCCGCTACCCCTGGCATTTTGGTGAAATGACGTCCCTGCTGGGTTGCCCTCTGGGATCTATGGGAAGTGACTATCACCCTGTCGGCCATCTTCCCCCAGGCCCCTGGAAGGTCCTTAAAGGTACATACCCATGTAAGGCTTGGTTCCAGCCACTGAGGTGATCTTCATTTCTTTGTTTACCAGTGTAGCAATGTTGAAGTCTGTGATGTGAACGTGTCCTGCGGGACAAAAAAAGAGCACACCATTACACTTAGTTCTCATCAAGTTTGGGATGACACTTTCGGAGCAAAAAGAGTACGTTTTTTTTGCTTTCCCCAAATAAATGATTTCGGCAGCAGTTCATTTTTAACTCCTTCGATAGTCCAATCATGACAGTAATGCTCCTTTCCTTTACTAAGTAATGCCCACAGAGATCCAATAAAACACAAAGCTGAGGTCTGAAGGCATAGCAGTGTGTTGCAGCCCCCACGTCCCCCTCTCATTTCTCTCCTGGTGCAGCATCCCCTCCGCTTCCTTCCTGTTTGCGACCAGCGCCGCCTGCTCATGCGCACAGAGTTGAAGAAGAGTACTTCAGAAAGGAGGACATCCCGTGAGTAGTGCTGCGATACTGCACTCCTCGCCGTGATTGCCGGTGTTGTACCGAGCTTCTGGCTCGGTTTCCCTCTCATATTAATAACGTTGTGTTTACTTGTTTCTCCTGGCCCCCATTCTCCATATTTGCTAGCCCCATGCTCTCACTTCACGTATTACAATGTATAATTTAAAGGGCATTGCAGTGGAGGCCGGCTCTTCAAAGAGAGGGTAGGAGTTGCATTTCTAAGACCTTGTCCTCCTATTATGAGCGTGTTTGGTCCTACTGCTCATAGGCTCACCCTCCAAGCTCCCACTCAGAAGATGGGGCCAAGACTGGGGGCATCGAGGACACGGAGCAACACAGGTTCGAGCCCCGGGTCAGTGCTTAGAAACCTCTGGGTATTAAGTGCGTTATAAATAACCATCATATCATATAATTTCATGGCACCGTTTGTAAATAATTTACGTTCTCACTCAAAATATAATTAAATCAATCAGTTAGTGAATAATCTCCTTCTGTAAATAAATCATTCAGGCCTGGCATCAAGGGCAGCTTAATAGTTCTTCTTAAGTGGTCCTTAGGGTTTCAGCGTCCCTCTGGCTGTCTTTCTTTGTTCTAATGTGCAGAGACCAATGCACCAGTCAAGAGATCATCTGTCACCACTTGCCCCACGTCCATTGTTGATGGTATGTGTACATTTATTGACTAAAGAGGCATCAGTGTTCACAAACTGAAGGCTGCACATTTGCTGTCCAAAGACCACTTTAAACAAGTGTTGACTTATCACTGGCATCTTTAACCCTCCTTTCAGCTCTTTGGGGTGAGTAGGGAGTATGCTTGGAAAATAATTAAGTTCAAGATGGGGTGCATGTTATGCACCCTCGATGATAAATCCAATCAAATCACCCATTGGAGTTTGCATTTGGAGACTTTGCCACCATAATCTATGCACCACGCAGCTACCTCAATGTGGTAAGGGTAGGGGCACCACACATCATTTGCATATATGCGCCCAGGCATTTTCAGCTAGCCCTGATAACACCTATGAATAACTCGGAGGGTACACATGCCCCAATGTAATCTACTGGCTTCTTTACAAACAATATAAGAGCATTTTGGGAACTTAAAAATGACCACAAGTTATTATGTTTGACAACAAGTCTATGACAGATATTGGAGTGTTTTGTATAGTGCTACATGGCTTGTTGTAGCTGCTTCAAAGCCCTGGTTTCCCATGTGGGTGCTGTCATGTTGGTTGTTTGGAACTTATGTTGATACCTCATTGTGACTGTCTAATGAACGATCAAAGGGTTAATTGTACTGGCGTAGAAGGAGAGCGAGTGCTGGGGTGTCCTCCGATTGGTGGTGGCCAAGGGCAGAAATGAGATAGCGTGGGGATAGCAACTGTGTAGACATAGCAGCATGACATAATAAGACATAGCATACTTTAAAAAATAACAACAGCATAACATATCTTGCAACTTGGTATAACACAGTATAACATACTTTGGCATGCCAAAGAATATCAACGGTCTTCAAAGCAATGCATTGCATAATAAGCATAACATAAGGTAGCATAGCCCAATCACAGAGCAAACATAGCACGTAAAACATAGCTCAACTAACATAACCTAACATAACATAACCGCAGAGTACAAGAGGCCTTTCCCAAATAACATACAAGAGATAGAAGCCACAGAGGCCGCAAAGTGGATATTAAAAACGTGAAAAAGCTTTTTCATGCCAAACACTGTTTAAAGCTTCCAATCCCCCCACCCCTCTGCGTTCATCAGGTCGATGGAAGTTATTGAGCTAACATGGAAAGATTCTAAGAGATTCTATGTTCAATTATCACTTTTTTCACATGGTTAGCTTTTCATGCGCACAGATTTGGTTTGGAAATCACGTTATTCTCTGTTGATAGAAGGTTTTCTCGCTGGTGAAGTCAGCCGGTACTCACTCAATATTTAAGGACTTATTTGAAAGACAGCAAGGGTTATTTTGAGCAGAACTACAGCAGATATGACCCATACACTGAAAGTGGGTGGTAGACATGAAGTATCTTGCTTAGACTTCACTTGCTGTGAGGATTGTGGTGGCTAGTTCCATCTCAGAAAGGGTAGTCTGCTGATCACATTCCCCTTAAGCCAACTCCATGCCAAAGCACAGTCTGTATATGTGTCTGGCTGCATCAGTATCTGGCCATGGCACCAAGCAGGTTCAGAGGTCACAGATGCCCATGTGACAGCAAGCGTGGCAGAGAAATCGCTGCCGCGCATTGGTGGTATTTAAGATGTGCACCCCTATACCCAAACACTGATGACCATAAGTAGCTCATGATTATTGCAGGATAATTTTTAAAATGAATCCATGCTTACACTTAGGCATAGTGCATGGTATAACTTATGATGACTCTGACACATTCCGATTGATGTCACACATGTGTCATCTGCTGTGAGTCAGCTCTGCGGTGGAAGGTAATGTGTATTCTGGTCAGCTGGGTGTAGCCCACCAAATGGCAGAATAAGAACCTGGAGTGCTGGGCCTGCTCTTTGATCTCATTGTGAGGGTAGGTAACACCCTCCACCCGAGACAGCCACATAGCAGGCAGCAGTCATGGGCCCGGGCATCAAGAGAGCACACAGATACAAAAGGAGTAGCCTCTCACCAGTGCGATGCATCTCTAAAGGTCTTTTTATTTGTCAATGAGAAGGGAAGGGCAGGATTATGATAGACAGGAGGGATCAGGTCAATGGAGGGAGATTTCCACCATCTTGATTCTCATTGTCCTTATCTTTCTTTTCTGTCCCCTCCACTTCCTTTGGAACAAGCACTTTGGGTGTGACATCAGAAGGGCAAAGTCCACTCTGTCCAAGAGCAGGGATTGCACTACTACAGCAGGCTAGCTTTAGTCCAATCAACTGAGGACGTTTTTCTTTAAAAGAAGGGGTCTCCCACCTCTTCTTCAGATTCAGTCAGATGCTCTTACATCCTTTAAGGCTGCAGATTTGTTCTGAAGATCTCACTGGACTTCCTTTGGGAAAGTTGTATGTTCCAAAGCCCCCAGCCTGAGGTGAAGAAGGAATAACCTAATACAGAAGAAAAATCTGTTCCCTTCCACGCCCAGGGCACATTGAGATTACCCCCTGTTGTGGATCAGGACCTACCACTCTGCACTGGAATCACCTGAGCTGGGAGAGCAGACCCTGAACCATCCTATCCTCGAGTCCCCCTGAGCGGGCCTCAAAGCCACCGCAGGACCAGACCAGCCAAAACCCCCTGTTCTACTGAAATGAGCCTCTCGCTCCATGTTCATGGCACCTGGAACAAACGGGAGTTTACTGGTGCTGGTTGCTGCGTTCCTCCACTGTGAGGAATTCAACCATCTGCATAGTGGGTGTGCGCTCGCCTGGGCTTTTTGAAAATGTTAATTACATGGAATCATTGCAGACCAACCTCAAGAAAATGAGTGGGTCTAATCCAAACATATTTTTCATATGCTCATAACACGATAAACACATAGACCTGTGTATTCTGGGTGGACACCGGCCTACAAGCAAAGTCCCCCGGTCATATTTAGATGGGGTATGACAGCCAGGGGTACACAATGCATCTCCAGCCAGAGGTGGACCAAATCCTACCCCTTCCATGGTCAGCCTGATTAACTAACAAAGGCTCCATGATTTCGCCCTGCTGTTTTGTTGGGCCCTGCAGTTGGTGGCAGCAGTTTTCATACTGATTAGAGGGTAATTCAAACAGACGCACATGGGAACTGGCTGCAGAGGTTAACAAAGGAGAAGGGAAACCCCAACAACCTTTCATATGTAATTGTGTCAACTTGAAACCAGCTCCCGCTCTCAGTATCTATGGAAGTGAGCTGTCTGTCTGGGACTGCATGTTTACAGTACTTCACCCCACAGGGGGACCCCATTCATAAGGTATGAGAATGTGGTTTGCAGGAGCCAGAGAGTCTGGTCTTGATGCAGCTTCAAGGGAGACCTGCTGCTTTAATCCGGAACCACAGAGAGAGCCACTAACCAGAGAGACTCTTTGATGGGTGGGACTTAGTATCACATGTTTTACCCCTTTACCTATCCTGTTGTAACGCATTCTAGTTATGACCTCATGCGTACAGGATTTTGTTGATGGGGACCCCAGGATTGGTTGATCAAGGTGGCTTAGTCTACACCAATCCTTGTTGCCCACTTAGCTTTAAAAGAGGGCATAGTACCTCATTTGGCAGATCACCTGAAGACTTCCCAAGGAGTAGCAAGAATAACTCATCATTGGACCCTGGTTGAAGATACAGTCTGCCTTACATCTTCCGCCAGTGAAGGAAAGCCAGGACCTCCAAGAGGGAAGCAAGATCCCTCCACTAAACTGCTCCCCTCGATCAGGGGGAGACACCAAATCCAGTGTACCCCCATCCGCTCCAGAACAGGTACCCAGCCAGCACACAGCATGCCCTACTAGGCTCTGAAGCATGCTTCCTGGGTAGGACATGCCAGAAGGTCTCTGAACCCGAAACCAAGGATAAAGCAGATGCCTGCAACACACTCCACAGCTTTGGGCTGTCCGGCTTAAAGGACGACACAAGCCCACTGAAGAAGCGGGGAGACGTGCCGGGAGGAGCATCTACTGATGTCCTCCTTAAAGGACATTTTTGAGTCAGTCGAGATCCTCGAGCTGCAACTGACTGAAACGCTGACCGTTGTCAAGCTTTGTTAAAGGGACGTTATGGTAAAGTTGCACTAATAAAAACCTATGAAATTCAGTAAAAAAACGTTGTTAAAAGGACGTTATGGTTAAGTAAAATCGAAAAAAAACTGAAATTCGCCCGTTATTGTAAGTTAAACAACCACAACTCGCGCAACCACTGTGCACTGCTAAGACTAACACCCAGGACATCAAAGATAACATCACAAATATCATTGATGACATCACCGATGACATCACATGTCTAGCCCCTTCTTTTTTGTGCACTACCATATCTAGGCCAGGTGGGTTTATTTACTGACCGTCAGAAACGTAACTTTCTAAAGGTATTGCATTTATAGATATTGCTATTCTCACATGTTCTTACACTACTTTCGTTAGAATTTAATCACATCTTATGATGTACATATATAGGTGTAGAAGCAGGCCTGAAACACAGCAATCATTTTTGTGTGTGAATACAATCATGTAGATTATACTCAATTGCTAATGGTACTGCATCTTGTTTGCTTACTTTACTCTCCATATATAAGCCCCATATTTGTATGCATTGTTGTCTATTTATGTTTTGTGTGTATTAGTAGAAACACGTAGTAAGTGATGCATTATTAGCTTTCACAGTACGGAAAAGTCTGATACAGAAGCATCCACCGTTTTATTATATAACTTTGGAAAATTACAAATATAGCACCTCTGTGGTGTATGCTGCAGCCAATACCTACATTTCTGTATGAGTAGGTTCCTGTACTAGAAAGAACACTGCAATGGAATGTTCTTTAGAACGCTACATTGCGTGATGAAGTATGTAATTTATTACACATCTCCCGATAATCCCTGATACTTTTTTGCCAACATTACATTCACAACCCCTTGTATGAAAAGTAAATGCACATGTGATGTCATCAGGGATGTCATCAATAATATTTGTGATGTCATCTTTGATGTCCTGGGTGTTAGTCTTAGCAGTGCACAGTGGTGGCGGGAGTTATGGTTGCTTAGCTAACCATAACTGGCAAATTTCAGGGGTTTTTCGATTTTACTTGTAACCATAACGTTCTTTTAACAATGTTTTTTTACTGAATTTCATAGGTTTGTATTAGTGTAACTTAACCATAACGTCCCTTTAACAAAGTTTTTCATTGAATTTATTAGGTTTTTATATGTCAACTTAACCATAACGTCCCTTTAACAACATTTTTTCAGTGAATTTCATGGGTTTTTACCAGTGCATGCTATTTTCCTACAACCTACTAATATCATGCTTACCAAATATAACAATATTTGTGTCCAATTTACAAAGTGTCACGTTAAAACTCTGCCATTTCCCACCTTCTAGCATCATTGTTGACACTTCGATACACTTTTTGCATCTATTTCAACTAGTTTTGGGTCCGTAGATACCTACGAACATCTGACTTCATTGCAGACCTTCCGGACAGTGCCACATGACCATACACTGGCGTGTGGCATGATGACATGTCCGAGAACCCGTCTGCACTTCACGATAAGATCCATCCTTTGCGGACAGTTCGGGACTGCATTTTCTACTGATCTAGGAACTTTCAACTTCAAAATTTCCCTTGCACACCTCCGACACCTTTTCATACTCATTATCCATTACCAATTTAGTACACAGTACATACTTAGAAGAATTTTATCAAAACTGCTATTTATCTTAAAAATGGCATCAGTTATTGCCATCCCTCATCCCCAAGAGCCACCACCACCACCAGCTGGAGGACCTTCACAACAAAAAAGCACAGTACTTTCAAAGACAATGAAGAAGACCAAGAAGATGAGGTAGAGGAAGTGCGTACTTCTAGCACCAAGATCGAATCATGGGTGTACCAGTTCTTTGCTACTGTTGGGAGTGTACCAAAGGCTAAAGTTACCAAAGTGAAATGCATTGAGTGCAATTTTGTACTCAGTCGCAGACTACCTGGACAGTACTCCTACGGGACCACCTCCATGCGCCGCCACACCAAATCCAATGACCGCAATGCTCTCAGAAAGGTTATTCCTTTCTCAGCAAGTAGTAAGCTGTCTTCCTCCACCTCATCTTCCTCAACAAATACTGTAACCACACAGTCTGATGTCTGCGGGCATTGGTGCGTAATAAATAAATAAATAAATGAGGAGGGCTACGGACCATTATCGTCCATTGCAGCCCCTGAAATGGGGGATAAAGGCCATTAGCACCCCTGGTTCCCAAAGCACGAAACCAGGGTGCTAAAACATAGATTTTTCTTCCTGTAGCGGGACGCCTGTGGCGTCCCGCTGTAAGAAGGAAGGATTATTCTTCCTACAGTGGGACGTAGGAAGGAAAATCCTTTTGCAAGATAGCCAACATGGAAAGAGAATGCGGGGCTCCATACACAGCCCCTCTTCCCTTGCCATGGCAGCCCGCAAAACCCTATGAACATATTACCACAACCACTTTTTTCCCTTTCAAACCTATCCGACCTTCGACTATCTTTACCACATAGCCGGTCCCAGGTAGACATAGCCACTTTACCACAATTTTTCGTCCCTAGCGATCATGGCCAGTAGCCAGATTGTCCGTGCAATAACCTTAAACCATGACCCAGACAATCTGGCTACTGCCCACGGCCACAGGCTATACCTCAGTCACCAAAGGTATACGACTATTTTTTCTACCTACATTATTACACTTGTCAAAAAATAAAAGACGGGCGCATTTGCAAAACCATGCTTTAATGTCCTTGCCAATGCTCCTCACGAGTTTGCTCGAAATCCGCCCATTTTTTATTTTTTTAAAGTGTCAAAATGTATGTACATACAATAGTCAAATAACTTAGCACACACTCGACAAAATCCATTCAGTCTTTACACAAACATTGAAGGTTTGGTCTATAATCTTTCTCAAAACTTTTGTCCACATCCGTCAAATAGCAACAAAGTTATAAGCCATCAGAAAATGTTGAGACCCCCCTCTAATTTCGCCCTCTCTTGAGAAAATCCCACCAAACTTTAGAAAACCATTTATATCCAGATCCAAAATCGTTTTGCCAAATTTTGTGCAGATTCGTCAAATGACACCACATTTATATGCCTTTACAATATTTTGGGACCCCCCGCTCTAATTTTGCCCCCTCTTTACAGAATCCCAAATAAATTTGCAAAACCATTTATGATTAGGTCTAGAATAAAATTGCAAAATTACATGCAGTTTCATTGAGTGACGCAAAAGTTATAAGCCATGCAAAAACTGCTTTTCCCCAACCCTGTAATGCAGAAATAGGTACAGATGTCCTAGGACATCCGAAGTGTCCGCGAACACCACAGGACTGTCCCAGGACATCCAGAGTGTTTGCGGACCTTCGGGGGGTGAAACAACCAATTTGTTCGCTTCTTATGGCCATATCCAATCGAATCCTCATCCCCCCCACCTCCCCGAGATTGTTTGTCGAGTTTGACAAGTGAAATGCTGCTTTTTTAAAAAAGGTTTTCACCGCGCTGTTCGCGGACCCCAAAAAAGTCCACGAATCCAAGATGGCTGGCGTTTCAAGAAAACAGACGCATTTCACGTTTTCTCACCATCCAATCAGCGGACGCGTCCCGGTGTTCGCGGACTATGCAAAAGTCTGCAAATTTTATGGCCAATCAGAGGCAAATTCGCGGACAGCACAGCCAATCAGAGGCCAGTCCGCGGACCGAACAGGTAAGTGAGTCTGCGGAGCGGACATAGATATCACTATTTTTTTTGCTTTACCTTTTGGTCATTTAAAAAGAAACTACTGTACGGATTTACACCAAATAAAAAAAAGCACGCTTTCGGGACCAAGCCGCCGCTCCTGCCGCAAATTGGTGTAAATCCGTCCATCGGATTGGCTGTAGGCGTGAGCAAAATTTTTTCCCATTATGTCTATGGGAAAAAAAATACATTTTGGGACCCCCCTATAACTTTGCACCCCCTGGAACAAACCTCAGCAAACTTTGCACAAAAATTCAGAGTGGGCCATATACATTTTTTGCAAAGTTTGGTGAGGATTCGTCCAGGGAGAACAAAGTTATAAGCCGCCCAAAAAGTGCTCTTCCTATGGAAACAACCACTTAACCATAAATACAGAGCCACTACCATGGCTGTGTAATATTTATTAAAACTTATGTGTGATTTGAATTTTCAATAAATAAATATTTACCTTTACAAACTAGCCTGATTCCTGGTCCACTGGACCTCGGGGGTATTTTGAAATGGATGTGATATGAGTGGTATATCACTCAGAATTTTGAACCTATAGACACAATAAATAAGTATTTCATCTGTGCTTTACATGCTAGGTGAGACCCGGTTGTATTGCCTGATTAAAATCCTTAACACACCCTAAAGTTAAGGGAACACAGAATTACATATGACATTGAAAAAATGAATGGGTAATAACTTTTGACTCACGTGTCAGATTTGGCTGAAAGTTTGCAAAAAGAAAATGTGTTCCTGTCCACCCTCGATCTCCCCAAAACAGCTGCTGGACTGGAACATTTTGGAAAAATTCTTTGAAAAATATAAAAGTTATTAAGATTATTTAAAAAACACAGTTTTGGTCTGATCCCCATTAATTTTTCCATCTACAAAAAAGGTACATTTTTGCTGGACCGCACAGCACAAAACACTTGACAGATTTGGACCAGGTCTGAAACAACTTGAGCACGAAGTGGTGACTCGTGATCCTTTTGTGGTTTGGGGTTATCCCGTCCAGTACTTTTAAAAATATCTGACGAAGAGGGAAGTGCCCGGAATTACAGAGAAACAGGGTGTTTATAAATGAAACAGCTGCGTCTTTTGTTTTCTCAATGCGAGAGATAAACGTGGTTATAACCTTGGTTAGCCGAAAACAAAAAAGCAGGAAAATGCAATTTCCAGATGAAAATCAGTGAAATGCCTTTAGGGAAGAGGTGGGGGCAAGGAGGTAATTAGACACCAAGTTAAATTTGGGAATTGGAGTAGGTGTAGGGAATGAGTTTGCAACACAAAGCTTTTCTGTAACCTTGTCTATCGGACAGAATAGCCACGAATAGCCCACATGTTATAGCAAACTGCATCACAGAAACAGCGTGTGATGTAGGGGAATAGGCGAAAGCTAGGGAGGTGAGGAGGCTATCAGGGGTTTTGGGGGGAGCAGGCACACATGAGGACGGCACCTTTTGAGGCACTGGGAGGGCAGGGAAGTATTTTTGGGTTTCACTGTTTCTCCCTGATATTCCCAGTTATAAAGACTCCAAAATGATAACCAAGTGTGTGACCGAGGGAATGTATTTTTCATATCCGCGGTTATAAAAAAAGTGAAAAAAAATATATATGTGAGCTTTGAGGCCTGCAGGCGATTTGGAGCTATACCAAGAATGAAAATAAATAAATAAATATACATATATATATATACATATATATATATATATATATATATATATATATATATATATATATATATATATATATATATGACTCTGCTTACCTTGAAAGCTTTGAAGCTAAGCAGCGTCAGTCCAGGTTACTACATGGATGCGAAACAGTCCAGAGTCCTGGATGATGTCTGTTTTCTTAGTTTGAAATATCTCATAACATACTTAGAAAACAAATGGCGTCGGCATTATTTAAAAAATAAAGTGCTACAGTCAGTCCTTGAAAGAATTGCACTCTAAAGTGCAAGCTGCAATGAGGCTCACATGAAAAGAACAGTAATCTCTGGGCAGGGAGCTGCTAAAACATGGAGAATTGAAGATCCAGCGTGCACATGCGAGGCAAACTAGAAAAACCTTTTGTTTTATTTATCTATATATATTATGCCTTAATATGGTTTAAAGATCTTCTATGTTCTGTGAGAAACCTGAAGGTATTCTCACTCCTACTCCCCCTGGATCCTCTTCTCGGGTGGCCATGGAAAGGCCATTGTTCTTGAATCCCGACCGTGGGGTGGAGGAGCAAGGGAGGATCACCTGGGTGAGAGTCCTTGGGGATTGGGAGTGGGATGCCCACAGGAGAGCCATGGTATCCCCCTTGCTCTGTTGAGGACCAACCTAACTCTCCGCCAACCTTTATAGGTTACTATAAAGCTGTTCCCCTCATTTTCCCACATGTGAAACCTGACAGTGCTGGGACCATGAAGAGGCGACTAAGTGTAATGAACACTACAACATTTCACCTCTTTAGTATTGGGATGAGGAAGAGGTGACTAGAGGAATGAACACTATACCATTTCACCAATTTGGTACTGGGATGAAGAAGATGCCTGCTTAGTGCTGTGAGGGTCAGGCATGTACCTTTAATTATGGTCAGGCAAGTCTAATTAGACACCTACACCTACAGCCTGTCAAGGGACTGCAGGTGTATAAAGGGAGACCAGTGGAGCAGAGAGAAAAGCAACAGAAAGACCTGTGTGGGAAAGACCAGCAGGGAACCAGATTGAGAGGAGGCAGCCTTGGTGGTGCCGGAGAAGGAGCCAGGATGCCAGTGAATACCCCAGAAGACTTGTGGGCACAAGACAAGTGGGTCGTGCCCTTGTCACATGTGGGGGAGACTCCACGACAGAGAGCCAGCAGCAGGAGATTCTAGTAAGGAGAGGATGTGGTCCGGTCCAGAGAAAAGCCTTTAAAGTTGCTGGCGTGCAAAGGAGGATACCCAGCATGCGAGCGGGGCTCGCAAAGTTTGGCCTGCTGGCCTCTCAAGCAGAGAAGGAGCAACAGGAGCCAACTGAAGGAGATGCCGAAAGCCGGTGTGTGTCAGGGAGAGCACTTGGGCACGGGGGCATCCTAGTGGACCGTAGATAAGTTTCGGTCAATGAAAATAAAAACAATGAATGCATATTGAATATCGAACTGAACAGAAACCTGAAATTCAGCATAACAAATTCATCTTAAATGCTGAACCAAATGGAAACTTTAAATAAAGCATAACAAATAGATCTTAAATACCGAATTAAGGCAAAATATAAAATGTATCATAATAAATCCACATTGAGTACCGAACTGGATGGAAACCTGAAATTAAACATGTTGAATATATATTGAACACTGACTTGCTGCAAGGCCAAAGACTGGCAAGAGGTGTGTGGCACTTGATGGTAAAACCTAGAAGCTGTCAAGGAAAAGTCAGAGGTGTGTTAATCTGCACATAAAAGCCAAGAGGCCGATAAAGAGGAAATGGGTGACGGTGTCTTTGTTCACAGGGGCAAAGACTGAAGAACCTGTGTGGGCTAGAGAGCCCAGGGATCCTGGTTGCGTGACCTGTGACAGTCTTACAACTGCCCTTAGACGAGTGAGCCCTGAATGCTGAAAAACAAGGACATTGTGATATAAACTACTAAAGAGCATTGTAAGTGAACTAGTGAGGCAGACCAGAAAGAGGGTCAGGTTGACTCTGAGTTGTACTAAACTTTTTGAAAAGACTGAAACAAGCATAGGTGGCGAAGCTAAAGTATTGGGGATGGGAACCCTGTCACTTGAGGAATTACATGTGTTGTCTTGAGGAAGGAGCCTCAAGATCCTTTTGCTTTTTAACTGTGTTGCTTGGAACTTAGCAAGGGGAACCCCGAGGATTATTTGGAACTGTACCAATGTGAACTTGCGAAAGGTAATCATGAGACTTTTCTGAAACTTTCTTACACTTGGGTAAGGAAAGCGGAAAGGGAGCTGCGAGCTGGAAGAAGCTCAGAACTTTGAGTTGGACACTATTTCTTTTATTATTGACATCCCTACAAAAGGTTTAGATTTAATTGTGAGGGCAAGTATAGGTTTTGGACACAGACACACTTTTAAGTTGAACTCTTTGACTCAGACTTTCCTTGGTTTTGTTCAGGTAGGGAAATCCCACCTTAGCATAGGGCAAGTTAGGCCTTCTTCCATCTTGACATTTGATTTAATAAAGTATGTTATTTTGATCTTTAAGTCTTTTGTCTATGTCTTGCTTCATGCTGCCTTCAAATTTCCCGGTGCTCTTTGAGAGCTCAGAGAAACCATATTTAGCCTTTTGATTCATTGTATTTTGGTATTTATAGTCTCCCAATCAAGATGTAGGGAAAAATACCACAATTGTACACTTTTAGGTTAACATAGTTCTACAAGGCTTTATATATTTGAGTGACACAATGGTATGCATATTTTTCAAGTTATCTTTATAAAGAAGAGTTCTGCTACGAGACAGACATGGGGGTAAGGAAGGGAAACAATGAGAGCGCAAGTAAGTCATGAGTATTTACCCAGGGTGTGGCAAGTGGGGTTGCCATCCTGGACTCTGGTGCAGTAATTTGCCCCTGATTGTGGCTGCCTTTCAGGGTCCAAATAAAGGACTTATGGGTGGACAGATGCAACCTCTTCTTTTTTTTGTTTGTTGAGGTTAGCAAGCTTACTCAAGTATTTGGGTAACAGGAGTTTACTCAGGTTGTTATGTTCCCACTGCAGACACTGACCCACAAGACCACAGACACTTGTTTCGTATTGGGATTTTGTTTTCCAGGGAATATTTCACGACAGATTGCTTGGTTTAAAAGGTGAGCACCTTTTATAAATTGCCAGCATATTTATTGGTACATTTCCTCTCTCAGGTTATTTTTCTTGTGATCAATACTTTTTTTAAAGTCCAATGATATTTTACCTTGTGCACTTTCTTCTAAGGGGAAGATCAATTGAACTACATTTGCATATTTACCTCTAAGATATATGTTCACTTACTGTGCATATATTCATGGGTGCCAGATTTTTGCCTTGGGGGGAAAACAACCTGGGCATATGTTATTCTTACAGCCGATCATTTTTCCCCCTTTTTCTGTGCTGTTGAAATGCAGTTAATTGTAGATGTATCACAACAGTCACCCAGAGACGGACCATAAAACAAGGAAATTACATCATGTTGCTTAACCAAAGTGTGGGATCCATGGCAATAATTTAATCTCATTTAGCACTGCCTAAAAAGCCTGCAATCTTTTATACACACCAATACCACTGTCAAAACAGGTCAAAATCAGTTTGTGACTGATGAATGTCTTTGAGTGATCGGTTGCAAGTGTTTCAGTATTGTAAGGGAGGCATAGTATCACAAGTATGACACTGACACAAGAGCTACAAGTTTCAAAACCTTCATTTCATGTTCCAGGTCTCCATCAGTCGGGCTCGGACCTTTCACTGATGTTGAAGAATTTTGAATGTGCAAAGAATTTTCCATAGACCTCCGCAGGACCACTTTGATGGAAACAAGAGTTTGAACTTGGAGTTCCAGACACAATAGTGAGTGTCCTCACTCCTGTGCATTCCCAGGATGAGAATACTCTGCAAGGCCAAGTACAAAGACAAATTCATGGCAAAAGACATGGGTGGTGAGAGATGTTGGGTTAATTGGATGGTGAGGTAGCTTCATGTCCTATCACCCTGCACCTGGATCTTGGCTTACGTGCTTCTAAATGAACCAAATGTTCCAGACATGGAACAAGAGATCTAACCAATTGCTTTAGTCCATATAACAAAGGATCCTATAGCTTAGAAGACCAATGAAACACAGTGTAACTATTCCTTCTTAAATTACATGTTTGAAGAGGTTGGCATACGTTGTCCACCTTATTAAGGACAGCCAATAACAATCCTAGCTCCTATATGATTGTATATCGAGTTGTTTCCCTTAACCAATCCCAACCCTTGATAGGTTTTTCACTATTGCCACGTAGTATGACATCACTCTGACACATAATGGAGTATATGAAGTCTATTTTTTGTGGAAATCATTGTGAGACTAAGTGTACGTAAGATTATGTTCGTTGTAACCTCCCTGTTTTAGATAATTGTTAAAAAAACAGTACTTTGCCATCCTCTTGAGTTTGTCTGGTTATTTGTACTCAGACTTATTCTGGTGTAATCCCATCCATTAACAAATGCACGTTCCAAGGGCCATAAGATCAAACCCCTTGCAAGACTGGGCATATACTCAAAATTGCTGCTGCTCAAATAAGGGTCCCTTAGTCAAGACTAACTTAGTTGGACACAATGGAATCTCAGATGAAGGCAATAGGGGGTGACACCACAGATCTTTCTTTTGTCAGCAAAGTGTGTGTGTGGGAGTGATGGTGATGGCTATTACTTTGGAAATAAACAGAGGAGGGCCAATAGAGTTTGAGGTCCCACCCAATCGTTCTGTGGAAAAAATGGCACAGAAGTGGCATTATTTACTTGTCTATTAGACTGTTCCTGTTTTATTCCCTGGCCATTCATTCATTTCATTGTGGTATCTGAGACATAGACCTGGACCAGGGATCTGCAACCTTTGGCTCTCCATATGTTTTGGACTACAACTCGCATCAAGTGTAGCCAACATATTCAATGGTGTGGGTTCCTGGTAGTGGAAGTCCAAAACATCTGGAGGGGCATTGGTTGCTAACCCCTGACCTAGACAGTGTGACCTCAAAGCTTTCCCACTTCAACTGGGAAAAGATCTTCATAATAGCCTTGACATACCTAATAAGGTGCATGAGGACAGGTACCTCCATATATGAGGCCATCAGCGTGCATATATTATTTGAGTCAAGAGGCAGGTACCAGTGGTGTCGTAGTGTAGGTTGCTCTACTGAAGAGACAGAATACATGGGCGTTCTACCTGATGATGAATGATAATTCAGCCCTATTCCCTGACTACTCAAAAGCAAGTATAATGTCAATCAACCCATCAGAAACATCTTCCACATATTCTTCTTATTCCCCATATTCAGACCATACAAACTGGTATGGGAATCATTGCTACTGAGAGCAAGATCTAAACAAAGGTGGACCCCATTGTGGCACCTA
The DNA here is from genome assembly GCF_040938575.1 of Ambystoma mexicanum. NCBI lineage: Eukaryota > Metazoa > Chordata > Amphibia > Caudata > Ambystomatidae > Ambystoma > Ambystoma mexicanum. Next base: position 1,077,043,387 of record NC_090925.1, read on the forward strand.
TGTATTATTGAAACCCTTTATGAAATAATTTTTTCTTGCACCCAACCTGAAGACGAGTATGCCCGCCGTCGCGTAATGAACATGTATTGATATACTCGGGCTTTGATGAGAACTTGACTAGGTAGCCTAGGCCTAGAAACATCATCTTACAGAGGGATGTTTAGATTCTATACTAAAGTCAATAGACTGGACTAAGGCATCCACCTACTCAAGAATGCTGTTGATACTAAACTGGTTTGTGTCCTTAAACCTTGTGTTAGTGTCACATCCCGGTTAAATTGGAGACTACCATGGCGTTTGTCCAAGCGCTACCCGACATGCAGAACCCTTTGAGACTACAATTCCCACAACTCCCGCTACTTGTAGTCACGTGACACGTGCAGTACGTTGTTGTGTTTCCTTCATTGTGGACTGTATTTAAATGCCGGCTATTCGGAGATCGGGTGCTCCTAAACTGTTGTTAGTTACGAGCTTCTGTTCCCGGACTCCTGTTTAATCCTTGACTACCCGGCGCTCGAATCAAGTTGTTGTCTCTGCCTTGTCCTTGTCTGCCTCCCGACGCCTGCCTCCCTCGATTGTCCCCCTTGGATTATATGAACCCGGCTTACTCATTATTGACCTCCCATTTCTGAATCCTTAAGTTTTGGTGACCTGATAACCCGAACATTTCCGTAAGGGAACTAGCGTGAGGTGAACGCTCGCTTCCCTGGTCATTTCATTTCTTTTCCTTGTCCGCTCCTGTTACTTTGAACACCTTTGGAACGCTTTGCTGCCTCGCACAAAACACTTTTGGAACACTTTGCTGCCTTAACACAGGATTGCTTTGAACACGTTTTGGGATGCTCTGCTGTTTAAAACTCTGGATTGCTTTGAACACTTTTTGGGACGCTCTGCTGTTTAAAACTCTGGATTGCTTTGAACACTTTTTGGGACGCTCTGCTGCTTTAACTCTGGATTGCTTTGAACACCTTTTGGACGCTTTGCTGCTTTCACCGTGGTGTTCCTAGTATACTGGCACACCTTCCCTTCACCATACATCCTCTTTGTCTCTGCATTTCGATACTAGTAGGTTACTGGTATATTGTTTCTACGGAGCAGGTAAGAGTGGGTAATTGTGGGCGGTGTTGGCTGTTTGTTTTCCGGCACTACTTGGCTGCATTTCCTGAACAATTGTTTTGTTCTTTGTCCCTCTAGCTCTGACGATTCTGCTCCTGCCTTTTCACTCAAGCCCCCGGCCTGCCAGGTGTATTGATCCCTGTAGGCTGAGCTCTTGGGAGGGAAGTCTTTGGCACATCACCATAAAGATTTCATATTCCTTGAGTGAA